>NC_132906.1:63047591-64354713 GCF_047675955.1 Chlorocebus sabaeus | reverse complement strand
ATAGTTATCTCCTGTGGCTGAGCATAGAAAAACCTGAGTTTCTCAGGCACGATACTTATTTATAAGATTAGCACAACTCCAGAGAATGATACATTCTTATCACTCAAGCCAGTTATATCAGGTCTTGGCACTGTAGGTCTTGACCCTAGTTAGGAAGGAGTGGGTCCATGGGACTTAAGAGTTGAGAAATATTGGTTGAACATATTTAAAAATCTTAAGATCTTTCTAAACCATACACTCTCACAGAAGTAACCCACTTTTCCCTGTTAAAGCCTACTTGTCCTATCTTACAAATGCCTATGCCACTGGGCGCGGTGGCTCACATCCGTAATCCCAGCACTTTGGGAGGCCAAGGCGGGTGGATCACGAGGTCAGGAGATCGAGACCATCCTGGCTAACACGGTGAAACCCTGTCTCTACTAAAAATACAAAAATTAGCCAGGCGTGGTGGTGGTGGGCGCCTGTAGTCCCAGCTACTCTGCAGGCTGAGGCAGGAGAATGGCGGGAACCCGGGAGGCGAGCTTGCAATGAACGGAGATCGCGCCACTGCACTCCAGCCTGGGCTACACGGCAAGACTCCCTCTCACCACAAAAAAAAAAAAAAAAAAAAAAAAAAAAACCAAATGCCTAGGCCTTGACAGGTGATAGAAACTTCTTCCAGATCTATTTCCACATCCCTTTCTGACAGATAACTGTGGTAAGGTCATACTAAAAGACTGCAGAAGTATTGTGGCTAGTAAAAGAGAAAAAGGACTATAAACTGATGAAGCTGCAAGGCATAGTCAGCATATTGTCAGGATCTGGGGGATCATGTGCAGAACTTGATTCTGAAAGTCAGTCGAGGTGGACCATAAGGTTAGATGAATAAGTATTTATGTGGCAGAATTCTTCCCTAAAACAGTTATCAACATTCTGTAAAGGATAAGGAATCAATCCATAGTAATAACAGTACCTAAAACTTTTTTTAAAGAGATGACTGGCGCCAAATGAAGTAGAAATACCAATACTGTCGTGGCAAATGGTGCAAGAAGTAAACACATTGTTCAGAGAAGTAGAAAAGCTATATTATTAGAAAGAGCATATTTTATCTCAGCAGAATCCTAGCATTCATTCCTTGATCTGTAGGTTAACAGCTATTTTAATGACAAATGCTACGTGGAACACTTTGAAATTACTTTTGACCTCAGCCAAGGATTTAATTTGAAATAATAATATATCTCAAAGGGAATGGCAGAAAGTTGTGTCATCCTAAAAGATGGATAGTGCCATATATCATATCCTTAGTTAATTCACTAGTTTTACCCCTATGAAAACTAGATGGATCCAGTTTTTATATATATATATAAAACATATCCAGTTATAGCTCACTTGCATCTCTTAAAGATTAACATGATATTAGAAACATACTATGTGGCCACTGATCAGAGCATTGTTATCAAATACTATATATTATTCTTTCAATACAACTATGTTTTTGTATTCATATACCATTCCCACTTCCCTGCCTCCCAATACCCTTCCCAGACTCGGTTAACCATCATTCTACTCTCTGTATCAATGAGTTCAATTGTTTCGATGTTTAGCTCCCACAAATACGTGAGAACATGCGAAGATGGTCTTTCTGTGCCTGGCCGATTTCACTTAACATAATGACCTTCAGTTCCATGTATGTTGTTGCAAATGACAGGATCTCATTCTGTTTTATGGCTGAATAGTTCTCAGGAGAAGGAAACAGGAAATCCAATGAGGATCTAGAGAATGTTAGACCTTGCTCCACACTGGGGCATTTGTGGGCCACTGATCCACCTGCAGTAACAGGAGCAGCAGCAAGAGCAGGGGTAAGAAAAGGAGCATAGCTCCCTATGCTCCACATAGTGGCATTAGGCCACACTCTGCAACCTCACCTGCTCCCCTTGGCCACAACATGCATATTTATTATGGCAGTAGGTGGGCAGTGACACCACATTTATTTAATCCATTTGTTGCATTATCTATGTGTCTGTTTTTGTGCCAGTACCATTTGTTAATGGACACTTAAAGATTGCTTCTGAATCTTGGCTATTGTGATGGTCTGAATAAACATGGGAGTTCAGATATCTCTTTCATATACTAATTTCCTTTCTTCTGTGTATATACCTAGTAGCAATGAGATTGCTGGATCATATGGTAGTTCTATTTTTAGTATTTTGTGGAATCTCCAACCCGTTCTTCAGAGTGGCTGAACTAATTGACATTCCCACTAACAGTGTACAAGTGTTCCTTTTTCTTCACATTCTCTCTAGCATTTGTTATTGCCCGTCTTTTGGATAAAGGACATTTTAACTGGGATGAGATGATATCTCATTGTAGTTTTGATTTGCCTTTCTCTGATGATCAATGATATTGAGCACTGTTTCATATGTCTGTTTGCCATTTGTATGTCTTCTTCAAGAAATGTCTATTCAGGTAGTTTGCCAATTTTTAATAACATTATTAGATTTTTTCTTACAGACTTGTTTGAGTTTCTCATATATTCTGGTTATTAATCCCTTGTCAGATGGAGAGTTTACAAATATTTTATCCCATTGTATGGGTTGGCTCTTCAAAGTGTTGATGGTTTCTTTGCTGTGCAAAAACTTTTTAACTTTACATGTTCTTATTCATTTTTGCTTTTAATGCCCATGCTTGTGCAGTACTACTCAAGAAATCTTTGCACAGTCCAATGTTCTGGAGAGTTTGCCCAAAGTTTTCTTTTAGTACTTTTAGAGTTTGAGGTCTTAGATTTTGCTGAGACTAGCTCGGTCGGGCTTCCCTAACCCAGCAGCACTAGTGGAATTAAAGATACACACAGAGAAATGAAGAGGTATGAAGTGGGAAATCAGGGGTCTCACAGCCTTCAGATCTGAGAACCCTGAACAGAGATTTACCCAAGTATTTATTAACAGCAAACCAGTCAAGCATTGTTTCTATAGATATTAAATTAACTAAAAGTATCCCTTATGGGAAATGAAGGGATGGGCCAAATTAAAGGAATAGGTTGGGCTAGTTAACTGCAGCAGGAACATGCCCTTAAGGCATAAATCGCTCATGCTATAGTTTGTGGTTTAAGAATGCCTTTAAGTGTTTTTCCTCCCTGAGTGGGCCAGGTGTTCCTTGCCCTCATTCCAGTAAACCCACAACCTCCCAGCACGGGCGTTAGGGCCATTATGAACATGTCACAGTGCTGCAGAGATTTTGTTTATGGCCAGTCTTGGGGCCAGTTTATGGCCAGATTTTGGGGGGCTTGCTCCTAACCTGTCTCCCTTCTTTGATTTTCAAAGAGATAAAAGTAAGGCCAGCTTTGTCACTGTGAGCTACTTCTCGCAGGAGCCGGGATCCTCATCTTCAGACTATGCAAAGACAAACAACATAGATTCAAAGCACAATCATCATTGAAATCACAGAGCTTCCAAATGTTTTCATCCATTTTAATGAGTTACTAGCTGCTAATTTGTCCACAGCTCCTTTAAGAACTTCAGTTCCTGGCATTAAGGTCAGGTGTGCCTATGATGCTTTAAATATTTGTTCTTTTAATTTTGCTATATCCAAAAACAAGTTTGTAGAGTGTCCTTCTAGATGCTTTTTTTATTCTTTCCCAAATTTTGATCTTATTAAGAGCATTTAATAGTTTCCACAAATCCTTACGTTTAGCTCCTAGAGCGGGCCATATCATTTGAGGTTGAGGTGTCACTATACCGCCATGGTTCCAGATAATATGAACTTTGGCCGTACTTCTTAACATTTCTACCATCTGAACATAGTGTGGCCATGGTACGCAGACTGAGAGATGCAGTTCAAGCTAAACATCCTCTTAGGGGACCAATTAATAATGATGCCGTAGGAATTGTTGTGCAGCACCTCTGCCTGTTCTGCGAAGCAATCTTCCTAAACAAGTACGTTCATTTTTTCTAACTGGGTCCAACTCTGTTTACAAATAGGTTTTTGAGGGTGGTATGCCTCAGTTATAGGAACAGATTTATTATGGTAAATGCTGAGATCAGAAAGCATGTGTAAATGTGTCATAGAGTGATTGCATCCAGGCATTATTACCAGCCCTTATTGAAGGAATACTCACTGCAGTGGTGATAACTGCTATCATAGCTACCATTAAATTATTCATTGTGACTGGTTGTCCCGCTTTCATCAGGTTTTCTTCTGCCATCTGTGACAGCTTCTTGATCTGTCCCCAGGTGGGTGGCTGTGTTCAACGGGTGTTGCTGATGACATTTGGGGTCCTTCTCAGGGTCGGTCTCGACATGGCTGCAACCGGGGGGGTCCTCGGGATCCTCCCGGAGTCTCTTCCTCAGCATCTGGCTCATGATAAGTTTTCAGGTGTCTTGATGGTATCCAAATAGGCTGTTGATTTTGGTCTAGAGAAATACAAGCATAACCTCTACCCCAACTTATCATTTTACCTATTTCCCAACTTTTTGTTATTGGATCTTTTCACCAAGTAATGCTAGATTCAATTGTGTATGGGCTGTCCTGTAATCCCTATTTTTCCTCCTTTTTTTTGTCATCAGTTGTTCATCTGTATGAAATTGTAACTGAGCATTTTCAATTAACTGTGTGGAATGAACCACGTATGAAGAATCAGAAATCACATTAATAGGCATGTCCAAAGCAGTCAACACCTCAATTACAGCTACAAGCTCTGCTTTTTGAGCTGAAGTATAGGACGTCTGGAAAACTTTACTTTTTGATCCAGAATAAGAAGCTTTACCATTACTAGACCCATCTGCAAAACAATGAAAACACTTAGCAGGCTGCAGGTTGTTTACTGCAGGAATTGTAAATGCAAAACGTTCATAGTCTTGCTCAGCTAAACAGATAGCAAAGAAACAATCTTTTAAATCTGTGACTTTTAAAGGCCAATTTTTTGGAATCATAGCAGGAGAAGGCAATCCTGGCTGAAATGCTCCCATAGGTTGTATAACTGAATTGATGGCTCTTAAGTCAGTTAACATTCTCCATTTACTAGATTTTTTCTTAATTACGAAAAATGGAGAATTCCAAGGAGAAAATGTTGGAGCTATGTGCCCATTTTCTAATTGTTCAGCAGCTAATTTCTCTAAAGCCTCCAGTTTCTCTTTACTTAGAGGCCATTGTTCTATCCAAATTGGCTTATCTGTTAACCATTTTAAAGGTATAGGTTCTGGAGGCTTAACAATGGCTGCCATCAAAAATATTTTCCTAATCTTTGGCGGGAACTTTGTTTTTCCACTTGAAGCAGTTCTTTCAAACCTTGCAAACTTTTTTCTAGTCCTGTACCAGGGACATACCCCATTTCATGCATTGTATATTGACTTTCAGGGCTATATAATTCTTTTGGAATTAGAACTTGTGCTCCCCATTGTTGTAATAAATCTCTTCCCCATAAATTTATAGGTACAGAAGTTATAATTGGTTGAATAGTCCCAGGTTGTCCATCGGGCCCTTCACAATGCAAAATATAACTACTTTGATATACTTCAGTGGCTTTACCAACTCCAGCTATGTTAAATTGAGCAGGTTGAATTGGCCACGAGGACGGCCAGTGCTGTAGAGAAATGATTGAAATGTCTGCTCCTGTATCTATCAAACTTTTCAATTTCTTTCCTGGAATAGTTATTTCACACATAGGATGTTTATCAGTAATTTTATTTATCCATTAAACTGCTTTGCCTTGTTTATTTGTGCTTCCATATCCTCCTGTTCGTTTTATTTCACTTTTTCCCATTCCCACATATGGCACAATCAGGAGCTGTGCTGTGCACTCTCCTGGCTCTGCTCGCCAGGGAACAGAAGTAGATATAACAATTTGAATTTCCCCATTGTAATCTGAATCAATGACTCCTGTATGTATTCGTATGCCTTTTAAACTTACACTAGACTTTCCTAGAAGTAATCCTATTGTCCCTGCTGGCAAACGTCCACAGACTCCTGTTGGGACCTTTGCCAGGGTTCCCCAAGTAGAAGGCTCACAGCTTTTGTGCAGCATAAATCTACTGTGGCACTACCAGCTGTGGTGGGGGACAGACATTGTACAGGGGTGAAGGAATGGCCTGAGCTGGAAATGCCCCGGTTTAGAACAGTGTACAGCACGGGCCCCTCATGGCATTTCCCAAAATCAGTTTCCCTTCTTTATCAAATTTAGAGTGATACTGACTAGCCCAGTGTTTTCCTTTTTTACATTTTGTACATATTTCAGGCTCAACAGTTTTCTTTTTTCCCCAATCTGGCAGCCTGACTTGCTAATTTTTTTCTACATTATTTTTTAGTATGACCATGCTTCCCACAGTTAAAACAAGCTCCAGGAAATGGAGTATTTCCTTTATCCATTCTCAGTCCTGCCATTGCCTGTGCCAACAAGGTAGCTTTATGCAGATTACCTCTGATACCATCACAGGCCTTGATATAATCAACTAAATGTGCTTTCCCTCTGATAGGTTGCAGAGCAGCCTGACAATCAGGATTAGCATTGTCAAAAGCTAATAACCGCAACACTGTATCCTGAGCAGCCGAATCTGCAATCATCTTTTTAAGAGACTCCCATAACCAAGCTATTAAATCAATGTATGGTTCTCTGGGTCCCTGTTTTATAGTACTAAAGGAAGGATATTATTCCCCACCTGAAGTGATTTTTTCCCAAGCTCTAACGCACACTCCTCTAAGCTGTTCTATGGCATCATCCTGCATGACCACTTGTACATCTAAAACAGCCCAGCTGCCAACCCCCAAAAGTTGGTCTGCAGTTATATTAATTTGAGGTTGGGCCTGGGCATTGCGAGCAGCCTGAATGGAAGCTTCATCTGCCCACGAAGTTTTAAACTGTAAGAACTGAGCAGGAGTTAGACAAGCTCGAGTAAGAGCGTCCCAGTAAGTAGGAATCATCTGACTAGAAACAGTAACATTCTTTAACAGTCTCATTACAAAAGGAGAACTTGTTCCATACTGACTTATTGCTTGTTTTAATTCTTTGAGTAATTTAAAAGGAAATGCTCAAATGTAGCTGTAATATTTCCCTGTTGATCTGGGGGGTTGTATTCTAACAGGGAACTGCCAAGCCCCTAAATCACCCTCTTGTCTATCTTGCGGAATTCCTGCCTGAATAGAACTAAGAGCCGTCGCTTGAGGCGCTGCTCAAACAGTCGCTGGGGCAACTACTTTTTGCCCAGCATCCTCCAGAAAAGAAAGATCTGCAGGGTCATTTTCTTCAAAATAATAAGGAGGGGGTACAGAAGGGTAGGGATGAACCTCTCCTTCCTTTGTCGCTTTAGCTTTAGCTGGCACATAAACATGCTCTGTAACCTCTTCTGTAACTTCGCTATACTCTTGTTCCTCCTTGTCATCAGTGTGAAAAAGTTCCAAGGTGAAATGAACCAGACCCCAAACCTGTCCCATTGCTACCCTGATGCTTCGGAGCTCCCCTTCTTACTCATCACAGGGATTGCTTTAAGAGTACTCGGGTGTCCTCCAGCTAGTTTTCCATTCCAGCTGTCCCTCCTGCGACCCTTTGATCTGGATTCAAGCCCCCATGAATGGACGCCACTTGCTGAGACCAGCTCAGTCGGGGAGACCCTAACCCAGCGGCACTAGAGGAATTATAGCTACACACACAGAAATATAGAGGTGTGAAGTGGGAAATCAGGGGTCTCACAGTCTTCAGAGCTGAGAGCCCCGAACAGAGACTTACCCATATATTTATTAACAGCAAACCAGTCATTAGCATTGTTTCTATAGATATTAAATTAACTAAAAGTATCCCTTATGGAAACCGAAAGGATGGGCCGAATTAAAGGAATAGGTTGGGCTAGTTAACTGTAGCAGGAATCTGCCCTTAAGGCATAAATCGCTCATGCTACTGTTTGTGGCTTAAGAATGCCTTTAAGCGGTTTTCCGCCCTGGTTGGGCCAGATGTTCCCTGCCCTCATTCCCATTAACCCACAACCTTCCAGCGCGGGCATTAGGGCCATTATGAACTTGTTACAGTGCTGTAGAGATTTTGTTTATGGCCAGTTTTGGGGCCAGTTTATGACCAGATTTTGGGGAGCTTGCTCCCAACAAGATTTAAGTCTTTAGTCCATTTTTGAATTAATTATTGCATATGGCAAGAGATAGGGGCCTAGTTTCATTCTTCTGCATATAGATATTTACTTTCCCTAGCACCATTTATTGAAGAAACAGTCTTTTCCCAAATGTATGTTGTTGGCACCTTTGTCAAAAATGACTTTACAGTAGATACATAGATTTGTTACTTATTCTATTCCATTTGTCCATGTGTCTATTTTTATGCCAGCACTATGGTGTTTTGGTTATTACTGCTTTGTAACATAATTTGAAGTCATATAATATGATTGCAAGTTTTGTTTTGTTTACTCAGGATAGCTTTGGCTATTTTGGTATTTTGTAGTTCCATATATATTTTAGGATTTTTTTTTTCATTTATGTAAAGAATATCATTGGTAGTATGGGTAGTTTGATAGGGATTGCACTGAATCTGTAGATTACCTTAGGTAGTATGAACATTTCTTCCAACCCATGAACATGGAATATCTTAGTTTTTTTGTCCTGTTCAATTTCTTTCATCAGTGTTTTATAATTTTCATTGTAGAGATTGTTCACATCTTTGGTTAATTCCTATTTTATTTTATTTGTAGTTATTGTAAATGAGATTACAATGTGATTATTTTCCTAGACTTGACAACAGTATCATGAGTCATAAAATAAATAAGCTAGATCTTATGAAAATAGAAACATTTCTTCCACAAAAGAGACTCTGCAAAAGATGAAAATACAAGTCACAGAATAGAAATGTAATTTGAAAACCACATACATGACAAAGGACTGGTATTTAAATTGTATAAAGAGATCTCACATCTTAACATTAGATGAATAACAGTTAAATCAGAAAATGGGCTGAAGGCAAACACAGCATTTTGCAGAAGAGTATATGTGTTTGGCTAACGTGCACATAAAAAGTATTCAACAATATTAGCCATTTTTTCAAACTCAATTTTAAAACCTTGAAGTTATCCTTTATTTTTTTTTCACCTCACAATTCACATCTCATTAGCTAGTGATCAGCTCCATTAAATATATTTCTTTAACTGCTGCATCACCCCCTCCAAATACCAAACCCATTCCCAAAACATCAACATCCCTGACCCTAATCAATCTCTTTACCTTTTATCTACATTTCTGTTAACACTCATTACCTGTTGTGACTTTACCTTTGTTATAGTCTATTCCCCAAAACAACTTGTGTGATGTTATGTTGTGCATATCATGTCAGTGTCTTGCTCTAGATCCTTCAATGGCTCCTTATAACATTAGATTAATGCTTTGTAAAACCACACACACACACACACACACACACACACAAATATACCATTAAAAAAAACCTGCCAGGCTGGGTGCAGTGGCTCACACCTGTAATCCCAGCACTTTGGGAGGCTGAGGCGGGAGGATCATGAGGTCAGGAGATCGAGGCCATCTTGGCTAACATGGTAAAACCCTGTCTCTACCAAAAATACAAAAAATTAGCCGGGCGTGGTGGCACATGCCTGTAGTCCCAGCTACTTGGGAGGCTGAGGCAGGAGAATCCCTTGAACCCAGGAGGTAGAGGTTGCAATGAGCCAAGATTGTGCCACTGCACTCCAGCCTGGGTGACAGAGCTAGACTCCGTCTCCAAAAAAATTTAAAAAACCTGCCAAAGTTATTGCTAGAGTCTTCCACTTCATAAGGATCTCTTCTCTATGCTAGTCACCATAGGTGTGCTACTTCTATTTCTTCCTTGAAAATGCCTATATAAACCAAGGTCAGTAGGTACTTTAAAGACTTTAGCAAGGTAATTATATGTCATAAATGTGAATGCACTAATTTTTTCTCCTCTTCGTACAGTAAAGGTTGTTGATTCTACTAGTTACCGTCAATGTTTTCGGTTCTCAATATTAGCTTATTGGTGCCCTAGGCCAGTCCACTATGTTTGGTGACTGGTTTACTTCAATAAATACATATACACACAAACACACACACACACATACACACACATGCACACACACAAAGGAAATGCCAAATTTACTTTCACCTCAAAGTTTTTGAGCTTGCTGCCAATTATCATGAAGTGCTTTCCCCATAGATATGCACAGATTAATTTTTAAACATCACTTTCTCAAAAAACATAATATGTTTTATTAGAAACACATGGCCTTCTGCAGACATTCCTTACTGGCTCTTTATTCTGATTTGTTTTTCTCCACAGCACCGACTGTTACTTGAAATTGTACTGTTTACTTTTCCCTCTCTCTCTCTTTTTCTTTTTTTTTTTTTTTTTTTTTTTTTTTTTTTTTGAGATAGGGCCCTGCCGTGTCACCAAGGCTGGAATGCAGTGGTTCAATTACAGCTCACTGCAACCTTAAACTCCTCGACTAAAGCAATCCTCCCAACTCAGTCCCTCAAGTAGCTGGGACTACAAGTGTGGGCCATCATGCTCACCTAATGTTTTAATTTTTTATAGAGATATGGTGTCAGTATGTTGCCCAGGATGGTCTCAAATTCCTGGCCCCAAATCAGCCTTCTATCTCAGCTGCCCAAAGTACTGGGATTACAGGCGTGAGCTACCATGACCAGCCCCTATTTTTTCCCTTTTATTTTATTCTCTTAGTCCAAGAATTTAAGCTACATGAGTTAAACCCATGTAACCCTAAAATAAAAACTGTGACTGATATAGCAGGTAATCAGCAAATATATTTGAATTAATATATAAATCAATAATCTAGTTTAATAAAAATATTAATAAAATATTCAAATATATAATACATATGATAAAAAATAAACCACACACAAAAGACTAAAATGTAAACATTATAAATTTTTAAAACATAAAACATCATGTGATAATACTATATACCAATGTAAGCTGAATTTTTAAAAAGACAGTTTTATATTGGACAAACTGCATTGCTGCAACTGCCTATTCTCATTTGAAATAATGTAATTAAATTACTAGTCTCTACATCATGCCATAATTAAATTATTAGTCTCTACATCGTGCCATAGACAATATCAAATTTAAGTTCAATAATTTTTCAGAAACAGTGGAAATAAAATTGGAAAATCTTTTTTAGTCACATATGTACTACATTCTGAAGATGTTGCTTTACTCTAAAAGAGCAATCACTTCTAAAAGAGCAGTCAGCATTAGAGTCTCTACTTGATTAAGTTACTATAATCTGGAGTCATTTTTTAAAACCTATCAGTTTTTCACACTTGCCAAACTGGTAATTGAAAGGAGATGGAGTAGAAATCAATCCACACAATTCTCACTTATTTTTTTATGATGACACTGATTAATCAGATTTTTCTGGAGAATCAGTATTGCTTTTGAATGTGAGAATTAGATCTATTGTTAAAGTGTGTATGACAAATATAAAACCAAAATCTTTCTAAATAACTTTGGATCATTTCAGGGATTTATTTTATATAAGCTAAAGTTAAATTTGATCCAAATTCATGTTTTCATATGATTCTATATCTTCTCTAGTCTGAATGAGAGACTGTAGTTTTAACTGTCCAGAAATCATTAGCTTGATTGAACTGCACAGTACTCCATGATGTTTTTCCATTTCCATTTGTCTGGACACAGTGTAGCAACAAAATATTTCTGTATACACCTTAGTTGAATACTAGGGGAAGGTTCAGAGGGTTTCCATGTATTTCAATGATATACAATTTTTGTGCCCGGTGAGATTATCCACAGGTGTTGTAATTTTCAGGATAATTTTATTTTTATTTTTATTTTATTATTATTTTTTGAGATGGAGTCTCTCTGTTTGGTCCAGGTTGCAGTGCAGTGGTGCAATCTCGGCTCACTGCAACCTCCACCTCCCAAGTTCAAGTGATTCTCCTGCCTCAGCCTCCCAAGTAGCTGGGGTTACAGGTGTGCACCATCACGCCCAACTAATATTTGTATTTTTAGTAGAGACGGGGTTTTGCCATACTGGCCAGGCTGGTCTCAAACTCCTGATCTCAGGTGATCCTCCTACCTCGGCCTCCCAAAGTGCTGGGATTACAGGCATGAGCCACTGCAACCGGCCAAAAGATAATTTTATTCAATTAAAAACTCTGTTAAAGTGTTTAAATATTTCAGTGTTGACCCAAATTTGATAAAATTTTCTTACATTAAAATTACATTAAAACTAAATAATATTAATCCATACATTTGAATATTTCTAAAGTTTTATCTTGCAATATACATGTGACAAAAATATTAACACTTCAAAATTATTGCTATGGCTACACCTCAAATAGTTATAAAAATACCAAAATTATTTATTTAGTATATCTGCATTTATTTTTAATATTTACCTGGAGTTATTTCTTTACTCCTATCTGGCTTAATGAAAGTAAGTTAAAAAGAAAAATAAATTACCATCTCATGCGTAGGCAACATTGCTAACGTAATCTAACTAAGACCTGATTATGCTAGAGGGCTCGGTGACTGCTCTCAGGTTGTTTTAAGTCTTGATCACTGCATATAAGTAGGAACATCAACTTATAAGGTAAAAAGAACTTGTTATATAAGTAAACATTTTCAGTCTACCGCTGATAATTATTCTGCCTTATTTTTGCTTATGCAATTCAAGACATTGTCAGACTGTCTACAAATTTTGTTTCTTGGAACTACATGATTAATTATTTACAGTGGAAAAGATCTGTGTTTTAAGGCTACTCTCTAAAATCAAATTCCATTCCATGGTTGCTGTCTATTTTAATGACTTTATTTCTTGCCATAAGTACTAGCACTATTTAGCCAAACTTGACCCCTTTCAACCCCATTGAGAATATGGATATTATTTCCATTTTTAGTTCTTTATGTCATAATTCTCCCTGTACCAAAAATAAGTGGTTTGTTTGTTTGAAGATTCCCGTGCCATTATAATCAATTAATTTCATAGTCATTAACTTTGGACTTTGTTTAGTAAAACAAGGTAGAGGTAAGGTAGCATTTTTTTTTTTTCATTTTTATTTCAAGTCTCAGGGTACATATGCAGCATGTGCAGGTTTGTTACATAGGTAAATTGCCATGGTGGTTTGCTGCACCTATTATCCCATCAACTAGGTATTAAGCCCAGCATGCATTAGCTATTTTTCTTAATGTTCTCTCTCCCCTGTCCCCACCCCTGCAACAGGCCCCAGTGTGTGTCATTTCCCTCCCTGTGTCCATGTGTACTCATTGTTCAACTCCCACTTATAAGTGAGAACACGTGTTTGATTTTCTATTCTTGCGTCAGTTTGCTAAGGATAAGGGCTTCCAGTTTCATCAATGTCACCGCAAAAGACATGATCTCATTCATCTTTATGGCTGCATAGTATTCCATGGTGTATATGTATAAGGTAGCATTTTCATCTCATGGTGTCTTTGAATTAATTCCACTACATTATGTCAAGATTTTCCTATTATTTTTATATTTTCCATCAGAAACTAGCACTTGATGCATGGTTTTACTAGCCACATCATTAAAGGATTAAAACCAAAATTAGATGTCAATATAGTACAATGCACTTCAAATGCAGTTCAAGATTATATTCTGATATTCTGTACTCTTAGTTTGAGAGTCCCCTCAAAAGTCATGCATATATATTTCCAAAAAATATTAATTATTGCAGTTTTTCTCTTCATTACTTTTTCCCTGGAATGTATTTGCCACACACTTAGTTACTAAGATGAAAAAAAGTAGTCTGGAGAAAAGAGTTTACAGCATTCCACTTCAAATTTACCTCAGATTTCTCAAGAAAGGTACCTCAGATTTCTCAAGAATGGAAATCACAACAGAAAACATCCTGTTGTGATTTATATGTTTTCAAGTATTTCAAATCCTTCCAAATATCATTATTCCAAATGTTGAAATTTCACCTTTATTGTTGAATTTTTTTTTTTTTTTTTTTTTTTTTTTTGAGACAGGGTCTTGCTCTGTTGCTCAGGATGGAGTGCAGTGGCATGATCATAGCTCTCTGCAGCCTCAACCTTCCAGGCTCAAGACATCCTCCCACTTCAGCCTTCCAAGTAGCGGGTCTACAGGCCTGTGCCACACATGCAGCTAATTCCTTTTTTAATTTTCTGTAGAGATGAGGTCTGACCATGTTGCTCATGCTGGTCTCAAATTCCCAGGCTCAAGCAATCCTCCTGCCTAGGCCTCCCAAAGTGATGGGATCACAAGTATGAGCCACCACTCCCAGTCTACTGTTGAATGTCTTAACCTTCACATATAAATCCAGAAACAATGATAATTCAAATAGTGTGGCAATTATGAAACAGAATTATTTTCCCATTTTGCTTTCCGAACTTATATCCAATTGTTTTCTTCCCCCGCTTTTTTTTTGTTTTGTTTTCCAAAAAGTGACGCATATAGGCCCAGTTTTAAGTATATGCTTCAGTAAAAAATTCTGCAATATAAATGTGTTTATAAATATTTGTGAGGTACACAAAGCTATAAATATCAGTATGCCAAAATAATCAAACGCACATTTGGACCCTAATCTCTGCAGCTATCTTTAAGGTCATTTTCATACTATGAAAGGAATTGTCTTGCAGAAAATTTATATTTTACTTTATTTGATAATGTGGAAAGATTCCTTAATATTTTACCTCAATTACTATTCTTCTCTCATTAAGTTATGGCATGGAATGCAACTATCTCAAAAAACTGAAGGGAAATGTAACACATTCATAGGTAGCTACAGCGTTTGCTTGAAGAATTGAAGCAATTGATAAATGGCTCCAATAGTTTAAAAAAATAAGATTGGGCTATAAAATATTGTAATCAGACTGTGAACATTAAAGTTTGGCAAACCTGTAGGTTGAATCATAATTAATGTACTAATCTCTATGTAAATGTATTATTTATACATCATGAATTAACTTAAACATAGGTTAGTGAGGCACGTGGATTGGCATAGGATTCAGAAAGTCAAAGGCAAATAAGGATGAGTGTCCTTAAAGAAGACCAGAGACAGATTTGTGAAGCAGAACATTTGAACTTGAACTTTATACCAGTGATTTAAAACAATGTTTTATTTAGAATTTGGATTACCTATGCTTTGATATATTCATCAATCTTAAACAACAGTTTAGTAAATTGAATATCTATTTCTCAGTGCAGGTTTAAATCTTATTATCTAAATCCATTTGTTAAAATAGCCTTTCTAGTGACATTAAAGAAAGGCATCTGAATAAATTGAACCTGAATGTCAGTAATTGTCCACATATTGATGAAACATATTATCCATATTAGGTAAAAATTTTCTTTACACAATTTTATCTGGTAAAATAATATCACAGTCAGAAACCATTAATTATTTTTTTCCTTTAACTTACTTGAATCACGAAAAATGGTGATTTGCATTACAATTTCAACCTTTCAAAATATACAGGTTATAAATGTCAACTTCATATAGATAATTATTTCTCCTGTGGATGTGAGTGAATGATTGTTTCCATTTTTGATGTCTTGATATTTCAGTTTTGAGGCGTGTGTGACTGATAATCATCTTCAATATAGGGGACAGTGATTTAATGTATGCATGCAATGACGATATGATCTAAAACCAAAGCAAAATGCTTGAGACACGGTAGCAGTTAGGAAAAACATTTATTAAGTACAGAGGGCAACATAGAAATTCTGTTAGAAAAGGCTCTCTTTCCGAAGAGTAGACATTCTTCTTACCAGAATAGCAGATGGGTATATTGTTAAAGTGTATCAAAATGTGAGACCTGGGACAGGAGAAACAAGTATTACAGTGATGATGAACTAGAAAACACCTACTATTTGGAATTTAGGCACTAAGTGTTTTCTTTATAATATTCTTGATTGTTGTTAAAATCAGCTCACAAATATGTAATCATGATTAAGTTTTATTACATATTTTAGCAGGTTTAACAAGCACTACTATATGTGTTTTGTCAAGAGCCACATCAATAATTTTTAATCAATGCATAACAACTTGACATTTTCTAAAGCTCTCAGAGTTCCTATCCAAATTTGTAATATATTTTAATTCAACATCTCTAGTATCTCTTTAGATTGTTAAATACAAGAGTTTTATTTGACATATGCACTGTTTCAACATAACTAAGTTAAAATGCACATGCTGCATCAACACGAACGTACAAATTGTAAATTCAGTGTTGATTACAATATGTGTTTAATAGTTAATTACATCTGAAATTAGAGCCTTCACTATCTCTGTCCTCACTGAAGGACAGATTGATAAATGTTTCCGTTAAATATATAAATGCATATGTGTATATGATAATCACAGCAACATTATAACAGGTAACACAGATGCTCACCCAATAATTTTACTTAAAATAATCTATTTAGTCCTATGATGTTGGTAATTATTTCCACTTTAATGATAAGACACCTAAGGTACTGACAGCTTGCATAACATACTTGTATTTTGTTGAATTGTGTCCACCAAAATGATATGTTGAAGCCCTCACACCCAGTACCTCAGAATGTAAACTTATTTGGAAATAGAGTCATTGCAGATGTAATTCACTCAGTTATAATGAGGTCACGTTGAAGTAGGTGGGCCTTTAATTCAATACGACTGATATCCTTATATGAAGAGGGGGATTTGAACAGAGCCACATGGGGAGAATGCAATTTGATGCAGAGACAAAAATTGGATTGACGCTGCTGCAAACCAAGAAATGCCAAAGATTCATGGCCATCACCAGAAGCTAGGAAGAGCCAAGGACAGATTCTGCTCAGAATCTCAGAGCAAGTATTTCCTTATGGAAATCTTGGTTTCAGAATTCTAGCCTCCAGAACAATGAGAAAATAAATTTCTATTTTTTTAAGCAACTCCATTTATGGTACTTTGTTATAGTAGTCCTAGGAAATAAATAGTGTCCCATGTCACAGAGCTAGTGCATGTCAAGAAATGTGAAGGGTCTGATACTTTAGCCTGCTTGCAAGCTAATAAGTTAGTCTAACAGTTTTATAACGTCAGTAAAAGACATTACACTTCTGGGTCAGAGACAAAGAAGTTTACTTATGGCAAAGTGTGCCATGTAAAACTCAGTGGGTGTTTTAAAATTCCTCTTGCCTGTGAGTCCAGTGGGGGAAACATGTATGGGCCGACATGGATGCTGCACATGCATAGTTCGTATAACAGGAGATGATCCCTATGCTTAGGCAACCCAAATATTACAGGGAGTAAGTATGTTTGCCCTTTGTTCCTGCAGGAGACAATATCTGCAATGCTTCAAGGCAGTTTGCAAATCTGCCCTGTATTTTGAAAGAAGACAAGAACTGGGGTTTTAACCTAGAGTATCTGGTTCTTGAATACATGCTTTAGTTATTATGCTTACTGTATATTCATATGTTTTACTTATATGAGAAAATACAAGCAGTGAGAAATCTCTCTCTCCCTCTCTCTCTTTTTCTATCTCCCAATCACATGCACAGACATATGTATAGTATACCTATATATACATGTGTGGTATATACATATACATTACATATGAATGTGTTTTTACATACACATACATGCATAATATATACATTATGTAACTGTATGTATATATGTATGTGTATGCTCATGTGTGTATTTATATATTTATCAGCTTTGAACATACATAAAATAAGAGCTGACGGTATAAATTTCTCTGGAGCATCTTTAAATGGCTATTTTGGGGTCTCTCTCTCTCTTTCTCTCTTCCATACTCCATGGGTGTATGTGTTTCTGTTTGTGTTTACATGTGTGTATGTGTATGCATAAATCAATAGTCATGGCATATTTAAGACATAAATTTAAAACAGCACAATGTATGTGTGTGTGTTGCTTTTTTCTCTCAAAACAATGCACTTCAAAGGGTTAACCTGTTAAAAAGCAAAACAAACAAACAAACAAAAACTCATGAAAATACTAGTCATTGTTTTCCAAAGTGTCTGCACTACTTAACACCCTCACTAGCAATGTACCAGAAATCTAGTGGTTCCACATCTTCTGCAACATTTAGCATTGTCAATCTTTGAACGTTAGTGGCCTCACTTGTGAAGTTAAATTGTAAAAGATTGACAATGCTAGTAATATGTATATGTATGTAATCTATAATCACAGACTTTGAAAACTATTTAAACATGTTATTTTCCTGAATAAAACCACTTTTCATATTCCTCTTTATGACTGGAACTTCCCATCATAGTCCAGATGTTTTGCATTTTCATACTGGTTCTCAACAGGGTTTTTGGGGAAGGTTTGTTACTTTAGGAGACATTAAACAATATCTGGAGATAGTATGGCCTGTAACAAAGTGGGGGTTATGCTTCTGGCATCTGCTACTTAGAAGCTAAGAATGATTTTTCTCTAACATATAGTCAAAAATACTACTTGAATGATTATTTGTATGGAATGTTAAATTATTGAATTTAATGTTAAGTTGTCATGCAAAACAGAAATGCTGTTAAAGAAAAATACTGTCTCCATTTTTTATTTTATGTCTCCTGTACTTACCCTTATGCTGAGACCTAAGAGTGGTGCATAGCTGACAATGCCTATATATCAAATTAATTAATCCATTATAAATATACTCTGCAGTTCAACTGCTAATACAGAACAAGAAATTATCAGAAGTTTTATTTAAGGGAGTTAATTTGTGCTGACTAGATGTAAAGCCTTAAGGAATTCATTGTGAAGGTGAAGGAAAAGACATATGATTTGCTTATTTTAAAAATCAGGTTGTTTGTTTTATTATTCTTGAGTTATTTGAGTTGACTGATTATTAACCCCTTATCAGATGTATAGCTTCCAGGTATTTTTGCTCATTTTATAGATTGTCTCTTCACTCAGTTGTTTCTTTTTCTGTGCAGAAGCTTTTTGGTTTGAAGTAATCCCATTTGTCTATTTTTTGCTTATCCAGAAAATCCTTGCTCAAACAAATGTCATGGAGACTTTCTCCAATCTTTTCTTCTTGTAGTTTTATAGTTTCTGGTCTTACATTTAAGTCTTCGATTCATTTTGAGTTAAGTTTTAGATATAAGTATGGTAAGTATAAGGGACTTATTTCATTATTCTGAATGTGAATGTCTATTTTTCTCTACAACCAGTTTGAAGAGGATGTTCTTTCCTCAGTGTGTTCTTAACATACTTGTTGAAATTCAGTTGGCTGTGAAAAGACCTTAATACATATTTTTTTCAAAGGAAGACATACAAATACATACAAATGGTTAACAGGTATATGAAAATATGTTCAATGTCACTAACGTCAGGAAAATGCAAATCAAAACCACGGTGGGATATCACCTCATTCCAGTTATAATGGCTATTACCAGAAAGACAAAAGATAGCAAGTGCAAATGAGAAGGATGTCGGGAAAAGGTAACACATAGTGCTCATAGGAATGTACATTAGTGCAGCTACTAAAGAAAACAGTATGGAAGTTCCTCAAAATATTAGAGATAGCACTAACATATGATCCATATCATATCTCACTCCTGGGTATATATCCAAAGGAAATAAAACCAGTATTTCAAAGAGATATCTGTACTCCCATGTTTATTGCAGAACTTTTTGCAATATCCAAGACATGGAATCAACCTAAATATTTATCAGCTAAAATGAAGGATAAATAGAAAATGAAATACTATATAGCCATTTAAAAAGAATAAGATTCTGTCTTTTGCAACAACATGGATGAATGTGGAGGACATTATGTTAGATGAAATAAACCGGGCCAATAAAATAAAACAAAACAAAAAGACAAATGTCGTATGATTTCATTCACATGTGGAATCTATAAAAGTCGATCTCCTAGAAATAGAAAGCAGAATAGTGGTTGCCAGGAGCATAGGAAGAGAAAGTGGCCAATGAAAACATAATTTCAGTTAGGAGAAATAAGTTCCAGAGAGCTATTGCTCAGTAGGGTGACAATAGTTAATAGGTATATATTGTATTCTCTAAAAATGCAAAGTGGATGCTGAGTGCTCTCACTACAAAAATATTAACTGTGGGTAATGCATTTGTTATTTAGTTAGAGGTAACCATTCCACAATGTGCATGTACCTAGAAACATAATGCTTTACATAATAAGCATATGAACTGTTATTTGTCAAATTTTTAAAAAAGAAAACAGTGAAGAAAAACAATGCTCAGTATACTATTAATATAAATGTTATGCTAGTGCCTTCACTTACATTATCACTTATATTTTGAAAATTATTTCTTGTTCTCTGTGAAAGCCATTATAACAGAAACTTCCAGATGACAAAACTGGAGTTTAGAGATATTAAATAATTTTTAAAAGCTAATAACTTATATGACTTAAATATAAATGAAACTAATAACTTTTGTAACTTATTAGTTATACATGTTATTAGTTATTAACTTGTAGTGAACAACTAACTTGTAATAACTAAACTTACAGCGCTAGAGGCAGTGCAGCGACAATTTAACAAAAGATAATGTAAACTAAAATATAATATTAATACTTAAGAATATAATGTTTGATGTAGGAGACATAAAGTATAAATTTGAAAGGGAGTAATTTTTCCATAGTTAATAAATAATGAAAATTTATGTATTCACCAACTTCTGTCAAATAATTTTGAATTTACATAATAAAAATATATAACATCATTTAGTAAGAAAAAGACAAATAGTATTAAATATTTAGCAGACTTGTATAGCTGGGATAGTTTATACTCAGTAATGATAAAAATAAAAATGACTAGTTTCTATAGTTTGAATAACTTTATTAAAAATTTTGTATAGGTCTCTAAACCTCATTAACAAAGAAGAAAAATAGATTCAGAAATATATTTGAGCCACAGTTGGTTTATACATAGACATAATTTTGCCATAAGTGGCAAGCATTAATGTTTTCACTTAATAATTTAATGAATTTGTGACATGACAGTATTAAAACTTTAATAGAGTAACGTAAGTAGGTAAAATAAAAAATAACAAAAGATGTTGTCTACTAGGTAGATAAAAAACTCTTAAAAATGTAAATGTATATTATAAAATGTATGTTTGTCATGTTATGAATAATAAATACAGATTTTTAAACTGGAATATTAATTGCCAAATTTGAGGCAATATCGTTTGTCCTTGTTTTGCAAAAAAAAAAAATTATCAAAATATTTGGACACATTTTTCAAGATATTAATATAAATACATTTTCTAAAAAAGATAAAAAATAAAAAGCTCTTTGAAGTTAGATTCATCCCATACTCTGACAATTCCCTATTTGACAATGGCATTCTAAGTAAGTGTAATCTTTGATTTGATAAGCATTGATCGATTTATCATTAATAAGTTTTGAGCAAAGGCAGAATAAGCTATAATTTCTGTCACTCTTTCCATTTGTCTGTCTGCCTCTCTCAGGCCCACTATATTGCTTTTAGCAATTTATTAATTTATTTTTAATTATTTGTTTATTATCCATTTATTCATTTATTTAGAGACAGAGTCTCACTTTATTGTTCAGGCTGGAGTGTAGTGGTGTGATCTTGGCTCACTGCAACATCTGCCTCCCAGTTTTGAGGGATTCTCCTGACTCAGCCTCCTGAGTAGCTGGGATTACAGGTGCCCACCACCATACCTGGCTAATTTTTGTACTTTTAGAAGAGGTGAGGTTTCACCATGTTGGCCGGGATTGTCTTGAACTCCTGACCTCAAGTGATCCACCCAACTCAGCCTCCTGAAGTGCTGGGATTACAGGCATAAGCCACTACACCTGGCCTATTTTTAGCAATTAGCTTTTTAATGCCATATGGAAGATACCTTTAAATCACTTAAAAATTATATTAGTGTTATCCCTCTCCCACTGCCCCCACTGTAACAAATCTGCACATTGTGCACATGTACCCTAGAACACAAAGTATAATAAAAAAAAAATTATATTAGTGTCTTAGACTCTGAGCTTATTTATCTACAGTTTTCACAACTTTTACTGAACAGAACAAAGCTGGAATACCAGACCTGTCTGACTTCCAAGCTTGCATTCTTGGGAAGTGTGATAATGTCTTCCTAACAGATAAATTGTATATGTTGATGATGAAACAGAGAGATAATTTAAATATTAGCTATAGGAAGATGAACCACAGCAAAATCTTATACATCTTGTGGAACTTCTAGGGAGATGTGGATCATTTTTTTTGTGCAATTTCATAAATGTAACTATAGACTGCATAGTTGATATCTACTCTCATTTTTCTATCTCTCTCTCTTTCATAATTAACTCTTGAACACGTTTGACCATGATCAAGCAATCACTGTTACCAACCACTTACCCATTCAGTGGGCTTGAACAAATACACTCAGGCTTCTATCCATAGAGGAAATAGGCTTTGGATTTCAACAAGCTTAGAAAAGCACTAGGGTCTTTGCTGTTTTGTGTTATGGTGTTGAACATATTAATGCTTCTATTACATTGACTGGTATCGTTTTTAACAAAGCATCAGTGGGCTCAAAATCTTACATTTCAATTTCTAATTATAAAAATCCAGATTAATCCAGAAAACATAAACCACATGTAACTGAGGTAGGTTTTTTAACCTTAAGAATACATTGTTTCTACCATAATTTTAAAAACTTAAAAATTATTAAGGCAGGCCAGGTGTGGTGGCTCACACCTGTTATCCCAGCATTTTGGGAGGCCAAAGCGGGTGGATCACCTGAGATCAGGAATTCGAGACCAGCCTGGCCAACACGGTGAAACCCCATCTCTACTAAAAATACAAAAATTAGCCGGGCATGGTGATGGGCGCCTGTAATCCCAGCTACTCAGGAGGCTGAGGCAAGAGAATCGCTTGAACCCAGGGGGCGGAGGCTGCAGTGAGCAGAGATGGCACCACTGCACTCCAGCCTGGGCAACATGGCGAAACTGTGTCTCAAAAAATAAAAATTATTAAGGCAAAAGAAAGATTATATAGTTTCATGTACCTGCCTAATACTTAATTTTCTACCCTAATACTTAATTTTCTACATTTTAAGCTATTGGAACAAATGTGACACTGTTCATCTACTATGCTTAGTAAATCCCTTGTGTTATTTAGAAATACATATATCAAAGCCTTTCCCTTCCTCTGTAATGGTAACATTTGTTGTTCTATTAAACTAAAAGCATAATATGAATAATCATTTAAAATGCACTAAGGTGTAAAACATTCCCAGTTAACAGCTTATTCTGAGAATAAGCCATTATGGAGAAATACATTTCCTGTTGAAAAGACTTGATTTTGCCACTGCCCAGGCCACCTGCTTTTCCTGCATTTTGCAATATATATACCTGCTAGTCTGGCTCTCTTCTCCCTGTTTAAAACAAATCTTTTTCTTTTTGATTTAAAGATGCCTGCAGATCGTGAGGTTAGAGCATTCTCCCTATTGCAATGATCTTTTGTTAAAACATACTTTTATACTTATTTTATTTTTACTTGATGAATAATAATTGCATATATTCATACTGTGATGCTTGATGTATACCTGCACTGTGGGATGATTAAATCAATCCAATTAACATATGCATCTATATAGTGCAATGGTCTTTTTGAAAAATTCTCTGTTTATATTAAGTCCAGATTTGTTTATATTTGACAAGAATTTGGACTTTTCATAAATGTCAAGCATTTTTCCAAGCATTATCCTCTTTCTTTTTACATTTACAGAGAACTATAAAATACAGGTTTTTATAAATTGCAGAAAAAAATATTTTTATAGATGAATGTATTTATAGATGTATATGTGTGTATGTTTGTGTATAGATAGCAATAGAGATAGAGATATAAAGATAGAGTTTTTGAAAATACCTAACTAAAAGATGAAGTCAATATCCCTTATTTTATTCATCTATTTATTTTACCTTGCAAAGCATCAGTGACTTTCTCAAGCTCCATAGCAGTGTAGGAAATAGAAAAACACTAGTCTAGTGAGAAATGCATTACTTCAAAACAACTTGACATTTTCCAAAGCTCTCAATACTCTTAGCTTCATTTTAACTCAAGATTCCTATACTTCTTCAGAGTGGATAATGGAATAGTCATATAACAGAAATTTAAAGATGTAGAAACACACATTTTTTATGTCAGTCATGTATATAACTATTAGAATATTACAGTAAATGGCAATTTCTGGGAAGAAACACAACTTGCTCAAATAAAAATATAAAGTAAAAATAATCCTTATACATCAAATACAAACTTTCTAAATACAAACATACTCAAATGCATAGTTAGATAACAGCAAGTGCAAATTTAAGACTGAAAAGTATTTAAGCTTAAAGCATTACTTTTCTATGAAAATAGCTTGATATATTTGTGTATATTATAATACATTATGTCATTCACAAAATTATCTTATTAAGAGCATACTTACTGAGATATAATTCACATGTCATAGAAGTCAATATTTACAGTTTACTCTTCAGTTGTTTTTAGTATCTTCATAGAGTTGTACAATCATTACCACTTCCTAATTTTAGAATATCTTCCCGGACCCAAATAGAAATTCTATAATTTAGTAATCACTTCCTTGCCCCCCTTCTTTACAACCACTTTCAGTTATTATGGATTTGTCTGTCAGTTGCATTTATGTAAATTTCATTAAGTATTTGTTTTTTGTTGTAACTGACTACTTTCAATTATTATAGTTTTAAAATTTATTTGTGTTGTAACAACTGATTTTTGTACATTTATCTTGTACAATGCAAACTTTTTAACTCATTTATTACTTGTAATAATATATTTTAATAGGCTTCATAATATTTTCTCTATCCAAAACATGTCATCTACAAATAGAGACTGATTTAATTCTTTCTTTTTCATCTGCATGCCTTTATCTCTTTCTCTTCCCTAACTGTCGTTCCTGCCAGTACAATGTTGATTAGAAATGGTGGAAGTCAACCTTCTTACCTTGTTTCTAGTTTATGGTGAAAGTTTTAAGTCTTTCACCATTAAGTATGACGTTAGTTAATAGATTTTTCAAACATGCTCTTTCTTGAGTTGAAAAATTTCTCTTCCATTCCTAGCTTGTTATTGTTCTTATGATTAAAATAATAAGATGTGCTTTGTCAAGTGTTGTTCTTGGTCTATTGTGACAATCATGTGTGTTTTTTAAATTTAATTATATATATGCGTTATGTGACATCAATTAATTTTCATAGGTTGAACCAACCTTGAATGGAAAAGATAAATCCCAATTAATCATAATGTATATTTTTATATTTTTATTAATTAAGTGTGTTGATATTGTCTTGACGATTTTTTGTCTCCATATTCATTAGGGATTTCAATCTGTAGTTTCTCTTCTTGTGATATCTTAGTTTAGGTTTGTACCAGGGTAATGTGTCCTCATAAGGTGAGAAGTGTTCCCTCCATTTCCATCTTTTGAAAATTTTTGAGAAGAATGATGCTAATATTTCTTTAAATATTTGGTAGGATTCACAAGCGAATCCATCTGGACCTGAACTTTTCTTTCTGATAATTTATTATCATTACTACTATTTCAACATCTTTACTTGTAATAAATCTATTGTGGTTTTCTATTTCTTCTTTTTTATTTTTTGATACATAATATCTGTACATATTTATGGGGTACATGCAATATTTTGTTGCATTCAGAGTGTGTAATTATCAAGTCAGATTACTTAGAGTACACATTACCTCGAGTATTTATCATTTCTATATGTTGGGAACATTTCAAGTCCTCTCTTCTAGGTATTTTGAAATATTCAATGCAGTGTTGTTAAATATAATTACCCTACTTTGCTATCAAACATTGGAACTTATTCCTCCCAACTATATTGTACCCATTAACCAAGCTCTCTTTATCCCTCATCCCCATTCCCACACACTTCTCTGCTTCTGCTATCCATCATTCTACTCTGTATCTCCATGAGATTAACTTTTTAAACTTCCAACCATGAATAAAAAGATAAAACGTTTGTCTTATGTGCCTGGCTTAATTCAGTAAACATAATGGCCTCAAGTTTCATTCATATTGCAGCAAAATACATTATTACATTCTTTTATGGCTAAATAGTTTTCCTTGCATGCATATACTTCATCTTGTCTATCCATCTGACCATTGGCAGATACTTGGGTTGATTCCAAATCATTTCTGCTGTGAATAGTGCTGCATTAAACATAGAAATCAAGTCTCTTTTGATATACTAATTTATTTTACTTTGAGTAAATATCCAGCAGTAGGATTGCTGAATCATAATAGCTCTAGTTGTAGTTTTTTTACAAATCTCCACACTATTTTCCATAGTGGCTGTACTAATTCACGTTCTCACCAACAGTACAAGAGTGTAAGAATTCCCTTTTCTCTGTATCTTGCCAGTATCTGTTACTTTTCATCTTTCAATGAGAGTCATTCTAACCGGAGTACAATGATATGTCATTGTGATTTTGATTTATTTGCATTTTGCTGATGATTAGTAATGTCAAACATTTTTTTTCATATGTTGGCCATTTGTGTGTATCCTTTTGATAAATGACTATTCATAATTTTTCCCACTTTATAATGGTCTATAAATCTTATTCAACCATGTGGCTGCTCTGGAGTCTCTCTGAGCCTATTTTGGCTCAAGAGTTTGCCCTATTCACGTAACATTGTTTGCTCAATTAAACTATGTTAAATTTAATTTGGCTAAGGTTTTTCTTTTAACAATATGGAGTCCTTTACTGATCACTTGTTTTTGTTAACGTTGTCAAAGATCAGATGACTGTAGGTTTGTGACTTTATTTCTGAATTCTCTAACCTGTTCCTTTGGTCCATGAGTCTGTTTTGTTTGTTTTGTTTTCTTTTGGTGGTTGTTTTTTTGTTTGTTTTTACTACCAAAATACTATTTGGTTACTGTAGTCTTGTAGTAGAGTTTGAAGTCAGGTAGTGTGATGTCTCTGGCTTGTTTGTTTTGTTTGTTTTGCTTAGAACTGCTTTGGCTATTTGGGCTTCTTTTTGATTCCATATGAATTTTAGAGTAGTTTTTTTTTTTTTTCCTAATTCTGTGAAAAATGACATTGGTAGTTTGACAGCAATAGCATTGAATCTGTACATTGCTTTAGACATATGGCCATTTTAGCAATACTGTTTCTTCCTATCCATGAGTGTAGAATGTGTTTTCATTTGTTTGTGGTGTCATCTCTGATATTTCAACAGTGTTTTGGAAATCACATTGTAGAAATCTTTCACCTCTCTTGTTAGCTGTTTTTGTAGGTATTTTATTTCTGTTGTGGCTGTTGTGAATGGAATTGCATTCTTGATATGGCTCTCAGCTGGCCATTACTGTATAGAAATGCTACTGATTTCTTACACTGATTTTGTACTCTGAAACTTTACTAAAGTTGTTTACCCTTTTTAGGAGCAGAAACAATGGTTTTATGGATATAGAATCATATCATCTGTGAAGAGAGATAGTCTAACTTTCTTTCTTCCTATTTAGATGTCCTTTATTTCTTTCTCTTGCCTGATTGCTTTGGCCAGGACCTCCAGTACTGTGCTGAATAGGAGTGATGAGAGTTGGCATCCTTGTCTTCTAGTTCTGGAGGAGAATGTTTCCAGCTTTTGCCTATTCAGTATGAGATTGTTTGTGGGTTTCTCATAGATAGCTCTTATTATTTTGAGGTGTGTTCTTTCAGTGCCTAGTTTGGTGAGGGTTTTTCATGGGAAGGGATGTTGAATTTTATCAAAAGTCATTTCTGCGTCTATTGAGATGATCATTTGGGTTTTGTTTTTAGCTCTGTTTATGTGTGTTTATTTATTTGCATATGTTGGAACAATCTTGCATCCCAGGGATAAAGCCTGCTTGATCATGTTGCATTCACTTTTTGACATGCTGCTGGATTTTATTTGCTAGTGTTGAGGATTTTTGCGTCTATATTTATCAGTGATATTGACCTGAAGTTTTCTTTTTGCATTGCCCTCCTCAATTGTTTTGGCATAGTTTCAATGGATTGGTGCCAACTCTTTTTTATATGTCTGGTAGAATTCACGTGTGAATCAGTCTGGTACAGAGCTTTAAATTTTATCAAGTGATTTTTCTGCATCTATTGAGTTAATCCTAGGGTTATGGTCCTTCATTCTGTGGATTTGATCTATCACATTTACTGATTTGTGCATCCCTTCATCCTTGCACCCCTGGTATAAATCTCATTTTCTCATGCTGAATTATCTTTTTGATAAGCTGTTGGATTCAGTTTGCTAGTATTTTTTTGAGGCTATTTGCATCTATGTTCATTAAGGATATTGGCATGTAGTTGCCTTTTTTTGTTGTTGCATCCTTGTGCAATTTGGTATCAGGGTAATGCTTGCTTTGTAATATGAGTTAGGAAGAATTCCCCCCTTTTCAATGTTTTGGAATAATTTAAGGAGAGTTGGTGTTTGTTCTCTACAATTTTGTTAAATTTTGGCAGGGAAGCCCTAAGGTCTTGGACTTCTTTTTTGTTGGGAGAATTTTTATTACTGATTCAATTTCATTACTTGTTAATGGTTGTTAAGATTTTCTGTTTCTTCCTGATTCAAACTTGGTAATTTGTATGTGTCTAGGAATTTATCCATGTCTTCTACATTTTCCAGTTTGTTATTGTATAATTATTCACAATAGTATCTAGTGATTTTTAACATTTCTGTGGTATCAGATGTAATATCTTCTCTTTCATTTTTAATTTTGTTTTGTCTTTTTTCTTTTTTTTTAGTTAGCTTTGTTTATGATTTTAAAAATAACTTTTCATTTCATTGGTGCTTTGCATTGACTTTATACTCTCAATTGCATTGAGTTACACTCTGATCTTTTTTCTGTTTTAACTTTTTTTTTTTAATTTTTATAGATTTAGGGTGTACAAATGCCATTTTGTAACACAGATATATTGCATAGTGGTGAAGTCTGGGTTTTTTGTCTAACCATCGCATGAATGGTGTACTTTGTACTCATTAAAATATTTTTCATCTCACAGACCTCCCAACCTTCCCACCTTTCCAAGTCTCCAACGTCTATTATTCCAACTTCAATGTACAGGTGTACACATTACATAACTCCCACTGATACGTGAGAATATGTGGCATTTGACTTCCTGTTTCCAATGGCCTTCAGTTAATCCATGTTGCTGCAAAAGACATGATTCCATTCATTTTTATGGCTGAATAGTATCTCATTGTGTGTGTGTGTGTTTGTGCACATGCACACAGACACGCACATATAAACAAAACATTTTAATTGAATTTTCTGTTGATGGATACTTAGCTGAATTCCATATCTTTGCTCTTGCAAACAGTGAGGTTGTGAATACATAGGCACATGTGTCTTTTTGATAAAATGATTTATTTTCCTTCGAGTAATATATCTGGCAGGGGTATTGCTAAATCAAATGTTGTATTGATTTTTTATTTTTTAAGAAATCTGCATATTATTTTTCATAAAGATGGTACTAATTTCCATTCCCACCAACAATGTATAAGCATTTCCTTTTTTTCACGTCCTCATAAATGTCTGTTATTTTTTGTCTTTTTAGTAGCAAAACATTCTGACTGGTGTGAGATGGTATTTCAGTGGGGTTTTAATTTGCATTGCTCTGATGATTAGTGATGCTGGGCATTTTAAATAAACTTGTTGGTCATTTGTATGTTATCTTTTGTAAAATGTCTGTTCACATCCTTTTTTCCACTTTTTAGTAGGGTCATTTGTTTTTTGTTGTTGTTGAGTTGTTTGAGTTCCCTGTAGATTCTCAATATTAGTCTCCTGTCAGATTCATAGTTTGCAATTTTCTTCTCTCATTCTGCAGTTTGTATGATCACTCTGTTGATTATTTCTTTTACTGTTCAGAAGCTTTTTCGTTTAGCCAAGTCTCATTTGTCTATTTTGGTTTGTATTGCATTTGTTTACAAGGTGTTAGTCATGAATTATTTGCCTAGGCCAATGTACGGAAAAGTTTTTCCTAGGTCTTCTTATAGTATTCTTATAGTTTCAAGTTGTACATTTAAGTGTTTAATGCATTCTGTGTTAATTTTTGTATATAGTGACAGATAGGTGTGTGGTTTCATTCATCTGCATATGGCAATAGAATTTTTCCATCGCCATTTATTGAATAGCACCTTCTTTCCCCATTGTATGTTTTTGCTGACTTCATTAAAGATCAGTTGGCTGTAGGTACGTAGCTCTATTTCTGGGTTCTCTATTCTGTTCCATTCATCAATGTGTCTATTTTTGTACCAGTACCATTAGGTTTTGGTTACTAAAGGTTTGTAGCATAATTTGAAATCAGGTAATGTGATGCCTCCAGCTTTGTTCTTTTTGCTCAGGATTCCTTTGATTTTTATTACTTTTTTTCTTCTAATTTTCAGTTTGTTTGATTCTTGCTTTTCTACTTCTTCGAGGTGCATAGTTAGATTGTTTATTTGGAATTATTCTACCTTTTTGATATAGGTGTTTATTGTTATAAACTTTCCTCTTAGTACTGCTTTTCCTTTATTCCATAGGTTTTGCTATGTTCTGCTTTGTATTTAAACTATTTCACAAAATTTTTAAATTTTCTTCTTAGTGTCTTTCTGGACCCAGCGGTCATTCAGGAGCATGTTGTTCGAGTTTCACATATTTGTACAGTTTTCAAAGTTCTTTTAAATATTGATTTCTACTTTTATTCAATTGTATCGATAAAATTTCAATTTTTACAATTCGTTGAGACATGTCCCAACATATGGTCTATCTGGGATGAAAATATGTATTCTGTAGCTGTTGGATGAAATGTTCTATAAAAGTCTGTTGGGTCCATTTTGTTCTGAAGTGCAGTTTAAATCTACTGCTTCTTCCATTGTTGGGCTCCTTTGTGGGAATGTAGACCACTGGTTCTTACTCACTCTTTTCCTGCATTGGGGAGCCTCTCCAGGCTCCCAGGCTTTCCTGGCCAATCAGGCAGCCTACTTCCTCTCTTTTTCCCCTGTTGCCTTAGATGTTTTCTGTGATTTTTCTGTTGAATTCCAGTATTCTCTCTTAGGCAATCTATTTGTAGTATGATTATCTACTCACTACTTTGATTCTTCTTTGTGAAGGAGGGGAGTAGCAGATGCCTCTAGTTAGCCACGTTCTATTTCTTCTTGAGTCCATTTAGTTAGCTTGTGTCTTCCTAGGAATTTGTTCATTTCATCTAGCTTATCTAATTTGTTGGCAAACACTTGTTAATAGTATTAGCTTATAATTGTTTTTTTGTAAGACTGGAAGTAATGTTCACCCTCTCATTCCTAATTTTTGTGATTTGAGTTATTGACCTCCTTTCTCTCTCTCTCTCTCTCTCTCTCTCTCTCTCTCTCTCCTTTCTTGGTAAATACAGCTAAGGCTTGTGAATTTTGTTAACATTGCTAACAAATGTTGATTTCTTTAATTTGTTCCCTTTGTTTTTCTATTATATGTTTTATTTCCTCTCTAATCTTTATTATTTTTCTCCTACTTTCTGAGAGTTTAGTTTTTATTTCTTATATTTGTTTTTTTAAGGTGGAAAATTTGACTATTGGTTTAGTATCTTTCTTCTTATTTAACATGGGTGCTTCCAACCACAAGTTTTTCTCTAAGTAATGCTATAGCTGCATCCCATAATTTTGAAATATAGTGTTTTTTGTTTTGCTTTCATTAATCTTAAACTATATATGATTTTCCTTATGCATTCTTCTTTATTTGTTATTTAGGAGTGTGCTGTGTAATTTCACATATCTGCACATTTCCCTAATTCAATTTTTATTAATTTCTAATGTTTCTATTATTATTTATTCTGCCATATACAGAAAAATAAAACTGGACCTCCTATCTCTCATCTAATACAAAAATCAACTCAAGATGAACCAAATGCTTAAATATAAGGCTTTAAACTTTAAAAATACTACAAGAACACCTAGAGAAAACTCTTCTCAACATTGGCCTAAGCAAATAATTCATGACTAAGATCTCAAAAGCATAAGCAATAAAACAAAAAATAGAAAAATGCGAGTTAATTAAACTAGAAAGTTTCTAAAGAGTAAATAATAAAAATAATAATCAACAGAGTGAACAGACAACTTGCAGAATGGGAGAAAATGTTTGCAAACTGATGAATTCAACTGGGGACTAATACCCAGAATTTACAAGGAATGTAAACAACTCATCAAGAACAATAACAAAAACAAGTAACTCCAGTAAAAGTGGGCAAGGAACACGAACATACTTTTTGCAAAAGAAAACATGCATGCAGCAAAAGAAACATGTGAAAAAAGTTCAACATCATTAATCATCAGAGAAATGCAAATTAAAACCACAATGAAATAGCATCTCATACCAGTCAGAATGGCTATTACTAAAAAGTTGAAAAATAAGAGATGTTGAGGATGCCAAGAAAAGGGAATGCTTGTACACTATTGGTAGAAATGTAAATTAGTAAAACCTCTGTGAAAAACAGTATGGAGATTATTCTAAGGATTAAAAATAGAACTACTGTTTGATGTAGCAATCCCACTACTAATTATACATACAAAAGAAAATAAATCATTATAACAAAAAGATACCTGCACACATATGTTTATCACAGCACTATCTATAATAGCCAAGATAGAGAATCCACCTAAATGCCCACCAACAGATGATTGTATTAAAAATGTGGTGTGTGTAAATATACATATATATATAATGGAATATATGTATGTGTGTATATATGCACATAATGGAATATGTGTGTGTGTGTGTGTGTGTATAATGGAATGTGTGTGTGTGTATATATATATAATGGAATACTATTCATCCATAAAAAATAATGGAATCATGTCTTTTCTAGCAGCATAAATGGAACTGGAATCCAGTATATTAAGTAAAACAATGCAGAAAGAGTAAGTCCAAACTCACATGTTCTTACTTATAAGATGGAGCTAAATGATGTGTACACCTGACAGTAGAAAAACAGTTATTGGAGACTGGGAAGGGTAGGAGGATGAAAGGGGGTGAGGGATGAGAAATTACTTAATGGGCATGATATACGCTATTTGGGTGATAATTATACTAAAAACCGTAGTTTTCACCACCACACATTATATCTACGTAACAAAACTTCACTTTTACCTCTCGCATTCATAGAAATGTTGAGATTTTGCTTCACCAATATGCAACATTGCCTTGTCATATTTTCCAAACCAGATCATATGTCTAGATTCCAAGATTTCTTTTCAAATTATATGGAAGGTAGGACTCATTATATTTTGTAATACATAGTGTTAGTTAGTCATCTATACTTTTCCAGTCAACAATATAACTTGATCTCAGTGCATTCCCTTTTATTACATATAAATGTAAATTTATCCACTTCAATCTTTTAAAAATCTATATAAATACCTTTCTCCAGAAGCTTTATAATTTATCAAAACTGCCCTTCAAAAATATGACACAATAATAGTCATGTGACAATTCTAATCTTAATGTAGTTTACTGGAGTCAAAACATGATTTTTTTTTTCCTACAACTATTTGATAGTCAGTAGGATGCCTATTCTCTTCTTTATTTCTCAGTTTTTTTGACTCTCGAACATGTTAGAAAACATTTTTACTTTTATCCTTGGACTGCCTCAAAAAAGAAACCAACCCAGCATTCTCATATAAACCTCACGTTTACTAAAAGTTACCAACTGATGGTGAATGAGTTCCAAACATAAATATTGAGAGAACATTTAATAGATAATCTTTCACAATTAACCTTGAACTTGTAGGTCACTAATAAATTATTTGAAATACATGTATCTCACATGTACCAAGAGATTTCTGAGAATTGATACATCCTGCAACACTGTAATAGAAAAGACTGTTTTCCTAGGACTAGCTTTGCCATTAGGGAGAGTGCTTTATTTTTTTCAGTCATTTTACACAGAAAAGAGAGAATTACCACTCCATTTCTGTGAAATATTGGCAGTGTATTACTTAGGATTAGTTCAGCTGCAAGTAAAAAGCAGAAAACAAAACAAATAGCAACATGAAAGCAAAAAGAAACAAAGCCAAAACAAAACTACATAAGAATAACACGAATAAAATGTGGTATTTTCTTAGGTTGTTTAACTCAAATACCATCAAATAGCCTGTTCAATGGACTGATCCACATCTTCACATTTTTGTTCCCTTAAGTGTTCTGATTGGTCATTCTGCTTTTCCCTTTCTTCTTAGCCTAGGTTTTAGGTATTTCTTACTTGATCACTTGTCTCAGCATCCTAAAACTTGCAGTAATCTTCTATATTTAGAACGTGTGTGTGTGTGTGTGTGTGCAAGTCAGAAACATTTATAAAACTATTTGCCGTCACTATCCATGCAGGATTTTGAGCTCGGTTTATATGAATTGATTCCATCATAAGTTCAGAGACACTAACCGTAAACAGTCACTGAACAATGCTCTGAAACACTGCAACATTTTCCTATCCCATTCATCTCTCTACAATCGTTTTTAAAATCAATTTCAGTCTTGATAAAACTTGGTAACCCTAATTTCTTCCTTATTTTCAGCCAAAGAAATTACATCCTACTACATAATCAAATAAAAAAAACATTGGATTGACAGCCACTTCTGTTTTATGTCCCAAATACCTGGAAGCTGGGTTCATCATGGTTTTGTGGGGTTTGTTGTTGTTGTTGTTGCTGCTGCTTTCTTTTACTTCTTTTATATTGATGACAGTAGCTGCTGCCATCACGCCGCATGGCTGGGGCTCCACACTACATGGAACCTGTGGAAGCCCCTCCCTTCTGAGTTGGGATGGGAGCTACAAACCGCAGCTGCAGACCCAGGCCTCCAGCGCTACGCAGCAGGCGGAAGCCCTAACGTCCTGGGCGGGCCTACAGCGACCCAAACTGCAGCTTTGGATCGCAGTCTCCTTGTGCTCTTGGGGGAGGCAGGAACAGGCAGGATCTGCCCTCCCGGTTGCAGCTGCAGACCTGGACCTCTGGCTCACTAGGAGCTGGGGACAAGCGGGAATCGCGCCCCTTCCGGTTTGGCAGGGCGGGAACTCCTCCGTGCGGCTGCAGCCCTTTAATCTCAGAGCAGGGTTGGAGCCACGCCTCGGGGCCATGAATGGCAGCGGGAGGCAAAGTCCCGGGTGGAAGGGGGCGGGGTCCCCTGTAAGGCCCCACCCTCAGGCCAGGGAGGGCCTGAAGGCTGAGAGTTGGGCTAGAATGGGGATCGCGGTGCCTCTTCCGGGCCTGCCCATGGCCACCCGTGCACCAATCAGCATGCACTTCCTCCCCTCTGAGGTCTATAAATGCCCTGGGATCAGCCGGTGCAGGGCAGACGATGGACAGAGGACAGAGATCGCAGAGAGATGTCGGGATATGATGACCAGCTGCAAAGAGGACGCACCGGTAGAACGGAACTACCCTCTTTGCTGAGAGCGTCAGAGATATGCAGAGATGTGGGAATGAATTGCCTGCAGAGAGGAGCCACTCTTTCCAGGGCCTCCTCTTTGCTTATAACTGAACTCTAGACAAGATGACCTGCCAATAGAGAGGAGCTACCCACTTCTCTGAGCTAATGAGACTCTTCTTCACCCTTCAGTTGTCTGTGTACCTCATTCTTCCCAGATGAAGAACAAGAATTTGGGCAAAGGCACCGTGGTCACAGAAGTTTCTGGCCAGAAAAATCGATACCCCAGAGATTCAGTAATAAAAACATTGAAGAGGTAAACCACTATCTGCATATTCTCATGTTATTCACTCGCGATTTTACAGGTTTTTCATTTTTTCATTTTTTTTTTTTTTTGTATTTTCAACAACTCGCTGTTTTTTCCTTCCTGTTCAACCTTTTTCAGTAGATGAAATACAAACGTAAGCCCTTCTCAAGTGTCATCGTAGTCTCCTAACATCTTTATATATTTAATTCTTTTCATGATACATCAAAAGAGCTACTGATCTGGCTGCATTTCTACACCCACCACTTGCACCTTACTGAACTCATTTATGGTTTCAAAGCATACTGCATATTAAAACTATTTCTTTTTCTGTCTCTAATGTCTTGCTATGTCAGAAAATTCCATGTCCTTTTAAAAAAAATCCTGATTATTTTGGAGAAAACTGTTGACACTGCTGAGCACACTTCTCTGCAAAGTAGCCTTACCTCTAGCTTTCTAAAAACACCATCTATTAGATTCCATTTTTATTGGCTGGCTACTTCTCACTTAGCATTGCTTCCTTCTCCTCTAGCAAATCCACAAATTAGGGAAATTACCAGGGTTGCATCTCATATGCTCTTATCTCTTTACATCCTAGTTGATTTCAGTGATTCTAGTGGTTTAAATTATATTGATGATTGTCATTTCTCCTAATTTTTGGGAAAATGCAAGTATTTGCAAGATGATTTCACTTTTATACCTCTTAGGCACCTCAAATCTGCCACACTAAACTGAGCTCAGAATTAACCTTCATTGCACCAAAAAGAAAGTAAAAACGACAGAAAAAACTTTCATTTTTGTCTCACTGCTCATTATATTTCTAAATAGCATTACCTCTCAAGTTACTCAAGTCAAAAATCTGAAATAATTTACTGCCATGAACCTTTATTCTTTATATTCAGTCAATCACTACATCTTCCCAATACATTTTAATTACCTACACTGTACACTTAATTTACATTTACAGTAGCTATTTTTCCTTTGTCCCTGTACACTATTGCTTAAGCTTAGTCTTCTTTAAACACTTAGCATATTCTGCGTAGTCTTATTTAAGCACTTAGTATATTCTGACAGTCTTCTTTCTTGGGCCAGGGCGTCTGATAAACTCACTCATTTGTCAGACCTCAGATCAAGTATCACTTCTTCAGGTTCTTCTGTCTTAGGGGATAGTCCCATGTCAAATCATCAAGAGTACTCTATACTTTGTTTTTTACAACATATGTTCCATTTTGTTGTTGTTGTTATAAATTTCTAAAAAAAATTCTGTAAGTCCATAAACTGCTGTATATTTTTGCACACAAAACACACCAAAATAAGGATTCAATTAATATAGATTTCTTGATTGTTTTGCAGTAAATTCTTTCAAGACAAATTCAGAAGTTTGGTTCCTACAACCAATGCTGCATCAAGCATCTTGTTCATATCTTGTTCCACACATGTTGAGAAAATATTTATGGGCATTTTTTCTCATTTTGACACATCATAAATATTGCAAAATAAAAGATGTATACATTTCCATTAAGAACTGTATGAAAATGCTTGGGTTACCAAACTATAGTCATAATTTTGTAAATCTGATAGAAGAAAATGAACTTTCATCATTGTCTTAGTTGGAATGTCTACTATTCACTATAAGTAGTCTCAAAATAGTTTGTTAATTGAACATAAATACTTCTTGGTAAATTTTTCTTCCTGGAAATTTTCCCATTGCACTTTTAGCATTGTTGAATTAATGGGATTTATTGTTGTTTCAAGAATAACTGTAATTGCTGATTTGAAAATGGTGCTGTGGTCAAAAATGCCATGTGTCTCAGTTAATTTGAAGAATTATTTCAGAAAAAATGGACAGTGTGTAAATAAAAACTGAAATATATTTTAGCTATAATTATTTATAAATAGTGCCTGTTAACAAATTTAATAATGCATGCAACCATTACGGTTTACAAAGTAATAAGTATTATAAATTCCGTTTGCAAATCCTAATTATATTACCAAATAAATTAATGAGGTTTTAATTGCATAATTATGTGAATGAAAACCCATTGTATGCCCCAAACCAGTACAAAAATGAACATTTTTTATTAACGTTAATGCAATTCCAAAGAAATTCGTAATTTTAAATTAATCTGATAGTTTTTGGACGATATCTAACTTCAAATGGAAAAAAATGTAAAAAACACAACAAAAATGAAGCAGCATGATTTGTTGTCTCACGTAATAATATCCAAGAACTGAAACTCTATGAAGATTGATTTACCCTTTATCTTTTATGTGTACAAAACTTTCAAATCTGGATAGCTGTCACTACTGTGATTAGGATTGAACACTGGCTCTTTTCACAGAATATTGGGCAGATTAGAAAGTAAAACAGAAATTTCTGACAGCCGTGACTTGGATGTGGCCATTCTGTTCATTTTTTTCCATTATTTACTCTTGTTATATTTATTAACTGATGTTAAAAGCAAATACAAATTTGTGATTTTCTTTACAGGGTGGTTGACATATTATATATTTTTGCAATAATGGAGTAATTTATCTTCACACTGAGATGAAAAGCTATACAAAATATAAATAATAATAACCCTGTCCCACATGACTTTAAAGTATAATGTATTTCTATGTAATTAGTTACTATAACATGAGAAATATCCTGGGTAAGATATTGGCTAAATAATACATAAATATAATTTAAAAAGTGATTCTATTTTTGTAATATATTTTAGGTTATTATAAATTATTAGGTTTACATCTTGTGCCACTAACTGTTGAATATGCCATTTAAAAATATTTTCTATGTTAATTTAAAAGCATGTTAATATCTGCTGCTGTACAACTAAGCATGCATATGAGATATACCTTAGAAGTAATTGGCAATCTAAACTCAAATTTCAAGGATTAAATTGTTTCAATTGAATTAATAGAATACATAAAAAACACGAACTAATATACATAATTTTTTTATATAAAATAAGGACTTATTTATAGCCAGTGCAGCAAAAATATATTGAAATAAATTGAATATATTTGGGTGGAAAGAATAGGAATTCTGACATATTTGCTTCACTGTACAGTACCTATATACATTCTCATTCAGTTTTTTCCCTGTTTGTATGTGCATGTCAGACACATGCACATTTTATCCTTCTTGGCAAGTACTATATTTCATGTCACTTTTTACTTATTTATTTTTGAGACAAGGTCTCACTTTGTTGTCCAGACTGAGTGCAGTGACATGATCACGCCACACTGCCACCTCAACCTCCTGGGCTCAAGTGATCTTCACACCTCAGCCTCCCGAGTAGCTGGAACTACAGGCATGTGTTACCACACCCAGTGAAATTTTTATTTCTTGTAGAGATAAGATCTTGCTCTGTTATGCAGGCTCATCTCGAACTCCTGGATTCAAGGGGTCCTCCTGCCTCAGCCTCCCAAAATGCTGGGATTACAGGTATGAGTCACCACACCTGGGCCACTTACTATTTTTGAAAGCAATTAGCACAAGGTAGAAAGTATGCATCAGATGTCTGTATGTCTAACTTCCAAAGACAAATATGTCACTGTTACAGATCTTATTACAAATTGTGTGTGCATTCATAGAGATCGCAATGAATAATAAATAACATTTATTTGCTATCAAATAGTGTCTTTTGTTTCCACATGGTGGGATAATCTACACACCTATGTAATCTTAAAATGGTGTAATATTTAAAGAAATTGATAAATGCTTATAATAAAATTTGTGTAAAAATTTTGTACTACAGCAGGTGTATATACAGATTTATACATTAGGAGAAATATAAGTATATAACATTATAGAAACATAAGAACAGATTGGAATGTCCCTGTTGAACTAATGAATCTGAAAAGAAAATAAGTAAAACTAGTAAATGCTAGAATAACTTTTATGAGTATAATCAGTGTGCTATCCTTTATTTTCATAAGTTGAAATATAATTGAAAGTATTACTATAAGTGACAATAATGTGTTAATAAAAGTACAAATATTATCATGGGATGAAGCACTCTGCTGTTGATTTTGACTCATAGGTAAAAAGTTGGCATCTTTGTCATGTGCATGTCTTAGATAAAATATGTCTATCTTCCGTCATTCCATCTATCCATTACTCCATTGAATTCTCAGATATCAGTCGATCCAACCAAATACAATAAAGACTTCATTAAAAAAAGAGAGACATATCCACATATATATGTCAAATAACATATTCCTTTGGCCTTTTTCATATAATATTTCTATCTGTGCACAAATCTATTTTTCTGTCTGCCTTTCTGTCCTTATTATCTTTCCCAATGGACCCTTCAGAGCTATGCAGCGACCTTTATTAATGAAGCATCTTTTGGAGGCAAACTAAGTAATATGTTGCAGATCCCTTTATGTTTGCCCAGAATGGGCAGGGAGGCAAATGTAAAATAATGTTTTAGAAAGATTATTTAGGCACTGACAAAAAAAGAAGACTAAAAGTTGAGAGATTACTAAATGTGAGGTGTGGGGCTGATTATAAATGGAGTAATATGGTTTTTTCATGTGGAAGGTTAAAAAAAAATCTCAGTGATAAATATGATTATGCATTTGACATAAAATAAAAATATAACAAGCAAACAAGTATGATTTCATACAGATTGTGCCTTTTATTAGAATCATATTATAATCACGGATCATTTACTTAAATAATTTTTACATCAATTTTTAAAATGTTAAATTCAAGGATCTTTATTTATGTGAAAATAGTTCATCTGGTTTGGAAGATAGTTTTCTATACTCACCTGTACTCTTGCTATAGCCTCTAAATATATCTTCTTTAGTATTCCTTTTCCCACAAGCATTCTTAGAATTTAAAACGTACACTGAACCTTGTCTCATCACCACATAAAACCTGCTTCATGTTTTCTAAAAGATAATGTAAAAATCATGAGCATAGGAATATAAAAAGAATAAGAAAAATAATTAGGCTAAAATTACTACAAATAAATAAATAAATGCCTTTTGGCTCTTTCTTTGGGTGAGACACTTTACAAAGTCATTTACACATGACAGGAAACTTAATCCACTAAACCACAGTTCACTAAGTAGTAGCTTCTAGTTAGCAAGGAAGGAACAGAAGTTAATTCCCAAAGATAGTATTTGAGAAGTTCAAAGGAATATTTGGATTTTCTGATGTCAAAGTGGAGTGTGGGATGAGAAATTACCTAGTGAGTACAATGTCCACCATTTGAGTGACGGATAAACTAATAGCCCAGGCTTCACCATTACACAACATATCCATATAACCTTTATTAAAGTTAGTCATTCTGAAACGTCCTTTGACCTTTTATTTTCCTCATGACTCTCTACTTATTTCCTTCATGCTGTAACTGTACACTGAAAGCATAGAATAAAAATACTATCTTCTGGTGACGAGAGGCACTGGGGAGTACTAGAGTCAAGAGGAAGAGATGAGGGCAAGAGTGGAAAAACTGTTGGCTACAATGCTCAGTAGGGAGAAGATCATTTGTACCCAAAATCTCAGCATCACACAATTTTTTTATCCAGGCAAAAAAAAAAAAAAATTTGCACATGTACTCCCCAAATCTAGAGTAAAAGTTGAAAAAGAAAAAAACAATCCTATCTTTTGTTATTATTGTGTGTGCCCATATGTGTGTGTGCCTTCTCTTCTCAAGTAAGTTAACTTACCACAAACATATGGTTGTTTGTCCAGTGTCTGGCAGAGTTTACAGATGAAGAAGGTATTTAATAGACCTTTTCTGAATTAACTCAAATTTTAAAGATTTATATTCAAAGGCATTATTAGCTAATCACTATGGAAGTCATTGAAAAATCCAAATGTGAAAAAAGACACAGTTAATTACTTAAAAAGAGTATGTAATCATATAATATGTATTACCATTCTCAATGCTAATGTTTCCCCACTGATAGTTTACAAATATCAAAACACCATGGAAGTTGTCTTTTGTCAATCAATGAAATGCATATTTCAACCTTTCAGTGGTAAGTCAGAACAGTTGGAGGGCCAACCAGCATGTGAAAAATAAACAAGTAGAGAAATTAACAGAGAAATTCATTCAATAATTCATTCAATTATTTTATCTTACTGCGAAGCATCACTAGGCATTATGCTTGCTTTGACATTTTTCCTCTACATGGTATTTTATTAAATATAAAATGTGTAAATCAACCAGTATTAAAATAATAACTGTGCTATTTCCTTAAATGTTTCTCTGGTGTCTCAAGTTACATGTGTGTTTATATATCTATATCTATGTATTAGTATTTATACCATTACATAAAAAATATATAGGAGAGTGTAAATTTTAAATGTCAGTTTGGTTAGGCCATATGATGCCCAGATATCTAGTTAAACATTATTTCTGAATGTTTCTGAGAGAGTATTTCTGGACACGGTTAGCATTTGAATATGTGGATGGAGGAAACGGATGGTCTCCCCAGTGCAGATAGACATCATTCAATCCCTTGAGGATTTGAATAGAACAAGAAGGTGGAGGAAGGTTGAATTTACTCTCTACTCTAAATCTTGAGCTAAGATATAGATCTTTTTTTGCCCTTGGTGCTCCTGGTTCTTTGGCCTGTGAATTGGAATCTACACCATCAGTTCTTGGCCTCTCAGGCCTTAGAAGTACATCACTGGCTTTCCTGGGTTCCCAAGGGGCAGACAGCAGAACGTAAGAATTCTCAGTCTCCAAAATTACATAAGCTAGTATCTTATAATAAACTATTTTCTGGAATACACATACACACACATATATATATTCTAGTGTTCTATAAATTCACATGATAGATGTAAACCTGTTAATATGTTAATTTTCATTTATATATATTTTTTAATTTAACTAGTATCATGAAATAAAACATAAGTGTAATTAGTTGACACTGACATACATGGATGGAGAATTCTTGTTGCTGTTTTCTCAAGCCAAATACTTTTTCGTCTTAAGTATGTATCCCAGTTTCATTAATTCTGTTTCCCAATATCCTCACTTGAAATGAGGTATAATGCCTAAAATAATGACAGGCATTAAGATTGAATACTATGAGCCTTAAAAGCTTTTTTGTCTTCAGAGAATTTCTCTTTGCAAGCAAACATTCTTAGGAGAGTGACTCTGAAACACTCCTGTTTGACGGATTCCTCAGGGTTATGTGGTGTACTTACATCAAGCCCTCCTTCCTCCCAAAATTACTATATATTTTATACCATTTGTTTATGTGTTGAGCAATGTGTGTTTGAGAAACTAAAGTATACATTTATTATATACATATAGTAAAGTTGTGGACTTAACAATGACTGTCATTCTTAAGAAGGGACTATGGTGTTAAACCGTAATTAAATAGTAGTCAGTCAGGCAAAAATTATTTCTTTCCAAACTTTGCCTGACCATATGGATATTATATATAATCAACAAAGGGAATTTATAAATTATAAAAAGAGACACCAGTGGTTTCATTTATTTTAGAAATGAGAAATGTAGAAATGATCATTTTGTAGGCATGTGCTAATCTACAGTATTGTGACCGCCATTTAGGAAAACTCATTGATTTACAAAATTGAACAGTGGACATCATATATGGGACAACTGAGACTCTCAGATTACATTGTAACAGATCCTCTCAAGCATGCAAGTTAAGTACAAAAAGAATGTGCTGCACTCACAGGCCTTTATTTGTGACAAGGAATTTTTATGATCCTAGTTTGATTGCTGCCTTTGAGAGTCAACTATCCTACAAATAACTCTCTTGGGAAATAAGATATTGGAGAACTGGAAACAACATGCTTTCCCTCATAGACAATTGCTTGTGTGATCAGTGACTCTGAACACTCCAGTTTACGGCTTCCACAGGGTTATGTGGTGTACTTACATCAAGCCCTCCTTCCTCCCAAAATTACTATATATTTTTATACCGTTTGTTTATATGCTAAGCAATGTAAATGTGTTTGAAAAACTAAAGTTAACTAAATTTAGGAACTGAATGGAAAGTTACATTTTGATTATAAACTGACACAAACATCAAAAGAGAAATATGCTGCTATGTTACCTGTGTGTGCATGACTTGTAAATAGGCATTTTATAAGATTATAGCATACTTGGCCAACTTACTAGGAAGTACCATCTTTTCTACTTTTCATCTTCAAGTAGGCATTCCTTTGGTAATTTAGAAGCTTACATTTTACAACTGGAAGATTAACATGTAGTTGAGTAGTAAGTGAGTACCTTGCTACTCTCAGTGTAATCCATGAACCAGCAACATTGACATCCCATTGGAATTAGCGAGAAATGCAGAATCCTAAGCACCACCTCAGGTCCACTGAATTAAAGTCTACTTTTTAACAAAATTCTTAGGTAATCTATGTGTTCACTAATGTTTGATAAACATTATTCTAGTAAGAAGAGTGGGAATTAGGAATAACTGCTATCTCCTTTGTGATTTTAGTGAGGCTCCTTCAGCTGCCTCTTGAAAAACAAAACAAAACATTTCCCTCCACAAAGAACAAAAACAAAACTAAAGCAGCAAAGAAACGAAAGGCAATCTTGCTACTTTGAAACTATGCAGCATTTATTTCTGGCTATAACTGGCTGGAATTAAACAGTACCAGCTTCCTTTAGATGGAGAATTTTCTGCTGAATTCATTTATGCTGTGTGTCTTGTTATGTCACCTGCATTTAAGTTTGAGGTTGCTGATTTATAGAAAAGCAAGGCTAATTTAATGATTACCATTTACTCATGAATTTTGGCATGCTCTTTAAGCCATAACTTAATTGATGATATCTTGAATCCAATCCTGGTCAGATATATTTTACACATCCTCCTAACTCCTTTGGGAGGAATCAGAGAGAGGGTTTCTGACCACTACCATGGAGAATCAAGATAAAGCATCCTGTGACTGTTAGAAGCTCAATTAGGTATTTATATTGGATTTAGGAACATGAAATTAATGCCACTGAAAGTTCGGAGAACTCTTATGCCTATTAACAAGCAGCTCTTTATCCTGTCTATCTCCCCAGCATGCTCAGGCAGAGAATATAGAAGAGGTAACTTGGAGTTAGGCATAAGAGAGGCATAGACAGTGGATGAACCATATTTTCACTGATCCTTGGTTGTCACAGTTGCATTAGTAAGCTCCCAAGAAGGTGGCTCTTGCAGAAATTAGTCAAAGACCTAAATGTTTCTTCCTGATAAACAACATCACAGTAAAAGATACACCAAGATCTCCTGTTGGGCTTAGGTTTCAGATGTGCTACAGATGAAACATTAAGACCTGATTTCTATCTCTTCTTGATATTCAAGTTATAATATGAAGCCATTTATATTTTCTCAATTTCTAGTATCAAAGGCAGCCAGTACATTGATTTAATTCTACTTAAGGAAGACTAGCCTTCTCTTGCCCTTTCCTATATGCACAAAGATGATGAGTGCATGTTTTATTATTAAGCATAGATTCCTTTATTGGTAATGACTTAATAAAATGTAAAGCTTTGAACATTAAATGTAGCTTAAATAAAGTAACATTAAATAAAATATAAATACAAATAGGCAATGATACTTCTACATTTGCCCAACTAGTCATCAATCATAATGGTCACCATTACATCACCTGTTTAATTAAGAATGTGTACTTTCAGTTGAATTTTGTATTTGATGTTTAGGGTGTATACATTTTTAGAAAAAGTTAATATGATCCCTTTGTAAAATAAATATTCTATAATGTGTATGTAATAATTATTTTGGCTTTTTCTCCTCTGATGCAGGGTCATGTCAGCTTCCTTTTCAGAGTTACAAACTACTAATGGATGGTGTATCCTTCTAGATAAAGCACACAGACACCGCCACACTCCAATACATGCCTAAATTTCATTTTAAAATAAAGGTTAGCGTGAAACCTATACTCTTTTGTACATTATTTTTTGCTATATATTTATATGTATGCACGAATGTGAACATTTGTGTCTAATTAATTCAGTGAGCTATTATTTTTAGTGATGAATACCACCATATTTTCTGTGTGCCACAAGAGCAGTTAAATACAGTAACTGAAAGCATGAGTTCAAGAGCCAGGGTGAATGGACTTTTTTTTTTTTTAACAATATCTTATTTCAGTCTTTAAGTAAGCTTTCTAATCTCTTGGTGTCTTGGCTTTCTAATCCACAATGGAATATTACTTTGGAATGCTACAAAGATGAGTCAGATATAGTTGTTGTAATAATAATAATAATAATAATAATAATAAAAGCTTAGAAAAACATCTAATAATCAAGAAATTGCTAAAAACATTAATTTTTGGACCTTGTTTTTTTTTCTCACATTTTCTATTTTATTTGGGCCAGATAGGAATGTAAATATTTTACTTATTTGTGCTTTCATTTACTAAAAATAGCTACTTTATAAAAAGAATGCCTGAAAACAAAGAAGAAATCAAACTTATCCATGTATTTGGTTTTGCAGGAATTCCAGAACAGATGTAAATGCAGGCCTCTTACACACAGGAGTTCAATTTTAGGATGGGGAAGTCTCACAGGTTCCAACATAGGACAGATGTTCAATTTATCTTGCTATTCACTTAGCACTTAAAATTTGTCAAACCTAATTCCATCTCAAACTCAGCTTTATACTTCAATCTGCTTTAACTATTTGTGCTTTTCAAGGTCTTCTTAAACTATCAGCTTTTGTATTTTTGTGTGCCCTGTATGCATGCAAACTGCCTAAGGAAGAATCTTTGTCTTCTCATTGTGTATCAAAGGGTAGACCTCTTAACGGGTAACCTATGTAATGGGAGAAAATACATGCAAACCATGTGATAAGGGGTTAATATCCAAAATACATAAGGCACTCCTACAACTTAATAGCTGAAATAATAATGATACCCCGATCAAAAATATTAACTTAAATGAACATATCTCCATAGAAAACATACAAATGACCCACAGGTATATGAAAATATGTTCAACAACCTAACTATCAGGGAATTCCAAATCAAAACCATAATGATATATCATCTCACATCACATACAATGACTATTATTTTTCAAAAGATAAGTGTTGGCAGGATGTGAAGAAATTGTAACCATTGTACAGTGTTGGAAATATAGTGTTGGTGGAAACATAGTTTGGTGTAGCCACTATAAAGCATAGTTAGAAAGTTTCTTAAAAATAAAAAATAGAATTAGGAATCCAGCTAGTGGGTATATATTTTAAAAAAATTGAAATCAAGAATTTAAGATATGTTTGCACTTCTATGCACTTCCAGGTTTATTTTGGCATTATTCACAATAGCCAATATGTAGAAATAACCTAAATGTCCATCAACGGATGAATTATAAGGAAAATATGAATACATGTGCCATGAAATATTATTTAGAGTTAACCAAGGAAATTCTGTCATATGCAACATCTATGAACCTAGAGAACACTGTGATAACTGAAAGAAGCCAAGAAAATAAGTGCAAATAGTGCATGATTCCACTTATAGGAGGACACTAAAATAGTCAAAATCATATAGAGAGTAATATATATTGCCACCAACATTGTACGTGTCCCCTTTTCTCCACAGCCTCACCAACATCTGTTATTTTTGTTTTTGAAACTTTAACAACAGTCATTCTGACTGATGTGATATAGTATCTCATTGTGATTTGGATTTACATTGCTCTGATGATTCATGTAGATTAACATGTTTTCATATACTTGGTTGGTCACTTGTATGTCATCTTTTGGAATGTGTCTGTTCATGTCCTTTGCCCATTTTTTAATGAGGTCATTTGTTTTTGTTCATGAATTTGTTTAAGTTTCTCATACATTCTTGATGTTAGACTTTTGTTGGATGCATAGTTTGAGAATATTTTATCACTTGCTGAAGGTTGTCTATTTACTCTGTTAGCTTTTCTTGCTGTTCATAAACTCCTTAGTTGAATTAGGTACTGCCTATCAATTTTTGCTTTTGTTGCCTTTGCTTATGTGGACTTAGCCATAAATTATTTGCCATGGCTGGTGGTGAGAAGGGTATTTCCTAGGGTTTCTTCTAAGACTTTTATAGTTTTAGGTCTTACCTTAAAGTCTTTAAGTCATCTTAAGTTAATTTTTATATGGTTATGGAGAGGGGTACAGTTTCATTCTTCTGCATATGAATAATCAGTTGTCCCAGCACCATTTATTGAATATGGAGTCGTTTCCTCATTGCTTGTTTTTGTTGACTTTGTCGAAGATCAGATAGCTGTAGGTGTGTGGCTATGTTTCTGAGTTCTCCATTCTGTTCCATTTGTTTATATATATATTTTTGTACCAGTACCATGCTGTTTTTGCCACTGCAGCCCTTTGTAGTATAGTTTCAAGTCAGGTAATGTAATGCCTCTGGCTTTGTTCTTTTTGCTTAGAGCTGCTTTGACTACTTGGGCTCTTTTTTGAATATTATAATTTTTGTTTCTAATTCTGTGAAAAATGACAATGGTAGTTTGACATGAATAGCATTGAATTTATGAATTACTGTGTGCAGTATGGCCATTTTAATGCAATTGATTCTTCCTATCCATGAATATGCAATGTTTTTGCATTTATTTGTATCATCTCTGATTTTTCTTTTACCATTGTTTTACAGTTGTTCTTGTAAATATCTTTCACCTCCTTGGTTAGATGTATTCCTAGGTATTCAACTTTTTTTCTGGTTAGCGTAAATGGAATTGTGGGGATTTTTGTTTGTTTGAATCTCAGCTAGAATATTACTGGTGTATAGAAATACTACTGATTTTTGCACATTCATTTTGTATCCTAAAACTTTACTGAAGTTGTTTATCAGTTCTAGGAGTCTTTTGGCAGAACCTTTAGGGTTTTGCAGTTATAGAACCATATCATTAGTGAATAGAGATAGTTTGACTTCTTCTTTTCCTATTTGGGTACCTTTTATTTATTTCTCTTGCCTAATTGCTCTGGCTTGTATTTCCAGTACTATGTTAAAAGGAGTGGTGAGAGTGGACATCCTTGTCTTGTTCCAGTTCTCAAGGGGAATGGTTCCAACTTTAGCTTGTTTAGTGTGATGTTGGCTGTGGGTTTATCATAGATAGCTCTTATTATTTTGAGGTATGTTCTTCAATTCCTAGTCTGTTGAGAGTTTTTATCATCAAGGGATGTTAAATTTTATGGAAAGCTTTTTCTGTGTCTATTTGAGGTAATCATATGATTTTTGCAGTTTGGATATTTCTCAGAGAACTAACAGTTGAACTATTTGACCCAGAAATCTCACTACTGGGCATATAACCAAATGAAAATAAACCATTCTACCAAAAGGACACATGTGCCTGTATGTTCAGCTCAGCACTATTCACAATGGCAAATACATTGAATCAACCCAGGTATCCATCAACAGTTAACTGGATAAAGAAAATGTGGTAATATACACCATGGAATAATATCCTTTGCAGCAGGCCGGGCGCGGTGGCTCAAGCCTGTAATCCGAGCACTTTGGGAGGCCGAGACGGGCGGATCACGAGGTCAGGAGATCGAGACCATCCTGGTTAACACAGTGAAACCCCGTCTCTACTAAAAAAATACAAAAAACTAGCCGGGCGAGGTGGCGGGCGCCTGTAGTCCCAGCTACTTGGGAGACTGAGGCAGGAGAATGGCGGGAACCCGGGAGGCGGAGCTTGCAGTGAGCCGAGATCTGGCCACTGCACCCCAGCCTGGGCGACAGAGCGAGACTCCGCCTCAAAAAAAAAAAAAAAAAAAAAATATCCTTTGCAGCAACACAAATACAGCTGGAGGCCATTATCCTGAGTGAACTAATGTAGAAACAGAAAACCAAGTACCACATGTTCCCACTTACAAGTGAGAGCTAAACATTGATACACATGAAAATAAAGGTGAGGATAATAGACACTGGGGACTAGAAAAGGGGGCATATAAGCAGGAGAACAAGGGCTAAAAAAATCTACCTGTTGGTTTCTCTGCTCACTCCCTGAGTGACGGGTTCAGTCACACCCCAAATCTCATCATCATGCAATATACCTCTATAACAAACTTGCCTTGCACATATACCCACTGATTGTGAAATAAAAGTTGAAAAAGAAAAAATAAATTTATAAAAGAGAGAGGAGAATGTTGGTTGTTGGGGACTGGGAAAAGAGGGAAATGGAGAGTTGCTGTTCAATAGGTATGAAGTTTGAGTTATGCAAGATGAATACATTCTAGAGATCTCAGTGCAACATTGTACCCACAGTTGATAGTGCTGTGTTGTGCCCTTAATATTTTATCAGAAGGAAGATCTCATGTTACCTGTTCTTGACACAGTAACAAAATACTTTGATTAATTGACTAAACAAAAATATATTTTATAGTCAGGTAATATAATCAAATGTGTTCACAGTAGGAAAATCACCTTGTTAATGAGGAAAAATGAAGTCATATATTCAATTAGCAAGGGATACTCTCCATCTCTAGATAAGCACTTTGTATAACTCATATTCAAAGAAAGGATAAAAAATGCTCTGAATAATCCAGATCAAATTAATTATCACTAAAGAAGGCATTATCTTTGGCTAAAAGTTAAGAGCAGCACTAGATTTACAGAGAGAAAAATCCACAGTTTATATAAGAAGGCCGTTTGAATAAAATTTGTTCATATAATTGTTTTAATGTGCTTAATTAACAAAAGCTTATGAAAATCTCATTAACTATTCTTGCTTCAAGAAATACAATATGCCATTCTATGTACATAATATGAAACTCCATAGTTATTTTCACATGCAAAAATATAATGTACTGTTAGCTTGTTGTTTTCTAATATTCAATTTTTGGAAGCATTAGAATAGTTAATGTTTGATTTTTTTCATGCAGGAATATTATCCAGTGTTTAGAATACAGTGTCATGAGGTTGAATCAACAGGCACATGTGCTAGAATAGGTTTTCCTTAATTTGTCAATCAAACAAAATACGTAGGGATGTATCAGTTATTAGAGAATATGGCATTACAAAGTATGACACAGTCAACATAGGGGAGGGTTAACATTAGGGCTCTGGTTGGTAAAATACTGTCATAGATACTGCAACAGAGTAAGATTTTAAGCAAGGGAATTTGAAAAAGAGACAATAGTTAGCGTTTCAAACCATGGTAATGGATATTCTGACACTAAAACAATAGGAAGTACATGTACTGTTAGAAGTACTAGCAAGGAATGTAGGCATGGTGTAAAGTAGGAAGGCACAAGGCTTGTATTCAATAAAGTAATTACTGTATTTGCTTTCCATATATGAAATACAACATTAGAGTAGATTGAGCTGGTAACACTTATCTAAAATCGAGCTGCCACTTTTTTTCATGACAACTAATAAAGCTTAATTTTTGAATAGACTGTGTTAATCTTGACTTTAGGTTTGGAATTAAGTTACAGGATTAATTACGAATAAGTCATAGAGGAGGTCATTTTAACATTTTATGTTAATCAATTTAATAATACCATAATATTTTAAGAAAGTAAACAGGCATTCAAAAAGGCATATGAAGTTATAATAAGAAATACATGCTCTATATCTCTCCTTTAAACATACATGTTATTTCATCTTTTTAAACGTATATATTTGGTATTGGATCAAGGTGAACTACTGTTCATTTTCTCAGGTTCTCTTTCCATGTCCTAGCTATCAAATCTGCAACAAAAATGTATTTTGAATGTAGTAACTCCATACAAATTCAAGGGAAATAGAAGACTGCTATTATTAAGCATGCTGAAAATTTCAATGAATAGCCTTAGATCAAGTAGAGTTTGATATAAGGAAATTTTAAAAAATATAACAATAACTGAATAATTCCTCTTTCCAAAATATACTCAGAAATAAAAGAATGCTATTATTTGGGTAGGAAAAATAGTGGAGGAGTTTTAACTCACAGATAACAATCTAAAAGTACAGATGGGGAAATTCAGACATTCATTAATGTACATTATTTTCAAAAAATATTCAGAGAGTTTGAATTGTTAGTCAAATCTCTTCCTTCAACTTGGGTTGAGCCATAGGCAGCCCAAACAGACAGAAAGATAGATAGATAGATAGATAGATAGATAGATAGATAGATAGATAGATAGATAGATAGATGATAGATAGACAGATAGATAGATGATAGATGATAGATAGACAGAGAGATAGATAGATAGATAGATAGATAGATAGATAGATAGATAGATAGATAGATAGATAGATAGAGACATAGATAGATAGAGACATAGATAGATATATAAAGTATTTGTAAATACAGATAGGTGTTAGATGGGTTAGATTCCAGAGAGTCACGGATGCCCACTAAAGAAATGAACTCTCTTCCACATCCCAGATTTCTGTGATACCATGTCCAGCAACCCATCCCAATATTCATGTTGACTGTAGGCAGAATTACCATTTGTTCATGTAAAATACTTATTGATCATGTATTTTATGCTAGAAATGTATCTAGGTGCTTGCAATATATCAACAAATAACGCCTGAATAGTCTTACTCTGGCAGCTTTCCAAGGAGTCAGCCTGGTACTGGTGTTAGGTACTGTGAGCTTGGAGTTACAGAATTATGCTTAGAGCTCTGTAGAAGTTTCTCTCTCTCTCTGTCTCTCTCTTTCTCTCTTTCTCTCTGTAAACATTGAATTTATATTATACCACTTCACATATATAGAGAAATATATATTTCTCTATTTGTAGATATTTCCTTCCATTTTACTATATATTTGATCTCATCTATTTCCTGTTATTTAAAGAATTACTTATTGTAGCATTTTATTTTCTCACAGCATTTTTTAGACCTATACTGCTTTCTGTTATTTTTAGTGGTTGCCACCCCCATGGATTACAGTATGCCTCCTAAAATTAACACAATACATATTGAGTTCATATTATACCACTGTTGACCTTGAATAATATATTTTTCTAACTTTAAATTGACATTAAATAACGTATTAAAAGAAAGAAAAGTAGCCTTTATACATTCAAATATATTATCCACATGTGTAAAATGGAAATAATGAATACCTCATGGTAGGTTATGAAGTTTAAATAGTGATAGGCAAATGATTTAGTTTATTTGTCACAGAAGTAGTCCTCAATCAAAGATAGCAATTACTAATATATTTTCTATTTATACTAAAATAATTAGCTTGTCTTAAATAGCTACATTGTTCCTGCAAAGATAGTTACAAGCATTATGTTAAACATTTGCAGCTATAATGTAGATTCTATCTAGTTTAGTAATTCTATTAATCCTATAAATACCTTATAATGCGGCAAAAAGTAGATACTAGATACTTTCTGAAGATGATTTTTTATCAAAAAATAATCTTATTCATCCTTCCTGTTAATTAGCATCCCTTTTATCTCATCACTACATGTGGAAATCTTCCCTGACTTCTAGCTAACATGTATCTATCTCAATGAGGTTTCTTCATAATGATTCCAATTATAATAAATATTCATATTCAGGTTAGCTCCATAATATCACTTAAAGAAGCAGTGAAAAACTCAGGAAAGGTCTTTACAGGACCTGTATTATCAAGCTCCCTTCCAAAAATTCCAAAATAAATTGATTGGCATGGGAGAGGTAGGTTTTACATCTCTGAATCTTTATTTCAGAAATAGAAAATACCTGTTATGAGTCAATTTGTTCTTCTTTTTCAAAAGATGTTTATTAATCATATTTTGTATCATTTTTGTGGTTTTAATATTTTAGTTTCAATTTTTCCTAAATGCTGTATATTCAACCTATGTAGAATTTTAGGCCTTATCTTATATACTTGGAAATGATCAAACATGTAATAGGGGAATTTTAAAGCCTGGTATTTAGTAAGAATAGATAATTATTTACTACTAGTGACTTGATATTATATACAGAATAGTTTAATCATTCAACTTTATAGAAATTTATCAATAAAAACACATATGATACACAGGGAAACATATTTGATAAAACTGTTTAATTTGCAACAATTTAAAAAATAATGTTAAGAAGGATAATCATAGAATTACTGTCCAAATATGGCAATATTTAGACAATTCAAAGATCTCTACTAATTGTTCTAATTTATTGGAAATTGTATATTTCAAGTGCAAGTATTCATAATATTTAGCAACATAGGATGGAAAGGAGGCAGGAAGGGATTAATGTCTAACACAAGTTTAATAATTCTCCATAAAGTGATTGAGTAAAATCTGAACTTACACAATAGTTGAATAGCAAGGACCTTTATTTAAAGGAGCTTGTGAAATATAAACAGCATCCACCAATTATTTTGGCCTCAAGAAGTTTAGAGTTTGGAGAGAAAAATGCAGATAGGTAAACAAGCAAATTCAATTCCTGATAAGTGATGACAGGCTCAGCTCTTACTACATGCAGAGACACCAGTTAAAAAGATTTGCCAATTATGTCATTGATATGTTAAAAATTGAGTCATTGTTTTTGCAGTTGTGTGTGGCCAAAACCCCTTCCTCTCAATATCAGCGTCTCATTTCCTCTAAAGTCTTGTGTAAATGTTACATCAGTGAATCCTTTTCTATCTACATTGTCTGTAAATTATAAAATCTCCTTATGCAGATGTCTGTATCCTCCTCCTCTGTTTTACTTTTCTCCAATGCAATGATAACCATTGACACTTGGACATAGTTAGCCAATTCATTTATGTATTATCTGTTTCTACTTATTAATTCCATAAAAACAAGAATATTTTTAAATTTTTTTTTCCTGCAGCCACTGAGAAAAATGCGTTATGGACTAGGAGCTCAGTAAAATAATTAATTGCTGCTGCTTAGTGAATATGAATGGTTAGCAATTTAGAATACTTAATTCCATAATTCCTAGAGTATGATGTAGTACCTAGTCTTCAGAGAATAGCAATAATTTTGATTTTGATTTTTTCATTTTATCTTGTGATTTGATAAAATCTTAAAAATGTAGGCATAAAAGACTTTGTTGCTTTTAGTTCTAAGAATAGCCATTTTCTCTTGTTGCACAGTCAGTCCCAGTTAACTGAACTCGTAATTTAAAATACAGACAGTCCCCAACTTACAACAATTTGACTTACAATTTTTTGACTTTACAATTGTTTTATTGGGGGCATTAAAAGTATTTTTGACTTATGATATTTTCAATTTATGGTGAGTTTATTGGTACATATCCCCATTGTAAGTCGAGGACCATCTACACTGCAAAGCTTCAAAATACACCAACCATAAAAATCCAGTCGTGTTGGATTTATATGAAGTTTAGAAGACACTAGAGAAAATATATTTCTAAAATGTTCTCTAGTAAAGAAATAATAAGTTCTAAGACAGTCTGACAGTCACATAGAGCGATGATGAGTTTTACATGGCCTCCCTCAATGTTACATAAGTGGTCAGGCTTTCCCATCCCATTCCCTTGGATACAATAATTGATGAAAAAGAAAAAAAAAAGGTATCTTTGCAGAAATTATTCACTTCCCGAAGCAGATGTAAGGGCCTATATCTCATTCTGCACTCAAGAGTTCAATATTCTTCTTTAAAAAGAATGCTCCAAGTACAATTTTCTTCATTGATGTTATTGAAGTCTTCTCTCAATCCAAGAAGCACAGTAATGACTGGGATCTCATGTTAGGCCTATACAATAACATCCTATCAAACACCACCAGCAACTACTCTCCTGCACCTCAGAGAATCTCTTCAGGTTCTGTGTTTCAAATGAGCTTGCATTTTACTTTCTCTTTCTTATCAGCTTGCTTTTTCTACAGCCTTTGACAATTTATGTGTGTTTTTTATCTGCTGTCTGCATAACTGCCTAATCTATTATTATCAAGATTTGAATTGCATTGCATGTTTGATTATTGATCTCTATAGATTTATTCCTGAAAACTGTCTTTGAGATCTTATTTGAATTCATGTTTCTAAATAGAGTCCGTGGGTCAACTCCATGTGACTCTGCTCTATCAACTTCTTTTTGAAAACAAAACGATGCTGGTACTTAATGCTCTTACTTGTTCAAAATGAAAGTTCAGTTATTAGATATACGTTCAGTTCATTTTCTCTGCCTTAATGTCCAGACATAGCATTTATTACATTCCTATAAATAAGATCATAAGATATTTTGAAAACATCATTGGGTTTTTTTGTCTTATTTAACCAATCTTGAAGTCTTGTGTACCTTATTATTTTAGTGATTAAATAATATTCATATTCGTTGTTGATATTTGCTACTTAGATTTAGAATAATTTAATAAAAACATATATTTAGTTTTAATCTCAATAAGTCTTTGAGACACCATGATCTCCATCTTATAGAAAAATAACATCCTAGATATTTCACATAAAATAGCTAGTAATTAGCAGAATGTAGGGCCTTCACATCTCTTACAAAACAAATGAAATCTTTTTATCATTTATAATGTTCTCGAGATTGATTTCAAGGATTCTGCTATTTATGGATGTCTTCCTTAGCTAATCAAAGCAAATAAAATATGTTTATTTTTAAATTTTCTAGCAATGTTTTGATTTTCTTATCCAGCCTTTTAATATGGTCCAACTATGTCAGTTTCATATTTTCTCAGAATTTATATTAGATGATTTTCCCAAATAAAATAATTTTAACTAGTATTAATGTAAAATTAATTATATTAATTTTTCTCATCACATCTTGTGTTTGAATCCCTCTTAGTAACATTGTCATTATTCTTTAAAAATTATTTTTTTTTCTCAGAGGAGAAAAAAATGAAAGATTACTATAATGCATCCCCCCATGCTACATGGAAAACAAAAATGGTAATTCTGTTTTAACGACTCACTTGGATGTTTAATTTCCTTCTTAATATGTGCAAACCAATAAAATAAACATCCCTTAGTATCTTGACTTGTAAACATAGATGATTAAGCAAAATAATTACTATGGTCTCAGATCAGAAGATTTTTCATTCAGTCAGTTATTTTTATTCTGTCAGTGAATAACAAATTACCACAAATTTAGCAGTTGACAACACATTTGCTATTTGTTTATTTACGTTTCATAGTTCTGTAAGTTACGAGTCAAAGCAGATTCAAATGGATTCTCTGCTTATGATACTTCAAGTCCAAAATCAAGACGCTGGCCAGGCTGGGCTCTTATCTGAAGGCTTTGGGAAATAATTCTCTTTTAATCTCATTCAAATGGTTGACTTAATTATAGTCAGTTGTGTCAGATGGAAGTGGTTAAATTCAGGTCCCCATTGCATTGCTGGCTGCCAGGCATAATCTATTTTCTTCCTTGAAAGGCCACTTGCATTCATTTACATGCCCCCTTTCATCTTAAAGCCAATGGTCACTGTTAAATCACCATCATGCTACTGCTTCTCTGATTTCCCTTTCTGCTACCAGTCAGAAAAAGGTAACTGCATCTGCTTAAATAATAGCCTTACTAATATACAATTCATGTAGAACAATTCACAAATTTAAAGTGCAAAAATTGATGGTTTTAGTATATCCATACAGTGGTACAATCATCACTACAGTACATTTTAGAACATTTTTATTACCACGGCATTGTTAAACTTCTTTATTGAATCTCTGGATATATCTGTCTGGCTAACCACTTTCAAAATAATAAAAGTAAGTGTCTCTTTAACATTTCAAATATATTGCCCCATCCATGATTGGGTTATAAAATATATTTTAACTTAACTTTTTGTTTTGTTTTTTTTTTTAGACAGAGTTTCACTCTTGTTGCCCAAGCTGGAGTGCAATGGTGTAGTCTCAACTCACTGCATCCTCTACATCCCTAGTTCAAGTGATCCTCCTGTCTCAGCCTCCGCAAGTACCTGGGATTATAGGTGCTGGCCACCACGCCAGGCTAATTTTTGTATTTTTAGTAGAGACAGGATTTCACCATGTTGACCCGGCTAGTCTCGAACTCCTGACCTCAGGTGATCTGCCAGCCTTGGTCTCCCAATGTGCTGGGATTACAGGGATAAGGCACAATGCTCGGGCTTAACTAAATTTTATAAACAAAAGTAAAGAGGACATACCATGTATTGAGTGAAATTTTTTTCCGTGAGCATCATGGACCAATATTACTTCATAGAAGTTTAATATTTTATCTTTCTGATCATTTCCTTGCCTAGCATTTGTACCATTATTGATAATGTTGAGCCTTAATTCACTATCACTTGCTAAACCATTTATTCCTCTCTCTCCATGTGTGCTTTATAATCACAAATCCTTCAGATTTCTACCGTAGACAGATTATTATTTCATGATGCTAGAAAAATTGTGAACAAATCCAGCCCTTTAAATTAAAACCAAAAATAATAATGCAAGAAATCATAAATATCTCTACGTATAAGTTTTTCTGTGAAACATTAAACTTGTTATGTATAAAAATACCTAAAACCCATGTTTCTGGAAATATTGACCAATTAAAATATGTTTCATATTTAATTCTCAGTAACAATAAGTACACTAGCAAAGAGATAATGTTACAATAGTCAACCCGGGACTTCACTTTGTTCCTTTCCACATCATTCTCTCGAAAAAGCTGCTTGGGTTTCTTCACAGAATATAAATTGTTTTTTTTAAGAATAAACAAACAGAACCAGAAGAAGCTTACGGGGATCTGAGTTGGGAAACTGATACATCATTCCTACTGTATTTTATTGGTCATATCAGTTATAGAGTCAAAACAGATGTGGGGACAGGTAGGAGTCTGCCTCTTGATACTCTGTAATCGTGTTTGTGACACACGCTCTAAATGTACGATGAAATGCTGAATATTTTATAAAACATTCTTAAACAATACTTCATATTATCTAGCTTTCCAGAGGAATATTTGAAAATGAATACATCATTGAATCTTGAAGAAAATTGCTTCTGGCTATGGGAAAATATTTCTAAACATTCTTACGTAAAGAAACAAGTTTGATTTTTTATAATGACTTAATTTGTCATTCTCAGTAGGATTGTTGAGATATTGCACAAGAGCTAAAGTTTTATGTTGTTTTTAATTTCAATTTATTAATATTTTACTTCATTTTCTATGAGCATATTGTTTCCTCAGGTCAGATATTAACTCTGTCCAGATTTCTTGATAGTTGGAAACCAATAAAGATTTAATAGAAGGAGCCTGAGGGAAAGTATGCATTTAAATCAGGTGGTGTTATTTTAATATTCTAATAACTTTCATCTATGTGGCAGTAAAATTCAATTTCAAAAGTTTTAATAAAAGGAACACATGATTTATTTTGCTGGATGTTCATGAATCTCTTAAGTCTTTGTTTCATAAAATAAACTGTCTAGTGTTGCTTTTCTTATAGTGTGTTTCTGAAATACTGGCTCTACAGAATGTTAATAGAACATAATACACATGAGAAAATTAATAAAATGTTATCTTTTTAAAATTAGAGGGGTTTTCTCAGAGCTGAAAATCATATATTTTACATTCTAAATCTTCAAAATGTATGATATACATTTAAAATAAATAAATAAATATGTATTCAAGGTGTGTCACTGAGGATTGCTGATTCTATTTACACTCTTAGGGAAACAATGATTTATATTATCATTAAAGAGATTTAATACAGTGCTTAATTTTTGCAAATATATTGTAAAGACTGGCAGAGCAGGTCCTTGGACTACATCTAAGAATGACTTGCAGCATGAAAAATAAGTCATGTTTCAGGAAACTATAACTCAGGACACTGTCAAAACACTGAGTTGAGTAACATACTGCAATTGCTGGAACCATTGAATCAGTCAGCTAGTCCCAAGAAGCTGCCATCTTTACTACGGTCACTTATATGATTGAAAAACAGAGAGTAATTCTGGGCCCTACTGCTTTCATGATTGGGTTTTGATGGCTACAGGGCTGAAGACTTGAAATTGATGCCTAATGACTTCTCTTCCTTTTTAGTTCAATTATAAATGTCTCTAATCGAACCTGATTCCAACACACACACACACAAAAACATCCACAACTATTGCTATGTGTTTATTATTTTCTTACATTTTATATTTGGTTTACTGTTCCTTTTTTAATGCCTTGAGATAGGTCTTAGATAATTGATTTTTCACTTTCTTATATTTAAAATACACATACAAGGCAATACATCCCTAACTCCATCTTATCTACATTCTCCAAGTTTTATGATATATCTTTATTAACAATTACTTCAAAATGCTTAATTTTAACATGACTTCTCTCTTTTTTTATCTTTTGGAATGGATTTATTTGACTATGTTGGTAGATATGTCAACAGGTGTTCTCATGGTTGAATCAATTCACTGATTTAATTATAAGTAAGTCATTCAATGGTCATTCAGTCGGTAGATATTTTAATCTCTGGACTAGCCAACAATATTAAAAGTAGCCTGAAAAATATGAGAGCTAAGAAAATAGTTCTGTAGTACTGTTATTTATTTTTAGCTGCTAAATTATAGAATATATCTTTTTTTATGATACTTTAATTTCTAGTGTACAAGTGTACAACGTGCAGGTTTGTTACATATGTATACATGTGCCATGTTGGTGTGCTGCACTCATCAACTTGTCAGCACCCATCAACTCGTCATTTACATCAGGTATAACTCCCAATGCCATCCCTCCCCCCTCCCCCCTCCCCCCTCCCTACAATAGGCCCCAGTGTGTGATGTTTCCCTTCCCGTGTCCAAGTGATCTCACTGTTCAATTCCCACCTATGAGTGAGAACATGCGGTGTTTGGTTTTCTGGTCTTGCGATAGTTTGCTGAGAATGATGGTTTCCAGCTGCATCCGTGTCCCTACAAAGGACACGAACTCATCCTTTTTTATGGCTGCATAGTATTCCATGGTGTGTATGTGCCACATTTTCTTGACCTAGTCTGTCACTGATGGACATTTGGGTTGATTCCAAGTCTTTGCTATTGTGAATAGTGCTGCAATAAACATACGTGTGCATGTGTCTTTATAGCAGCATGATTTATAATCCTTTGGGTATATTCCCAGTAATGGGATGGCTGGGTTAAATGGTATTTCTAGTTCTAGATCCTTGAGGAATCGCCATACTGTTTTCCATAATGGTTGAACTAGTTTACAATTCCACCAACAGTGTAAAAGTGTTCCTATTTCTCCACATCCTCTCCTGTTGTTTCCTGACTTTTTAATGATTGCCATTCTAACTGGTGTGAGATGGTATCTCATTGTGGTTTTGATTTGCATCTCTCTGATGGCCAGTGATGATGAACATTTTTTCATGTGTCTGTTGGCTGTATGAATGTCTTCTTTTGAGAAATGTCTGTTCATAGCCTTTGCCCACTTTTTGATGGGATTGTTTGTTTTTTTCTTGTAAATTTGTTTGAGTTCTTTGTAGGTTCTGGATATTAGCCCTTTGTCAGATGAGTAGATTGCAAAAATTTTCTCCCGTTCTGTAGGTTGCCTGTTCACTCTGACGGTAGTTTCTTTTGCTATTCAGAAGCTCTGTAGTTTAATGAGATCCCATTTGTCAATTTTGGATTTTGCTGCCGTTGCTTTTGGTGTTTTAGACATGAAGTCCTTGCCCATGCCTATGTCCTGAATGGTATTACCTAGGTTTTCTTCTAGGGTTCTTACGGTATCAGGTCTAACATTTAAGTCTCTAATCCATCTTGAATTTCTGATCTTTGACAAACCTGACAAAAACAAGAAATGGGGAAAGGATTCCCTATTTAATAAATGGTGCTGGGAAAATTGGCTAGCCATAAGTAGAAAGCTGAAACTGGATCCTTTCCTTACTCCTTATACGACATGACTTCTTCATTGATGTATGGATTATTTAAAAGTATATATCTTTATTTCAACATACATCAGCTTGTGAGTGGTACTGTCAAATTTTTGAATTAATTTTACTGTGGCAAGATAGTGTAATAATTATTTCAATTCTTTGTGATGTGATGAGACTTGATTTGTAGCATAGTGTTTTAGTTTGTTTTGTGCTGTCATAACAGAATACTTGAGACTGCATAATTTATATTAAATAACAATTTGTTGGCTCACAAATCTGGAGACTGGGGAGTTCAAGATTCCTGAGGAGGCACCATCTGGCAAAAACCTTCTTACTAAATCATCCCATGGTGGAGGACAAGAAGAGGGCAAGAAAGAGAAAGAGAGTGGAAATCAAACTTATCCCTTTATAAAGAAACCTCAGTAACTGACCCACACAGGAAACAACAATATTAATCTGTTAATAAAGTTAGAGACTTAGTGACCTAATCAACTCTTAAGTGTCCCACTCTTATTACTGCTGCAGTGGTGATTAACTTTCCAACACATGCTTTATGGGGGACACATTCAAACCATAGAACCCAGTACAGAGTCATTTTGAGGATCAACGTTGAACTATATATTTGTAGTTACAAATAGTGTAAATACATGTGATCGCCTCATGTGGGACAAGTGTATCAGCCCGGGATCTCCAGAAAAACAGAATAAATGATTTATTATAAAAATTGGCTCAGGAGATTGTGTGATTACGGTAATTCAGCCAAAATCCAGTGATTTAGTAACAGGGGTTTCCATATCCAAAAAGGTAGACATAGGAGAAAAGAATGAAAATTTGTCTCTTATCCCTCTTTTTGTACTAACAGGGGAGCCAACAGATTGAATAATGCTACCCACATTGATGAGGTTGATTTTTACTCAGTCTGCTCGTTCAAACATTATTATCTTCAAGAAACACCCTCACCGACACATCCAGAAATAATGTTTTACATCCCTTAGCCTAGTCAAGTAGACACATAAACAATAACAACTCCATGCCTTGTAAACTCGGCACCTATACAAATCTCCTTAAACCATACTTGATCTCCAAATAAAGACAATAAATAGTATGGTAATAATTTCATGTAATATGATACAACTATTCTGTGTACAACTAAAATTGCACTAATCCCTACCAAGAAAAAGGAAGTAAAGTCCTTGAGTAATGTTCACGATTATAATATCCCATAACTTAAATACTATGATGTAAAATTAGCAATACTTATTAAGGGATGATAAAGTCAATACATCTTATGTTATATGATAAGGAAATAAGATAGGAGTATAAACAAAGATACTTGCTTAATATATGTATACATACACACATGAGGGTGTACAACATAGGAACAAAATACTCATGACAATTATAGTGTTCATTTCTGTAACTGGTCACATGGTTGTTACTAGAATTTATAACCACCTTCTTCTTCTATCCATTCTGTATTCCCTTTGCCTTCAGCAGGAAGCTCAGCTGGTCATGGTTTCTTACTTGATGTAGTTTCACAAACTTTTATACCTGAAGGATCATGGCTGTTTGTAGTCCTGCTGGGATTAGGTTGTACTTTTACAGAGGCCTTAATTACTAGGGATGGTAACACTAAGAGACGCCCTGGGAAACCTCCTAAATTTCACACATACTTTCTTTACTTTCATTGTAGAATAGTAGTTCAACTTTCCCTTAGTATTGAAAATTAATAATCCCAGCGAACACTATAACTGCCTTCTTGGTCTATAGACTCAGAGCATGAGAAGCCCAAAGTAGCCGAGTGGCTGTCTTAACTTTGAATTAATGGAATCATTGTGTCTACTGGTAGAAACATTCCTTCCTCTGGGACTAAGACTTCTTAGGCTGGCAGAGCATAAAGTCACAGGAATAAGAAAAAAAAAAAATTGTTAGTAAGTCAGTAGGGTATACGGTGAATGGTGACACTCCCATTTCCTCCCATTTATTTCAGGACCTGTGAGTCCTGGCTAATGGAGAACCAGTATCACATACTGGGCACTGATTGACAGCATACACAGACTTATGGAAAATCCTAGCTCACAATGTATTGCAACCTAGTTGGTGCTATAAATGAGTCTTCACAAAGCCATTCCACCATTCTATTAATCCATCTGCTTTGGGACAGGGAGGTGGGGAAACAGGGCAATAACAGTGAATCCTGAGTATGTGCCCATTGCCCCCGTTTCTTTGGCTATGAAGCAATATCCTTCCTTTACATTAAACCAAGGTAGATTGGGCATTTCCAATTTGCTCATGTTAGGCCATATTTTGATTCCAATTTGCTCATGTTAGGCCATATTTTGACCCTTCCATGTTACAGTTTTATTTCTGTTCTCCATTACATAATTTAAATTTTATTCAACATTTTTCTTTTAAAGCAGTAAGTGGAGATTTGGTATTATTGTACTTTAAGGAAATCAACATTATTTTATTTGCTGTAGATGTTGAAACCTGGTATTTTATGTTAATTGTAGGCACTTTTCATAAAGAATATTTTCTTAGTGTATAAGTTCATTCTCACTAACGAACTAATGGGTATGCTATAAGGACATACCCAAGATTGGGTAATTTATAAAAGAAAGAGATTTAATTAACTCACAGTTCAGCATGGCTGGGAAGGCCTCAGGAAACTTACAACTGTGGCAGAAGGGGAAGCCAGTCCTTCTTCACCTGGCAGCAGGGAGAAGAAGAAGTAAAGGGGGAAATCCCTTATAAAACCATCAGATCTCATGAGAACTTACTCACTATCACGAGAAAAGCAAGGGGGAAACTGCCCCCATGATTGAATTACCTCCCACCAGGTCCTTCCCATGACACATGGGGACTGTGTGAACTATAATTCAAGATGAGATCTGGGTGGGAACACGGACAAACCATATTACTTAGTAAATAAGTTTTCTAAAATGTTAGACAAAATATTATTTAAAAACTTTAAAAAGTAAATAAAAATTATCTAATGCTTGCAATATTGTAATATATTATACATTGATGTTTACTTTTTGAACATAAAATTAAATGTCTTACTTTAAAAATATTACACACATGAATTATTTTATCAAAATATCCAAATCTAATGTGTTAGAATTTATCATTTGGTAAGACTATTATACACTCTGTAATATAATTTCAATTGGCAATTTATGTTTGGGTGTTATATTTTTAAAAATTTAAAATGTGCTTTCCAGCTTATGTCTAGTATATGTGAAGATTTTTTTATTTATTTTTTAAATTGTTATTAACATTTAATTGACATAGAACAAAATTCACCTATTTAAAGTGTACAATTTAATGTTTTTGAATATGCAGTCATCTCCACAGTCAATTGTAAAAGTTTCCTGAAGAAAAAAGTAGCAATTAGCTGCCACTTTTTATTTACCACCACCATTGTCATCCGGCTTTATGTAACAACTTAATTTCTGTAAGTATATATTACCTTATTCTGGACATTTCATGCATGTTCAATCATGTAATATGTATTTTTCTGTGAATGACATTTTTACTTAAAGTGTTGAAGGTTCATTTCTGTATTAATATTCATCAGAACTTCATTTCTCTTTATGGACAAATAGTATTGCATTGTATTGATACACCACATTTTATCCATTCTCCTGTTGATGAATATGTGAATCATTTTTACATTTTGGCTATTATGAATAATGGGTTATTCACATAAGGTTAAAATTTTTGTGTGGCTATATGTCTTCTTTTTTTAAAAAAGAAAATTTATTTTCTTTTTTAGATGCTTCTAGTTTAGATACAGGGGTACATGTATAGGATGGTTAGTTACATTGGTGTGTAGGACCCAGCTAGTGAGCTATAGAACCCAATAGGTCTTTTTTCAACACATAATCCCCCACTATATTATTTGGTACTGTCTATTGATTCCATGTTTGTGTCCATATGTGATCAATGTTTAGCTCTGACTTACAAGCAAGAATATGCTGAATTTTCTTTTGCTGTTTTCGTGTTAATTTGCTTAAAATAATGGCCTCCAGATCCATTCATGTTGCTGCATATGTCATTATTTTGTTTCTTTTTATGGTTGCATAGTATTCCATGGTGTATATGTATCACATTTTCTTTATCCAATCCACCAATGATGGATACCTAGGTTTATTCTATGTCTTTGCCATTGTGAATCGTGTAGTGTTGAACATACAAGTGCATGTTGTTTTGGTAAAATAATCTATGTTCCTTTGGGTATATACCCAGTGATAGGATTTTTGTGGTCAAATGATAGTTTTGTTTTTAGTCCTTTTAGAAATACCCAAATTGCCTTTCACAGTGTCTGAGCTAATTTACATTCCCACCAACAGTGTATGAGCATTTCCTTTTCTTTGCAGCCTTGCCAGCATCTGTTGTTTTTTGAGTTTTTAATAATAGCCTTTCTGACTTCTGTGAGATGGTGTCTCATTGTGGTTTGAATTTGCCGTCTCTGATGACTAGTGATGATGAACATTCCTTCATAAGTTTATTGGCCATATATATGTCTCTTTAGAAAAATGTCTGTTCATGCTTTTTCCCCACTTTTCAATGGGGTTATAATTTGCCAGCTGATTTGTTTAAGTTCCCTATAAATTCTGGCTTTTAGGCCTTTGTTGGATGCGTAGCTTACCAAGATTTTTTTTCATTCTGTAGATTATCTGTTTACTTTATTGATTTGTTGTTGTTGTTGTTGTTTTGGCTAAGCAGAAGTTCTTCTGTTTAATTAGATCTCACTTATCAATCTTTGTTTTTGTTGCAATTGCTTTTGGCCACTTGGCCATGAATTCTTTGACAAAGTAGGTTTCAGAAGGGTATTTCCTAGGTTTTCCTCTAGAACTTTTGCAGTTTTACATCTTACATTTAAATCTTTAATTCATCTTAAGTTAATTTTTCTATACAGTAGAAAATAAGGATCCAGTTTCTTTCTTCTGCATATAGCTAACCAGCTATACCAGCTTTATTTATTTAATAGGAAGTCCTTTCCCCATTGCTTATCTTCATCAGTCTTATTGAAGATCAGATGGTGATAGGTGTGAGTCTTTATTTCTTAGTTTTCTAATCTGTTCCATTGGTCTTGTGTCTGTTTTTGTACTAGTACTCTGCCGTTTTGTTCACTGTAGCCTCATAGTATAGTTTGTATTCTTTTTACATAGGATAATTTTGGTTATTTGAGCTCGTTTTTGGTTCCATATGGATTTTGTGGACCATGGTGCAATAAAAATATAAATCAATATTAAGAATACCTCTCAAAACTACACAAATATATAAAAATGAAACAGCTTGCCGCTGAACAACTCTTGGGTGACCACTGAAATTAAAGCAGAAATCAAAGCAGTATTTAAAATTAATGAAAATAGAGACACAACTTCCCAGAATCTCTGGGATGCAATCAGCGAATTAAGAGGAAATCTATAGCCCTAAACAGTTTTATCAAGAAGTTAGAAAGATCTCAAATTAATAATTTAACTTCCCACCTAAAGGAACTAGAAAATAAGAACAAACCAACTTCAAAGCTAGTAGAAGAAAGGAAATAACTAAAATTAGAGAAGAAATTAATAAAACTGAGATGCAAAAACCTATACAAAAAAAATGAAACCAAGAGATTGTCCTTTGAAAATATAAATAAGATTGATAGACCACTAGATAAAGTAAGAAGAGAAAAGAGAATATCCAAATAAGTGCAATCAGAAATAACAAAGTTGATGTTACAACTGATCCCACAGAAATAAAAATGATCCTTAGAGAATACTATGAACTCTATATACATGAATTAGACAATCTAAAGGAATGGGTGAATTCCTGGAAGTACACAATCTGCCAAGATTGAATCAGGAGGAGACTGAAGTCCTAAATAGACCAATATTGAGCTCTGAAATAAAACCAGTATTAAAGAGTTCACCAACAAAAAAAAGCCATGGGACAGACAGATTCACAGCCAGATTCTACCAGATGTACAAAGAAGAGCTGGTCACAATCCTACTGAAGCTCCTCCCTAACTCATTCTATGAAGCCAACATCAGCCTAATACCAAAATCTGGCAGAAACATGACACAAAAAGAAAACTTCAGGCCAATATCCCTGGTGAACATAGATGCAAAAATCTTCAACAAAATACTATTAAATCAAATCCAGCAGCACGTCAAACAGGTAATTTATCATATCAAGTAGGCTTTTTCAAGGTTGGTTTCACATATGCAAATCAATAAATGTGATTCACCACAGAGACAGAATTAGAAGCAAAAACCATTTGATCATCTCAATAGATGTAGAAAAGTCTTTTGATAAAATCCAAGGTACCTTCATGATAATAACCCTTAACAGCCTAGGTGTCAAAGAAACATACCTGAACATAATAAAAGCAATAAAAGCCGTCTGTGAAAAACCCAGAGCCAACATTATACTGAACAGGTGAAAGCTGCAATTATTTGACTTGAGAACTGGAAAAAGGCAAGGATGTCCACTCTCACCATTCCTACTGAATATAGTACTGGAAGCTCTAGCCAGAGCATCATCCCAGAGAAAAACATAAAATGTATCCAAATAGGAAAAGAAGAAAAACTCTCTCCCTTTGCTGACAATACGATTCTGTACTTAAAAACCCTAAAGACACCACCCAAAAGGCTTCTAGAACTGATAAATAATTTTGGCCATGTTTCATCGTACAAAATTAATATACAAAAATCAGTAACAATTTTTATATAACAGTAATGGCCAGGCTAAGAGTTAAATCAAGAACATATCCCATTTACAATAGCCACACAAAAAATAAATTACCTACAAATACAACCAACCAAGGAGGTGAAAGATTTATAAAAAGACAGCTATAAAACACTGCTGAAAGAAATCAGAGATGTTACAAATAAATGGAAAAACATTCCATGCTCATGGATTGGAAGAATTAATGTTATTAAAATGGCCATACTGCCCAAAGCAATTTTCAGATTCAATGCTATGCCTATCAAACTACCAATGTCATGTTTTCAAGAATTTGAATACATTTTTATAAAATTATTTGATCATTACTGATTTTTATTTCTTGGTATTTTAATAATTATTGGCACAAATGTGATAAAAAGCATTTGTTCTACCCGTGGTGTGCATTTGAAATTTTTCCCCCTTTTATTAACTTACATGTCAATAATATTAAATAATTAGTAACAGTGCCTCAAAATAAGTTTACATGTTTTCATTTAAATGTGTGAGTTTATTAGTTCCAAATATGGTATATCTTTTATGATACCTGACATAACACTATACAGTATATATTTTATGATTTCTGATATTACACAAAATCTAAGATTTAGAAATATGATTACATAAATCCACTAGGTTTAAAGAATAGAGATTTTTAAGGAAAAAGGTCTCAGTTTTATTGTTACATGGTCACATAAGGGCCATCATATTTTCTTTATTTTCTAAACATCTTCTGACTCCTTCAGACTTCATTACAATACCTTTAATATAAACCAGTTTTTTGTGTGTGTGTGTGCGTGTGTGTGTGTGAAAAATCAGTAGGCCACAGTATATTTATACATTGAAAAAGTATTGCCATGACAAAGTCGTGGGATTCAGCATGGAACTTAAACTATGGAATTGAGATGCAGGCACAATCTAGCTCACAGTCTCACAGTAGTTAACTATTGAAGGTAGCACTGAGATTCCAAATGAACTAATAATCCCGCTAGTCAGGAAGTTGGTGATTGATAGAATCAAAATCAGTAAGCAGTTCCACAGTAGGGGATAAAAGATTATAAGGTAATCACTTGGCAATAATGCTTGGGCAGGCACTGCTCTTTTATGTAATTTGCCAAAGGTTTTCTTGAGAATGCTTGAGCACAGGAGTTCAGATGAAGATTTGGGACTGAAGGCATTCTGAGGCCCCACTCTCCCAGTGAAATGAAGAAAGCCCCATGAATCCTTGAAGCTGTCCCAAATTTAAATGGCTAAAGGACAATTGCTCTAAGGATCTTAATTCCTTGAACTGATATTATCACCGTGGGAAGTATTCATGCCATATTAATACAATGCAATTAATTTTAGAATAGAAAATGTACTTTATTTCAAAGAAATTGATAAGAAACTTTGGAAGTCTTCTGAATGACTATGGAAAAGTAAAATCTGTGATACGCAATGCTAAACTGGCACAAACATACATCATGTGTTTACCACTTTAAAAACCATTATTTTTAGTCATATTAATCACATTTTCAAATTGAAGAACCAAGTTCCTTAATACAATGGCAGACACTTTGCTCTTCCGCAAATTTGGTTTGAATTAATTTATGAATAAATAAAATATTTTTATATATTCTCTCCTTAAATGTTTTGGATATACCAAAATTTTTCCTGCAATAAATAATGAAGTTGATCAATTATTCTATAATACAGAGAACATCACAGTTGGTACCACTTTCAACTGTAAAAAATATTAGCACTTTGTGTAAGTTGTCTAATATTGAAATAAGCAAAGTTATCAAAAAATAAGGTACATTCCAATTTTATCAGACCTTGTAAAATTAGTAATTTTGGAGGTAATTTACATGCCTGTGTCTTATGAAAATAATTTCTAAATCGTGTACAAACCTTCCTTGAATATTTTTGTAAAACTAAACAAACACCAATAATTACATAATTAAGGCATTGATTTAGTGAAAATAGTTGTAACATAATTTTATATGACAGTTATAAGAATATAATTATTATAATATCATAATTGACCTTTTCTTACTTTATTATCAAATATTTTAGGGCCAGATGTGCTGGTTTACATCTGTTAACCTAGTGCTCTGAGAGGCTTAGGTGGGAGGATCACTCGAGGCCAGGAGTTTGACACCAGCCTGGGCTACATAGTGAGACCCTGTCTCAACGCAAAAAGAAAAGATTTTATTTCTCAAATGTCAAATAATTTAAAAATTCTTGGTCGATTAACTTCTGCTATGGGTCTTTAGCTAGGTGATTACCTCTGCATGGACATCTTTACCTCTTGATACATCCTTGGCTAATTATCTTACATCTATTAAGTCTCTGTTTCATCATCACTGTTTCAGTCAGGCCTTATACTATCAATCCTTTTCTATCCAGTACTCCTGGATTACCTCTACATTTTTCTTTGTCATCTTTCTATATTATCTCTTAGCATTCTGTATAATTAACCTATTTATTAAGTTCATTGTTTATTGTCTATCTTCCCCTATTAGAAGCCAAGGTCTACAGGGCATAAATTTTTTTCTTACTTGATTTACTGATGACTTTCAAATGCTAATTCATTATATAGCACATAGCAGGGGCACAATATATATTAGCTAATTATACATATAAGTTGATAGCCTTGTTTTTCACAAATAACTTCTAGATACTGTCCTTTCTATTACTTTTTAAAAACTATAAATTAGCTTGTTTATTCCCTTTCAAATATTTTAAAATTGTTCCATATTATATTTCCCATTGAAGTTGAAATTGAGCATCACATTCTTCATATGACCTACAAATCTTTCGTAATCTGATTCAATGCTCTCTCTCTCCAACTCCTTGTGAGTCCTTTAAAATACTCGACATAAACTCTACTAAAATTGTATGTAACTCGTTCATACTCTCAAACCCTTTGTTGTCACTTCCCCATCCCCTTCCGCTTCCCATTGGGTGCATTCTCTCTTTCTTTCCATACACACACACAAAACTACCTACTTCACTAAATTGTAAGTTTATTCAGTAAAGTAAATAATTCATTTTATGACAATGAATTCAACATTCAGCATGGTGACTGGTGGTACATAGTAAATATTAACTAAGTATTTGATGAACACATAACATTAGCCCTTTTTATAACTGAAAACTCCTACATGAAGTTATCTCATAACAGGTCATATAAAACTTTAAAAAAAGTTTTTATAAAAATAACTGAAATCACAATTTTCCCTAAGAAAGTATAACTTATGTTGTAAAAGAAAATGACAAAAATGGTGAAGATGTTTCAATTTTCATATTGTCTTCTGTGAGTATTTGGTGACAACCCTGAATGAAATCCTGCCTTTGTCTGTACTATAATATCAATCTTTATTCAGAGTGCACTGACCACAAAATCCCCAGGTAACTGGAAACTGATTGTCTCAGGCAATATTTACTGAAACTAGACTTTCTGGTACCTACAAAATTTTTGTGACTCTCACTGAGAAGATTGCTCATACACTCAGTCTATAAAACAGAAAGAAATAAATTCACAGAGTGCCTATATTGGAATCCAATCCCACACCATGTGTTACACAAATTGCCCTAGACTTAATCCTGGCATGCTTCTTTGTGAGAAGAGTGAATAAAAGCCAAATCCTTCTATTCTTTGGCTAGCCATGGCCTTATATGCTTTCTTTTTCAAAATAAATCCACCTTGCCGTATGACATTGATAAATTTCTCCCAAGTCCTAGTGCATATGGGACCAGCCTTGCATGACATTGGAACAATGGGAACTCATATATATTGTTTGTGGGAATGTAAAATAGAAAAGCAATTTATAGTGTAATTTTTTGGAATCTGGTAAAACTGAAGCTGTGCATACAGTTTAATTAAGCAACGACTCCCCTAGATCTGTACCCTAGAGAAAATTCTTTGCAGCTTTGTCTGAATGACATAAACTGAAGAATTTCAAAATATCCTTGAAATGTTGAATTAACACATATTCTAAGGTATAACCATAGTGATCTGAAAATAGATAAAATATACATAAAATATATATTACATGTATAAATAAATGAAATATAAATGTAAATGTATTTATAAACTTATTATATATAATTATATTATATATATATGGTAGGCATCTCAGATATAAGAAAAATACAAAAACAATGAAAATTTATTATAATCTAAAATGCTGCTCCCTTGATGAAGTATCTGTGATGATTCCTCTTATGCTCAGGAAACAAAGCCCTTAAAAATTCATACACACCTAAAGAGATGGGTGGAGATGGGGCATATGATCCAAACTTCGCTAGTTAGAATCACCAGGCAAATTCTGCTGTATCTATAAGAAAAATTTCTAACAAAATGGGGTTGGTAATCTGGGAACAGATAATTTCGGTACTATTTATGTCAATCATACTTAATACGTGAGAAGAACTTGCCAGATACAGAGATGGGTTCATTTTGGTTTCGACATTTTCTACAGTTTGCAAATATTAAGCAATATTTTCTTTTTTTATGCCTTCTTTCAGCATATTTTATATTTTCAATGGCTGAAGCCAATTAAAAATTATTTCAAGTTATTAATATTAGGATCATGACATTTAAATTAGAGATATTAAAATTCATAATAAATGTAAAATTCATAAACAAGTGTTGTATCAGTGAAAAATTAAGAGGAAAATTAAGCAAAAGATTATAGAACCCCATAATATGTTGAAAATTTATTTAATATTTTTTGTCAAAAAACTAAAATATCTATCCAAATCATTTAAAATAAATACCATTTAATTAACTCAATTAAAAAGTTGAGCCATAAATAAGTAGTAAACATAGGCATTTATTAATCTGAAATGAGAAGAAAGGAGTTATAAATGGACAAAAAGCAATTTAAAAAATATTTACATCACAAATTCAATGAATGCTGATAAAAACACCTTGATACTAATTTCTCTATAACTTTGTAAAATAATAAATAATTTATGGCACTAGATATCACAGAGGTTGTGATTAAATACACATTCTAATTCATTTTATAAGAACACATCTAATTTAAAATCTTCTTAAGGAAAATTTGCTACTTACGTCCAATAATTTACAATTGTGTATATAATTTGACTCACTAATTTCACTCATATTTTTCAAGATAGTTATCACTGAAACACAGGCATTATTACATACAGTTATGTTATAACAGTGTTATTTTAATTAAAAATACTAGGTATTCACTTACAGTGATGACTAAATAAATTATAATGCAGGCCATGGGTGGATTACTATGCATTCATTAACAGTTTCATTTAAAATATATGATGAAGTATGCTTGAAATTTTTAGTGATAATTATAAGATACAAAATGTTATAACAATAATGTATATATTCTGAAGGTAAGTAATGATTCTTTTTAAATTTAATTTTATTTGTTCATGTACATATTATCTTTCTAAAATTGATCATTTATCATGTAATTTATAGTCAATTAAACAATAAATCCCTTAAGAAAAATTCTCCTATATATTCATATTTTTCTTTAACTGACTCCACAAGAAAGTATACGCAATTAACATGGAAGTTATTCACTGGAAAATGAACAAGCCACTCAAATTTCTGAAATAGTATTTCCATGTTGTTTGCAAAAGTAACTGTAGAAAACAATTTTTTACATCATAATTATAATTATACTTATAATTTATAATTGAAGTACAGTCATAAATGTTATTGTAGCAAAGAAAGTGTTTTATGCTTTGTATTAAGTTTCTATTGCTGCTATAAACAGTTTCCACACACTTGGTTGCTTAATACTATGCAAGTTTATTATCTTGGAGTTTTGGAGGTCAGAGCTCCAAATGAGTTTCACTAGACTAAATTAATTTGTCAGCAGACCTGTGTTCTTTCTGGAAGCTCTGAGATCTGTTTCCTTGCCTTTTCCAGTTTCTAAAAACTGTCTGAGTTCCTTGACTCCTGGCCCTGTATTATTGTGATTTCTGCTTCTGTTGTAACGTACACACCATCTTTTTGCTCCTGTTATCACCTTGCTTTCTCTCTTTGCTTCCTTTGTGACATAATACTCTTTGGTTCTCTGACTCTACTACCTGTCTTTTATAGGGTCCTATATAATGCAATATAATCTCCTTATCTCAAGATACTTAATGTAATCACATCTGCAAAGTCCCTTCTGCCATGTAAGATAACATTCACAGGTTCCAGAAATTAGGGTATGGACACATTTGGGCGGCCATTACAAAATCGACCACAAGCTCATGGAAGAATAATACTGCATTGGAAGATCAATTAAAATAGCTCTGTTTTGGTAAACAGCTAGTTTAATGCCTTAATATGTCTCATCAAATTTTTTTCTACATATGATACATGGGTAATTTCTGGTTAAATTTAGAATAATTTTAGATGGTGATTTTAAGCAAGTAGGTTGACTCTACTGAATGGATTAGTTGAGAGTAAATAGTTTTTATATTTTTGACAAATTGTATGATATCAGCCCAATGTCCACACAAGTTTTGTTTGTTTGTTTATTTTGAGATGGACTCTCGCTCTGTGCCCAGACTGGAGTGCAGTGGCACAATCTCAGCTCACTGCAAGTTCTGCCTCCTGGGTTCATGACATTCTCCTGCCTCAGCCTCTCAAGTAGCTGGAACTACAGGCACCCACCACCACACCCGGCTAATTTATTGTATTTTCAGTAGAAACGGGGTTTCACCGTGTTAGCCAGGATGGTCTCGATCTCTTGACCTCATGATATGCCCGCCTCGTCCTCCCAAAGTGCTAGGATTGCAGGCGTGAGTCACCGTGCCTGGCAGATACAAGTTCTAATCACAGATCAGAAAACGAAGTAAGACATATCAAAATTTATTAGATATGATCATCTTAAACATCATCTTGAAGATCTGTAAGTTATAAGATGCAGAACATATAAGATATGTATCATTTTTATTATTAGTTAAAAATACGTTTATATAATTTAATATCCAAGCAAAAGTTTTTAGAATTAAATAAAAATGTGTTCTTTAGAGTCAATGAAATTAAAAATCTAGCAATCAGTCAATCTCAGTGGCTAATACAGTCTCCTCTGAATAGGCAAAGATCAGTTAATGTGAATTACATACCGTCATACCTTTGCTCTTTCAGATTTTGAAGCCCATAGCATGGTCAGTTATTAAATTTTTGTACATTAATCAGAGCTGGGATGAGAATCATTTTTAATGCCCACCTGTTGTAAACAGTCTTAATTTACTGAAATGGTCATTATTCTCTTTGTGTGCAAGTGTGTTAAACCCTGGGCTACTTAAAAATCTAGTAAAGTTAATTAAACTGAGCCTGTGTACAAGCAATATGAGTTAATTTTCTTGGTAAGAGAATAGGAATAAAAACTTCAAGAACAAAGTTAAGGAATTAGAAACCAGTATAATCACATTTTATTAGCATGTATAGATATGTAATTGGTGTTTATACTAAGAAGAAAAATACTTATGTTATATTGTATATATTTAAAATAATTTTTAAAGTTTTATTCATAAGGTAACTTGAAATTGTTACTACTTCAAGATGTTTTGTGAAAACATTGAATTCAATTCCTAGTTCAGGTAATAGTTGTATGTTTTATTATTTTGACATTTTAAACATACAAACATTTATATTTTTCAATCAAAACAATACCTTGAAAACCAAATGTAATAATGTTTAAAATATGAAAAATTAATTTGACAATTTGTTTAAAGTACTCATTTCTTTGGTAATGTCAAAATAATCTGTTTAAACAGAACTAAACCTTAAATATATTTGTTGAGATATACGCTTTGCCTTTCATTTCATAGCAAGGAACAAAGCTTCCAGCAACTTACTTCCATTGTGACATGTAATAGAAAATTTGTAGTTGGGTTAGGCAAGTAACAGTTATATATTGTCATAAGTTGGTCCAATTTACTTTGGTCTTGGAAACTATAAATAAATATTTATCAATCATTATAAAGATATATGGTTGCCAAAATACACATTGATAGGAAATGACTCTTAGCAATTTTACTCTTTATATATTTTTAAATGATTATTATTAAATATATACATTTATTAAACTAAATAGGCTTGAATTTAGCATAGCATATATTGCTTGATATAACAGGAAATAAGGCAATAAGCTATAATATAATATTTTTCTTATATTTTTTGTCAAAGAACAAATACCATTAGTATTTACTCAGGTACGTATATACAGTGGAGTACTAGTCAATCATAAAAAAATAAAGAGATCCTGTCATTTTCAACAACATGTATTGAACTGGAAGTCATTATGCAAAGTAAAATAAGCAAATATGAAAAGATAAGCATCACATGTTCTCACTTGTTGTGGGATCTAAAACTCAGAACAATTGAACTCATGAAGACAGAGAGTAGAAGGAAGGTTACCAAAGGCTGGGAAGAGTAATGGGAGGCTGGAAGGAAATGGGGACGATTAATGGGTATAAAAAAAATAGAAGAATGGACAAGACCTAGTATATGATAACACAACATGGTGATTATAGTCCCTAGTAATTTAATTGTACATTTTTAAATAACTAAAATATTATAACTGAGTTGTTTGTAACACAAAGGATAAATGCTTGAGGGGGTAGATACCCCATTTTTCATGATATGATTATTATGCATCGCGTGCCTGTATCAAAACATGTCCTGTACCCCACAAATATGTATACCTAGTGTGTAACCACAAAAATTAACATAAAAAATGTTTAAAAAGAGAAACTTCAGCAACAGGTTATTATTTATTATCAAATATTTAAGATAATTATCATCTCAATTTTTGAGACAATTATCATCTCCATTATTATATTATAGATATGTAGTTGGTATTTATACTAAGAAGAAAAACACTTGTTATATTTTATATATTTAAAATAATTTTTAAACTTTATAAATACAAAAAGTAAGAGTACAAAAATAACATAAAAATTATATCCAAGATTATTCCTTATTTTGATTATTTATGTGAATTTAATTAAAGAGAAAGTTTAACTATTTGCAGATACTGAAAAATAAATTCATATATGTTACTATCTTCCTGCAAGCATATTTGTTTAATTTGTTTTATTCATCGCTATGAGGTTGTGCTGATTTCATTCATTTATCACATACATAACGAATGTCTACTATGTCCCAAGCCCTTTCCTTAATTCTGGTTATTCAGGTTTGAGCAATTATGAAATATTTCTTAGAGATACTCCTTAAATGAGTGGGATAATTTAATAATAGATAAATAAGGGGAGAGGAAAATTATGGAAGAAATTGAAGGAGAATTATTTGAGTGCTTGTCTGAGTGATTACTTTGGTTTGAGTGACAAAGGATTTAAGTGTTGAGGGGAAGACAGGTGTCTGAATGACCCAAAGAAGGTTATTGCATGAATATTTGGATTAGGAGGGACTTAAGGGTAATGAAAACATCTAGTGCAAAATAGTGTAAAACAGGAATGATCTTTATGAAGCAAAGAAAAAGCGGGCGGCTAGAACATAGTGAGTCAAAAAATAATAATGTATATAGCAATGACATAAACAAGAGCAGGAAGATTTGATTTCTTTGAAAGTATAATTGCAAACCATTAGACTATTTTAAGCAAGTAAGAGATATTAACCACTGTTTTTTTAAGTGATTTATCTGGATTTGTTGAAGGGGTGAAGAATGAAAGGGGAACTCAGGGAAATCCCTGGATTTTTGGTTTCAGCAACTTTGTGGGGGTATTGCTGTTCATACATCTAAAATCAGTGAGAAAGAATCCGTTGAAGTATGGATAAAGAATTCTATTCTGCCCAAATTACTTTAAGATGACATCGAATGGAAATAACAGGAAGGCCAATATATAGGCAAGACTGGTGTTTCAAGTACAAAACAACAAAACACTCAGTTGTAAATAGCTAACCAAAATAAAACTTCACCACATTATATAAAAATCACAGGTTGACTTGGTGTTTGCTGTGTAGGTTGGGCTCAGCTGGCCTCAGCAGGATTCTAATGTGTAATACTTGCTGGGGCCAAGGCTAAGTGAGTGCTTGGTATTTAAGTAAAGATTCTTTGTTCTAGCAAATCACAAAATCTCCAAGAGATAATGGACAAACTGCATAATTACATACAAATCTTATGCTCAGAAATGGCGTATGTTACGTTTTCCTCATATTTCATTGGCCCAAGAAAATAAGTCAATGAAATGATGAGGTATAATTTTACTACTCAAAATGATGGCAAGACTGGAGAGAGCACAATCAATTGTTAAGATTTAACACATTAAGATGCATTATACTTTCCCTGTATTATTGAGATATATGATATTTACTTATTTATAATAACATTTACCATTTTAAATGCAATTTTTCCCTGAATAATAAAAATATGGTTATAATCTGCTACAGAAGAAAGAAATTGCTGTCTGTCAAGAGCTTTTAAAACCCTAGAGCCATTTATCTTATTAATTCATCATTACCACGTTCATAACTCTCATTTTGGCAGATTCAGAAAATGGAAAATTAAAATGTATCTGACACAACTGGGAGGTGCTACCTTCCACAAAATATCACACTTACTGCATTTAACTTAGATTTTCCTGTTAGACCATGCTTGAAAAGCATAAGCAGAAAGCATGATAAATTTGTTGTATGATGTTAGAGCTTTTAGTAGCTATTATCCTGGGAGACACAGATCTGTACCCTGTAATACATTCCTGGTGTATATCATTCCCTTTGTGATTCTGTCTACCCTTCCAATGGGACCAAACCTTTTTCTCAACTGAAATATATATTTATTCATCTATTTATAGTTTATATTATCGTACAAGGCCTGGTTGGGCCTGTGGGCCATTTAGACTCCTCAGTATTATGCTGTACATCTCTTTGGATCCATTACAAGTTCATTCAGTCGTTATTATCTTCTTAATTTTGATTTTCTGTCAAGTGTAATGTTTGTTGCTGGAGACACAATAAGAGTGGTGCAGATGTGATTCGGATTTGTCCTGATATATCAGTTAGAGATAACAATTTAATACTATCAGTATACCCATGCCCTAAAGCATTCCTGGAAAGGAGAGGAATGTAATGTTCCAAAAGGGTTTATTATTAATAACCAAAGAAATAAGGTTGTAAAAATGCACATTCAGTACTTAGGTCATTTTTGATTTATGCATCTCAACTTATTTTAGAGTATATAAAGGGACTGGAAAGTAGCTTTTGGTTCCATTATAATAATATAATCTTCCATAGTTATGCTCACTAATGGATAACTTCTGTTTTTAAACTTTGGGAGTTGTTGCAAACCTTTTATTCTTTTCAGAGAAAGATTTTCCACTTGGATCTTCCATCTCTTTTTTATTCATTGACACCTTAAACTTTTTGTCAACCACTCATTTTTCTTTCATCAAAATCTTATCTCTTATGTTAACTGATTGTTTTTTAATATCAGCCAGGGCCAGATTCAGATTTTTGTAAGGGCCTAACAATTATGCAATTTAGGGTATAATTTTGAAGACAAACAATATAAGACAACAAATGTAAAATTAGTTTCAAAATAAATTATTCTTGAATACAAATAAATCAACAATGACAAATTTCATAAAGAAGAATTTTTTTTTAATTGCCTACTTTTAGGTTCAAGCAGTGCATGTGCAGGTTTGTTACATGAGTAAATTATATGTCACAGGGGTTTGGTGTACAGATAATTTTCTTACCCAACTAATCAGCATAATACCTGATAGGTAGTTTCTTAGTTATCAACTTCCTTGTACTTCAAACAGGCCATGATGTCTATAGCTCTCTCCTTTTTGCCCATGTGTACTCAATGGTCAGCTCCCACTTCTAAGTGAGAACATGCCATATTTGGTTTTTTATTCCTGCATTAATTTGCTTAGGATAATGACTTCCAGCTCCATCCCAATTGCTGCAAAGAACATAATCTCATTATTTTTTTGGATGCATAGTAATCCATGGTGTATATGTACCACATTTCTGTATCCAGTCCACCACTGATAGGCACCAATGTTGATTCCATGTCTTTGGTATTGTGAGTAATGCTGTGGTGAATACATGCATGTATGTGTGTTTATGGTAGAATAATTTCTATTTCTCTGGGTATATACCCAGAAATGGGATTGCTGGGTTAAATGGCAGTTCTGTTTTACATTATTTAAGAAATCTCCCAACTGATTTCCACAGTGACTGAACAAATTTTCATTTCCATCAGCAGTATACAGGCATTTCCTTTTATCTGACACCTTGCCAGCCTCTTTTTCGACTTTTTAGTAATAGCCATTTTGATTGGTGTGAGATGGTATACCCTTGTTTTAATTTGCATTTCCCTAGTGATTAGTGATACTGAACATTTTTCTCTTAAAACAGATAATACAGAAAAATATCAATGTTCCTTCTAAGTAACTCCTTCATATTCTCTATATTTTAAAAATTGTCCCTACATTTTGGTTTCATATGTATTCCAAAAAGCCATAATGAGGGTCCATGACAGTTTTCAAAACAATACATTTATCTAACTGAATTTGTTATTGACTATAAAAGTTGTGTTTTTCTTTACTTTTACTTTCACATTACTTTTGCTTTGTTGTTTATCTCTTGTTATTCTGCTGATTTTCTTTAACATTTTACTTCTTTTGTTTTAATGTCTTCATTATCTGTCTTTTTTGACTAATATAAGCATCTATAGAAGTGAGAATGAATCAGTAAGTATATTTCCTAAAGCCCATACTAAATATCTTCAGCCCAACTTTCTCTTAGCTATGTGTCCAAATTCTTGTAATCAGTTCAGTGCTACTCAAAACAAGAGAAACTGTGACAGTAGAGAAATTGGAGTAGAAAGAGGTAAATTTTTTTTTTTTTTTTTCTCTTTGAAATGGAGTCTTGCTCATCGCCCAGGCTGGAGTGCAGTGGTGCGATCTCGGTTCACTGCAAGCTCCGCCTCCCAGGTTCACACCATTCTCCTGCCTCCGCTTCCCGAGTAGGTGGGACTACAGGTGCCCGCCACTACACCCCACTAATTTTTTTTTGTATTTTTAGTAGAGACGGGGTTTCACCGTGGTAGCCAGGATGGTCTCGATCTCCTGACCTAGTGATCCACCTTGGCCTTCCAAAGTGCTGGGATTACAGGTGTAAGCCACCGCACCTGGCCGTAAAAATCTTTTTTTTTTAGAGGAGAAGAAAGAGGTAAAAATCTCCAGGTCATTGTGGAGTCAGGTAATTGCGGTTAAAATATTCTACTTTCTCAAAACTCACAAACCCTTAAGGCTATGTAAGCACATTGCTAAGATCCTTTCATAGGCTTTTTAAATGGCTATAAAATAAGCGATTGTGTATCTTATATATTATGCTGAATATTATCATATAGCCATTTCTATGTGGCAAGGATGATAAAGTAAACCAAACGAGAACGTTACAGTTTTCTATTCTTGGACTGTGATATCTTTTAAATAATCAAGCTTTTCACAGGACCTCAAATTAACAAAATGTGGGCACCTAATGTAAATCACGATGTTATTTCATTGACTTTTATTGTTATTCTACCCATTTGTGGTACAGAAATCAATGTTAAATAGCATTACTTATTTACATAGAGAAGAGTTCTTTCCTGTAATACTGTCAATGGTGAATGTATATTTTTAAATGATCATAAATGTGATAAGATGAGTGAGTGTCCCTCAGATGTACTTTAAAAAGAATGTTATCTGACCTGGCACTGTGGCTCACGCTTGTAATCCCAGAACGTTGGGAAGCCTAGGCAAGAGGATCACCCGAAGTCAGGAGTTTGAGACCAGCCTGGCCAACATGGTGAAACCCCATCTCTACTAAAAATACAAAAATTAGCCGGGTGTGGTGGTGGGTGCCTGTAATTCTAGCTGCTCTGAAGGCTGAGACAGGAGAATGGCTTTAACTTGGGAGGCAGAGACTGAAGTGAGCCAAGATCCCGCCACTCCACTCCAGCCTGGGCAACAGAACAAGGTTCCGTCGCATAAAAAAAATAAAAACATGTTATCAATTTAGACAACTGTTATAAACTGTATATTTCTGCATAAATAAGGTCTTGAAAAGTAGATAGATAGATAGATAGATAGATAGATAGATAGATAGATAGATAGAGATATGGACAAATATTCCTATGAATTAAGCAGTTTATGTTCAGTGGTAGGAAGACTTTTATTCAATTTATAGCTCTTTTAACATTTTTAAAATATTCTATCCCTTATTATTGGTTAAAAAAACATACATTTTTAAACTGGCAAGTGAAAAGATAAACTGTAATTATAATCTTTTATCTAAAACATTCTCAGTAGAATTTATTGCATTTGTTTCTCATTATTACTATAACAAATTACTACAAAATTAGTGGCTTAAACAACGCTGAAATTAGTGGCTTAAAACAACACTGCTGTCTTACTATTCTGGATGTTTAGAAATCTAAAATGGGTGTCTTGGGTGGAAATTACGGTGGTGGTCTGTTTCCTCCTGAAGACTCTAGAACAGTGCAGACTCTCCTCTTTCCTTATCCAGCTTCTAGAGGCCGTCTGCACTTCTTAGCTTGTGGTCCCTGCCTGCTAGAGTCCTCACATGACATCATTCTGAAACTAGTCTCCTGCCATTCTACTTTGCAATTACGATGACCTACCCACATAATCCAGGATAACCCTTTATCTCTGGATCATTAATTTTATTAAATATGCAAAGTCCTTTTTTCATGTAAAGTAACATATTTAGAGGTTCCATGGCTCAGGAGATGGCTATCTTGGGCAGGGTTCATTATTCTGTCTATAACATCTGTCTTCTAAAAGACTATCATGAATAGAAGACACAACTGAAATGCACACCCAAATATATTTTATTTGATTCAGTAGGATTGTATGTAGTTCAACTCCCCCAGTATCTTGAGTATTGTATTATACCAGGCCCAGCTATAAGTATCAATAATTTTATATATTAATAAGAAAAAAGACACAATTCGTTCTGACACACTGCAAAGAGTATTTCAGATTCCGAATATCCTAAGATAAATTCTAATTCCTGAGTAGGAAGTCCAGGTAGACTGAAATTATATGCCACTATATGCAATTTCTGTTATTATTTTATTTAAGGCCCACATTTGATTTTTCCATGAGGTCTTAGCTAATCACCCATGCTCTTCTAGGTTGTCTTCTCTCTTTTGATTTCACAGTTCACTTTCTTTTATATCCTCCAGTGCATTGCATTTATTTGTTGATTTAAGTAGTCATTGCTCCCACTGACTGACAGGCAGGCCCTGGAAGCAGAATCAACATTCTATTTATCTTTGCTTTGCCTGTGACTTGCACAGACACTAGAAGTAAATGAAATGTGCTCAATAAATAGGTATAGTTCATTAAGCAAATAACTAAATAGAGTTGATTGAATTACTAAATGAATAATTAAGGACAAATATATATTACAATGCTTATTTTAAACATACTCAGCAAATAAATATGAACATCATACTTCGGCCTATTTTTTTTTTCAATTTCTCTGCTTTACTATGAAGATAGTCACAGCAGGAATGTTGCATTTGCTGCTTTAGTCTCTCCAGGTGATCATAAATGTAGTAGCTTTATGGAAAAGCAGTTGGCTCTGTATTTCCTGGAGTCAGTCTCAGAACTTTTACCCAGGGATATATTCTTAAAGAGTGATTTTCATGTCAGCTATTATATTCTACAGCACTTTGCAATAAGTGACTCTGGGCTGATTCCCTTTGTTCTCTAAAAATCAAGTCTAAAAGAATCCATTATAAACAGACAGCATTTGTGTTATTTAAATATCTGCAGACAGTCAAAAACTATTTCTATTCTATCAAGCTATTTTTGTTCATTCAGTGATTGCCAAAATTTCTCTGACATCCCTGGGGGAAAGTAATTTAAAAATTTTCTCTCAGTCTTTGCTACTGAATAAGAAATGAAAGATTTTTAAATGATATAAATTAAACATAGAAGTCAATTTGTAATTTAACAGTAAGCATGCAATATTAAAATATGCAATTTAGAGATAAACATATATTTATAAATTATGGCATTTTCTGGTTGCCAATGAAACCAGCTTTCCTTTTACGTGGTTATATCATCTCTCTTATCTTCTTACCTAGTTGGCTTCTGATATTAAGGATCATACAGCTGTCAAACAGGAAGGTTAATTTCCTGTATCTCATCATGGCTTAACAGTAGTTTTAGTTACTTACAGAGAGTCAGAAATGGGACTGTGAAAGAAAGAGAAAATTGTTTAGACTTTATGCATTGTATTTAAATAAACAAACACCTAATTAATGGTAAAAAGAAAAATAGGAGGAGCTGCCTATTTAGTTTTTTTCCCCACTCTAGGGTATTTATAAACATATATCAGCAAGAGGATTGTCTGTTTCTCACAAACTTTACAGGGAGGGAATTCTTAGTTTAGTTTAATCAGATTATTTACACAAATAATAGTCACATGGTAAGAATATGTAAAATTATGTGAGTGCCACCAAAGGTCCTCTAGAAAATGGTTCCTTTTATTATTAATGATTCACCACTTTCTGACTTATATTGTGCAAATCCCCTCTGAGTCCCCAGTATGTTGCATTTCAAGACAAACCAAGACATCATTCAAATTATTTTTTCTTAATGAACTTAAAATAGGGCATGGTTATTCTTTGCTTTGGCTTAAAAACTGGACTTATAACGGCCTCACAGGGCCACTTCATGCATAACTTCAGTGAGCACATCCTTTTAGTGCTGAATTGGCATAAAACCAAGTTGGGCCCTTTTCAGCATGTCAACACTGCTGACACATGGCTCACATTAAAGGACTTATTTAAGATTAAGGGACTGCTTCAGGAAAATCCAGGCGCAGGTTACAAATTTTGATATTACGCCAACCTTAACTTTCAAGTGACTCCAAGAAATTTCGCAGCCACCAGTTTTGCTGTATATTAATTTCTCAGAGTTCTAGAAGCATAATGAATTTGGATTCTTAAGCCTTGGATTATTTATGTTCTACTAAATTTAAATAATCAGAAAACAAATAGCATGCCCCTATACTGTTATGACAAGGCATTGGTTTTCTGTAAGTCTAACACGTTTGTGATTAGAGATGGAGGATGATGTCATAGATGCCTAGATACCAGGATCCTTATATGATACTCCTTTATATGACTTAGGAAACCCCTGAGTGTTATCGCCTCCTACTTGATCCCATTACTTTTATTGCTTTCTTGAAGTTTCTTAGTTATTTTTACCTGCATACATTTCCAGAAAACCTGCAATTTAAAATGCTGTCTCTAAGCAGAGTTGGTCAGCATCAACCACTCCCTGAGTTATGCTGTTTTGATTTGGATTATATTTAATTCATGAAATAATTGAGAAATAATTGATATTATGGAGTTATCCAATTTATTGACTTTTCATAGGGATTTCATAATTCAAATTTCCCCTCTGTAAATTAGTTTTTAAAATTTATCTATTTTTGTCCATTTGCCTATTTTCTAAATTTCTCTTAGAAACCATTTGATAGGTATATCTCTTGATATATATTGTGTTGGGATTGAAAATATGATTTAACTACACTAATTGGTATATAGGTATATCATTAACTTTTAAAGTCAGCCTGCAAAATAGCTTTTTTAAAAAATAAATGCATGTATTTTACATTTGCTTTTCTTTGGTTTTCTGCGTGCATAGTAGCATCACCAACAAATTATGTAGCCCTATTTTTAAATTTTGTTTTTCTCATAAACTTTAAAAACATTTTTTCACTAAAAATTATTATATATGATATTCTGCAATAAAATAAACAATTTTCAACTATAAATTTTCATTTTATTTATTAATGTTATTACCTTTATCTGATATTGGAGATTAAAATATGCATATGCATGCTTTAGAACTTCTTTCTTCTTCCTTTGATTGTTAAATAGTTAATAATTTTTTCTAGAAGTTGTTAAAATGGGAAATATCTTGTATTTGCTGTTGCGATTGTCCTTGCAGTGGGTTGGATTGAGTCGCCATTACTGCTGAAGAAGGATTCCAAAATCTGTAAATGAGGGGAATACTTAAAAATTCAATTTCAGCCACACATCTAAGTTATGCTTTCTACTCCACATGTACTATTAGAACCAGAATTTAATTCTTATCTAACACCTATATTTATTTTTCCCATACATTGGAATGCATAGAAGAAAAGTTATGATAGCAACCTCGTAGAGGCCCATATTCTACTATGATGTAGATAGGACCCCTTGTGAGTTGACTAAGTCCTTTGCAGAAAATACATTTAGGTACAAACGCAACAAGTAGGAAGACTGAAGCTTCTTCTTTTATGATCAATGTGGAAAGATCTACCTTGTATGTGAAGAATAAGCCATTGTAGTTTTCATCTTGACCAATCAATCACTGATACGGGAAAGCAGGTGACAAGTTTATGGCTGTTTCTAAGGAGCACAAAATGCCTGAGTTTTTTTTCATGAAGTCCCTCTATATTTATTTTGAGCCACCTGAGCATGATTGCAATAGATACCATCTTTATGCTAGATTACCAGCAAAAGGGAGTCAATGAGTCCCAGACAAATAGACTCCAAATGATCTGACTTTCAGGTTAACAGTTTGTTAGGATTTGGTGAGTGAAATAACACTCTTCTACTTATCTATGATCCACAACAAGGTCTCCAGACTTGGGAACCATGGAAGAGCAAATATTCAATATTCTATACAGGACTTGCTTTTAAGTCCAGTTATAGTATTTAACCACCCTGTTTTTTTGTATTGTTTTGTTTTGTTTTGTTTTCTAGATGGAATTTCACTCTTGTTGCCCAGTCAGGAGTGCAATGGCATGATCTCAGCTCACCACAACCTCTGCCTCTGGATTCAAGCAATTCTCCTGCCTCAGCCTCCCTAGTATCTGGGATTACAGGCATGCAGCACCACGCCCAGCTAATTTTGTACTTTTAGGAGAGACAGGGTTTCTCCAGCCACCCTGTTTTTTAAATCTTATTTTGCATGTATTCAAAGTCTAAAATCATAAAAAGAACTATAGAAAAGACTAGCCTCCTGAATGTATGTGCATTTTACAAAAGCTTCCAGACTTACTCCTTAACACACAGTCTAATAAGACTCTGTTTTTGTTAATCATATTAGTAATGATCATGACTTAGGTATTCATATGCCAAGATCCTGGCTATAATTATAAATAAATACCTCCCATTTAAAAAATTATAGCTAATATATAATCTATAAGTATTAAGGACATCAATACTGAAACTAAAACTACTGTCTTAAAAATGTTTTCAATGTCCCTTTCTGATCAACTGGATTACCTTGTTTTATTGCACTTTGCTTTATTGAACTTTGCAGATATTGTGTTTTTTACAAATTGAAGGTTTGTGGCAACCCTGTGTTTGGCCAATCTATTGGAACTATTTTTCCCACATAATGTGCTCACTTCATGTTTTTGTGTCACATTTTGGTAATTATCACAATATTTCAAACTTTTTCATTATTGTGATATGTTTATGGTGTTCTGTGATCACTGATCTTTGGTGGCATTGTTGTGATTGTTTGGGGAGCTACAAACCTCCACCCATATGACTGTGAACTTCATCAATAAATGTGGTGTGTGTTCTCACTGCTCTACTGGCCAGCCATTCCCCCCACTCTCTCCCTGTTCTTGAGCCTTTCTATTTCCTGAGATAAACACTATTAAAATTGGGCCAATTTATAATCTTACAGCACCCTCTAAGTCTTCGAGTGAAAAAATACACAACAATATTGAAGTTGAACCAGCTAATAACCCTACGATGGTCTCTACCTCTTCAAGTGAAAAGTCATATGCTTCTCACTTTACATCAAAAGCTAGAAATGATTAAGTTCAGTGAGGAAGACATGCAGAAAACAGGCAGGCTGAAAGCTAGGTCTCTTGTAACAAAACACCCAGCTGTTAATGCCAAAAGAAAGTTCTTGAAAACAAACAAACAAAAAAGTGTTACACCAGTGAACACATAATGAAAAGAAAGAGAAACAGCATTATTGCTGATATAGAGAAAGATTTAGTGGGTCTGGATAAAATATCATACGAGCCACATCATTCCCTTAAGCCAAATCCTAACCCAGACAAAAGCCCTAACTTTAATTCTAGACAGAGAGAAAGCTGAGGAATCTGCAGAAGAAAAGTTTTAATCTAGCAGATGTTTGCTCATAAAGTTTCAAAAGAGAAACCATCACCATAACATAAAAGTGTAATGTGAAGCAGCAAATGCTGATGTAGAAGCTACAGCAAGTTTTGCAGAAGATCTAGCGAAGACAATTGATGAAAGTGGCTATGCTAAATAGCAGATTTGCAGTGTAGACAAGACAGCCTTCTATTGGAAAATGATGTCTTCTAATTCCCTTATATCTAGAGAGAAGAAGTCAATGACCGGCTACAAAACTTCAAAAACAAGGATGACTCTCTTGCTAGGGGATAATGCAGCTGGTGACTTTCAGTTTTAAGACAGTACTCATTATCCTGAAAATTCTAGGGCCCTTAAGAATTATGCTAAATCTGCTCTGCCTGTGCTCTATAAATGGAACAATAATGGCCCAAATGGAAGAAAAATGGCCCAGATCATGCCACATCTGTTTATAGCATGGTTTACTGAACATTTTAAGCCCACTGTTGAGACCTACTGCTCAGGAAATGAAAAGATCCCATTCAAAATATTACTGACCAATGACTATGTACTTAGCAACCCAAGAACTCAAATTAAAATGTTCAAGAGGTTACATTAAGAACATTCATGATTCATGAAAGAAGGCCAAAATATGAACAGGAATTTGCAGAGTGGATGACTGTAGAGTTCAAAACTTCAGGGAACGAAGAAACTCCAGATGTAGTGGAAATAACAAGAGAACTAGAATTAGAATTAGAGCCTGAAGATGTGACTAGATTGCTGTGATTTTCTGGTAAAACTTTAACACGTAAGGATTTGCTTTTAATAAATTAGTAAAAATGTGGTTTCTTGAGATGGGAGCTACTCTTGGTGAAGATACTGTTAACACTGTGGAAATGACAACAAAAGATTGAGGACATTACATAAACTTAATTGATCAACCTGGTTTGAGAAGACGGATTCCAATTTTGAAAGAAGTTATGTGGGTAAAATGCTATGAAACAGCAACACATGCTAGATAAATCTTTAATGAAAGGAAGAGTCAGCTGCTGTCATGAATATTATTGTCTTATATTCAGAAATTGCCACAGTCATCCTTACCTTCAGCACCACCACCCTTATCAGTCAGCAGCCATCATCCTCAAGGCAAGACACTCCACCAGCAGAATGATTAGGATAAATGAAGACTCAGATGATTTTTAGCCTTTTTTAGCAAAAAAGTATTTTTTAATTAAGGCATGTACATCATTTTAGACACTATGCTACTGCTCACTTAATATACTTCAGAATACCATAAAGACACATTTGTACACATTAGAAAACTGAAAAATTTGTGTACTTACTTTATTGCAATCTTCACTTTGTTGTAGTTGTCTGAAATTGAACTCTCGGCATCTCCGAGATATGTCTGTACTGTGAAAGCTAGTTAAGAATCTTCACATTTAAATTTCCTAAGTTTAAATTTTATATCACTTAATTTCATGTTTCTGGTATATACTTGTTTTATTCTTTCATTAAGATAGAAACTGTTCTTATAGACTAAAACTTTAAAAGAATATTTTTCTATTAATATTTATCTAGGAAGTAAAGTAAAACACTTGCTAGCAGCCTAAAAATTAATTCTTAACCTTGTAAGTTCAGTTTTATCACTAAGGAGTACTGCAATTTAAAAGATATGGAAAATTATTACAATTAACAGAGAATTGCTCTTATCATTTATCCCAGTCTTAAGAGTTTTCATGATGACAAGCATAGGAAAGAAATCTATATATTTAGTATAAATGGTGTGTCACTTGGTCTTTCTGCTAGAAAATGTTAAACTGTGTGATTACTGCATTATGCATATTCAACCTCTGAAAATTTTTAGATTAAATGTTGTTTCAGAAGACAGGACAGAATGAAAATTAAACATTTATAAAGCAGGAATCAAGACAAGAAGATGCATATTATGCTGAAGCTTAATGTTTAACTATACCACTAGTGGAAGGACTAACATAGAAAAAGCAACAGGAAGAAAAAATCTAGGGAAAATATTTTTAAATAAACATGGTTCAATTATGTAGTAAGTGGCACTTCATGTTAAAGTACATGATACTTTCAAATGAATAACTTAAATGTGAGCTGTACAGATAGAAAGCAAATTTGTATTCTTCCCTTAGTTGATTCAAATGAACACTAACAAAAACACTTTAAACAATATTTAGCAGGATCCATGACTCATAACTTCTTTCTTATTTTATCTGTGTGAGGCAAATCTACTGTGTCATTTGGCCTGCAATGATATTTAAGCTCTGATTGCATTGATTGTCACATGACAAATTGTATTGATTGTCACATGACAAAATAATAAATGAAGTCCGGTCTTTTGACACAAGTTGTATTTTTTTATGTGTGTTTGTCTGTAATCTCTTGTATAGGTAAATAATATTTATTTAACTACATCAAGGCCATTGGACTTTTTCAGACATATGGACACAGCAGCAATATGCAGTAAACCATGGTTGATTTAAGATACTTTCAAATATATATGGAGAATGTGTTAGCTACTGCTCTGTCAACTGTTATCTTTCCTGACAGTTGAAATGGGAGAAGAGCTGCTCTTGGGTATTAGTTTCTTGATTCATAGAAGGATAGTTTGAAGTTTCTCAAGACTGGTAGCATAGAAAAAGACAGAAGATGTGTTTGTGTGATAGATCAGGGATTTGATTTTAAAAAGAGAGAATCTAACACTTTTCTATCTGCTGAAATGGTGACATGATGAATAATTGAATAACATCATGACTAAGACACCAATAGTGAGTGAGTTACCTATTTTCGCCTTAAATTTGACAGTTCCATGCAAGTGAAAATGTAAAATACTCGCTATAAATTCATTTTGTAACCAGTATAAATATTACGACCTTATCTACATCTATTTTAGAGTACCTTAATTACACTAAGTAATGTCATTGCCCTAATTGTCACATACACAATCAGAAACTTTATATTACTTTGGAAAGCAAGAAAATCTGAATGCAATAATTTGAAGCAGGACTAGATATTTTTGGCCTTTTTCAAGATGCCCTTTTTAATTCTACAATTTCTCCCTTTATCATCATGATGGAGACACCTTTTCTGCCTCAAAGGTTAAATACATTTCATCCATACAGTATATTTATTTAAAAAAACCTGGTAATTATTTTTCTATATAAAGTAACTAAATTTTAAAGATGGAAATATATAGTTAGATGTTACATTATTTATTTATTTTAACTATCATAGCAAAGTACCAGAAACTAGATACTTTAAAATAACAAAAATTTCTTCTCTCACAGTTAAGGAAGCTAGAAATTTAAATTTCAATGTAAGGTGTTGTCAGGACCACATTCCCTCTAAAATCATGAGAGCTGGATTCTTCCTAGACTCTTTTAGCTGCTAGTAGACCCAGACATTCTTTGACATCTGCAGTACAACTCCACTCTCTACCTCTATCTTCTATGGTCCTCTTCCCTATGTCTGTCTGTGTTCAAATTTCTCTTCTTACAAGGACAAGCCATATTAGACTAAGTAACTACCTTACTCCAGCCAATTACATCTATCATGACCCTATTTCTCCAGTTATTACCCCATCTTAACTAATTACATCTACAAAGACAATGACCCTATTTCTAAATAAGGTCAAATTCTGAGTCACTGGATGTTTGGCCTTTGAGATATCTTTTGGTGGAGATACAATTCACTCTGAAACAAATGTCCTTTGAATGAAAGAAAAAGATAAAATGAGAATAAAGAAGCACATTTTGCCATTTTGCCAAAGATACTTTCCTAAATTTTAAATGGAAGTTTACATTATAGCCATTTCTTATCATAAGGTTGAACAAATGTGAATTTTAAAAGATCACACTGTTCCTACGTTTTTTTGAAAGCTAAAATATTTCTATTTTAAAAGGGTCATCAGTGAAAGCAATTTAGCCATGTCAATATCAGAAAACCTATGGTTGGGGAAATGTGTTCACATGGCATAATTCTAACTCATAGGCATCATTCTAAAGTCTAGAGAGGCACCTCACATTTAACATACTGGTTTAGGTCTTATTTTCCTCTCTTTTAGACTTTAAATTATCTTAATATTTTGTACATTGCTTTAAACAAAATTGGTCTGTGCTGTCTGTAGTTAGAGAAAAACAGAAAATGTTCTGTACAACATTCTAAGTTAAGCAGCCTCAGGAGATCTGCAGCAGTTTTGGAAAGCAGGAACAGGATAAGACAATGGACAGTGGTAGCTATGCAAATAGATTTCATCCCACATTTTGAACTAATAGTACTAGTCATTTTTCTCTAGTAAACAAAGTGGGTGAATAACTAAAGCCTGGGCAATAATACCTGATACTTGGCTACAGATAAGTTCAAGCAGTGAAATGCAACATGATCAAATCTTAAAGTAAGTGTTGCCTTGATTTTAGAATGAAATTGTGGACATACCCTTTGGTCAACAACTCACTGTTTTCTCCCTCCACGTCAAAAAGATGCAAAGTTTCAGTTATGCAAGATGAATAAGTTCTAGAGATCTAATGTATGACATGAGAACTATGGTTACTAATAATTTTATTGCATACTTGACATTTGCTAAGAGTACATCTTAAGTGTTCCTACTGAAACGAAAAATAAAAAAAAGAATTGGCTGGGTGTGGTGGCTCATGCCTGTAATCCCAGCATTTTGGAAGGCTGAGGCGGGTGAATCACCTGAGGTCAGGAGTTTGAGAACAGCCTGGCCAATGTGGTGAAACCCCGTCTCTACTGAAAATACAAAAATTAGCTGGGCATGGTGGCGGGCACCTGTCATCCCAGCTACTCAGTAGGCTGAGGCAGGAGAATCACTTGAACCCGGGAGGCAGAGGTTGCAGTGAGCCGAGATCGCACCACTGTACTCTGGCCTGGGTGACAAGAGCAAGACTCCATCTCAAAAAAAAATAAAATAAATAAATAGAAAGATATACTAAGAGGGAAGCTTATTGTGATAAATGCCTACATTTAAAAAGGAGAAAGACCTCAACCAACCAACCTAACTTTATACCTCAAGGTATAAACAACAACAACAACAAAAAACCCAACTTAGTCCAAAGTTAGCACAAGGAACAAAATAACAACCGTAAGACTATAAAGAAAGTAGAAAAGAAAGCTAAAGACTTAGGTAATATAGACTATATACATTCCTATATACAATAGATTTTATCTATAATATAGACTTAGATAATACATTTGCACACCACCTTTCTGACAAATAACTAGTATTTAGAGAGTATTTAAAATCTCTCAAAATTAGAGAGAATAAGCTAGGTGCAGTGGCTCACGCCTGTAATCCCAGCACTTTGGGAGGCTGAGCCAGGTGGATCACGAGGCCAGGAGTTAGAGACCAGCCTGGCCACTATGGTGAAACCCTGTCTCTACTAAAAATACAAAAAAATTAGCCAGGCATGGTGGTGCACACCTGTAGTCCCAGCTACTTGGGAGGCTGAGCCAGAAGAATTGCTTGAACCTAGAAGGCAGAGGTTGCAGAAAGCTGAGATTGCACCACTGCACTCTAGCCTGGGCAACAGAGAGAGACTCTGTCTCAAAAAAAAAAAAAAAAAAAAAAAAAAAAAGAATTAAAAAAAAATAGAAAATGGGAAGAGACATAAACAGTCATTTCAAAATAGAGGATATATAGTTGGCAAGTAAGAACATGAAATATTTTTAAACATTATTGCTCATTAGAGAAATACAAATTAAAATCAGAACAACTAAAATAAAAGTAATAAAAAACATCAAATGTTGGTTAGGAAACAGAGACATTGGACCATGTTATTGGTAAAGTAAAATAGTGTTGTCACCCTGCAATAGTTTTGGAGTTTCTTATAAAATTTCCCAAGTAGCCCAGAAATTACACTCTTAGATATTCATACCAAATGAATGAAATTTATATTCACACAAAACCTATATGCAAATTCTTCTGTCAGCTTGATTGTTAGTAGTACCAAACTGTAAACAATCCAGACGTTGTTTGAACGGTGAATGGCAAAGGAAACTGTGGTACTTCACACCATGGAATATTACTAAGCAATAAGAAGGAACGAACTATTGCTAACACACAGGAACTAGGATGAATCTGAATAATTTACGCTGAGTGGGAAAAAAAGTCAAAAAATTACATACAAAAATTACATGTTACACTCACATAATATTTTTGAGATAACAAAATTACAGAAATGGAGAACAGATCAGTGGTTGTTGAGTTGGGTACGAGATACGGGAGGGTATTAGAAGGAGGTGGTAGGGTAATAAGTATTAATAGTAGGAATCTGAATAATGACAGTACTGTTCTTTCTTGACTGCTGTGGTGGATACAGAAACAACACATGTGCTCCAATAGCATAGAAATGAATACACAATAATGCATACCTCGTACACAAATGAATACAAGTAAAACTGGCAAATCAGAATAATAAATTGAATCAATATCAATATCCCAGTTGTGACAATGTACTATAATTTTGCAAAAGGTTACCATTGTTGGTAACTGGATAAAGCTTATAAAAGATCTCTTATTTCTGACAATGTCATGTGAATCTACAAATACATCTAAAATTACAATAACAAAATATAAAAATTATGTTTGTAGAAATATTTTGAGGCTTAATTTGATGCTATTTTCTTTCATAGAAGACTTTAAATGTTTTCTCAGCTATTTGCCAATTTCCACTAGACATCTGGGAACACTTCAAACCAGTAAGGCATTAGGTGATTTGGAATGGAGCAAACTCTCTAAAACTGCTGTGAATTTTTAGTTTCCCTGTCTCTTAGGTGCAACCCTTTGATTTTCCATACTGAAACAGGACGATTATCCTAGTGACCCTTCTTTTGGTGGGCTCTGGATTTCAACAACTGTTCCTCTTGCCCAGTGGCTGGAATAAGCAGGAGATGGGGAAGCTGGGGCCAGAGTGGGTGGGAGTTGGATGTGAGGACTGAGGGGTTTTCACACTTTTCCTGTACAACCCCAAGAAAATTTTGGCTATGCCTGGAGACAATTTGGTTGGTTGTCACAACTGGGAGAATGCTACTGGAATCTAATGGGTAGAGGCTAGGAGTACTGCTAATCTTCACACAAATCACAGGACATACCCCCCAATCAACAAAGAATTATCTAGTCCAAAATGTAAATAGTACTGAGACTTAGAAATCCTGCACTGGCCTCAGAAGGCTGATCTAAGCGACCTCACTTTTCAGCCATATACTGCATAATTTGACAAAGTTGTGAGGGTATAAACCACTCCCAAATTTTGCCTCATCTGCCTATATTCCATCATCTCCTAACTCCTGGTTAGATACTTTCCCACTGTCTTATTAACTCTCTCTGATGCCCCCAAGCAGATGAGACCTGTCTACTTTTGTTTTCCTTTTAGTCCAGTTTCTAGTTTTTCTCTTTCCTTGTTAATTCTACATAAACAATTGTGCCATCATGAGAAGTCTAATTCCTTTAATACATTTTTAAAATTTTTAGGTCAATTTAATACTTTATCAAGCATACTCATTCGGGATGCTCATTTTTATACAGTTCTTTTCACTAAAAATATTTTAAAGCTTGCCTTTAAAAAAATACAAATATATAATATATGGTGTTTATGTCCAGTATCTTTGGAACTATAACCCTAGTTAATGTTACAATATTTTCATTTTTTCTGCTGATCCCCACCTACTGCTACTTTTTCTTTGATTGAGTACATTTTTTATTGAAAACTGCTTACTTAACTTACTTATTATTTATGAAAACCCCTAGGGTTCAAAATTTCCAATAATTATTACAAGATTTAATTGAAGGCTATGGACTTTACTCCTCTACAGCATTGTAAGTAAAATGTTAGAAGGGAGTTCAGAAAGATGTTACATAGATTTTAGGCTGAACACAGTGACCTTTTAATTGCTATAACATGGTCCGAGTGCAATAAAGAACCACATATATGTATAGATATGTACATGTACATGCATGCATAATATACATGTATGTAAAAGGTACAACTGATCACATTGTTTTTAACATTTTGGAATATTTTACTTACATAATTTAATATCAACTAGAGATAAATTTGAGATTGTACCTTCCTAAAAACAGTTCTTTGGAGACTCCAAGAAATGGAAAAATAAGAATAACAAATAAATTATGGTCAGGAGTTTATCTTCTTTCAAATGCAGCAATTCTGCCTTTAAAAAAAATTGCATCAAGGTGTATACATCATATAATGTCACTCTGTAAAAATTGGAAAATTCTGTTGGAAAATCGATCACAGCATCATTTCCTTTTGAGCCTGGACACAACCCGAAAATCATTCAAAACATAGCAAAAAAGACCATTACCCACAGATCATAATTCACGTATAAAATGAAACCTATTTCCTTTGTTTAAAGTATTTTCAGTATTTCTGTTTAAACTGACTGATAAAGAATGTTTCAGAAAAGAGTAAAACAAAAAGACCATGATGTTATAAAAATAGTTCATGAAAATAAAATTACTATTTGGTACCATCTTTTGATTTGTTTTAAATAATTAGGAAACATCTCAATATTAATTGTTTTATTTAGCAAAAAAGAGCATACAAATAATAAAATCATATATAAACATGTATGCTTATATTTGCTATTTATATTTTTAACAAATATTAGATATTTTGAATTAACTCTCCCTAGAAAATTATATTGTTTTAAAAACATAACTTAAGGTTTGATGAAAGTAGAGTTTTTAATCTTATGGGAATTATGAATATTTTTATGTTGAAGCCTTTGTGGTTTGAGAAATCTTGATGATAATATTACTTGTGAAAAACAATGAATACTCTTTTAGTCTTTTGTGTTTATAAACATGCACATATTAAATAATTTCACTACTAACATAAATGAGTACATGGATTAATAGAAAAGTAGAACAGTATGCCTGAGTCAATTTAGGAGATAATTTTATATACTAGTATCATAAATCTTTGTATAAAGTAGCACAGGTTCTCTGTGAGTGCAGATAGCCCTTCAACATGCTGATTTCATTTCCTTTGGATGTATGTATTCAGGAGTGGGACTGCTGGATCATAATTTTTTAATTAAAAAATTAAAAGTTCTTTAATTTTTTGAGGAGCCTCCGTATTGTTTTTCAGAATGGCCGTACTAACTTAGATTCCCACCAACAGTCCTGTTTTCTCCACATCCTTAGCAACACTTGTTATATTTCATCATTAGATAATAGTCATTCTACCAGGTGTGAGGTAATACCTCACTGTGGTTTTAATTTCCATTTCTCTGATGATTAGTGGTATTGAGCATTTTTATTTAACATACACCTGTTGGCCACTAGTATGTCCTTTTCTGAGAAATGTTTACTCAGGTAATGTGTCCATTTTTAAATCAGATTGTTTCTCTACCATTGACTTGTTTGAGTTTTTATATATTTTGTATCTTAACCCCTTATTGGATGGATGGATGGATAGATAGATAGATAGATAGATAGATAGATAGATAGATAGAGACATATTTGTAAATATATTCTCCCAACCAAAGATTCTATCTTTTGCTTTGTGGAAGCTTTTAGTTTGCTGTAATCTCAATCTCTTTTTCTCTTACTGTGGAAGTTGTAGCTGAGAGGATCCCTCTTGGCATTTGGTCTGGATTGCAGCCTGATCAAGGTGGTGCTGGTAATGTTGTCTAATGAGTGGTACCCATGGAGTGGTCAAACTGGTGATGCCTGAGCAGAGGCTTATGTAGAGGGACTTGCACTCTGGGATCTGGGCAAAAATAGCACTGGTCCCTGGGGAGCAGGCATACCACTGCTCCATTGGTAGCTTGTGAAACAGTCAGGAGGCCAAGAACAGGAGTACATGCTTGCACAGATTTACAGTGGCTCTGGGGCTGGGGCAGGGCCCAGCTCTCTGTGACAGCTAAGCTGGTGTCTGGAGCACAGGAATGAATTTGGCTCTAGGGGCTCAGAATGTGAAACAGCTCATTGTGATGAGGATTCTGGTGTCTGAGACATAGTGCAGCCACAACGTCCAGGTGTGAAGTGTGAGCACTCAGGAGTGTTGGGGCCCATGTATGGTTGGAAGAGACAGTGGATCCATTTCCCTAGCAGTTCAATAGCAGCTGCTTCTTGCAGGGAAGGGAGCATTTAGTCACATCTTCTGTGGGGCTCTCCAGCAGGAATTTGGCCATTACCTCATTGGAAAAAGATCCCGGTGTCCTGGGCAGAGCAGTTTGCCTGGAACCAGGGTGGTTTCAACTTTCAGCTAATACCAATAAATTCTGCCTTTCTTCTTTGTTCCTACCTCTCTCCTGGAGTATCAGGTATGCCGATCTCACCAGTGATCCTTTCTATATGGATAGTCTCCATTTTTTTTGCTTCATTATATTGCTGCAGATTCTTTAATGGGTCCTTTATCCCTCTCTGCATTGTTTTGATTTCTGGATAGCTGTTTCTATTTATTTTATTTATTTATTTACTTATTTATTTTTGAGACAGAGTCTCGCTCTGTCACCCAGGCTGGAGTGCAGTGGCGCAATCTGGGCTCACCGTAAGCTCCACCTCCCGAGTTCACGCCATTCTCCTGCCTCAGCCTCCAGAGTAGCTGGGACTACAGGCGCCCACCACCACGCCCGGCTAATTTTTTGTATTTTCAGTAGAGACAGGGTTTCACCGTGTTAGCCAGGATGGTCTCGATATCCTGACCTCATGATCCGCCTGCCTCGGTCTCCTAAAGTGATGAGATTACAGGAGTGAGCCACCGCGCCCAGCCAGTGGTTTCTATTTTTAATGGCGGGGCTGAAGGATGGTATCTCCTAGTCTGCTCTGTTGGTAGCATCACTCTCGTGATGTTTTGATATACATATATATAGTGAAATAATGAAATCAAGCTAATTATTATATACTTAATTAACAGATCTTTATATACATATTATGTACTGGTATGGTGAGAATATGTAAGTAATTTTCATGTAAGTAATATTTTATTATGGACTATAGCCATGATGCTGTTCAATAGATCTCCAAAACTTTAAATAATAAAGTTCTCAAAGCTTTATACGCATACGTTTCTTTCCCATGTTCGTACTCAGAACATTTATTGTTTCACAATAAATTGGTCTGTGTAATTTTACTTGAATGAAATGTTTTGCTTCTGAAAATATAAAATGACCACTATTTTTCAGTTCTCAAAAATCAGTCCATGTTTGACAAAAAAAATTGCGATTTTGGATAATAAATCTGTATATGACAAAACTTTTTGAAATTAAGAAAAAAATTCAGCTTTCCTTATCAGTTATTTAAAACATACACAATCATTAATGTCCCTTGTTAAATTTTAAAAATACATTAATAATGTAATGTGTCTAATATTAAAATATTTTGTCCAGCCATCAAATATAATGTCCAGAAGAAACATCAGTTTTGACAAATCAAACATATTATCACATAGGCCCAACATTTTGTACTTCCTTTGTTTAACTAATATTACCATAAAAAGAAATATGTTTTAGATGATTGATTTGTTTTGTTACTATTTTGAATTAATATACTATTAAATTGTAATTTCCAAAAGACTAATAATTTTAATATGTACAGTCATGCACCACATACCCACGTTTTCATCGATGATGCACTACATGTAAATCTCTGATCCCATAAGATTATAATGAAACTGAAAAATTTCTATTGCCTGGTGACATTGTGGCTGTCATATGTTATAGTGCAACACATTACTCCTGTGTTTGTGGTGATAATGATGTAAATGAACCTACTGTGCCACCAGTCTTATAAAGGTATAGCACATACAATTATGTGCAGTATGTAATATTTAATAACGATAACAACTATGTTACTGGTTTATGTATTTATTATACTGTACATTTTATTGTTATTTTGAGTGTACTCCTTCTACTTATAGATGTTAACTATAAAACATCCTCAGGCATGTCCTTCAAGAGGTATTCCAGAAGTCTTTGTTGTCATAGAGATGACACCTCCATGTGTGGTATTGCCTCTGGAGATGTTGAGGTAGAAGACAGGGATATTGATGATGCTAACACTGTGTAGGCCTAACGTAATGTATGTGTTTCTATCTTACTTTTTAACAAAATTTTTAAAAAGTAAAATATTAAAATTTTTAAAAAATTTAAAAAGTAAAATAAGTTAATTAATTAATTAAAGAATAGAAAAAAGCCAATGCAGTGAGAATATAAAGAAAGAAAATACATTTGTAATACAGCACCACAATGTGTGCTTTAAGCTAAGTGTTATTACAAAGGAATAAAATAGCAAAAAAAAAATATAGGGAGAGAGTAAAAAAGTTGTAGTAAGATTAATGTACTACTGAAAAGAGAAAAAATATTTTTAAAAATCTAGTTTACTTTAAGGGCACAATGTTTTTATTTTTTAACTTTTATTTTAGGTTTAGGGCACATGTGCAAGATTGTTATATAGATAAAGTATGTGTCATGGGGATTTGGTGTGTAGATATTTCAGTCACCCTGATAACAAGCACAGCACCCAATAGGTATTTTTAAAACCTTCTTTCTCCTCCTATTCTCCACCCTCAAGTAGGCCCCAGTGTCTGTTGTTCTTCTCTTCGTATCCATGTGTTTCCATTGTTTAGCTTCCATTTATAAGTAAGAAAATATGAAATTTGGTTTTTCATTTTTGCCTTAGATTGCTTAGGATAATGGTCTTTATAGCTCCATCCATGTTCCTGGAAAGGACATGCTCTCATTCTTTTTAATGACTGCATAGTATCATGGTGTATATGTACCAGATTTTTAAAATTTAGTCTGCCATTGATGAGCATTTAGGTCGATTCTATGTCTTTACTGTTATGAATAGTGCTGTAATAAACATATACAGGCATATGTCTTTATGGTAGAAATACTTATATTCATTTGGATATATACTCAATACCGGTATTGCTGGGTCAAAAGGTAATTCTAAGTTCTTTGAGAAATCACCACACTGCTTTCCACAATGGCTGAACTAATTTACACTCCCACCAGCAGTATAAAAGCATTCCCTCTCTTCTGCAACCACTCCAGCATTTATTAGTGTTTGACTCTTTAATAACGGCTATTCTAACTGGTATGAGATGGTATCTCATTGTGGTTTTGATTTGCATTTCTCAGATTATTGGTGATATTGAGCTTTTTTTTTTTTTCATATACTTGTTGGTCACATGTATGTCTTCTTCTGAAAAGTGTCTGTTTTTTAGTGGATTTTTTGTTTGTTTGTTTGTTTGTAAATTTAAGTCCCTTATAGATTCGGATAACTAAACCTTCATCAGATGTATAGTTTGCAAATATTTTCTCCCATTCTCTGAGTTGTCTGTTTACTCTGCTAATGTTTTCTTTTTTCTTTTTTTTTCCCATGCAGAAACTCTTTAGTTTAATGAGGCCCCAGGAGTCAATTTTTGTTTTTGTTGCAATTGTTTTGGGCGTCATCATGACATTTTTGCAAGGTCCTATGTCCAGAATGGTATTTCCTAGGTTTTCTTTCAGGGTTTTAATAGTTCTGTATTTATTTTATATTTAAGTATTTAATCCATCTTGGGTTGATTTTTGTGTATGGTATAACAAAAGGGTTCAGGTTCAAACTTCTGCATATAATTAACCAGATATCCCAGCACCATTTATTGAATAGGGAGTCCTTTCCCCATTGCTCGTTTTTGTTGGCTTTGTTGAAGATCTCATGGTTGTAGGTGTGTGGCATTATTTCTGGGCTCTCTATTCTGTTTCATAGCATAGAAGTAGCACCACAGGACTAAGGTCATGTGGGCCAAAATCCTGCCTGCCACAGGCACTTTTTTATTTTTTTCTTTCAGACGGAGTCTGGCTCTTGTCGCCCAGGCTGGAGTGCAATGGCGCGATCTCGGCTCACTGCAACCTCCGCCTCCGGGGTTCAAATGATTCTCTTGCCTCAGCTTCTCGAGTAGCTGGGATTACAGGTGCCCACCACCATGCCTGACTAAGTTTTGTATTTTTAGTAGAGATGAGGTTTCACAAACTTAGCCAGGCTGGTGTTGAACTCCTGACTTCCTGATCCACCTGCCTCAGCCCCTCAAAGTGCTGGAATTACGGGCGTGAGCCACCATGCTCAACCAGAAATATTTAGATATCAGAAAGCTTGTAGTTGTGTTTAGAGTAGAAAATTTTAAAAAGTTAAAAATTAAACTGTAAAAAAAGGTTAACATGGTTAACATTACAAAAGCATATATTGTATCATGGTTTTGTAATGAGCTAATTTAGCAAAGAGAATTTCCAAATTACATTTTTCCAGAATTTCTTTTTTTGTGTTTCTGGTTAGAGTGGGCCACAAAAGACATTCTTAAAAGATTCTGAAGAGTGGACAGGATGCAGTCATTTTGTAGTACACAATGTTTTGCTTATCATCTCTTTGTTGTAAAACAATACCTGAGACAGCAATTGCTTTGTTTTTTTGGTATTAAAATTATTATTTCGTGCTGGAGTCCTTCAAATCCATGTTGTGGCAAAATCAGGACACATGTAAAATATATTACAATACATAAAATTCTGCAAACTTAACCAAAATTGTGGTAAAATTAACATATTAATTACAGGCAATTTATCACACAAGTAATGTAAAGTTAAAAGATGAGAAAAGGTAGCATTAGTCTTCTAAGATCCTATTTACTCCATGCATCTAAAGTTCACAGGTCCAGGTTGCATAACTGCAGTTGGCAGTAGATCCTCCAGTTTGGTTTTGAATAATCTCAACCAAACAACCCAAAAATGCCACTCTGGTAACAAAACAGCTCGTAATACCCCTCTGACCTCTGGTACAGAGACACTGACCAAGATAACAAGAACTGGGGAAATAGTAAACAGAAGAATGATTTCTTATAGAGAGAGAGTGATTTTCAATAATATGCACATAGCACAGGTGTTGAAAAAACTATGATACTTGTTAAAGTGATAAATCAGATAGTCCTGATTACTCAGGACTATCATGATAGCTGCAGGAACTATTGCCATGGGATTTTGCAGTAAGGAAGACAGATTAGACTCAACTCCGAATACATTACAGAAAAGTGGAAATTTGTATTCAGGGTAGGGTTAACTAAAAAATCAGTGCATTTCATGATATAACTGATCTTATAAAATGAACATGATTATATCAATAGATACAGAAAAAATATTTGACAATATTTGATATCCATTGATGGTAAAAACTGAGCAAACGAGAAAGCAAAATAAACATTCAATTAGTGTGAAAAAAAATCTATAAATAATCTATAGCTGATATAATATATAGTGGTGAAAGATAAAGTGTTTTTTTTCCCTAACAGTCAAGGATTTCTCTCACCACCCTTATTTATTACTATACTGAAAGTTCTATCACAGGCAGTAAGTCAAGAAATAGAAATCAAAGTATTCAGATTGTAAAGGAATAAATAAAATGATGCCTATTCACAGAAAACATAATTGTCAATGTAGAACATTTTAAGGCTTCTATTTAAGCAATATCTTGGAAGAAACAACTGAATTGAGCAATGTTATAAGACATAAGATCAATATACACAATTCTGTCATCTTTCTGTTAACTAGTGATGAAGAATAAAAACAAAAACATAACATGTCATCATTTCATGATACGCATGAGCTCTGCTCCATGAGAAAGTAATCTTAAATTAAGTAAAGTACGTACAGAAAATATATGCTAAAATTTTTAAATTATCGGTGAAATATATGATAGAAATAGAAAAATTGTAAAGACATATCATGTTAATGAATTTGGAAGACTCAAAATTATTAAGATGACAAATATACCAAACTGAGTGGTAGACTTAATGTAACAGCAATCAAAGTCACAGTAGGCTTCTTCATAGAAATAGACAAGTTGATTCTCAAATTCATATGAATAAGTAAATGGAACTATACTTTCCAAAATAATTTTATAAAAGAACAGATTGAGAGTACTTATGATGTTATGGATGTGTTCCATCCACTTTCTCTCCTGGCTCACAAAATATTGAGAGTTGTAACTCCCAGTACATCAGAATATGATCTTATTTGGAGACAAAGTCTTTATAGAGGTGGTCAAGTTAAAATTAGATGAGTAGTCTGGGCCCTGAACCAATATGACCGGCATCCTGATAAAAAAAGAACAGTTGGACACAGACAGAAATTCACAGAGGGAAGATGATATAGACAGATAACAGAAGCCAGTCATCTGCAAGTCAAAGAGAGAAACCTAGAACAGATCTTTTCCTCATAGCACACATAAGAAAACAACCCTGCTGACATTTTGATTTCAGATTTCTAGCCCCTAGAAGTGTGAGATAATAAATGTCTGTAACCTCAACCCAACCACTCAGTTTGTGGTATGATGTTACAGTAACCACAGCAAGCTAATACATATAGCCATTGATTTTAAGAGTTATTATTAATCTAAGTTAAGAAAGCCAGTTTAATATAATCGAACGACCAATGAAACAAAGACCAATGAAACAACAGAAAATCCATACATAGGCAAACACAAACAAAATTACCTGATTTTTTTACAAAAATGCAAGAGCAACTTAATGTAGAAAATACAGTCTTTCCTCAAAAGGTGTAGGAACAAGGGTATATCCATATTTTTTTTAAACACAAAGAAAAAGAAAGAGAGGGAGGGGAAGGTGGAGCGGAAGGGAGACGAAGTAGTAGAAGCAGCAGTTAACCTTTTCTTCACGCCATATAAAACACTAATTCAATATGTGTTACAGAAGTAAATATAAAACATGCAATCATAACACATTGAGGAGAAAATCTTTGTGATCTTGGATTAGACTAAGTGTTTTAGAACTGATATCATGTACATTAGACTTCATTAAAATTAAAACTATTTTTCTGTGAAGGACACAATTAAGAGACTGAAAGAGACTACTTGCAGTTGACATGGAAAACAAAGGATTTGTATTCAGAATGCATAAAGAATGATCAGAACTCAGTAGTAAGAAAACAATCATAAAAATTTGCAAATGATGTGAAGAGACACTTCACCAAAAAAATCCACAAATTACAAATAAACATATTAAAAGATGCTGAATATCACCAATAATTGAAAAAACGAACATTAAAACCATGCTGAGAAACAACTAAACACCTATGAGATGGCTAAAACTTTTTAAGAAAAGAATAATAATGACAAAAGCAAGTGTTGACTGGCCCAGGGAGCAATGGGATTACTCAAGCATTGCTGCCAGGGATGCAAATTGCACAGCCACATAGCAAACAGTTTGGCAGCTTCCTACAAGGCTAAACATACACATACATTATGACCCAACAATCATGCTTCTAGTATTTATCCTAGATAAATAAAAACTGATAATTACACAAAAATCTGTATACAAATGTGTAGCAGCATTCAACACATTGCCCCAAAACAAAAACAACCCAAATGGCCTTTCAGGAGATAAACTGTGATGCATTCACATTCAGCAACAAAGTGAAATGCACTAATGTTTTGTGTAACAAGGACAGATCTCAAGTGAATTATGGTAAGTGGGCAAACTCAATCTTAAAATATTACATACCCTCTGATTTCATATTTTACAGCATTTAAGAAAAGTCAAAAATATCAGAACTAGAACAAACTAGTTGTTACCATGGTTTGGAAGATGAAATAAAATTTGAATACAACGGACCAGCATGAAAGAATTCTTTGGAACGTTATAATTATTTTGTATACTTTTTGTTGTAACAATTGCAATAATATAATTATTACAATAATATAATTATGGATTAAAGCTCATAGAACTATATACCAAAGTAGCATGAATTTACTTTAAGAAACTTAAAATTTTTAATTTTTTACTGGTAAAAGAATTGAGGAAATCAAAAGCTTTAATACATTTTAATGTTGAATTTAACTTTAATTAAAAATAACTAAAATTTCAAGAATTTTAACATTTTATTCAATGGGTCTTTGTGCTCTCCATAGGTCAATGTATGTTAACAATTAAACCTTGTAGACTTTGTGTGGAAAATTACTCATCCTTTCAGACATTTATTTGTAGTATCATTACATTTAACATGCTGAAAGGAATTATCTGTTGTCACTTTCCTGGAAAAAAAGTTTTGGTTTGATACAAAGTGCCATTTTTTATTTTCCTGTCAAAAGGTTAGACAATACTTTTAAGTGATTAAGAAGTCACTTTCTAAAAATTAAATTGAAAATATTACAGTTCAAACACAAAAGAAGCATTTGTTCTTAATGTACACTTTGTGAGGTCAAGTAACGTCCCTTCCTTTCACAAGAACTACATTCTAATCTTGAAACTCAGGTTAGGATAAATTATACTTATTTCCTCACAGTATGATGCTATGGTTAAACTATGAAATAATTTTAATACAGTGTTAAGCCCAGTGGAGTGATTTTTTTGCATTGTTAAATCTGAAACAGGGAACTATGGTCATGTATTTATTTGTTACTGGGATATAGTTTGCATATTGAAGTAAATAATACCAGATTGTCAAACAAAAATAAAATGCATTGTGTTGTTCATCTTCTAAATACTAATGAATGTCAACTTGTGTTCTAATTATCCCTCTAAGGGGAAGTCTATTGATCAAAAAAAGACTGGATTCAAGATAAAAGAATCCCAAGGTAGTAATTCTACGCTAGTCATAAAGCAAATTATAATCAAACACATGATGGTTTGTTCTTTTTACAAACACAAGTTTTAATATATTGAAATTCATAACAATGGATTTATTTTAAAGTAAATTCTGTTTACACAAATGTTTAACTTTTGTGAAAGACACAGAGTAAGTAGTAGTCAGTTTGGAGCACATGTCTACCAGATGACTTACTTCTGGGTAAATGTGATTAATATTAGATACTCTTATTATTTATTATACTATCCAAAAAATGAATTAATATCCACTATATTACTGAAAAGTGATAAAAATATAGGAAGTTAATATATTACTTTGTTCATTCATTCAATAAATATTTCTTGATCACTTTCTATTGGTCAGACCCTGTCCAAATACAAGCAAACGAAACCAATAAAATCACTCGACATCTTCGGGCTTACATTCTAGCAGAGGTCAAAAGACAATTTTTTAAAAATCGAATAACTAAGAAAATCATAGCAATGCTACAAAATAATAAGTTCCAACAGAAAACAAATTATAATAAGTTAATGAAAATTGGGAGGAATATGATCATACCTTTAAAAAAGGTTGATGGCTTTGAATATATGCCCCTTCCAACTCTCATGTTAAATTGCAATCCTCATTGTTGGAACTGGGGCCTGGTGGGAGGTATTTGGGTCATGGGAGCACATCCCTCATGGCTTGGTGCTGTCCTTGCAGTAGTGAATGAGTTCTTATGAGATCAAGGTGTTTAAGCATGTGGTACCTCACTTCCTCACTTTTTTGCTCTTGCTCCTGCTGTGGCTCTGTGACATGCCTGCTCCTGCTTCACCTTCCCCAGGGAATCAAAGGTCCCTGAAGCCTCCCCAGAAGCTGAGCAGATGTCAGCACTATGCTTCCTGTACAGCCTGCAAAACCATCAGCCAATTAAACCACATTCTTTATAAATTATGCAGTCACAAGTGTTTCTTTTTTTTTCTTTTTTCTTTTTTCTTTTTTTTTTTGAGATGGAGTCTTGCTGTGTTGCCCAGGCTGAAGTGCAGTGGCGGGATCTCGGCTCACTGCAACCTCCAGCTTCCAGGTTCACGCCATTCTCCTGCCTCAGCCTCCGAGTAGCTGAGACTACAGGCGCCCGCCACCACGCCCAGCTAATTGTTTGTATTTTGTTTAGTAGAGACGGAGTTTCACCGTGTTAGCCAGGATGGTCTCGATCTCCTGACCTCGTGATCTGCCCGCCTTGGCCTCCCAAAGTCCTGGAATTACAGGTGTGAGCCACCGCACCCAGCAATGCAAGCACGGCCTAACATGGAGGTGTTTATGATTGACATCATTGTGAAGATGATATCTGAGAAAATTCTTGAAGAATGTAGCACAGTCAAAGTTGCAGGGAACCGAAAATTGGATTTGATTTGAAAATATTGGAAAGCTAATTCCCAAGCCACTAATCCCTTTAAAAATCTTGGGCAAGACTAGTATCTGACACATAAAAGATTGTTGAAGAAAACAATATTTGAATGCAAGCGCATTATTTAAACCAATTTATATATTTGAGGAATCATTAAATTAGAGTTGAAGTTTACTTTATAGATTTGCGTTCCTATGAGTCTTGTGACACATAAGAAAGCATCCTGGGCAAACAAGCCAGCTATATATGGAATTCTTAGATGCTAGAGTTATGCAGCATGCAAAGGAAGTCATATCACAAATCCTGTGATTTCGGACTATACTAAGCAGAGTGTTTGTGATAGCATTGGCAAAATTTCTCTCTGACACTTTTTATTCTAACAGGAAACCTCAAAAAGATAAAGTTCATCGAATATACAAGGCAGTGATGCAGAGGAACCTTGGGACACAAAGAATTAAGGTGATGACAAGAAATAATAAATATTCAGTAGCAGAATTTCGTTCACTCATAAAATAGAAGCCACTGGAATAACCTCATCTTATACTATATATTTTTTAAGTGGTATAAGAATTTTGTCAAAAAGAAAACAAAAAATTAACAATGTCATTTGTTTTCATTTCTCAGATGCCTCCAGATCACTACATGGACATTCAGATATTCAATATTTGAAGGAAGAATTTTTCCAGCATTAAGGTAGAAACGGAGATTTTGTTAGATTAATCATGTTGATCTCAGGACAAATACAGGAAGTGCTATTTATTTAAAGATAAACATTACCCAGTAAAAGGTCTAAAAACAAAATGTAGTATGACAAAACACATAGCATTCAAGAGGTAGATAGATACACAATTTATTGTGGCAATTCATTTATCTTTTTCCTTAATTCAAACTGTATTTCAGGAAATACTGGGTTCTTTTATATCCCTTCTTTGATGAAGGTACCAATATGCATATTGCTGTTGCATGCACCGTGAGATATATGCTTCCATCTTTGCTTTCTAGTATCCACTGGGACAAGCTATAGGATAAACCCTCCTTGACACTGCCACAGTATCCCTTCTGCCTTCAAAGGATTATCACAGCATGTATGGTATGAACATGTACATTTTATTTCTACATTATTAGTGTTTTTCAGATATTCTAAGTAGAAATTACAACTTAAAATAAGCTATAGTGTTCTTGGCTAATTTGATTTTGTCTTTATTGCGGGACAGACTTAAAAATTTTTAGGCTTCAACAACCCCATCTGTCCCCTAATTGGCTTAGTTACCCTAAATTCATAACACCAAGTATCCTAGGCAGGTCTACATTGCATAGTAATCATCACATTTTAGGCACCTAAAGAAGAGGAAAAATTTTTTAAAATCAGAAAGCAAATACACTTTGGATATAGTTTCATATATATTACACATATGAGAAAAGCATATAAATATATATGTGTATATACATGGTCTTTTGTGCTAAATTAGAAATCTGTAGGATTTCCATAGATATATCTTATTACATGTTTAACACATGTGGTAGTGTAATCCTAGTCTTGTCCATTCTTACAGCCTCAATAAAAACTAAGTCATTCCTCCTGAAAGAAAAACTCAGCTCAAATACTGAATGAGAATCATGCCTTTTTTTTCAGATTTTCTTTTACGTTTTCATTTAATTTAAACAGTAGGACCGTGTGGCTGACTTGCCACCACTACTACTTGAGAAAGTCACTACAGCAGTTACTACTGTTACCACTTGAGACTGTCATTACAAGACTGAATGAAGGGATGAAGGTAGAAATGAAAACTTAAGACAAAAGAAACTGTTTTAAGGAAAGGCTAGCATGGGGAAGAAGAAAGCTCCCTACTTCTAGTGAGCAAAGGCAGCTCCACAAGCTTCTACAGCCCTTTGTTATTTATTGGGTAACAAGAGCAAGGAACAGGAGCTAACAATTGGTCAGCTGCTTAATTGATCACATGTTCACATTGCTGCTGACAGGCTTCAATTGTGCCTAATCATAGGAAACATCTGTGCAGCCTCCAACAGGACTGTGGTTTATTTTCTATTCTACACATATAGTGAGAACATCACCCAAGGCATACATAGCTAAGTTGTGAAGGAGAGCACAGTTACAAAGCACGTAACATAAAAGTATTTCTCTTACAGCCAGGATCTGTAATTTCTCTGAGAGACATGAACTGCTATGCTGAGAAGATGCTGGTAGTTTTCTGATCAACTCATGCAGCTGTGGCCCTCACAATGATCCACATTCACTTTATTTAACTTTTTGTGACATTGATGTCTTTGTGTGTGTATATGTGTGTATATGCATGTGCATGTACCCACATGGATATTGTTTAAAAGTTTATAACAGTTAAAAATATTTATAAAACTATATGAGTGTAACCATCTTTTAAAAAATAGAGTACCAGAAATTTAGAAACCCTTTATAGATGTACATAAAGCTCATAATCTATTATTCTAGTTTCTGATAAAACTGATTCTTTTGTATTGTCTTGACTATATATTAGATTGTTGTAAATATATTGCACTATTGTTGTACATGTTCCATATCACATTACCCTATTTAATTCATACCCTTTGTCAAATGCCTTTATAATCTAACACAACAGAAGAAGTAGAATCAGGGCAATGATGAAGGTAAAGCAAGTGAGGTTTTCTCCATTCTTCTCAGGACAATATGTAAAGGGAAACCAAACAACTAAATAATTAAATTATATTTTACTATAATATTCAAAAATAATGAAGTTTAATGCAATAAATTCATGGTATAAAAACATAAAAATTCTATACAAAACCAGATTGCACCCTGCACTTGCACAACTTTACCTTACTGGCTTTGTCCTAATTTGGGCTTAGATAGAGAATATTTTTATTCCCAAATGCTAGGATTGAATGTGTCTCCCAAAGTTCATTTGTTGGAAACTTAATCCCTAATGCAGCAGTGTTGGGAGGAGGGGCCTACTGAGAGGTACTTAGGTTATGAGAGTGTCACTCTCATGGATGGGTTAATGCCAATTTCAAAAAAAACTTGAAACTATGAGTTTGATACCTCTCTTTCTCTCTCTCTCTCTCTCTCTCTGTCTCTCTCTACACACACACACACACACACACACACAAACCCCTCTATCTGTCATGATTGACACAGCAAGAAGGTCCTCACTAGGTGCCCACACCTTGACAATGAAATTTGCAGCTTCCAGAACCGTGATATAAATTTTTCTTTATAAATTATCCATCATGTGATATTCTCTTATAGTAACACAGGACTCAAAAAGATATCCATTGATGTTGATATTATCTTCATGATTTGCTTTGACAAGTAGAATATTAGCATACGTAAAGCCAAGAAAGCATTTCAATGTGATTGTGTAACTTGGCTGGACCTCTTGTATTCTAGGATTCTAGATGACAAGAACATGCCCTGGAGATCAGTTGGTTCTAACATGTAAATACAGAAGAAAAAGAAAAATGAGACCTATAGTTTGGAATCACAATCAAGATCAAGGCCAAGCTGGGCCAAGATGACCTGCACCCTAGTAGAAGGCCTACCAACCTTTAGACCCTTGAACAAACCGATGCATAAATTTATCGTAAAGGCATATAAAACTTGTAGTTTATTTAACAATTTTATTATAATACTTGAGGTGTGTATGAATGAATCTCAAATATAGTTTTGTATATTTCACAGTGTATATAAGCATCATGAAAATATAGTTTGTGAATGGAGTAGAAGTACTGCATTGAAAATTACACAGTCATACAAACACAAAGAGAAAAACAAAATGGAAGAACAAGTCAACATAAGGCATTGCAATGCTCAGCTGTCAATAAGATTTAGATAAGTATAAAATGTTCAAATCCTTTAAATAACTCTTGACTACATTTAGTTGAGTATATAAATACATAAACCTAAATGTGTATATTCGTGATTTATCAAAACACATTAATGTACCTACTAAATATATCAAGACATAAAATTTAAATGCCAGCCAAAAAAGCTTTTATACTTCTCCTCTTTCATTACAATCTCACTTTTCTTATAAAGGCTGTGATATCACCTGTGGCTATAATGTAGTATTTTTGATGATGTGTAAACTTTATATTAGAGGACTAATACACAGAAGTATTTTTGTTTGTTTTAAATTTACAATTCACCCACACTTTTGTTTTTAGCATTAGCTGGTACAATTTTTAAATATATTTATTGGTACACATATTTATTCACTAATGTTGTTATTAATACACTTTTAGATGTTTTTGCCTGTTGTGGTACTATTCTGAACATGGGCATAAATAACATTGAACATGTCCTTGGTCATGCATGTATGCTTGCATTTCTCTTTAATATCAAAATAGGATAAGAATTGATAGTACCTAGGGTCTTGGTTTATGCAACTTTGGTAGACATTGTCAGAGAAAACTCTCAACGTTAATTGTTCACAAAAAGATGCCTAAACAATCTTTAAATTATCCTCTTTTTTAAATCACAGTTTTTCTTTATCAAATATTATTGTCTTATAGATCAAAAACTCATTCATTTTTATCTTCACAATTTCTAGCATGTATAAGGAGACTGAGTGAGAGGTAGGGTATTCTACATAAATAATTTCATGGGAGAGTTAGTCATTTAGAAATTAGTCACTTAAGACTTTAGCATATGTTATTTTAAACCACACACCCATTATATGCTTAATAAATGTTTGTGTAATAAAATATATTGAACAAGTTACATAATAACACAGGCCCGCAACTTTATGATTGCATAAAGAGAACTAATAATAACTACTTGAGAAAGTTATGGTAAGGATTAAAGGTAATCTGTATAAAATTCCTGAAGTACTGCATGTATTGAGTTACTAGAATTTTAATAAATAGTGATTTAAACTCACTGGCAATTATATTTTTCTGTCCCAAGTAAATAATTCATTTAGCTAAACAGAAATGCAAGATAAGATAGCTTATTCAGTTTCCTAATGCTAGATATTCTGAAAAAGACAATATAAGGCAGATATTTGCATTGAATTGTAGCAATTGTAGTGTCTGTGTGTATGCATATGTGTGTGTGTGTGTTTGTGTGTGTGTCTATATATAGTTAAAGTTGTGCCATTTACAGAATTCTGTAATTTACAAAATATTCACATAATCTGATGACTGCATAAGTGCTCTGAGTTAATTTTACCATCTAGTATTTATTATTAAAAATCAATGGGAATTTTTGTAGATAAAATCTTATCAGTCCAAAGTAGTCTTAATACTGCTTAAAACAACAAAACCATCACCACCTCCCCCACACACATCCTGCACATACACACACATACCACACTTTTAAAAAGGTACATACATTTTACTATAAATTATTTAAAAATATGTGCTTAACAATATTAAAATGTGAACAGAAAAAAATGTTTTTTCAAAAATGAATTTTCTATGAAGATATACAACACATAAAACATATTTCAAAGTTAGAAAAAAGAAAGAACAAAATACAAAAAAATGCAAGAAATCAAGTCAACTTAAGCATTTTCTCAAAAAACAAAAAATCTAAACTCATTAGTAAAGAATAAATAGACTAACAAAGGCTTCACAGCAATCAAATTATTGAAAATAAATAAATATGACATAGAAAAAAAATCTAACACAATACTAGCAAGCCTTTGAGAAAATATTACTTGAGTATTTTTTGTACAAATGTAAATTTAATGAATTTTTAATATAATCAGTTGAATGTATTAAAATTAAAATACTATAAGATGTTTGTCTTAATTCTCAGAATCATTTCCAGATAGATAGATAGGTAGGTAGATTTACACACACACACATGTATTTGTATGTGTGTTAAATATAGATATATATGAGAAAGATTCTAAAAATTAAGAAGTATTTATGTGTTATCTAAATAAGAACAAATAGGAAATAAAAGACCTTGCAAAATAAATGAAACATATGAAATAAATTCATTTGTCATATTATTAATGTCTCATATATAAATACACGATGTATTTGTACTCAATTACCTATTGTATTGATACTGAAAATCACCATTTTAATAAACCAAAATTCACAAATTATAGGCAAACTTTGCAAAATAAAATGCTCCAAAAATAATTTACATAAATTAAATGAAATGTTGCACAACAATTAAAAGTATTACACTAGTATATTACAAATCATTTACATGAGGTATGGTTCAAATCAAAACGTGATTCAGAGAATTGTACACAACATATCATTTTTAAATCAAGCAACACAAACATTTATGGATCATAATTGCATAATTTTTAGAAATGTGTATATAAGTGTGCTTGTTAATACACATATAGACACAAAATATGAAAGCTGCACATCCAATTTAACAGCATATGATACAGAAAGAAACACAATCTGCTGCAACAGTGAAGATAGGACATAGGCAATCAACCTAATAGCAATAAAGCAGAGATTGCACTAAATCCAAAATTACATATCACATGATCCCATCTATACAATTGCTTACATATATATACATGAGTATGCATATCTACTCATAGCACCTTAGCAAAAAGTAGAAACACACCTACACCTATTAATTCATAGTGAAAAAATAAATTAACAATAAATATGTATCATAGATTTTATTGATTTTTGTGTGTGTTTGTGTGTGTGTATATCTATATGTGTGCATGTCTATATATATTTGCATGAGCAATAACAGGGAGGGAGAACATTACTTTGCGAGTTTTTGGACCAGGAGGATAAATATGGAATATGAATAGTCCCTTATGCTTCATACCTTGTTATATTACGTCCTGCATGCTTTAGATTTAAAAAAATGAGTAAGAGAATTAAATGCTGCAAACATCCATCAGTTGAACAAATGACAATAAAATGTAACAGAAAAATTATATGTTGAAGACTATGCTGCTAGTATGGGATTTTTTTTTTTTTTTTGTACTTTTCAAAGTATATGTTTCAGAGTGTTTTGGATATTCTTTTTTATATTCTGTTTTCATATGTCTCCACTAGTAGAAAATCATTTAGGAAACCCAGAAAGAAAAGTAGCTAACTAACAAACGATGTAGAAAATGGATTTGGTAAACACAAAAATTGCATGAGAGGATAATTTTAATCATTTAGTCATTATTTCCTTTCAAAAACATTTGTGTTTTATGTGGAGATCAAGATTGGAAGAACATAAGCCATCATCATATAATTATATTATAAAAAATTATTATATGACAAATGAACTTATTTTATTTATTTATTTATTTTTCAGACAAAGTTTCACTCTTGTTGCCCAGGAGGGAGTACAATGGCGTGATCTCGGCTCACTGCAACCTCTGCTTCCCGGGTTCAAGCTATCCTCCTGCCTCAGCCTCCCAAATAGCTGAGACTACAAGCACTCACGACCATGACCAGCTAATTTTTGTATTTTTAGTAGAGACAGGGTTTTGCCATGTTGGCCAGGAGGCCAGGATGATCTCCAACTCCTGACCTCAGGTGATCTGCCCTCCTCGGTATCTCAAAGTACTGGAATTACAGGTGTCAGCCACCATTCCCAGCCCAAGTGAATTTATTTTATATATTTTAAATGATTTTGCGAGGTTCTTTATTTCCTGTTTGTTCTTATTTAGATAAAAACTACACAAAGAATTTACTTATTTCTGGTATTACATGTTTACTAAATCAAGGAAAGAAGATTGCACTCTACTTTTCTGTTGATATCTACCTACATAAAGGTAGTTTGAAACATCTTTAGAAACTCTGAAAGGAGAACTTTCAAGGCAGCCAGGAATTGAGGGAAGATTCCCGAGAGAAGAGAGGCATAGAGAAGTGAGCCCAACCCTCTTTTCCCCTCAGAGTAGAAGGATAAGAGACCAAGCAGAAATGTGCTGAAAACTCTTACCTTGGAATTCCTTGTCTAGTGACTGTTTAGAGTTCTAATGCTGCAGCTGAATAAACAAGGTTTTTTGTTTGGAAAAAAAAAAAAAAGAAACTCTGAAAGGGATTATTACTGACAATACATTCTTAAATGACAAAATGTCAGCAACTGTCCTAACTTTATCGCTGTATTTTGCATATATAAACATAATTTTCTTATTTGAGTAAGCAATTAAAAAATTCTTTAGAGTTTTATTATTAACTTCTCAGAATTAAATTCAAAAAGCAGAAAAAAAGGAACAATAAAGATAACTTTTTGGTCAGCAAAATGTCTATAAACACATAATTCAATCAGCTAAAATGGCGATCAAAAGCCATGGGTGTCAATCATGGATGTGTGCTCCATCAGTAAGTGGAAAGAACATACAAATATGCTTCCCAAGGTTGGAGGAAACATTTTGAAGTAGAAATCCAAGTTCTTTTTTTCCACAATAAAAACAAGATACATTTTAAAAAACCCTCAGATTATATGTAAATTATAATTGATCATAATGGCACCAGAAGAACAAAATTCAAAGGGACTGATTAATAAAAAGGAATATAAGGCAAAGAATCTGAGTAGAAATTTCTCCTCAGAAGAGACAGAAATAACCAACAATTGTATGAAAAAATGCTCAACATTTTTCCTAATCACCAGAGAAGTGCAAATTAAAAGGTACTTTATACCTATGAGTAAGAATGGCCGCTATCAAAAAGACAAATTACGGCAAGTGTTGGGAAGAATGAAGAGAAGGTAGAACCATTGTACAGTGATAGTGGGAATGTAACCTAGTACCATCATTTTGGAAAATAGTATGGAGGTTCCTCAAAAAACTAAAAATAGAATTGCCATATGATCCAGCAATTTCATTTCTGGGTATATACCTAAAGGCATAGAAATTTATGTTTCAAAGAGATGTTGCACTCCATTGCACATTTCAACATTATTGACAATAGTCATGATATGGATGCAACCTAAATGTTTATCAATGAATGAATGGATAAAGCAAATATGATATACATAAACAATGGAATACTATTCCGCCTTAACAAAGAAGGAAATTCTGCCATTTACAACATCATGGATGCAATTGGAGGAGATTATGCTAAGTGAAATAAGCCAAGTACAGGAAGACAAATACTGTATGATCTCACTTACAGGTAGAATCTAAAAAGCCGTTGTTATAGAAACAGAGAGTAGAAAAATGGTTATCAGAGGTGCAGAGGAATTAGGAGTGAAGGAGAGAAGGAGAATGGGAAATGATAGAGAAAAGATAGATGTTGCTCAAAGGGTAAAAGGTTGAAGTTACACTGGAAGAACAAATTTTAGGAATCCACTGCACTGCATGGTGACCATAGTCAATAATAATATATAATGTATCTCATGATTGCTAAATGAATATATTTTTAAATATTCTCAACACAAAAATGAAAGGATGGAGATATGAGGCCAAGTTGGCTTGAGTGAATCTTTTTACCTTGTATGTACAGACATCATGGTGTAGCCCTTAAGTATATGTAATTCTCATTTGTTAATTTAAAATAAATTAATTAATTTTTAAAAAGAAAAATAGACAATATGTCAATAAGTTAGCGATTCTTAGAAATCAGATAAAATCATTTCCAGGTGAAGGTTATTAAAACTTTCTATACTTTTGGAATATATAATTTCAGTAATATATGAAGTTCTTAACCATATAATAAAATATTCTAAACTTATTCTATAAAAACCAAGTATTAATTCAAAAATCTCACATGATTTTACAGAATAATCTTAAGACAATACTATTTATTAAATTCTAAATTTCAATTATATATTAATCAAAATTAATATATAATAAAAAACAAACATAATCTAATGTTATGTTAAAAGATTAAGGCCCTAAGGCAAAATGACCTTTATTTATGAGAGCAAAGATAACCAAATATTAAAATTTATGTAAATATAGGTAGCCCCAGTTATAAATCTAAGATAAAAAATAATTTACTATTTTCTTAGGAGCTAAACAATTTGATACAAAGCTATTTCCATTTTTGCTAAAATATTGAGCAAGTAGTATTAAACAATTAAGAAACAACAGATTAATTTCAAAGTTGATATATAAATGGCTAATAGATGCAGCACGGAACTGGAGGTTGTGCCTGCGATTCAAAACAAATTTGAAGTATGTGCCTCATTTAAGAACTGGGAGGGTTTATCTCTTGCAATAGGAGCAGAGAAAGTATATTAATAAAGATGATGGAATGGTGAGCACTCCATGAGATCTATTTGAAATTCTAGGTGATTTTAGTCTAAATTCTCATCCTTAACAGAAGTCACATTAGACAAACCTGAGCAGATAAATTAAGAAAAAAAATGAACTAATATTGTGGTTATGGTTGAAGCTATTCTAAAAGAGTAGAATAGTTCTAAAGAAAAAGTTATAGGGGAAAAAACCTAAAAATCATTTGTATCCATAGAGAAGATAGGGAATCAACCTATGTGTCCATCAATGGATGGAAAAGATGATTGGATAAAGAAAATGTATATATCCACAATGAAATACTGTGCAGTTATAAAGAAAAATTAAAATTATGTCTTTTATATTAGCATAGATGAAACTAGATGCTGTTATCTTAAGAGAAACAAGAAACATAAAGACACATGTTGCATGTTCTCACTTTTCAGTGGGAACCAAACTGTATGTACATATAGACTTAGAGTGTAAAATAATAGACATTGGATACCGTAAATGGTGGGAGAGAGGTAGAAGGGGAGTGACTGATGAAAAATTACTTAATGGATACAATGTACATTATTTGGGCAATGAATACACTAGAAGCCCAAACTTAAGGACTACACCATATATCCATATTTGCATATGTTGTGTAGCACAATTGCACTTGTACCACTTAAATTTATACAAATAAGGAAACAAAATATAATTTTTAAAATTATTTTCTATATGAAGCAATATACAAATCATAATGACATTTAACAATGATAATTAGGAATCTTGAAATATTCACACACATATACATATGTTTTAATTAGATGAGTATTTTAGAAACCTATTGACAGGAAGTCAATACTAAGTGTCAATCTAAGTGTCTATCAGTCATGAATGGAGAAAGAAAATGTGATACATATATATATATACACACACCATCAAAACTACTAAGATGATAAAAGAATGGAATAATGTCTTTTGCAATAACTTGGATGGAGCTGAAGGCCACGTTTCTAAGTGAAGTAAACTCAGGAATGGAAAACCATATATTCTCTTTTAAGTGGGAGCTAAGCTACAGGAACGAAAAGACCGAGTGATATAATGAACTTCGGAGATTCAAAAGGAGAAGGATGAGAGATAAGTGAGTGTTAAAAAACTAAATGTTGGGTTCAATGTACGCTACTTGGGTAAAAGCTGCACTGAAACCTCAGACTTAACCCTATTAAATTCATTCAGGTGACCCCAAACCACTTGTAGCCCAAAAGCTATGAAAAATATATATATTTGTCAACAGTTTTTTCTTCTTTTGTGATCTTATGTATGGCAAAAAAAAAAAAAAACTTATTATTATATCAATATATAAATTATATGTTATCTAAACATAATGCATACAAAATATCATTATTTATATAATAAAAAAATTGCCTTGACAAAGGTCACTAAAAAGAAAACACCTTTGGCAAACTGAAGATAGTTTCAGTAATATGTATTTGAGTCAATTACACACATACATAAGTATAGGATATCATATAGAAAGATAGTTATATAGATAGTTATATAGATTAATAATTTTTTAGTGATAACATATTTGGTTTTAAAACAAACCAATATTCACCAAAAAATATTGGCAAAACTTAGTATTATTATTTGAGTAATAAAGAGCTTTACAGAGTTGTTATGAAGTAACAAAATGTATGTAACACAGTATAAGGTGTTGCTCCTATAAATGGTAGCTCTATTTTATGTTATTGTTTAATAGATATTTATTTTATTCACCTCTTAATGTACTGAAAATGGAATTTGATACTAAAGATTTGTTTTCTAAGACAATGTTTTTAAATTTCCCCTGTCTCCTTCTTAATTTGTAACATTTTATCTTTCTTACCTACCTACTTTTTCCCTTTTTTTGCTGATCAAGTCCACCCTTACGGAGTTCACCAGACTTTTGTAGGAATTCATTAGGGCCCACGATAGTTACCACTTTCTATCTATCAACTATGAAATGATAATAATATATTTATGTTTTAGACTCTCAACTCCTACATCTATATTAATTCTCCAGTATTTGCTTCCAATTTGTTGAATTTGTCCTCAACTGCTTATGTAAGGGCTTCACATAGATATATCAACATTAATTTAGGCTCATCCTGCCTAAATGTAAGTGATGTCTTAATTCTGATCCTATTTTTGTTAGGATTCTGACCCTTATTCATGCTGTAGAGTAATATCAAGATTACTTAGAAGGCTTGCAGAGGCAAATAGTTGTAAAGGATGACAATGTCTCTATAATGTTAGAAGAACTTTATTACTTTATTGTGTAGATTTAATGTTATAAGGCTTGTAACAACAGCGTGCATTTGCTTTATTTTCAATAATATATTCTAACAGTAGAATTGGTAGTGAACATTTATGGTTAATATTTATAATATGAAACTAACAATTATTAACTATCTTGACTATAGCACTTTAGGATTAGATGGCACTGAAATAATCATACCTGCCATATATGATTTGCCTCATAAAAAACAGTCACTAAGATTTTAAAAGGAACATTTTATAATTTTATAATTGATTATAGGGTATGCCAATATCATGGTACAAAGAGAAAATGATTAAAATATTCAAATGTGTTTAGCCGTAACTCTGAAAAATTAATATATAGAAAAAAATGCACGTGTTCTCAGTTATTTACAGTCATAAGGATAAAATATTTTATTGTTATTGTAAAAAAAAAAAACTGTTAACTGAAGAGTCATAGGACTAACACATGGCATGACTCTCTAGAGAAAATTATTCTTGTCTTTTTCTTTCTTTTTTCTACTTACCATGAACAAGACTTTCTCTGAGAAATCTGTACTTTCTTTGCCACAGTTTCTGTACACTTCTTCTTATCCTGTAAAATATACACTTATAGTCAGGGCGGTGGGGAATGACACAGATGGTCAGGATGGTTCCTTGCAATTTTGTTTCCAGACATTGTCTTTTCCTCCTAACTATATCCCTTGTATTATTCTCATTTGTGCTAATTACTTGGTATTATGACAATCCCATGTCGACCTTCTGTGAATGCAAGTTTCTCCTCAAATAATACTTATGCAACTCTTATCAAATATTTTAATAATATAAAGAATACAGAATTATGTTATTTTGATGTGTAGGGGATTATTTTATTCTGTTTTAGAACCAAAAAAAAAAAAAAAATGTTAAGAGGAAATGTCTGAGCCAAAAAGTTAGGTGGCATATTAGGAAAAGCATTTATTCTCATCCTCAAGGCCTAAAACTAAACACCATTTCTGCTACCTTCTTAAACGTATAGTTTTTCTGTCCCGTTTTTTCTCCCTTCATTAGCTATTATTTTCTTTCACTGTGAACTGTAGGTTGTTTGCCCGAGTTCAGTAAATCACATACTAAACTCTTCAAAGTAATTGACATTTTGGTAAATTTTCTTTTTTCCTTTATAAAAATTCTTCTTATTGCACAGAAACCTAGTTTATACAAGGTCCTAATTCATTTCTATAGTATCAGAATTTTAATTTGGAACCAGAGTTGTAGATGTATTGTCATCCCAAATTTAACAGTGAACATATAATTGAATCCAAAAAATTTAGGTGACGTGGTGATATCTCTGAAGATGGAGGAAACTTTTAATATGAATGAGAAAGCACAAAAGACTGGAATTTGAGTTATAGCCAGTTGTAGACTTTTAAACTGTTTTATGCCTTGGAGACATAATAAAGTAGGTCGAATTGCTTTGTTGGTATTCATGGTTTTTAGTCCATGAGCATTGAAAGTAACAAAGTATATAAAAAAAAAAAAATCACTGTCCTAAGATGTGTCTTTATGATGCTGGAAGTACTAATTCTTTCTGTTGCTTAAAAACTAACTACTTTAGCAGACTGTCAGTGACAATAGCTAAAAACTTGAAATGTCACTGACTGCTCCTACACCAGAAACTGTTTAAGACTTACATTGATTCAAAGGTTAATGTGTCTAATATTTTTGTTAATGACAAAAAAATTACATAACACATTATAGTTTACCATAGTTTCAAATATTTTACAATAAAATTGATATCACCTTAAGAGTCAAGATTCAAATTAAGAGATTTGTAAAGTTCTAATGTGAGGATTATAAAGTTTAAGCATATTATTTGGTGTGAAATATGAACAGTATTTTTAAATGGTATATTTTAGCCCAGTAGATTACTAAAAATATTTCAAAAATATGACAGCAAACTTGTAAAAATTTATTTTATATATTTTTATGTCTAATAATACTATTCATATTTTACACTATGTTCATAGATTATATTTCTAGAAACATAAAAGTGGATATTGAAACTTTAAATTAATGTATTTGAGAAGTGATTATGGCCTAAATACATAATAAATTAAAGAGACGTAATTACTTCTGTGTATATACAAGCATAGATAAAACTTACAGCATTTTCTTTTATCTCCTTAAGTCTGAACTGATATAAACATAAGGCCTAAAGTCCTCAAATAGAGACACCAGTACTGTATTACATTATTAATATGTGGCTTATATGTGAATGCAACTGGGGTGCCAAGACCTAAATATCTGCCCCTGGTAGACAAATTCTCCCAAACACAGCCAGTGTAACACAATTGCAAACCCGTGTACCTCATGGTGATCTGCTCTTTATGAAAAATATGTAAGACAAACTGAAAATGTGCTTGCTCTTACAGCCTGTAGCCAAGAAAATAGAGAGGAAGAATCAGACTTACATAGTTCATCTTTCCCAAATTTATCAATAAATAAAGCCACTATTTTATAGCAAGGGAAATCTGAGGAAACAGATACAGAAACTAGGAGTACAAGTATATATCCAGAGGATAAAATGTACAGTTTTATAGTTCTCCATCCCCCATCAACTCTTATTGTTCTTTTATGTGTCCTCTTGGGATCCCTGATTTGCAGTGCAGAATTTTACATAAGAGACAAACCAAACATGATCATGAGTTAATTTAAAAACTTTACCCTAAGGCTATTTGGTTGCCAAGGCTGATATTTAACTCACTATTCAATTTTCCAACCCGAAACACATTCGACTGTAATAGTCCACTATGAATCAAAGGTTCTACAATGACATCGAATATATAAAGTTACGTAAACAATCACAAACACAAAGATGGCCCTTATTTTAGTGTAAATCTTTTATAACTATCAAAAGATTTGCGTGTGTGTTTATTCAGGGAGAAATTACATCTTAATTTCAAATCCACTTAAAGATTCAAATCCAAAGAGTCAATTTCTCCAATCAAATTCTCTCTTTTTGATGAGTAAAAAGTGCTATTAATTTAGACTTATCCTCATATTATTTTATTCTGCTCAATCTCGGTCTATGAAGGCTTAGATAAAGAATTCCTGCAGTAAATTGTGCTCTTACATTATTTCTACCAGAAATGAGATTGGTTTCTTCACAAGTTTACATGATGCTTTAGTCTCTCCCATGCTCAATTTTCTTTTAAGAAAACTTTGTAAAATGTGTTTATTTTTCTAATTGACAAATTTAAATTGTATATATTGATATTGTACAACATGATGTTTTGAAACATGTATTCTTAGTGGACTGGCTGAATTGAACTAATTAACATAAGCGTTATCACACTTATCTTTTTTTGTGATGAGAACACTTAAAGTCTACTGTCTTATTTACTTGCAAGAATACGTTGTTATTAACTATAGCCATCACTTCACACAATAGGTCTCTTGTACTTATGTTTCCTATTTAACAAAAATTTTGTGTCTTTTGACAAACATCTCCCAGTCTCAGATCCACCTCCACTCCCGTGCCTTGGTAGCCACGATTCCACTCTTTACTTCTATGAGTTCAAATTTGATTCCACATATAAGTCTCACATGCCCAATTTTGGAGAACAAAGAATTTAGAGGACATAAAAGATGACCCTAATACTGGGCCCATGCTCAAAATGTTTAGGAGTCAGCCCAATCCCGAACTCTTTGAACAATTATTCCAATTAATATTTTGCCTGGAAAAAATACTGAATTTAGATTATTCTAATAAAACTATTTGACATACAGCATAGTTACATTGGACAAAGAGATGCTCAGGACAGAATACGATGGCATGAGATTTCATCACATTATTTAGTATGACAAGCAATTTAAAACTCATACATTGTTTATTTCCAGAGTTGTCCATTTAGTATTTCAGAGAGCAGTTAACTGTCGGTAACTGAAATCTTGAAAAGTGATATAGGGGACTACTGTATATGATCTCTATCACAACCATTCAGCACTACTGTTGTAACAAAAAAGTGTCCACAGAATATTTGCAAAATAATTAGTATGTCTAAATTTGGCCAATAAATATGTTTTCTGACACTCTTCTAGGTGATATGTGCCCATTAGTTCAGAATGATCCTAAATGTTAAATAGGAAAAGGAGAAAGTCAGAAATCTCACAAGATTATTGGGCTACAAAATGAATCAGCCATGCTACAAGAGTAAATTTAATGGCATTATCTTCTCACTTAGCCTGTTGTTTCAGATAGTTTCATCATTGCCACTGTCAACTTAAGAGATTGAGGTACAGGATAATAATTAATGAATCAGATTAAGAATGGGTCGGATACACTTGCTCAGGCCTGTAATTCCAACACTTTGGGAGGCCGAAACAGGTGGGCTGCTTGAGGCTAGGAGTTCAAGATCAGCTTGGGCAACATAAAAGGCCCTTCTCTACACTACAGAAAAGAGAAAACTAAAAATTACATCTAGTAGGGAACCTTGGTGGGTTGATAGCTACATGGAACTGATGAGAAATGCACAGATCACTAGATACCTGGTAATTTTTTACTAAATTGTATTTTTATAGAAACACCTAAGCAGCAAAAGAAAAGAAAACCAAACAAATAAATGCAAATCTCTTGGGGTTAAAACAACCTACAGATTTTCAAACCTGCACCAGCAATAGGTGGGAAGCTTCTATAACACTTAACACAGATATAACCACGGAGATTAATAGACAAGAAGGAACTTTTTGAAGGGCAAAGCCAGGATATGAGAATAATTAGTGAAAGAACCCCTCCCAGGAAGCAAAATCAGGATCTAATCAAATAACTCCAATCTAGCACTCCAAGTTGTAATGGACCAGTAGCTTCTCAGTGTCTTTCATTCTATTTTTCCAGATGGGAGGGGCTTTTCTTGTTGTTGTTTGTTTGTTTGTGTGATTGATTTTTGGCCACTATTACTCTATTACACATGGCTATGCATCAAAGTGAGATTTACAATGGTCAGTTACAGGTTTGTTCAGGTCACAGGTCACAAGACCAAAGAAAGTTATATCCGTATAACATGGAAAAGTCTGCAAGTCACTCACTTTTCCTGGACTTTGAGTTAGAGGCAGCAAATAGACAGGACTTTGAGTTGTCTTCTTTGGGGGAGTGGGGAGTATATGTATTTCATGGTTAAAAGGGGAATTAAAATCTTTTTTAAAAAAATTTATTTATTATTATTATTATACTTTTAAGTTCTAGGGTACATGTACATAACGTGCAGGTTTGTTACATATGTATACTTGTGCCATGTTGGTGTGCTGCACCCATTAACTCGTCAGCACCCATCAACTCGTCATTTACATCAGGTACAACTCCCAATGCAATCCCTCCCCCCTCCCCCTCCCCATGATAGGCCCTGGTGTGTGATGTTCCCCTTTCCGAGTCCAAGTGATCTCATTGTTCAGTTCCCACCTATGAATGAGAACATGCGGTGTTTGGTTTTCTGTTCTTCTGATAGTTTGCTAAGAATGATGGTTTCCAGCTGCATCCATGGAATACTATGCAGCGAATTAAAATCTTTGTGACCATGAGGAGACATGTGAAAAGACAAATCCAGATACTTTTACGGGCACATGAAAAATTTCATTTTCCCATGCACAGAGATTCTTAAACTTCCTTGTCACTAGATATGGTTATATGACTGAGTTCCAACCAACATAATGTAAGTAGAAACATTATGGTCACCCCTAAGACTATTCTCTACAATAAAACCCTCCTACAAGTTTCTTCATACTCTCTCTCCCTGCCACAAAATGTAGAGTATCCTCCAGAGGACATTGAGACTCTTGGGGATGATGCACCATAGATGGAAGAAGCCTAGACCCTTGAATCTACATAGAGAAGGAGACCCAGCAAATACCATTATCAAATGGTTTAAAATGAGATAAAACAATTTTCTCTTCTGTTAAGTATTTGAGATATTCTGAGTCTTTTATTTTGACAATTTGCCTATTCTGAATAATATGCTGCTCTTTCAGAGAGTAACATCTAAGGCACATTTTTCAAAGTTAAGTATACAGGCTAATTTGAAGTAGCTTTCTTGATGATGTAGCTATTTAATTTTCATGCCCCTATTTCCCAAGCTGAAATGTGGAACTGTTTGTGTGATCTGTCTTACGGCATAGTTTCTGAGTATCTTTGGGATAGACATTTTCAATCTTTTTTTTCACAACATTTGTTGCCAGTTTCTTTTCCGTAGAATTTTTTCTTTAGAAACTGTCTTCTTTCCTCTCTCATTTTTGACACATGTGGAGCACCAAGTGAGCGTGAAAGATACCAATACCTTTCTCCAGATGCACATTTTAGGCTCCAGCAACTTCTAGACTGTGTGCATCTTTCAAAGGTCATAGTTTCACTAAAAAAGCACAAGGCCTATTTACTCTCTAAGCATTGCTGACCCTCTTGCCAAGCTAGTATTCAAAGATGGGAAAAATTGCTTTCACTGTAAGCATAAAATATAAACTTTAAAAATCAAATGGCTGTCTTTGAATAAGTACAATCATGATTTTTGGTCACATTTTTATTTGGATAACAACTAATCAGGTTTTCCTGTAGGATGTGAATCACAACAATAATATATCCTGACTTTCCTTATCTTATATGTCTATGCCCATTTATTCAATGAAACACACTTTGAACTTTTTGCCATTCCTTAAATATGTTATGTCCTTCTATTGAAATTTATTTGTTTCTAAATGAGGATGGTATTGTTAAGCTATCTGAGCAACATTATGCATTCTTGATATTGCAGTATTTACATTCATGAAGATCTAGTTCAAACTTCACCAATTTTTCATCTTTCTTAACTACAGTCCAAGAAATTCTTGTTTATAAATCTTTTACTGTATTAATGTTATTCCTGTGAATTTGATTTGGATTCCTACGGTACTAGACAGTCTTTTAAACTGGCAAGTTTTAGAGTAGGAGTGAAAGCTCATTAAAAATCTTTACAGTAGAAATGAAAGGAAGTAAAGTATAATTGCAGGAAACTTGAGAGATCAAGTGCACTGTTTGACCTTGACTTAGGGTTTTATACCTTGGCATGCTTCCAAGGCCTTGCATCCCTTTTCCCCTGATTCTTCCATTGCGGTGGCCTGCCCCCATGTGCAGTGGCCTGCCAGCACTTGGGAATGGCCACATGTGCAATGTGTTTACTGAAATTCTGCACATGCTCACTTGAGGCACTTTTCCCTTATGTTCCTGGAGAAAGGTAATGTTCAATTTCAACTCCACCATTCTGCCTCTTAGTGCGCATGCTGGAGCACACTCACCCAACTCCTGAGATCCTATTGGGAAGCTAATAAAGAGTTTTAGGTTTTTTCATCTATTGGGAGATTGCCTTTCTCTGGTGCCAGCTGCGAACAATTATTGTTTTAGAGAGGCAGCTTAACAGCTGCCTGACTATCACGTGGTGGTCATCTGACATTCCTGGTGGAGAGGACTCTCTCCTGTTCTGCTCATCTCTGACTAGCTACCTACTATAACAAAATTAAAATACCTGGGAAAGGAGCAAAGGAATAGTCAGGGCCATAAAAAATTATATTATTTCCAGGTTGACATGTTTTCAATAGTCATATATTTGTAGAGTACGTGTGTGTGTGTGTGTGTGTGGTGTGTATACTCATGACATGGAGAAGGAACGGAATTGAATTTCACTAAGATTGAAGCATTTCTAAGGGAGTGGACAAAAAAGGAGAAAAAATATGTTATTGAATGATCAGATATTTTAGTATGAAAGTAAGAAGGAAAGTGAGAATATCGGATAAGGAATAGGGAACTAGTAAGTGATATAACATAATTGCAGGAGAAGTAGCTAGCAATCCCCAGTGAAGTCAGAACAATGATGAGACTCAGAGTAATAGGATGTGTTTAGAGAACGAATTTCAAAGAATATGATGCTTGAAACTGCATTCCAAAGTTTCATGATATATGTGTTAAACTTGAAATTATTGGTAATGGCAAGATGATGATATGGAAATTGAGTTGCTGAGGAAGGGAGAAAAATAAGCATTTTGGAAAAGCAAATGGCAATCTATTGAGAGTATACGGTATTAAGAGAAGTAGCATAATACTGGAATCCCCAAGAATTCTGACAGAAGCACAATTTAAGATAGTCACAGTGAACCACTGTTTTACAGAGTAAAACCCAGTGGATCAGAACTATTGCATATTACTGCCAAAAGGAGAGGTTTTGAGTTAAATTTTATGTCACTTGGATGACATAAAATTTAAAAATTTATATTTTTAGAGACAGGGAAAAGAGACTAATTTATAAATGGCATAGAAATTATAGAAAAATTTAAACTGCTTCCAGACTTAGTATGAGGTTGGTACAAAGAAGGTAGTATCCTTTGAGAAGGACCTAGCTTCAGCTAGGTCAGGGCAAAGACATACATTCTTACACAACAGGTTGAATATATAGGTTGCTTATGCCCTGATAGAATGTGGGATTCAGAAGGCATAAGATAAGCATGCTAGGAGATTGAGAGGTGTGGGAATTTAGATGAGAACAAATGATATACAGTGATATACAGAAATATATAGTGATTAATATGTAAGCATTGGGGGTTTACTTATATAGATTTCTAGTATATGATGGTGACTCTCATAAATGAGGTAAAGGTAAAATGTAAAATGTAATTATTCTTACACCAGAATTTGGCAAGGCTTTGAACACTGCTGGATATATTGAATGTGGTTTACTCTCTATAAGGTGACTGGGTTATGAACGTTCACTTCTCTGGTTTATGTTATTATAGAGACTAGGCATAGGACAGTTTTGCTTTGGACACATAGTTCTGATTTAATCACTTCAATTAGTTTAAGGCAAATAAAAAACTTTACACAACAGGTTGGAGATATAGGAGGTCCTTTTCTGATGGAATGCATGCTGGTGGTGACGTATGTCCGTAATATATTACTAAATTTCCATGTCACTGATAATTTTTAATTTGGTGTATTCATACCTTTCAGATGAAGAAATTCTTTTGGAAGCCTTTCTGCTTTTGAATGATGTTTTCAATGCTTAATATTTATCGATGCATGTGTATTCACACATGTATACAAGAGTTGAACAATTAAGTAAATAGAAGGCAGATGGTGAGAGCCAGGTTTTTCACAGTTGGAGTGAGAAGTTACAGGTAAGCAAGAGGAGGAGGTTAGAATAAAACATATGGTCATAGAATCGAGTTGGAGCCATTGCTATGAATTCATTTTCAGCTCAATATACACAGAGATATCTGTATCTAGAAATATGTTTAATTATGTTTATGCAGAGGTTAGTATACATGCATATAATTCCTTACACTCTCAGCAGAGAGCAACTAGAAGCAAGAAACTCCAGTACAATGAGCACACCTAGCACCCATATCTTGATTTCTAATGCCATTCTCCAGGAAAATAAACCAATGTTCCCTGGAAAAATGTCTGATTCTAGAACTGGGATACCTGGACTATATTATTACTCCAGGAAGTCAGATAGCTCTAAAACAAGCCCTATGTTGATGGAAGCAGCTAAAATGATGCAGGAGTCAACTGAAAGAGCTTCCAATATTTAAAGCTGAAACAAATTTGATCTACAGAATAATAAATCAGCATTCAATCATAACCCATATATATATATATATATATATGTATGTATATATATATATATATATGTTTTTTCCCCAAGATTATAGATCAAATATCTTTGGCATGCCTCACTCCCCTAAAAATGCAAAGATCCTGCATGAATACCAGCTCTGTGACCTTTAGTTGGAGAAGGAAAATGGGTTTCACCAGAATTGTGAAGGATACCAGATACCCAGGAAGACAAACAGTCCCCATAATGGTGTCCAGCTGATAAAAGTGAGTTAAACCCCAGTACAGTCCCGAGAGAGGCAGAGAGCCTCCCTCTATGACTCTCATTTTCACTGGCCAACGGAGAGCATTTTGTTTCTCCCAAGCCCTGGAGCTAACTTGGGGAGAGACTTGAAGGTGCTGAGAGGGAAGGACACCAAGAAAAGCTGTGGTCATTTTCCCATACCTGGGACTGAGAGCAAGACGTTATTTTTAATCTGTGTACATACAAGTTCTGTCATTCTTTGGCAACCCAACAGCATGGCTGTAAAGGCATTTGAGTCTCAGGCCAAATATTGGAGCACTTGCTTTGGAATGCAGTTGGTAATTCCACAGCAGAACTGTGGAAATTGCTGTAGCAGTAGGTACTGGAATTGTGCTCTCCCCAGTCACAGGCCTGAGAGCACCAGAGAGCTCTACAGCTGTGATTTCTCCTGGGTTGGGAGACTTACACCCAGGACCAGCTTGGTGATCTGGATGGAACTGGTCTCTGTGTGTCATTGCTGCGTGCCCCAGCATGCTTCCCTGAGATTGCAATCCACTGAGGCCCTCTCCACTCCACCTCAAGGCAGATATCTAGGCATTCAGAGCACACACTTGTCTGGACCAGCAGTCTGAGCTGCCCCACTCTTCCTGGGCATAGATAGTGGTGCATAGGCATCCTCTCTGCTCCACACTCAGGCAGATCTCCAGTCATTCAAAGCACTAGCTTGCCTAGATTGTCAGCCTGAGCCTCTCTACCCTTTCTGGGCAAAGATCCTGGTGCTGGGGACCAGGGGTGTCTCCACTTCATGCCCAGGCAGATCTTCAGGTGTTTGTAGCACTTGCTTGCCTGGTTCAGCAGCCTGAGCCATGCTACTCTTCCTGGGCATAGATATTTTGGTGGGGCCTACTTCACTCTATGCCCAGGTAGATCTCCAGGCATTCAGAGCACCTAGTTATCTGTATCACCAGCCTGTGCCATGACAGCTTTCCTGTGCGTAGGTCATAGTGTAGCAGGACCCCCTCTGCTCTACACCCAGGCAACTCTCCAGACATTTAAAGCACCTGCTCACCCAGATTGCAGCTTAAACTCCCCTAACCTTTCTGTACAAAGATCCTGGTGTAGGGGGTCAACAAAATAAGCAATGGAGAAAGGACTTCCTATTCAACAAAGAGTGCTGTGATAGTTGGCTAGCCATATGCAGAAGAATAAAACCAGTTCCTTACCTTTATCACACACACACACACACACACACGCACGCACACATAAACACAACACATGGAGTCAGAATAAATAACATATAATTACAAAAAACTAGAGTAAACGGGGAATATTTTAATATTCAATAAGCAATAGCAGTATGGATAGCCACGCAAAAATCCATATAAATTATACCTAATAGCCATGTCAATTCTAGCTAGATAAAAGTTTAATATAAAAGTAGTCACTAAACAATCACAACATTTATGAACATCGTTTAACATTTTTACTTTCATATTTCTTTTTTTAACTTTTATTTTAGCTTTGGGGCTATATGTGAAGGTTTGTTACGCAGGTAAACCCATGTCACAGGGGTTTGTTGTACAGATTATTTCATCACCCAGGAATTAAGCTCAGTACCTGATAGTTATCTTTGCTGCTCCTCTCCATCCTCCTACCCTCCACCTTCAAGTAGACCCGAGTGTCTGTTGTTTCCTTCTTTGTTAAACTGTTAAAAGTGTAATGTTTTCATACTCTGGTGTGAAATAGATGCATACATACATGTGTATTTGCAGCAGTCTCCACTTATCCATGTTTTTGCTTTGCATGGTTTCAGTTACCCATGCTCAGCCATGGTCTTAAGATATTAAGATATTTTCTGAGAAAAAGAGTTAGCAAGAGAGAAAGAAATCACATTAAAATGACTTTTATTACAGTATATTTTTATAATTTTTCTATTTTATTATTAGTTTTTAAAAAATAATTTACTGTGCCTAATTTATAAATTTAATTTATCATAGGTATGTGTATAAAGGAAGAAATATAGAATGTATAGAGTTGATGCTTTCTGTGGTTTTAGAGATACACTGGGTGTCTTGGAGATGGGTGACTATTGAGTATACATACATACATAACAGTTATATTTATGTATATACACACATATAAATAAACATAAATATATATAAGATATCCATCTATTTATATAAATATATAAATGATTACACATTTAAATGCACATATGTTTATAAATATGTAACTATTTTTCAATACTTCAAACATGTTTCTACTTTGAGTCACTTTTTGGCTAGGTTTGTTGAGTCAAATTTAATTAAGTCATTCTTTTTTTTTTTCTTTCCCTACTTAATTCATGGAAAACCTAATCAAATTAGTGCTCTCACTCTCCCCATTTCTCATTTGGTGAATAGTGAGTTCCAGTAGCCTATGTTTATTATAGAATTGGAAAAAAAGAAAAATCTAAGTCTTGCGAGTCATCTAAATAACTGATTTTCTAAGGGAGGTATATTGTTCCATTCTACTTTTGTCCACTTCTCCACTAAACTTACCCCTTCTATTCTGGCATATCTGGAAACATCTCATTCTATTTTTATCCAATTCTCCACTAAACTTATCTCATCTCTTCTATTCTGGCCTATCTGGAAACATCTCCATTTTTATCTGATCTCCGGTAGTTTAGTCTATGATAATAATCCAATTATTATTAAGAATCCAGTTGACATGATCAAAAGACAACCTCAGGTCACACGCCTATTAATCAAGACTGCTTTACTTTCAACTGCACAGAAAAAGTATATATGACTGCTTTGCATGTCCAGTCAGATATGAAGGCACACTGTCAGACTGTCTCAGCATGTATATCCAAGGCACTCAATACTTCTACTTATGCTCTACTGTATTATTCCATCACATTGTGGAAAATTCTGGTTAGATATTTTCTCATTCAAAACTTAGATGATAGTGTGGACACAGGTTTCCTCTACTTTTGGTCCCCAAGTTAAGAATTTCTTGGAACCTGAGGCCAGGAGTTCGAGATCAACCTGGCCAATATGATGAAACCCCTTCTCTACCAAAAATACAAAAATTAGCTAGGCATAGTGGCGCATGCCTATAATCCCAGCTTCTTGGGAGGCTGAGGCACAATAATTAGATGAACCTGGGAAGCAGAGGTTGCAGTGAGCTAAGATCATGCCACTGCACTCCAGCCTGGGTGACATGGCGAGACTCTGTCTGAAAAAACAAATTTGCAAACACAATGTAAAAAATATAACCAGTGTAGGGTTTAGTGGTATATTCACCCTCATTTGTGCTGGAAATGTATAAGTAAACAGCTTAAAATACTTATATCATTAATTTAATCTTAGACTACAAGGAAATAACAATAAATTGTGGTAAATTCACATAAAATTTTGCTAGAATGTAAATAACCTCAGTTTTGATAATTAAATATTTTCTATTTGAAGCAAGGTTAATCTGACTAGCGTATTTTCATATAGAAAGATATTGCAAGCTAAAGAATACTTATGGTTTTCTTGGCAAGATGGCCGAATAGGAACAGCTCCAGTCGCCAACTTCCAGCGCGAGCGACACAGAAGACCAGTGATTTCTGCATTTTCAACTGAGGTACTGGGTTAATCTCACTAGGGAGTGCCGGACAATCGGTGCTGATCAGCTGCTGCAGCCCGACCAGCTAGAGCTGAAGCAGGGCGAGGCATCACCTCACCTGGGAAGCGCAAGGGGAAAGGGAATTCCTTTTCCTAGCCAGGGGAACTGAGACACACAACACCTGGAAAATCGGGTAACTCCCACCCCAATACTGCGCTTTAAGCAAACAGGCACACCAGGAGAATATATCCCACACCTGGCCGGGAGGGTCCCACGCCCACGGAGCCTCCCTCATTGCTAGCACAGCAGTTTGCGATCTCGCGGCAAGGCAGCAGCGAGGCTGGGGGAGGGGCGCCCACCATTGCTGAGGCTTAAGTAGGTAAACAAAGCTACTGGGAAGCTCGAACTGGGTGGAGCTCACAGCAGCTCAAGGAAACCTGCCTGTCTCTGTAGACTCCACCTCTGGGGACAGGGCACAGTAAACAAAAGCAGCAGAAACCTCTGCAGACGCAAACGACTCTCTCTGACAGCTTTGAAGAGAGCAGTGGATCTCCCAACACGGAGGTTGAGATCTGAGAAGGGACAGACTGCCTGCTCAAGTGGGTCCCTGACCCCTGAGTAGCCTAACTGGGAGACATCCCCCACTAGGGGCAGTCTGACACCCCACACCTCACAGGGTGGAGTACACCCCTGAGAGGAAGCCTCCAAAGCAAGAATCAGACAGGTACACTCGCAGTTCAGCAATATTCTGTCTTCTGCAGCCTCTGCTGCTGACACCCAGGCAAACAGGGTCTGGAGTGGACCTCAAGCAATCTCCAACAGACCTACAGCTGAGGGTCCTGACTGTTAGAAGGAAAACTATCAAACAGGAAGGACACCTACACCAAAACCCCATCAGTACGTCACCATCATTACCAAAGACCAGAGGCAGATAAAACCACAAAGATGGGGAAAAAGCAGGGCAGAAAAGCTGGAAATTCAAAAAATAAGAGCGCATCTCCCCCGGCAAAGGAGCGCAGCTCATCGCCAGCAACGGATCAAAGCTTGACAGAGAATGACTTGGACGAGATGAGAGAAGAAGGCTTCAGTCCATCAAACTTCTCAGAGCTAAAGGAGGAATTACCTACCCAGCGCAAAGAAACTAAAAATCTTGAAAAAAAAGTGGAAGAATTGATGGCTAGAGTAATTAATGCAGAGAAGGTCATAAACGAAATGAAAGAGATGAAAACCATGACACAAGAAATACGTGACAAATGCACAAGCTTCAGTAACCGACTCGATCAACTGGAAGAAAGAGTATCAGCGATTGAGGATCAAATGAACGAAATGAAGCGAGAAGAGAAACCAAAAGAAAAAAGAAGAAAAAGAAATGCACAAAGCCTGCAAGAAGTATGGGATTATGTAAAAAGACCAAATCTACGTCTGATTGGGGTGCCTGAAAGTGAGGGGGAAAATGGAACCAAGCTGGAAAACACTCTTCAGGATATCATCCAGGAGAACTTCCCCAACCTAGTAGGGCAGGCCAACATTCAAATCCAGGAAATACGGAGAACGCCACAAAGATACTCCTCGAGAAGAGCAACTCCAAGACACGTAATTGCCAGATTCACCACAGTTGAAATGAAGGAAAAAATCTTAAGGGCAGCCAGAGAGAAAGGTCGGGTTACCCACAAAGGGAAGCCCATCAGACTAACAGCAGATCTCTCGGCAGAAACTCTACAAGCCAGAAGAGAGTGGGGGCCAATATTCAACATTCTTAAAGAAAAGAATTTTAAACCTAGAATTTCATATCCAGCCAAACTAAGTTTCATAAGTGAAGGAGAAATAAAATCCTTTACAGATATGCAAATGCTTAGAGATTTTGTCACCACTAGGCCTGCCTTACAAGAGACCCTGAAGGAAGCACTAAACATGGAAAGGAACAACCGGTACCAGCCATTGCAAAAACATGCCAAAATGTAAAGACCATTTAGGCTAGGAAGAAACTGCATCAACTAACGAGCAAAATAACCAGTTAATATCATAATGGCAGGATCAAGTTCACACATAACAATCTTAACCTTAAATGTAAATGGACTAAATGCTCCAATTAAAAGACACAGACTGGCAAACTGGATAAAGACCCATCAGTCTGCTGTATTCAGGAGACCCATCTCACATGCAGAGACATACATAGGCTCAAAATAAAGGGATGGAGGAAGATTTACCAAGCAAATGGAGAACAAAAAAAAGCAGGGGTTGCAATACTAGTCTCTGATAAAACAGACTTTAAACCATCAAAGATCAAAAGAGACAAAGAAGGCCATTACATAATGGTAAAAGGATCAATTCAACAGGAAGAGCTAACTATCCTAAATATATATTCACCCAATACAGGAGCACTCAGATTCATAAAGCCAGTCCTTAGAGACTTACAAAGAGACTTAGACTCCCATACAATAATCATGGGAGACTTCAACACTCCACTGTCAACATTAGACAGATCAACGAGACAGAAAGTTAACAAGGATATCCAGGAATTGAACTCATCTCTGCAGCAAGCAGACCTAATAGACATCTACAGAACTCTCCACCCCAAATCAACAGAATATACATTCTTCTCAGCACCACATCGCACTTATTCCAAAATTGACCACATAATTGGAAGTAAAGCACTCCTCAGCAAATGTACAAGAACAGAAATTGTAACAAACTGTCTCTCAGACCACAGTGCAATCAAACTAGAACTCAGGACTAAGAAACTCAATCAAAACCACTCAACTACATGGAAACTGAACAACCTGCTCCTGAATGACTACTGGGTACATAACGAAATGAAGGCAGAAATAAAGATGTTCTTTGAAACCAATGAGAACAAAGATACAATATACCAGAGTCTCTGGGACACATTTAAAGCAGTGTGTAGAGGGAAATTTATAGCACTAAATGCCCACAAGAGAAAGCAGGAAAGATCTAAAATTGACACTCTAACATCACAATTAAAAGAACTAGAGAAGCAAGAGCAAACACATTGAAAAGCTAGCAGAAGGCAAGTAATAACTAAGATCAGAGGAGAACTGAAGGAGATAGAGACACAAAAAACCCTCCAAAAAATCAATGAATCCAGGAGTTGGTTTTTTGAAAAGATCAACAAAATTGACAGACCGCTAGCAAGACTAATAAAGAAGAAAAGAGAGAAGAATCAAGTAGACGCAATAAAAAATGATAAAGGGGATATCACCACCGACCCCACAGAAATACAAACTACCATCAGAGAATACTATAAACACCTCTATGCAAATAAACTAGAAAATCTAGAAGAAATGGATAATTTCCTGGACACTTACACTCTTCCAAGACTAAACCAGGAAGAAGTTGAATCCCTGAATAGACCAATAGCAGGCTCTGAAATTGAGGCAATAATTAATAGCCTACCAACCAAAAAAAGGCCAGGACCAGATGGATTCACAGCTGAATTCTACCAGAGGTGCAAGGAGGAGCTGGTACCATTCCTTCTGAAACTATTCCAATCAATAGAAAAAGAGGAAATCCTCCCTAACTCATTTTATGAGGCCAACATCATCCTGATACCAAAGCCTGGCAGAGACACAACAAAAAAAGAGAATTTTAGACCAATATCCCTGAGGAACATCGATGCAAAAATCCTCAATAAAATACTGACAAACCGGATTCAGCAGCACATCAAAAAGCTTATCCACCATGATCAAGTGGGCTTCATCCCTGGGATGCAAGGCTGGTTCAACATTTGCAAATCAATAAACATAATCCAGCATATAAAAAGAACCAAAGTCAAGAACCACATGATTATGTCAATAGATGCAGAAAAGGCTTTTGACAAAATTCAACAGCCCTTCATGCTAAAAACGCTCAATAAATTCAGTATTGATGGAACGTACCTCAAAATAATAAGAGCTATTTATGACAAACCCACAGCCAATATCATACTGAATGGGCAAAAACTGGAAAAATTCCCTTTGAAAACTGGCACAAGACAGGGATGCCCTCTCTCACCACTCCTATTCAACATAGTGTTGGAAGTTCTGGCTAGGGCAATCAGGCAAGAGAAAGAAATCAAGGGGATTCAGTTAGGAAAAGAAGAAGTCAAATTGTCCCTCTTTGCAGGTGACATGATTGTATATTTAGAAAATCCCATTGTCTCAGCCCAAAATCTCCTTAAGCTGATAAACAACTTCAGCAAAGTCTCAGGATACAAAATTAATGTGCAAAAATCACAAGCATTCTTATACACCAGTAACAGACAAACAGAGAGCCAAATCATGAATGAACTTCCATTCACAATTGCTTCAAAGAGAATAAAATACCTAGGAATCCAACTTACAAGGGATGTAAAGGACCTCTTCAAGGAGAACTACAAACCACTGCTCAGTGAAATCAAAGAGGACACAAACAAATGGAAGAACATACCATGCTCATGGATAGGGAGAATCAATATCGTGAAAATGGCCATACTGCCCAAGGTTATTTATAGATTCAATGCTATCCCCATCAAGCTAGCAACGAGTTTCTTCACAGAATTGGAAAAAACTGCTTTAAAGTTCATATGGAACCAAAAAAGAGCCCGCATCTCCAAGACAATCCTAAGTCAAAAGAACAAAGCTGGAGGCATCATGCTACCTGACTTCAAACTATACTACAAGGCTACAGTAACCAAAACAGCATGGTACTGGTACCAAAACAGAGATATAGACCAATGGAACAGAACAGAGTCCTCAGAAATGATACCATACATCTACAGCCATCTGATCTTTGACAAACCTGAGAGAAACAAGAAATGGGGAAAGGATTCCCTATTTAATAAATGGTGCTGGGAAAATTGGCTAGCCATAAGTAGAAAGCTGAAACTGGATCCTTTCCTTACTCCTTATACGAAAATTAATTCAAGATGGATTAGAGACTTAAATGTTAGACATAATACCATAAAAACCCTAGAGGAAAACCTAGGTAGTACCATTCAGGACATAGGCATGGGCAAGGACTTCATGTCTAAAACACCAAAAGCAACGGCAGCAAAAGCCAAAATTGACAAATGGGATCTCATTAAACTTAAGAGCTTCTGCACAGCCAAAGAAACTGCCATCAGAGTGAACAGGCAACCTACAGAATGGGAGAATATTTTTGCAATCTACTCATCTGACAAAGGGCTAATATCCAGAACCTACAAAGAACTCAAACAAATTTACAAGAAAAAAACAAACAACCCCATCCAGAAGTGGGCAAAGGATATGAACAGACATTTCTCAAAAGAAGACATTCATACAGCCAACAGACACATGAAAAAATGCTCATCATCACTGGTCATCAGAGAAATGCAAATCAATGAGATACCATCTCACACCAGTTAGAATGGCGATCATTCAAAAGTCAGGAAACAACAGGTGCTGGAGAGGATGTGGAGAAATAGGAACACTTTTACACTGTTGGTGGGATTGTAAACTAGTTCAACCATTATGGAAAACAGTATGGCGATTCCTCAAGGATCTAGAACTAGATGTACCATATGACCCAGCCATCCCATTACTGGGTATATACCCAAAGGATTATAAATCATGCTGCTATAAAGACACATGCACACGTATGTTTATTGCGGCACTATTCACAATAGCAAAGACTTGGAATCAACCCAAATGTCCATCAGTGACAGACTGGATTAAGAAAATGTGGCACATATACACCATGGAATACTATGCAGCCATAAAAAAGGATGAGTTTGTGTCCTTTGTAGGGACATGGATGCAGCTGGAAACCATCATTCTTAGCAAACTATCACAAGAAAAGAAAACCAAACACCGCATGTTCTCACTCATAGGTGGGAACTGAACAATGAGATCACTTGGACTCGGGAAGAGGAACATCACACACCGGGGCCTATCATGGGGAGGGGGGAGGGGGGAGGGATTGCATTGGGAGTTATACCTGATGTAAATGACGAGTTGATGGGTGCAGTACAGCAAGATGGCACAAGTATACATATGTATACATATGTATACATTTTGTTACATACTTAACAAACCTGCACGTTATGCACATGTACCCTAGAACTTAAAGTATAAAAAAAAAAAAAAAAAGAATACTTATGAACATTTTAGATGACACGGGCCACGTATGGTGCTTCATGCCTGTAATCCCAGTACTTTGAGGGGCGAAAAGGAGAGGATAGATTGATCCCAGGAGTTCAAAATCAGTCTGGGCAACACTGTGAGATCATGTTTCTACAAAAAATAAAATAATTAGCTGGGCATGATGGCAGTGCCTGTAGTCCCAGCTGCTCAGAAGGCTGAAATGAGAGGATGGCTCGAGTCCAGGAGTTCGAGACTGCAGACAGTTATGATTGTGTCACTGCACTCCAACCTGGGTGACAGAATGAAACCCTGTCTCAAAAACTAAAATATGAAGTAGTGCATGCTTACTGCAGATGCAGATATAGCCATTTGAATATAAATGTGAATATAGACGTAGATGAAATATCTAAATAATGTGTGCAATACAATCAAATGTTCACAGTGATAGTGTCTTCATGAGAATATTGCCAGCATTCCATTCTTCATTCTGATAAAGTGATAACTTTTAAATATTCATATAATAAAGAATATCTCTTTCATTTATTCCTTCTCTCCTCCATACATCTAAGCATAAATGAGTCAGACATTTATTTTTGATTTTTTCTGTCTTTGGTTAGGTTTTTAAACTCTTGTCCATAAATGACACCATCATTTTCATTCTTCAAATTATGTTTTTGTACATATAAAATGCAAGTCTAAGTTCAGGAAAAAAAATGTCTGTGTGGAAATACACATTTGAAAGTCATTGGCATCCATGACTTTTCTTTTTGTCTTCTAAAGCCTATATAATCTGTCAGAAAATCATGCTGTGTCAATTTCCAAAATATACTCAGAACCATCTGATCACATGCATTTCTGCATTCCTGGTTCAATTCAGAAGCAGCTTATCACCCATTTATTGTTCTTGCTCCTATGAAAGCAATCTCAACACAACAGACAGAGTTCATCAAATAGATAGGTAGAGAGATAGATGATAGATTGATTGATAGATACATACATACATACATATGTACATATATAGGCAAAGGTCTCTATATTTTCATTCAAAACTCTAATCCCTTACATTTCCCTAACTCACACAGTATGAAAGCTAGAGGTCCTCATTAAAATACTGATAACACTGGGCAAAGTCACTCTGTTATGTAGCCAACAGGTATTATACCTTGATTCTTGGATAGTGTCTGTAGCTTCTATTTTTCCTCTGCAAACCTAAGATAGAAGAGCTCTTATTTTTGTTTCTTTAAAACATATCATTCTTAATTTTTAACAACTTTTCAAAGTACATGAATAATGCAAATAAATTGCATTTGAAAGTTTAACTTAAAAATTTCAATATATTTTGCAATTTTTAGTATCCACAATCAATCAATAGAATTTGATTTTTTACATGCCCTACGTCCTTCAAAATGGGGATAAACCTAAGTGTTATAGGTTCTGTTCTTTGTTTATTCCCTCTGCATTTTTCTTCTGAATGTCTTTCAACTCACTTCCCATTTGCCTCTTTGCCTTACTCAATATATGTGTCTTCTCCATTAAGCCCTATTAATATAGAAATCAGTATCTCCTCTCCAAGCCCTCCACAAAGACTCACACATTCACCAGCACAAGTTCTCTGAGCACCCTTTTGTATATTCCTCATATAAACTTTGATTCTTCCACACCAAATCAAAATTTGTAAATCCTCAGGCCTGGTCATATTTGTTTACTGGAAACTATGAAAAAGAGAAACATAAGGCATGTGGCATGTTTAACTGTATGGCAAATATCAAATGCCATTAATTGGTGAGATAAGAGAGAGTGGGGCATCTATGATTACTGCTGCTTTTGGTGTTGCCCAATTTGGGGGCAACATTTTATTGGGCAACATTCTTTCATATGTTGCCCATGTTCTGTCAGGTCATCTTACAAAATTAAGAGGACTTTAAACTTTCAGCAAAGATGTACTATAGGAAGCTTTGTTTACCATTATTCAGTTCTAAAATAAAATGGACAAAGCAGACTTGTGTGTAACAAAGTCAACATTGGCTCTAGATGCAAATTGAACCCAAAGTGCTATTTCTTTAGAAACTACAAAATTAAGGTAAATGTGGAACTCCATATCCAGAAATCATTTATCCAAATCTCTTCACCAGGGCTTTACATTGAGATGTCTCTCTTTGTCAAACTGACTTAGAGCCTGCAGGTAATAATGATATGTATTTTACCAATACAATATCAAATAACAAAGTTTGTAATAATCTATGAGTTTAGAAAACAAATATTTTCAGTGAGAAATAAAACAGCAGTCTCTCTCAAAAAAACAGGATTTTTTATGGTACTTCACAACTGCATCACTTCCCAGGGAAAAATATAATTTTCTGTTAGCCTTTCAGGTGGCTTTATCCATTTCAACTATTGGTGGTTTGTTGAATCACTGGACATGTTTTTATTTCTACATCGGGCTTAATCTTTACTTCCTTACTTCTACATGACTAAATTTCAACTTTGTAGTCATTATGCTTACTAACACATTTTTGTTCTTAAAATCACAAGATTAAGCAATGTACATCATCAATATTTTTTGAATTTTTATCAAACCAATAAAACATAGAAAAAAATCTGTATTCAGTTAAGTCTTCAATAGGTGAAAATAAATATTTTAGAAAATAGATCAGGGATAAAATTGGTTTGTAAATTATTTAATCATAGTATCATCTGAAATAAATAAAATAGAACTTACTGAAATGAAATGACTACTAATTTTAACATTTAAAATTACTTGTTTCTTTTTGTTGCTATTGTTTTTAATTTAAACCTTTTTCAGTTGATGCTCTGAACCTCTTAATGACAAAGGATACACCAGATACATAAATAATTCTACACAAATCTTAACCCAGTATACTTAAAAAACTAAGTTAGGAACATTAAAATATCCAGGCCATCTGCCAGGAATAATAAAAGTAAAAGAGTCATTCTATTTTCAAGTTTATATTACCACTTATTTTTTTCCACGTAATAATACAAACAGAATGAAATACAATAATGGGAAATACAGGTTGAGTATCTCTAATCTGAAATCTGAAATCCAAAAAGCTACAAAATCTGAAACTTTTTGAGTTCTGATATGATGCTCAAAGGAAATGCTAATTGGAACATTTTGGATTTCAGATGTTTGGATTAAGGATGTTCAGTTGTTAAATATAATGCAAATATTAAGAAATCCAAAAAAAATCAAAATTGGAAACACTTTTGGTCCCAAGCATTTTGGATAAGGAAAAATTATGAGAAAAGGTGAAAATTAATAGAGTAGCCCCCTTACCCAAGGTTTCATTTTCCACAATTTCAGTTACCCAAGGTCAAACATGGTCTGACAATATTAAATATAAAATTCCAGAAATAAAATATTCAGAAGTTTCATTGCAGACCATTCTGAGTAGTGTGATGAAATCTTGTACCTTCCTATTCTATTGTATCTGTGATGTGAATCATCCCTTTGTCTAAGGGATCCACACTTTATCCACTCCTCACTTGTTAGTCACTTAGCAGCCGTCTCTCTGTGATCAGGTTACCTGTCACATTATCTTAGTGTTTGTGTTCAAGTATGCCTTATTTTACTTAATAGTGGCCCTGGAGTGCAAGGGTAGTGATGTCGGCAGTTTGGAGGTGCCAAATAGAAGCCATGAAGTGCTTTCTTTAAGTGGAAAGATAAAGGTTTTTGACTTAATAAGGAATGAAAATAACTGTATGGTAAGGTTGCTAAAATCTACAATAAGAACAAATATTCTATCTTTTAAATTGTGAAGAAGGAAAAATGCATCTGTTCATAGTGTATATAGGGTCCGATACTACACGCAATTTTATATAGTACTGAAGGCTATTATGTAAGGATGAACTGCTGTACGTAAAACCCTGAATATATGTACAACAGGTACTATGACCATTTTAATTATTCATTAATATTCTTAATCCTATTTGTTTGAGGAGAAAATTAGAGATTTAAAGTAATTAGTTCAAGTCCTCAAAAGAGAGATATTTAATTATGTGTCTATTAAGGGAAAATCTCAGAGGTTACTTACATTAGTAACGTAGTCTACTGTTACTCATATAAATAATGCATTTGTGAATTTCTGTAATTAGGAACTTGACTTTACAAAGCCAATTTCTTTTTCAACATTTCATTAGGAAATAAAATTTTGTCAACTAAGTAGTTATTTTATACAGTTAGAGGATTAACATAAGTTTAACTGCTTGAGATTAGGCTAATATCCCTGCTGTTTTTCCTGGGGAGGCTGTTTTCTGGGATCTAATAGCATCCAAAGTAATAGTTACACTTTAGTGTTTATTATTACTGCAAGTTCACACTTACGTATTTTTTTCATTATTGATGAATTTTTACTTTTCTCTTTTCCTCATAAGAGTACTATATTAATATCTTAAAATACAATTTTCAGTATATATTTAATTTAATCATGAAGTGCTTGAGGCATTTCTGAAAACTTTCTGAACATAGTGCAAAGTGATATTTAATTGTATCAGGGAAAATTATGTTGCAACAAACCATTAGTTTTGAGTCAGGAGTCATTATATATGCTATTAGGTGAAACCATCGTCTTTCATTCCTTTTATAACCTCAATATGTTGTGTCTTCATTTTTAAATTACGTATAACTCGGTTGTGACATACCTATTTGAATCCTAAATTTCTTCTACAGCACTGTCCTACTTCTTTCAGTTGATACAGCCAAATTCTAAAGAAATAAAACTCGTAGCCCTGTGAATGGTATTTCCTAGGTTATCTTCCAGGGTTTTAAAAATTTTTGGCTTTACATTTATGCATTTAATCCATTTCGAGTTAATTTTTGTATATGGTGTAAGAAAGGGTATACTTTCAATCTTCTGCATATGGCTAGCCAGTTATCCCAGCAAAATTTATTGAAAAGGGATTCCTTTTCCCATTGCTTGCTTTTGTTGATTTTATAAAAGATAACCTAGGAAACACCATTCCGGACATAGGAAAGACTTTGTAACAAAGATGCCAAAAGCAAATGCAACAAAAATGAAAAAGAGCAAATGGGACCTAATAACTAAAGAGCTTCCGCACAGCAAAAGCAAAAGAAACTAACAGCAGAGCAAACAGACAGCCTACAAAAATGTAAGATAATATTTGCAAACTATGTAACTGACAAGCGTCTAATATCCAGAATCTATAAGAAACATAAACAAATTTACAAAGAAACAAACAACCCCATAAAAAAGCAGACAAAGAACACGAACAGACATTTCTCAAATGAAGACATACATGTCACAAAGAGGCATATGAAAAATCTCTCAACATCAGTAATCATTAGAGAAATGCAAATCAAAACCACAATGAGATATCATCTCATACCACTCAGAATGACTGTTATTAAAAAGTCAAAAACTAACAGATGCTGGCAAGGTTGTAGAGAAAAAGCAACACTTATGCACTGTTGGTGGGAATGCAAATTAATTCAGCCATTGTGGAAAGCAGCTTGGTGACTTGGCAAAGAACTTAAGCCAGAATTACCATTTGACCCAGCAATCCTGTTATTGGCTACATACTCAAAGGAATATAAATTATTTTACCATAAAGACACATGCACACAAATGTTTGTTGGAGCATTAGTCTCAATAGCAAAGACATGGAGTCAACCTAAATGCCCATTAACTGTAAACTGGATAAAGAAAATGTGGTACATATACACTATGGAATACTATGCAGCCATAAAAAAGAATGAGATCATGTCCTCGCAGCAACATAGATGAAGCTGGAAGCCACTCTCATAAGCAAATTAACACAGGAACAGAAAACTAAATACTGCATGTTCTCATTTATAAGTGTTAGCTAAATATTGAGTACATATGGACACAAAGAACAAACAACAGAGACCAGGCCCTACCTGAGGGTGGAGCATGAAAGGAGAAAGAAGATTGAAAACCTGCCTGTTGAGTACTATACTTATTATCTGGATGATGAAATAATCTGTACACCAAACTCCCATGATACACAGTTTACCTATATAACAAACCTCCACTTGTACTGCTGAACTTAAAAGTTTTTTGAAAAAGAATACCATGTACCTAGTTAAAAAAATAACAAAAATAAATAAAGCATACAGTCATTAAGGAGCAACAACAACAACAACAAAATATCAAAATTATCAAGAATGGTCGAATAGATCCATGTACAATTTGCAACAGTTGTTCCCAATCTTTTCATATACATTTTACCCAGAATTAAACATTTTTGTTATTTTATTTCATTTTTTCAAAGTACGTATCAAAAAAAAACAACAGAAGAAAACTACAGTAGAACCTAAGCCATAACATCTAGTATTGATATAGTACTGTTACCTTAATCAGAGTCCATATTCAAATTTCTCATTCTCTCAGTAATGCTCTTTAGTCTCCCTTGCCTGGATCATAACCACACATTATAGCTAATTACTGTGACTCTTTATTTTTCTTTAATCTGAAACAATTTCTCAATCTTTTTTTGTTTGTTTGTTTCTCAGCCCCTTGCATTTTTAGAGTTCAGAATATTTATTTTACAGAGTTTCATATTTGGGCTAGTCCATATTTTCCTAGTGATGAAATTCAAGCTATTCACTTTCAGCAAAAGTACCACAAAAATGGTGTTGTGCCCTTCTATGTGCTTCATGTCAGGAGGCACAAGATGCCTGCCATTCTTGTTATTGGTATCTTTACTGTGGCCACTGGGTTAAGATAATGACTGTAAAGTTTTTTTCCCCCACTTTAATTTTATGATTATTTACTTTATAATTAAACAACATATTGAGGAGAAATACTTTAAAACAAATATTCTGTTTCTCATCAAACTTGCACTGGCTAGATTTAGCATACATTGCTGCTAAAATAATCATTATGGTTGATGAAGATTGTTTTACTAACACTATAATTTCTTCAACATTTATTATTGCTGTCTCAATATTTTTTTAAAAAAGCTTTTGCTTACTATTACTTCATTAGTTTATTCCTAAATTTATTGATAACATGATGGACTCAGGGTTACCTATTTTATTTAGTGGATTACATTCCACTATCATTATTTATTTTGAAACTTTCATTATACCGTATTTGGTCAGTATGTGTACCTTCAGGCTGATCCTTGTGACCTTCAGCGTGCCCCCTCCACACTTAAAAAAATTCCTTATTCTCTAGTATAATGAAATATTCCATGAGCATCCAAGAGTTTTCCTCTTCTATTTCTAGAATTAGCCATTATTCCAAAAAGCCCTGGAGAAAAATATTACTCAGACAGTAATATATTTGCGCTAGGTGTGTTTACTGCCATTGGTTGTCATGTGTAAGCTCTAAAGATATTTACATAATCACATGTGCTATGCGTGATAGATGTATGTTTCCCTCTCTTCTCTACCCATCCACCCACCTACGTACATTTCTATCTACTATAAGTTCATATTGATACCTCTGCTTCCAGTTCAACATGATAGAAGATATTCTTTCTTTCTACCTTCCCATATTAGTAACTTTGTCCTCGAACTGTGACAAGCCTGGCACACATTAACTTCAAAATGTCTAATTATTTGCTAAAGCATAGAAAATTATACATTTATTTTGAAATTTCTGAAACATATCTTTGGGAGAAAAAACATATCATGAAATAGAATAGAGGACAATATTAGTTTATAGTTGTCCTGTTTTTATTTTAAACCTTAGGGTATAAGCTGTGTTTAAATTTATTTGGGTTGACATTTTCTCGGTTTAGTGTGACCATATTACAAACATGGAATAGACATCAATTTAATTGTTTTGTTTGTAATTTGTTTTATTTTTCAATGTTGATTTTATTTTATATTTTATGTAAGATATAAACATGCTTACAAAAATTAAAACAAAACTAAACTCTATTCACCACCCCCCTAATCATTTCCCCCCATTGCCATCCACTCTCTGCAGGTTCTCATTCTCATAATATTTTGAATTATTATTTTTACATTTTTAATAAACATAATGAGATGTATTTATATGTTCTTATATTTTTTCTTACACAAACTATTATCTACTATACATATTTTTGAATTTACTACTTTCAGTCAGCAGTATATTCTGGATAAAACTTTGCATGAGCTTATAGAGATTGTTGTCATTGATTTACAACTACAATGGACTTCCTTGTCTTCAAGTAGCATGGTTTATTCAATCAGTTAATTATTCATGGAAGATAGTTTTTTTTCCCTAATACTATATAACTATAAACAGTGCTCCAATGAATAACCACTGCGTATAAGTTAACGCGGTATCAGACTTACATTTTCATTCATTTCCTAGAAGTGGAATTACGGGATCAGAGGTAAAAATTTGTATTTCTAGTAGATATTGTCAAGTTTTCCTCATTAAGTGTTGTAGTAAGTAACAATCGTAAAAGTGTGAGAGTGCATGTTTTCCCCACAGCTTCGGCAAGATGGCCTTTATTTTTTCAGTCAAGCTTTTAATTGTTTAGTAGCATAGTAAGGCAAGACGGTGTATCAGGGTTTTCATTTTTTAAATTTTGTGAATTGCCTCTTCATGTATTTGCTTATTTATATTTTGTACTTTTGTTTTCCCTCAAATGTAACAGTTATTATATGTTTGCAAATATTAATCCTAAATTAGTTCTATCTTTCCTGAGACAATGTAATTTTAAGCCGATGCTGTGTAATATGTTTAATTTCTTGTTCATTACTAACCCCTTTGTGATTGTTAATACTGAATGTTAACTTGATCCGATTGAAGGATACAAAATATTGATCCTGGGTGTGTCTGTGAGAGTGTTGCCAAAGGAGATTAAGATTTGTGTCAGGCCGGGCGCGGTGGCTCACGCCTGTAATCCCAGCACTTTGGGAGGCCGAGGCGGGCGGATCACAAGGTCAGGAGATCGAGACCATGGTGAAATCCCGTCTCTACTAAAAAATAGAAAAAAATTAGCCGGGCGCAGTGGCGGGCGCCTGTAGTCCCGGCTACTCGGGAGGCTGAGGCAGGAGAATGGCGTGAACCCGGGAGGCGGAGCTTGCAGTGAGCCGAGATTGCGCCACTGCACTCCAGCCTGGGTGACAAAGCGAGATTCCGTCTCAAAAAAAAAAAAAAAAAAAAAAAAAAGATTTGTGTCAGTGGACTGGAGAAGGCAGATCCACCCTTAATCTGGTGGGCACAATCTAATCAGTTGCCAGCAAATATAAAGCAGACAGAAAAACGCGAAAAGGAGAGACAGGCCTAGGCTCCCAGCCTACACCTTTCCCCCACGCTGGATGCTTTCTTCCCTTGAACACCCAACTCCAAGTTCTTCAGTTCTGGGTCTTGGACTGGCTCTCCTTGCCCCGCAGCCTGCAGACAGCCTCCTGTGGGACCTTGTGATCATGTAGGTTAACACCTAATGAACTCCCCTTTATATGTTTCTCCTATCCAAGAATTAGAAATGGCTTTTTACTCATTCCAGACAAATATTTTGTATTTCTTTTGGTATTTTTATATATTCCTTTATAGATGTGTTGTTCATTACTATTAGGCTTATTTGTAAGTATTTTATTATCCTACTCGCTATTAAAAATAAATATTTTAAGCTATAATATCTTCTCACAGGTTATTGTGTTTATGTGAACGTTATTGATTTCTGTATGTTAATTTTTGACCTTCTACCTCTTTGAATTATTACTTGAATATATGATTAGTTCTCTATGATAGTTACATTATCATGATATGGGAAAATAATGAATGTTATTTCTTCTTTTCTTATTCTTCAACCTGTCTTTGACTCCTTTTGCTAGTTGCATTGACTAATATATTTAGTACAATTCTAGTTACACTAAAAATGAGGAATATCCTTGTTTTTTCTCTAAGCATAGTGGCAGTATCACTTGTGTTTCCATTAAAATCAAAATGCAGGCTTTAGGAATATGGTTTATCCTTTTAAAACATCCTATTCTGTGAGTTCTTTTATCAACAAATGTGTATTGAATTTTCTTGATGTCTTTTATTCTGTGTCTATGAAAATAACCATAAGGTGTCTTTCTCTTTCACTGATTTTTATTGTGGTAAAATTTACATAAAGTAAAATTTATCACTTTATGTTTACATTTACTATTGAGTGACATTAAGTACTTGCATATTAAACAATAACCACTACCATCTATATTCAGAAACTGTTTATCTTTCCCAGCTGAAATTCTGTACCCATTATACACTAACTTCCCATTTCTTCCTTTTGCAAACCCCTGGTAACAACCATTCTACTTCCTGTGTGTATGAATTAGACTTTTTTTTTTGAGACAAAGTTTCACTGTTGTTGCCCAGGCTAGGAGTACAATGCTGCGATCTTGACTCACCCCATCCTCTGCCTCCCAGGTTCAAGCAATTCTCCTACCTCTGCCTCCTGAGTAGCTGGGATTACAGGCATGCGCCACCATCCCCGGCTAATTTTGTATTTTTAGTAGAGAAGAAGTTTCTCCATTTTGGTCAGGCTGATCTCAAACTCCCGACCTCAGGTGATCCGTCCACCTCGGCCTCCCAAAGTGCTGGGATTGCAAGCATGAGCCACCACTCACAGCTGAATTTGACTATTACATGTGCCACATAAAAGTATATAAGTGGAATCATACACTATTTCTCATTTTGTGTCAACTGTTACTTATAATCTTTTCTTTTTTTTTAAGTTTTGTTTCTTTTAAATTTTTATTATAGATTTTTTTATTTCAATAGGTTTTTGGGGGAACAGGTGATGTTAGGTTAGGTTTATCATATGCTATAGTATATGCCAGAATCTCCTTCTGTTTTTATAAGGTGAATAATATTCCATTGTGTATATATACTACTTTTGCTTATCCATTGATCTATTTATAACAATTTTGGTTGTTTCCATCTTTTGGCTATTGTGAAAAATGCTGCCGTAAACATTGGTATACAAATGTCTCTTTGAGTTCCTATTTTCGTTCCTCTTGAGCATATGTCTTGTAGTGGAACTACTGGGTCATGTGGTAATCGTATGTTACTCTTTAGAGAAATCACTACAATTTTGCCCAGTGACTGCACTAGTTTACATTTTGCCAGCAAAGAGTTATAGCATCTCCACATCCTTAACAATTTCTTCTTCTTTTCTTTTCTTTCTTCTTTTTCTCTTTCTTTCTTTTCTTTTTTTCCTTCCTTCCTTTTCTTTCTTTCTTTCTTTCTTTCTTTCTTTCTTTCTTTCTTTCTTTCTTTCTTTCTTTCTTTCTTTCTTTCTTTCTTTCTTTCTTTTCTTTCTTTCTTTCTTTCTTTCTTTCTTTCTCTCTTTCTTCTTTCTTTCTTTTTCTTTCTTTCTTTCTTTTTTTCTCTCTCTCCTTCCTTCCTTCCTTCCTTCCTTCCTTCCTTCCTTCCTTCCTTCCTTCCTTCCTTCCTTCCTTCCTCCCTCTTTCTACTTTCTTACTGTGCCATTCTAAAGGATGCGAAGTGGTATCTCATTGTATTTTTTAAATATCTTGTTGTAGATCTACTATTACACTGTTAAGCAATAGTAATGGATTTACTAATATTGAAACAATCTTTAACTGTTTGGATAAACTCTATTATGGTTAAAATTTTTCTCTTTTTATTAAGCTTTAATTTCAGGAACACATGTGCAGGTTTGTTATATAGGTCAATTGTATGTTGCAAGGGTTTGGTGTACGTGTCACCCAGATAAATAGCATGGTACCTGACAGGCAGTTTTTTTATCCTCACCTTCCTACCATCCTCCACCCTCAAGTAGGCCCTGTGTCTATTGTTCTCTTCTTTGTATCTATGTGTACTCAATGCTTAGCATCAACTTGTAAGTGACAACATGTGTTATTTGATTTTCTGTTTCTGCATTAACTTGCTTAGAATAATGTCCTCTTGCTATATCAATGTTGCTTCAAAGGATATGATCTCATTCTTTTTTATGGCTATGTAATATTTGGTGGTGTATATGTGCCATATTTTCTTTATCCAGTCTACCATCAGTAGGCATCTAGGTTGATCCCATGTCTTTGCTAATGTGAGTAGTCCTGCATTGAACATATGTGTGCATGTGTCTTTATGATAGCATGATTTGCATTCCTTTAGTATATACCCAATAATGGGAACGCTGTGTCAAATGGTAGTTCTGTTTTAAGTTATCTGAGAAATCCAAACTGCTTTCCACAAGCGCTGAACTAATTTACATTTCCACCAGCAGTGTACCATCATTCTCTTTTCTCCACTTCTTCACCAGCATCTATTATTTTTTGAACTTTTAATAATAGTCATTCTGACTGGTGTGAAATGTTATCTAAATGTGTTTTTATTTGCATTTATCTAATGATTAGTGATCATGAGCATTTTTTTCTGTATGTTTGTTGGCTGCTTATGTCTCTTTTTTTTTTTTTTTGAGAAGTGTGTGTTCATGTCCTTTGCCCACTTTATAATGGGGTTGTTTGTTTTTTCCTTGTAAATTTGTTTAAATTACTTACAGATTATGGGTATTAGACATTTGTCAGATACATAGTTTGTAAATATTTTCTCCCATTCTGTGGGATTTCTCTTTACTCTATTGATACTTTATTTTGCTGTACAGAGCTTTTAGTTAATTTGCTCCCACCTGTCAATTTTTGTTTTCATTGCAGTTGCTTTTGGTACCTTCATCATGAAATCTTTGCCAGGGCCTATATCCAAAATGGTATGTTCTACATTTTCTTCAAGTAGTTTTATGGTTTTAGGTTTTTAATCCATCTTGAATTGATTTTTATATAGGGTATAAGGAAGGGATCATTTTAGGTCTTCTCCATATGGATAGCCAGTTATCCCTACACTATTTATTGAATAGGTAGTCCTTTCCCATTTCTTGTTTTTGTCAGCTTTGTTGAAGATTACATGGCTGTGGATGACTGTCTTCAAAAGATCCATCTTACCTGCAGTGACACCCATGGGCTCAAAGTAAAGGAATGGAGAAAAACGACCAAACAAAAGGAAAGCAGAAAAAAATTCATGGTTGTTATTCTAATTTCAGGAAAAAACGGACTGTAAATGTACAATGATCAAAAAAAAAAAAAAAAAAAAAGACAAAGAAAACCATTATATAATGATAAAGTATTCAATTCAGCCAGACCTAATGATCCTAAATATACATTCACCTTACACAGGAGCACCTGGATTCATAAAGCAAGTCCTTAGATACCTACGAAGAGACTTACATAACCACACAACAATAATGGGAAACTTCAATACTCAACTGACAGTGCCATAAAGATCATTGAGACGGAACACTCACAAAGATTTTCCGGACCTAAACTTGACCCTGGGCCAAATGGACCTAAGAGGCATCTACATAACTGTCTACTCCAAACAACAGAGTATATATTTTCCCATCTGTACATGGCACATACTCTAAAATCAACCACACAAGTGGCTACAAAAAAATCCTCAGGAAATTAAAAAAAAAGTCAACATTATACCAACCACACTCTCTGACCACAGAGCAATAAAAATAGAAATCGATACTAAGAATCTATCTCAAAACTGTATAATTACATGAAAATTAAACATCCTGCTCCTGAGTGACTTCTAGGTAAACAATAAAATTAAGACAGAAATCCAGAAATTCTTTAAAACTAATGGGAAGAAAGATACAATACAACAGAAGCTCTGGGACACATTTAAAAGAGTGTTAAGAGAAAACTTTATAGCACAAAATGCCCACATCAAAAAGTTAAAAATATCTCACATTACAACCTAACACTACAACTAGAGGAACTAGAAAAATAAGAGCAAACTAACACCAAAGATAGCAGAAGACAAGAAATAACCAAAATCAAAACTAAGCTAAATGAAATTGAGATCAATAAACTATAAAAAAGATCAAGGAAACAAGAAGATGGTTCTTGGAAAGAATAAATAATATGAATAGACCACTATCTAGACTAATAAAGAAAAAAAGAGGAAGATCAAGATAATAGTGTGAACATTTCTTAAATAACTAAAAGTAGGTCTACCATTTGATCCAACAATTCCACTTCTGGGTGTCTAGCAGAGGAAAATAAGTCATTATACAAGAAAGACACTTGTACATACATGTTTATAGCAACACAATCTGCAATTGCAGAAATATGAAACCAGCCCAAATGGCCATCAATCAATAAGCAGATAATAAAATATTATATATATATACACACACACACACACATACACACACACACATCATGGAACACTACTCATCCATAGGAAGGAATAAAATAATGGCATTTCCAGCAACCTGGATGGAATTGGAGACCATTATTCTAAGTAACTCAGAAACGAAAATCTAGACATTTCATGTTTTCACTAGTAAATGGAAACTAAGCTATGTGGATGCAAAGGCATAGGAATGATATAATGGACTTTGAGGTTCAGGGGGGGAAAGCATGGGGGGAGGGGGAGGGATAAAAGACTAGACATTGGGTACAGTGTACACTGCTCAGGTGATGGGTGCACCAAAATCTCAGAAATCACCACTAAATAACTTATCCATGTAACCAAACACCACCTGTCCCCCAAAAACCTATTGGAAAAATAAAAATAAAGAAAGTTGAAAAAAAAAAAACAACACAATCAGAAATAACAATGGGGATATTACTACCAACCCAACCTTGTTGAAGTAAAAATAAAAAAATAAATAAAAATAAATTTAAAAAAACACAGACTATGAGAACCACCTCTGTGCACACAAGCTAGAACTTCTACAAGAAATGGATGAATTCCTGGACAAATACAACCTCTCAAGATTGAACCAGGAAGAAATTGAAACCCTAAACAGACTAATAACAAGTTCTAAAATTGGATCAGTCATAAAAAGCTTATCACTCAGGAAAAGCCCAAGGCCAAATAGATTCATAGCTGAATTATGCCAGATGTATAAAGAAGAGCTGGTACCATTCCTACTGAACCTATTCCAAAAAAATTGAGAAGGAACTCCTCCTTAAGTCATTCTATGAAGCCAGCATAATTTTGATACCGAAGCCTCGGAGATACACAACAAAGAAATAAAACTTCAGACCAATATCCTTGATGAGCTCAGACACAAAAATTCTCTTGTTCTGGTAATAGATTCTGTTTTGTAATCTTTTATTTATTAATCTTATACTATTTTAAGGGTGTTTTGACTGGAAACTGAACTGCTACTGTTGAGTTGAAGAGATGTTTCTAAGGAGCTGCTGGCAGGAAAAACAGAAAAAACAAGAAGGGTCAAGTATTTTCTCCCATCTGCTTCCTTCTAGTTTTCCCCTAAATCCTTTCTATTGATCTAACCTCACAGCAAGTCATCTCAGACATGATCTTAGTCCCGGTGTCACAGATCAGAGTACAGAAGCTTGGGTTTGGAGCTGAGCCAGGCTAGCAACTGTGTTCTATATATGTAAGGTAATGACTGTGTGGAAGGTGTCTTACATTATTACAATAAGTTTGATTGTTAATATGAATTAATAAACGTTATTATTTAGTGAAGGCCCTTTCTAAAAATACATATTTATTTTGCTAAGTTGTTTAACACTAATTGTATTTAACTAAAAAGCATATTACTAGTATCTGTATTCTTTTTAAATTGTCAATGTACCCTAATTGCAGTAAGGAAACATGTATGTGTTTAGTGAGAGACAGTAAGGAGTATACTTTACAGTATTGATGTAAAAAGCTTGAATTTAACAAGGTTTGTAATCTATCTTATCAGTTGTTCAATACTTTCAGTGGCACTGAAAAATGTATTAAACTTATTTTGATGTTGCTATTTTGAGAATTTTTTTCATTGTATATTCAAATACATTCTTAATATTTCACAATTAATATATTAGAAAAATAATATCTTTTTCTGTGTGAAGCATCAACATTACAAGTTTATTTCACTGAGCAAAAAAAAGAAATAGCCTGCTTTTATCAACAGCAACTGTACTGTCTATATTTTCTTTTATGGCATACAGCTTACTAAATCAATTTTGATTTTATTCTTTGTCAAATACACAATTCTTCCATGCCTTTTACTGAAGGTTAATATTTTCATGCTTTCTTTGAATTTCTTAGAAATTTTAAATAATAGTTTAATTTGGTCATTTCCTGTGGGCAGAGTAAATAATATGTGAAAAATCTCAGCTATTTAGAACTAAATTATACTAACTGCAAACTATCAGGTTTTAGCCTTTTGGCACTAGTTAACTTGTTTTATTAGTCTGTTCTCACACTGCTATAAAGATACTACCCTGAGACTGGGTAATTTATAAAGGAAAGAGGTTTAATTGACTCGTAGTTCCACATGGCTTTGAGGTCTCAGGTTCCCTTACAATTATGACAGAAGGTGAAGCAGGCACGTCTTACATGATGGCAGGCAAGAGAGCATATGAAGGAGGAACTGTCAAACACTTTTAAAACTAACAGATATCATGAGAACTCACCCACTATCACAAGAACAGCATGGGGACAACCTCCCCTACGATCCAATCAACTCCTTCCCTTCACACACAGGGATTACAGGCCCCTTCCTCAACATGTGAGGATTACAATTTGAGATGAGATTTGGGTGGGGACACAGACCCAAGCCATATCACCTGTATAAAAATAAGTTTTCATATTATCCTCATACCTGTGGTATTTCTGATATTTTTTCTGATTTGTAAATACTACATTTGTAAAAGTACAAATGAAAAGATTTTCATTTTTACTCCAGAAGTAAAAATACCCTAAAATTTTGTTCTTTCTTAATTAGCCTAAAAGAATAAAGAATGGAAAAATATATTTAAAAAAGGCATGTGAATCACTCTTATCCTTACATTGGGGGAAAAATGCAGGCTAAAATTATACGACTTTCAATATTTCCTTTTATTGTCAATAAGACTGTTCAAATAACTACTTTAGAAAGCATGTCAATTAGAGTTGTCACACACTCACAAAAGGGACTTTAAAGGATGTAGGATTTAAAGAATGGTGGGTAGGTTTAAAGAACCACAAAGGAATATGATACACTTAGGTACTGGCCACATTAAAGACCCATCACACAATAAATCTGAAAGAAAAAAAAATGGTATTACCAGACACTTTGGCTCCATGGAAAAGGGATCACCTGACATCAGTTGAAACGACAGAATAATCACTGCTAGAATGATGGCAATGCAAACGGGGATACATCTCCAATGTGTTTCTTCATCTGCCTTCTAATACTCCACTACGCTTTCTACTTGCTGAACCCAATGGAAAAATGAAAAGCAAAGAAGCCCTCCGTGGTGAACTGAGATGTAGTGATCAGCTTTGCACAATAGAAAGGCCGGGAAGGGTATATAATTAATCAGAAGATGGGCAAATAGTGAAAAAGTGACATAATAATACATGTCCACTAAATAAAAATTGAATATTTAAATCATTTTATTATTATTTTCCTGTGTAAGCTTTTAATGTATGTTCAATATTTTCTTTCCATGATGAATTCTATGTTCTTTTGAAAGACATTTTAAATCACAAGAAGCAAATTTGACATTAAGACTTTCTTGCATGGCCTCCTCTTACTGAGAAATTGTCAATAAGCTTGGATGTCTGGGCTTTAAAAATGGCAAAGAAGATTCATTAACCTGAGGATAAATTAAAGACATGAAAATAATCAATCTAAAAATTAAAACTTTATCTTCACTATAGGAATGAGGAAGAAAATACCTATAAAATATTGACAAAACTGTAAGGGTATTTAAAATACTTTTATTTAGAAAAGGAGAGGGCTTCAATTCATGAAAACTATTTCATGAATTAAATAAATTAAAATTTATTTAAATTAAACTATTTCATGAATTAAATAAACTAAAATAAATTTAAATTTTAAAAATTCATTATTATTTATTTATTTAATCAATTAAATATGCCTAACAAGTTTCCATAAAACGGAATGATGTAGATGGATTACATAATCACATATTCTACCATAAGCAAATTTGACACATGAATTCCCCAGTTTGATGAAATAAAACTCACAATTGTTTTCTTTCAAGGTAACTTGATGTTACATAAAAACATTTTCTTGGACTATTAGTTTTCAAGAACTTGGAACATTAAAAACCTAATTATGTTTACATACTGACTAAAGAACTATATCTCTCCTTTAACATGCCACACACCTGCAAGAGGTTTGTTAAACCCAAATAAGAATATATAGTAAATCATTCTTCATTAAGTCACTTTAGACTATAAGAAACAGTGATTTTTTTTTCTAATTTGTTGAGCCAGTGGAAAACACATAAACACAAATACAAGTATCCATAAAATACAAAACAGACAAAAATAGAGGCAGTAAGGAGGAATTATCCTAGTACAGGAAATTTATAGTTGCCACATTACAAGTATTCTAGCATATTAGCATGTTTATGGCCACATACTAATAAACTGACCACAAAACTTGAAATCCACCAATAAAAATGTACTATTTTTAGACTACAGGACTTAACTTTATTTGTGTTATCTTATAGTGAGAAAATAAAAGTGTAACTGAAGTTAATCTTTATGGAGCAATTATTCTGTATAAGGTGATTTATCTGCATTTTTGTTTTTAATATATCAAATTCATATGAATCATCAGTGACTTTGATGCTTTCAAAGTCATGTGGCATCTACTAAATCATTCACCACTTATTTGTTTTTTATTATTAAAAAGTATTGAACATTTTTATGCCTCTGTGCACAAAGAATAAAAAAGGTACCTTCCTCATAGACCTTATTTTAAGTGTGAGACCCTGGACATGAAGTTCTTACAATAGTTCTGAAGTGTATGAAGAACTAAAGTAATGATTATTTATACTCAATATTACTATAGATGCTGTTGTTATTCTTACACAGAATTAATCACAACATTAGAAATAGGAAGAGACAATAGCATTGCTGTAAGTAGAAGGACTTGATGATTGTGTTTTTTAAAAAAATTACAGACTTAGTTAAATGTCTCTAAAGATACCCAATGTTGCATTGTGTTAACAGCTGTCTGGACCAGAACTAGCATGTAGATCCTCTATGTAGTAACAGTGTCTTTTATTTTACATTGTCCACAATGCCATGAAGTAAGAATCATTTTTTATATACTAATTTATAAATTTGCCTTATTTATTTATTTATTTATTTATTTATTTATTTATTTTGAGACAGAGTCTCGCTGTATCACCCAAGCTGGAGTGCAATGGTGTAACCTTGGCTCACTGCAACTTTCGCCTCCCGGGTTCAAGCGATTCTCTTGCCTCAGCCTCCCAAGTAGCTGGGATTACAGGCGCCTGCCACGATGCCCTGCTAATTTTTGTATTTTCAGTAGAGTTGGGGTTTCGCAACGTTGGTCAGGGTGGTCTCAAACTCCTGACCTCAGGTGATCCACCCACCTTGGCCTCCCAAAGTGCTGGGTTTACAGTCATGAGCCACTGTGCCTGGCCAAATTTTTCCTTAATTTGTTCCTCCTTAAGATCAATTCCATTGCAAGGTAAAACTGCTTTTCTGACATTACAGAGGACTGGTCTTGTGACCTGCTGTGCCCACCAAAAATGCCACTGTGCCTAATTTAAAACTCGACTTTAAGAAGTTTGGTAGCTTCCTTCCACCCTCCCATATAATTGCCACTTCAATAGAACCAAGTTTGTTGTATGTTGATGGATGATGTGAGATACATGGGGGACAGCTCAATTCTCCTGGTCCAACCATCCTTCATCAGCCTGATCAAAATTGCCAAATAGTGTCCACCCAAGTTCAGCTGAGCATCCTATAAATCTGTAGCTAAGCACAAATATCTGAGTAAGCCAAGTTCAGACCAGAATAGCCTTCCAGCTGAACCATAAAATTGTTAGAAATAAGACACTCATGGTGTTTTAAGCCACAATGTTTCGTAGTAACATTGTGAGAAACCATAGTTTACTGATCTATATCTATATTTATACCTATATGTATACTGATTCTGATTTTTAGAGGGAAATTAATAAACAGAGAAGTTAAGCACAATAAAAATTACAATTTTAAGGGATAGGATTTTTGACAAATCATAATCTTACATATAAAAATGAAACCTAATTGCTCAACCTGAAATCACTGATTGTTTCAGATATTATTGTTTAAATCTTCTGAAAAGAAATCAATTAGAGCCTCAGGAATTGAAAAACTCACTAATGGAATTTCAAAACACAGTTGAAATCTTTATCAGTAGAAGACCAAGCAGAAGAAAGAATTTCAGAGCTTGAACATTCGTCTTTCAAATCAACCCAGACAGAGAAAAATTAAAAAAAAAATAAGAAAGCCTAAGAGAAATATGAGTGTATGTAAAGCAACAAAACCTATGAATGACTGGCATTTCTAAGACAGAAGGAGAAAAAAAATAAGCAACACAGAAAATATATTTGAGGGAATAATCCAAGAAAATTTTCTAATCTTGCAAGAGAGGTTGACATCCAAATACAAGAAATCCAGAGAACATTTGTGAAATGCAATGCAAAATGAGTATCACAAAGGCTCATTTCACTCAACAGACTGTGCAAGGTCAACATTAAGGAAAAAAAGTCTTAAAAGCAGTTAGAAGAAAAGGACAGATTACATAAAAAGGGAGCCTTATCAGGCTACCAGCAGACTTCCCAGTGAAAACCTTAGACAGCAGGAGATATTGGGGGCCTATTTTCTTAAAGAAAAAAATTCCAACCAATAATTTCATATCCTGCCAAACTAAGCTTCATAAGTAAAGGAAAAATAAAATATTTTACAGATAAGCAAGTGCTAAGGGAATTTGTTACCAATAGACTAGCCTCACAAGAGATCCTTACAAGAAGTCCTGAAGGGAGTTTTAAATATTGAAATGAATACTTTCTGCTTCCAGAGAAACACACTTGTGCACATACCTACAGAACCTGTACAGCAACCATACAATATAAACTACAAAGCAGCCAAGCAACAGCTTCACAATGGTGAATATTAATATTCAATATTAACTTCAAATGTCAGTGGTCTAAACCATTGACATCCAGATACAAGAAATCCAGAGAACACTTGTGAAATACTATACAAAATGAGCATCACCAAGACATGTAGTCAACAGATTGTCTAAGGTCAACCATAAAGAAAAAAGTTCTTAAAAACAGCTAGGGTAAAAAAAAATAAAATAGGTTAAAAAAAAGATCACATACAAAGAGAATGCCATCAGGCTACCACAGACTTTTCAACAGAAACCTTAACAGGCAAAGAGTTGTAAGTTGGATTAAAAAACAAAACTCATTCATCTCAGGTCTTCAAGGGACCCACTTCACAGATAAAAACACCCATGGGCACAAAATAAAGGGATGGAGAAAGATATATCATGCAAATGGAAAAAAAAAGAGCATGGTGCGATTAATATATCTAATAATAAATAAAAATAAAAAGAGCAGGGTGCAATTATTATATCTATAATATAATTATAGCTATTATATCTTTAAACCAAAAACAATAAAAGAGGACAAAGATGGGGATTACATAATGGTAACGAGTTCAATAAAATAAGAAGACTTAACTCTCCTAACATATACACACCCAATATTGAAGAACATAAAATACTTGTTCATAAACCAGTACTTCTAGACCTATGAAAAGACATAGACAGCCAAACAATCGTAGTATGGACTTTAAAACCACACTGACAACATTAGATCATTGAGACAGAAAGCTAACGAAGAAAATATTGATTTAAATGGGACACTTGGACAGCGGAATCTAATAGACATCTGTTAAATAAGTCCACCCATCATCCACAGGATATATATTTCTCGGCCAGGCACAGTGGCTCATACCTGTAATCCCAGCACATTGGGAGGCCAAGGTGGGCAGATCACCTGAGATCAGGTGTTCGAGACCAGCCCGGCCAACATGATGAAACCCCATCTCTACCAAAAGTACAAAAAATTTAGTCGAGTATGGTGACAAAATTTATAAAGTGTTATAGAAGGCTTTTGCCACTTTACAATTCCTGAGTCATCATTTTTGCCAAATAAATCACTTACGGTAATCTGGAATTCTGTTTTATAATATCAAGTTTTAAATCTCAAACATTTAGCAGCCTTCCCCTAATCAGTTTCAAAATTGTCTTCCCTGACACTTGGCTTTTTGGATAGTTCAAAGGGTCCCTGAAGTGTCCAGAAAAGAGAGGTAAACAGTATTATTTTACATGTTTAGTTAAATGAGATAGAAAAAATGATGTTCAATCTTCTTTAGGTTATATCTTGGTGAATATGTTTCAAATTATATGGAATTTCTAAAATTCTACTGTCTAAGTATGTACTATCAATCATAATTAAGGTTTTTATGTTAAATTATTGTAAACCATGGAGATAACCCAACTGCTTTGTCAATTGTATTTCTAACTGTAACTACCCTAGACATTTTGCTATTCACAGATAATTGTTGTCTTGTTTTAATCCTTTTCAAAAATGGTTTATAATGAGCTATAGAGCATTAAAAAGTGCTCTCAAATATAGGCTTCTGATGACTTTAGAAACTGTAACATTGGAATAGAGGAAAATGTACAGGACTCATAAAGAGCCGAAATGTTCTCAAATATCAAGCAAAACAAGAGTTAACTAAATGGACTGAACTCAGGAAGCTGAAGCAACCTTTTTAACTTTTGGTGGAATATTACAGATCCTTGTTTTGTTTTTCAGAGTCAAGGAAACTTATTTCAAATTATTTATAGCCTTTAATAATTGAGTACAATATACCCCCTGTGGTCAAAATTTGGAGCACGTTTGTTTCTCTCTGCCTGGTTCCTTTCGAATTTGGAACCTATCTGTGAGTATTCTTAACTTAGGGAAATATAGTTATTTGCATCAGTGCAATAAGAATCCACTTTCTTTTGCAACAGAACACAATTGGAGAAAGTGGTTATTTTACCAAAGCATTGACTGCTTCCCTTTAAGGAGTCAATCTTGACTCGCAGAAACAATAAAAGCTCTGTGAGGAAAATGGCCTCATACCCTTGCCTACACAGTCCCTGTGTGGGATTCCCGACCTCTAGTCAGTAAAGAATGTCACTTTCTAACAGGTCTAGGAGCTCCAAGTTTATCTTAGGACCTTAAGAGGAGAGAATCGCCCACCTCACAGGTATTTGAGGATAAACTCATGGCTGTGCTCAGCTTTAAAAGGTCTTATCTGAGATTCCTTGTGGAACAAAATTCCATCAACGTCAATCCAAAAGACCTATGTAGAAATAATTATTCTTGCTGCATGTTATGCAAATAATCAGGCCAAGTATTAGACTACAGTCTATTTTGCAAACCATTCAGTCCTATGATTGTTTTTTAAAAACAAACATGGGGATTGGAGAAAGAGAAACCATGTTTCAAAACTTATATTTGTCATTAAATTCTAAACTCACTAGTCATTTTTAAGTTTTCACCTACATTTTAGGATAACCCTGCTTGTTTCTGTGACCCAACCAACACTCTCCAGCGACAGCTCAAAAAGATCAAAAGGGATGGGTAATGTAAAAATCTGGATCAATATTCTAGTTCTGAGCAATTATGCAAATCCTGCCAGGTGATGGAATACATAGGGTGTCCATCACCCAGAGGATTCCTTTTTGGGAAAGTGAGACCGAGAGAACGAACTAAAACCAAGCACCATGCACCCAAATCCTAGCAAGCATAACTATAGCTACCAGTTATCTGGGTGTCACAAGACCTGCTTTTCTCTCCCTTGTTGGATGAGGACTCAGTTCCACAGTTTCACCTTAGCATTTGGCTTATGATAAGGAGTCCATACAACCCTCACTCTGAGACACATCTTTGTCCCAGACTCAATTCCAAGCTTAGGGTCAAAGCCCTAGAAAAGAAAACTGGATCTGAGGGATCCAGAGGCAGATGATAATGGAAATTAAAAGGCACACTGCAGGTGAGCGTGGCTGATTCCTGAGGATTAAGCCAACCCGAAGCTTCCTGTTTCATGGATAAACGCCACATTCATATCCATGAGATAAATGAGGTCCATGGAATCCCAGCCTACTGACAGCAGCGGAGACAGGGCATATGTGGGTAAGAGTGAGTGATTCCCACCCACTAGGCTTCCCCTTCTTCATGGGTGCAAGTCACTTTGGCACTCATGGCCTTACCTGCCAAAGTCGCCAAAACTCGGGAATACAAGAATGGAAGAGGGAAAGAGGACGCTCTAACCTCTCTCCCTCACGTACCCTGGGTATCTGCTAGGAAGAGAAGGGAGCCAGGAACACCTGCTCCCTTCCTTCTAGATGGGTAGCCATTCATCTTCAGTCTGTACCCCTTTCAAATGAATCCTGAACCCTTGGGACTCCTTCAAGAGGTGCCCTCTTTTTTCTTTCTTCTTCTCTGTTCTCTCTTCAATAATAGAGAATCATGTCTCCTTACTACAGGACACTCCCCTCAGATGCATCCTCCAAACTGGAAAGAGTTAATTCACCAAACCTTAACCTGGTTGTCTTAGGATTGGACACAGGCGAAGGGAACCCAGAAGCCCAACATGCCAACAAAAGGCTAAAGTTTTTTTATTTATTTTTTCTTTTTTGTCAGTTGGGCTTTTGGCCTTCCTCTCCCTGTGTAAACTGGTAAAAGGCCTTGAAATTTTTAGCTATCCTCACCCCTCCCCTTATTTCATTGTGATACATGTTTTCTAATAAGCCGGTTTGTCTGTTCTTGCCTTCAGGCCATCAAAATCCAAATGATCATGCAACCAGTGCCTCGGACCCATGGCCCTTCTGCTGGGGACCCTTAGATAAGCCTCTGAAAGAGCTCTGACTGCCAATTCCCCTAAACAGCACTACCCTCATCAGCAGGAAGCAGTTAAGACTGGTCTTCGTCCTTTAATCTAACGGCAGTTAGATTTAGAGGGGGGAATGAGACAGCCAGGTGAGAGGGGTCCCTGGAGAAACCCCCAGCGGCCTCCGCACTGGTGTGGAGCCACAAAAGTTAGTGCCCTTTGCAGCGGGGAGGAGCCAAGCTTCTTCTCTTCCTATGTAGGGCCTGGAATTCAACCTGCGGGTAGGAAGCGCTCTAGCAGGAACTCTGGACTTGTGGAGGGTCCCTGTTTCCCAGCCCTCCTTTTTTTTCCTTTTCTCCCAATAAAACCCTGCTTCACTCATCCTTCAAACCATCTGCAAGCCTAAATTCTTGTGGCTGTGGGACAGTCAAGTCCTTAGCCGAACTAAGGAAAAGTCTTGCAGCAGCTGCTAATGGGGAAAAATTAAAATTTCCTGTTCACTGGAACATGAAATTCAGTCTTGGTACCTGAGACTCTTGTCTCCTGAAATTTGACTCATGTTGAAAAATACAAGAAAAATTTGTATACTATTTATATCACAAACTGTCCTAAGGATATTTCCATTAATTCCTGCTAATTAGATTGTAACTTTAAATATAATATCTTGTTTCCATTCTATCTGAGTATTAAATATTCAGCATTTGTTTGAAATCTCTAGCTGTCCCTTGATCCTTTCTGTGCTTTCTGAAATTAGCCAGATTTCATGTCTCTGCGTAAAATCAAAGCATAGTACTGAAGCAAAATTCTTATTACGTTTTTCGAAGCAAAATTTTGTTTAATGGCATAACCTAGAGTAGAATTATGTGCCAAGATCAAATTATCTAATTATTTACAGTTACTCATTCTATATAGTATTCTGTTTCATGTAGATAGCAATTTGGTAAATGTATACAATTTAAGCAAAATGGTGATCTTTACACTCATATTCCTTTGTCCTTTGCTTTAAGCATATATTGGATCATCATGAAAGTTAGATGAAATAAATTCTTAACAAAAGACAGTTCATTCAATGTTTACACTTTTAAGCAGTATTAAAGTTAACTCTGAAATGAAAATGTGCTAAAGTTATATGTCATAATACTAGTAGTACAAAGAAGATACGTAGTTTTGGGATTCGCAAACCTTGAGTCTCACCCATTCACTAACTGTATAACATTAGATATTGAAATTAGTGTGGTGTCAGATTTCTCAACTATTAAAATGGGTAATTATAAGAATACCCTTGTCAAATTATCATATGAATCTTGAGAAAATTAGATTAAATTATGTACTTAAAGTACTTATCTTAGTGGCTACACAATTGTGAACAGACACTGAATGTAAACTACCTTTATTGAGTAGACAGAGCATTCCCCTTTACATTCCACGTCATATGGTGTGACTGATGTAAACTTCATTCACAGTAGAAATGGAAAATGCAAGCAGCAAGGGGGTGAGCTTACAAAATGAAACTGAATATGCAATTACAGAACAATGCAGTTGCCTCATGGTCCAATTACTTTACATCACTATTCACGTTTGAAATTATTTGAAATTAATTATAGATTTTGGTGTGACTCACCTTTTACTAACACTCTATTATGTGATATGGCTAAACAAACTGCTCTCCTCTCCTCTTGAACAAGAGAAAATGTGATTACTAGTAGTCATTAATGACTTTGGATGTGTATATAATAAAATGATTATGTAAACTGTATGACCCCTAAATGTAGTTACTGGTTTTTAGTACAAATTCTGTATTTGTAAGTGAAGAGTCTTCTGGGGGAAAAAAGAAGTGGATAGGTTCTGTTTAGAGTAAATGATTTTGTTCTTATTTTTATTTATTTTATTATGTTTTATATGTATATCCACAGATGAAAAACATGTTTCTCATTTAGACATTATTTCAAGCTAATTTAGAGGCTGATTGCTACCAAATATTTTTCCAAATAATCATATCAAAATATTTAAATTTTCAAAGAATATAGTTTTTACTTTGAAATAAGTTATGCTTTGTTATGAATATTTAAATATCTTTGCCTTTAATTAATGGCTCATAAAATTAAACATCTTATAAAATTTCTAATCTGTCTTAATTACTTTTTAGAAATACCTCTTAAGTATATTGCAAAATAAGATGCTGCACAATAAATTCCATATGCATATTTGTCAGTTTATTCTGTTTTATGTGATAGCATTTCTGACTTATATAATCACATGCTATTATCTTCATTTTACAAACAGCAAAAACAAGCAGAAGAATTAAGCAATTTTCCAAAGGCAAAAAAGGGGGTCAATGTCAGCAATCGGATTAGAGCTAAGGACGCTTTGATTCCCAAGACTGGCTTAAGATGATTAAAATGCCTCTTTCAGTCTGACTTCAGTAATTAGTTAGAAGTTGGATCTTTCTATTGAAATCTTAAAACCTCGTGTTTCTGTTATTTTAAGAAGCACTAATAATAAGCTAAATATTCAGTAAACCAGATGGGAATTTTGAAACATAAGCTAATGGCGTGATCAGTCTAGATATTCTGTGTCTGCATTCTGCTTCTTTTTTATTTTTACTTATTTACTATATTAACAAATCATATGTATCACCAGGATATAGTCTGAGTGATATCACTTCACTACTCTTCATGTTACCATTTTTCAGTCAATCCACATTCATCATTCACATGTCAATTTACCACCGGTTTTGTACTCATTTAACACCCAGAATGGGCTTTTAAAATATCATAAAAATTTCTAGCATTTTTGATCTTGTGTTACTCCACTATTTCCCATTACAGTTGGAATACTTTCACTTCAGGACATTTGCACTCTAAATTAAAGCCTCATTTAATCGGGCTTCTTCAGACTTAGCTAATGGGTCTACATTGATCCTGTGCTGCTCTGAAATGCCTCTATTTAGAGACCTTCCAGAATAATTCAATATCATTAACATGTCCATTTACTTTCATCACATGTTCCTGCTTTATTTTACTCATAATACTAATCACTATTAAAAACAACTCATATATATGTTTGCTTGCTAATTGCTCCCTTCACTCATACAGCAAAGCCAGAAATCAGGAATCACATCGATCTTTTCCACCCCATCTCCATTGACTAGAAGAGTATCTGAGAGGCAGGAGATATCCAAATAAGTGTTTTTCACCAAAGTAATAGATATGAGAAACATTAGGATGACAAGTATGTTGTTCATACAGGCCTGTCTCCTATTGTGAGTACTAATCTCATTTGTATTTTTATGTATATATTTGTATTTATATATAGTATACCACCTTTGATGTTGTTTGTCTTTAAAAAAATGTAAGTGTTCCACTGGAGAGAAAAAACAAACATCAATAGAAAAAATAAATTGTCATATATACCCAAGCTTATTGTTGAAATTAAATATCAGATTTGATAACCAGGTTAATTTAAAGAGAAAAATAATTTATCTTTTACAACTCTGCTGGGATGAACACATTTATACTCTCAACTACTTTTAACATGACACATAAAAAAGAAAGTTTTTTTAAGTGTAACGAAAGCTAGCTTTTATATATATGAGAAAGGACTGAATGATATAACTCCACCATTTCTTGTTAAGGAAATGGTCACAAAAGAATGAATTCACTCACACTATAGGAAGCCGTTCTCTGTCTTTTGATGATTATTTGTGTAACAGATAGATATTGAATGCAAACTGTAGTACAAGCAATTTCTTTTGTTGGAAAAGATAACTTTGAGTTTTTTCCACCCATGATATTATGTAAGTTAACCTTGATCCTGGAACATAGAACTACAGAAAATAGTTAACATATTCTACCTTTGAGCCAAGTATACAGTAGGGTGAAGCTTTATTTCTGTAATTGTAAAATAAACATAATATATTATAACTTTGATGCATCAAGCAAAATTGATTTTCTTTGAATATAAGAATTTATTTTTACCATTTTATTAAAAAATATTTAAGCAGAGGTATTTGGTCTTTCAAGAATACAAAGGAAATCAGTGACAGACATGGCAAAATAATTGCAAATATTAATAAATATCAGTGTGGCTTCTTTAAGGAATATCTCTGAATTCCTTTTTCAAAATCTGAGCATCGAAAAAATAGGTATACCAAATTAGAGACGTATCTCAACTGTTTTAATCCTCACCGGGCATAAATGTGCTTAGATTCAGATAACTCTAACAGTAAACTTGTTTGTTGTAAGCTCCCTCTTCTAGCAACAATTTTCCTTAAAGAAGGCACAACTCAAGGTTTCACACTTTAAGAATTTCCAGATGTGTTTCTTGAAAAGAACATGGTACGTGTCTTTGTCATCCCGCCTTTCTTCTGGGAGAAAGAAGTCCATGAAAATTTGCTATGAATTAGCTCATATTGAGCACATTTTTATTTCATGCCCTTACCCTTAATGCAACAGGACCATTGGAGTTATATGCTGAGTGAATGTCTGGATGAGACCTTAGATGTGACTTTGGATTTTGGATTTCTTTACTTATGGCACAGGCAATAAAATACAGTGGCCATTCATGTACAACTCCGTAAAAATTAAGGGTAAGAATTGCTTCATAATTTCTAATCAGTACATCAATTAACATTTTCTGATCACTGACTATGTGTGTGAGAGGATAAAACAAGAATAACAACAATAAAAATAATATATGTCCTATGCACTCTTGTACTTTGCAGCAGAAGGAAAATGCTGTTTTCTAATGAGTGATGCTAATAAACTGGCAATAATTAGAATATTTGTATTCATGTGCTAGATTCAGATAAACTCAAATAGGACATAAAATGTAGGCCAGCTCACACAAAAGACGTTAAAGCCTTTCTAAGTAGAATAAAAGTTGATGCAAAATGCGTCTAGGTATGTAACAGACTTGCATGATAGGGATCCGAACACAGCTGGTCTATAATGCAACAATGGGAAAAGCTGAAGCTGAGAAAGTATAAAGGAACCAAATTTTAAAGGCTGCAAAATAATTTGCCCCATGGTTTATAATATTTCATATATTAGCATTAATAGACTTTATTACATAATTTGCAAATGAATATGCAGCCTTTTAAACAGTTATTTATCTATATCAATCAATTGATCAGTTGATTCGAAGAATTTTCAATGTCATTTTTGCTACCTTGGGTAGGTTTTAAAGCCTCTGTTGTCCTCTCTGTTACCATCTATTCACAGGCATTAAATTTTTTCTTAATATGTCATATAGTTTTTATTCTCAATAAGATTATAAAACCATTTAGGATGAAGTTATTGTGCCATGCCCTGGATTCTGTATGGAGCCCTTATATTTCTCTGTCTGACAAGTGAAATACTTTATAGTTCCTCAAATACTTATGCTTTCTTTTAGGGGAAAGTGTGCTGAAAACATTGGTTATTGCCTGAATTAGCCAAGTATTCATTATTCTGAGACATTTAGCTAATGCTTTTTATTAAATAAAATAATGTAATATGATGTAATATGGAAAAAGATTATGGTTTTCCATCACAAATTAAGTTCCTAAGTAATCACATTATTCTAAACAGAATATTAGTAAGACATTGCTTGTTTGGATTAAAAACATTGTCTAGACTATAAAAGCATATTTCCATAAGGAAAAAACACATTGCCAGCATTCTTTCATACTTAATGTAACTAACTGAGATGTGGTTTTTTTCCCTTTTATATTTCAGAAGTTTCTATTAAACTTAAAGGTAAACAATTTAGTAATTTTGAAGTATCAATGTGTGTCACACAAAACCTAACATTTATTTTTTACCTCAACAAATGTAAAGTTAGTTTGATCTTTCTACACAGCTAATCTGAAAATGTTCTTAGTTCATCATTGTGAAAGGACTGTTGAAAATCCACTGGGGAGTCTTGAAATAAAATAAGTTATTTTAGCAATTACATCATTCTTTCTAAATGTTTTGCTCATTTCTTTAAAAATATTTTTAAATTAAGTCATCTCTTTGAATATCAGTTTATATTTTCATTGTGCATCATGTGAATTTGGCATAAAGAATTATAGTTGCCAAAGTGGGAAATTAAATTTCTCCGCCCAGAAATTGCAGACAGAATTGATGTTATTTGTCCTTTCAGTCACAAAAATAACTGTTATTTTTTGGTTGAAATTAAATATAAAAGAAAGATTCATTGTATTTTATGTTTCCAAGGCATTACTCTAAGCACTTTACATAAATTTTCTTATTAAATTTTCACAGAAAGCCTGTAAACTTAGAATATATTATACATTACAGATGATTAAATTGAGTTTTACATGTTAAATAACTCATCCAAGACTAAAATTTAAGCTTGTTAGATTCTGATTCCAAAGGCTCCATTTTCACCCTGAGAGCCGCATGTTGTTTCTTCATTAACAGTCACAAAAAGAAGAAATTTACGAAAGTCTCAGCAAGAAAAAGGTAATACATCAGACATTTAGTAACTAGTTAGAAGAGATGAGTATTTCTTCTTCAGAAAATAGATGAGAAAAACTCTCTCAGGTCCAATACTGAGGCTTGTCTAGAACAATGCTACTTCTAAAACATTCAAGATCACAGGAAAAAAAAATTGTCCTGTATAGAAAGGGTGATTTTAAGTATCAAATAACTAGAAAAGCCGCAATTCGAGATATTATACACGAAACAGTAGATAGAATGCTATAATAAAAGTTGAACAACAACCAAAATAACAACAACAACAACAACAAAATGTTGCTTGAGGAAAGTCAAGGAAATGTATTTGGATGAAATTTATGATAGGAGAGAAAGTGGTTTACAGGATATGGGGATGCAATAGCATCTAAGCAGACCAGAAACAATGTGGGAAGAGACTCAGGTGCCTTGCAAAGAACCTTTTACTTGTTTCAGTGTAAATTGAACAATGAGAACATTTGGACACTGGGAGGGGAACATCACACACCTGGGCTGGTTGTGGGGTGGGGAGCTGGGGGAGGGAGAGCATTAGGAGAAATACTTAATGTAAATGACGAGTTAATGGGGGCAGCACACCAACATGGCACATGTATACATATGTAACAAACCTGCATATTGTGCAAACGTACCCTAGAACTTAAAGTATAACAATAATTTTTTAAAAAGGCAGCGTACAACTTCTTCATTTTTTTTTACAATTCAGTTAACTTTAAATTTTAAAATTACTCTTTTTGTCATGAATTATAACACATATGGGTGCATTTTATGAATCATAAAGATGTAGCTCAATAAATTATCAGTTCCATGTAACTACTTCCTTGGTCAACAGTTAGAATAATACTGACAATCCAGGAAATTCATCATTAATCCTCTTCAATTCTCAAAGTTAACCATAATCCTTACTTTGAAAGCTAAAATCTAGTTTCATTCTTTTTTAACATTTTCTATCAATAACAGCCCAATATATAGCATGTCAAACCGGGTTCTTTTCTCAATATTGTGTCTGTGAAATGTGTCTGTGTTGCTGAGGGCAGTTCAAGATGGTTTATTTTCATTTCTATAGTATTCCATTGCATGAAGATATTACGTATTTCTAAAAATATTGATGTACGTATAAATTGTTTCAATATTTGAGCTATTGTGGGTAACACTGACATACATATACAGGTTAAGCATCCCTAATCTGAAAATCTACAATCTGAGGTGCTATAACATCCAAAACTTTTTGAGCACCGATGTGACACCCCAAGTAGAAAATTTCACACCTGATCTTACGTGGCAAGTCTCAGTAAACAATTCAGCACACAGTGTAAAAGTGTTCCTATTTCTCCACGTCCTGTCCAGCACCTGTTGTTTCCTGACTTTTGAATGATCGCCATTCTAACTGGTGTGAGATGGTATCTCATTGTGGCTTTGATTTGCATTTCTCTGATGGCTAGTGATGATGAGCATTTTTTCATGTGTCTGTTGGCTGCATACATGACTTGAGAAGTATCTGTTCATATCCTTTGCCCACTTTTTGATGGGATTGTTTGTTTTTTTCTTGTAAATTTGTTTGAGTTCTTTGTAGATTCTAGATATCAGCCCTTTGTCAGATGAGTAGATTGCAAAAATTTTCTCCCATTCTGTAGTTTGCCTGTTCACGCTGATGGTAGTTTCTTTTGCTGTGTAGAAGCTCTTTAGTTTAATTAGATCCCATTTGTCAATGGGAGTGTAAACTAGTTCAACCATTGTGGAAGACAGTGTAGCAATTCCTCAAGGATCTAGAACTAGAAATACCATTTGACCCATCCATCCCATTACTGGGTATATACCCAAAGGATTATAAATCATGCTGCTATAAAGACACATGCACACGTATGTTTATTGTGGCACTATTCACAATAGCAAAGGCTTGGAACCAACCCAAATGGCCATCAGTGACAGACTGGATTAAGAAAACGTGGCACATATACAACATGGAATACTACACAGCCATAAAAAAGGATGAGTTCATATCCTTTGTAGAGACATGGATGAAGCGGGAAACCATCATTCTCGGCAAACTATCGCAAGAACAGAAAACCGAACACCGTATGTTCTCACTCATAGGTGGGAATTGAACAATGAGAACACATGACACAGGGAGGGGAACATCACACACCGGGGCCTGTTGTGGTGTGGGGGGAGGGGGGAGGGATAGCATTAGGAGATATATCTAATGTTAATGATGAGTTAATGGGTGCAGCACACCAACATGGCACATGTGTATGTATGTAACAAACTTGCATGTTGTGCATATGTACCCTAGAACATAAAGTATAATAAAAAAATATTTAAAAAAAGAAACTTCAGCACACAACACACAGTTTCTTCAGTGTCCCCAAGAAAAAAAAAAAAACACCATCCCAGCCCCCTGCAACTGCAATATATCTTTTCCACACACAGCATGATGGCAATGGCAAGTAATCACGGGTTGTCTACGTAGGTGACTGAGCTAGTGACACCTTTGCTTTCTGATGCATCAGTTCAATATACACAAACTTTATTTTAGGCACATAATTATTTTATTTAGTTATTTATTTATTTCAGAGACAATTTCTTGCCTGTTCCCCAGACTGGATCATAGCTCACTGTAGCCTTGGGCTCAAAGTATTCCTCCACCTCAGCCTTCTGAGTAGTGGGGACCACAGGTGCCCATCAGGTCCGGGAAATTTTTAAATTTATTGTAAAGACAAAGTCTCGCTATATTGACCAGAATGGTCTTGAATTCCTGGCCTCAAATGATCGTCTCACCTCAGCCTCCAATTTAATAGAATTATTTTAAATATTGTATGAAATTACTTAATGTATTGTATAAGGTTACCTCAAGCTGTTGCATGAGACACGCAGAAAACGTCAATGGATTTCTTCTTTAGACTTGTGTCAAATCCCCATGATATCTCACTATGTAGATACAAATATTCCAAATCCAAAAAAATTTGAAATTCAAAACACTTCTTTTCCCAAGCATTTTGAATAAGGGATACTCAAGCTCTACTTGAACTTGTCTCTTGGTCTACATAAGCATGCATATCTGAAGGTTATATTACCACTAATTAAAATATTGTGTCTGATTTATATTCATGATTGAATATGTTACATATAACATATTCAACATATGTTATAATATATAACACGCTATAACATACATAACATAGTAAACATATGTTATTATATATAATATGTTATAACATACATAACATATTCAACATATATAACATTTATATATAACGTATATAAATATATAAAACATATATATTATTTATAAAACCAATATATAACATATGTTGTTATATATTGTTTTTTATATATACGTTATATATTGGTTTTCCAGTATCCATGTGATATAAATTGTTACATATATAAAACCAATATATAACATATACAATATGTATATATAACATATACAATATGTTCTTATATATTGGTTTTATATATGTAACAATTTATATAACATATGCATTGTTGTGTATATATTAGAAAAAATTTTCAGTGATGCTGTATTGTTTTCAGCAAAAGATATTCAGATTCACTGAATGCAAATTTGTCACTATGATGACAAAATTTTAAATGATTTTATTATTGTATATTTCACACACCATAAAATATCAAAGTGCATTTTGCTGTATTATTAACTACAGGTACTGTGTTATACAGTGTATTTCTGGAAATATTTACCTACCAAAACTGTAACTTCATACCTATGGAACATTCCCATATCCCCTACCTCCCAGTCTTTGGCAACCATAATTGAATTCTCTGTTTCAATGAGTTTAACTATTTTAGACCCTGCATAGAAGTGGAATCTTGCAATGCTTGTTCTCCTGGGACTGAATTATTTCACTGAGCAAAATGTTCAGCTTCATCCATGTTGTTGTAAATGACAAAATTCCCTTCTTTTTCAAGACTGAGTAATATTCCATTGGATTTTTATTCCACAATTTCTTTATTCATTCATCTGTTGATTGACATTTGAATTGTTCCCATATTCTGGCTAGTGTGAATAATGCCAAAATGAACACAGGAGTGCATATATCTCTTTGAGATTCTGATTTCAATTTGATTATTGGATCATATGGTAATTCTATTTTTAGTTTATATAAACCTTCATACTATTTTCCGTGGCTGCTGCACTATTTTATATTTCCACCAGCAACATAAAAGAGTTCTAATTTCTTCAAATCCTTGCTTACACTTGTTACTTTTTGATTTTTTTTTTTTTTTTGATAGAAGCCATTTTAACAGATGAGAAGTCATATCACATTATGGTCTTGATTTGAATTTTCCCAATTATTAATGATGTTAAACATCTTTTCATATACCTGTTGGCTATTTGTGTGTCTTCTATAAACAAATATTTGCTGAAGTCAGTTGCCCATTTTAAAGGGGTTATTATTATTACTTTGCTATTGAGTTGTAGGAGTTCCTTAAATATTTCAGAAATTAACCTTTTGCCAGATACATAATTTGCAAATATTTTCTCCTAATCCGTAGGTTACCTTTTCATTCCATTGATTGTTTACTTTGCTGTGTAGAGGCTTTTAAGTTTTATGTAGTACTACTTGTGTATTTTTGTTTTGTTTCCTGTGGTTTTAGCATAATATCCAAGAAATCACCACTAAGCATATTAAGAAACTTTCCTATGTTTTCTTCTAGAATTTTTACAGTTTAAAGTCTTAAATTTAAGTTTTAATCCACATTAATTTGTTCTGTCTGTGTATGGTGTAAGAAAGCATCTAATGTCATTTTTTTTGCATATGAATATCCAGTTTTCCCAGCACCATCGGTTGAAGAAATGATTTTTTATCCATTTTATATTCTTGGCACCCTTGTCAAATAAGAGTTTATTGTTAACATTTGTGTTTATTTTGAGCTTTTATTTTGTTTCATTTGTCTAGATGTCTGTTTTTATGCCAGTGCCACATAGTTTTAATTGCTGTAAATTTGTAATATATTTTGACATCATAAATAGTGATGCCTCCAGCTTTGTTGTCCTTTGTCAGGATCGCTTTACCTTGAAGTTAGGCAGTATGATGCCTCTTGCTGTGTTCTTTATGCTGAGAATTGCTTTGGCTCTTCATACTCTTTTGGTTCCACATGAATTTCAGAATATTTTTAAAAATTATGTTTAAAAAGGGAATTGATAGTTTCATAGGCAGAGTGTTTAATCTGTAAATCTCTGCGGGCATTGCTATAATAATATAGTTCCAGGAGATCTGTTGTTGTTGTTGATTCACTTGGATTTTCTACATAGACAATCATGTCATCTACGAACAAAAACAGTTTCATTTCTTCCTTCCCAATCTGTATACCTTTTGTTTCCTTTTCTTGTCTGATTAGATTAGCTCAGACTTTCAATACAATGTTGAAAAGTAGTGGTAAGAATGAAAACCCTGGCATTGCTACTGATCTTCTCAGTATAGCTTCTGAAGTTTCTTACCATGAAGTATGATGTTAGCTATTGGATTTTTTGTAGATAATCTTTATCAACTTCAGGAAGTTCTATTTCTATTTAACCAAGAGATTCTGCCATGAATAAGTGTTGGATTTTGTCAATTGCTTGTCTGCATCTATTGATATAATTATGTGGTTTTCATCTTTGTCCCATTTATGTGATAAATTACATTCACTGATTTTCAAATGTTGAACCAGCATTGCCTACCTGGACTAAATTCCATTTGGTTGTGATGTTCGGTTCTTTTAATTCATTGTTGCATTCAGTTAGCTAATATCTTATTGAGGATTAAATCTATGTTTATAAGAGTTATTGGTTGGCAGTTTTACAGCCATTTCGTTGTTGGTTTCTGTATTAGGATAATGCTAGCTTCATAGAATGAGTTAGAAAGTGTCCATTCTGTTTCTTTCTCCTGGAAAAGATTGTATATAATTGGTAACATTTTTTCTTAAATATTTGGTAGAACACACCAGTGAATTCATATGGGCTTGGTGCTTTATTTTCTGGAAGGTTTTTAATTATTGATTCAATTTATTTAATAAATATAAGTCTATTCATGGTATCTGTTTCTTCTTGTATGAGTTTTGGCAGATTGTGTCTCTCAAGGAATTGGTTTATTTCATCTAGGTTTTCAAATTTGTGGTCCTAGATCTGTTCACAGTATTCCTTTATTATCTTTTTAATCTTTGATTTTCTGCAGTTTGTATGATATGCTCAGGTGTGGGCTTTCTTGTGTTGTTTTGTTTGTTTGTTTTGCATTTGCCAAGTCTGGTGGATTTGAGCTTCCTAGATTTGTGATTTGATGTCTGACATTACTTTGGAGAGATTCCCAGTTATTACTGTTTCAAATATTTCTTCCTTTGTTTCTCTCTTTCTTCTGCTTCTTGCATTCCCGTTACATGTATGTTACACCTTTTATCATTGTCCCAAAGTTCTCAAATAACGTTTTTAGTCTTTTCTATATTTGCTTTTCAGTTCTGAAAATCTCTATTGACATATCCTCAAGCTCAGGGCTTCATTTCTCCTCCATGTCCAGTTTACTAGTGAGTCCATGATTGGCATTCTTTATTTCTGTCTCAGTGTATTTTATCTCTAGCATTTCTTTTTTTTTTTTTTTTCTGGGAAATTTCTGTCACTGTTAGAGCCTTTAGCATATTAATCATAGTTATTTTAGATTTTTGGTATGATAATTCCAGTATTCCACTTAATATCTGACTCTGGTTATGATGCTTGCTCTGTCCCTTCAAACTGTATTTTCTTAAGCAGCCTTTAGTAACGTGATGGTAATATGTAGGGGGAAGGAGGAAGCATTCTACAGTCTTATAATTAGGTCTCAGTCATTTAGTGATACTGGGACCCTGAACTGAACTTCGTGAGTGCTTTCTAGTACTCCCCTCACCTTAGGTGACAAAAGATAATTAGAGAAGGTAGAAGTCTGGTATTTTTCTTTTTCCACATGGACGGCTAGGAGTAGACTAAAGCAGGACTAAAGTTGGCCAGAGTTGGATAATTCCCTTCCCCAACATTAGTGAAGCTCTGATAAGCTTCAACATGTTACGTTCCGGTAAAGTAGTTTCTCATGAGGGCAAGCCTTGTTAAGAAAAGCAAAATGCATTTTCATGTTTCTAAATGGCTAGTTCTCCCCTCCCACTGCCAGAATCAAGAGGGAATTTTCCTCAGATTTTTACTGTGAGAACATAGTAGAACTCCTGGAAGTAAAACTGTGAAAAGTGTGAGTGTGTTCCCCTGAGGTTGAACACCCTGAATTTCCCAACTCTCAGACTTCTCCCCATTGAACCTGCAACAATTTGTCAATTATAGATCAGGTTTTCTACTCTGGAACTTGTTTCTATGATGGCTTCTTCTTGGGGCAGCAGTTTGCCCTGTGACATCAGTTTTATGACAGATCTAAAAAGAATTGGTCACTTTTGGTTTGTTGAGCTTTTACTTACTAGGATGGAATTATAATGTCCAGGACGCTTAAGTATCGGACCAGAACTCAATGGTATTTTAATACTCATTTTTCTCATGTCTATGAAATTCTATAACTTACCTGTTTAGAAAATGACTTACAGAAACAAGTCAACTCGTATATTTCCTTCAAAGCCTTCTCTAACTTTGATTGGCCTTTCTCATGACCTTGCTAACATAGTATAAAACATACAGAAAAGTAGTCTATCTTGTTGACATGTATTGATTCAGAAGAATGATTTAAATGGCATCTTTTGCACCAAACAAATCCTTAGGTGGGAAAAAGGTGACAGGTGACTGCCTTACTTAAAATTTTCTATTGCAATAAATACAGCTCACGATATATTTAAAGTTTACAGATTCCTCTAGTTTATATATTTACATTACAAATAATATGCTGTAACTGTTATTTTATATTATAGCACCACCTTTTTAATGAAAGCATTTCAATATAGATACTATTAATTAGTGTACCAACACACAGCTTGGTCAATGGATCGGTGTTTGCAAAACACACATTTTCATACACTGATGACTTCAATTATTAAAGCAGAGAGTCATCAGCAAATAAACAAGATTGGTCATGTAACTACAGACTCAAATGCCCTAATATGCAACTGGATTATGAAAACAAGCAGCTGTACCAACAAGATACGCAATCAAATTGACGAAGTATGTCTTTGAGTTAATGAAGTATTTGCCACTTGACAAATATAAGTAAGTGCTGAAATGGTGAAATGAACTGATTTGAATTATCACATTTATTCAGAGTAGACCCAACTTAAATGAGATTATTGTGCGTGCACATCAGGCAAATGCAGTTTTCTAGGTAACAGAGAATTAAATGGATCTAGAATACAAAGCAAATCATTTTTAAATGTAAGATACACTTATCAAATAAAATTTCATATTTAGAAATAATCCAAGGGCTAGACAACAAATATGCTAGAGACTATAATAAATCTATATAATTCTTGGTAAAGATACAATATAGTTCATTGCATCTTTTTTATCAAGTCCAGGAGTTCAACACACTATAGAAAATTAGCAGCATCTAAAATTAATTATAAAATATTTTGTGACTTTATTACATGACATGACCTGTTACAAAATGTACACAAAAGGAGTTTTAACTCATCAATCATGAAAGTACAGCAGACTTCAAATAAAGTATTTATTCTCAGTAGCTACTCAACGGTTTAATATAGAATACAAAGCAACATAAGCAAATGAAATTATATTTATTTAGTATTACATCTAGTACTGTTCAAATGTATGCAATGAGTGTGTGTGTCTGTGTTGTTTACTGGTCAACTAAGAACCTATTATTGTGTTCCATTCAGTTAATACACAATAATTACCTATGATTATTATCATTCACCAAGTTAAAGATAAAAATCTTACTATGTTAAGCAATTTTTAGCTTGCAGAATTATGATGGAAAGTGAAATAAAAAGTAAAGACAAATACCTTGTTTCTATTTTTCCCTTTAGCTAATTAGTTCCAGAGACCCCGGCATCTCTTACATTTTCCATGCATGCCTTTCAAATACTTTTTCTGGCCTTTGAGTTTTCCTTATTCCAGTAAATATTCTATTGTGCAAATATTTCACATTTACCAAAATCTAAAACACAAGATTTTATGATTCTACTAAACTTTTTAAAAAATATTTACCTACTGTGAAATGATTCATTTTTCATTCTTCTCATACTATACTCTTTGGAAGAAAGTTATACATGACCCAAATTGGAGGAGTGTGGAGTTATCACTCTACCTCTTTGAAAAAAAATCTACTTTGAAAATTGTAATTCTTCAGCAGAGGAGATTTGTCCATTTTCTCTATTTTATTTATTTTTTAGTGATTTATTTATATCCGTATGACATTATGAATACTTATTTTATATTAAGGGTTAAAATACAATACTACATTAGTTTGTGGTTTTTATTGTTTCAGGTTTGGCCATGAGTAGATCTTTCCATTGGTAAATGTCTTCCTATAACATACCCATATTTGGGGGATTTTTTTTTTTTTTTGTCTTTTGTTTGTTTGATTGGTTTTGCTCTATTTTGTTTGAGCACATCTTCACATTCTATTACTACAAGGTTATCCAGTCTAACCTTGTATATTTCCACTTCCAGCCCTATAATCAGACACTTCTCCAAGGTGCACTAATTTTGTATTGGATGATAGTATCATAATAAAGATATGGGTGCTAGATGTGTTCATTGGTTTTGGGTGCCTTTTGTTTTAGGCCCTCTCAGTTGTCAGAGCAAGGAAATATGTGTATATACAAAGAATTTTACATACCTTATATATAACAATTTATATGGCATACATCTATATCTATCCTAAGATAACATGAAGTCATTATGATGTCTCCTATTGTAAAATTTTACCACTTGAATACATTTTGCTTTCCTCACTTGCTTGTTTTTAACTTCTCAGTCCAGTAGTAAGAAACACTGATTTAATGATCAGATATCCATGTACGGTAAGTTTGAGTTTCAGTAAACATGTCTAGTGGTTTCTGAATTGTTAGCCTGTAACCCCATAAGGAATGATTTTTATCAACTAAAATGCAATTCTTATGCGGTTACATTTCCACTCATAAACAAAGTGACTCAGTGCAGCACCTTCAGCTCCCACCTCCTTGTGTGAGGTTGTATCATACATTTGTAATACTGTTAGATTTTATTGGCACATTCTGAATTCCATGCAGAGATACTGATACTCTTCAGTATTTCTTTAATTTGTATACATTGTTTCATGTTTGTGTTTTATAGGTTTATGGGTTTTAACAAATGCATGGTGTAATATATCTAATCATGTAACTATGATTCCAGTAAAATAGTATCATATAGGATAGCTTTATCATTCTAAAAATATTTTCTTAGCTATGTCTATTACACATAGTGACACAAAAATACTAAAACATCCTATTCCTTAAGTAATATGAATGATCTCATCCTAATACAGTGTTCAACCAACAAATATAAAATTTTCATTTTTCCTTCTCCTCTATTCTGGAAAATGTATACTTTTTTTCCTGTTTTTTTCCTACCTCTCTAATTATGCATAAAATATATTAAATTAAAGATAATAAAACTCAATAAGATATATTTCAGGAAAATTTAGTTTGGCAATCATAACAGCGATGTGTTAATAAAAGTTGCATATTAATTTCATTTTTTGTTGTTGTTGTTGCTATTGTTTTATGTTAAGCCATTTAAATGTCCATTTCATTTATAATGGTTTATAACTGTTGGCATTAGGAACAGATTGAGTGAACGCTATTCTACGTGCAGGATACTTCTCTCTAAATCAGCTATGTTTTCAAATTCATTAATCTTTTCCTGCAAAATATCTGATTTTATCACACCGGGTGTATTTCATCTCATTCATTTTGTTTCTCATCTCAAAGTTTGATTTGGGTCCTTCTTTTATGTTTTACGTTTGTCTACTTAGCAAATGAACAGAATACATTTGTAAGAAATTTTTTAAAATATTGTTGCATAATATTTCTGTCCTGTTTAATCAGTTTTGAATAATTGATGTTTTCAGCCTTGGGTTGTATATTCCTGGTTCTTTGAGGGTCTGATATTTTGTAATTAGCAGCAACATAATGTGAATTTTACATTTTGGGGTGCTGAATATGTTTGTATTCAATATTTCTGAGCTTTGCTCTAGTGTGATATGATATTTTCTGGATTTGGTATAGTGTTAATTATTTTGTTACCAACTACTGGGGGAAAACACTTCTTAGGGTTCTGTCCAGTTATTCATGAATTATGAGTCTTTCCAGTTTGGCCGGTGTTAACATAAACTATTCCTTATACTTGGTGTGTACCAGACACTATTACTCTAATCTTTTTAAATGTTTTCCTAATCTTTGATAGTTTTCTCTCACATGTGTGCCATTCAGCATTCTGCTGAGCACTTGAGGTTAATCCTCTGAGAAATCTCTTGACTTCCTCTCTGCTTCTTTCTCATGTTTGCCATTCTGTCCTGTGATTTCCAGTGCATTAGATCAGGCTACTATAAAAGAATACCATAGACTGGGTAGCTTCAACAACAAAACTTTGCTTCCTATAGTTTTGGAGGCTGGGAAGACCAAGGTCAAGACACCATCAGATCCAGTGTCTGGTAAGGGCTCTATTTCTGGTTTGCAGATGACCATCTTCTCTGTGTCTTTATTTTGCCATCTTCTTGTGCCCTCACATGAAAGGGAATATAAAAGAGAGGAAGCAAACTCTCTTCTCTCTGTTTATAATGGCACTACTCCCATCTGAGAGCTCCACCATCAATACCTAATTACTCTCCAAAGGCTCATCTCCAAATACCATCACATTAGGGATTTAGGCTTCCACATAGAAATTTTGGGTAGACACAAACATTCAGCCCATGGCATCTAGCTACCTTTGTTTTCCTGGACTCTCAGCTCTATTCTTACAACTCAGGGAATACATCAATCTTCATTGGCATTTCTTCCCCTTGTTCCATAGTCTGAAAACCTTTTAAAATTTATTTTATTCATTTTTTGTTGCTTCAGGTGGGAGGGCAATTATCTTCCCACACACTCCATCTTAGCCAGAAACAGAAACTTTGTGATGTACTTTGTTCATTATAGTATACTAATGTGTCAAAGCATTCTATTTTAAACTCACAGAAATAGAAAAAAAAAAGTTAATGGAGCAACCATGAGTGAATAGTGTAGAAGTTTATAAAGATCCAGGAGTATGGCCAGGCCTGGTGGTTCATGTCTGTAATCCCAGCACTTTGGGAGGCCGCGTCAGGTGGACCACCTGGGGTCAGGAGTTTGAGACCAGCCTGACCAACATGGCAAAACCCCTTGCTACTAAAAATACAAAATTAGCCCGACATGGTGGTGCATGCCTGTAATCCCAGCTACTTGGGTGGCTGAAACAGGAGAATCACTTGAACCCGGGAGGCGGAGGTCGCAGTGAGCCGAGATCGCGCCCTTGCACTCCAGTCTGGGCAACAAGAGCGAAATTCCGTCTCAGGAAAAATAAATAAATGAAATCCAGGAGTACGAGTTAGCTGGAATGAATGAATGCTAAAACAGTCTAGAAGTTAGAAAGAGACATTCAGCACAGTTCAGCAAACAAGTCAATGCTACTCTAAAAATTTCACTTGGGTTTATAATCCCAAGAAAGTTATTTAACTTATGTAAGCCTTAGACTCCACAAGTGAAAAACTGAGGTAAAAATTTTGTTCACCTCATAGAGTGTTTTGGGAGAATTAAATGTGTTAGCATGTAAAACATCCAGAATATTGCATTTGCTCAATACATGGAAGCTCCCATTTATCTGTCATAAAGATTATTGCGGCACGTGGGAAGAAATATCATTTAAGCCATTTCTACTGAAGGGAGAGCTTAAATTGAACATACTTTCACCCTCAAGTGTAAATTATCCACAGAAAATTGCAAAAGCATATTTAGGGAGTGGAAGAAAAATAAGGAAAAGAAAACTGCATTTCAAGTTTTATCTTGCAGAAGCTGAGAACCCTTGCTTTCAGTATGTAAAGTTTTGATGGATGCTTGAGGGATTTGGAACTCTAGAGTGGTGACTCAAAAACTTATTTAGCTGCCTATTTCAGTTAGATAATTTCAATCTAGTGTCAACATTCTCTCTTTAAATGCTCCAGTGAATGTAGAGTCAGCCAATCACCTTCACTTTCTCTATATTTCTCATTTCTATTATGCCACTTAGCTTGCTAACTCTTTTGCAATAGAGAATTGACTCCAGATGATAGAGTGATTTTTTGTTTCCCACTGTTCCTATAAACTACCAGTCTCCCAATCAGGTTAAAACCACCTCCATAATCCTGTCTTTTCAGTTTTTCTCCTTGCAATCATTCCAGGTAAGAAGTACTGTGTTCTTTAGGTTTTATTGCATATTATGCGAGGTACACAGTTATCTCCATGTAATCAAAACATAATAGTAATTAACAGATTGAGAATGTCTGAGCAGAGAAAGATCAAAGAGCAAAAAATTATTTTAGCTTCCACAGTTGTTTAAAAGAGTGGTTTAGTTGTGGAAGAAAAGATTAATGTACTATGAAGATAACTCCTTTTGAGGAAACAGGGGACTTCAAATTCATGAAACAACCTTGAAATGTCTTTGGAGCTCAGTTAGGGAAATTACATATGAATGTTGCTGAAATCAGCCGGAAGATCTGGAATTCCTAGAGGAGATGGGGTCAGGGCCAACCTTATGGCCATCTGAGATAAAACTTACGTCATTCCTCAGTATAACACTTGGCCCATAGGAGATCATCTAACATAAACTTCTTCATCTGGAAAAGTAATTTATTTGGCTTTAAGTAAAATATTCATCAATTTTTAATAATATTAGCGGTACAACATACTGGAAGCCAAGAAGAAAAATGAGAGCATTCGTATGCCGAAGATTAAAAGAGCTTGACACATTAGTATGACTATCTGGAATCCTATCAAGAAGAACAAACTGAAGCCTCAGGTAATTTTAGAAAGAAGGGATTCCCAAGGCATTATCCGGAAGTGATTTTACAAAACCACTTTTGTGCCATGTAATGCTGAGCATGACAAATTTAACATTATAATAAATTCATATTGAGAGCTGAGATGTCTGTACTGACTAGTATAGTCAGAGGAGGCTGTTCAAGGCTAGTTGCCTGTACATGGAATACAAACTGAGAATGATAAATGTTTTCAATGTAAACACTCACTTCCTCTATGAGTTTCCTCCTTTCTTCTGTGAATAAGATTTGTTTAATCTTGATTAATGGTGTTTTGTTATTCCTGCTGAGATTGGCCACACTGTACCTTTTTCTTGGAGTAATAAAGTCTAATGAAGACAGGAGTGAATCACTGGGTTCACAAATAGTGCTCATGAAAATGGATAAGCACATGCCCAGTATGTGGAATCCTCTGATGAGGGACAATGACTAGGGAAATATTTTCCACCTTCAGAGTGGACATTCAACAAAAATGTACAATCCCTCCAAGTCGGGCTATCATTATAGTTATTTCTCCAGGGGAAAGGCTAGTAGGACCATCCTGAAGGACAAAGAGAATTAATACTGTGCTTGTCTTATCTACTTATCCCCAATTTAAGCAATGGGAAACTCCTTTGCCATTCACTGGAGTCACTTTGGGAGCAGAAAGTGGAGATGAATGCCCAGAGATAAGATGCAGAAATTCTTTCCTAGCATACCAGATAGAACAATTTCCACTGCTTTTCTCTACTGCGCTAGGAAGTACTTAAAACCCTGGCCAAGTCAGAGGGGGCTTTTCAAGTTATATTAATGTTCGGAGTGTCAACATCAGAGCACAGCTGGACCAGCCAGCCTGTAAAATGTATTTTAGAAAGCCATTAGTGCATGTTGCCTATGGGTAATGGCATGCATGGAACAACCAATTTCACTGCAGTACTATGCCAAGGTATTCATTCCTGAGTAGCTGTAGCTACAGAAAGAATCTTATTGTCTGATTGTGATATCTGGTAATCATAGTACAAAGAGGGAAAAAAGGTCATTTAGGAATTTAATTGTATGTATGTGCTGTCTCCTCCTGCAAGAGGCATGACATCTTCAGATTCTGACAAAATGTTTATGGAAAACATAATCCATCACTGGCCTCTGTTTGAGAATAGAGTTTTACCAAGTCTATCTGACAATTACAAGCTGGTCCACGTCCACAAATTATATGCTAATATCTCTTCAAAACGTGTCCATCCAGATAAGCTCTGCCTTGTGAGCCTTGGTGGCTTGCCCCACAAATCCCTCATTTAGCACCAAATGTCTTCACGGTACCTACATTTTCCTAGCAAATTTAAGTGTGGATCCAGTGAGTTAATATAAACACTGATCTGCATTATTTCTTCTGTTGCTTTCTTCCAGATACGTCCCTTCTGGGGAGCACATACATGATGTATTTGCCTCCATTGAAATTGACTCTTCAAATGGATCTCCCTCTAATTGTCTAGGAATATGAAGTTTATTTGTCAGAGCTATTAACAATGGCAATTACAGTGGTACGTTCCAGTAAATTTCAGTGGCATACTGTATGGCAAAGAATGCTGACTGGAGCTTAATCTATTCCATTGAACATACAATACTGTGGGCTGTCACCAATTTTCCATAGTTAGGAAGAATTGTACTGTAGCATGATTTTGAATTGCCCATCTTATAAATGAGCTATCCCACAACAGAATTGTGCTTTTTTATCAGATAGTAATCTTGTAAGTAGCACCCATTAGAACAGTGATTTTTAAAAAAAGCGAATGAGAACATTTTTATATTCCAAATTATGTAAGCAGCTGCTCATTTTTTCCCGTATGATAAGGTTTTGAGCCATTGATTGGATGTGACATTTACATTTTACAGATAATTCTTATACTCACATTATGTAGTTTGGGTTCAGAAGCAACCCATTGCAGTATGGGAAAGTGATATCTGAGTAAAACAATGTTCTCTTCTGCAAGATGATTTGCTTTCACTAAGGTCCAGTAAAAGGGAACACTGCCACTCAAAGGGGATAAAATAAAAAGTCCTTGAGTTTTAAATTCCAGGACCAAAAATGACAAATGATTTCAATCAGCTATGAGCTGGCCATCGATACGTATTTTCCCAGACATTGCAACTCCATAACTGAAGCAGAAGAAAGACCTGAAGACAGAATGTCTTACCCGTATCTGCAATCCAGTTATCCAGACTACTGGTTCCAAAAAGTTATCTGTTCAACTTTGCAAGTTGGCTGGTGATTTATTTTAAAAAAAGTTAAAAATATAGTTAGATAGAATAAGATTTAGTATTTGATAACACAGCTGATTGATTATAGTCAGCAATAATTATTGTACATTTAAATATAATTAAAAGAGTATAATTTGAATGTTTGTAACACAAAATAATGATAAATGCTTAAGGTGAAGGGTGTGAAAGACATGAGCTTATGTCTTTCTGAGTTTGAAGGGTGTGAGCTAGAGCTAGCATTAAAAGTTGAGAATTTTACCCAGATGTGATTATTATTCATTGTATGCTTGTCTCGAAACATCTCATGTATCCCATAACTACATACACCAATCACATACACCCAATTTTTTAAAAAAAGAGTCAAACTAAATTTCAAGATATGGAATATGCTGCCTCTGTGTCAATTCTTTTGATAAATCTGGTTTCAGTGCATATCTTTGGTGGAAACACAAATCAAATCCAGAAACAAAGCTCCATTGGAGTCAGGCGATGTTGGGTGGATATTTTCGCCTTAAATTACCTGCAACTTGAGCAGAGGAACAAAGGAAACAGAAATAAAAGCTACCAGAGCATAATATCTGCAAGAATATTTTAATTGCAATCTGTGCCGTTCACCTTTATAGTCTACAGGAAATATAATACAGTGTTTTCAAATACTCTGGCACTCACTTCAATGATGTGGGAGAGTGTCTTAGGTAAACTCAAGGGTTGGTGAATGGATCAGCATACTAAATACATTCAATTATTCTTTTTTGGTTTTAGGAATCTTGCTTTGGTTTGTTGGTTTGGAATATTTATTGTGGAAAAACTTTGAGATTAGTGGTTTCAAACAACCAAATCAACAAAAAACTGAAGAATCTCTCTTGATTGCCAGAGCAAGCACATTCTGTAAACTCTAAGTTTATCCATATTTCTATGTTTATTTAATATAAGATTATATTCTAACTTCCATTGCCTGACACCATGATAATCTATTCTAAAACATCACGCATATTTTTAAAAGCATATCAATTTCATGTGACAATCCACTGCTACTGAATATACACGGATTGGAATATAATTATAGTGGGAGGCTTTGAGACTGAGGAGTTTGAGACTTCAGCATGAGACCATATACAGTCATTTGCAAGGTCTGCCACAGGGCCACTAAGCAAGGCTAGTATTGCCTCATCAGGTGGAAAAAGGTACTGCATCTGATGGGGTGGGAGGGTTAGGGAGAGGTGAGCCATGGGGGTCCCTAGGCTCATCCAAGTCTCCCACACGGTTTCATGTCAATTCTTAGGGTGCCACCCTTTTCCTGCGACACGCCTTAGCTTTCACTTTAAAAAATGGACATATCTAATAATTCAAATAATATAATTTGGCAGTGAACCAAAAATACATTGGAAAATGGAACAGAGCATCTGTTTTCAGTCAGAGAAAGTTAGTGTTTATCAGACCATACCCCGAGTCAAATGTTTGAGATTTTGAATTTAAGTTTTTTCTTTAAACCTCTAGTTTAGTTATAAGTAGCCAGTGCACACTAAATCATGGTAATCTTCATGTCCTTTACCCTGTTGTTTGGCAGAATTTACTCAGTTCCCTAAAATCTAATGTTTAATAAGGAAGCAAAAGCATGCATCAATTAAAAAAAAAACTATTTTGCCTTTGTATGCTGAAGTTCCTAAGATTCTCAACTTTTAATGCTAGCTCTAGCTCAAACCCTTCAAACTCAGAAAGACATAAGCTCATGTCTTTCTCAAATATCATGATCTCATTTCATGAGCATTGGCTGCATACCATCATTAACTTCTGGTGCCAACTTCTACATCAGTCAAGGTTCATAGTTAGACAAGTCACTATAGTTTGTTTAAGATGGATCACATCTGTTACAAAATATAATTTAACAGTTGAGAGAAAAAAGCTGGGCACCTAGTCAGAAAGAAACAACACTAGTATTCTGGGGTACTATCAGCCATGACCCTATAGGTGCTGCCCTAGGGCACAGTCACTGAAATTCACCTTGTCAACTCTGGCCATTGTAGCCACTGTTACTGTCACTGCCACCTTGATAGACTGAGATCTTTTGTAAAAGTGGATTCCGAGCAGCACCTGCTTCTTCAGGTTGTTTTAAAGCTAGACTATATCCTTGTTGCCACAGAAGTTGGAGATGTAAATATTTATCTTCTATTTTAAAGATTCAAGATTGAAAATGTGGAAAGCTTTTCCCCATTTGAAGAGTGATTAAAAAAAATACTGGGCTATGTTATGTTAAAAGTTCACTGCAAATGGTAGTGCAATGTGATAAAGACAAACTTCCAGATACGTCTTTTGTTGAGACAATTTTTCAATATACCAACAATTGGCTTTATCTGAGTGGCCTTAGAAATAAAACTGTAAACAATTTCAATCTGTAATAAATAAAGAGTTTTGGAAAATAAAGAATAAAATGGTCAACAACTCTGAAACTAGAGACAAGAAAAGACAGTCCATGGGGGGAAATGTAAACATCTCTCTCTTGTGTATGTAAAAAAAGTCCAGTTTGCTAAAAATAAAAGAAATGTAAATTAAAATTATACCAAGACACTAATTTTTACTGAGGAAATTATCAAAAAGTCCAAAAGTTTATTGATTATATGGCAAGGTTGAAGAAAAACAGGCACTCTTATATGTTGTTAGTGTGAATTGCAAAATAGTACAACTCTTACAAAGAAGTTGTAACACTTGAACTAAAAAAAATCTTATCCTAAAGATGCATTTGTAAAATTATAAAAATCATACACATGAGTTCAATATTTTCAGCACTTCTTGTAATAGTATGATTTTATAAATAACATATTTAATTGTCAGTTATTAGGGTACCAATTAATTACATTATGTAAAATCTCTAATAGTATACTAGGAAGCTTTAAAAATTTAAAGAGAAATATCAAAATGCACAAACATGGAGTGATCTCTGGAATTTAGTATTAAATGTGAAAACAAAGAGTTGTGAAACTTTTGTTTATAATACTAGTATTAAACAAGAAAATCTTCAGTCTTTATTTGAAATGTAAGGTGGCACAAAACATCATTTGAGGAAGGAACTGTTTTACTACCTTTTAAGATAGAAGGATTTATATATGATTTTGTCTACTTAGGGTTTTGGTTGGTTGGAGGGTCAATATGTGCAGTTTCATACAATTGAGGACAGAAAATTGGTGCATTTTTATGTGTCCAAATTAAGGTGAAAAGGCAGAAGTAATTCTGACATAAAGATAAGCATGTTATGCAGCTAGAGAGGATCAGGTTTTAGTTGGGTAAATAGAAAATTACTAGGAATGGAGAATTTTCCAGAGACCCTGACAATTCATAGGCATGCATTCATTTTTGTGCACTCAAATGTATCCTCATACTTACAAAATCACAACCATACAGATATATCCACATATCACTTTTATTTATTGAAAAAAGAACAAAGGAATGAAAAGCAATAAATTAGAAAAAACAGCTACATGTAAAAACAAATGAATAAATTGTATAATTATAATGTAAATGTATTTTAAATGAATCATTAAAATTAAAAATAAAATGAATGACCACAGAGAGAACATATTACAAATGTCTTCAAAAGATTTATGATAATATTTTGACTGTGCATTCCTACTGGTATAAAGTCTAAGTACTGAAAAACTACAATATTTGCCAGCAGACTGCTTTTTGTAATAATATTGCTTGTGTTTGTGCTTTATTTTTTATCCTGAGACTGTCATAAATGTACTGTAAAATAAAACATATGAATAATTGTGTGGGTGTTATTGAGAAGAGATATTCCTCATTCTGTAGGGAAAGATACAAATGAAAAAGATATAAAATTGTGCAAAAACTCTGCCACATTGAATTCAAGTGGAAAGCATCAATGCTTGATACTTAATATAAATATTCCGTTAATTATATTCTCCTTAATATAAACATTCCCTAGTAGCACTCATTGGAAATTGTTTAGAACTATGACCAAACCAGGAGCACTGAGCATCCTTAGCTCACAGGTTGAAGTTGTGCTGAAATTGAAGGTATTTATACCTGGAAGTAGCCAAGCCACCTTGGACAAATTACTGATTCTGGATGTAGGGTGGGATCCTACATATGATGTCTTGATATTAAAGATCACAACATAGTTATAAAAGACTATGTGACTTTGATACTTGATTACTTTATCATATGTCAAGAAAATTAAGGAGTGGCCTAAGAAACCTCACATTATGCAATCTGCGACAATTTGAGCATCACAATAATAATGACTGCAATTGAGCAAATACATATTAAATGTGTTTAAATCCATGAGTTCTTAATCAATCTCAAAATATTCTTATAGGTCATTCTCATCTTTGAAGAATGAAAGAAAACCTCAAACAATGCTAGAAGAGAAACAATCATTCATCTTGCCTTTTATTCACTATCTTGGTACTTTAAGAGAAGAGTTAATTAATGGAAGTTTATTTTATAGAAATATCCTGCATAATGTAAGAAAATGAAAGATGGAATTAAACTATACACATTTTGCAACTCCTAATGAATGATTAGATCTAAGAAATGATGATCAATGTTCAATACAACAAAAAGAGTAATAGTGAGATATGTACCTTCTGATGAAAAAATACAGTATCCTCTATCCAACACAAAATTAAAATGGAATCTGTTTAAGCCTGGTGATTTTACTTCCAATTTGCTTTCCAGTATTAAAATGACATAGGGGCATGTGAAAAAGCATCACAAGGTTATAATGGGCAAAATTCAGACCATAAGTACTCTACATGATAAAGAATTTAGTGTCTTTAACAATATCAACATTTCAGGGAAAAAAAAAAAAAAAAAAGGTGAGAGCAGCACCTGAAGATTGAAAGAGATTTAAATGAAAACCAACAAATTATTGTAATACGTGGATCTTATCTGGATCCCAATCAAAGCAAAAGGTAAAAACCAATCAATCACAAACCGGAATATATAGCACACATTGACTAGATACGCCATGAAATAAATAAATAAATAAATAATTTTCATGTGATAATGGAACTCTGTGCTTTCAAAAAGCCCTTATCTTGGCCAGGCATGGTGGCTCAGGCCCGTAATCCCAGAACTGTGGGAGGCCAAGGCGGGCAGATCACCTGAAGTCAGAAGTTTGAAACCAGCCTGGTCATCATGGGGAAACCCCCGTCTCTACTAAAAATACAAAAATTAGCTGGCCGTGGTGGCACACGCCTGTAGTCCCAGCTACTCGGGAGGCTGAGGCGAGAATTGCTTGAATCTAGGAGGCAGAGGTTGCAGTGAGCCGAGATCGTGCCATGGCACTGCAGCCTGGGAGACAGAGCAAGCCTCCGTCTCAAAAACCAAAAAACAAAAACCAAAACAAAACAAAACAAAAATGTCCTTACCTTTCAGAAATGCATAATGCAATATTTATAGAAGAAATGCTATATCTCCTTGGTTGGGCTTGAAATAATACAGATGTAAGGGTGTGTAGATATATTGAAGCAACATTGGCCATGTAATGATGACTGTTAAACTTGAGCGATGGCTCAGTCTCCCCTCTATTTTTGTATATGTTGAAATATTTCCATAACAATTATTTTAAAAATCCAAAAAGATAAATAAATTTGCTGTGTATATTATTTAATGAGGCAGCTAAACTTGAAGACCTAATACAGAAAATAGAAGAAAATAACTACAAAATATCTCGTATATGGACACAATTTTGGTGGCTGAATATTTACAATAGCTCATTAAATGACCACATGATACAGTCAGATGAGTTTCTTCTCTCTCCTTCCTTTACACAGACCAGCAACTCAAAGTTGCCTATTAAAGTTGAAGTTTTTTGTTTTTGTTGTTTCATTTTTGGGGGTTTCTTTGTGTTTTAAGAGTAAGCCAGTACCCATACATCGACTGTCATTCACACAGTGACTACTCCAGAATTTTCTATAAAACGGAGTTATGAGAAGCTTTCTGGTTAAAAGTATAAGTGAAAGCCTTGTGCATGCTAAGAGACTAATGATGAAATTGTATTTATTTAGCAAGTTTACTGTTTGAAAGGACTTATGAAAATGATGATGAAGTTCATAGGCTCGCTAAGATCTGCTCACTAACTCCATTTGCCATCCTTTGCACCAACCACTGCCCTTGCATCTATTTTAAACGACATTCACAAGACAAGGGTATTCTTGCCTGGAAAAAGGAAATAAACACTGCTTTTGTTTCTTTCTTTCTCCACACTATTACTCAAATAAATGTTTCCTCTTAAGAGATGGGGTGCTGTGACTATCCTGTTTGTCTTACATACAACTTGTAGGTAATGGAATGCCAGTGAATCACCTCATTTTATTGTTTCTGGTTCATGGAAGAAGGGACAGAGCATTACCTAGAGCCAGATGGCCAGTGTTCAGAACCTGGCTCTCTTTCTTACTTGCTGTAAGAAAGAAAATTTAATTACTTTCCTTTGGTTCTTCAGTTTCATTATCACAAAAATTAAAATAAAAATAGGATTTCTCATTTGAGGATTGCTGCAAGGACAAAATGATTTAGCAATTAAAAAGTTTTAACACATAAGAACTATTTGATAACTGTTGTCATTTTCATTGTAAGTTGTTAGACGATAAGTTGTTAGAAGACTTTCAAGATTGTGATTATTTGAGATAAGGGAAAAAATAAATAGGACACTTGAAAACTCTCAGAGAAGAGCATAGCCTCACTGGGCTGAAGAAGTGTTGGACAGGGTGGCATGTGACTGCCTCTCTGTTCTTTCATGATATGATTATGCAATCCAGGCATTAATTACATCTTGCCTCATTAAATCACAGATTTCTTTCTTTCTCTTTATATTATTACAAAACCAAGAGGGGGAAGGTGGATTATCATGAACAATTAAAAATTGAACATTCTTATCTTTTAAGAATGAACACTTGGAAATGTCATTCTATAACAAAATAGTCATTGGATATTGCAAGATGCTGTGTCACCTAGAACACAGAATTGTTAAGATTTCTTAGAAAATGGAAAACGTCCATATATCTGTATATTAATTATAAATGAAATGCCTGGGAAAATTTATATCTAATTCTAAATGTGTTTTATTTGAAGTATAATATGTCTAAATATCTGTCCATATCTCTGAATCTTAAATACTTAGGAAGAATATTTTATGATATCTCCCCGTTCTAATGTCCTAAATGTTAGTTTATGAATAGAACTGTAGGAGTCAATTAGAGTTGTTTCAATTAAAACATGGAAATCACTCTGCTGAACTCTACAGAGATCAGTATACATTGCCACAGGATATGTTATGTGTTTCTTATTATTTCAATATGAAATTACCTCAATTCCATGCTGCCGATTTGCTGACCATGGTTGTAATTAATCTTCTAATGATTAAAAAGAAAGACTTGTTTTGATGTCAAATAAATGAGGATAATAGCCTCTATGAATTTTGTAAAAACCAATTTATTAAATTGGTCCTTACCATCTTGGATAGCTTCCAGTAGTATAGATGAATGAAATCCAGCAATGGAGTATTTCCTTTGAAGATAAGATTTATACATGAAAAGGCTCTGGAAGGAATCCTAGCTTTTTTTCCACAGTGGCAGTAACTATAAAGTTAAATATTGTTTAAAATGGAATTGCAAAGAATGAGGTTAAGACTAAAAGAGATGAAGGACATATTTGATAATATTATTTTTAAACATAAGATAAGATATTTAACTCCCAGAAGTAACTTTAAAGAGAAATGTCTAACAGTTCTTAAAATTCACTTTTATAGAGTGTTGCCTTGTTACACATTCTATTGTAATGACTTTTTTATATTAGTATGTAACAAAAGATTTAACATTATGTGATACTTTTCCATAAAGCACTAAAAAATACAAAAAGTGTGACATCAAAAGACAGTAATATTATGAAAGCAACCATTCATTACAACAATTATAAGCATGTTTCTGCAGAAATAGCTGTGATATTTTGTATAATTATTTATTAGTGACAAATGTGGGCCATAGAATAATTCCAAGTTTTCCACAATTGTGTTTTTGTTTCATTCTTCAGCCTCAACTCTCTTATGCCTTGTTCATACACTTCTACTTAAATAGCACCAGTTGCTTAAATCCTTTACAAGACACAGACTTTGTTCATGCTCATCTTTTCAGCTGAATGCACTTCTTTTTTCCTTACTCATGTATTGTATTGTCTATTGTGAAAACAACACAATTCCTTCCTTCCTTCCTTCCTTCCTTCCTTCCTTCCTTCCTTCCTTCCTTCCTTCCTTCCTTCCTTTCCTTCCTCTCTCTCTCTTTCTCTCCCTCTCTCTTTCTCTCTTTCTCTTTCTCTCCCTTCCTCCCTTCCTCCCTTCCTCCCTTCCTCCCTTCCCTTCCCTTCCCTTCCCTTCCCTTCCCTTCCCTTCTTCCCTTCTTTCTTTCTTTCTTTCTTTCTGACAAGGTCTCTCTCTGTTGCCCAGGCTGGAGTACAGTGGTACAATCATGGCTCACTGCAATCTCAACCTCCTGGGCTCAAGCCTCCTGAGTAGCTCAGACTATAGGTACATGCCAGCAGGCCTGGCTAATTGATTGTTTTTTGTAGAGATGGGGTCTAACTATGTTGCTCAGACTAACTTTAATTTTGAAATTCAACTCTAGAAAACATTGTATGCTACCAGATGACAAACAATGTGAGGACAACATACAGGAAAGAATTGATCACGTTCTCCTTTGGGCTGGCACCATGCAACCACACAGATTTTTGTTCAGCCTTTGTGAAACATTAACAAACTGATATTTAACAAATCTGCCTCCTCATTCTAAACCACCTTCCTTTCTTTCCATGTTGCCAGTATTGAGCCAACTGAGTAATTGTCCAAGGTGTGCTACAGTTTAGGTAACATTTTCTGTTAAACTATTGTATCCTTATTAATTGGCTATTTCTTTCAGGTTCAGATGTCAACACACCTCAATTTGTTCAGGCTTATGAGATTTTGAAGTAATTTAAGATATATCAGAACATTGCAAGCGAGAACTATCGATTTCACCTTTGTCCACCTAATCTTGAGGATACATGTAACAGAAACTGTTGGAATATCATACCCTATAGAGCAGTGATCTTCAATAAAACTTCCTGCAGTGATGGAAAAGTTGTATATCTGAGGTGCCCAATATGATAACCACTAGTTATATGTAGCTATAGAGCATTTGAAATAACAAACGTGACTGAGAAAGTAAATAGTTTTATTTAATTTTACTTAATTTAAATTTAAATAGTCACATAATGTATAATTAGTGGCTACCTATTAGCTCTACTCTGGAGTTAGAAGATAGTTAGAAATCAAGTATTTTAAATGCCACAATGGATGCTAGCTATGCATCTTTTACATTGCCATTTAATTAAGTAACTTCATAAACGAGTGTTTTTCCAGTCACATTGCTGTGCAATGGGAATTCAAAGATAATATGCATACACAGAATTCTAGACATTTTTACTAAGGAGCAGTTGTGATAATATTTACCTCAAAAGTCACACACATTTGAATAATAAACATTTGCCCATATCAGTTCACCCTGATCAAAATTAGATAGCTTTGCAGACGAATGAAAGAAGGGAACTGAGAAAAACAGATTGGGCTTCACGAAGCAGAAAAACAAATATGAACAATAAAGTAAAAACTTTGATAATAGAAGGAAAAGCTTCAAAATGAATTTAATAGGATCCAGTGGCAGAAAACAGATATGACTAGAATGATACACATTCTAAGAAATATTCTTTTAGATTTGCTCAAATTTATTTTTAAAACATTTCAAATTGTATAGATTTTGACATACTGATTTATTCAATATTATTTCTTCTAGCCTATGCACCTGGTAAGAGTAAACATTATGTCTTGCTTTTTCAGGGTGCCCTTTCACCTGGAATGCTACTTGACCCATAGGAAGTCCTTAGGAAATATTAGATGAAAGTTGGGCTTAATCACTGTGTCCTGAGCACTGTAATATAAAAACATTAAATCCACATAAAGAACATATTGATGAAACTATATGACTTACAATAAATATTGGCAGCGTCATAGAAAGAGCAGATCATTAACATGGAAGCAACACAATATAACTTTCATCAGCAGCAGGATATAACAGGAATAAAAGAACTATATTTCAAGTGACAAAATATACTAGTAACCAATAGCAGCAGTTTGTTGCTATTGGAAAGCCAGAATTCAACAACCTAATTTTCTTTTTCTTTCTCAGGGGATAATCACTGTTTTCATGTGTGACTTTCCTCCAATGTATATATATATACACATATATACACACACACACACATATGAGTATGTCTGTCTGCATGTGTATGTGCTCAGCACAGTTCTATATGTTTTCATAAATTATTTTATTTTTTGTTTAGACAAGAAAGGGAGAGAAAACTCAGAAAGATGGTATTCCTGATGGAAAGAAAATGGTAAAAGGTGCTTAGGACTATCTCAATATTTCATTTTATTAAATATATTTTAAATAAGTAGGACTATATATAATCTATGAAGACTAAAGGAAAAGATATGGCTCCTTGTTATGTCATTAGCCACATATTTTTTCAATTGATTAGAATATTTTATATTTAAAAATGAAATAAAAATATATTTACTGTATAAAAACTAAATTTGTGGTGCTGTCATATATTTCTAAAACATAAAATGAATGTGGCATAAACTAGTTGTATATAGATTATTATCAATATACAACTTTTATTGCACAATAACCACTATTGAATCCCTAAAAAGACACACATTAATTTAAACAATACTTTTTTGGTATGCTTTGTCACACAGAACACAAAATCTTAAAGATTTCTTTAAGGTGGATTCTTTTATAAAATGGAAAACTCCCATATATTTATGGATTAATGATTTATATATAATATGCCTGGGAAACTGTGAACATATTTCTAATAACTCCATATACAGTTTTCCACATATTTATTGTGATACTAGTTTTAAGTAAATGCCAATTTACGCTGTTTAAAAACCAACCATGGAAGTGTTGAAAGTGTTATTTCTTTAGAAAATAACAATCCTTAGAAAATGTATTTAAACCTACTGTAGATATGTATATCTATGTTACATTGAGTTTAGAAAGAGTAGCCATTAAATTATCATGTTTACTTTCTCATTAATTTACACTTGAGCAAAACATACCAAGTGTTTATTATAATTGTGTTCCCTGTTCATAAAATGTATACATTTTTATGATAGTTGCCTTTACCAATTTTATAAATTTTCTTTTATTACCATTGTCAAAAGATGGCTTGTTGAATTTTTGCCCATGAAAGATTTTATTCCAGCATTGAGTCATATTAAAATATGAAAAAATTTGAGTTGGCAGGAAACACATGAAATCAGCAAAGTTAAGAGAACATAGTGGTATTGAGGGAATCGGGGAAAATACTGCTTATCTAGCATCAGAACCATTGCTGCCCAGAGGCAATTTTAATTAGGCCACAATTCATATAGCAGAAAGTAGTTTTGTAATTACCTTCAAATGACCAAATGATATAGAATTCTAAGGAGAGTTAGCTATTCCCAGTAATGAGCCAATTTGCAATTGACTGGAATTTTTATGTAAGGCATTTATTGGGCAAACAATATTTAAAAATATGTTACTTCAAATTCATATCCGTGTAAATAGGTGAATTTTAGTAGCTTATTTCAGAAGATGTAGAATAAAAAGATTTTAAAAACAAAATCTACCAATTTTTAAAAACATTCTACTTAAAATAACAGTACTATTTATAAAACTGATAAATATTTACAACCCTTAACTAAGTTTTAGATTGGATCATAAAAATTTTAATTAATTTAAGTATGAGAATTATATTAAAATCTGAAATATTTATTAATGATGAGTAAGGAAATAGAATTGTATTAGTCTGTTCTCATGCTGTTAATAAAGACAAATCTGAGGCTGCATAATTTACAATGCAAAAGAGGTTTAATGTACTCACAGTTCCACATGGCTTGGGAGGCCTCACAATCATGGCAGAAGGTAAAGGAGGAGAAAGGCTTGTCTTACACGGAGGCAGGCAAGAGAGCATGCCCAGGGGAACTCCCTTTTATAAAACCATCAGATCTCGTGAAACTTATTCACTATCATGAGAATAGTATGGGAAAGACCCACTCCCATGATTTCATTACCTCCCACCAGGTCCCTCCCATGACATGTGGGAATTATGGCAGCTACAATTCAAGATGAGATTTGGGTGGGGACACAGTCAAACAATATCAGACATGCCTCATTTTCTGATTCAGCGTGCCTACAGAGAATTCTTCCTTATCAAATTGACTTAAAAATCATAACACTTTCTTAATCTTTATGTTTGCCTTTTTCAAAAGATAAGTGACTTTACTACATTAACATACTATCCCAAACCAGAAACATAGCTTCTCTAAACTACAGATAAATAAAATTACTATGACATAGGCAGAAAATGTGATGGTGGGTTCTTTTAATTTATCTAAAAATATTTTCATTCCTCAAGATATAAACATTATCAAGAGAGTAGAATTGATTGTGAATACAGAAAATGTTTGAAATATTATGGGAAATTAAGAATGTCTACATAAGTACATTTAACTTATAGTTGCAATTACTGTAGACTTTATAAAAATTAATCCTTACAGTTAACTGTTATGAACTTCATTTAACAGGTGAAGAAAAGATATAGAAAAATTGAATGATTTACCAAGGTATACATAAATAGAAACATTGAAAACTAAATTTGACCCTAAGCGGTTTGCTGTCATAGCTGACATTCTTGACAACTGTGCCATGATTTCTATTTATACTTTGCTGCTTATATATATTTTATAATATGTTTTGATTAAAGCAAATGTATAAGTATATTAAATATTCACATTGATATCTCAATACCTATAAGGAATTCAGAGCATCGCCATACCTCTCTTGTTCGGAGAATTTAAGTAGGTAGAAAATGGAACTAAAACATTGAAATATATACACATGTTTATGCTAATATATATTACTTTGGAACAAGTGAGATATTTTAACGTGTATTTGAGCACACGTAACCATTACTAACTGATTATATATACGATGAATACATAAATATTGCAATATTTGAAATACAGAGAAAATACTGTTGGGAGGCAGTTATTTATGGATTTCTCTCATTTCTAACAGGTGTTGCGATCATAGACTCTTTCTGTCATTGTTCTAGATTATCTGATGATTGGAGAGTCAATAGCATTAGGAAATAGATACATTGTCTCCCTAGAGAGGAAAGGACAGGTTTGTTTACAGCCTCAGTAAAATAAGATTATCTTTCTCCAGAAAATGGGCAGATAGGATATCTGCCCTCTGTATATCGTTTGGGTTCACTTCTAATAATATAAACCACTGCATAGGCAGACATCTATCTTGGCTCACCTACGTGACCCCTTTCAGACTGCGGGCAAGTAGAACAGGCACACTTACATGGTTCATGCTACTTGTTTTACGATGTGTAATAAACTGCTTTGGCCTCCAACCCAAGAATCTTGTGTTTTGAAAAAATCCATGAAATTTTGATAGGCTAACATTTTATCTTGCAAATAAAGTAAAATCTCAAACCCTTCACGGTTCTTTACAAATACGGCATTTAACAAAAATTCAGGATCTAGACCTACCAACCAATCCAGAATGTTTAAAAAACCATTAATATATATTTTAACAGACCTGCGGGCAAGTGGAACAGGCACACATTTAACAAATGAAAGAGAAAAAGTAGAATAGATAGTTCAAAATTTTGTCTTAGAAAGAAATGCAAAATTGTAATTAGAGGTATTTAAAAATAATAACAATATACTTTACATAGTAAAAATTATGTAGATTAGACAAATTTGGATACACGAATTTGTTTATAAAGAAAGAAATGAATGAAAATAGTGGAATTAACTATTAATTCAAGAACTGAACAAAGGTAACTAACAAGAGCTCAAGGTAGACTATCAAATTACACCTCATAAACTAAAAGATTTTTTTTAAGGCACACAATCCACTACTGGAAAATCTAATAAAGAAAATAAATGTCAGAAAAACAGTCACATTCACAACATCAGAAATCAGAAGATGAATATAAAAATGGATAGAGCATCAATTCCAGTAAGTATGAGAGAAATAGTCACATATTCTGTGCTAATAAATTTGAAAATCTGGAAGGAACGGACACTTTCTCAGGAAAATGTGAATTAGAGATTACCATGCAAGAAAGAATAGAGCATCTGCATAACACAACAAAACAAAACCAAAAACGGCATTGAGACTATTAAGGGAATTTAATAGAAAATATCAAAAATATAATCCAAGATGTTTTAATGAGCTCATGAAAGTATGAGGTATTGATAGATTAATCTAAATTTGGCATTATGATTTATTAATAGGGTATACACAAAATGATTACATGCAAATGTGTAATTTCATCCTGAGATCAATATCAGTGATTGCTTTGTTAACTTTACTTCACCAGCTTGTTGTAATTGCTTTTCTATGTATTTGTTGTTTATTTGTTTACGGGCTGTTACTAATGTTGTGTGTGTAGAATATCTAAAAGAATTCTCCAAAACCAAGCAAAGATACCCAATCCCACTTACTCAAACATAAAGTTATCAATGCTAGATTTGCATTGTCTTAACTTTTAATTCTTTTTGAAGAAAGCCATAGGGAAATTATCTGGAAAATAATAGACTGGGTAACTTATTTAGACTTCAGAAAGTTTCTTATAAGATTACAATAAAACCTATCTCCTTTTAAGCTTTTTATCCTTTTGATTTTTCTCATCTAACTTTATATAATCAGTCTCAAGGCCAACACTATTAAGATTCAGAATAAGTCAGTGCGAAAGATATTGATTTCTGGACTGTTTAAAATATCAATATTAAAATTAGACATTTTTATGAAAGAATTTTTCCTTAGCAAGTATTTAATGAATGTTCTCTAGTATTTTTCTCTTATATATCTGTCACTATATCATGAACAAGTATCCACAGAAATACACAAATTTCAGTTCATAATTCTTTGAGTTTAGAAATAAATTATTATATATTTATATTAATGATTACATATTATTATATAATATAGCATTATGCTTGATAGATATAAAGCTTAAAAATATATGCTATTTAAATAACACCTCCAAAATGGAGCATTAAACCATATCAAATCCTTATTTTGGGAAGTTAGATCTGGTTTGGAAAACATACATTATTTGAAGGAAAAAACCTGAGAACTCTATGAAGAAAGAAGTTGAAATAAGAATATTTTTATAGATTGAGCTTTTTGCATTATTGAAAGCAATTTCATCGTTGCTCACTCTATATTTGCCTCTTGCTCCAAAATAATACTTCTTTGAGGAAATATTTACAAGTCAGCATAAAGTATTTTATTCTTTAGAACAAATGCACCTACTTACCTAAGTCCATTTCAAACATTGAAAACAAAATTAACTGCATTTATCATAGGCCAACCCGCAATTGGGAAGCTGGATCCAAATATCTGTTATTTACATAATGCATCAGTCCAGAAACCAACAATTTTGCTTGCAGTTTACTAGTTCCTACCTATTAAGAGAAAAATAGAACAGAAAGAGGAGACAGGGAAGAAAGAGAAGAAAAATATAAAGAAGAAATGGAGGAGTATATTCTATGACCTGTACTTCATCTGCATCAATGGCCCATATTGAAAATTTTTGTAGTATTTGATACCTAATATATGTCTCTTTGCACATGCAATGTCTCATCTGGTCCTGTTTTCATATTATTGAAATATACACTAAATCTCATTAATTATCACCATTAACTCAGCCATTATTCACAGGCAGCCACAACTTTCTTTTTACTGGGCAATTACAATAGCCCCCTAACCATTCTCCCAGCTTCTGGTATTTCTCCTGTTGTCCATTCTCTGTATAAAAATCGTAGTGAGCATTGCTCTATTCTTGAAATATTCCAAATGATTATTTTTCCTGTTTCTGGAAATTTGCGCTTCAGAATTTTACACTTCCTATTGTCTCTATTTTGCCCCTCTTCCCCCTCATATGTGATTGTATTTGTTTTTACTCTCATCTGGCTTAAATGTCATCTAATTCCAGAAGATTTTTTTTCTGGCCACCCTAAATTATTATCTTTTCATTCTCTCAGAAAACAATATTTTAGATTATTGAAAACATATATCATTATTAGAAATTATTCTATTCTACTTTATCACAAATGAAATATAAATTTACTATGAGAAATAAGTACTTTATGTAAAATTATAATGAATAATTTTGAGTATCTGAATTAGCAATTAAATGGATAAATGTATTTATTTACTCGATAATATTCATACAATATAAACAAATAAGAAAAAGATTTAAACCATTGTAAACAAGCTTTGATTATAAACTATTTTCTCTTAGTTTGGAAAGATATACAAATAAAAATCAAACATACAAAAACTTATGGAACAGATTTAGAAATAAAAAATGCATATCTCATATGGAGTGTTTGAACTGCCCTAGGTTAGATCATAACAATAAGAAAAAAGTTGTCAATCAAACATTATTTGAATTTTCATTATTTCATTCAATAATCATGGCAGACCAATTAAATGTAGCATTTGGCCTCCAAGCATTGTATTTACTCATTTGTTCACTCATCTGCTCATCTATCAGTTTATTCATTCAATATTTACTCAATGTTATCACGTTCTAAGTCCTATACTTAAGAGAATGCAATTTCAGAAGAAGCAAACAATATGATAGAGCTCATGGAACATAAACAATAATTCTAATGAATGTATAACTCGATAATAATTTTTTTGCAGAATTACATTCAATAAACATTAGTATAGTTTGGAGTTTGTCTCCTCCAAATCTTATGTTGAAATGTGATCCTCAATATTGGAGGTACGACTTGGTAGAAGGGTTTGGGTAATGGAGGAGGATCCCTCATGAATGGCTTAGTGCCCTCCCCGTGGTAGTGAGTAAGTTCTTTCTCTGAGTTCACGTGAGATCTGATTGTTTAAAGAGTCTGGAACCTCACTCCACCTTGATCTCTCTCTCACCATGTGACACTGCCTGCACTCCCTTTGCCTTTTGCTAAGACTGTAAGCTTTCTGAAGACTCACCAGAAACATATGCGAGTGCCATGCTTTCTGTACAGCTTGCAGAACGATGAGTCATCCCTACTGCTCCAGTTCCTGCTGTGGATCAAGTGGTTTCAAGTACAACTCATCCCACTCTTCTGGAGGGTGTAAGCCATCAGCTTTGGTAGCTTCCAGGTGGCATTAAGTCTGCAGGTGCTCAGAATGCAAGAATGAAAGAGGCTTGGCAGCTTCTAACTAGATTTCAGAGGATGTATGAAAAAGCCTGGGTATTCAAGCAGAAGCCTAACAGAAACCCCTGCAGAAACATTATACTAGGGCAGTGCCAAGGGGAAATATGAGATTGGGCCCTCCTATAGAGTACCTACCACAGCACCGCCTAGAAGAGCTGTGATACTGGAACCACCACCCTTCGGATTCCCAAATAGTAGAGCCACTGGCAGCTTGCACTCTGATCTTAGCAAAGCTGCAGATACTCAACTCCAACTCATGAAAGCAGTCACAGAGGCTGCACCCTGGAAAGACACAGGGGAGGAGCTGAGGAAGGCTTTGGGAGGCCACTCCTTGCACCAGTGTGCCTGTGGAAGCAGGACATGGAGTCAAAAGACATTATTTTGGAGCTTTAAAGCATAATGACTCCCCAGCTGGGTTTCAGACTTTCATGGAAACTGTTGCCCCTTTCTTTTGGCTGATTTCTCCTTTGTGGAATGGTAATGCATACCCAATGCTGTATCACTATTGTATCTTGGGAGTAAATAGCATTTTTTTTTTTTTTTTTTTTTTTTTTAATCTCATAGGCTCATAGGTGGAACAAACTCATGTCCAGATGAGATTTTGAACTTGAGACTTTTTTGGGGGGCCTGGAGTAAGATAAGCCTTTGGAGGTCAATTGGAAAGATGATTGAATTTTGCAATGTGAGAAGAGGACATGAGACATTGGGGGACAGAGAGGGAATGACACTGTTTAGATACTTGTCCCTTCAAAATATCATGATGAAATTTAATCCCTAATGTTGGAGGTGGGGGCTTGTGGGAGGTGCGTGGGTCATGGGGGTGTATCCCCCATAAATAACTTGGTGTCCTCCCCACATTAATGAGTGAGGCCTTGCTGTGGGTTCATATGGGATCTGGCTATTTAAAGGAGTTTGGGACCTCTCCCCTCAACTCCTTCTCTTACCATGTGGCACTGTCTGCTCTTTTTGCCTTCTGCCTTGATTGTAAGCTTCCTGAGGCCTCACCGGAAGCAGAGGCTGACAGCTTGCTTCCTGTACAACCTGCAGAACTATGTGCCAAAATAAACCTCTTTTCTTTATACATTACCCAGGCTCAGATATTTCTTAATAGCAACGCAAACTGACTAACACAAACATAAGATGTACTAAAAGTAAGCCTAGTAAGCAATAGGATTTAATATTTAGTAGTGTTTTATCACAAACCTCCACAGTATCATCAGTAGAGGACAGCAAGATGATGAGAAAGACTGAAATGAGGAATCTTCACTGGGGCTGTCTGATTTTTAAATGTTTGCAAAGCAACTCAAATGTCAAAGACATAATTTAAATGTATATCAGATGCAACAAAGAACAGAATAATCAGTATAGAAAGGCATATAAATAATGATTTAAAAGAAAATTCAAAAACTCTGTCACAGCATGCATGGGAACCAACTTCATTATGGAATATTATTTAGAGGAACCCCTTCTGATCTGAATGCAGTCATGCTTCACAGAGTAATATGTAAATGTACCTTTTAAAGTTCCCTGTCTCAATTATCTGGATAGAAGCACTATCTTCCTTAAAGAATAGGAAACTTTTGAAGTAGATGTTGAAGATTTCTTATCACACTTGTGTCCTCTATAGTAATTGCTATACTTGTCTGGGTAAATAAGAAAAGTTACCAGATGTGTTGTGAAAGTTAGCAGTTTAGAATCAACTTTCTTATAAAATAAATATGAAGTACTTGAGTTTTTATTAAACCATACTTTCTTTATTTAAACTTATTGTTGTTGAATGTATTCATTGCAAAAGAAAAGTGCGAGCAATGAATGAAATAAAATGTGTGTATTTGTTTAAAAGTGTTTTATTTACACTGTGCACTAAATTTCTGCTACTCAAATTAACTTTGAAGAGCAGGAGCACAGGCATCAGCTGGGAGCGATCATTTCCATCAAGTTCTCAGGTGATGTCCATGTTGCTGGTCTGGGTACCACACTTTAGCCAGGTTTGAATGAATGATATACCCACTTTCTATATAGGCTAATCTGATAGCTTGCTCTGAGTTTTACTAGAGTATTGTTCACTCCCAATTGTCTTATATTTTTGTCAAATTAGCCCAACTAGCAGACACTTCTCGTGGCTCAAATGGTACCAAGGAGAGCTCAGCCTATGATTCTGGAGGGAGCAAGCCATTAGCTTTGGTGACTTCCAGATAGGATTAAGTCTGCAGGTGCTCAGAATGACTTTCCATAGTCACTTTTCATACTCCAAGACTTAGTCAATGGGCATGACAAAACTGGTTGTTTCACCAAGCGGCCAGCAGAGACAGCAGCATGGATCACACCCTAAGATCAGAAGGGGTGAAGGACTGACTGTGCCTGCTCTGCAAGTGAATTTATTTTTGTCAAATAGCCCCCTACACACTCGTTCTGAAAGGGAGATACTAGTTTCTTCACATCGTAATGGGTCTGACAAAGACACAGTTTAGTTGCAGTATTCTTTCAGATTTAATTTCTGAAGTATGTGAGAGATGTGTTCACAGTTTAAGTCTCTCACAAATTACTACATTAGACATTGGTAGAATCTAGAAAAAACAAACTTGAAGACTAACAAATCATTAGGCTAGTGAAAAAGTAATTGTGGCTCTTCCAATTAAAAGTAATTTTAGTCTTAAAATTTGTTTTTTCTAATGTATCATGTCTAATTTTAAAATTACTATTAATTCTTATGTTTTATTTTATAGAGCCAGAGTCTCACTATGTTGCCCAGGCTGGTATTGAACTTCGGAGCTCAAAGAATCCTCCCACTTTCACCTCTCAAATTGCTAGGATTACAGACATGAGCCACTGCACCCGGTCTAAAATTCTTATTTATAGTGTACTTCATTGAAACTTTTTAAAATGTAGGAGAAATGTTACATCAGATATGATACTAGGCACACAAGAAAGCTGGAAAATAGTCACCCTGAAAATACATAATTTTGAAGAAATAATGACTGAGAATTTTCTCTGATATCTAAAAGAACAAAAATTACTAAATACTCACATGGAAATACCATATTTGGTCACCCCAAACTAAATGGAATTATCAAAAACCAGAAACAAGAGACAGGTTACCTGAAATTAAGTCATAAGAGACCTCAACGGGACCCATAGAAAAAGGAAGATAGTGGAAGATTATCTTCAAATTTCTGAGGAAAAAAAAAATGTCAACCCACTACTATTTATTTGCTTCTGCTAACCTTCAAGAGTAATAGCAAAATAGACATTGCATGCAAACAAAAGTGATAGACTAGTATTACCAAGCCTTCACTAAAAAAACCCAGGTAGTGAATTTTCCAAGAAGAAAAAATATGAACTTATAAAGACTGCACTGAATTGGTAATGGCAAATTTGTAAACATAAAATGTATTTCACAAAATGACACCAAAAAAGCCTGCAAGATCAGTGTTATGTGAATAAGTAGTGGAATTTATAGAGTTGAAAAGTCCTGATTTTGTTCTTTTTTTCTAAAAAATATTTTGCAATCTATGGTTAGAAGAAATAGACACAGTATTGTCTATTTTTGCAAAGCAAGTAGACAATTTAAATTGTGAATAAATACAATTTGTAAAAGCTGTTTTACCATATCTAAAAGCTAGAATAGAGTTTGACACGCATTGACTAAATGACTAGGCAAAAGCAAATATATGAATTTCTTGGATATGAGAGAAAAATGGTTGAATAGGAGTTTGGAATAAAAAAGAAAATTCTAAAATGTGTGTTAATATGGCTATGATTTTAATGAATTCTTATTTATTGTAAATTGGCTAAATGATAACAGTTACACAGACCAACATCCATTCTCCTTCTTTAGAAAAGTACAGAAGTACTGAAGTATTTTAGGGAAAGATTTCTAGACAAAACAGTGATAAAAGCCTGATTTATTGGGCAAAGTATTTTCCCATGGCTAAAAATTTGAGCCATGATTCAATTAATTCTGAGGAAAAAAGAGAAGACATTTGTAGAAGTCTCTGGAAATATATTTTTTAATTGGATTGTATTTCTATTCCTATTGTATTTTTGGAGGAATATAGAAGTCACTTTTTTTGCTCCTTTATGGCACTGATTGAATGAAGATATAGAAGCGATTTGCAGGTATTTTGTAAAAGAGAACAAACCTTAGAATGATACTAATGCCAGAAAATGCAAAACAAAAAGTTGACATCGAGTTGCTGACACAAATATACATTGAAGCTAATATACTTCTAGAATTCAGTTTATATTAACCAAATAATAATCTTTCTTGCTTAAGCCTCTTTGACTTGGCTTTGGGACCTATTTGTTTGTATGCTTGTGATTTCCTTCAATGCATTGCATATCAGACAGTTAAGAATGGAGCAGCCAGGAATCCGAGTAACCAGAGCTTTCAAAAACTTCTTACAGAGATATTGAAGTTAATTTAGATATGTGCAGAAGAAACTAATGTAGTGATATGAGTGGTACAGATGAGAAAGAAATACAACATTTCGAAAAAAAATTACTTAATTCTAAAGGCCCTTCTAAAATGTTAGTGTCTATGAAATGGGTAGATTTTAGATTTGGGGTTTTTGTATTCAATCACTGTTCTTTTCATCCTGGGTTTAGCCCCCATGAATTAAGAAAATTGGCCATAAACCTACCTTACAAGAGGTATATATTTGCTACTAATTTCTGGAATTTCAGATTTAGACAGTGTTATATATGTATAATATATGGCGAGTACAGACTTGTTGCCTCTAGTACATTATAAAAGAGACAGCACTGTTCACTAAATGTTCCTTTTGTTCTCCCTATTATTTTTCCATTCTTATAATTACTTGTTTCCATTGTCAACACAACATTTGCACCAGACAAAGTTAAACATGCCAGGAAGGCTTTATTTACAGTAGGGGAGAGAAGTCAGAACTCAGTCTGAGCGTAAGTGCTCAGAGGAGAGTTTTTAAGAAGTAAGTGGGAGGATTTTAGGCCATTTGTGTTTGCGAATTGACTTTACCCAAAGGAAAAGTAAATTTTCGTGTACTTTCATGACAGAAGGCAAATTTACAACATGTAGTAGAGGGAGGTGTTCACCTAAATTAGGCATCTAACTTCACACGTAAATTAGGAGATAAGATCACTCTTTTCCATGATATTTACATTTCAAAAGGATGGTTCCCAGATCCTTGGGAAAAAATCATTTTGGGTTGTAAAAGTGGCTGTGAAAAAGATGTACATCTCAAAAGGGCAGACAAATAATTTACAATCACAAATTCCCTAAAATAAATCCTCTTAGGAAAGGAAGGTCAGGGGCTTAGATGCGAAGAGGAAAAAGCCTTTCTGATGCTCTGTGGGTTTGAGGAGGTGTTTAAGACTGTATTAATGATCAGTTAACCAGTAGTAACCAACAAAATGTGAAAAAGTCACCATCTAATCTGGATTTCTCTTTTGGCCTCTACTGTAGTTAAGCCTTCTAGGACATGAATCCTTAATAGCTTTGGACTTCGAGTAATAACGTAGAGTATAGCTCAACCAAGGACCTGAGTTGGACATGAAGAATAAACAAAATACGTGTTTATTTTAAGCCACTAATACTTTTGGTTTCTTTGATACTACAGCATTATCTGGCATTGCCTGCCTAATACAGGTCTTGCTTTCAGTAGAATGTCACCTCAATTAAGTCACTGTGTGACACAAGCTTCTCTATAGGGAGTGGAGGATACAATTAGGAAAAGCTGTAGATGTCACTCTTGAGCAGTGGTGGAATGGTTGGCAACAACTTATCTGTGAAATATCTTGCGAGGCAGATTGCATGTCCAATTATTTTGTAGCTGTAGGGGAAAGAGGTCAAAAAACAAAGTTCGCGTTTTGGGGTTTTATTGACTAAATTTTATCAAGCATTACCAGAAAGATGAGTGAAGAAAGGGATTGCTAAACAGCAGAAATAAAATGAAGTAAACACTTTCTGAAATTTTGGGCTTTGATGCTATGAAGCTCAAACAGTAAAAGCTATAATTGAGAGGCAACTCTCTATCAAAACTCGACATTTTGGCCAAGACAAAAATGAGAGTGTAGCTTTCCCATTTATTGCTAAAAATTCTCAGAAGATTCAAGTGCCTCAGGGCAAAGATCAGATCACTCTCATAGAGAACAGTTAAACCACAAAACCAAATTAATTTATTTAGAGAATTTCAGGCTATAGTTTTTCCCCAGAAGCCAAAGAATTTGAGTTATCAACTTCAAATTTGAAGACAGAATAAAAGATCTATGGGTAAGAAATTACATGTAGAAAAACATAGATATGAAAGGAAAGTAAAATATCAGGACCCCAAACTCACTATGCCAAAAGGAAGAGTTAAGCTTGGAGACTGAGGCTTGCAGAAAACTGCCTTTCCTTTTGTTCCTAAACGTACAGCTATAAGATAGAAGGCTACATATCTCCCCAGATAGCCTCCCTCACCCTGACAATGAAAAATTAACAGCTTATCTTCATGAGGCAAGAGGAAACTAGAAATTCTCCCTCCACCGCCGCCCCTGCCCCATAGAGGAATACATATTTGTCATCTTCCTCTGCTCTACACTTTTCTTATGTAAAGTGCAGATTTACTAAGCATGACATGAATAAGTAATTGCTATTTTACCCCCTCCTTTTCACATACAACATGTGGATTCAGTGAGCGCTAATCAAAACCTCAAAGGAATGTAATGGCCTGTCTCATTTGTCTACCTCCTCCCACCTTTTTTTTTTCTTTCCTCCTTCCCCTCCTGCCCGCCTTCCCCCTTTCAATATTGAAGTGCTCAAAACTCTTTCTGGAAAAAGTGTCGACCACAGATTCTACTTGGCTTGTAATTCTTTTTTCCCCTTTCTTTCTTTTTTTTATGATTAACCTGAACAGCTGGTCATAAAGAGCTAAGTTTTGTAGCGACCACTGAGGACTTGCTGAGTGGGTAGTGATGGGTAGGGGGCTTCTCTCATGGGCACTGTAACAATATATTGCCAACCACTGGGGCCAATGCCATTTTCACGAGCCCCCATAAAGGTGGTCATTATATGATGGGATTGGAAAGAGGCAGGGGGAATGCATCAAGAATCTGTGGATAACCTGTCACTGAGTGGGAACAGTTTACAGACCAAGAACATCTCTCTAGCCCTTGAAAGTATTGTCTTCCTTTTTTTTTGTAAGATACTAAAGCTCTTTCTTTCTTTCTTTCTTTTTTCTGACTATACTTTAAGTTCTAGGGTACATGTGCACAACGTGCAGCTTTGTCACATAGGCATACATGCGCCATGTTGGTTTGCTGCATCTACTAACTCGTCATTTACATTAGGTATTTCTCCTAATGCTATCCCTCCCCCCTCCCCCCACACCACAACAGGCCCCAGTGGGTGATGTTTCCCTTCTTGTGTCCAAGTGTTCTCATTGTTCAATTCCCACCTATGAGTGAGAACATGCAGTGTTTGGTTTTCTGTCCTCGGGATAGCTTGCTCAGAATGATGGTTTCCAGCTTCATTCATGTCGCTACAAAGGACATGAACTCATTTTTTTTTAATGACATGACTCATTTTTAAAGGACATGACTCATTTTTTATTCCTTGGTGTATATATGCCACATTTTCTTAATCCAGTCTATCATTGATGGACATTTGGGTTGGTTCATCAAAAAGCGGGCAAAGGATATGAACAAACGCTTCTCAAAAGAAGACATTTATGCAGCCAAAAGACACATGAAAAAGTGCTCATTATCACTGGTCATCAGAGAAATGCAAATCAAAACCACAATGAGATACCATCTCACACCAGTTAGAATGGCGATCATTAAAAAGTCAGGAAACAACAGGTGCTGGAGAGGATGTGGAGAAATAAGAAGGCTTTTACACTATTGGTGGGAGTGTAAACTAGTTCAACCATTGTGGAAGACAGTGTGGCGATTCCTCAAAGATCTAGAACTAGAAATACCATTTAATCCAGTGATCCCATTACTGGGTATATACACAAAGGATTATAAATCATTCTACTATAAAGACACATGCACATGTATGTTTACTGCAGCACTATTCACAACGGCTTGTAACTCTTAATCCCTGTTGCATTCACAACCAAAATAAGCCTCCAAACTGATTGACAACTCTCTCAGGAACTTTTTCAGTTTACACTACATGTATGCATATAAACTATATCTTTATAAGAACTGTATGTATAAATACTTACTAGCATATAGAATGGGCTGGCACCAAATAAATAAAAATGTTTACTTTTTTTTGAAACAGTTAAGCTGCTAAAACAAATTCAAACCTGAAATAATATTAATTACAATAGTAATAATGCCATTACAAGTAATGTCAAAACTGCAATTATTTTTGCAGCAATCTAATAGCAAAGAAATAAATAACTGTTACTACTATAGACTTTGCCCCTTTCCCACGAATCTTTTAATTGAAATGAGTTTAGAAAGCTGAACAAGCCCAAAATAGGGAGATGCCTTCTAGCTAAGCCAAACAAACAAACAAAAAAAGGAATACAGTAGTCTCCCTTTATCCCCAGTTTTGTTTTTTGTGGTTTCAATTACCCACAGGCAACTGTGGTTCAAAAATATTAAATGAAAAATTCAAGAAATAAACAATTCATCACAGTGTAATAAAATATCACACCACCCCACTTTATCTCACCTGGAGAGTAAATCATTCCTTTGTCTAGTGTATTCGCAGTCTCAGTAACCATCTGGTTATCAGATGGAATGTTCTAGTATAACAATACTTGTGGTCAAGTAACCCTTATTTTATGTAATAAGGGTCTCAAAGTACAAGAGTAGTGATGCCGGCAATTCAGGTATGCCAGAAAGGAGTCATAAAGTGCTTCTTTGAAGTGAAAAATGGAAAGATGTTAACAATAAAAAAGACAATAAAATAGTAGACTGAAGTTGCTAGTATCTATGGTAAGAATGAATCTCATACCTGTAAAACTGTGAAGAAGGAAAAACAAATTTGGAATATACAGCGTTTGGTACTATATGTGATGTTAGGTATCTATGGAAGCCTTAGAACAACCTCTTGTGGATAAGAGGGAACGATTGTAAGGGAAAGAAGAATCTCTCAGAGTGCAGGACCAGGACAATAGAATGCAATGCACTGTGGCACAAGACCTGTACATCAGAATCAGAGCCTAATCAAGGAATACCCACCAACACTATGATGGGTGATGCTCACAATGCCTATCTAGGATCGCAGAAAAGCTGTAGTCAAAGGACTGTTGAGAATCTTTCATATCTCCCTTTCTGATTAGGAGACTTCAGTGCAGATATCCAGTCTTTGTTTCACTATCTAATATCAGGAATTTGTAGAGGGAAGATAACTTGTCCTATAGTGCAATGTTTTTCAGGTTAATAAGAGCCACAGCCAGACTTGTCATTGAAATCCCTCACAGCACCCAGAGATTCTATGATTTGAGCTGGATGTAGTGAATGAATGAATTTTTAGGTTGTTTTCCTCAGGGATGACTGAGTGTGTATTATATGTTGTAATAAAGAAAAAAGGACACAAACAAACACAAAGAGGTGTTTGGCAACGAAAACATAAAGCAAAATTATTGGTCACCCAATAACTCATTTGCCATTGTATATTAATCAGCCCTTTTCCATTTGACTATGGCCATAAGACAATTCCTCCCAATAAAATACAATGCTAGAGATTGTATGTTACTCTACAGTTTTATTGGCTCCTAACACAGTGTATTGTGAAGTCACATATTGAGATACTGTTAAAATGAATTAGATTCTTCATCCATCTGAGCCCCTAGGTCACTTTATGGAACAAAGGACCCTCTCAACCATAGGCATATTTCCTAAACTGTACATGAATTTTGAGGGAGAAACTAATGTTTAAGTCACAAAGAGTTTGGGGATGAGTTTTATCTAGACTAATATATACTGGAGTCATTGAGAAGAAACATACTGAAAGACAATTACTATTCTATGTTCCTATTCTATTTTGAAACCAATCCTTTTCTCTCAAGCATGTACAACTATAATCATGTACCTCATTTTCCTGAGAAAAAAAATTATTTCCACTTTTTTTCTTTTTCCTCATTCCTACTTAGCTCTTTAGAAATGCAGGTATAACCTCTACCTTCTCTTCACCAAACACTCTCTGAATTGCAAGCTTATATAACTATGTGTGTGCTTTGAAGTTCCAGGGACCAAATTTTACAATAAACCAGGTACCTCTGGAATTTTTTCCCACCAGATTACCTCGAGCAGTTTACAACCTAACTCTGCCCCAGAAGGTGCCAGCCAGACTGCCCAATAGACAAGACACTGAAGTGAGTCACAAAGACCCCAGACCTCCTCATCCCCTCCATTGCATGCCTTTCACACCAAGTCCCACAATCCCCTTTTTGTAAAGAGACAAAATCTCCCTGTGTTGCCAGGCTGGTCTCAAACCCGTGGGCTCAAGCAATCCTCCTGCCTTGGCCTCCCAAAGTGTTGGAATTATAGAGCCACCACACCCAGGTCCAAGTCCCCTTTTATAAACCATTGCCTTCTCCCTAGAAATTGGACGTGATTGCTTTGAAAGGGAATCTAAACATTTCTTGATTACTAGGTTTGGTTGATAAAGTCACCGTCTTTCCACCAGACCTTGCTCTTGTTAAGTGAACTCTGCAAGTGGTGAGTAGCCGGACCTGCATTCAATTACACATGGACAATCAGTGTAGAAGAGCCAGTATCTGAAATCTAATACTAGTATCTGAAAACCATCCAAGATTTAGCAGGGATTGTGAACTAATTAAAATTGTGCATTTACTTCAGAATGGGAACTACTGTCAGAATGATGTTGAGATATGAAAAATGATGGTTGGTGTCTGTTAGCTTAAATATCATCACCTTAACTAATATGTATATTTCATTGAAAACTGTGAATTATAAATTAACATAAAACACCACCACTCTAATAATTTGAAAAATATTGAAAGATAAGGCACTTGAAAAATCCCATAACCCTAACAAAAATAAATATTTCTACACATTGCCTGCAGTCTTGTTTATAATTTTGTTTTATAAATAATGGATTTTAAAAATATTTTCATTTTAATAAAATATTTATGCTATTGGAGTAATATGTATACAATATTCTATGAAGTAAGTATAATGCAATTTACATAAATATTATAGTTGTGGTAGGCGAAAGGGTAGCATCCAAATGTTCAGCAATATATACAAGTGTATGCTGAATATCACCAGACTAGAAACAGACCATGTGATTCATATTAATTACTTCCTCATGAAAGTTGAACACCACATATTTGTGTGATTATTATAACATATTAAAGTGCTTTCAAAAGAATAAATCTATTCATGTTATAGTTATTTATGATGGTACAAAATTAGTTGCGTTATTTGTAAACATCATATTGATATTCGCCACAATGTCTCAGAAAGTCCTAATAATGTAAAACGAAATTCTACTTTTTGCTTCCCTATCTGTCTCTCTCTTTGTGTCTTCCTCACTGTCACCTTTTTCCTCTTTCTTCCTTCTCTCTTTTTTTCCTTCTTTACATGTTACCTTTCTTCTTTTATTTCCTTTTTCCTCCCTTTCTGTCTTATTTTTTCATAAATACAAACAGCTTTCTATTCTATATATATATATATATAAACAAATAAAATCTACTTGCTGCCTTGCTAGTTAGTCCTGATCCTAACCATATTGCAATCCTGAATAATATTAGTGTCTATAAGAAGAAAAGGCCAGATATATCTTTTTTAATGTAACACTCTTAACTATAACAAAATTCATTGGGTTTTTTGGTTTTATTTTGTTTTGACTTTTCCCTTTGTGTCTTATCTAGGGTTCCTTCTAAAACAAGGTTTGGGTTTGGAAAGCTTATTTGGGGAAGCAATCACATGTATCAGAAGTGGAGGACTGGGAAGAGTGATACAGGCAGGTAGGGTCGGGGGAGCTCTCCATGGGTGAGCTACTACAATTATGGTTACAGCTCTCAGTTACCAAGACCCATGCTTGAGGAGGAACTCCTTAAAAGCTGTAGAGAAAATGTTCCAGAAGAGTCCACTGAATAATTCTGGCTGTCATCGTCTATCAGTCAAGAATCATTTCTGAGAGTCACAGCGTACTCCCCATAATATTTATGCAGAAAGGTCAAATATATTTAAATATATTTTCTATTAATATTCTTAATGTACTCACGAGAAAATTTCAAACGATGTATATGGCTGTGATATAAACCTTTAAACAAGATGCATAGTGTTTTAAGTTAGATTGATTTTAGTCAATGAAAATTTTATTTTTACAGAATACTTCAGAAATTTTCCACCTGAAGATGTAAGAGAAATCAGTGCAACATTTCTTTCTTCAGTGATTCAAGTGCTTCACAAAAATGACCATAGATTTCTTTTTCAGAGAGGGAGGCATTTGGAAATCAATTTAAATTAACCTGCTCACAACTTTTAATTGACATATTTATTGGCTTGCAGTTTCACTGCTGATACAGCAAACCAAAATAGACCAGATCATAGATTCAGTGTAAGTCACTCTTATCTCACATTAGTTTAAGTAATTCTGTTTGGTTTAATATCAAAATTAGAAACATATAATTGTGATTTTTAGTGTTGCATAATGATTAGAATTAGAAGACCAATTGGAGAATTACATGTATTGTATTTTGCCATTCATTAAATAATTCAAACACAACATGTATGTACATTTTCCAGGTATTTAAAATAAAGAAAATGTGGAAAAATAGTTATTGGAGAAATTGATAACAAAAGGAATGCTTTTCAGTTGAATGTGATTGAAAATAGTTATGAAATAGTATGTATAAAATTTATTAAAAACCATGCAATACTATAAAACTCAGCTCAAAAACTATAAGACTCAATTTTCAAATGATTACTACATGATAAATTATTAATAATGCTCAAGTCATCTGCAAACAGGGACAATCTGAATTCCTCTTTTCCTAATTGAATACCCTTAATTTCTTTCTCCTGACTGATTGCCCTGGCCAGAACTTCCAACACTATGTTGAAGAGGAGTGGTGAGAAAGGGCATCCCTGTCTTGTGCTAGTTTTCAAAGGGAATGCTTCCAGTTTTTGCCCATTCAGTATGATATTGGCTGTGGGTCTGTCATAAATAGCTCTTATTATTTTCATATACGTCCCATCAATACCTAGTTTATTGAGAGTCTTTAGCATGAAAGGCTGTTGAATTTTGTCGAAGGCCTAGATGACACGATTGTATATTTAGAAAACCCCATCATCTCAACCCAAAATCTCCTTAAGCTGATAAGCAACTTCAGCAAAGTCTCAGGATAAAAAATCAATGTGCAAAACCCACAAGCATTCCTATACAACAATGACAGACAAACAGAGAGCAAAATCATGAGTGAACTCCTGTTCACAATTGCTTCAAAGAGAATAAAATACCTGGGAATCCAACTTACAAGGGATGTGAAGGACCTCTTCAAGGAGAACTACAAACCACTGCTCAACGAAATAAAAGAGGACACAAACAAATGGAATAACATTCCGTGCTCATGGATAGGAAGAATCAGTATCACGAAAATGGCCATACTGCCCATGGTAATTTATAGGTTCAACGCCAGACCCATCAAGCTACCAATGAGTTTCTTCACAGAATTGGAAAAAAATACTTTTAAGTTCATATGGAACCAAAAAAAGAGCCCACATTGCCAAGACAATCCTAAGCCAAAAGAACAAAGCTGGAGGCATCACGCTACCTGACTTCAAACTATACTACAAGGCTACAGTAACCAAAACAGCATGGTACTGATACCAAAACAGAGATATAGACCAATGGAACAGAACAGAGCCCTCAGAAATAATGCCACACATCTACAACCATCTGATCTTTGACAAACCTGACAAAAACAAGAAATGGGGAAAGGATTTCCCATATAATACGTGGTGCTGGCAAAACTGGCTAGCCATATGTAGAAAGCTGAAACTGAATCCCTTCCTTATACCTTATGTAAAAATTAATTCAAGATGGATTAAAGACTTAAATGTTAGACCTAAAATCATAAAAACCCTAGAAGAAAACCTAGGCAATACCATTCAGGTCATAGGTATGGGCAAGGACTTCATGACTAAAACACCAAAAACAATGGCAACAAAATCCAAAATTGACAAATGGGATCTAATTAAACTAAAGAGCTTCTGCACAGCAAAAGAAACTACCATCAGAGTGAAGAGGCAACCTAGAGAATGGGAGAAAATTTTTACAATCTACCCATCTGACAAAGGGCTAATATCCAGAACCTACAAAGAACTTAAACAAATTTACAAGAAAAAAATCAAAGAACCCCATCAAAAAGTGGGCAAAGGATATGAACAGACACTTTTCAAAAGAAGATGTTTATGCAGCCAACAGACACATGAAAAAATGCTCATTATCACTGGCCATAAGAGAAATGCAAATCAAAACCACAATGAGATACCATCTCACACCAGTCAGAATGGCAATCATTAAAAAGTCAGGAAACAACAGGTGCTGGAGAGGATGTGGAGAAATAGGAACACTTTTACACTGCTGGTGGGAGTGTAAAGTAGTTCTACCATTGTGGAAGACAGTGTGGCGATTCCTCAGGGATGTAGAACTAGAAATACTATTTGACCCAGCCATCCCATTACTGGGTATAAACCCAAAGGATTATAAATCATGCTGCTATAAAGACACATGCACATGTATATTTATTGTGGCACTATTCTCAGTAGCAAAGACTTTGAACAAACCCAAATATCCATCAATGATAGACTGGATTAAGAAAATGTGGCATATACACACCATGGAATACTATGCAACCATAAAAAAGGATGAGTTCATGTCCTTTGTAGGGACATGGATGAAGCTGGAAACCATCATTCTGAGCAAACTGTCACAAGGACAGAAAACCAAACACCGCTTGTTCTCACTTATAGGTGGGAATTGAGCAATGAGAACACTTGGACACAGGGTGGGGAACATCACACACCAGGACCTGTCGTGGGGTGGAGGGAGAGGGGAGGGATAGCATTAGGAGAAATACCGAATGTAAATGACGAGTTAATGGGTGCAGTACACCAACATGGCACATGTATACATATGTAACAAACCTGCATGTTGTGCACATGTACCCTAGAACTTAAAGTATAACAATAATAATAAAAAAAACACACAATGGAATTCTGGTCAAAGGATACAAAATTTCAGGTAGGAGAAATAAGTTCAAGAGACCTATTTTACCACATGGTGACTATAGTTAACGACAATGTATTGTATTAATAAAATGTGCTAAGAGAGTAGATTTTAAGTGTTCTCACCTCAAAAAATGATAAAAACATGAAGTAATGCATGTTAGTTATCTTGACTTAGACTTCCACAACGTATACATATTTCTAAACAAGATGTACACAATAAATGTATACAATTTGTATTTGCCAATTAAAAAAATAAAATTTTTTTGAAAAAATAAATAAATAAATAATCCTCAAACTCACATTATTCACAATAACACAGATCTTTTCCACATGACACTTCCTTTATAGATCCATGTGTTTTCTTAAGCAGAAAATATTAAATATCCTGAATTATGAATTTTAAATAATGCCCCCATACCAGATAAAAATTATGTTTATAAAGCAAAACTACAAAATATGGCTCTTGAAGATATTTAAGGATGAGTTGTTTTATTTTTATTTTATTTTTATTTATTTATTTATTTATTTTTTTGAGATGGAGTCTTGCTTTTTCTCCCAGGCTAGAGTGCAGTGGCATGGTCTCGGTTCACTGCAACCACTGCCTTTCAGGCTCAAGCAATTCTTCTGCCTCAGCCTCCTGCATAGCTGGAACTACAGGTGCATGCCACCATGCCTGGTTAATTTTGTATTTTTGGTAGAGACAGGGTTTCACCATCTTGGCCAGGCTGGTCTCGAACTCCTGACCTCAGCCTCCCAAAGTGCTGAAATTACAGGTGTGAGCCACTGTGCCTGATCAAGGATGAGTTTTGTATGGATAAAGGACTGCGTAGAAAGTAATCATGAATACCTAACGTCTGTTAAGCTGTTAGAATATTTGTGCAAAGTATTTAATAGGAAAAGAAGCTTGTTTTACATGTATTCAATACACTTTGAATAACATGTTTAATTTATGGAAATATAAAAGAGAGAAAAGTAATAGTTTTTCTTCACATAATGAACACACAGGTATTATTTCCATTTATGGGATCCTAAATTCAAATTCTATTCAAAGGTTTCTTGGAAAGATGCTACATTTAAGCTAAAGGATTTAAAAATAATAAAGAGTCAATACATATTATTCACATTAAATGTAGTAAAGTAAGATGTAGTTCACTAGCAGAGAGAGGACCTGGCTTAGCCTAGGTAAGGGAAACACTAAAAAGTTGACACTCACAGTTACTAATATGATTTATCATCTCCTGGAAGTTTAGCGAATTCATTTTGTAAGAGACTAAAATTTCCATTATCAGCAGTTGACATAAGAGTCTACCTTTAAACTTTAGATAAATCAATTGGAAAGCTATTATATCTAAAAATAAGATTCACTTAAGAGCCAATTTACAAAGTAAAGCACAAAAATCAATATTTAAGTATTATGCACTCTTCAGATACCTGTTTAAATATTATCCTCTAGAAGAAAATTTAAACAAGTTCACACCTTCTACTTTTCCTTCTGTAAGAGTTGAAGAAAGAAGAAAGAAACATGAAGCGCAGCTTAACAGTCAGAGACAGGTTTATTTTAAAGAATAAACCTGAGACGGGCTTCTGCTGAGTTAGTTCAGGAGTACTCTCTCTTACAGACTAAGAGCATTTAAGGGTTCAGGGTGGGATTGCTTACCGCAGGCTCAGAGTATCTATCTGTGTCTCTGTCTTGCTTATCTAGGTAAGAGAGTTGTGTGTCTGTTCCCATACATCTTTCTGTAGCTGCAGGCATAACCCCTAAGTCTGCTTTTAGCTTCCCCATCTTAGTGCACCTAAAGGGAAAAGAATGTGCTTATTTGGGTCCACTGTTTTACTGGAGCCCATTGTATGAGGATGAAGTTTGGTGGTTACCCAAGAGACTTTACTCCTCCTTCCACGCCCGAGCTGTCTTATCTGTGTTATACTGTCTGCTCTTTCAGGCTGCTTGCTGTTAGAAGAGAAGTGATTTCCATGAAATGCGTGAGGTTAGAAAGGGAGCTGGAACTTCAAATTGTGATGTTTGTCCAAGATGATGGTGTTCCTGCTCTGTCACCTTCAACATTCTTTATTAGTATGACAATAGTGTAATTATGTATTTAAAGGTCTTATAAAAATTGTAAATGTATTACTTCCAACAAAATTTAAAAAAATAGAAAATGTGACTAAGTTTTTTTCTTAATTTACTTGGAAGAATAAATCGGTGCACACTGAAACATTTCTGTAAGGAAAAGTGAGAAGGAAATATTTACATCTATCAATTAAATGTATTGTCACTTAAATTACTTGCAATAGTCTGATAGTGGCTCAGGAATAGAAAAAAATAAACAGCAAAATGTGTCAGTGAGCAAATGAGTTACAAAATAATACCAGCTTTTCGCAAACTCATGGAATTCATAAACAAATGTTTATGCTTATGTTGACTATCTTTGCTTAGAGGTTCCAAGAAGAGAGACTTATTTGACTAGGGTAGAAATATGAGCTATTATACATAATTGTACAAATAGCTTGTACTAAGCCTATGGCTTCTCATATAATCATCAAATTTTGTAGTCCATTTTTCTGTAGGGGAGAGTTGGGGGAATAGTCTGAAACTCTTTTAATCTTTGCCAGTTTTGATTCTTCTTGCTGTTGTAAGGAAATTAAATGAAGAATAGCATATTTTAAAACATATGATTATTAATTAGTTACATAAATGGACGAACACCTTTGCTTTCACTATAAAGTTATAGGTGGCAGCTAGGGAATGATCAGAGAGCTTGAGTTTGTATGTTTAAAGATTATTTCAATCACTATAAGGTTTTTTGGCTCGTAAGTTTTTCTAGGTTAATATTTTGTGTTTCACGATGTAACTAAAGATATAGACTGAAAATTTTTGGTTTTATTCCGCCATTGATAACATTACACATTTGGACTCTAAATTTCTAAACAAGAAAAATTTTAAATAACATTGTATTAGTCTGTATTCATGCTGCTAATAAAGACATATCCGAGACTGGGTAATTTACAAAAGACAGAGGTTTATTGGACTTACAGTTCCACGTGGCTGGGGAGGTCTCACAATCATGATGGAAGGCAAGGAGGAGCAAGGCACATCTTACATGAATGGCAGCGGCCAGAAAGAGCAAGATCTCCTCTTTATAAAACCATCAGATCTCATGAGACTTATTCACTATCCCAAGAACAGCATGGGAAAGACTTGCCCCCATGATTCAATTACCTCCCATTTGGTGTCTCTCACAATACATGGGAATTCAAGATGAGGCCTGGGTGGGAACACAGCCAAACCATACCAAATGTCATTAGAGATATTTACACTTACAGAAACTAATAAAGGTTTGAAACATGTAAGATAAATATAAACTGAAAAATGTCAGTTTGTCTCACCATGAGTCATTTTATGCATTTACATCTCAAATCTTGTCATAGTAAATATTCTTACCTTTCTGTCTTATTATGAAAGCTTTTAAGTTGCCACACTTCTTTGAATTTTATCACAGCTTCAAAGAGCACCTTAGTTTTATTTTTAAGCCTTTTACTTCTACTGAGGTGATTAATTGGAGACCTGCAGAATTTTATTTTATCCAACATTTTATGTGCAAGTACTGATATACATAGATAAATAGGAAAGACAGATTAAAAACTGATAGAGAAACTGCATGGATTTTATGCATTTTAGAAATTAAGCATATTTAGTGTTTACAATTTTTTAGTTTTAGAGTATATCTTATATTTATTTTACAATGGGGCAATTTGTTTAAATTTTATCAAAAATATTTCCTTACTATCATCAACAACTTATAAGGGATAAATTAGCACCTTATTTCCTCTTCCTAATATAATAATGCTGATTTTCAGATTTTTCGGCATTATATTTATAAACAACACATCTATATTTATACAGAATTAATCATTTCAAAGTGCAGATAATGTGGGCAGAATCAAGAAAGATATAAGAATCCTTGTGTGGACAAAGAATAAATTCCTAACCCTCTTCCTACCACAAAAAATATGCATTCATTCAGTAGCTATTGTGAAAGCATTTGCCCAACAATATAAAAAATAAATAAATATGTACTTTTTACTTTATACCATGTATCTGCAGTATATTTATCATGTGTTAAATTGTAAATGTAAAAGATACCCTTAAAATTATAGTTCAAGTACATTCTAAACTTAAATGCAATTGAGGTAAAAATCAAGACTCAGAAATAAATTTTACTGCATACCATCTTTACATTCTGTATATGTCATTTGTCACAAATAGAAAAAACAATTAACCAGTGATCAAAGGTAAGCAAACTATGACCTGCAAGTCAAATCCAGCCCATAAACTAAGTGTTTGTTTATGCTATGCCCATAAACCAAGAATGGTTTTTATTTGTATATTTTATTTAAAATACATGGAAAAGAGGGAGCATAAATCTTCACTCCTTAACTGTGAGCTATGTATAGAGACTACTTTTAAACAAAATAGTACAGAAAGAGGTTGAAGTTAATCTTGGTGATGGAGAAATCTGACAAATAATACTTCAGTCAGTTGATCAAGGTCAACATCAAAAATTATAAATCCTGTTGATAATAATGTGTATCCTGGATGTGATATAATAAAAATGGCACTTTACCTCTTTGATCTTTCACCCCAAAACCCAAATCTCCACTCTAATCATGAGAAAAAAATAGACAAATTCCACTAGAGGAGCATATTCCAGAAAACCTCAATGCTTTCAAAGTGAGAAAAACAAAGGAAGTCTGAGAAATCATCCTCGATAAATTGAAATGCCCAGTAACACCACATAGAACTTTCTATTGATGTGTTGCTTTGGGAAAGGCTAGAGATTGTAGCAGCAAAGTGTTAGAAATGCTTACATATCCCAAGTCTCAGGCCATCTTTCAATAAAGCATTTTTATCATTTTGCTTTCTTTCCTTTGACACATTTTTTTTCTGGCAAATATCCAAAAACTGATTAGAAGATGATTAGCTTATATGATTTATAATGGAAGATTATTTATTTATTTTTCAAACATTGACAAAGTTTGGCTGAAATAAATAAAATAATTAAATGGAAATAATGAAAACTAATATTTATTCCTAGATTAATACATTTTCAATATATCTGATGGAGTCATTGTCAAGTTTTCACAATTTTGAGGGTATTAATTGTATTGATCATCACCTAAAACTAAATTTTAAAAATATTTGTAATGGACATTTCCTAAAATTAATCATTTATTTAGAAAATTTCTATGGATTTGCCACAACATACTGTAGTAATCTAAAGTACCTATTGATTTTCCATTTATGCACCATACAACATATGACTATTCTTCTCATTAGCTTTGTTTTATTTTTAAACCTGCCATCTTCACTTGCTTGTAAGAATATACACTTTCCGGGGTTGGAACGCTAGACCTGGTGACGTGGGTTCATGAGCAGGATCTTCCAATCTGTGGGTTGCGCAGTTCCATGGAAAAAGCAGTTTCCCCAACTGGGTCGCACGCTCACTCACCACCTCCCTTGGCTGGAGGGAGAGGGTTCCCCTGCCCTGTGTGGCTCTCAGGTGAGCCACCACAAATAAGGCATCTACCATTATATGCCTCTAAAATAACTCTTGTTATGAACCCAATTGCCATCACTTTGAGAATTGTAATATCATCATATTTATCTTCTCATTTTACAAAGTTCCTTAGTAGCTTATGTCCCAAGTGCAAATTTGTATATATTTTCTAGTTTCATTTACTCTTGATTTCTGTGCTATTTAAATTACCTAAATGTAATTTTCAAGTTGTCTTTATTCTAATTATCCTCAATGAATACTGGAAATCTAGTGTAGTAACAACTTGATGCATGCACACAATAGACATTATTATTACTGATTATTAGATCTTCATTAGAGTGTTTTTTATTCATTAATTTTGTACATCATGTGACATCTATTAATTAGCATACTGATTCTTATTGCGTGGACTTTCGACACAATGTGCAAAGAACATTTCTTACAATAACACAATCTCTTTACACAGTAACTAGTCAATAGATAATTACTAAATTGTATAGATTAGGCTGCTGTCTTTGTTTGTGCCACTAAAACAAAATACCTGAGGAAAATTTATGAACAGCAGAAATTTATTTCTCACAGTTCTGGAGGCCGGGAAGTCCAAGATCAAAGCATTTTGTCAGGTTGGTATCTGGTGAAGGCCTGTTCCTCATACCTGACATATTTCTAGGTGTCCTCACCTAGGTGTAAAGGACAGAAAGGTCAAATAGGGATGAATACTGACTTCTCATGTGGGAGAAGAATGGAAGAACAAAAAGGGCATAAGTTAATTCTCCCTGTCCCTTTTATAAGGCACTAATCCATTCGTGGGGTGTAGACCTCATGACTTAGTCATTTCCCTACCAGCCCCACAACTTAATACCACCACACTGGAGATTAAATTTTAACTCATAAATTTTGAAAGATATTCAGACCATAGCATTCTGCTTCTTTCCCTGAAAATTCATGTGTTTCTCATAAGAAAAATACATAAATTCCATCCCAACAGCCCCAAAAATCTTACCTTTTTCCTGCATCAACTCAAAAGCCTAAAGTCTAGAGTCTCGTGTAAATCAGATATGGGTGAGACTCAAGATATGAATCATCCTGAGGCAAATTGCTTTCCATCTGCGAATACGTGAAATCAAACAAGGTATGTGTTCCCAAAATACCACGTTGAGACAGGAATAGGCTAGATAGTCCCATTCCAAAATAAATAAATAGGCGAAAAAGGGTGGATAAAAAGTCCCCAGTTTATCCAAAACCAAACGAATCAAATGAAATTAGATCTTAAGGCTCAGTAACAATCATTTTTTGGAACTCCATGTCCTGCCTTTCTAATACACTTGTGTAAGGGTTGGACCCCCAAGGCCTTGGGCAATTTCTCACCTGTGGCTTTGCTGGGTGGACCCCATGGTTCACCTCTCATGCTGTTATAGCTTGGATATTTGTCCTGTTCACATTGCATGTTGAAATTTGATCCCCATTGTTGGAGGTGGAGCCTAGTGGGAGGCGTTTGGGTCATTGTGGGGCAGATTTCTCATGAACATCTTGGTGCTGTTGTAGAGGTGAGAAGTAACTTCTCGATCTTTTAGTCCAAGCAAGAACTGGCTGTTTGAAAGTGTGTGTCACCCTCCCCAAACCATTGCATGTACATAAAATGCCTGTTCCTCCTTTGTCTTCTGCCATCGTTGGGGTTCTTATCAGACACAAATGCTGGTGCCATGCTTCTCATATAGCCTGCAGAATCATGAACCAAATAACTCTCCCCTTTTAAAAAATAAATTAGCCAGTCTCTGGTATTCCTTTATAGAAATGCAAAACAGACTAAGATATCTGCATTGTAGTTGCATTCCTGTATGCAACACTGCATGCTAGTATTTCTGGGGTCTCAGAAGTAGCCCCATTTCCGTGGTTCCACTACACATTGTCCTAATGGTGGCTCACAGTGGCTGTGAGCCCATGGTTTCACTAGGGATTGCCCTAGCAGAAACTGTTGGCAACAGCCCAAACCAAACTCTTTGCAACAGCCCAAACCCTGTGGCAGTTATTTGGCTCAGCAGTGAAGCTCTCCAGAGCATCCTTTGAAATCTAGGTGGAAGTAGCCATTTCTCCACCACTTGTACACTCTACATTCTTCATAGTAAGGACCACATCATGCCAACAAGGTGTACTGCTTGTGCCTTCCAAAGCAATAGTCTGCATTGCACCTGCGGTGGCAAAAAGCTTTGCGCTGGAAAGAGGAGAATAAAGACTTGATGTGGCCCTGGGCAGTGAGCCCTATATCTGAAGAGCACACTGGGCCCTTACTTAAAACTTTTCTGCCTTCAAGGCCCTATTTATCTGGGCCTGGGATGGGAGTGACAGCCTGAAAGATTTCCAAAATGCCTTTAGGGTTATTATTTCACTGTCTTAATGAAAAGCTTCTGGCTTTCTTCTATTCATTCTAATCTCCCTATCATAAATTTGTTTGTCCACACCCTGATTTCTCTCCCAAACAGGACTTCTCATTCTTTAGATGGCTAGGCTGAGAGTTTTCTAATTCTTTAAGTTTTGCTTCCCTTTTAATTATAAACTTTTCTTTAATTCATTTATGCATTTTTACATTTTACTATAGCAAGTCGAGAGAAGCATACAGTGTGCAGAACACATTGCTTAGAAATTATTTCCGCAAGCTGGGTGCGGTGGTTCACAGTTGTAATCCCAGCCCTTTGGGAGGCCAAGGTGGGTAGATCACTTGAGCCCAGAAGCTCAAGACCAGTCTGGGCAACACTGCAAAACCTTGTCTCTAAAAAAAAAGAAAAAAAAAAATAGCTGAGCGTGGTGGTGTGTGCCTATCATTCCAATTACACAGGGGCTGAGGCATAAGGATTACTTGAGTGCCGCAGTTCCAGGCTGTAGGGAGTTGTGATCATGCCACTGTACTCCAGACTAAGTGACAGAGACAGACCCTACCTCAAAAAAAAAAAAAAAAGAAAAAGAAAAAAAAGAAAAAGAAAAAAATTATTTTGCCAAATATCCTTGTCCATTACTCTTAAATTTCACTTTCTATAAAATATCAGGGAACAGACATAATTCAGCCAGGTTTATTGCCACTTTTTAGCAATGTAAACCAAAAAGTATCTGAGACAAGTCTCAATCAATTTAGAAATTTATTTAGCCAAGGCTAAGAATATGCCTGTGACACAGCCTCACGGGGTCCTGGCAGCATGTGTCCAAGATAATGAGGCTACAGCCTGGTTTCAGAGATTTTAGGTAGGCATGAGACATTAATCAACACATGTGAGATGTACATTGGTTGGGTTCAGAAAGGTGGGACAACTTGAAGTAGGAGGCTTCCAGGTCATAGATAGATTCAAAGATGTTCTGATTGACAATTTGTTGAAAGAATTTATCTAAAGACATGGAATTAATAGGAGCAAGTGTCTGGGTTAAGATAAGGGGTTGTGGAGACCAACATTCTTGTTATGCAGATGAAACCTCCTGGTAGCAGGCTTCAGAGAGAATAGGTTGTAAATATTTCTTATTAGACTTAAAAAGTCTGTTTTATCAGTCCTTATTTAGGGGTAGGGTTGGGGAAGGGTCTCAGTCTGTCATCTAGGCTGGTGTGCAGTGGTACCATTATGGCTTACTGCAGCCTTGAACTCCTGAGTTCAGGTGATCCACTCACCTCAGCCTCCCCAGTAGTTGGAACTACAGGTGTGTGCCAGCATGCCCTGCCAAATTTTTCTGTATTTTTTGTAGAGACAGGGCTACAAAATGTTGCCTAGGCTGATCTTGAACTCTGAGACAAGCAGTCCACCCACATCAGTTTCCCAAAGTGAGCCATCATGCCTGGCTATTCTATCGGTCTTAAGGCCACTGTTTTAATGTTAATGTTGGTCAGCTGTCCCTAAATTCCAAAGGGTGGAGGGTATAATGAGGCATGTCTTAACCTCACTTTTCATCATGTCCTGAACTAGTTTTTCAGGATAACTTTGGAATGACTTTGACTGAGAGAAAGGGTCCATTTAGTTGATTGATAGTCTTAGAATATTTTTGAATTATAAGCAAGGATGCCACTTCCTTGGGTTTGCATTAGTATACTCCTCATTTTTGCCTAAGACTTCATCAAATGAGCTTTACTGTCTGTATTTCTATGAGCTTTGTGATTATGACCACTTACAGAATCTCTAAGATGAATGTGACTTTTCCTATAGGATTTCTCTGCATCTGAGTCGCCACCAGAATTATTTGTAACAGTTTGTTCATGGTAATCTAGGCTTTTTCCAGAATTTGCTTCAAAAGTGTTCCAGCCTCTAACTATCACCCAGTTCCAAAGCTGCTTCCACATTTTTAAGTATTTGTTATAGCAATACCTATTCCTCCAGTATAATTTCCTATCTATGACTATTTGTGCTCCTATAACAACATACCTGGGAATGGGCAATGTATAAACAACAGAAATTTATTTCTCATAGTTTGGAAGATTGGGCAGTCTGAGGTCAAGTCATCTGTAGGTTTAGTATCTGCTGGAGGCTACCATCTAGGTGCTTTGCATGGTGGGAGGGATAAAAAGGGCAAAAGGAGACAAACACTGTGTCCTCACATGGCAGAAGAGAGGAAGAACAAATAGCACCTGAGTTATTCCTTCCAGTCCTCATATAAAGCACTGTTTCATTCAGGCAGACGGAATCCTCATGAAGTACTTACTTCCTGAAGGCCACACCTCTCAATACCACCACATGGAGGTTCAGTTTCAAGTCATGAATTTTGCAGGTTCTAAATTGTATCTTTCAGCTTCTTAGAATCCATTTTATTTACAGCGATGGTGGGAATTTAGCACATTCATTTCATAAAATTTTGTTTGTTTATTTTGTCATACAGAAGTCTTGCTGGACTATGAATAGAGATTATTTTTTTCATGTATAAGTACATCATGTCTACATTACCCTGTTTTCCATGACATGCTTTTGGAGCATTAAGCTCTCTGAAACAACTGCCACGAACTAAAATCTTAGATTAGTAAAAGCTATTTTGTCACTGATAATAAAGCATATCTAAAACAAATCCAGGAGAATTATAAATTATCTGCCTTATACCTTTATTAACATACAGTTATTTTATTTAGACTTCTTGGGCCATATAAATGTCAAGTTAAATAATTCTGAAACTCCCAAAGTTATTTTTAACTCACTCAGTACTAGGCTGTACATAACCAGAAACTATTGGAAACAAAAATTGAAAAATGATTGCTTGGAGAAAAAAATGGAAAAATAACAATGTAAAATTCAAAACTATCTTCCTGTTTATATTTATTTTTCCCCCTCATTTTTGATATTTCAACATTTTGATCTATTCACACAAAATCATGGCAAATAAAATTTCATTCCTCTTCAATAAATCTTATTAAGTAAAACCGATACAGTTTCATGCAAGCTCACAGTAATACACTTGGATATGCATTGATGGTTTGGCGTTTCTGATGGAAATTTGTTTTAAGTAGGTTGCAATAATCCAATTTTCTTTTGACAAGTTACTGCTAAATGTCACTCAGGGATATTTTTAAATATTTTTTTTCAACTGCAGGAATAAAATTTTAAAGTAAAAAAAAGGAAAGTATATATTATTATGTCAACACTATTTGTTCTAAGTTTGAGAAAACTGTTGCACAGAGGGGAAAAGTAACATGCTTAGTCACATAGCTAAATGGAAATAGAAATTGAAAAACATTTTTTGATGTGACTAAATTTCAACATGTATTATTTTGCAGCAAGTAAGCCATATAAAGAGGAATTTGGTAGTGGAGGTAAGCCTTTTAAATACAGAGAGGTGTTAGGGTTTAGAGACAATCCATTTTTGTTCCTGAGTCTTATTAAGTCCAGGTATTTTATCAAACGATCCTACGTATTCATCAATACAAGATTAAAGAAAACTATGATCCTCCAGGGAATGACCCAATGAGCAATAGCATTGAGTTTTTCTATTTAATCATTAGAAAAGGCTCTGAGTTTATTTCCTACAGAAGTTAAAGTGTCAACATTAAAGGGTGGAGCTGTGCAATATTGCTGTAAATTGTTTTCTGAAAGATTTTAGAGAATTTCTCCAAGATCATTTAATTCCTAGTAGGCTTAGATGATATTTAAGAAGCAAAAGAACTTTGAGCATGACCTGGGGGCAGCATTTCAGACCTGAATGCCTCAGAAGTTTAGAAAACTACCTGGATAGACCACGGTGTTTTAGCCTGAGCCCCTTTACCTAAAGAGAGTATTAGTAAATTCTCATCATCTTGAATGTTGGAATGGTCTGATATAAGGTATTTCATTTTTAGAATAGTGACTGTAGATACGTGTTTTTGATATGTTTTAAAAATGGATAAAAAGATCGTATAATTATGTGACTATAAAAGACCTGAACAGTTAAAAATGAAGCACACAGTTGAGTTACTATAATGTAAAATACCTCAGAGTTTCCTGTGACCTCCTCAGCTGTTTCAAAGGCATTATCTCTCTATACCATCATGTCTTCCTGCCAACTTCCAAGTTGAGTTAGATCTTATACTGGTCATGGGCTATTTGTATCCAATTTATTTTCATTGGTCAAATTGTTAAACAGATTATTGCCAGATAGCCCTGTCAAGTACTGTGCGAGAAGCCAGTGGCAGTGATTACCACAGATGTCGCTTTCTAGTGCCAAGCATTATTAGTATTTGTGTGTGTGTGTGTAAATGTTTGTTTGTTTTTGCAATGCAATCATTTTATGAAGCCTGTTAAAATACATCTCCATTTTCTCCTGACAGACAAAAACTGGTCTATGCTATAAGTGCTTACACTGCTGTATGGACTACAAATAACACATTATTTCCATAATGAGATCATAGAATAGATACTCTATCATTTACTCATCTCCTGTATCCCCTATCTTTCTTATTTATCTGTAAACCAACATTCATAATTTAAAGAAAATAATGTTTTTTAGGATTTTCCCTCTTCATTTCTTCATTTTTTAAAAGGGTGATATGGTATTATTTTACATCTCTTATTTATATCATCAAAGACAAAATTAGAAATTGTCTGTAAATAAGGATACATTACTTATTAGTAGGCACGTCAAAAACAGAATCATTGTCAAATGTGTCAGACCATGCTGTGAGCAAAACCATATCAACCAATTATCTGAAGATATTTTGTACAGGATGGAAACTGTGGGATTCTGAAATAAATCATTTTAAGTGAATCTTAAAATTGATAATTAGGAAAAACATACTCAGAAGAAAAAAATAGTATAAAAATTTTAATAGTTATTCTATGTTACTGTAGAAAAAATATTTTAATTAAAATTAAGTGACAAGGGAGTTTAATAACTTACATTAAAGGGACAAACAGACATACTGGTAAATTATGTTGCTAATTTTTCATCACGCATACTTTATTTAACTATCTTAAATTATTATTTTGGTGGAGTTTAATAGTAATATAGAAAGGACTCCAGTTCAATTAAAATTATGCTTCTTACATGTTCTCCCATAGATAACTTGTTTTGGTAGTGTCATTTAAAAATATTTACACTTAATTTAGCAACAATAATATCTGAACAAAATATTAGGTATTAAATATTAAATAACTGGGATTGCCTGTAACACAATCTATAAGGAAAATATAATGTCAGGATACATAATTAATAAGATATTTATAATTAAGACTTCTGGACTAATAGTAAAGGGAAGCTTTTGAGCCCAAAACAATATTGTCAAAGAAGAATGTAAATTTGCAAAATGGACTTATTTAAAAAGAGTGCAGATAAGGAGTAAGGAAAGGATCCAGTTTCAGCTTTCTACTTATGGCTAGCCAATTTTCCCAGCACCATTTATTAAATAGGGAATCCTTTCCCCATTTCTTGTTTCTCTCAGGTTTGTCAAAGATCAGATGGCTGTAGATGTGTGGTATTATTTCTGAGGACTCTGTTCTGTTCCATTGGTCTATATCTCTGTTTTGGTACCAGTACCATGCTGTTTTGGTTACTGTAGCCTTGTAGTATAGTTTGAAGTCAGGTAGCGTGATGCCTCCAGCTTTGTTCTTTTGACTTAGGATTGTCTTGGAGATGCGGGCTCTTTTTTGGTTCCATATGAACTTTAAAGCAGTTTTTTCCAATTCTGTGAAGAAGCTCATTGGTAGCTTGATGGGGATGGCATTGAATCTATAAATTACCTTGGGCAGTATGGCCATTTTCACGATATTGATTCTTCCTATCTATGAGCATGGTATGTTCTTCCATTTGTTTGTGTCCTCTTTTATTTCACTGAGCAGTGGTTTGTAGTTCTCCTTGAAGAGGTCCTTTACATCCCTTGTAAGTTGGATTCCTAGGTATTTTATTCTCTTTGAAGCAATTGTGAATGGAAGTTCATTCCTGATTTGGCTCTCTGTTTGTCTGTTACTGGTGTATAAGAATGCTTGTGATTTTTGCACATTAATTTTGTATCCTGAGACTTTGCTGAAGTTGTTTATCAGCTTAAGGAGATTTTGGGCTGAGACAATGGGGTTTTCTAAATATACAATCATGTCATCTGCAAACAGGGACAATTTGACTTCTTCTTTTCCTAACTGAATCCCCTTGATTTCTTTCTCTTGCCTGATTGCCCTAGCCAGAACTTCCAACACTATGTTGAATAGGAGTGGTGAGAGAGGGCATCCCTGTCTTGTGCCAGTTTTCAAAGGGAATTTTTCCAGTTTTTGCCCATTCAGTATGATATTGGCTGTGGGTTTGTCATAAATAGCTCTTATTATTTTGAGGTACGTTCCATCAATACCGAATTTATTGAGCGTTTTTAGCATGAAGGGCTGTTGAATTTTGTCAAAAGCCTTTTCTGCATCTATTGAGATAATGATGTGGTTCTTGTCTTTGGTTCTGTTTATATGCTGGATTATGTTTATTGATTTGCGAATGTTGAACCAGCCTTGCATCCCAGGGATGAAGCCCACTTGATCATGGTGGATAAGCTTTTTGATGTGTTGCTGAATCCGGTTTGCCAGTATTTTATTGAGGATTTTTGCATCGATGTTCATCAGGGATATTGGTCTAAAATTCTCTTTTTTTGTTGTGTCTCTGCCAGGCTTTGGTATCAGGATGATGTTACTCCTTATACGAAAATTAATTCAAGATGGATTAGAGACTTAAATGTTAGACCTAATACCATAAAAATCCTAGAGGAAAACCTAGGTAGTACCATTCAGGACATAGGCATGGGCAAAGACTTCATGTCTAAAACACCAAAAGCAACGGCAGCAAAAGCCAAAATTGACAAATGAGATCTCATTAAACTAAAGAGCTTCTGCACAGCAAAAGAAACTACCATCAGAGTGAACAGGCAACCTACAGAATGGGAGAATATTTTTGCAATCTACTCATCTGACAAAGGGCTAATATCCAGAACCTACAAATAACTCAAACAAATTTACAAGAAAAAAACAAACAACCCCATCCAAAAGTGGGCAAAGGATATGAACAGACATTTCTCAAAAGAAGACATTCATACAGCCAACAGACACATGAAAAAATGCTCATCATCACTGGCCATCAGAGAAATGCAAATCAAAACCACAATGAGATACCATCTCACACCAGTTAGAATGGCGATCATTAAAAAGTCAGGAAACAACAGGTGCTGGAGAGGATGTGGAGAAACAGGAACACTTTTACACTGTTGGTGGGATTGTAAACTAGTTCAACCATTATGGAAAACAGTATGGCGATTCCTCAAGGATCTAGAACTAGATGTACCATATGACCCAGCCATCCCATTACTGGGTATATACCCAAAGGATTATAAATTATGCTGCTATAAAGACACATGCACACGTATGTTTATTGCAGCACTATTCACAATAGCAAAGACTTGGAATCAACCCAAATGTCCATCAGTGACAGATTGGATTAAGAAAATGTGGCACATATACACCATGGAATACTATGCAGCCATAAAAAAGGATGAGTTTGTGTCCTTTGTAGGGACATGGATGCAGCTGGAAACCATCATTCTTAGCAAACTATCACAAGAACAGAAAACCAAACACCGCATGTTCTCACTCATAGGTGGGAACTGAACAATGAGATCACTTGGACTCGGGGAGGGGAACATCACACACCGGGGCCTATCATGGGGAGAGGGGAGGGGGGAGGGATTGCATTGGGAGTTATACCTGATGTAAATGACGAGTTGATGGGTGCAGCACACCAACATGGCACAAGTATACATATGTAACAAACCTGCACGTTGTGCACATGTACCCTACAACTTAAAGTACAATAATAATAAATAAATCAAAAAAAATTAAAAAAAAAAAAAAGAGTGCAGAAAGTAGAAAAGTTAGGTATGATGAAATGCATATGTTGGCCATCATTTTATTAAATCTTTCTGTTAAGGAGTATACTGCAATTTATAGATTATTATGAATACACTTGAAGATGAACAATATATGAAACTCAGTCATCTTTGGAAGAGAAACTTGGTAGATGAACAAAAGATAAGACTACAGAAGTTGTGAATCCTCAGAAGTTGTGAATCCTAGATTCAGTAAACTTAGTAAAATTATAATTACAATCTCTTAAACTAAATGTCTTCATCAATAAAGTTGAATCATAGTATCTATCTATAAGAGAAAAGCTAACTAAATAGTACCTGTAAAGTGTCACAAAATTTGTATGTAATACACAGCACAAACTTCCTTTGTTAACTACTAATCCAACTCTGTGAAACTTTGATACAACAGGCAGGTGCCAGTGTCATTTAGGCTTTATCACGGGAATGGAATTATCCTATGTAAAAATTATGTGGACAAGAGCAGACTTTTATGAAAAAAGTACCATTTAAATTAATGTGAGAAGCATAAAAAAAGAAAATCACAACATCAAATTTTGTTATGTTTAGTGTATCAGATACGACTGATATGTAAGAAAGAAATTTAAAAATCTCACCAGTTTCGATGTTAGTATTACTTTAATTTTAATTTTTAGTTGAAGTGTTGCTATGGTCTCCCTACACTTCATACATTTAAACTTAATAACCACTGTGATAGTATTAACAGTATTAGGAAGTGATTATACTATAAAGGTTGAAGTGTCATGAGTGAGGTTAATGACCTAAGTATATTTGTTGCTGAAGCAAAATCAAGATTAATAACCTTATAAAAGAGTTGTAAGAAAATACTTCATTTTTTTTTTTCCCTTTTAACACATGATGATGAATCAAGAAAGCACAGGTCCTTACTGGACACCAAAACTCTTGGCCCCTTGAGCTTGAACTTCTCTGTCTTCAGAGCTATGAGAAATAATTTCACATTATCAGCAAATTATCCAGTCTTTGAAATTTTGTTATAGCAGTCCAAATGAACTAAGACAGATGCCATCACTGAAATTTTAAATATTGCCTAATTTTAAATACTGGTCAGTTATTTCTAGGTGATTTTCTATAATGTTGTTTTGCTTTCAGGTAAGGTTAGGCCAATTTGATAAACATGATGATATTTACTTAGCAAAATCAATAAAAATGTGTAGATTTATGAAACAGGAAATCATTCACACCTTTATTCTGATTATTTCCTCTTAAACTTCATTGAATAAATGCTAGTATTTCTTATTCCCCACTCAATGCATTTCCTGTAGCTCTATTATTTGAAAGGGTAAAATGTCTCTTTGTATAACTTTCTCTAATAACTTAAATTTCATTCCTGATTTTATGGAATGGGAATTTCATAACATCGGAATCACTCCAAAATGAGGGAAATCAACTAAAGAAACCCAAATTTCAAAATATTATACAATAACATCATCAGTCTCATCACAAAAAGGCAGGAGAGTATGAAAAAGAATTGCACAATTCCAGACAAACGACTGAAAGAAAATGACACTACCATGATAGGAGGATGCCGAAACAGTTGATAGAGAAGCTGATGTGGGTTAGAACTGAGCTTTCTTCCCAACCACTAATGCCAATTTGCCAGGCATTAGTCAAACTGACAGTCTATGTCAAGCCTTTAAAAGGTTACAACCCTGGCCAACACTTTGATTTTAGCCTCGTGAGAAAACAAGATGCAGATCCATACAGTTGGAATTGTTATAAGTTCCTTGTCCACAAAAACTAAAAAAGCATGTGAGGAGTGGAGCAACAGGACAAAGAAGGGTTCTCCAATGATCATCTCCCCAGAAACATTTATTCAAACTACTCACACATGAAAATACCTTCAGAAGAGCTAAGAAAATCAGATGAGAAATTATAGTATCTTGTTGTAGCACAATAATAGGAAATAATGTATTGAAGAGAATAGAAAACTGCTCTGCATCAGCCATGATACTCCTCCATCAACCTCAGGCATTATAACAGTCTGCTTGAGAAAAAGAGATAAATTAACATAAAAATTTGCCATGAACTCCAACAACAGGCTTGCCACAGTATAACCTAGCACCAAGAAGACTCCGTATTTTAGGCCAGTACACATGGACTGAACCACTAGGCCCACAAAGGCATCACATAGGACCATATTGTGTGAGGCTTCAGGCTTGCATTGCAATCCCATCTTTGTTCTACACCACTTCTGGGCTAATGTCAGTAATCCCAGACTCAGGACAGCCCTCAGCCGCAGGCGGGCCTCAGCAGCCCCACACTTTTGGCAAAGTTTTGCTCCATTGTAGCCACAGGACTTTCCCAGACAATACCAGTTTGGGAATCCTGAAATAAGTATCTGCTTCTTCAGTTGTGCAGACATTGGCCCATAACACAAGAATTAAGAAAAATTAGGAAAAGTGGCATTAGCAAAGAAATAAAAAATAAGGTATTACTTACTGACCCTAAAGGAATGGAGATATATGAGCAGCTGACAATTATTTCAAAGTACTTATTTTAAAGATTCTCAGCAAACTTTGTGAGAGAAACAGATCAATGAAATAAGACAAACAATAAGCATCCAGAAGAAAAGGGTTAATGGAAAAATTGAAATAATAAGAAAAATAAAACAGAAATTCTGGAGCTGAACAATAAAATAAACAAAGTAAAAATGCAATAGAGAGTATCCACAGCAGAATTAGTCAAGCAGAAGAAAGAATCTGAACTTGACACAGGTTATTTGAAACTATAGAATCAGAAGAGAAAAAAAAATGAAAAGAAATGAAAACTGTATAAGATTTTTGTGACAGCTCAAAGGAGAAAACTTTGAAGTCATCAAGTACAGATGGATAATAAAAAGATGAAAGGATAAAAATTATATCTAAAAAATTGTGGCAAAAACTTTCTAGATCTGGAAAGAATGTAAATATCAAGGCACAGGAATGTCAACGGTCTCCAACAGGATTCAATCTAAAATAAATTATCCCAAGACATATTATAATTAAGCTGTCAATAATCAGAGGCAGAAAAAGGAACATAAAACCAGCAATGAATACATTTGAGTTTATATCAGTCATGTCGGCATATGAGTTCCAATATGACTAGCAGCAGAATTTTTAATAAAATTTTTTAGACCAGGAGACAGTGCAATAATATATTTATGGTGCTAAAGAAAAAAAATATAATGTTCCCAAGAAAGCTGTCCTTAAGAAATAAAGAGGTCAATTCAGCTATAGCATATCACAATTATAAATACATATGCACATGACATTGGAACACATAGAGGTGTAAAGCAAATATTAATAAATTGTAAGAAAGAGATAGACTGCAATCTAATAACAATAGGGGACTTCAGCACTCCACTTTCTACAATGGACAGATCAGTCAGACCAGGAAAATCAATAAAGAGACATCAGACTTAAACTAAACTCTAGACCAAATAGACCTAACAAATGTATGCATAATATTAATTGGCACAAAAAGTTTTTTTATCTTAAAATAAATTTAAATTATTATAATTTGGGTTAATTTAGATTTGTGAAATAATATATCTACAAACTATGGTAGTTTTCCCGTTATTACATATAAGTAAAATATAGCCAAAAGGGAAACGAAATATTAACTGATGGTTGCTTTTATTTTTATTTTTGCAATGATAATAGAACATTGCTGTATTACAAACCCTGGACATCTTCTTTCAATGTACTTATCAACACAGTTCATCATGCAATGAAATAATATAGTATGGGGGATAAAAGAATAAATTATTTATACATGAGTTGTAGATATGTCTTGATTTGTCCAATTTTTCATTTTTGACCAGTAGTAAATCACCTAATGTCCTGTTTCAAATCTACATTAAAATATATTTTATAAATATGATTGGTGTGATTTTAGAAGTTAATCAGTTTAAACCTCAAGAATAGTGCTTTTCACACAGTAATGACTCAAAGGTATTAAATGTTATGATTAAAATATATAAAACAGACAATCAGACTGAAGGCAGAGTATGAACTAATTGATATGCCACTTACTAATTCATCTTTATTTTGTTCCATTCATGCATCTATAAAATTACTCATTCACTTTCAAGTCATTTCTATTTGTCGTATCAATAAACACAATATGCACATACCAAGGAGCTGATGAAATAACAAATATATGGATAGCTCAATTTGGCCAAGTATGGTAGCTCATGTTTGTAACTACAATACTTCGGAAGGCTGAGGCAATGGGATCGCATGAGCTCGGGAGATTGAGACCAGCCTGGGTAACATAGTGAGGCCCCTATCTCTACAAGAAATAAAGAAAATTAGCCAAGCCTGGTGATGCATGCCTGTAGTCCCAGATATAGGGAGGATTGAGATGGTAGGATTTTTTGAGTCCAGTAGGCTGAGAGGCTGCAGTGAGCTGTGATCACACCAGTATACTCCAGCCTGGGCAAGAGAGAGATACCCCATCAAAAAACAACAACAGGAAGGAAGGAAGAAAGGAAGGAAGGAAGGAAGGAAGGAAGGAAGGAAGGAAGGAAGGAAGGAGGTAGGGAGGGAGGGAGGAGGTAGGGAGGGAGGGAGGGAAGGAAGGAAGAAAGGAAGGAGATAGGGAGGGAGGGAGGGAAGGAAGGAAGAAAGGAAGGAGAGAAAGAGAAAGAGAGAAAGAAGGAAGGAAGGAAGGAAAAAGAAAGAAAGAGAGAGAGAGAGGAGGAAGGAAGGACGGAAGGAAGGAAGGAAGGAGTTAATCTGTTACAAGTTAAAATAGACTTGTAAAACTATAAGATGTTTTATGTAACCCTAATGGTATCCACAAGACCTATTAGTAGATTCATTAAAGATAAACAGAAAAGAATCAAAACATACCACTACAGAAAAGCATCAAATTAAAAAGACAGGAAGATAGAAAAAAATGAACAAATACAAAAAGTAAAGGAAAATTTAACAAAATGACAGTAGTAAATCCTTAACTATCAAAACGTGCTTTGAAAGTAAATAAATAAAATTCTGCAATTAAAAGGTACAGAGTGGCTGAAAAGATAAAACAACAAAATCCAACTATATGCTGCCCATGAATGACCTACTTCATCTTTTAAGATATGCATAGATTGAAACTGTAAGGTTAGAAAAAGATACTGCATGCAAATGAAATCTAAACAAAAGCAGAATGGCTACAATTACACTAGACAGAAGAGTCAAGTGAAACACATTCCCAAGAAACAAAGAAGGGCATTGTGTAATGATAAAAGGGTCAATTCAAGAGGAAGATTTAACAATTATAAATAAATATCCACCTAACATCAGAGCACCTAAATATGAAATGCAAATATTGACATATTTGAAGGAAAAAATAGATAGCAACACAATAATAATGAGACTTCAATAACCTTAATCAACAATGGGTAGATTAACCAGAAAGAAAATCAAGTGGATTTTCGACTACATGGTGGACCAAATGGACCTAACTGATGTATACAGAACATTCCATCCAAAAGCAACAGAATACACATGTTTCTGAGGCACACATGACACATTTTTCAGGATAGATCTGTTGCTATTATCAACTGTTAACAAGTTTAAGATGAATGAAATTATATAAACTATTTTTTTCAACCACAATGGTTTGAAACTAGAAATCAACTTCAGGAGAAAAACTTAAAAATGTACAAATATGTGAACATTAAAACACTCCTGAATAACCCACGAGCCAAAGAAGAAAGAAAGATAAATATTTCAAATCTTGAGGGAAATGAAAATGGAAACACAACATACCAGAGCCAATTGGATAAAACAAAAGCAGTTCTAAGAGGAAAGTTTGTTGTGATAAATGACTACATAAAAGAGAAGAATGGACTTAAGTAAACACCCTGATAGCACACCTAGATGAACTAGAAAAAGAAGAACAAATTAAACTGCAAGTTCACAGAAGGAAATGAAAATCAGAGCAGACATAAGTGGAGAAGAGCAAAATTATAGAAAAGGAACAAGTTGTTTTTGTAAAGTAAATATATTTGACAAGACTTTAGCTAGACTAAACAAAAAGAGAAAAGGCTTACGTATGTAAAGTTAGATGGCAGTGGAAACATTATAATGAACATTTCAGAAATGACAAGGATCCTAGGGAAGTATTATAAAATATATATAAACAAATTGGATAACCTAGAGGAAGCTGATAAATCCTTGGTAACATACAACCTAACTATATGGATTAAAAATAAATATAAAACACAAACAGACTTGTAAGAAATAGATTGATGCAGCAATTAAAATACTTCCCCAAAAAAGTCCAGAAGATGGCTTGATGGTTCAATTTTACTAAACATACAAAGAAATATTAATACTAATCTTTCTTAAACTCTTCCAACAAAAAGGGAAGAGGATACTTCAAAACTTATAAGGCTAGCATCCGCAGATACAAAGCCAGACAAAGAGACCAGAAGAAAAGAAAACCACAGGCTAAAAACTTTGACGAACATAGATGTGAACATCCTAAATAAAATATTAACAGACTGAATTCAATAACAACAAAATACTATACATCATAACCAAATAGAGTTTATCCCAGGGATGAATGGTTGGTTGAATTTAGATAATTATTCTCTATGATACACCACATTAACAGAATAAAGGATAAAATTTTCACAGTCATCTCAATAGATGTAGAAAAAGCATTTGACAAAATCCAATCTGTTTTCTTGATAAAAACTTTCTACAATTTAATTATAGAAGAAGATTTATTGAACATGATAAATGAAACACGCACAGCTAAAATTGTAATCAATGGAGAAAAACTGAGCACTTTCTAAGATCCAGTACATAGAAAGGATGCCCATTCTTGTGACTTTTATTCAAATTAGTATTTAAAATACTAGCAAGAGCAATTAGACATGAAAAAGGAAGAAAATATATATAAATGAGAAGAGAAGTGAAATTATTCCTATTTGAAGATCACATAATTCCGTATGTATAAAATTCTATAAACTCTCCCACAAAACTGTTAGAACTAATAATAAAGTTGCAGGATAAAAAATCAACATACAATAATCAGTGACCTTTCAAAGACACAAATTACTAAAGCTTATTCATGAAGAAAGACGTTAACTGAAATTTATCTATGCATTAAATAAACTGAATTTATAGTTTTAAAAACCTTTCTATAAAGAATACAGTAGATCAGAATTTTCATTAGTTAACTGTAGAAAAAATGCTGAAGGAAGATTTAATACCAATGATTTACATTTCCAGCAACAGTGTATAGGCATTCCTTTTACTCCACATCCTCATCAACATCTGTTTTTTTTGTTTTGTTTTGTTTTTTACTTTTTAAAAATAGCCATCTGGCTGGTATAAGATGATATCTCACTGTGGTTTTATAACATTTCTCTGATGATTAGTGATATTGAGATTTTTTCTTTTTCTTTTCTTTTTTTTGGCTACTTACATGTCTTCTTTTGAGAAGTGTCTGTTCATGTCCTTTGCCCACTTTTTAATGGGATTGTTTGTTTTGCATGTTGGTTTGCTGAAGTTCCTTATAAATTGCAGATATGCATTATTTGTTGTATGCATAGTTTGCAAATATTTTCTCTCATTCTGTAGGTTGTGTGTTTACTCTGTTGTTTCTTTTGTGAGCTAGAGCTCTTTAGTTTAATTAAGCCCCATTTTCCTGTTCTTGTTTTAATTGTATTTGCTTTTGAGGTCTTAGACATAAATTCTTTTTCTAGGCTAATGTGCAACAGAATAGTTTCTTTTTTTTTCTTTTTAAATATTTCTTCTAGAATTTTTAGAGTTTCAAGTCTCACATTTAAGTCTTAAATCCATAATGAGTTAATTTTTGTATATGATGACAGTTAGGGGTCCAGTTTTATTCTTCTGCATATGGCTAGCCTGTTTTCCCAGTGCCAATCATTGAATAGGATATTTTTTTACCATTGTTTATTTTGGTCGACTTTGTCAAAGATCAGTTGGTTATAGATTTGTGGCTTTAGTCCTGGGTTCCCTCTTCTGTTCCATCGATCTATGTGTCTATGTTTGAACCAGTGTCATGCTTTTTTCGTTACTATAACCTTGTAGTACAGTTTGAAGTTGGATAATGTGATGCTTTTAGTTTCATTATTTTTGCCTAGAATTGCTTTGGCGATTTGGGCTTTTTTGATTTCATATAAATTTTACTTTTTTTCTAATTTCATAAAAATTGACGTTGGTAATTTCATAGGAATTGTGTTGAATCTGTAGATTGCTTTGGGCATCATGGTCATTTTAATAATATTGATTCTTACAATCCATTAATATGGAATGTTTTTCATTTGCTTATGTTTCTATGATTTCTTTTATCAGTGTTTTATACTTATCTTTGTAGAGATCTTTCGCCTTCTTGGTTAAATGTATTCCTAGGTCTTTTTTTTTGTAGTTATCACACATGGAATTGAATTCTTGATTTGGTTCTCAGCTTGATCATTTGATTATACAGTAACGCTACTGATTTTTGCATGTTGATTTTGTATCCTGAAAGTTTACACGGGTCATTTATCAAATCCAGGACTCTTTTGGAGGAATTTTTATGGTTTTCCTCATATAGGCTGGTGTCATCCTTAAGCAGAGATAATTTTACGTCCTCTTTTCCTATCTGGATACCTTTTACTTCTTTATCTTGCCTGATTGTTCTGGATAGGATTTCCAGTACTATCTTGAATAGGAGTGGTGAGAGAGAATATCCTTGTCTTATTCCAGTTATCAATGGGAATGCTTCCAGCTTTTGCCCATTCAGTGTTATATTAACTGATTTTGTCATGAATGGCTCTTATTATCTTGAGATATGTTCCTTCAATACCTAGATTATTGATAGTTTTTAACATGAAGGGATGTTGAATTTTACCAAAGGTCTTTTCTTCACCTATTAAGATGATAATATGGTTTTCATTTTTAATTCTGTTTATGTGGTGAATCTCATTTATTGATTTGTTTATGTTGAACTATCTGTGCATCTCAGGAAGAAAACCCACTTGATCATGACAGATTTACTTTTTCATATCTTACTGGCAGGTATTTTGTCTAAAATTTTTGGGTCTATGTCCATCAATTGGCCTATTGTTTTCTTTATTTGCTGTGGCCTTGCCAGATTATAGTATCAGGATAATATTGATTTCACAGAACCAGTTAGGGAGAAATGCCTCTTCCTCCATTGTTTTGGAATAGTTTCAGTATGATTTATACTATCTCTTCTTTGCGTATCTGTTAAAATTCAGCTGTGAATCCATCTGCTCAAGGGTGTTTTTTTTAAATTGGTAGTTGTTTTTTTCTTCTTCTTTTTTTTTTACTTATTCAATTTCATAACTGGTTACTGGCCTGTTTAGGTTTTCAATTTCTTTCTGGTTCCATCTTGAGAGTTTGTATGTTTCCAGGAATTTATTTATTCTTTTTATCTTTTTTTCTAGTTTGTGCACATAGAGATGACCACAGTAGTCTCTGAAGATCTTTTGTATTTCTGTGGCAACAGTTATAATGTCACCTTTATCATTTCTAATTTTTCTTATTTGAATCTTCTCTCTTTCTTTCTTAGTTTATCTGGCTAGCACTGTATCAATTTTGTGTCCCTTCGAAAAAGCAACTTCTTGTTACATTGATCCTTTGTATAAATTTTTTATTATCTCAATTATATTTAGTTCTGCTGTAATCCTTGCTACCTCTTTTCTTCTTCTAGCTTGGATTTGGTTTGTTCTTGTTTTTCTGGTTCCTTGAAGTGTGACATCAGGTTGTAAATTTGATGTCTTTCTATCGTATTGATGCAGACATTTAGTGCATTCCCATGCATTCATACGTTTTTACAATCCATAGTTGGATTGTTTTGTAATAATCTTCATTCCATCATGGAATTCCCTAATCACTTAAATTTTGTTTCATTTTGCATACATTAAACTTCACTTTTGTGCTATAAAATCCATGAGTTTTGACAAAAGCGTAATGTCATGTATCCACCATTACCACATCATACAGGATAGCTTCACCACTCTAAAGTATCTCCTGCGCTTTAACTATTCAAGGTTCTCCCAGGCTCCCTGCATTAGTTTGCTAGGTGACATAACAAAATACCACAGACTGAGTGGCTTCAACAACCAAAATTTACTTTCTCACAGTTTTGGAGGATAAAAGTTTGCAATCATGGTGTCAGCAGGCTTGTTTTCCTCTTGGACTTTTTATTGGCTTGCGATTGGCCATTCATTTGCTGCCTGTTCACGTGGTGGTCCCCCTGAGAACACACATCCTGATGCCTCTATCTATGTCTAATCTTCCCTTGGGATAAGGATACCAGTCTGATTGGATTAGAGCCCACCTCTAAATTATTTAATAAATCTGGTTACCTAATAATGTAATTACTCTTTAAAGGCTCTCTCTTAAATGTAGTCACATTCTGAAGTACTGTGAATTTAGGTCTTCAACATATGAATTGTAGAGAATTCCAGTAAGCCCATAACACCCTCAAGCTCATGGTAACCACTCACCTTTTTATCTTTGCTATAGTTTTACCTCTTCCAGAATGTTCTATAATTGGAATCATACATAGGCAGCTTTTACAGACTTTTTTCTTTTTCTTAACAGTAAGAGTTTTCATTTATAGCTTCTTACTGTTTTAGCAATAGGATTTTTTTGGTATTGGTGAATAATAATTTTGCGGCTGTATCTCAGCTTGTTAATCTAATCACCCATTCAAGATTGCTTCTAGTTTTTGATAAATATGAATAAAAATATGTAATTGCTTGTTGTAAACTTGCTTTCTGATATCTATACCTTAACGAAATTATCATGCTCCACGTACAAGAAAAACAATTCCTTAATTTTGCAAGTAAAGTATCTATATAGAGTACATGATGATGTAACATGCACTTTGTTAGTGATGACTATTTTTGTTATTAGTGAACAATACCTGTTTTTCCTCTTAACATTGAGCTGTGAGCAGTGGTTGATTTATTCCCAAGCATTATTTTCCAATTAAAAAAAAAAAAGATTTTAAAGTGAACTCAGAACTTCCTTTACTTTTATATTCAGTGAAGATAAAATCTTCTTTGAAATTTCTCTTGATATTACAAAACACAGCTTTTCAAAAATATTCTAATATGGTGTTTTTGGAAGTCTATTGCTATGCTCCTCCATCCTAGATCCATAGTTTCCTCCCACAACACTGCTGTTATATCAGAGCTACTTTTCCTGGTTTGATCCTCCAATTCCTGCATTCAATGTACTACCTTTCATAGTTAATTCCCACATTTTAATTAGGTATCTGTTCAAGTGATATTCCTATGGGAACACAATTATTGTCCAGAAATATCTATATTAGATTTTACAAATAATTAATAACTTGGTTGAATACATGATTCTAAATTCAAAATGAAATTGTCTATCTAAATTTTAAGGTATTACTTCATTGCAGTTTAGAAATCTAAGACCAAAGTTAATATCATGTTTATTAATTTTTAAGTTATATCTTTTTCTTTCTTGAAAATGTTTTGATTGAGGACATTAAATTTCACAAAGATACAAACTTCTATGAATGTGTGCTCAGTTTATCTATGTGTGTATTTAAAAAAAATTTTTTTTTGCTGCTTGAGGCATCTAATCTCAGGAAAAAAATAACCTCATGACAATACCACAGAAGGTTTTTGTTTTGTTTTATTTTATTTTGTTTTATTTTAAGATTTTCCAGATAGATTTGGCTTTCTTATTCGACCATACGTGTTATTTTAGTATACTTTTGTTTCTTATAGCAAGGATAACATCTTCCATTTTGTTAGCACTTTCATAAATTTCTGAAAGCCATGGGTGAAACTCTCATGCTGTCAAACATTCACATCTAAAACTAGCCTAAGCAACAAAATAGATATGCCTCAATAACTTCTCACCTTTAACTATTCACTGCTCCTATCAAATTATAATTTAAAAACTATGTTTTGCAATAAATATCTGCTCGAATTATTTTAACTTTTTTTACCTTTAGGGCTTTTGTAATGAAGACATACAACTCAAAAATGATTAAAATGTATCAAATATCATATAATTTGTGTTATTTAGTATATAAAATACACAGGTAGTATTATTTACATTATACCTTATGACCCAACTTATGTGTATTGGTTTTGCGTATGCATAAAATTATAATTATACTATTTAATAAATTATTTGAAGAGTACAACCATTAATTTTAATATATTTGGACATTTCATTTGTGAATAAAATTTTAATAAACATGAGATGATGAGAATGAGAATTTTAGGAAAATGGAATTTACTCATTAAGTTAGAATAGCATCAGTTGTGTATAACATGGTATATAAAGTATATAATTTAGAGTTAGAAATATGCCAAATAGTTTACAAAGACTGGACTATGCATCCACTATGCTTTGCAATAATAATGAGTAAATGTTGCTCAGTGCATTTAGTAGATATTTCATTTTATGTATTAAAACATCTTAGTCCTATCATTTAAATCATGACTAGAAATCACTTTGAGACACTTTATTTTCTTTTCTCTTATATTGAACCATTTCTCTACTTCATTTTCCATCATCAATTTTCATTCACTGAGCACTCTACATCTTTGTTCTTTATTGTTGCAGGAAATGTATATGGCAGGTGAATAAATTGAAAATGGCTCTATGATATTCTGATCAATATTTCCAGATTCCATCAGCGATAGAAGATGCAAGTATGTAGAAATGCTAAATTGGCTTTCAAAAGTCTGGAAAAGGTTAACTCAAAAGACGTTTCTGCAGGTTCAAAAACAAAAGAAAATAATTCTCTGGGTCCCAGAGTAGACAGGACGACTGCACTATTTGGCAGCACCCATGTGAAGTGACAAAGCTCTACAATAAAGATGGTATTATTATTCTACAAGGTAAAAAAATTCTGATCCAGATTTTCTAAGTATAATAAAAAATTTCAGTGTTTCATACATGTTATAAAATCAGTAGAACTTTGCCATTACTGAAGCAGACAGAAATAAAGAAACAATATTTCCCACCTCATCAAGCCCTACCAAAGCTTTCACACTTGAAAGGCATAGATCCTTACTTTACACTGCCATCTCAAAAGCCACATCTTTGAATGCTATCTGCAATGGGATAGGTGAATTGCATGTTTCAAACTGACATTACTTTATGAGTAATTTATTTTATATAGGATAACTCTAGCAGCGTCATTTGGAAAATACAAATTCAAGTAATTTTTTTCATAAATTCATTGGATAAAGCACAGGTAGCATTTGGAATCAGAAGACATCATCTCAAATCTTGCCTCCACTGCTATTAACATCAGTGCCTTATACAAATGTTTTATCATCTCAAAATAAGTTTCACTACTCACAAAAATTGTGATGATTCCAAAGTCTCTTATCTCTTTAAGAATCAAATAATTTAATGAATAGCGTATAAATTTTATTGAGTTATTATAATCAGGAAGTTATATAAAATTGTAAAAAATTTCAATAGAGATTCCAGAGTTATGAGAGATATTTTTCTTTGAAGTCACTAGGGAAAAGAAAACTATGTTCATAGATGTAAATTATTTACTAAAAATATTTAATTACTAACATGGTATATTAAGTTTAAGTCTTTATAGCATTTATCTAAATATCCTTGCAAAATTAATTTAACAGTAATTAGTAAAATTGCAAAATGTCTGTTCACTTTTCACAAAAAAATTTAAACATCTTTGATAGGCAAACCCCAAGGCTACAGTATAGTACAAAAACATTTTACATTAGTTTGTGAATTCACTTAACTGTAATACTATGCATATTAGCATTGAATATCTTAAATTTAAAAGAAATCAGATTATTATAAGTAATATTGTTAAGAAATATATCTTGACCTACATCTTTGGTGGACATATCTAAATTTAAGGGTGTTACAATAAAATATTTTAGTAAATATTGTACAATAGTGCAATTAAATAAAAATTTACAAAAAATAGTTAAACAAGCAATAATTTAAGAATATAGCTATCATACGCTGCATAATATACAACTTTATACAGCATCAGAAGTATATCCTAAATAAAAGTTTTCTTGAGTCATCAATATTATTTGTCTCTGAAACATAACTTTTTCTATTTAATTCAGCACTTGGCAGTATTGTGAACATATTGATCTGTAATCAACTGCTGACACAGTTATTTGGCTTAGGCTGTATATTTACTGAACAGAAACACAGCATTATGACAGGCATATATAAAACAGTTTTCTACAACACACAAAAACTCATTGCAAACACTTTATCTAAGTGACAATTTTATCGCACTTTTTTTTCTTCATTTGTTCTGGAAAGAGAATGTATGTTAGCCACCGTAAAAATAACATATTGCTATGAAGCATCCCCTAAAACAAAATTGACTTTGTATTTCCTCATTTATAATAAGGATCTTAGCAAATGTTAAATCTCTATGAAAATACTCATTTAATATAGCTTGATTGTAGAGGATTAGCATTTGGAGTATTAATTTATCAGCAATATCTAAAAATGCTAGGGCAACTTTTTATAGATTAGGGGTTTATTAGTTTAATAAATATTGTAAAGAATGTTAAAAGTACTGCAATTAAAATACTTTATGATGCATTTCATACAGGAAGCTAAATAGTCTTCAGTATTTTAGCATGCTACTGAGGAAATACAATAAAAATCATTAAGATGTATAATTTCATTGTTTTAAGACATTTTTCTTTTCTTACCCAACATCTTACTCATAATGTGGTTATTTTCTCAGATTTACAACTAGAAAGCTGAAAATCACATACCTATCGTGTGCCTAGCAAATATTATGCTTGGTGCTATGACTTAAAAAATATGAAGAACACTTTCATGTAACTAGAGTATGATGACTGTTATGATAAACATATGCAGAAGAGACAATATTGGTATAAATAAGATATAACTGGTTTTATTTCTTTTGATCACAAAAAGCTTCCAAGAAAAAAAGATGTAGGTTTTGTGTTTGACTACCATTTATAGGATTCAGAAGGTTACATACCATAATGTAAGAAAGCAACGTATGCAATTACTTAATAAATGACATATTAATTTTACAGTTTCTTGGTCTTTGTTTTTTTACTATTAACTGTGTTTGCAACTCAGACAAGTATGCTATTGTAAAATGTTCTATAATGCAATTATATACATTGTAATAAGACTGTTGCTCTACTTTATTCTATAAAAGTATTTCCTGCAAATGACACTATGTACTGTTTAGTTTTTAGCATGTGATGAATGAGAAGTATAAAAATTTTTCCAGGAAAAAACACTGAATGTTGGATGATTATGTATCTAAAAAATCCTGACCAGTTGACAAGAATATATGGGAACTCCTCAGAAACCAGAAGCAAAAATTAATCACAAGTTCAGAGATATGAGTGGTTACCAAACCTGGGGTAACTGCAGATCCCTATTGTCCTTGAAACTGCACTTAATGTGCTACACAGAAGGCATGGGAAGTGGCACGTAGGGTAACAGACAAGGACTTATATTCAAGTAAATAACACAGAATCCAACCATTTTAAAGTTAGCATATTCCACGGATAAATGAAGAAAGAAAAATACTCTGCCAGAGGTCCACGTGAAAGGAGAAAAAGAAAAAATAACAATGTCTTTGTACATTCCTAATTATAAACTTGTATTTGCATTACTTGAGTGAGTGACTTAAAAAGTTTTTAAGCTAAACTGTAGTTTAAATGGAATTTCAATTTATATTTACTACCTGTAATTTGCATGATAAATGCAATTGTTTGATATATAATATATTCCCAGGCTTTTCTCAGGCAGTACCAAATAACACATTAAATAGTTTTTAAAAATCAAAAAACTTAAAAGCTGCTATGTTAAAAAATCAGAACATTTAGAGCAGAATCGACCTGCCAAATACTGCAGATGATGAAATGATTTTTGATACTGCATATAAAACACAAATATACAATATGTTAAAAAATAAAAGAGAACATCAGAAATATGATAATACAACACACTATAAAAAAGACAAGGAACACGTTTCACAATATCAAATATATTTCTAGACATAAAAAACATAAGAAAGAGAATTAGTCACTAAGTATATGAGATAAACTGGAGATTCACTACAAATGGAAATAAAATCAGTAACACTGACCATAAAACAAGAAATCAAACATAATGATGCAAAATGTGAAAAATAAAGTATTAAAAAGAGAGTAGAAAACCCAGAGATTAGAGAAAGAGGATTTAAATATCTAATCAGATATTTGGAAGTAGTAGTATAGAGAAGTGTGATGAGGTGGTATTCAAAAATATAATAGGGTAAGTATGTTTTAAGAACTGTTGAGGCCAGGCACGGTGGCTCACCTGTAATCCCAGCACTTAGGGAGGCCGAGGCGGGTGGATCATGATGTCAGGAGATCAAGACCATCCTGGCTAAGGTGGTGAAACCCCGTCTCGACTAAAAATACAAAAAATTAGCCGGGCGTGGTGGCAGGCGCCTGTAGTCCCAGCTACTCGGGAGGCTGAGGCAGGAGAATGGCGTAAACCCGGGAGGCGGAGCTTGCAGTGAGCCGAGATGGTGCCACTGTACTCCAGCCTGGGCAACTGAGAAAGACTCTGTCTCAAAAAAAAAAAAAAAAAAAAAAAAAAAAAATTGTTGAAAAACACAAATCAGGAAGTCCAAATAATTCCAAGTAAAATACAATTAAGAAACAATACTCCTAAATCTAATAAATATTAGAAGATAACATAAATGCATGAAATTATGCTAATAGGTAATATATCTCACAGGAGAATTTATGAAGGAAAGTTACGTACAATTCTTGCTCACCCTCATCAAAATATATTATTGAAATTCACAAGATGTCTGAATAATTAAATAATTGGCAGTACTTCTCATACCCAAACTATTTGCAAAAGGGATATAGTGCAAATCTGCTCTTCATCTTGTTTAATATGGCATGCAAAATGAGAACCTTTATTATTACCTGTACCAATTCAAGTAGTTAATTTAAAACATTATAAGATACATAGAGGGGAAGTGGCAATAAGAAAATTTCAACTAATAAATCAGCCAGAACTAATTATTAGAAATCTCTTGGAAAAGCCTATAACTGTCACCTTCAGTCCACTGCTGGGACTTTGACACAGCTTCAAGGAACACACAATTTGAAAGGAATTTATTGACTTCTTATTGAATTTGCATTTAAACTTCTATTACAGCAGAATATTACACTGTATTAAGAGTTGAAATAACCTTCATATTTTGGTTTAGGACAAATTCTGGTCCCACACAGATGAAGATGTAAAGATTTCTCTCATTTAGTAGAAATTATATATTCAAGAATTTATGACTTACATGACTACTGAAGCATCAGGGACTATATGAATTGGCGGCTGCCCTGGCTTTTGGCTAGGTCTATGTTAGATTCCTGTAAGAATTTACTTAACTCTATAGCCAAGGATCTCCTTCCCATGACCAGTTCTTGGAAGATACCAAATAGCATAGTTTATCAATGGTAGATTGAAAGTAACCAATGTTCGGTCCGAAAAACAATTGCATTGCATCTAGGTGATGGTTGCTCTTGAGGAAAAGATACTATCACACAAAGAGCATAATTAAAATTGCAGTGTCTTTAGGTATGAGAGGAACTAGAAAATAACATAATGGCATGGATTTTTAATGATTATTGGGCAGTAATCACTAAATTAACTATATATTCTGGAAAATGAGGCTTAGATCACTAAAAGATAAAATGTGATACATAACTTTATGGAATTGGAGAGACAGCATCAAATAAGTCATGTCTATGGCCATTAAAAATACCTTTAAACTCAGGAAGGGGACAAGTGACAACAAATGGATGATTTTCTGAACTATTTGAAGGTTGTCCCACAGGCACACAAGACTAGTGACTATGTAGGCATTCAATAAATGCACTCATGAGTAGAAAACCAAAAAGTATTTCCCAATTTCTGTCACAGACTCACAATGTTACTAACAACTGTTCTGTTTACTAATAAGACCATTAAAGGCTAAAAGCAAAGGATCTTGGGCAGTTGCACAAGGCCCTGGGCTCATTTCAATTTAGATTAGTATACTGGCTTATAGAAGCAAAAACTTTAACCCTATTAGAGGTCTAGAGAAGAAATATTATTTTAATTTGGACTTTGTGTTTATATGTAATTTGATCAAGGAATCATTTAACTGCAAGTGGTAAAACAATGGGCTAAGAATCATCATAGACAATGGACTTATCATACACATCATCATACAGAAAATAATGGAGTGATTAAAAATTAAACAAAGCAATAGAAACATCTGCTTACTAAATTGAGGAGTGTTAAGGAACTAAAGAGATGTTTTGCATAACTCATATATCTGTCAGCAAAATGAAAATGGGCAATTCTACCCTATCATCCATCCCTAGTCACATGGAGGAAGGCTGAATATACACAAGTTCATAAGATTGTCTCAATCACTTTGCAGGAGATAGGCAGAAACTGTTCTTCCCAGCCTAGCCACGGGGGAAGGAATAACCCACTTGAACTTTCTATGAGGAATTTGAATAATAATATTTGAGGTATTGTTGTGGTGTCCTATTTAAACGTTAATTTTTCTTTTGGACCTCATAAATGAAATGCAGGTCCTGGCACTATAAAATCATATAAAATAGAGAAAAAAAGTAGAAAAATAGTTTATTTAAGTTTCTGTACCATTCCCCCATTTCTCCCACAAAATCATGTACACAAAAAATTACCCAATGATATCCCTTTATTTCTACACATATTAATTGTAAATACACATTCTTTTGGGTACATGGGGTTAAAAATACACTATGTGCTTATGGTTGCTGAAATCATCTACCAGCTCATAATTCATTTGGGCATGTGTTTTTTTTTCATCAGCAGTTCAATATATCACTTAGACATTTAGTTTTATTTGGTTTTAAAGTTAGTGTTTGCTACATAACATACCCTTCCAAAACCTAAAATATCAATCATTATTTAATTCATGGTGTTGAGAGTGGACAATCGGCTGGGATAAACTGGTAGTTCTGCCTGTTTTAGCCAGATGTGTGAAACTATATTAAGTTTCAAAACTATGCTAGTACTCTTACTGATGTGTTATTTGAATAAAAGTCTTAATTTTAATAAAATCCAGGTGATTTTCCTTACAGATAAGACCATTTTTTGGTCCTATTTAAGACATTTTTTGCCCATGTTCAAGTTAAAAAGTTATTATACTATATGTTTAAAACATTCTATACTTTGATTTTCACATTGATATCTGCAATTTACTTAGTTTTACTTTTGTGTATGACATGAGATTGAGATTGACTTATTTTTTTTTTTAAGATAAGACAAGGTAATTTAAATACTGTGAAGTAATATGTCTATGAACGGAAAGAGTTAATCATGAAATTGATCCATTAGTCAGCTCAATTTCAATCAAATTTCCAGTAGAATTTGTAGGTGTGTTTTCATTTGTTAATGTGTATGTGAATAAAAGTATATGTGAGCAGTAAATACGACGTTCATTATAAAATTATGTAAACATACTAAGTTCCAAGAATATCCAAAAATAGGCAAACTATCAAAAATGAGATGAAGAAAACAAAAAGAACATACTCTGACATATAAAAAGATTACAAATCTTTAATGATAAAGACAAAAAGACAATATCAAAAGGATTTCAAATATATATACCCCTTTTATTAAAAAACAGAGTAAAAGTGATAAAAGGATATTCTTAGTGAAAAAAATCTGTCAGTTAGTAACACATAGATTTGTATTCATTAGTATTTATTCATCCATTCAAGATAAATTTTCTTTATAAACAGGTAGAAAATATATCTTTAATAATGTCTGTATCAACATGTATAGACAGATACTAGTGCATTATCCTTGAAATTTGGATTAATATATGACCAAATGCAGTGATACAGATAATAAGCAAATTATAGTGTTTAAAAGAATGGGGGAAAAAAGGTTTATTTGGAGAAATCTGGAGCAAAAGGATAGATACAACCACAGATAAGGACACTAAGGACACTCCTCACGTTCTTCTTTCTGCATATATTGTCCATGTGTTCTACTACACGAAACAATTAGGAAATCAGAGGGTAAAGCAGGCTGTGGCATATTACTCTATTTTATATGGTAGAGAATGGTGGAGAATGAATCTAATATTAAACAGACAGATGGAACCTATCTATGAAACCAAGAGTTGCTCTATGAAAAGATCAACAAAATTGATAAACTATTAGCTAGATTAACTGAGAGAAAAACAGAGAAAAATCAAATAACTGATATCAGAAATGAAAGAGGGAAGCTTACAGCCAATTTTACAGAAATTAAAACAATTATAGGAGAATAATATTATATACTATTATATATCAATAAATTTAATAACCTAGTTGAAATAGGTAAATTTCTTAGAAATACACAGCCTATAAAGAAAGAATCATGAAATGGAAAATCTTAACAGACATAACAATCCAAAAAATTAAGAAAATGATTCCATGTATAGCAACATTAATAATAAGAAAATACTAAGGCAGAAACTTAAAAATGGAGGACCATGCATACATGGTCAAATGATTTTTGACAAAGGGGTCAAGTGCATTCCAAGGACAGACTTTTCAACAAATGGTGTTAAAAAAGAACCGGATATCCACATGCAAAATAATGAAGTTGCCCCATTACCTTATAGCATATGCAAAATTTAACTCAAAATAGATCAAAGACCTAAATGTAGGAATGAAACTTATTAAACTATTGAAAGAAAACATAGAAGAAAAGTTCATGACATTGAATTTTGCAATTATTTCTTGCATGTGATGGGAAAAACACAGGCAACAATGTAAAATAGATGAATTGGACTGCATCAAAATTAAAAACTTCTGTGCATCAAAGGACACAAGAGGATGAAAAGGCAATATACAGAATGAAAGAAAATATTTGCACATCATATATTTGATAGCGAGTTAATATCCAGTATATATAAACAACGCCTACAAATAAATAACAAAAAACAACCAATTTCAAAAATAGGCTAAAGTGTCAAATAGACATTTCTTCAAAGAAGACATATAAATGGCCAAGAAACACATGGGAAGATGATCAATGTCATTATCAGTAGGGAAATGCAAATAAGAGCCAGGGTGAGATATCTCCTTACATCTATTAGAATGACTACTATCCAAAAAACACAAAGAAACAAGTAAAAAACAGAAAATAACAAGTGTTGACAAGGCTATGGTGAAATTAGAAAACTTGTGCACCACTGGCGGGAATGTAAATGGTGCAGTGCTATGGAAAACAGTGCAGTAGCTCCTCAGAAAAATTTTAAAAATAGAATTACCATATTATCCAGCATTTTACTTCCAGACATATCAAAAATAATTAGAAGCAAGGTCTATATTAGATATTTGTATACCCATGTTCTTAAAAGCATTATTCCAACAAGCAAAAGATGGAAGCAAACCATAAGTTCACTGCAGGAGAATGGATAAGTAAAATATGGTATATACATAAAAATAAAATGTTATTCAGCCTTCAAAAGCAAAGAAGTTTCTAAACATACTGTAATATAAATGAATCTTGAATACATTCTCTTAGTTTTGAAAAGCCAGGCGCAAAAAGGTGAACTTTAGGTTATTCCACTTATATGGTTAGTAAAGTAGTCAAACTTTACAGAAATAGTAATCTGAATAATGGTTATCAGGAGCTGAGGAGAAGAAGAAATAAAATGTTTAATGACTACAGAGTTTCATTTTTGCCACATAAAAAAGTTCTGCCAATTGGTTGCAAAGTTTATATTATGCATATTTTAACACAATTAAATTCATAAAACAACAGAAAATATAAAATTGTGTCATCTTTACATTTACACTCAATTTCTAAGGATACCATGAGTTTGGTTTCATATTAGCTTTTTTCTGATGTGTGGCAAACTCTCTTCTGAACATCTCATTGATAAAAATTTATACATACTATTTAACATTTTGAAAAACAATTATTAATTTTATATCCTCCTTTGGTTGGTTACCACTTTATATATGACAAAATGCAATAGCTTTTACACAAAAGTAGACTAATTTAAAATATCCATTTTAATGACAGAAGATATAAATACTATTTTCTCTACGTATGTATCTAAACAACCTTAAAGAACACCTAATATCTTTGTGGTTTAATTATCACAAGCCACATAGGAATGTTACAGACATATCAATATTATAAACAGAAACATTTCAAGAAAACAGAAAATATTGTGACTATAAAAAAATAGATTTGTACTAATAATTATTTAACAGAAAGTTACTCTTACTCAGTTTTCCAAAATTAAAACAATCTTGCATTTCTAGGAAAACAAACTGATCCACATATGTTTCTTTTAAGAATATTTCTTGATACAGTTTTCTAAAATTTAGTTCAAATATTCCCATATATGTTTGCAGTGTCATTGACAGTTGGTACTCTTTTCTTAAATTATTTTTCCCACCTATTTTGTAGGAAAGTTTATGAAAATTTTAGATATCTCTTTTTAGAATGTATGATTATGTCTATAAAGCACCTGTCTTATCTTTTTTTAATTAAAAATTATAAACTTCCAGTTTCATTTATTTATGGTTATTATTGAACTGTTAGAACTAATTGAAAACTTCAGTAAAGTTGCAGGACACAAAGTCAAAATTCAAAATTGGTAGTGTTTCTATACACTAAAAACAAGCTATTTAAAAGCAAATCAATACAACAATCTCATTTACAAAGCTAAAAAAATACTTCGGAATACATTAAACTAAGGAGGTAAGATCTGAAAACCATAAAACATTGATGAAAGAAATCGAAGACACAAGTAAATGGATTGATATGCGGTATTCATGGATGGAAGAAGTGATATTGTTAAAAATGTCCATTCTACCCAAGGCAATCTATAGATTTATTTTTTCAATTTGTTTTTTAGACAAATATTCTAAATAATTATTTTCTTGAATTTTACTATTATATTTTTAACTTAATTTTAATATTAGTCATTTCTTTATCACTGTGTTTCAATTGAATAAACATTTAAACATAGTTTTTCTTGACATTCACCACAGTTACCCTAAAAACTTACACTCTGTTGCTACATTCAATTACAAAAATATGAGGAAAATTAGCAAACTGTAATACATAAAAGGCAGAGTAAGAATTGTAATTTGTATACATTTAATAAGCATATATACTATAAATATACCTTTGGAAGTTTCCTTGTTTAATATGAAAATTTATAGGCAAATTTTTAAAAATATTCATGTACATTTAAATTTTAAAAGAGAAAACTTTATCCCCTTCTCAAAAAATTTAGAAGCAATGATTTGAACAGCAGATGAACCTAGCTGATGGTTATTTGATGTAGACCAAATTAAATTTCTAAAGTTGTTTATTATTTTACCAGTACATTTACACTTTATGGTTTTCTTCTCATTTATCTTCTGATGCTACCTCTTTGGACTAAATATTTTCTCCTTTATATAAATACTTTTACAGTATTACCCTATTTTACTTAAGTCTCCAGCCATTTATAATTATTCTTCCCTTAAATCCCCATCACAGCCTACCATACAAAACAGATCATTAATTTTACTCATATTTCACCTAAATAGGTATACACAGATTAAGGCATCCCAAATCATAAGATTGTATTGGTAGGTAGAGTGTGTTATTCTCTGTAAAACTGTTTTATGGCTTACTTAAGGGTATGATAATTAATAGGTGGTCAATGCACCTTTGTATTTAGATACATTTTATCCTTTCAGTACTTAGCTGTTCAGTACTTATGGTATTGTGCTTATAAGTTAACAATACCAATTTGCCATAATTGGTAATAGAACAGAGCTCATGTCAAATGTTTTTACCATAAAACCCAAAAACTTTTTAATACCCTTCACCTATTGTCTTTAGAAAACTTTTAATAGAATTTTGAATTTTCATTTTATGTTTCTTAAAGACCATATCATAAGAGTAATTTTGTTCTGTGACAAGAACCTATTCACAACCACATTATCAAAGGTACCCTATTGTCTTGAGAAAACTTTTAATAGAATTTTGAATTTTCATTTTATGTTTCTTAAAGACTATATCATAAGAGTAATTTTGTTCTGTGACAAGAACCTATTCACAACCACATTATCAAAGGTACCCTAAAAGTAATGATAACAATTAAAGACAAATACTTAAACATTCCAAAATATAGTATAGAAGTCTATTATGATAGTTGTTTAAACAAAAAGAAAGAAAAACAGTAATTGATTCATAAGCAACAAATTTAATCTCAGAAATACTGTCAAATAATTCTTATTCTTGTCATTTGCTTTGAATGTGAAATATTTTTACTGCTGTTGGGTTTATCTGACCTTCTAAAGTACCCTACAGCAAACATAGGCACCATTATTATATAAAGAATGCTGTGAAAGCAATAGACAATAAATCATACATCTTTATAGTAGAATTTCATAGTTTCTCATTCTCAAAATAAACCCTCTATCTCTGCAATAAAATAATGTCATTTTATATCAGAAAAAAATGTACTTTTCAGAATTACTAAAAACCATAACTGTGTCAAACAATGCAGTTTAGGCATATGCTGATATATTATCTGTTCTTGAGCTCATGCTCTAGTACAATCTTTAAAAAGCACTTGTATTTTATTAATAAGTAATGTGAGATTTGCTCTTTTATATGCATGTGATTAGATTAAAATTAATACAAATATATTGTGACCATTGATAAAACATGAAGAGGAAGTCATTGAAATATTTCTTGAGATAAATGATGTTCACTCAGTTATTATTTTATGTTTTCTCCTTTTCATTTGACTGAGAAAAAATTATTAGAAAACTTAATATCTACTGTTTCTTAAGAACAGAGTAAGAGAAGTGATATCAGCAAGATGAGGAGTGGGACGTGCCCAGCCCTTGTGCACCCACAGAAACACAAACTTGGCAACCATTTATGTACAAGGGTTCCTTTGTGGGAACTCAATGATTCAGATAAATGGTTGCCGCAACCCCAGTGGATCCCAAGACAGAGGAAAGTCACTTTGAGAAGAGAGGTCCACATCCCTGATCAACATCCTGGCTGCAGACTGGGAAGCAACCCTATTCCTGGGTCTTCTCTGCTTTAGCCCTCCTCAATCAGTCTCAATCTTCCATGCAGCTGGGAGGAGCCACATCCATCTCTGCTTCCTGGGGATGGGCCTGCCTACAGTTGACCTGACAAAATAAAATCAGTGCTGGCAGCAGTTTGGGGAAAGGGAGCTCTTGTACGCTGTTTTGTAGGAACGTAAATTGGTACAGCCCTATAGAAAACAAAATGGAGTTTCCTCAAGAAATTAAAAATAGAATCACCTGTGATTCAGTAATCTCATTTCTAAGTATATGGCAAAAGAAAATAAAATCAGTATCTTGGAGAGATATCTGTGTTTCCTTGTTCATTGCAGTATTATTCACCATAGCCAAAATATGGACACAACCTAAATGTTTATCTACAGACGAAGAACTAGAATATGAGATATATATTTATATCAAATAATATTCAGCCTTATAAAAGGCAGCTTGGTGTGGTGGCATGCAACTGTAGTACCAGCTAATCAGGAAGTGAAGGCAGGAGGATCACATGAGCCCAGGAGTTAGAGGCTACAGTGAGCTATGATTGCACTTCCTCACTGTAGCCTGGATGACACAGTGTGAGCCCAACTCTCAAAAAATAAAAGGAAATGTTGCCATTTGAGGTAATATAGATGAACTTTTAGTATAGTATGTTAATTGAAATAAGCCATCAGGTATGTAAATTCAAACACTTCATGCTCTCACTGATACATGAAATCTAAACAAGTTGAACTCATAGAAGTAAAGACTGGAATGATGGTTTCCACAGGCTGTAGGGAGGGAGAAATGGGAAGGTGTTGATCAAGGGCTATAAAATTTCCATTTTGTCAGGTGAATAAGTCCTAGAAATCTAATTTATAGCAATGTGATATAGTTAGCAATACTATATTGTATACTTGAAATTTGATAAAAGGGTAGACCTTGAGTGTTCTCACCATACACAAAAAAGTTAACCATGTGAGGTGATGGATATGTAAATTAGATTGGTTGCTGCACTTCTTTTATACATATTATTGTATGTGTATATCAAAACATCAAGTTAAACATCTTAAATATATGCCAATTTCATCAATTTTACCTCAGTAAAGATGAAAAACACTTTTAAAAGAACAAAATATTTGAATTTTTGTGTCTATAAAGTTTCCAAAGCACTTTGGTTTTGTTTATTTGTTGACAATGACAAATTGACAGAAATAATCTCCATATGTTTGCCAGATTAATGGCCCTAGATCATCACTTGATAACCATAGTTGTTATGAATGAGTAGATTATTTGTTTGGAACCATGCTTATGTGGTTATATCTGTATAGTTGCACTAATCACAATGATTGCTACCAGTTAAAACATTAAATAAGAATGTATTCAATTTTCTTACAGGTTGACAATTAAATGATTGAATATATAGCAACAGCTATGTTTATAGACCTTCTCTTATTAAGAGGACTCTCAAATACACTAAAGGATATTTACAATTCTATCTATAGATGCAATTCTATCTCAGCAACTGTTGAAAATCTTCAGAATTGTCTATACTATTAATTTTTACATTCCTTCTGTTCTTGTCCCTTGAGTTCATTACAATCTTTTAACCATAAAACACAAATAAATAATATTTATTAAAGTCATCCACAACTTCTACATATCCAGTTTCTCAACCTCTTCTATTTTTTTCTCCACCTTGAAAAAATGTTGTTAAGCTGGACATAGTGGCTTACACCTGCAAACCCCATACTTTGGGAGACCAAGGCAGGAAGATTGCTTGAGGCTGGGAGTTTGAAAATATCCTGGGCAAAAAAGTGGGATGCTGTCTCTACAAATAATAATAATAATAAAAGGAAAAATTAGCTGGGCGTGGTGGTACACACCTGTAGTCTCAACTGCTTAGGAGGCTGAGGTGGGAGGACCACTTGAGTTTAGGTGTTTGAGGTTACAGTGACAAAGTTTGTACCACTGTACTCCAGCATGAGCAACAGAATGAGACCTTGTCTGTAGAAAAAAAAAAGAAAAGAAAGTAAACAAAAGTTCATTGCTTGTCTTTAGGGCACCATGTCTGATCTCCATGTTAATTCATGCCCATTCCATCTCACTTCCCTTTTCAGGGTGTTCTTTTTTTTCATGACCTTTAAATACTTCTAGAATTAGCCGGGCGCGGTGGCTCAAGCCTGTAATCCCAGCACTTTGGGAGGCCAAGACGGGTGGATCACGAGGTCAGGAGATCGAGACCATCCTGGCTAACACGGTGAAACCCCGTCTCTACTAAAAAAAAAATACAAAAAACTAGCCGGGCGAGGTGGCGGGCGCCTGTAGTCCCAGCTACTCTGGAGGCTGAGGCAGGAGAATGGCGTGAACCTGGGAGGTGGAGCTTGCAGTGAGCTGAGATCCGGCCACTGCACTCCAGCCTGGGTGACAGTGCGAGACTCCATCTCAAAAAAAAAAAAAAAATATTTCTAGAATTCAAGGATCAATACTTGTATCTCTTCAATTATTTGTCCACATTAGCTTTGTAGGTGCTCTCATTTATAGGCTTAACTATGGATCCAATATGCGCTTTTAATCCAAACTTAAACTAAGAACTGCAGAGTGGATGTCTAATAGATACCTCAAACATAATATGTTTAAATTCATACATTTGCTTCCTCTACTAATCTGTTTCTTTATGATGATTCATTCTCATTTTAGTATCTGTAAATGGGAATTGAAACAAATGTTTATTCATGGTCAATATTTAATACCAATATTACGAACCCCCCTACCCAGTCTCTCCCTCCCTCCCTCTGAAAATTAAAAGTGGAAAGAAGATAGGAGAAAAAAAGGATTGCCGGAAAAAGTGTAACGTTAATACTATTACAAATGATCACGTCAATGGAACTATTTCAGAAAATTTATGTCAAAAAATCCTGACTGCAGCTTAAACTGGTCAATGATGACGATGATGACAACAGCTAAGGACAAGTAAACGAAGAAAAACAACATCTACTAAATACCTACTATATACCAGACATCTAAGCATTGTAATACATTAGTTTATAGAATATTTGAAGCAGTTAAATGAAAAAGCTGGACACAATGAGAATGTGTTTTTTCAAACCAGTTAGACTGTCCTAAAATACACAGAGTGAAGTAAAATTAAGAAACAAAATACAATATACAGGAACTACCAACTCAAGTATTTTGCATTGTGGCTTTACATTTTGGCCAAAGAGGAAGTAGAGGTTTTTTTTCCCCCACTGAAAGATTATTCCTTGAAACAGCCTTGGTTAAGTTTTGGTCTTCTTGGTATCATGATTTGTACTCTCTTCTAAAAGCAGAAAGCATACATTGTTAAAGAATACTTTTCTTTTTTTTTTTCTTTTTTTTTTTTTTTAAGTTTGAGCATGTCAAGCTCTGTTTGTTACTTTTTTTTTTTTTTTAATTATACTTTAAGTTCTAGGGTACATGTGGATAACGTGCAGGTTTGTTACATATGTATATCTGTGCCATGTTGGCGTGCTGCACCCATCAACTTGTCAGCACCCATCAACTCATCATTTACATCAGGTATAACTTCCAGTGCAATCCCTTCCCCCTCCCCCCTCCCCGTGATAGGCCCCGGTGTGTGATGTTCCCCTTCCCGAGTCCAAGTGATCTCATTGTTCAGTTCCCACCTATGACTGAGAACATGCGGTGTTTGGTTTTCTGTTCTTGCGATGGTTTGCTGAGAATGATGGTTTCCAGCTGCATCCATGTCCCTACAAAGGACACAAACTCATCCTTTTTTATGGCTGCATAGTATTCCATGGTGTATATGTGCCACATTTTCTTAATCCAGTCTGTCACTGATGGACATTTGGGTTGATTCCAAGTCTTTGCTATTGTGAATGATGCCGCAATAAACATATGTGTGCATGTGTCTTTATAGCAGCGTGATTTATAATCCTTTGGGTATATACCCAGTAATGGGATGGCTGGGTCATAGGGTACTTCTAGTTCTAGATCCTTGAGGAATCGCCATACTGTTTTCCATAATGGTTGAACTAGTTTACAATCCCACCAACAGTGTAAAAGTGTTCCTGTTTCTCCACATCCTCTCCAGCAAGGATACTTTTCACTTACCGTTGTTATTATTCTAAGTCGACTAATTATAATTAATCATTCAACAAAATTCCCATATGTAGAAAGTTCATGAAAAATCTTTGCTAATATAAGGTCTGAAAATTATAAAAGGATTAATAACCCCCCCTAGAATCTTTGTAGTTGAGGAGCGCAAAAGGAGCATCAGTTTGTCTTGAAAGCACACACACAGTAAATCTGTGAACATGAATTTTACATAATAGCTTATTCAGAGACTATGCCTACACTGTTCTTATTGGATTACAAAAATAGCTACCCAATTACCTACTATATCCTTGAAAATAAAGATTGATTTTTCATGTCTATATAACATTTCAGTGCTCAGTCCATGTGACTATGTTAAGCAGGTAGCACACGATCAATTTTTCACAACAACAGGCTTGTATAATGAATAAAATGCATAAGCAGCTTGTAAGTACCCCAATCCTCTAGTTCCAGCAGTGTATTTAAGGGTATTACACAGTGATTTTCATGGGAGTCTACAGTAGACATTCTGTTACCCACTTAGGAATACAGAATTTTTACTGAGGAAAAAACTCTACAAATAATCCATAATTTGTGTAAATGGACAGTACACAGACACTAGAAGAGAATGCTAGAAAGGACAATGACTCAAGTTAGAGAGAGCTGCAGACAAAGCTAACAAATATATGAAGTCCCAATTTAACTAATATAAAAGTATCCAGCACTTTATGGAAGATATGTGAGGTTACTATCCTTGTAGAAAAAATAGATAATTATTATGAAAGACCTGCTTAAAGGAAATTACCCAGAAGCTTTAGAGAAACTGAAGAGGCCTGAAACAAATAGAGGGCAACACCTATACAATGTGTGTGAAGCAAAAACAGTGTAATATGCAGACAAAAAGATAGCAGAACTTGGAAAAAGAAGGAATAATACTAGGCATATTTTCATTGTTTTACTGAGAATTAATTATGCAAGTTCAATAGAAATAAAGATCTGGAACTGGAAAACAAATCCTGATCAATAGTATTTCTGAGAATGTACATGAATATGGTAACATTGTAAATTGTAAATTTCCTATTTGAGCATTAATTTGGAAAAATGATTATGCATTAAGATGTAAATAAAATTATCTTTGATATTGATGTTTTTATAGAGCTAGATAGATGATGATATGGTTTGGCTGTGTCCCACCCTAATCTCATCTTGAATTGTAGCTTCCATAACTCCCACATAATGTGGGAGGGACCCGGTAGGAGATAAGTGAATTCTTGGGGAGTTTCTGTGCTTATGGTAGTGAGTAAGTCTTATGAGATCTGACAGTTTTATAAGGGGGAACCCTTTTCACTTGGCTCCCATTCTTTTTTGTCTGCCACCATGTAAGATGTACCTTTCACCCTCTGCCATGACTGTGAGACCTCGCCAGCCATATGGAACTGTGAGTCCATTAAACTTCTTTTTCTTTATAAATTGCCCAGTCTCAGGTATGTCTTTATCAGCAGCATGAACATGGACTAATACAGTAAATTGGTACCAGTAGAGTGGGGTGCTGCTGTGAAGATACCCAAAAATGTGGGAGCAATTTTGGAAATGGGTAACAGGCAGAGGGTGGAACAGTTTGGAGGGCTCAAAAGAAGACAGGAATATGTGGGAAAGTTTGGAACTTCCTAGAGACTTGTTGAATGGCTTTGACCAAAATGCTGATAATGATATGGACAATGAAATTCAGGCTGAGGTGGTCTCACATGGAGATGAGAAACTTGTGAACTGGAATAAAAGTGACTCTTGCTATTTTTTAGCAAAGAGATTGGAAGCATTTCACCCCTGCCCTAAAGATTTATGGAACTTTGAACCTGAGGGAGATGATTTAGGGCATCTGGCAGAATAAATTTTTAAGCAGCAAAGCATTCAAGAAGTGATTTGGATGTTGCTAAAAGCATTCAGTTTTAAAAGTGAAACAGAACGTGAAAGTTCAGAAAATTTGCAGCCTGATGATGCAGTAGAAAATAAAAACCCATTTTCTGAGGAAATATTCAGGCCTGCTACAGAAATTTGTACAAGTAATGAGGAGCTAAATGTTAATTGCCAAGACAATGGTGAAAATGCCTTCAGGGCATGTCAGAGACCTTTGTGGCAGTCTCTCTCATCACAGGCCCAGAGGCTTAGAAGGAAAAATGGTTTAATGGGTTGGGCCCAGGGCCCCCATGCAGCGTGCAGCCTAGGGACTTGTTGTCTTGCATCCCAGCTGCTCTAGCCATGGCTAAAGGGAGCCAAGGTATAGCTCAGGTCATGGATTCAGAGGATGCAAGCCCCAAGGCTTGACAGCTTCTACATGGTGTTGAGCCTGGAGCTAAACAAAATCAATACTTCATATTTGGAAACCTCTGCTTAGAGTTCAGAGGATTTATGGAAATGTGTGGATGTCCAGGCAGAGGTATTACAGGGGCAGAGTCCTCATGGACAGAACTTCTGCTAGGGCAGTGCAGAAGGGAAATTTGGGGATGAAGCTTCCTCAGAGAGTCCCCACTAGGGCACTGTGTAATGGAGCTGTGAGAAGAGGGCCACTACCCTCCAGACACTAGAATGATAGATCAACTGACAGGTGGCACTGTGAAAAAGTGCCTGGAAAAGCTGCCCACATTCAATACCAGCCTATGAAAGCAGCCTACAGGGGTGCTGTACCCTGCAAAGCCATAGGGGGAGAGCTATCCAAGACCACATAGGAATCCATGTCTTGCACGAGTGTGACGTAGGTGTGAAACATGGAGTCAAAGGAGATCATTTTGGAGCTTTAAGATTTGACAGAAAATCCAACCCCTGCTGGATTTTACAGTTGCATGGGGCCTGTAGTCCCTTTGTTTTGGCCAATTTCTCCCATTTGGAATGACTATATTTACCCAATGCCTATACCCCATTGTATCTAGGAAGTAACTAACTTACTTTTGATACAGGCTCATAGGTGGAAGGGACTTGCCTTGTCTCAGATGAGACTTTGGACTGTGGACTTTTGAGTAAATGCTGAAATGGGTTAAGACTGGTGAATTTTGGGAATGCATGATAGGTTTTGAAATGTGAGGACATGAGTTTTGGGAGGGGTTGGGGTGGAATAATGTGGTTTGGCTGTGTCCCCACCCAAATCTCATCTCAAACTGTAGCTCCCATAATTCTCACATGTCATGGGAGGGACCCTGTGGGAGATAATCGAATTACAGGAGCAGTTTCCCCCTTTCTGTTCTCATGGTAGTGAATAAGTCACAGGAGACCTGACGGTTTTATAAGGGGAAACTCCTTTCACTCGGCTCTCATTCTCTCTTGTCTGCTGCCATGTAAGACATGCCTTTCGCCTTCCCCCATGATTGTGAGGCCTCCCTAGCCACATGGAACTGTGAGTCCATTAAACTTCTTTTCCTTTATAAATTACCCAGTCTCAGGTATGTCCTTATCAGAAGCTTGAAAATGGACTAATACAGATAAAATTGATTCTCTTTGTACCTCATAATATTAACGTTTCATATTTTTATGGTACAACTATCAAAACTAAGAAACTATAGATCTTGTTTCTTTTTTATCAGTTTTTAAACCAATATGCTTTCTATATTCCTGGGTACTATCTAGGATTACATTTTTAATTTGCTAGTCAAGATCTTTATACTCCTTCAACAAGTGATAGTTCTTTAGTTTGTTCTTAATTTTCATGACCTTGATATTTTTGAAGAGGATTGGTGAAGTTTCTTGTAAAATATTCCTCAATTTGGGTTTCTGTTACATTTACTTTGATAGAGGTCATGGAAATTATTTGAGGAAAATACTTCAAAGCTAATGTGCCCTTCTTAGAGACCTTAGCAGGGGACCAGACGCACCAGTGATATAAAAGCAACTTTTATATCTTGCTTAAGTTCGTATCTGCCCAGTATTTCAATGTAAAATCATTATTTTCTTTTTATATATATTCAACTAATATTTTAGAGGAGACACATTGAAGCTGTGAGATTATACTATTTTTAAAACTTAATTTTAGCATTCATCTCTTTATCTTGCCAGTAGAAATTATCACTGTGCCATTCTAATGGTTGTTTATGTTTCCCTCATTCCTCCTAGTTTTATTACTTGGAATTTTTCTGTAAAGAGGTCTTTTTTTCCATGTTTATTGATTCAATTATTTTAGTATGAACTCATTGATATTATTTATTTTTTGGGGGGCTATAATATATACTATCCTTATTTGTATTCCTGTTCAATATTTTAGTTTTGGACATTGAACATTCTTTCAGAAAATAAATGTGGAGATGGGAATAAGACACAGCTAGAAAGTGCTGCTCCCACTGAGAGCGACCAAATCATCTAGTAAACTACCCTAATTTGGAAAGATCTGCAGTAGAAATGCCAAGAGTGCACGAAGGTGACACTGAAGCTGAAGCTGATCGGGGGAAGCTGGGAACACTGCATGGGGTACCTGAATACTAGGGCTAGTTTCCAGCCCCCAACAGCTCCTAGGAAGAGGCTGAGTGAGGTAAATGATGGATGGCTAACTTGCTATGGACGTCCAGGATTCTAGCTACTGGGGACTCTGTGTTCTCCGTGGATGTGTGAGTTCCATGGTGAGCAGACAGAGGCAGGCCTTCAGAATGTGCAAAGCCCAGGAGTTTTTGTGTGCTGGGAAGCTCCAGCAGAATGTTGTCATAGATACCAATCCTCCAGATCTCCCTATTTCCTTCCAGCTGATTTCTTCTGAGTCAGAAGACGTGTGGGTCAGTTTCCTTGTGGGACTGGGGCATGTCTGTTCTGCAAGCCCTGCTGCTGCTGGTCCCTCCAAGTGTCCATCCCTAGAGTGCCAAGGCTGGGATGCAAGGCTGTACTGTTCAAGTCGTAGATGAACATACAGCCTTGCATCCCAGCCTTAGCACATTGCTCCACCTGAGTACTTTCCTGGTGACCAGGGAGCACATCAGATCCCTCAGTGAAGCCAGAGCCTGACCCTAAGCTGGGGTACATCCTGGCAACCCAAGGGCTGTGACTTACAGCTTAGGAGTACTAAGGATCTATGGCTTAGGAGCTAAGATCTATGACCAGCACTGGTGGGCGGGTGGCGGGGAGGGGTAGAAGCCCCGTTCTCAGAACACTAAAAGGGGTGAGACATGTGAGTTCCTGAGTAGGAGTGGGAGCAGAGTGTGTCTCCCTCCACAGGTCTGGTCTAGAAAGGATGTGGCCTATCTCTCTGCCACAGCCCATGTCCAAGGGGGCCCCAAAGCCCAGAACACCTAACAAAAAAAAGTAGGCATAGGACCGGATGAGGGGGCTCTCTCTCTCCCCTTCACACTGGAGAGTATGCCTGCCAACCTGAGCGAGTACAAAATAGCTTTGTGGCTGGGTATTGGCCTAGCTACCAGCCATTACTCTCCAGCAGCACATTAAAAAGTTAATACACCACAATCATGCAGGCTGTGTCACTGGAGTGCAAGGCTGGGTCAACATACACAAATTGATAAACGTGATTTGCCACATAAACAGAATTAAGAGCAAAAACCATATGATCATCTCAGTAGTTGCAGAAAGATCCTTCAATAAAATGCAACATTATTTCATCATGAAAGCCCTCAAGAGACTAGGCATCGAAGGACCATACATAAACATAATAAGAGCCATCTATCATGAACCCACAGCCAACATCATACTGAATGGGCAAAAGCTGAAATCATTTTCCTTGTGAACTGAAGCGAGACAAGGATGCCCACTGTCACAACTCGTATTCAACACAACATTAGAAGTCCTAGTCAGAGAGATCAGGCAAGAGAAGAAAAAGAAGACATCAAAATAGGAAAAGAAGAAATCAAACTATCTCTTCTTGCCAACAAAATTATTCTATACTTAGAAAAACCTAAAGATGTCATCAAAAGGCCACTAGAATTCATAAATAATTTTTGCAAGGTTTCAGGATACAGAATTAATTAATTAATAAAAATCAGTAGTATTTTTATACATCAGTAATTTCTAGGCTGAGAGTCATATCATAAACACAATCCCATTTACAATAACCACAAAGAAAATGAAATACCTAGGAATACAACTAAGAAAGAAGGTGAAAGATAAATACAAGGAGAAGTACAAAACACTGCTGAAATATATCATAGATAAACCAAACAAACGGGAAAACATTCCATGACCATGGATTGAAACAATCAATATCATTAAAATGGCTGTATTGTCCAGTGCAATTTACAGATTTAACAGCTTTTCTATCAAACTGCCAATGTCATTCTTCACAGAATTAAAAAAGATACATTTCTAAAATTTATGTGGAACCCAAAAGGAGTCCAAATACACAAAGTAATCTTAAGCAAAAAGAACAAAGCTGGAGGCGTCACATACCAGACTTCAAACTGTACTAAAAAGCCACAGTAATCAACACCAGTTAGAATGGTGATCATTAAAAAGTCAGGGAACAACAGGTGCTGGAGAGGATGTGGAGAAATAGGAACACTTTTGCACTGTTGGTGGGACTGTAAACTAGTTCAACCATTGTGGAACACAGTGTGGCGATTCCTCAGGGATCTAGAACTACAAATACCATTTGACCCAGCCATCCCATTACTGGGTATATACCCAAAGGATTATAAATCATGCTGCTATAAAGACACATGCACACATATGTTTATTGCAGCACTATTCACAATAGCAAAGACTTGGAACCAACCCAAATGTCCATTAGTGACAGACTGCATTAAGAAAATGTGGCACATATACACCATGGAATACTATGCAGCCATAAAAAAGAAGATCAGTACATGTCCTTTGTAGGGACATGGATGCAGCTTGAAACCACCATTCTCAGCAAACTATCACAAGAACAGAAAACCAAACAACGCATGTTCTCACTCATAGGTGAGAATTGAACAATGAGAACACTTGGACACAGGAAGGGAAACATCACACACTGGGGCCTGTCATGGGGTGGGGTGAGGGAGAGGGATAGCATTAGGGGATATACCTAATGTAAATGATGAGTTAATGGGTGCAGCACACCAACATGGCACATGTATATATATGCAACAAACCTGCACATTGTGCACATGTACCTTAGAACTTAAAGTATAATAAAAAATAAACAAATAAATAAATAAAAAGAAAGAAAAACAGACACATAGACCAATGGAACAGAATAGAAAACAGAAGTAAAGCTGCGTGCCTGTAGCTATCTGATCTTTGACAAGACTGAGAAAAGCAAGTAATAGTGAAAGGACTTCCTATTCACTAAATGAAGTTGGGATAGCTGCCTAGTCATATGCAGAAGAATAAACTGGACCCCTACCTATCACTATAAACAAAAATTAACCCAAGATGGAATAAATATTTAAGTGTAAGACCTCTAATTATATAGATCCCTGAAAAAACAGGAAATGCCATTCTCTATATCAATCATGGCAAATAATTTTTGGCTAAGTCCCCAAAAGCAATTGCAACAAAAACAGACATTCACAAGTGTGACCTAATTAAACTAAAGAGCTTCTTCACAACAAAAGAAACCATCAACAGAGTAAACAGGCATTCTAAAAAACAGGAGAAAGTATTTGCAAACTATGCATACAACAAAGGTCTAAGAAACACAATCTACAGAGAACTTAAGCAAACCAACAAGCAAAACCCAATAATCCTATTAAAAAATGGGCAGAGGACATAAACAGACAGATACTTCCCAAAAGAAGACATATAAGTGGCAAACAAACATATGAAAAAATGTTCATCATCCCTAATCATCAGGGAAATGCAAAAATGCTAATCAAAACTACAGTGAGATAACATCTAATCAGAATAGCTACTATAAAAAAACAAACAAAAAAACCTCAAAAAACAACAGATGCTGGTGAGACTGTGGAGAAAAGAGAACAATTTTACATTGTTGGTGGGAAAGTAAATTAGTTCATCCAGTATAAAAAAATAGTTTAGGTATTACTCAAAGAACTTAAAACAGAGCCATCATTCAACTCAACAATCCCATTACCGGGTATATACCAAATGGAAAATAGATCATTACACCAAAGACACATCCGGTCCATCCAGTCCTATGTTCATCCCCATGCTATTCACAATAGCAAAGACATGATATCAACCTAGGTGCCCATCAATGGTGTACTGGAAGAAGAAAATGTACATATTCACCATGGAATACTATGCAGCTACAAAAATAATGAAACCATATCCTTTGCAAAAACATGGATGGAGCTGGATGCCCTAATACCAAGTAAATTAAAACAGCACAGAAAACCATATACTGCATGTTTTCACTTCTTAGAGGGAGCAAAACATTGAGCACATATGGACATAAACATGGAAACAACAGACACTGCACACACTACAGGGAGTAGGGATGGAGGAGGAAATGGTTTGAAAAACTATCTGTTAAGTATTACATTAATTACCTGGGTGCAACATGCACCTATAACGAACCTGCACATGTATCCCCGGGATCTAAAATAAAAGTTGAAATTTTTAAAAAGTGTACTTACACACATACATTTCTGAATCTATGTTCATATATGCACACACACATAAATATATTTCTGAATCATTCCATTTGTACTAATTCTTCCAATTACAATGTACAGAGTTTATTACTAAGTATGACTACTAAGCATGTTGTGATGTCTGATTTTGGTTTTACTTTGTATTTTTTATACTAATAACTGTAGATGCTGCAATTTTTTATACTTAATGTGGTAACAATATACATAAAATTTGAGAAAATGTCTGTATAGACTTTTGCCCATTTAAACATTATACAAATTATCTAATAAATGTTTTGTTTTGAGAAAATTTTATGTAGTTTGGATAAACATTCTTTATCACTTGTAATTAGTAAATTTTTTTTCTAATGTGTAGTTTGTATTTTTAGCAGTTTATTTTGTAAAAAAAATTTGTCAATATTGATGTACTTGGATAAATCAACTTATTTCTTCTATGGCTTGTGTTATGGTATTATGTGTAAAAACTTTGATAAACACTGGGTGACACAAATGTTTTCCCATATCTCCCTTTGAATATCCTATGCCTATACCACTTACATTTGGTTCAAAACACATTCAAATTAATTTTTAAATAAAACAAGAGTTATGTTAGGAGATTCAAACTTTTAACATTTCATATGAACATTAAATGTTTCCAACAGCATGGAAATTATGGAAATACTATCATTTTTCCATTGATTTACATTAATATCTCTGTCAACTATTAGTTGTGTGTATTTGAGTAGGTCTATTTTGAAGTTCTGTATTCTATTTTATTGATCACTGTGTCCATGCTTTTGCCAATCCATAATACCTTGATTATTGTAGTCTTATAGTGAGTCTTGAAATTGGGTACTGCGAGTTGTCCCATTTTGTTCTTCTGTTTTAAAAGTTTGTAATTTCTCTTTCTTTTCATATAAATTGGAGTATCAGTTTGTTAACATTTACAAAAGATCTTTCTGATATTTTTGTTGGGATTACACAGAATCCACAGGTTAAATTATCATCTTACCAATATGGATAATAAATATACACAGACCAGTTATTTATTTATTTGTATATTCTTTCATTTTGTCATCATTATTTAGTATTATTCAATATAAAGTCTATATGTATATATAAACTTCATATATATATATAAACTTCTTGATTTATAAATGAGTTTCCTTTTTTGGTATACTATGAATTTATTGTTTTTCTTTTGTTTTTACTCATATTTTTAATTAAACTTGAATGCTCCCTTTGAGCAAGGCTTTCATCCAGTGAATATACCAAGCAGACTGGCCTTGGGTTGCTGTTAGGGAAACAGTTTGCCATGCCTGGAACTAGTCAGGATGTGTATTGATTTTGAAAATTGATCAGTATAAGCCATCATCACTATTGTCCTGATCTCAGACAAGAGGTAGCCACAAAGTGATAACCCTTTTAGGGGGGCAGTCACATTCAATATTCCAACTGCATTACTAAATGGTGCAGATTAGGAGGTGAGGAAGGTAGAAGGAGAAAATGAATATATTTATTTTCCAACACTCAGCCATACCAGATGCCTATAGCCCATTGTTGAGTGCCTTTTGTGATAAAAGGAGCAGAGTTAATAGGCTCCAAATATTCCAGGAAACAGAAACCTGCACAGATTAATTTCAAGGGCTACAAATATGTGAATAGGGTCATCTGACAGTAATCCGAAAAAAATATCAGCAGTGGTAAGGCACCATGGATAACCCAAAAGGGGTCTCACAAGTCCGACATAGTCAATCTGTCAGTAGCAGATGAGAACCATTCTTTGCATAATATGGTCTCCCCAACTACAAGTCAAATAGGCCAGCTTCTGGCAGATGAGTAAGTATGACGTGCAATGGCAGCTTCTGCGTCATAAACATATTGTCCTTAACTTTCTACTCAGTCTTTAACAGTGAATATTTCAGTCTTTAACAGTGAATATTTCATGATGAATCCAGGCAGCAAATAGTGGCAGTCTGGTTGGTGCAAGCTGAATCAGCACCTTGATTTCAGTCTCAGCAGAAAATGGGCCTTTAGGTTGGGTATCTACAAGTGTGACCTTCAGAGTTTGAACAACGACTGTGATTATGACCCCTAAGTTTGTGGACTTAAAAAGAAATTAATTTATTCTGGTAGTTTCTATAGCTTTTTTTAAGTTGCAGACTCTTGATAGCAGCTTAAGAGTTATTTAGAAAATAATAGGTTTAATCAAGAAGAGTACTGGCTAGTCTGTTCAGTGACTGAAATTATCATTTTCATTTTCTGTAGAACTGGTGCTGAGGTTGAATAGCTACGGTAGCCTAGTTGGGCACCACCAGGTTTATGTTTAGCTGAGACATCTGTGAATCAGGCCCAGAAATTTCAGGGATTTTATGACTTGAGTGCCCCATTAAGCTAGGAACTTTCTATCTGGGGAAGTGTGGGAGATGAAGGTTTTTTTAAAGCATTATCTGTCACTTTTTAATTTAAAGTTAGTGGCCTTTGTGATGTGTTCCTAAATCTATCATGTGCATTTAACAAGCAAAGCTTTTTAGGCTTTTCCTGTCCTATTAGTCATAGAATCTGAGTTGACAAAAAATTAAATGTGAATATAAAACCTGACATTCCTAATGCCTCCATTTAAACTTGACCAGAGTCTATGAAAACCTAATAGCTGCTTCTCAATAATAATAATAATAATAGTAATAATAATAATAATAATAATAATAATAATAATGAACCTGAGAGCCATGTCAGGGAGGCAAGGAGTCCAAAATCTCAAAGGGCACCTCTGTAAGTTGGCTGCCTCTCTTTCTCAGCAGCTCTAATCAACAGAACCATCAGTCACAGAGATGTGTGCTCTCTCCAATATCCAATGAACCCAATAACATTGTGTGGACTTTTCTCAGTGAAGGTCAGGGAGATAGCAGTTTTTTCTTGATTGCTGTTAGCAGTGAGTTGTGACTCTGCTCATATAGTCCCAAGGAACTTTACTTTGCAAGCAGAAGCAAGCCTCCCAATTTTATCAGGATTTATCAGCCAACCCTGCTGAAGGAGTTGTGATAATACTAATCAGGACAATGGGCACTGAGGATTCTGACTTGCCAAATACAGAACACTATAGAGTGAGAACGTTGGACAGTGAGTAAAGGCATCATTCATGTTAAAATATTACCTACATACCAGCAGCAAATCAATGGGAAGTTTGACCCACTAGCCTGTCTTTACCTGCAGCTCTTCCTCCACAATGATGCTTCCCCCTGGCAGTTTTGGCATAGGGATGTGCAAACTTATGCCACATCAATTCCTATTATATATTCACATATAAAACCAACAGAAGCAGTATATTTAATTAGCCTGTGGGGCCTCACCTACAAAGTCACACTATATTACCTCACCAACTGTCAACTCTGGCCACAATCCATCATTAAACCTCTGCCCACAGGATGGGGTTGGACGGTGACTTTGATGCCTATATCTAATAGGGCCATAAAATTTTGTAGCCTCCTAACCCCAGTTCCCCAGCATACCCACCCAAGTGCAATGGTCTTCAACCTTCACTGGAACTGGGAGACCTCATCTTCTCCCATAGTTATTATTTTTCTTTTTTTGCCTTTTATACTCATTTTATTTTATTTTAATTTTTTCTTTATTTCTTCTAAAAAAGTAAAAAAAAACAAATAACAAAAAACAGGATACATGTACAGGTTTGTTACATAGGTATACATGTGCCATGGTAATTTGCTGCACCTATTGACCCATCTTCTAAGTTCCCTCCCCTCACCCTATCCCCCAAATAGGCCCTGTGAATCCAGATTCACAGCTGAATTCTATCAGAAATACAAAAAGTAGCTGGAACCATTCCTTCTGAAACTATTCCAAACAATTGAAAAGGAGGGACTCCTCCTTAACTCATTTTATGAAGCCAGCATCATCCTGATACCAAAACTGGGAAGAGACACAACAACAAAAAGAAAACTTCAGGCCAATATCCCTGATGAACAACGATGTGAAAATCCTCAAGAAAATAGTGGGAAACTGAATCCAGCAGCACACCGAAAAATTTTCCCACCACAATTAAGTTGATTTCATCCCTGGGATGCAAGACCGGTTCAACAAATGCAAATCAACAAACGTAATCCATCACATAAAGGGAACCAAACACAAAAACCACACGATTTTCTCAATAGATGCAGAAAAGGCCTTTTATAAAATTCAACATTGCTTCATGTTAAAAACTCTCAATAAATTAGGTATTGATGGAACATATCTCAAAATAATAAGAGCAATTAATGCAAACCCACAGCCAATATCATATTGATTTTTTTTTCTTAAACCAAATGTGATCAGGATACAGGGCAAGAGAGGGATCACAGGGCATGGAGAGAGACAGCAATTCTACAACACTAAGCAAAGCACATTTACTTCTATTTTCAAAAACTTCATGACAGATGCTCACAGTTCCCCAAAACGGATTTTCAATTTGATGCACCTAAAGTTCTATGTCCACTTTGGGTATCCCTTCTCTTAGCAGCAGCAGACCCATTGCCTTTTGGGTGGGCTTGCTGCCTCACTGACACTTTCTCTTGCTGCCCCATGATAACATTCCATCTTCCCCCAACCCAAAGGGCAATGTAGAAAAAACAAACTATGTTCAAGGAACTTATTTTAATTATCCCTATTGACACAGCCTCTAAACATTCATTAACAGATAGTCCCTAAACAGTGGGAACCCTTACTCTCCCCCATCACCCACCACATGTAAAGCATTTGCTATCAAACCGCTTTGAATTTTCTTAAATGCTGTAACTGGCCTATGGGGAGCCCTTGTACTTTTCTTTGGAAGCCGTATCTCTGTTAGCATCCCATCCTCATCCCTACAAAGTGTCAAGAACTGTGATGGGTTAAAGATTTTACCCTACTTTTACGACAACTTTTGGGCATCTCATCTTCCTAGATGATGGAAGAAGACAAGAGACTCCTGTGTCAGAGGCAAAAGACACGATTACTGAGGGCACAAGGAGCATGAGTTCTCTTGCTCCCCAATTCCTATAGGGGTGATGCAGAGGTAGACCAGGCAAATGCTGCATAGTAGTAGAGGAATCTCAAACTTCAGTAACCCCAATCTATTATGAGGGATTGGGAGCTCCATCTTTGTCCTGAAAGGAGACCTTTTCTCTTTTGTACTAGACATCAAACAAACCAGACTTTTGCCTTGGAGTGGTCATATGTCTAACCTCCCCGGCTATTTGCCATGAAAACATCACTGGCAAGACCAAGAGCTTCAGTTTCCCTGCTTGTGAGACTTGAAATGTTACAGATTAAGAAGGATTATCTTAAAACAAGAGCCTCCTTACACAAGGACCCACCCTTGGCAAAACAACACCTTAAGGTATTCAGCAATGGAATCAAGATCTATTTTGACCCATCATGTGAAAAACTCTGACAGGCCATGTATGTTTCAGAGATTTCTGTGGGATTGACCCAGGCTTTACTTGGACTTCATCATGGTTCAACATTTTTTTTTTTTTTTTTTGCCTAATTATGCTCCTCCTATTCTCTATTCAGATGTCAGTTTTAATAAATACATAACACCATAGTCCTTACTCAATGCCTGCTTTCAAAGATTTCATCCTGTGGCCAAAAAATAGTTCTGTTCTTTCTCTCTTTCTTTCTTTTCTTTCTTTCTTTCTTTTTTTTTTTGACAGGGTCTCTCTCTGTCACCCAGGCTCGAGTGCAGTGCTGCAGTGACAACTCACTGCAGCCTTGACCTTCGTAGCTCAGGTGATCCTCCTACCTCAGCCTCCAGTGTAGCTGGGACTATAGGACATGTCATCATACCCAGCTAATTTTTGTGTTTATTATTATTCTTTTTTTAGAGATGGGGTTTCACTGTGTTGCTCAGGTTTGTTTCCAACTCTTGAGTTTAAGTTCTCTGCCCACCTCAGCCTCTCAAAGTACAAAATGTTTCTATTCTTATCAGTGCCATTTGTTGTTGCTGTAGGCATTTGAGTCTAGGTGCTTTGCTCTATTAACTCTGTTATCAACTCTGCCTTCCACTTTCCATTTTTCAGACTTCTACTCTATCATATTTCTTCTTTTCTCTCCAGGTAACTATATTTTTCACCCCTTGTTGGCATTTTTTTTTGTTATTTAGTTGAAGAGACAAACAATAGCACATACAGTGAACTGCCATGTTTAACTGGGTCTTCTGGTCTAATTTTAAAGCAATTTTTTAAAGTCCTCCTCACTTTTCTATGTTGTTTCACATAAAAGAGGCTTTTTCCAAATAGGTTAGAAGTAAAATAGGTATACAAAAGTTGTCATTTTCAACAATAAATATATTTCAAGGCTATTCTTCCCTCATATTTTGTGGGGGTTTTCTCCACATATACTACAAAATAACTGCATTGATTTTATACATACATACATATATATATAATATATGTATTTTTTCCCTATTTGTCTGTTTTATTTAGTTCTCTGTTCCCTCTCTGTTCTAACAGATTTTGATTCCTGAAGATTACAAGCCTGCAACCAGGGGAATTTAGCCTTTCTACACTTCCTGCTGTGACTGCCTCCATGGCTTTCTGCTCTAAGTTGCTTGAGATGCACGCACAGCAAACACCACTAACCTGAAACTGCACATCTACAGAAATGCAGCAAAACTGCTTTACAAATAGCTTTTCCCTTTAAAACAAATACACCTAATTTTCTTTTTTGACTTTACATTTCAAAACATATGTTAGTATATAAATGATACATTCCTTGAATTTTTACATTAAAAACTACAGATAACATTAAAATCAAACTGAAATATATCATTTTAAAAGAGTTGTAATTTATTAATGGTTTTTAAATTTTATATAGTTTTAATTCTAAACTGCAATTCATATAGTATATTATCATATATACAATGATAAGACATGTTATAATGATTTATCAATAAAAAATTGAAAGTGATAGCATTTATGTGATTAAAATGCTTGCCCAGATATCTTAAATTCACCTGGTAATCTCTCCATAGCAATCCTTGCATGTTTATCTTTATTTTTCCCCAATATGCGTGAGGAATTATCTAATCGTTCATGCTAAATTGCTTTCAACTTTCTACTGCAAATTTATTTTTAGCAAGAAAACAAAATGCTAAATTAATATGAGCAGCATCAATTTTGTATTGAAATACGTTACAGTTAGAATTTTATTCAATTCTTAAATTGATTATTTGCCATGGATAGAACCTATACTCTCACCTTCGATTTCTGTTCAATAATAGTTTTTTTTTTTTTTTTTTTTTTTTTTTTTTTTTTTTTTTTTTAAATCTGCTTAGGTGTACTGTTTTGTGAATGGTAAGCAGAGGTTGGTTTGTGCTATTGCACGAAGTACAAGAGGGATTACTAATCATATTAAAAGAAAACAAGAAATAATGTCTTACTTAAGTATTTTAGCTTGGACTATATAGCAGAGATCTCTAAGCATTCCTGAGAAATCACCAACAAAACAAAATTACTAAGAGCAAAGATACTATGACTTGTCTGACTCATTCTCATTTGGCTCCAAGATTTATAATCAGAATATACAGCCGTAAATTATTTATTGATTAACTCTAATTTTATTGTCAGTAGTTACAATAAACAAATTGATTATCTTCATTTAAATAGACACATAATTAATATCTTCTAAATTTAATGCCACAAAAATTAGGACATTATTTTATTTACACCTATGATCATAGTAACTACTACAAAACTCATCTTTATCTATTAACTTGATAAAGATAAAACAAACTTTATCTATTAACTTGAGTTCTAAGTAGGTCACTCTGCCAAAGTATAGTAAAATTACCATGTTCCTCTGAGTACAATGATGGATTTTCAAAGTCAAGTAGTAAATTAGAGTCTCAGGATAATTCCAAAGAAAGAATTTTGCACAAACAGTCATGAGCATTTAGGTTCAACAAAGAACAATGTGAGAGTCTAAAAAAAGTTTAAATGTCAGAATGACGGGTAAGTTCCCTAGACACCTACACCATTCTTATTTTTAGCAATTCTAAATGATAAATCTTGCTAAGATTAGGTTTCTGCTTCAGGCAGTTTTCTTTCCCTGAATTAGCAAGATATTCTAGATCCTTTTAAAATACATTTTAGGATTTCACTCTTAGTGTAGTTTCTTTTGTAATGTAAACTAGGACTTAATAATATGTTTATTAATTAGTAATCAGGAAGATTTTCTAAGATGTATTTAATAATTATAATTTTATTGACATTTGGTCTTCATTATGGAGCTCTGTGTCTTGGATCTTATAGTATATGTTCTTTTCCATTGCTATTCACATAATTGGAGAACAAAATAAAGGGAAACCAAGAGTAAAACTCACCCTTGGTAAATCATCTAGTTACCCATTTCTATGTGCTTACTTCCCTTCATATAATCCCATTCACTAAAAAAAATAATTCTCACAGTATTAGAATTTCTCTCCAAAATCTGACAGCAATGTGTAGAAAAACAAATTTAATAAACTCTTGAATAAAAAAAAATAACTTACAGTTTGAATTGGATTCAGGTGTCTGCACTGAGAAATTCAGATGACCTAAAGCCTGGGGATGAAACTGTGTAGTAACTTTTAACCTCTGCAGACAGAAGCTTTGTGGTCGAGCTCACAGCAGAGGAAAATTTACTCTTTTGTGTTCTCCTTAGCCAAGTCTTCCAGATGGTGAGTAAATCTTGTCCACAGGTCTGGAACATTCTTTTCTTTTCTTTTCTTTCTTTTTTTTTTTTAACGTCTTCTAAAAATAAATCAAAATCGGTATACATGTGCAGAACGTGCATGTATTTACATAGGTATACATGTTCCAGGGTGGTTTGTTGCACCTAGTGACCCATCCTCTATGCCTCCCCTCAGCCCCCAACCCCTACCAGGCCCTGGTGTGTGCTGTTCCCCTCTCTGTGTCCACGTTTTCTAAATGTTCACCTCCCACTTATGAATGAGAACATGCGGTGTTTGGTTTTCTGTTCCTATATTAGTTTTCTGAGGATGATGGCTTCCAGCTTCATTCATGTCCCAGCAAAAGACATGATCTCATTCCTTTTTATGGCTGCGTAGTATTCCATGGTGTATATGTACCACATCTTCTTTATCCAGTCTATCACTGATGGGCACTGAGGTTGGTTCCATGTGTTCGTTCTTGTAAATAGTACAGAAATAAACATATGTGTGCATGTGTCTTTACAGTAGAATGATTTATATTCCTTTGTTTATATACTCAGTAACGAGATTGCTGGGTCAAATTATATTTCTGGGTCTAGATTCTTGAAGAATCACCATACTGTCTTGCACAATAGTCGAACTAATTTACATTCCCACCAACAGTGTAAAAGCGTTCCTGTTTCTCTACAACCTCACCAGCATCTATTATTCCCTGACTTTTTAATAATCACTGTTCTGACTGGCGTGGGATGGTATTTCATTGTAGTTTTCATTAGCATTTCTCTGATGATCAGTGATGTTGAGCTTTTTTTCCTATGTTTGTTGGCCGCATAAATGTCTTCTTTTGGGAAGTGTCTGTTCATATCCTTTGCCCACTTTTTGATGTTTCTTTTTTTTTTTCTTGTAAATATGTTTAAGCTCCTTGTAAATTCTGGATACTAGATGTTTGTCAGATTGGTGAATTGCAAAAATTTTCTCCCATTCTGTAGGTTTCGTGTTCACTCTGATGATAGTTTCCTTCACTGTGTAGAAGCTCTTTAGTTTAATTAGATCTCATTTGTCAATTTTGGCTTTTGTTGCAATTGCTTTTGGTGTTTTTATCATGAAGTCTTTGCCCATACCTATGTCCTGAATGGTATTTCCTAGGTTTTCTTGTAGGGTTTTTATGGTTTGGGGTTTTAAATTTAAATTTTTAATCCATCTTGGGTTAATTTTTGGGCATGCTTTTATCTTCCTAAATTTTGCATTGAAACTCCTTCATATTTTATGATGTTCCTAAACTATAGTTCCCTCTATCTTTGTTTACAAGCAGAGTCTTTCTTCATTGTCAAATTATCTGCCTTGCCTTGCTTTTCTTTCTTTCTTTCTTTCTTTCTTTCTTTCTTTCTTTCTTTCTTTTTCTTTCTTTCTTTCTTTCTTTCTTTCTTTCTTTTTCTTTCTTTCTTTTTCTCTTTCTTTCTTTCCTTCTTTCTCTCTCTTTCTCTCTCTCTTTCTCTCTCTCTTTCTCTTTCTTTCTTTCTTTCTTTCTTTCTTTCTTTCTTTCTTTCTTTCTTTCTTTCTTTCCTTCTTTCTTTCTTTCTTTCCTTTTCTCTTTCTTTCTTTCTTTTGTCCTTCCTTCCTTTCTTCCTCCCGTTCCCTCCCCTTAATTTCCCTTCCTTCCTTCATTGCACTGGAGTGCAATGGCATTATCTCAGCTCACTTCAACCTCTGCCTCCTGGGTTCAAGCAATTCTCCTGTCTCAGCCTCCAGAGTAGCCTGGACTACAGGCATGCACCACTATGCCTGGCTAATCTTTTTTTATTTTATTTTTTTGTATTTTTAGTAGAAAGTGGGTTTTCACCATATTGGCCAGGCTGGTCTTGAACCTCAGGTGACCTGCCCACCTCAGCCTCCCAAATTTCTGGAATTACAGTCATGGCTTTTCTTACCCACTGCTCTACCTCTCAGTGCTTTTCTGATCTCTGTGCTGCCATTGTCCTTCCATACTTTTTCCTTACTCGTGAATGAAAGCAATGCAATTAGCCAGAGAGAAAAATAACTCAAAAAAATGAGAAAGGTACAATTTAACATGATGTATATTATTTAATTAAATGCATTATATTATTTCTCCACTGTATTACATGATATTGCTTGTTGCTCTGAGATATCAAATCCCTGAAGGCAGGAATTATTCCATGTATTAATCTCTGCATAATTTATTTTGACTCTATAGGTGGTACATACCTAAACAGCCTATTGTGGTAGTGAGATCAATGAATGATACTGATTATTTTATTAATAATGTTATTATTGGCATTATCTATTCTGATATTATTAACATCATATTGAAACTGATGGTATGAAGACCAGGAAAATTAAATTTCCTAGGACATTCTTGAGCAAATAAATAATACAAAAAATGAGAGACCAAAAAAAGATAGGTTATGAGTCAAAGTGAGATATTACTGAAACATAAACTGTTAGTCTAAAATTATTTAAAAATAAAAAAGAATATTTTTATTCTCTATTATATATAATTACTTTGACACATGAGATTGGTTAAGATGTAAATGATAAAGTATTTTAGGAAAAAAGAGACAAATCTTTATGTGACTCTTTCTAAAAGCAGACGTCCCTGGAGCACAAATAACTTATCAAGGATTGCCAGTATAATCTTGGGATACCATTTGAAACCTATTTCAGATGCTCTACATGCTGTGCTCATTGTTATAAACTGATAATCATGTAATGAGAAGAGGTAGTATTTTTCCTTACAAAACTTATAGTTATACTAACATAAAAACAGAATAAATTCAACAGACTTTAAGGAAAATCTGAGAGGAAATAACAGAAAATAAATAGTCATAAAATATTTTTAGCAGTTATTGTAAATCTATACCATTAGAAATGCAAAGTACTAAAATCTGAAATGTCACAATGTAACAGAAGAAAATACTGTTTTATTTGGAATGTATAACTATTTTGAAAATAAAAAAAAGAAAACACGTGGAGCTTCTATAAGTAATGTAACCTTAAACACACTTTCTTGGAGGAAGTAAGGATTTGAAAATTTTGTTTCCGAGCTTCTTAAAACTGATAATTAAAACTTTAGTGCTGGAAAAATATTAAAATACAAGATAACATGAATAAAAAGGTATTACATAGAAAGATTTTTTAAAATCTAAATTTCCCTTTTTTAAGAATAAGTGAATATTGGTTTCTTATGTCCATAAAACTGTGAAATATTTACATGATTTGGTATTCAATTATTCAATATGAAGAACAAAAGTTCACATCTGAAGCAAACTTAAAGGGCTTTTGTAAATATTTTAAAATTTAAAATGTGAACAATCTAGTGCTAGCATATTAACATACTAATTAATCATTTAATATAGGTAACAAATATATGGAAAAGTAGATTAGTATAATAAATTAGTAATTATATTATAAAAATAGGTCATCTTTTAAAACTATTATAATATTCACAAATTATATTCATATGAATACATTGTATAATATTCAGTCACTAATTGTATTGTCATTTTCTGCCAAAGTGAATTAATATTATTATTCATGTTAATATTAATATTTGTATTAGTATTAGTATTCCTTAATTCACCTTTCAGTAGCATTCATGTTGTTGATATTTTATATTTAAATATTGTTTAATTTTCTCATGATACTTTATCTTTTTACCTGATGGATAACTAAATATGTAGATATATAAATATATACAGAAAAAAAGTGACACAAAGAATACTAGGTGACTTACCAGTGATGATTCAGAATGTGAAAGATTTTAAGCTTCAGTTTAATTTCACATATACTAGAAAAGTACATTCATTATGTCCAACAGTGTACAGAAAAATATGATGTATGTTTAAATATTTAAATAAACCATTTTGCTCAAACACATCAGAAACCAGCTGAAAAGAACATATAAGCAAATGAAATGGATAATGGCCTATTTAGCATCTGAAGTGAGCAGCGAGCTTTCCTAGCAGAAGAAACCAAAGGAAGTACCTTTGGTTGAAAAACTCCTTTTTGGTTACTGCCATCTAGAGGGCTTTAGCAGATAGTTGTAGTGGCTTCCGGGACATTCCAAATTCCAATTCTTTCTCTAAATTTTTACTAATTCCTCAGCCTTGTGATTTTGGTGTGATAATTCCTAGGTCAGTTGCATTGGGTTCCACACAACCATTTACTGGAACACAGAGTTAGGATCGTTTATGGTTATTTATCTCACATCAGAACAAGAAGCATAGATAGATGAAAGTCAATCTGGAACACCCTGAGTTTTTGGGAATATAAAAATTGCATTTTATTCTAAATAAGATTAAGGTTACTTGCAGTCTCAATATTTATAGCTTTATATGGTAAATAAGAGAGGAGAGCATGCTACGAATAGAGTGAAAACTTCACACGGAACATAGAAATTAATTTGAACTTTGAAGACTTTGTTGTACCTAAGTACAAAATAATTTCATAAAATAAAGTAATAAATCACAGTAATTACTCTCTCACAGTAATTTAATGGTACAAAGAAGTTGCATTGATTCCCTTTATGTAAAATGCACACTGTCCCCTTTAATAATTTATACACTAAATAATACCATGAGTGATAAAGTGAAAATAACAATTATTTTGAAACCAACAAAATACAATCCTCATGAAAAATTGAAAAACAATGGAGAGGGTCAGCTGGTTGTCTAAAAGACAATTAAGAGCCCTAAGGATTAGAAATACACAACAATGTGAAAACATCACCTACTGATGTGTAATAAGATTACTGAGATAAATAAAAAGAAGAGATCATGAAGAACAGCAAAAAGGAGAATCAAACTAAAAGTTCTAGAAAATAACTAGAAAAATCAGATAGCAAAAGACAATGGTGAAAAATATTAATGACATTAAATTTAGATAGCTAAAAATCAGCCAAAAAGAGGTTAAGATACACATAGGAAAGAATGAGAAGCTCTAATCCATCTGATAATAGTTCAAAAGGGAGTGAACTGATAGAATGGGAAAGTAAGGGTTTGACCTATTGGAGCTGGCAATATATATAATCCATCAGATTTCAGAAGCTAACCAGTTCTCAGACTTATTTCTAGATGGATTTAAACCGTAAAAATGTATTGTAATAAAAATTATGCGTATTTTAGAAAGACAGCCGCTCAAGAATTATAAAATCAAATCAAGACACCTTGGTAGAGATAATAGAGACATACCAAGCGCTTCTGCTAGCTTTTCTGTAGGCTCTCAACATTTTAGCAGACGAATCACTCACTTATAAAATGTGTAATACTCCAGCACTTTACTTTATTATCAAATTTTGCATCATTTCTTAAGAAACATAATAGAACTATAAGAAGAGATATACTAAGAACTCATAGTTATTGATGAATAATGAACAGGCAAAGTGCAAATCAATACCACCATGAAGTCAGAACAGATTATACCCTTATTGACTAAATAATACATTTTAGCTTTCAATATTCATTGGGCTGTTCAGAGCATGTGGTAAAGCTCTTAAAACCAAAAAGTCTCACAGGTATTATTCGACTTCTTAATTAAGGGAGACATACAGGAGATAATTTAGCATCAAGGAGAAAAGGGAAAAGAATTACAGGTGCAAATACTATTTGTTTATATGCTATTTTTGAAACTAGAATTACTTGGCTTCATCGATGTTTTCAGTCTCTGTAATATTTCTGCCTTTTTTCTTTTATTTGGAAATTTTAATCTATTTATTTATTTTGAGACCGGGTTATGAGACTGGCTAAGTTTTATATTTTTGGTAGAGACAGGATTTCACTATGTTGTCAAGGTTGGTCTGGAACCCCTCGACTCACTCTCCCATGCTTCCTAAAATGCTAGGATTACAGGAGTGAGCCACTGCACCCTGCCTTTGTGTTCTCTTTCAATCAAACCTGCACATCCTCTGTTTATTTACTATGGCTGTGTAGCAAATTACCTGTATGCAGTGATTGCAGGCTTCTTTTTTTTCCCCCTTTTGAAAGGAATAGTGTGAGAGACAACAGGAGCAAAGACATTGGTGGCTAGACTGCCACATTACGGTTAAGACAGCAAGTACTAATTTCCATTTCTCAGTATTACTGCGGGTGGCAACAAGCTAGGGCCAGTAACACTGGGGGTGAAAAGAATTTACCAAGACCATTGTAGGTAAAGAAAGGCAGATTTATTAGAGAAAGTAGGAAAATACGTTACAGAAAAGCAACAGGAAGAGCAGCAAGAGAGGTGCTGACTGCAAACAGACAAAGGCTTGCTGGGGATTTCATACGACAGTGCTTGTGCTGGAGAGGGCTACGTGTAGTACTGATAAATGCCAAGGTTGCAGTGAGCTAACTTGAAATTTTCTATCATCCGAGGGTCTGTTGCAAGTCTGGTGCAGGAATATTGTGTTATTTGCGCAGGAGGGCTATGTGCCCTGGAAGATGAAGAAAGGCAGACTTTAAACAGCTTGTCTGCTCTTTCTTTTTGCTTTCCTCTGCTCCTGCCAGCCTGACTCCTTTTCCCTTATTAGGGCTCCAGAAGTATCTCTTGCAGTTATGTTGAAGCCACAAGGACTTATCTGGCTAGTGAATGGTGAGTATGTCATTTCAGGTTGGGACTGTTAACACCAGTATGCTTGGCCTTTATCTCCTCTCCCCTTGCAATGCCTATGGTGGCCATGTGTGGAGATGGTGGAGCCATAATTGTAAAACATGTTGGGATAACAGTTACTAAATAGGATAAATATGTCCTGTATAGTTAGTTACCAGATCTAAATCAGTTTTCTTTAATGAGAAATATACTTTGGTTTAGTTGTTACTGAGATTTTAGCATTTGCCATTAAAGTAGTTAACATTAACTATCTTCACTGCAAGCTTTTACATAGTGAAATCTTTAAAAAGTCCCAAATTTATCCACATTTGTAAATAATACACACAATTTTGTAAGCTCACAAAAGCATTACCTTTGTAAAACCTGCATATTCTTTCTAAAGTTTTACGTATGTCCCCAAGGTTGCTGCATTTACAACCATCCTTAAACTCAAAATATTTTCTCTTACACTTGGAAAGAATGCAAAAAAATAATAAAAAAAGATTTACTTTATCTTTTAAATGTTTTGTTAAACAATTTCTTACTTTATACACAAAAATATATAATTGATAAATTGTCTGCTTAACAAATATGTCCCAGTTGGGCACTGTCACTTCACGAGTACCCTGGTCATGACACAGAATATTATTCAACAACTGTGACCTTCTTTGTTCTTCCTCTGTCACTATCAGCCTCCAAAAGTAGTAACTGTCCTGATGTCTTAACACTGAGATTAGCTTTACTTTTTTTATGCTGTATGTTGTATATATGACATGTATATATACATATGGATATATGGCATTGACTTGTTTGTGTGATATATATGCTAATCTATATATAGCATATATAGAGAGAGCTATATAGCATATATAAAGAGACATATATATATAAAGCTAATGCTTACATATGGACAAAGAGTCCATACTTTATGTTTACACATATATATGTATATTATATATGTATATTACATATACACATATATGTAGGTATGCATATATAGACATATATGCATGTATGTGTATATATACACATATACATACATGTGTATATGTGTGTGTGTAATCAAAAAGAGTCCATATATGTGTGTGTGTATCATAAAGTATAGGCTCTTTGTGCTTTGTTTTGTTTCTCCACAGATTGTGAAATATGTTTGTATTTTTCCATATAATTATAGTTAGTTCCATTTCTAGATTTTACTTGTTTCTTGTAGATCTAGTCATAGGCTCTGGACTGAAGCTAAAGAATATGTGCAGTAAGGTGGAAAGTCCAATTCATTTGCTTTTGTAATAATTCAAAATAATACTTTAGAATATTTGACATAAACTGGAATAAAACTACAAATCCCCCTTGCAGAAATTTATTTTTAAGATGTTTCTCTAAGAATTCAAAAATATATCCATATAAGATTATTCATTACAGCCTTGTTTTGTAACTGTAAAAGATTGGAAGCAACTAAACTCTAATACATAGGAGATTGCTGAAAAAAAGGTTATATTCACACAATGTTTTGCTATGAAACTGTTAAAAAAGAGAACAATTACATACATTATATATATATGTTTGTGTGTACATATATTATAATATGAATTGGTGCAGAATGAAAACCCAAGGAGAAAAGCATATATCTTAAAGTCTAAAGATATAAAAAATAATAATAATCTTGAACTTGACTTAGTAGGATTGTTTTTCACAGTGATATTAGTGTAACATTTATATAAAAGCTTTCTATATATTGCAGAATGATGTTAGGGAAGAGTGGTACAACTATGAAATACGGGAAGGCTAGAAAGAGCTTGTGGACTGCATTAGAGATGGGATTTTCAGTGTAAACTCATGATTTTAATGCACACACACATACACATCAATATACCTCTTTTTAATATATGCAAACATACATACATGTACTGTATATTTTGTAACTCGATTTGCTGAATGGGCTTTGAAACAAGACTTTCAGTAGCATCAACAGCAATGAACATACCTAGACCCTGATTTTGATTTTAAAAATCATTCCCTAATAAAAATAATGAAGGTAGCTTAGAGAAGGACAGCTGATCTCAGGCAGAGATTGCAGGCAGAGAAAGCACAAGCTGCAAATGCAACTGCAACTGCAACATCCTGTTGTGCTAGAAAGTAAGGGAGTGTTCAGAGTCATGGGGTCATGTCAGTTAGCACATGAGCTATATTGAAGGGGTCCCCACTTAGACAAATCTAGGAAAACTCAAACATTAAAAAAAAAGTTGGTAGTATAAGATTACAACTCACTCCATTAAAAAGAAACCCATGAGTCCATACAGATAATAAATAACAATAACTAATAGATATATGATAGCTAGATAGATACGTAAATGAACAGATAACAGAGAAAGGTAAGCTCCCCATTACAGAAGAATATCAACTAATTATTTTATTTTATTTTATTTTTTGAGACAGAGTTTTGCTCTTTTTGCCCAGGCTGTAGGGCAATGGTGCGATCTTGGCTCACCGCAACCTCCACCTCCCATGTTCAAGCAATTCGCCTGCCTCAACCTCCAGAGTAGCTCGGATTACAGGCATGTGCCACCATGCCTGGCTAATTTTGTATTTTTAGTAAAGACAGGATTTCTCCATGTTGGTTATGCTGGTCTCGAACTTCCGACCTCAGTGATCCGCCCACCTCAACCTCCCAAATTGTTGGGATTACAGGCATGAGCCACCGCGCCCGGCTCAAATAACTATTAAAACACTTAGAAATAATAAAGTTAAAAATCACTTTTGAAACCATGATAGTAATCATGGATTTATGCAAGTGTTATTTATGGGTGTTAAAATTTGTGGATTAAACATTAATGAGGAAATGATATTTACATAGTTCCAAAGTAGATGCCTAAGTGTAGAGAGAGACAAAACGATTAAGAAAACATAAAGATGTACCTGGTAACTAATCTGGGTGAAAGTTGTAAATTTTGTGATAACTTTGCAAGTTTTCTTTAGGTTTGAAGCGATCTCATAATAAAAATTCTATGAAATCATTTTATGAACTTTGCCTGCATCAGTTATACTTTGTATTAGAACCCAGGGTCTAAATATCGACTGAGGTACAGAATAGTAAACAAAAATATTTCTATCAAAGAGACATGAGGTGAACACAATCCAATGTAAAATAATAAGTCAGGAATTGTGATGTGATTGTAAAAATAGGCAGGAGCATGAGAAGAGTTTCCCATTTATACTCTGGGTGATGTGGTAGGACGGTTTCTAATAGATGTAGGCTATATTGATGACTTGCTTCCTGAGAACAGCAGCGATTTTCACACATTTGAATGATTAATATTCCCATTAAAAACACAGGTTCAATAACACACTCTGTTAATTTTGTGCTTCACAAGATTTTAAATTTACTTTACGTCATAGTTTATTTGAATTATTTTCTATTAATAGTAGTTTGTGTCATCAAATTTAATAAAATGGTTTAAGCAAAATATGTTCTTCCTGTGGAATATGTACATTAGAAAAGATTTATTAAAATTATATCTATCCTAAAATAAAATTCAGAATGTCATGTAAGTATTTTACTGAAGTCTATAGTTTTACAGAAGCTTATCTGACTTTTTTTTAAATTATATCATGCTCAGAAGTATTAGTTTTTATTTATCTTTGTAAATCCACTATTACACATACAAAGCAAATTATTTGCTACTTTCTCTTACAATTTTCAAAATCATAATCCCCTCCATTATAATTTACTATCTATTAAAATTCACATTGAATTTAAGTACAGTACAATCAACACAGTTATTTATATATAGTTGTTTATATATTAGTATATTCTGGACATTTGAGAATTTAACATTTTCTTCTTTCCTTTGTATCTATTTTGAGTTGTCTAGAGGTAGATGAGATATTGTTGTATATAATTTGTAATAATATTTTGAATTGCCTTACGTGGACCATGAAGTTGATAGGTGTGTGCTAGGTAATTAGTTAAAAATCAGTTTCAGTATTAATTTTACTGTCTGATTATGAAAGGCTACCCACATGCTTTGCTATTTAGTACTCCCAAATCATCTATGAATCGTTGCTGTTTTTATATGCTAAGGAAATTGGGATAAATAAAATGCTCCATTTGTTCAAGATCAGTGGCAGAGATGAAATCAGACAAGTTCTGCAGGTGTTATTGTGAAGTACATTAAGTTCAAGGACTCTGGATCTAAATTTCTTCAGGGACTGAACACTACATTACCATCAAATAGATAAACTTTTATTCTATTCTCTCCCATATTTCCTCCGCATGTTGCTCTGGGCTTTCTTTTATTTTCAGATAAAATATTACCTTTCTATTTCCTGAATCTGCTTACTGAATACAATTCCCGTTACATGGGTTTATACATTTTATATGCTCTCACTGAATATTCATTGTATATCTTATTTTGAAATCTGAATTTTTATTGAGACAGACATTTCCAGACAATGATTCTTATGTGTTTGAGTCATATGGTTTTAAAAATCTATTAGAGGGGTTCTAAAACCTTCTAGTCTGTCACATGTTATAACTGAAATTTTATAACTTATTTCAAAGATTTGATCTGCTCACAGCCTTCATTGCTGTTCTAACTTGAAAATTACCTCGAAAGATTTAGAAATGAATACAATAATTGAGCCATTAGTTTTTGGTTTGATCATCATCCTTAAACTTGCCACCGCCCTTTGTAGCTGGAATGATTTAAAAGAAGTTAACTTATAGGTTTTTGGCTAGATATAATGCAATCAGGAAATGAACATTCCTGAATATTATTCTATAATAGATATTTAGAGCAGAATATAAACTGTTAAAGCAAAATACTTCTTTCGTTGTTATATCTTCAAGCTTAAGAGATTCATCTTTGGTCCATCTTCCCCTCAGTACTATTACAACTTTCCACTTTAGAAGATACATATTATCTGGAAGAATGATAGTTCCTCAAGGGTGTCTTAAATATTATTCATTGTAAACATTCTCTAGTCATTAACTACTGCTGTATAACATACTACTCTCAAACTTACAGCGTAAAAACAGTGAGCTTTTACATTTTCTCCCAAATCTACCAATAACCAAGTGAGTGTGCTGATCTTGACTCTGCCCATTTGTGAATATGCAATTATTTGCTAAGCCGAATGAGCCTAATGGCCTTAACTCCAATGACATTGCTTTGCTCCCCATGGTCTCTCGTATGTCAGTAGATTTGCCCTGTTGGCAGGGGCCCAAGGAAGCAAGCAGAGACATAACACAAATTGTCCACTCGCTGGAAAAAGAATCCGAAGGCTAAATCTCTAGTTAGTATGGTAAGGCACCATAAGAAAGATGTGTATATAGGGATGCATGAAAAATGGTGGCCAAGCTTTATATCAATATCCTCCACTCGACATCTTTCTTGAATTCTTATTGCTAATGAATTAAGTTCTGATTGCTGGATTTTGATTATGAGATCTCTTACATTGGCTTTTTTATCAGATTTAAATTGATTTAATTGTATCTACAGCACTAGAATTTGGTTACTTAAGATCATATGAAATCATGTAAATATTGTAAATCCAAGAATGTACTAAGTTGCTCCAACATTTTCTGTTAAACCAGCGAGAGGTAACTAAACCAATTTTGAGGTAAAGACAAAAGCAGGAAGTGTTTGACAGCAGGAAGCTTGTGTAATTGACTCTTGCGTATGTAGCATCAACTGACATCCCAAATAAGCAGGGGAAAAAATTGAGAGCTAAGATGACCATAATTTTTTAAATTAAAATAAACAAGAAGTCCAGGGAAAATTATATTTTCTTCACCATACTTTGGGATGAGAAGCAGAGTAAATTCTCTGGTTAAAATGACCAACTGGCCTGCACAAAGAATAGAATGACATGACATCCCAGCTTTAAGGGAAGGAAATGGCAACTTTCTTGTTTGTACATGTATGAAAGTGCTAAGTATTAGAAATGACCATTGATGGTAATTTTTGATGAATGCTATTGGCTATGACTATCTTCTTGTCAATGTAGAACTCTTCCCTTTTATAGCATTTTTGAACCTCTAACCCTATTGTGATAGTCAGCTATATGTACTATTATTTGGCATTGTTCCCAAGTAAGAATCATTGCCTTATTTTTCACCCAGAAGACAGAGATCCTAAATGCCAACAAAGGTTAAAATAAATTATTATCAGATAAAAATAATAAAAGTTGACATACTCTAATAATATTAATTAAATGAAGGGTAAAAGTATTCAATTTTTGCTTAATTTTAAAATATTTTTAACAGCAGTAGAATAAGGATCTCAGAATAATTCAACAATTCTGATTTTATCCAAATTCAGTATTATGTAAAATCTTGGCTCTTGGTTCCTTAATCTTTCCATCTTTATGTTTCTTAAACTTAAAAATTTATGAATGTCCCTAACCCATAATAATAGACTAGACCTTATTATAAGAAGAAAATAATCTATTTCTGAAATTCTAAAATTATCTAGTCATTACATCAATCTTTATTTTGTTCCAAAATGTATGCTGAGTACTTCTACTATGTCTATTAATTGAACTTATCAAGAAATCCAATGGTGTTCTAGAACTCTGTTGTATTCTTATATTTATTTACCACTCGTCTTTATTTCCCTCCTTCATCCCTTTGTTATGGTTCAATCTATCACTCCTAAAACTCTTTGGAAAGATTTTCAACAATTCCTATTACTACCTCTCATTTACACTTAGTAAAATGCTAATGCAGCTCAGTTCTCCTATTTTTTTTTCCCCAAGCATAAACCTATGGTGCTTTTTACTACTGTAGAAAATCATAAAGCTGTGATGAATTTCTTTAAATACATGGTTCCCAAACTCAGTTAAATACACAGTGCAGCCGGGCATGGTGGCTCATGCCTGTAATCCCAGCACTTTGGGAGGCCAAGGCGGATGGATCACGAGGTCAGGAGCTCGAGACCAGCCTGGCCAACATGGTGAAACCCTGTCTCCACTAAAAATACAAAAATTAGCTGGGTGTTGTGCTGCATGCCTGTAATCCCAGCTGCTCAGGAGGCTGAGGCAGGAGAACTGCTTGAACCGGGACCTGGGAGGCAGAGGTTGTGGTGAGCCAAGATCACGCCATTGCACTCCAGCCTAGGCAACAAGAGTGAAACTCTGTCTCAAAAAAACAAAAAATATAAATAAATAAATAAATAAATAACTACACAGTGCAGCCTGAGTATCCTTATTCTACTAGACAGTCCATGAGACCCACTGTTTATTTCAAAAGTTTTAACTTCTGGTTCTTTCTGTCTTTGTGTAAATAAAATTTCCTGAATCTTATATTCCATATCTGTGAAACAGAGGTAATAACACTGGTCCTAATGTGAATTATAAAGAGGTATTTCAAGAATGTATACGCAGTAGCGGTTTTTTGTTCGTTTTTGTTTTAGGGATAGCTGAATCTATATGCACTAGGAAAAGTGAAAATATTGGAGTTGAAGATGAGAATTCTATGGGGTTAGAATTAATACACTTGAGTTATATAAGCAGAGCTGTCCATCTTCTAATTAAGAAGAAAATGGGTAGCATGGGCAGTGAAGATATGAGAGAGAAGATGAACTTTGAAGAGTTACAAGGGGCAGCTAGTCAGACATGAACACAGCAGGAGACGGCTCCCCCAACCCAATCAGGAATGTCAGGCTACCATCAGGTGATGGTCAGGCAGTTGCTACACTGTTTCTCTAAAATAATAATTGGTCCTGCCACTGGCACCAGGGAAACGCAGTCTCCCAATAGAGAGACAAAAACCTGAAACTGGTGATCAGCAGCTTCCCGATAAGATTCCCGGAGCTGGGTGAGTGGGCTCGAGCATGCACACTAAGAGGCAAAAATATCAGGGTTTAACTGGTTTATGGCCTTCCTCCAGGAACTCTCAACTGGTAAGAGAGGAACCCCTCGAGTGAGTGTGTACACAACTTCAGTAAACGCACTGCACATGCGCGCCCCACACCCACAAGTGCTGTCAGGCCACTGCACATATGGACAGCCGCTCCAAGGGAAGAATCAGGACAAAAGTAACCCAAGACCCCAAAAGCATGCCAACGTATAAAACCTGAAGTTAAAAGGTCAAACCATGCCTTGATCTCTTAAGTCACCTAGTCTGTTACCTAGAAGTAACTTTACTTTCGTTCCCACTCTAAAACTTTCTTAAAACTTTCCCTCCAGCTCTAAAACTTGGTTCAATCTCTCACTCTGCTTTATGCCCCTTGGTCAAATTCTTTCTTCTGGGAGGGCAGGAACTGAGGTTGCTGCAGACCTGCACAGATTTGCTGCCGGTAACAGAAATAGGGAGGAGCTAAGCACCATAGAGAAAGTTGGAAAGTACTTTTGTGATGGGGCTGGTTGAGATAATATCAATGGGAGTAATATCAACTTTTAATTGTGGGTGCTGTGGGTATTTGCAGTATCATAGAGAGTTTTTAGAAAGCATAAATAAAAAATGTGAGAATTTAACATTAGATAGTTCTATATTCCTAAATTTGCAACTTAACAGCACCATGACCTTGGAACCAAATTACTTAAACTCTTTGAAGCAAAAGAGAAAATGGAAGTGAATATGCATTAAGTACATTTAAGGGCTATAAAGACTTTATTTAATTTGATCTAATGACTGAACATCAACTAAAATAGAGCCAAGGAGAGTTACAAAAATCTATTAATTAAGGTTAATTTATAGCTCTGTTAAGAGGCACACATGCTGTGTGTTAATTTACATAAAATTTATGTTTGATTACGTAAGTCATTGGGAGAAAATAATGAATTATCCCTCCGTTGTGTTTACAATTAATGAAATTGAAATGAAGGAATAACCTAGAGCAAGTTAAGTATATTTCATTTGCTCATTAATATTTTTAAGAGAAAAAAATGTTGACACAAAGCATTAAACTGTAAAATATTTAAAGAGGCTTATTCTGAGCCAAATATGAATGACCAATACCTGTGACACAGCCCTAGAGGTCCAGAGACATTTGCCTACTGTGATTGGGTTATAGCTTGATTTTGTACATTTTAGGGGGACAGAAGTTATAGGCAGACATCAATCGATATATGTAAGATGTACATTGGTTCAATCTGGAAATGCATGACAACTTTCCAGGTCACAGGTGGATTCAAAGATTTTTTTTCATTGGCAATTTGTTAGAAGAGTTATGTTATTAGCCAAAGACCTGGAATCAATAGAAAATAGTGCCTGGGTTAAGACAAGGAATTGTGGAGTACAAGGTTCTTATTACGCAAAAAAAGCTTCTAGGTAACAGACTACAGAGAGAATAGATGGTTAACATCTCCAATCAGAACTAAAAAGATGCCATAGTTAGTTTGTCCTGGATCAGGAAAAGACCTAGAAAGAGAAGAAGGTTTCTACAGAGTGTAGATTTTGCTCACAAGAGAAAATTTTGGGCCATTTCAAAATACATCAAACATATTTTGGGGTAAAACATTTCGATTTCATTCAGTGCCTCCTATCTGACATGTATTTCTATACTTGAGTCAGGTTGGAATTTGGTACCTCATGGTTTAAAAGAGTCTGCTTTGTTACTCTTAAGATCTCTGCTTTAATGTTAATGCTGGTCAGTTGTGCCTGAATTCCAAAGAGAGAAGTGAGTCATGTCAGACCCTCCTTCCCATCATAGCCAGAACTAGTTTTTCAGGTTTACTTTGGAATGCCCTTGGCCAAGATGAGGAACACATTCAGTCTGTTGGGGAGCATAGAATTTTAATTTCAGTTTACAAAATTATTTTGAAAAATAAAATAGTATATATGTAAATGAGTAAATAAGTAATGAATTCATTAGTTTCTTTCATGAAGGTTTATTATTCTATGTTTTTGCTGCCTGACCAACAGAAATGCAGCAGAACTGCTGTGAAAGTAAAATGACAGTATGAATGATTTCATTTGATTTGACTCTTTTTGCTTTAAGAGACTTAAACATACACAACCTAGGTTAAAAATCATAAAACATTTTCTTAATTTGCTTCAGTAATAATACATTTTATAATTCCTAACAACAGATAGATCACCTTGAAAATATAATCTTGATAATAGTAATCTTAATGAAGAATTTGAAAAACTGTTCAAAAGACCAATTCAGAGTCACACACATTTAGTAGGGGAAATGTTTAAGTAACTGGTTCTAAGCTAAATAGTGAAAATTTCACATTGATATGTTGTGATTCCAAGTGATTTCTCAAAATCAAACGAGTAACTACAACATTTGTACATCAAGTGAAATTTCCTAAATCAGTTCTTCAGAAATATTTACCAGTCCTGCCCAATGCAACTACCTTTATACTTAATATAAACAGTCTATTTTTAAATGACTACCACTTGGCCATCCTGAAAAAACAGGCCTTGCAAAGCTGTCTTAAGTGAGAAAAATTTGCATCTGTAGAAATCTTCATTAATGCAGGCATGGCCCCTCCCTTTCTATCCCTTTCCCAGGTCCAGAAGAGATTAAGAATCTGACATCTTTAAAATTCTGAAAATAGACATTTGCCATCTATTCTCCCTGAAGGAGTCTTCATCTAAATAACAAGGCCACCCTTCCGAGCCAAGCCTCTTCTCCTTCTCTCATACCCTATTTTACCAGAATCTAAGCCTCTATTTTTTTCTGTAACCTTCAAATGGTATATAAGTTTCTGTAACTCATTGGGAAGTTGGGTCTTCATTCTCAAGACTCCCATGTATGAACAATAAGTAATTTATTTGTTTTTTCTAGCAATAAATAAGTAATAGTATATTTCCAAAGTTGCCTCTTTTTCACTTTGTGTCTTTCTTCCCGCTGTCTCTCCAATTACACCACTACTTATTTTTTGTTAATCTTGGTTTTTGATTTACTTAAGCTGTCTGATACATTGGCCAATCATGAATCAATTTTGGTGGAGGCAGAAAAGTAAAATGGCTGAATATGCTGTTAGAAGAAAATTCCAGCCTAATTAAATTTAAAATAATTTAATTGAGCAAAGAATGATTCAAGAATTGGGCAGCCTCCTAAGCCAGAGTAGGCTTAGATACTCCAGCGCAGCCATGTGGTACAAGAAAATTTATGAACAGAAAAAGGAAAGTGGCATACAGAAAACGGAAGTGAGGTACAGAAACAACTGGATTGGTTACAGCTTGGCATTTTCCTTATTTGAGCACAGTTTCAGCACCCACCTTTGATTGGCCAAAACTCAGTAAACAGTTTGTTTACAATTCCATTTAGGTTAAATTCATAATGTACAGAGAAACCTTTAGGCTGAACTTAAAATATATAAGGAGGTAGATTTAGACTAAACCTGATTTAACAGTGCCTACATTTTCTCTGGCATATTTTAATATCATGTTCTTATTTGAAGCATATTAATGATTAATGATTCATCCTTATTTATCTTATTTATGCTTAATAGACATTTTATGTATTCATTATATATTTACAATTATTAGTTATTCTAAAGTGAGTCCACATGGCATTATCTTAAAGGGGGCATATATTATTTTTCTTATTAGCCTTCTTTGGTCAGGCACTCACGTGTACTTTAAATCTACTTGAATGCAATGAGAGGAACCCTCAGGAGGCATTTCGTGCACTTTGGTCTGAGCCCCTTTATTTTGACAGTGGGGATATTTTCATGATTATAAATTGGGGTTATAATTGTCAAGAGTTTTTTTAAGGATCTTCACTATTAGAAATAAGGGCACTTGACAACTTAAAAATGTTTTTCTACGAAATTATAGTTTCCCAAGTTCTGACAACATCATGACACTTAATTAATTAATCAAAACCTCATGATTGCATGACTACTTGATTGAAAGATCAATTTTTCTGATAGTTCCATTTTACCTTTTCTGATGGTTCCATTTTCCATTTCCTTTTCAGCAAATCTTGTCAAAAGTTGACGATCACCTTTAAGACAAAAACATTGCAGTGTTTTTGGTCATGATTACCAAAAAGTACTTGAAAACTGTAACTCAACTATTTTTTTTTTTTTAAATGGAGTCTTGTCACCCAGATTGGAGTGCAGTGATTCCATCTCGGTCGTTGAAACCTGTCTCCTGGGTTCAAATGATTCTCCTGCCTCAGCCTCCCTGGTAGCTAGGATTACAGGTGCCCACCACCACACCCAGCTAATTTTTGTACAGAGTTTCACCATGTTGGCCAGACTGGTCTCAAACTCCTGACCTCAGGCGACCCACCAACGGCCTCCCAAAGTGCTGAGATTACAGGCATGAGTCACCGTGCCTGGCCTGTATCTCAACTTTTTATCACTCCAAAATAATACATTTGCTATTTGCTTTGGCCAAGAGTAAATATCATCCTTTACTCCACTGAAGTCAGCATTTCAAGATATTCTGAAATTTTACTTCTTTCTTATTCATTTTACATTGCAATATGTTTTCTATTTTATTTCATTCTTCAACAATTCTAGTGAATTTTTGTTTGCTTTTTGGTCAGCTAATAACAACCAGCAAAATGTGCAAATTTCGCAAAGTATTTGTATTATATGTATTAAAAGTATCAAGAATATATAATAATTCAAATTGGTTGAGCAATAGAAATTTAAAATGTTCAACTAAATGAATTAATAAGCACTTTCTGTTCTTGGGATAATCTAGTGGACAATGAAATAAACAGAGGCCATTAGCCTTTGCTTAGGCCTTTAAGCTTCTGTATATTTTAAGACATTCTATTTAATTTTTGTGCATTAATGTTGAAATATCTTCCAGTAGGCAATACCATTCAGCAGCTCTATATTTTAAAATAATTAATTGCACCATTCCTAAGTGCTGAGGGATTTATAAGAGGAGTGTTTTCATGATGGCATATATGACATTTAGTTTATTTTCAATATCTCATAAGGATAATGAAACCCAAGGACTTAGGATTCTGTCTTTTATAAGCAAAATATGTCACATTACAACTCTTTTCACATGTGTGTAAATTGGTGAATGCGGGCTTACTGTGAAGATGTCAGGTTAGAAATCTCCTCCTACCACCAAAACCATTTTTATCAATTTACACTACAGATTCTCTTTGACTTATGATGGGGTTCTGTCCCACTAAACTTATCATAAGTTGAAAATATTGTAAATCAACAATAGATTTAATATGCTAACCTATTAACATCATAACTTAGCCTAGCCTACCTTTAAGGTGCTCAGAACACTTACATTGGCTTGCTGTTGGGCAAAGTCATCCAACAGAAAGTTTATTTTATAATAAAGTGTTAAATATCTCATGTACTTTATTGAATGCTGCTGAAAGTGAAAAACAGAACAATTATATCGGTACTCAAAGTACAGTTTCTATTGAATGCATATTGCTTTTGCACCATCATAAATTTGAAATATCTTAAGTTGAATTATTATAAGTCAGGGATTGTCTGTATTTATAAAAGCATATAAAATTGGTTATATCTTCATAACATTCTCTATATTAGCACTATGAATTATTTTATTGTAATAATGTTAGTTAAGATCAGTATGTGTAAACTTAATGTGCAATTACTATTAGAGAGGTTGATCAACTTTTATATATAGTGACTTCCATAAGTTGGAAATTTATAAACTTTTGTCATTTTACTTCTCATTTTTCTTTCTGACTCATTTATAAAAACTTTCAAAGATGAAAGTTTTAGTAGAACATGTAGCAGCTAAACCATGACAAATTGTGAACTATTCTATCCTAAGGCTATTGGCTATCTTTTAAAAAGTCTACTATTGGTAAGTATTCATGGATTTCAATGCAGAAATATAAATGTTTTATATTACACATGACTGTAATCATTGCTGGGGATTTTTAATATACCATTTCTAACGCTCACCCTCAAAACTTATTTTGAATTCCAAAACATATGGTCATTGCATGATAATGCAACCTATCATTACTCATAGGTAAAGATAAAGACATTAATACCATCATCCCCATTTCACAATAAGAAAAGTGATGGTAAGATGTGAGCTAATGCTATTAATCAGAATTTAGATACATACTGCAGTATAGATCTGGAAGTCATTGTTACTTGAATTTGTTGTTGAGTTTGTAATTCATGAAAGAGAATCAGGCACACTTAAATGGATTTGTTTGCTCATAATGCATAAAGTAATAGATTATTAAAAAATAAATTATATCCTGCACTTAAAAAATCTATAACCAACTTGAGCCACAAAATAAAAAGTATAAATGAAAATATAAAATATAAATGAAAATTAGTATTTAAATAACAATTTGCAGTAATGATACAATAAAAATAGAGAAGCAGTATATGGTCAAATTATATTCAGATTGCAAAGTGGACTGAAGTTATGTCTTCTTTTTTATTTTTCATTTGAGAAATGTTTGTTTAGTGTCTATTATTTTGTGGATACCTTTCTTGGCACTAGGACTTGGAAGTGACCTGCAAGGAAAAATTCTCTACTTTTCTAATTTCTAGGAGAAAGAGACGAACAATGAACAAATAAATATGCATGCCAAACCGCGATTGGTGTTATGAAGAAAGATAAAGTAGGGTAAGAGGATAGAGGTGATAAGGCTTCTAATTTTATATGGAGTTAGAAAAGTGACCCTTCTTATGAGATTGCATTAAAGCAAAGGCATGTAGAAAGTTGAGAAATAACTGTTCAGGCATTTAGTAGAAGAGTATTTCAGAGAGCTGTACTATGGTGCTTAAGTATAGGAATTCTAGGCCAGGCAGCTTTTTTGTTAAGAACTAATTTTAGAGTTAATATGCTTCTTTTCACCTGTCAAAATTATTCACTATGCTCAAACATGTAATATTTATTTTTTGAATATGGTAATTCATATTTTCAAGCATAGAATAGTGCCCTGCTTTGCTCAAGCAACTTTTTTCACCTTTTATAGTTATACACTTTTGTGCAAGATCATTTGGTTCATTCCAGTTTGTCAAACTATTATATCAAATAATGATAAGTCTTTATAATTATGACTCTTGCTATCTTGGCAAGGGTTTTAATGTTCTCTGTCTCAGTTTCTCCAAATGGGCAGTATACCTTATGAGTTGATTTGCAGTTTACATCAAAAATTTTAAAGCTCAGTGCCTGTCACCTACTAAATACTCAGTAATTTAAGCAGTTATTACTGACAGAGAAAACAACAAAAGCAAACACTCCAAGGAACGTATGTACTAATCTAGGAACATCAAGGAATCGGGCAACATAAAATTGGGATGGGGGAAGAAGTGAGTAAAAAGGATGAAAGAGAGAGAAGGAGAGAAAGTGAGAGAAAGATACCAATAGGGATGGAATCAGGCACCTTACAGAGACAGAGAACATTTAGGGTTTTCCAGGCCAAAGTAAAGATTTGGATGTAGCTTTGGGTAATAAAACACTGGAAATTTTTTTTTGTTTTTTGTTGTTTTTTAGACAGAGTTTCGCTCTGTTGTCAGGCTGGAGTGTAGAGGCGCGATCTAGGCTCCCTGCGACTTTTGCCTCCCTGGTTCAAGTGATTCTCCTGTCTCAGCCTCTGAGTAGCTGGGACTACAGGTGCCGACCATGCCCAGCTAATTTTTGGATTTTTAGTAGAGACAGGGTTTCACCATGTTGGCCAGGTTGGTCTCGATCTCTTGACCTCATGATCCACCCGCCTCGGCCTCCTAAAGTGCTGGGATTACAGGCATGAGCCACCGCGCCCGGCCAACATTGGAAAGTTTTAAGCAAAAATGTGACAGGATCATTTCTGCCTTATGCATATGCGAATGGTTTTCACTGAGTTTTTCATAGATGGAGTGTAATATAGGTTCAGTATATTTAAAACCTGTCATAAAATCTATAAACATTCAGCTTTCTTATCTCTGATAAGGGCATAGTTTTCTAAAGTGCTGTGTGATAGGCCCGTTTAAATAACAAAATGACAGATGACATATAATAAGCCAAAGGACCTCTATGATTGCTCCCATGTTCCTGGATCCTTGCTTTGGCTATTGGTTTCTAAGACCACTACAAACATTAGTGACTTAAAGCACGAATGCATTATTATCCGACTTAGTTAGGCAGTTCTGCTGTTTTTGCCTAGGATCTTTCATGTACTTGTAATTAGATGGCCACTGGGACTGGGATGTCTGGGATGATTCCACTCATTTGCCTGGCTCTGAGGAATGAAGGGCTGGAAGGGTTGGATCATCTGGGAAGATGTGAAGGCTGCATCTCTTTGTATGGATGCTCAGGACCTCCTCCTCTTCATTTGGCTTCTCCACATAGCCTATCCATTTGTATGTACGATAAAGAAACTGAACTTCATATTTGGCAGCTCAAGGCTCCCAAAAGTGCAAAAGTAGCTTCTGTCAAACCTTCTTAAGACTTAGTTCCAAAGTTGGCACTCTTACTTCTGCCATGCTGTGAGTTAAAGTGAGCCTCAGGGTCAGATTTATTGCAAGTAGGGAGATATCACAACAGGATGTGAAAAGTAGGCAATGTTTGTTAAGGGTCATCTTGGGACAAGAGCTTCTATAGTCACCATACACCTCACGGTGAAAGAGAACCTCAGGTTCTCTTTCTTTATCAAGACATATTTAGAACCTTAGTTTTTCACTAACACTGGGATTATCAAACCCTGGGGCAGGGGTTAATCCCTCATTGCTAAATGCCCATGAGTATTTTATTTTTATATGCTTGGAGGACTCATTCTTTGTTGATTAGATATGTTCAGAAAAACAAAGGATATGCCAAAAAACTGCTTGATAAAAATTATCATGTAAGGAACAACAAAAATAAAATAAAAAAATAAAAAAGCTAAAATACAAATACTTGCATCTCCATCTCTCTCATTCCATTCTTTCAAAATAAATGTGTCAGCAGAAGCCTGCATGTGTTAAAGGCCATTTGCTTAAAAAACAACCCCATCAAAAAATGGACAAAGGATATGAACAGACATTTCTCAAAAGAAGACATTCATACAGCCAACAGACACATGAAAAAATGCTCATCATCACTGGCCATCAGAGAAATGCAAATCAAAACCACAATGAGATACCATCTCACACCAGTTAGAATGGCAATCATTAAAAAGTCAGGAAACAACAGGTGCTGGAGAGGATGTGGAGAAATAGGAACACTTTTACACTGTTGGTGGGACTGTAAACTAGTTCAGCCATTGTGGAAAACAGTGTGGCGATTCCTCAAGGATCCAGAACTAGAAATACCATTTGACCCAGCCATCCCATTACTGGGGATATACCCAAAGGATTATAAGTCATGCTACTATAAAGACACATGCACACATATATTTATTGCAGCACTATTCACAATAGCAAAGACTTGGAATCAACCCAAATGTTCATCCGTGACAGACTGGATTAAGAAAATGTGGCACATATACACCATGGAATACTATGCAGCCATAAAAAAGGATGAATTCGTGTCCTTTGTAGGGACATGGATGCAGCTGGAAACCATCATTCTCAGCAAACTATCCCAAGAACAGAAAACCAAACACCGCATGTTCTCACTCATAGGTGGGAATTGAACAGTGAAATCACTTGGACGCAGGAAGGAGATCATCACACACAGGGTCCTATTGTGGGGGGTGGGGGGCATGGAGGGATAGCATTAGGAGATATACGTAATGTAAATGACGAGTTAATGGGTGCAGCACACCAACATGGCACATGTATACATATGTAACAAACCTGCACGTTGTGCACATGTACCCTAGAACTTAAAGTATAATAATAATAAAAAAAATTAACTTTACAACAACTAAAATATAGTTGGAATTGAGCAGAGGAGCATGATTATTCACCTTCATGCCGAATAATAGATGGGGAAAACTAATTTTAGAGTTAATATGCTTCTTTTCATCTGTCAAAATTATTCACACAATATTTTAATTTTTCAATATGCTGTTTCATATTTTCAAGCATAGAATAGTGCCCTGGTTTGCTCAAGTAACATTTTTCACCTTTTATAGATATACACTTTCTTGCAAGACCATTTTGATCATCCCAGCTTGCCAAATTATTATATCAAATAATAATAACAAGTCTTTATGATCACCCACGGTGAGCCACCTATGCCAAAGAAAGCAACATGAATGTATTTTCTTTTTGGTGGGTTCAAATAAAAGAAAACTGATATCTTCAAATGCTCATCAGAAGACTACTGCTGACTAATCTGGTGAAGGAAGGAAATCTCTGGGGGAATGCTAATTGGAAGGGTAAAGCTCTCAGTAGGATGTACTATTTTCTTTAAATGTCAAGACAGGAACTAACACATTTATTTTTTTCATGGACTGATGTGAGGGAATGGGAGTAAATGGTCACTGATCTAGACATCCTATTTTTATCATAAAAAATAGAGGTTTTCTTGTTGACCTACTTCAGTAAAGTTATTTTTTTCTGAGTGCTGAAATACTGATAGCCCGAAAAGAGCAGGACCTAGAGTATTATGATGCATTAGTAATATTAGAAATAACTCAATTTATTTATAGTATTATTTGCAATAAAAAGAAAAGGTTAAATGTTTAGCAGAAGAGAAATAGCTATAGTATAAGTAAATAATGAAATAGTAAGAAGCAATTACAATAATAAGTGATACTAACAATATCAGAAGTTTCCACTTTATACATCATTATAAAAAACATCGAGGCTGGGTGCGGTGGCTCATGCCTGTAATCCATGCACTTTGGGAGGACAAGGAGGGTAAATCACTAGGTCAGGAGTCTAAGACCAACCTGGCTAACATAGTGACACCCAGTCACTACTAGAAGGACAAAAATTAGCTAAGCATAGTGGTGAGCACCTGTAGTCCTAGGTACTTGAGAGGCTGAGGCAGGAGAATTGCTTGAATTCAGGAGGCAGAGGTTACAGTGAGCCGATATCGCATCACTGCGCTCCAGCCTGGGTGACAGAGTGAGACTCTGTCAAAAAAAAAGAAAAAAAAATCAAAATATAGACAAAATTATTTTAAGTTTCAAAAGACAAAACTATATTATCTTAGCAATGTTAAATTGATGTGTGAAAAATAATATAGAATAATAAATTGTAGGTATTAATTTTCTCTAAGGATGAAATAGAAATGTATCTCATTTTTATTTTTAAACATTTTAAATATTTCCTAATTAAGAAAAGACACAATAGAAAACAAAAGCTGTTACATTAATTTTCTATTGCCACTATAACAAGTTATGACACATTTAGTGTCTTAAAAAAAAAATCTTATTTTACTATTTCAGATATCAGAAATCCTTAATGAGTCCCCCTGGGCAGAAATTAGTGTTGGCAAGCTATATTCTTTCCTGGAGGCTCTAACAGATAATCTGTTTCTTTGCCTTTCCTAAATTCTTGTGCTGCCCATGTGTCTTGGATTGTGGTTCTCTTGCTTCTTCAAAGCCAGTGATCCCGTCACTCTGACTTCTGCTTCCAGCATTGTGTCTTCTCTAAATCTGACTCCTCTCTCTCCCAGCATTGTGTCTTCTCTAAATCTGACTCCTCTCTCTCCCTCTTTTACTTATAAGGGTGCTGAGATTGCATAGGGGCTACCTGGGCAATCCAGGCCATCTCTTAATCTCAAGGTCAGCTGGTTAGCAACCTTAATTTCATCTTGCCACAACATGTGAATATTCACATGTTGTGGGGATTGAGACACTATTGGCTAAGGGAAGGACTATTTTGCCCACCACACCTATTAGTTATGTATCCTAGTAAAGTTTCCCTAGGAAGGTTAATAGAACACAGTCTCATTTATTGTTTTTAATCATCCCTAAGAAATCACCTTTCGTGTAAAAAATACTTCCTTTTATTCCTTTCAAAATTTTGAATATTCCTTCCACCCCTTTAAATTTCTACCTTTCCTTTTTTTTAACCCTGTTTTCCTCTGTGGTTTTCATGACTTCATGCTGTTTGTTTATTGTTCATTACCTGTCTTGCCTCACTAGAATATACATTGAGATAAGGTGGGGAAGAGAACAGCAGTGCAGTATATTGATTACTGGGTAATTGTTTTCCTCTATATGCCACTGAACTATTCTCTGAGCAAAACCACCTGACTTAGGATATCAATATTTCGTGATTGGCTTTCATATCAAATTTACAAGAAAAACATGTGTTGTGAATAAATGTGTCAGGAGAAAGAACAGTGCACCTCAGAGGTCAGAGAACCTGGAATTTTGTTCAGCTTAGTTTACTGGCTGTAAGTAATAGCTTGTCAATGTCAAAAAACTCTGAGTCATATTCTATCTTTGTGCAATGAGGACTTATAATTCATGCCTACTTCAGATAGCACAATTATCATTAGTATATTAAGACTACATCCTATGCTGGAAAAAAGTGTTGTCTTTAAATCACATGACCACTTTTATTTTATATGTATCATCTATACTCCTTTAAACTCTAAGATGTATTAAAAACATAAATGCGAATAATAGTTGCCATATATTTGTTTGATCATGCAATGTGGTAATGATAAGTATATTTTGTTTAAAACTCCCTGTAACTGAAAGTATAAAGCAAGACAGAAGACATCTATAGAAAGACATCTCTTTTCCTTCACCTGAAGCTACATATTTCAATGCCTTTAATATACAATATTTTAAATATTTCAATAGTTTTGTTATAAATAACATTAATGTTTAATAATAAAATACTATTTCATATACTTTCAGTACAAAGAAATCATAGGTGCTATAGAAGAAACGCTAAATATTCAATCATCTTATCAAATTGTTAAGCTCAACAAGTGTATTGTACAACTACTTATTGTGACAATATGAGTCCTACATAAAAATGATATTGAATCATGGTTTCATTTTATTCAACATATTCATATTGAGCCCTTACTATGTGACAGGCACTATTTTAGGCATTGGATATAAATCTTTGAACAAAGTGAGTGAAAGTCCTCCATTATAAATCTTATTTTTTGTGTCTAGACATGTAAGCAAGTGAGTAAATATGTTAAGTATTATATAGGTAAGACAAAGATAGATTTTATGGGAAAACATAGCTTACAGTGATGGTGGATGTGGAAGAAGACTTGTAATTTGAGTAGCCATACTATGCCTCTTTGAAAAATGATTCATGATTTGAAAGAGATTAGGGAGCCATGGTGATTTGGGGAAACAAGAAAAGTTTAGGAAGAGGGAACAGCCATACAAGAGCACGTACAGAAGGTGTGAGGAATAGAGACAAGTCCAGTGTAGTGAGACAGAGTACGCAGTCCAGAGAGTAATAGGATGTGCAATCCGGGTGTTAAAGGAAAAGGGTCAGATGCTGTGGAGACTGACAGGCCATTGTTAAGGCCTTTGATTCTAGGTGAAATGCAGAGCCATTGCAGGGAGAGCAGAGAAATGATTTTCTGATTGATGTTGTAGAATTATTATGGGTGTTATGATGACAATAAAATACAAGGCGGAGAAAGATTCAAAGCAAAGAGATCAATTAAGAGGTATTTAAAAGAATCCAGGCCAGAAACAATGTTGGGGAGTGTTAAGGGAAAAGCAACAGAAGTAGGGAGAAGTGGTTGAAATCAGGATAATTTTTGAAGAATGCAAGAAAATGTTCTGAAATAGCACATGTGAGTTGAGAAAGGAGTCAAGAGTAGCCATTAAAAATAAAATAAATCTGTTTAAATGGAAGAAGGCAATCATCATTGACTGAAAGGGGAACACGTACGTCAGGAGGGCAGGTCTGGGACTGAAGATCATTAGTTTAGTTTTGCCTATTACAGTTTGAGATAGATCAAGCTTAACATACACAACATCGAGAGTTTATGAGACAAATCAGAACTGTAACAAGTTGAGGAGTCGCCTATCAAATAAATAGAACACAAAGTACTGACACTGATGGAGACCTCCAGCATATCAGGTGCACATATGAAAAGAAGTGTTAAAAAAAATCAAGATTTAAGGCACTCCAGTGTACACAAGTCAGGGGGAAGAGCAAAAAAAACAACAATAAAGAAAAACAGGAAAGCCGCTACTACTGATATAGAAAGAGCACAAACTGTACTGTACTAGCAGTAAGGAGTAAGAAAGATGGGAAAATCAACTGTACTAAAGGCTGCAGACAGTAAGATTTCTGAGACTAGACGACTAAACTTACCGAAGTGGCCGTTGTTGGTGACCTTGACAAGAGCATTTTTAGTAGGATCAAATGCCTGATTAAAATGGGTTTTATAGAAGAAAAAATGGCAAAGAATGAAGAAAGCAGTATAGAGGAATCTTTCAAGAAATGTACTGTAAAGAAAAAAGGAAAGATAAAAGCAATAAATGATGTTGATGGAAAAAAAAAGTAAAGGTGACAGAGGTACAGCAAGTTGACATGCTCATGGGGATGACTCACTGTGTTTGTTGTAAGCCCTCTAAGCTGAGTTCTTGTGCAAAATATTGTTTTGTTTTGTTTTGTTTTGTCATACATGAACAAAGTAGAATAAAAGAAAACTGTAAATCATGAGTTGTCTTATCATCACTGACAATATAGAACTCAAATACTTAATGAAGGATATTCTAAGTACCTATAATAAATATATGTTAAATTAGTTATATCACTGAGCTTGCATTTGTTATTTGTAATTAGATATTTAGTTTTAGAACAATTGAGTCTAAATTTCTATATTGACCACTTTTTAACTTTCAAAAATCATTTAATTTTGAGATTTAAATTCTTCATCTGCCAGATAACAAGAATACCTGTTCTACCCAATTATTGTTTTTCTAAAGGAAAAATAATATAAAAGACAAGGACTTTTTTTTTTTTAAAGAAAAGCAAGATAAGATACTATGTATTCAAGTGGTAGATTATCACTATATTTGCTCAATGACTAATCCAAAGGAAAATTGTTGCCAGAAGAGTCTATATTTCAGTTATTTGTATGCTTAATAGAAACCAAGTAAGTGTGTTTGACCTATTCTAAGAATACATTCCTGTGATATTTTTCCTATCCTTAAACACAAACACTTGAAAAATAGCAGAGGGTACTTTTTTCAACTTTATTTTCAACAGCTTCCACAGGACTATTGAATCAGAATCCCACATAAACTCTGTCACAGTAGGTTTCTGATGTGATGTATGGCTGGATAGTAACATACTACAGGATATAAAATCTCTTATCATGGAAAGTGAATTAATTACATATTAAATACTTACTATATTCAAGCACTGGGAAAATTGCATATTCCTTGCTTCCTGATATTATAAAATAGAGCAAAATGTAAAAGAACAAACACTGATGTTGCACAATGTAGCAATAACCATGGGAGAAGCAGCACTTAAAATAGATGACTGGAAGCAGAGGCTATCTTTGGACAAAGCACCGGAAATAGGGGTGAGTCTTTGACCTTTTCATTGAACCTGGCATGCAGATCAATGTAGACCCTAAGCCCCTACTGATGTGGTACTACTGTTCTTTCTGTGTTCTTAGTCACATCTACTAAGGTGCTCAGGTATCTTTTCTGCAGTGTCCAGGTGTATTACAGGCACCTCATATGGTTGGCATTCTGTTATGTTTTAAGACATTTTTTAAGAAACCTGAAGCTACAAGGGTCTCTAGAAGTGGTAGCCAGAGCTGAGGTTAGCCTCGTAGTACTAAATGGGACACTCTTGCTCAAATTTTCTCATATTCTAAATGCATACTTTTTACTTTAGCTCTGACCCTAATTGTTAAGCCAGAGAGAATTTCCCTAAGATGAAGACAGGAGAGTTGCATGAATCAGTAGATTCAAAGATACAAGTAAATTTAAGCTTGCCAAGTCACTGTCACGATCCTCTTACTCTCTCTCTCTCTCTCTCTCTCTCTCTCACACACACACACACACACACACACACTTCAGAAGATATATAAGCCTACATGTGCCCCCAGAAGGGTTGATTTATTTCAAAGAACAGATCCATTTTGTAACCAAATTATTATTTTTTCTTAACAGCTTCTACTAGAAATAAACCCCATGAGGCAAGCAATTTTATCCTTTTTTTTTTTTTTTCCATTACTGTCACTCACTTTGCAAATTAGACCAGTGTTTGGTGTCTAGTTGTTTCTCAGTAGATATTTACTGACTGGATTGATGAAGAAATAGCTCAGAGGAGCTTAAAACAATGTACTCTGGGCATGTAGAAGGAATGTGGAAACAGAAAGAGTCCTACCATCTGGGATTCAAAGAGTATTTCAAGAAAGCAGCTATTAGAGCTTGGTTTTCCACGTAACATATATTTAAAACTTATGTTTACCACTTTACAATTTCTTATTTACCATTTTTCCACTCTTAACTGTTGAAAGCTTCCTTATATATGAACTGCTTAAGCATCAGAGATTCCATAAGTGTTCAGACTAGAGAATGTCACCAATATTTGCATTTTCTCAAAGTGCAATGTGCTTGATAATTGTATTTTACCTCTTTACTTCCCCACTTCTACTCCCTATCAACTTACTAATCATGCTTTTTGCAGTTGGATTCTTGTTCAATACACTGGTTGTATTAATCCAAGAACTCCAATGGTTAAGCTACATGTCTCTGATCCCTTAATTAAAACTTAATCTGGATTCACAAATGGCCTCATACCTGACTCTTAATGGCACTTGTGTGTGGGAGAATGGAGGTAGGTTTTGGTTGGTTAAATATTATGAAATTCTAACTGCTGAAAATTCTGTGTAATTTCTGGAATATACTTCAGAGAAGGACAATCTTCACAGAATGTGTGTTCAGTGTTCTCATATTAGTTATTAATTCAGCCTAGAAAGCACAAAAATAAATGTTCGTATTAACCACCTCCCCATAAGACCCTATTATCATGTTATGCAAATATGTGCAATTTACCAGTAAAGATCTTATGTTTAAACTCACCCTAAATGCTGCATTATTAATATACCTCACAGCTTTCAGTAATATGAACAACATTAATCTATCTGTTAGCCTAATTGTTGAGAGGCCCATATGAATTTACTAGAAATATGAATTTACTAGAAATATGAATTTACTAGAAATGGTTTACACCTTTGTGGGTTTATACTGGACAGTTTCTAATTTTCTGCTATGTCCTTGTACTCAAGAAGAAAAGAAGAAAGAAAATTGTGTATGTATCCAAAATATTGTAATATATTTCACTATATACATACATACACACATATTTCTGTTCACTTTTATTTATCATTGTAGAGGTTAACTTTTAATTTTTTCTCCTGCAGTCACTTTATTTTAGCTTTTTAAACTCTTTACTCAAAAGGAGACACAAAGCCACAAATAAGTCAAAATCTATTACATATTCTTCAAATTTCAGTTAATATTCCACTCTAATATGCATTGGGCTGTCAGTTTTATTCTGCTTCTCCAGATTTGAAAAAATAAAAAAAAGATAGAAATTAGAAATGAAATATTGTAAAATTTAATTTCCGTTGATTTTCAGTTCTTTCCTTCTGATGGATCTTGATACCATTCTGAGTTATGAACAATATTATGCCACCAATGAACAATTAACAGATATTAAAAATAAAGCACAACTGGGCCAGGCGCGATGGCTCATGCCTGTAATCCCAGCACTTTGGGAGGCTGAGGAGGGCGGATCACAAAGTCAGGAGATCAAGACCATCCTGGCTAACACGGTGAAACCCCGTCTCTACTAAAAATACAAAAAATTAGCTGGACGCGGCGGCAGGTGCCTGTAGTCCCAGCTGCTGGGGAGGCTGAGGCAGGAGAATGGCGTGAACCCGGGAGGCGAAGCTTGCAGTGAGTCGAGATCGTGCCACTGCACTCCAGCCTAGGCAACAGAGTGAGATTCGGTCTAAAATAAATAAATAAATAAAATAAAAAATAAAAATAAATAAAAAATTAAAAAACGATAAATAAATAAATAAAGCACAGGTAATATTTCTACCAAATAAAAAGTGAGCACATTTGACTTAAAGCATGATTCCTTTTAACTTGCTAAACGTATGATTGGTATTTAAGGCATCTTTGTTTAAAGCAGGCAAACAAGCTAGAATTATATTTGACAAGCAAGTTAGGCCTTCTCCACCTAGCCAAGAATTTGTCTCTGATAGCCCTAAAATAATTTGCCAAGGAGGAAAAAAAAAGAAATGATGAAGAATTTATTGGCTCTTGCTATTATTTTAGATAAGAAGAATTATTTCTTACTAAGAGTCAATTAGTTTGAATTAACATCTTTCTTCATTCTTTGCCCATGTTTCAGTTGCCCTTGCCCCACTGACCATTGAGTTTCTCCTCTAGATCTATTAGACAAAACCATCTTATGTATAGTCAAAATTTAATCAGTAGTAAGCCATTAGCTTTATATTGTTTGTTTGTTTGCTTATTTCACTAAATTTGCATATGCCTGGGGCCAGCACAGTGACTCATGCTTGTAATCCCTGCACTTTGGGAGGCTAAGGCAGGTGGATCACTTGAGGTTACCGTCTGAAACCAGCCTGGCCAACACGGTGAAACCTGTCTGTACTAAAAATACAAAAATTAGCTGGGCATGGTGGTGCACACCTGTAATCCCAGCTACTCAGGAAGCTGAGGCAGGAGAATCTCTTGAAACCTGGAGGCAGAGGTTGCAGTGAGCCACAGAGATCATGCCACTGCACTCCAGCCTGGAGCGACAGAGCAAGACTCTGTCTCAAAAAATAAAATAAAATAAAATAAAATAAAATAAAATAAAATAAAATAAAATAAAATAATAAAATAAATTGCATATGTTCTATGGATACACCAATAAGTGAACCATGAACAAGAAAATGAGTTGAATTTGATAAATATGCAAAAAAGAATTTCATGTTTTTACCAAATCTGAGCCCTTCAAATTATCAAAATGGATATCTGTAACAGATATTTGGTCAAAATGTGTGGGAGAGATTAAAGCGATAATATATGGGAGAGATTAAAAGAGAGAACATGTACTTAAACAGAATTTTAAAAAGTGAAAATACTGTGATGCTGTTACTGTGGATTAAGCACATATTTTTTTCTGATTAAAATGGTATAATCTATTGAGTGAACAGTAATAGGATATTTTTCAATTGTGACAGGTTTCTACGTTTGTAATTTTTGCAACAATTTTATGTTAATCGGTCATCCCACTGATGGTGTTGTTTTCCTTCAAGTTATTTCTTCACCTGCTAAAGAAACCTTAACTATCACTTAAGGTTAATTAATAGAAATAATAAGAAGAAGAAAATTAAAGACCCCTGTGAAATAGCCAACCATATTTTCAAATTAGAACCTTAATTAAAATGTTACAGACTCATTAGTTAAATCCCCCACAGCATTCCATAATTGTTTTGAAGTTATCATTTGTATTTATGTAATTCATATCTCTTTCATGTCTGCCCTTTAATGTAAGGGAAAAACGTAAGGTTATCCTTCCATTGAATCATTATTCCACAAAATGTCACATAGAAACCCATTATGTCTTTTCTCCTTTATAAACAAAAATCACTTTGAGTAACAGAATCACTTATATTAATTTAAAAATATCAACTAATTATCTGGATAAGATCCTTCAACCAAATTAATGAGTATCAAGGTAGTCATCACTAACTGATAAAGAGATTTATATTAGGACTAGTAAACAAGCACTTAATGTTTGACTGAAAATTGATGTGATCTCCTCTATCTCTATTACTCTCTTTCTCCCTCTCCTCCACTCTCTTTTCTTCCCTCACCTTTCATCTTTTTAATTGGAGTTAAATAGTGACATTTGCCTTTCAATGAGTTCAACAGGGGCAAGAGTTAAATTGTTTGAGATTATTTGAAAACTAGGTGATGTTTCAAATTTACCATCATCCTGTGTAGTCAGTGAACTGTATCTGTTCCAGTTATTTTTTTTTAACTCTTAAAACAAATGGATACTTAAACCGCAATCAAGGAATTTGAAAAATAATTAATACAAACATTATTTTACAGTCACTTCAATCAAATCACAAATCTCTTGGCCTGCAGGTAAACAAGCAAACAACAAAACCTAATCTTGAAATTTGTAGACTCTGAAATTGGGTTTCAACTCTTTCACTTACTGTCTGTTGGGCACTGCCTAAGAAAATCTGTTTGAGACATAGTTTATTGCTTTACAATGGACCTGGTTAACTAGTTAGCCCTTAGTACAACCAATAAGGAATAGAAAACAGACAATTAAGTTTCGTTTATGTGCACAGTGGAGGGAAGAAATTCATGGATCTTGTTTTCTGTTTTTGGTCTTATTTATTGGAGCTGCTCGAGAGTAGTTGAATGTTGGGCTTCAATAAAATGTTTTTGATTAGAGAAGTAGGTTTTAGAACGAATAGACAAAGACAGTATTCAAATTATGAGTGAATATTATTGTCTCTATGGTACAAGTTCTCAGTGTTATATACATTGCATAATTTAATAATAAGCAAAACTACTTGGGCAACACTGCAGATCAATTAGGAAAGAATTTCCAGAATGGGATCTCAGGATGTACATGTTAACAAAGCTTAAAATAGCCATTATATATGTGCTTCTGGATAAGAACTACTGACAAAGGAAGGAGAGCATATACATAATAAAAATAATACTAATGATAATAACAAAAAATCAATGGTAATAAAGACTGAGAATGAAGCTTTTAGAATTTCTGATATTTCATAGTGATAAAAGTAAGATACATTGGAGATAATGAAAATATTTGTACAGAAATCCAAGAGCCAAACAGGAGCAGAAAAACCACAGGTCAAAAGGAAAGAAAGTTCCTAAAAATTAGCAGTACAGAAATATTTCATCTCCTTGTTAGCTGTATTCCTAGGTGTTTTATTCTTTTTGTGACTATTGTGAATGGAACTACATTCTTAATTTGGCAATCATCCTGGATGTTATTAGTATATAGGAATACTAATAATTTTTGTATATTGCTTTTGTACCCCCAAATGTTGTTAAAGTAGTTTATCAGATCAAGGAGCTTTTAGGAGAAGTTTTCTAGGTATAGAATCATATCGTCTGCCAGCAGGGTTAGTGATATGGTTTGACTCTGTGTCCCCACCGAAATATCATCCTGAATTGTACTTCCATAATTCCCATTGTTGTGGGAGAGATCTGGTGGGAGATAATTAAATCATGAGGGTGGTTTCCCCCATACTGTTCCCATGGTAATAAATAAATCTCACAAGATCTGATGGTTTAATCAAGCATTTCCGTTTTTGCATCTTCCTCATTCTCTCTTTGCCTGCTGCCATCCATGTAAGAAGTGGCTTGCTCCTCCTTGCCTTCTGCCACATTTGTGAGGCTTCCCCAGCCACATGGAGCTATAAATTGAATTAAACCTTTCTTTTATAAATTGCCCATTCTTGGGTATGTCTTTATCAGCAGCATGAGAATGAAATAATACAGTTAGTTTGACTTTCTTTCTTCTTTTTCAGATGCCTTTTTCTTCTTTCTATTGCCTGATTACTCTGGCTAGGACTTCTAGTACTATGTTTAATAGGGAATGCTTATACACTGCTGATGGGAATGTAAGTTAGTTCAGTCATTGTGGAAAGCCGTGTGATGATTTCTCAAAGAACTTAGAATTACCAGTTGTCCTAGCAATTTCAATATTGAGTATATAACCAAAGGAACATAAATCATTTTACCATAAAGACACATCCATGAGGATGTTTATTAAAGCAACATTCACAAGAGCAAAAACATGGAGTCAATCTAAATGCTCAGCAACGGTAGACTGGATGAACAAAATGTGGCACACGTACACCAAGAAATACTATGTAGTCTTAGAAGAATAAGATCGTGTCCTTTGCAGCAACATAAATGGAGCTGGAGGCCATTATTCTAAGTGACCAAATATCGCATGTTCTCACTTATATTTAGGAGCTAAATATTGAGAACACATGGACACAAAAAAGGAAACAATTGATAGCAGGGCCTATTTGAGGGTGAAAGGTGGGAGGAGGGAGAGGACTGAAAAACTATCTGTTGGGTACTATGCCTATTACCTGGGTGACATAATATTTTGTACACCAAAACCCTGTGACATGCAATTTACCTATATAACAAACATGCACATGTAACCCTGAACCTAAAATGAAAGCTAAAAAAAATTAGTAGAATAATCAATACTGTATTTGTTGCAAATGTTTCACATAAGGACTGAGAGCTCTCCACTGAATTTGTCCACAGGAGGCCATTTATTTAATAGATGCTGAGAGGTAAAGTGACCACAGAAACCTGACTTAAATAGGTGCTAGTGAATAGATGATGTAGCTGTAACAGCATAGAGTGAATGTAACAGCATAGAACCAACAGCATAGACTGTTGATTTAGTAATGGAAGTGACCTTTGTTTACATATAAAAAGTAAGGAGGTTTTAATCCATCTTGAGTTAATTTTTGTATATGGTATAAGAAAGGGATCCAGTTTTAGTCTTCCGCATATGGCTAGCCTATTACTCCAGCACCATTTGTTAAATAGGGAATCTTTTCCCCATTGTTTGTTTTTGTCAGGTTTGTCGAAGATCAGATGGTTGTAGGTGTGCATTCTTATTTCTGAGTTCTCTATTCTGTTCCATTGGTCTGTGTGTCTGTTTTTGTACCGGTAACATACTGTTTTGGTTACTGTAGCCCTGAAGCATAGTTTGAAGTCAGGTAGCATGATGCTTCTAGCTTTGTTCTTTTTTGCTTAGGATTACCTTGGCTATTCGAGCTCTTTTTTGGTTCCAAGTGAATTTTAAAATAGTTTTCTCTAGTTTCATGAAAAATGTCCATGGTAGTTTAATAGGAATAGCATTGAATGTATAAACTGCTTTGGGCAGTAGGGCCATTATAATGATACTGATTCTATCCATGAGGATGGAATATTTTTCCATTTATTTGTGTTATTTCTGATTTCATTTAGCAGGGGTTTGTAGTTCTCCTTGTAGAGATCTTTCACCTCTCTAGTTAGCTGTATCCCTAGGTATTTTATTCTTTTTGTGGCAGTTGTGAATGAAAGTTAATTTGCAATTTGGTTCTCAGCTTGCCTTCTGGTATATAGGAATGCAAGTAATTTTTGCACATTGATTTTTTATCCCAATACTGCTGAAGTTGTTTATCAGTTTAAGAAGCTTTTGGGCTAAGACTCTTGGGTTTTCTAGATATAGGATCATGTTGTCTACAAACAGGAATAGCTTATCTCTCTCTCTTCCTATTTGGATGCCCTATATTTCTTTCTCTTGTCTGATTGTCCCATACTGTGTTGAATAGGAGTGGTGAGAGAGGGCATCCTTTTCTTGTGCTGGTTTTAAAGAGGAATGCTTCCAGTTTTTGTGCATTCAGTATGAGGTTGGGTGCAGGTTTGTCATATATGCTTCTTTAATACCTAGTTTATTGAGAATTTTTTTAAATTTTATTTTACTTTAAGTTCTGGGGTACATGTGCACAACATGCAGGTTTGTTATACATGTATATGTGTGCCATGTTGGTAACATGAATGGATGTTGAATTTTATCAAAAGCCTTTTCTGTATCTATTGAGATAATTGTGTGGTTTTTGTCCTGAGGTCTGTTTATGTGATTAATCACATTTATTGATTTGGAACCCAAAACTATAAAAACCCTGGAAGGCAATGCCATTCAGGATGAAGGCACAGGAAAGATCTCATGACAAAGACACCAAAAGCGATTGCAACAAAAGCAAAAATTGACAAACAGTATCTAATTAAACTAAAGAGCTTCTGCACAGCAAAACAAAACAAAACAAAACAAAACAAAAACAAAACAACAACAACAAAAAAAACCATCAACAGAGTAGAGAATGTACAGAATGGAAGAAAATTTTTACAAACTATGCATCTGACAAAGGTCTAATATCCAGCTTCTACAAGAAATTTAAATAAATTTACAAGAAAAAAACAGTTCCATAAAAAAGTGGGCAAAAGACATGAATAGGCACTTTTCAAAAGAAGACATACATGCAGCCAACAATCATATGAAAAAATGCACATCACTGATCATCAGACAAATGTAAATGAAAGCCACAATGAGATACCGTCTCACACCAGGCGGGATGTCTGTTATTAGAAAGTCAAAAAATAGCAGATGCAGATAAAGTTGTGGAGAAAAAGGGACACTTATACTCCCACCGTTGATGGGAGTGTAAATTAGTTCAGCCATTGTGAAAGATAGTGTGATGATTCCTCAAAGACCTAAAGACAGAAATAGTATTTGACCTAGCAATCCCATTATTTGGTATATATCCAAAGTAATATATTCTATTGTAAAGACACACATACATGTATGTTTATTGCAGCACTGTTCACAATAACAAACACATGAAATCAACCTAAATGCTTATCAATGATAGATAGGATAAAGAAAATGTGGTATATATACACTATGGAATACTATACAGCCATTAAGAAAACTACCTGGATTATGAAATAATTTGTACAACAAACCCCCATGACACAAGTTTATCTATGTAACGAACCTGCACTTGTACCCCTGAACTTGAAACAAAAGTTAAAAAAAGACAAACAGTTAAAATTAATTTTAATAATTTATTATGTCTAAAACCCAATGTATATAAATATAATTTAAACATGTATCAGTAAAATATTAGTGAACTATAAAAAGTAAAATAATAAAAATAAAAACTTGATGAAGATGAAAAAATAAGCTGCAAACTACTATGTTGTAGTAGAACTGGTCATACCTATTCCAAGAAAAATATGAAGCCAATAACAATTTTAAGTAGAATAATACAAAAATGAGATTTATATTTCATAAAAATGACTTATTTATGGAGAATGAATTGAATAAAGCAAAGTCAAGAAATAAAGTAATTTAGAAAACTAATGGAGGCTTGGTGAGAGTTTAAGTAGGGCTTGATGTATTAGAGGTAAGGCTGAATAGAAAAAAACGAAGACAATGCATATTTTGGATGTAAAATCAATATTTTTGAATTTTGTAGAAAGTCTCAGGAATGTAACACACCAAAAATTTTTCATATTACTGTTTTATAAGTTACTATATATGATGGAACCCTTTACTGACATCAGGAGACAATTCTAGACATAAAAATTATATAAATATAAAAGCCATTTCTTTTCACAATCTTTCATCTGAACCAAGCAATAGAAGTAATGAAATTTACAATATATATCGTTTCAATCATTCTAGTAAATCTCTTATGTTTCCTGTAGGAAAGTGATGGGGGGGGAACCCTAAAAATACTCACTCAGAGAGTAAGGGATGAAAGTGAGTAAACTTTAGAAGGAGTTCTTGGAATCACAGCAATCTCCTCATCTGGGAATTTTAATGCATTTGAATCCCAGAATGGTGCAGGAGCTTCCTTGTTTAGATAACAAAACCAAGGCTAGACAAAAAAAACTCTGTTGAAGGAGAAAAAAAACCTTTGCAATAACTTGCGATGACCAATTACAACTTTTGTAAAGAGAATATAGTTGGATCATATTTTCTTATCCATTCTGCCAAGCTTGTCTTTTTTTTACATGTTTAGATCAATTACATTAATTATTGCTATGTTAGTGCTTAAGTTTGACATTTCATTTGTTTTCTGTGGTTCTCATTCGTCTGTTTCTTTTTTAAAAAAGTCTTATTTATATAAATTTAGCAGATATAAGTGCACTTTTGTTACATGGATATATTTCTTAGTGGTGAAGTTTGGGCTTTTACTGTAGCCACCACCCACATACATTGTACCCATTAAGTATTATCTGATCCCTCATTGCCATCCCACCATCCTACTCTTCCAACTCTGCAATGCTTATTATTCTATGTTTTAGGTCTATTTGAACACATTATTTAGCTTCAGCTTATGTGAGAACATATGGTATTTGACTTTCTGTTTCTTAGTTACTTCACTTTACATAATCTGTCTATCTTTTATTGCCTTTCTTTTGGGTTATTTCTATATGGAGTTTGGATTCCATCTTGATTAATAATAGCATTTTGAGTATATCTCCTTTGCACATATTTTAGTGGTTGCTCTGAGTTTTACAATATACACATGTGACATATTAGAGTCTATTGGTAACAATATTTTTTCATTTTGAATGTGTGCATGTGTATGTATGTTTGCATGTGTAGTATGGAAACCTGACTTCAGTTTAGTTCCGTTTATTTTGGCCACTGGTACATATCATAGCCTTAAAATCAGATGGTGTTATAATTTTTATTTAAATCACCATATGATTTGTGAAACTTAAGAGGACAGCCTCGTATAAATACTAATATATATTTTTTTCTTTTTCTATTTTATTTCTTCCTTCAATGTTCCAAGTTTGCTGCTTCTACCATTTTCTTTGTTAGAAAAATTTCCATTAGCCAGTCTTCAGGCCTACTACCAAGTATTTTACATCTTTGTTTGAGAATACTTATATTTTTCTTTCTTCACTGAAGTACAGTGATGTTGCATATAAAATTTTCAGTTGACAACACTTCTCCTTAACCATTTGAAAAATATCATGCCAATTCCTGCTGACCTCCATGATTTCTTTCTATTTTTTTGTACGTATTAATTATCCCTACTTCCCCTACACCCCTCCTACTCTTTTACCAGCCTCAGTAACCATGCTTCTACTTTCTATGTCCATGAGTTCAATTGTTTTGATTTTTAGATCCCACAAGTGAGAACATGTGATGTTTGTCTTTCTGTACCTAGCTTATTTCACTTAAAATAATGATCTCCAATTTTATCTGTGTTGTTGCAAATGACTTTTTTTTTTAATGGTTGACTAGTACTCCATTGTGTATATGTATCACATTTTCTTTATCCATTCACCTGCTGATGGACACTTAAGTTGCTTCCAAATATTAACTATTGTAAACAGTGCTGCATCAAACAGGATTGCAGATATCTCTTTGATATACTGATTTCCTAGATTCATAGTTTCAGGCCTCAGATTTAAGTTTTTAATTCACTTTGATCTGATGTTTGTGTATGGCAAGAAATGGGGGTCTAATTTTATTCTTCTGCATATGGATTTCCAGTTTTCTCAGAACCATATTGATTTCCTTTCTTTGGAATGGAATTGCTGGGTCATATGGTAGTTCTATTTGCAGTTCTTTGAGGAACCTCCATACCGTTCTCCATAGTGATTCTACTAATTTACACCAACAGTTCATGAGGGTTCCCTTTTGTCCACATCCTTGCCAGCATTTATTATTTCCTGTACTGTGGAAATAAGCCAATTTAACTGGGATGAGATAATAACTCATCGTAGTTTTCATTTGTGTTTCTCTGATGACCAGTGATATTGAATACCTTTTCATATCCCTCTTTGCCTTTTGTACATCTTCCTTTGAGGAATATCTATTGAAATCTTTCACCCATTTTTTGATCAGATTGTCAGATTTTTTCCTATAGGGTTGTTTGAGCTCCATATAAATTCTGATTATTAATCCCTTGTCACATGGGTAATTTGCAAGTATCTTCTACCCTTCTGTGGGTTGTTTCTTCACTTTGTCAATTGTATCCTTTGCTGTGGAGAAAGTTTTTAACTTGATGTGATCCCATTTGTCCATTGTTCTTTGGTTGCTAGTGTATTGCTGAAGAAGCTTTTTCCCAGAACAGTATCTTGAAGATCTTCCCCAAAGTGTTTTTTTTTTTTTTTTTTTTTTTGGTAGTAGTTTCATAGTTTGACATCTTACATTTAAGTCTTGGATTTGATTTTTGAATACAATGAGAAATAAAGGTCTAGTTTCATTATTCTGCATATGGATAGCTAGTTTTCCCAGTACCATTTACTGAAGATACTGTCTTTTCCCTACTGTCTTTTCCCTACTGTCTTTCCCCACTGTATATTCCTCGGACCTTTATAAAAAATGAGCTCATTGTAGGTGTGTGGATTTCTTTCAGGGTGCTCTGTTCCATTCCATTAGTCTACATGTCTGTTTCTATGCCAGTACCATGCTGCTTTGGTTATTATAGCGCTGCTGAATAATTTGAAGTCAGTAATGTGATTCTTCCGCTTTTGCTCTTTTTGCTTTGGGTGGCTTTGACTATTACAGGTCTTCATACTAGTCACATAAATTTTAGAATTTATATGGGATTTATATAGGTTTCATATAAACTATAGGATTATGTTTTCTATTTCTGTGAAGAATGTCACTTGTATTTTTATAGGGATTGTATTGACTCTGTAGATTGCTTTGAGTAGCATGGACGTTTTAGCAATACTGATTCTTCCAATCCATAAACATGGAATATTTTTCCATTTTTGGTGTCCTCTTTAATTTATTTCATCAGTATTTTATAGGTGCCATTTTAGAGATCTTTCACTTCCTTGGTTAAGTTAATTTTGTCACAGGATCCTTAAGATGTTACTTCACCAGCTAGGAACCTCTGTGGCTGGCCTCGCCTCTGCTTGGGTTTTGCTCATGCCCACTGGGCCCATTTTGCCCACTTGGCGGGCTGCACTCAGCTTGCATCACTCACCTGGATCCCACACCTGAAAAGGGCAGACCAGGTGCAGAATGGCAAGGGGTGTGTGAGCAAGTGAGTGCAGGGTCCAGCCACTGCACACAGCCAGGTGTGCCAGCTGAGGCAGGGTGGGCAGCTCCAGGCACTGGCACAGGCACCAGCTCTGTGTGAGGCTGCAGTTGAACCAGGTGTAGCAAAAGTGGCTTCCACCATAGGTACCAGGAAACATGGTGGCACCTGAAAGCTCAGAGACCCCAGGAACCACAGAGCCCCAAAGAGGGTTTTACCATGTGTCACAGCCCAGGCTTTGGGAGCCCCAAGATCTGGGCTCCCAGAAAGGATGGAACTCTTCTCTACTTCTCACTGCCTGAATTGTGACAAGCAGGGTGTGGGGGTGTTTCAGTGAAGCATGTTTCAGCCCATTTGTGTTACAGTTTTTTCAGTCCTGCTGCCCTGTTCTGACCCATGACTCCTGGGCTGGCCCAGCCCTGCCACTACTTCCCATTATGAATGGCAGCCACCCAGTACCAGCACAGGGCAGGAGGGTTATAGTGTTATAGCAGATCTGGCTTGGGGAACCCTGAGGTCTGGGCCCCTAGAAGGGTCGCCACTCTTCACTCCCACAGTCTGGAAGTGCGTCACTGACTGCAGCTTGGTGAGCCAGTTAGAAACTTGTTACAGCTCCTGCAGTACATGAGTTCCCAAGTCCAATGTCCAGGAAGAATGAGGTTACAAAGGACAACTCGGGATGAGCAAAGCAGAGAGGAGCTTTACTGAACAACAGAACAGCTCTCAGGAGACCCAAAGTGAGTAGCTCCTTTCTGCAGGCAAATTTTCCCAGAGAGTGTCTGAGTGTGGTTGAGTCTGGGGTTTTCATGTGCTCAGAATGGAGGAACTGCATGCTAACTGGCCCATGGGCAGCTATGAGCAGGCCTGGAAAAAGCACCATTGGCTGAAAAACATCAATGGAGTTCTCACTCTGGGTCACAGACTCTCCCCAGATCTGGCAGCCTGGCCCCAAGGTTTTAGTCCATCTGGCTTGAAGGTGGGGTTTCACCAGAGACCCACCTCTTCCTGCCTATGAACCTGTCTCCCTTCCTCTGACATCAACATGCCATCCACGGCGACCAGGCTGTCCATGACGAGGGGTACTCAGAGGCCTGCGCTGAGCTGCTCTTAGCACCCTGGCCTCTGTCCCATGGAATCAAAGGAGATCATTTTGGAATTTTAAGGTTTAATGGCTGCTCTATTGGATTTTGGACTTGCATGGGGCCTGTAGCTTCTTGGTTTGGGCCAATTTCTCCCAGTTGGAAAGGGAACATTTAGCTAATGCCAGATCCCCCATCGTATCTAGGAAGTAACTACCTTACTTTTGATTTCACAGGCTCAGTGGTGGAATTGCCATGTCTCAGATGAGACTTCGGACTTGGACTTTGGAGTTAATGCTGAAATAATTTAAGAATTCGGGGGACTGTTAGGAAAGCATGATTGGTTTTGAAATGTGAAAAGACATAATATCTGGGAGGGGCTGGGGCAGAATGATACGGTTTGACTCTGTATTCCCACCCAAATATAACCTCAAATTATAATTTTCATAATCCCCACATGTTACAGGCAGAACCAGGTGGAAGAAGTGGTGGAAATTGCTGGGGGTGATTTTACCCATGTTATTCTTATGATATTGAGTGAGTTCTCATGAGATCTGATGGTTTTATAACCTTCTGGCATTTCACTTGCTTGCACTCACTCTGTCCTGCCAACTTGTGAAGAGGTACCTGCTTCTCCTTTGCTTCCACCATGATTGTAAGTTTCCTGAAACCTTCCCAGTAATGTGGAACTGTGAGTCAATTAAACTTCTTTCCTTTATGAATTACCCAGTCTCTTGTATTTCTTCATATCACAGATAGTCATCTTTGGACTAAATCTGCTTTGTGTTCTATAACTTTTTGTATTAAATATTGATATCTTTGTCTAGGTTTAGAAAGTTTTCTGTTATTATCCCTTTGAATAAAGTTTCTTTCTTTCTTTTTTTTCTTTTTTTTTGACAGAGGTCTCGCTCTGCCACCCAGGCTGGAGTGCAGTGGTGCAATCTGGGCTCACTGCAAGTTCCGCCTCCCAGGTTCACGCCATTCTCCTGCTTCAGCCTCCCAAATAGCTGGGACTACAGGCACCCACCACCATGCATGGCTCATTTTTTGTATTTTTAGTAGAAACAAGGTTTCACCCTGTTAGCCAGGATGGTCTCCATCTCCTGACCTCATGATCCACCTGCCTAGGACTCTCAAAGTGCTGGGATTACAGGCACGAGCCACCGTGCCTGGCCCCCTTTGAATAAACTTTATACTCCTATCTCTTTCTCTAACTCCTCTTTAAGGACAACAACTCTAAGATTTTTTTCTTTTGAGTCTATTTTCTAAATCCCGTAGATATACTTAATTGTTCTTTATTCTTGTTCTGTTTCCTCTGACTGTGCATTTTCAAATAGCCTCTTCAAGCTCACTAATTCTTTCTTGTGCTTAATCAATGCTGCTATTAAAAGACTGTTGCATTATTTAGTATGCCGATTGCATTTTTTAGCTTCAGATTTTTGCATGATTCTTTTTAATTATATCTGATAGAATTCTGTATTCCTCACGTTTTCCTGGATGATGTTGATGCTAGTAGATATTCTTCAGTGTCTGGGCATTGAAGAGTTGGGTATTTATTGTAGTTGTCAGTGTCTCGGTTTATTTGTACAACCTTCTTAGGATGGCTTTGCAGATACTTGGAGGAACTTGGGTGTTTGATATAAGCTGTATCTGCTTTAGGGAACACCCCAAAGCCCAGTAATGCTGTAATTCTTGCAGAATCATAGAGGTATTGCTTTGATAGTCTTGGACAAGATACAGGTGAATTCTCTGGATTACCAGGCAGAGACTCTTGTTCTTTTCCCTTACTTTCTTACAAACAAATGGAACCTCTCTGTTCTAAGCTACCTAAAGCTGGGAGTGGAGTGATACAAGTTTCCCTTTGGCTACCAGCAGTATAAATGTGCTTAATCAGATCTGAAGCCACCATAGCACTGTATCTCATCCAAGGCTTGTTGTCCTATTCCCAGGTTACTGCCTATGGTTGCCCATTGTCCTGGGTCTCTACAATCAGCCAGTGGTAAAACCAGCCAGACATGTGTCCTTCCCTTTAGGGAAGCGAGGTCCCTGGGCTCTGGGTAGGTCCAGAGGTGCCATCCAAGATTCAGGTACTAGAGCCAGAAACCTTAGAAGTCTACTTGCTGTTCTATTTTACTGCAACTGAGCTGCCACTCAGATTATAAGACATTTTTTTTTCACTCTTTCCTCCCCTTACCAAAGGCAGACAGGTCTCATCCTGTAGCCACCACCACCCCAGACCATGAGGTGCACTGACAGACTACCAGCAGTATTTCCTTAGGCCCAGGGGCTCCTCAGTCAGCTTGTGGTGAATGCTGCCTGGCTTGGCACTCACCCTTCCGGGAAGTGAACTCCTCTCTGGCCCAGGGAAGGTCCAGAAATGCCATTCAATAGTCAAGTCCTGGAGTCAGGGGCCCCAAGGACCTGCCTGGTACTCTAGTCCCTGTGGCCATGCTGACACTTGAAGCCAGCAAGTCTCAGAGGCTCACCCAAGGACCTTAATGTAGTTCCTGGGTATCTCTGCTAGTTATTCAGGGCCCAACGGCTTTTCAGTTAGCAGCAGAAGAATGCCGCCAAATTGGGTCCTGTTCTTTAAGGTAGCAGTTTCCTTTCTGGACCAGAATATGTCTATAAACTTCTTCTGGGACCTAGGGCCTGGAACAGGGGCCTCACAACTCTGAGCACTGCCCTATCCTGCTGTGTCTGAAACAGTATCCAAGGTGTATGACAAACTCTTCCCTTTTCCCTTTCCCCTTCCTTTCCCTCTTCTCAAGTGGAAGGAAGGGTTCCCTTTTGAAGCCATGAGCTTTGCAGCCTGGGGTTATGGGAGGGGTGATGCTAGCACACCCTTGGCTGCCTTAGGTGGTACCTCAGTAAACAGCATGCCCTGCAGCTTCCAAGTCCACTGTCTCTGGGCCCCGTTCAGCACTAAGACTCACTGAAAGGTCGCAACCCTATGACCTAGACTGCTTTTTAGTGTTACCAGGAGATACAGAGCACTTTGGCCCTCAGTAGCAAGGTCTGCAAGAACTCAATTTTGGACCACTGGGCTCAGAATTTCCCTCTGGCTAGGGCTGGTTAAAATACTTTCCCCATGGGCAGGCATCAGCTGAGTTTGGTATGGTTTTGCTTTCTGCTCTAACAGAATAGCACTGAGTTCAGATTGCTGTGTTCTCCCTCCCTCAGTGCCCAGAGATGCTCTCCACACCACACCACTGTTAGGGAGGGGAGGCATAAGTGGTTCAAGACTGTTTTGTCTGTCTCTTCAATGTCTCTTTCAGTGCTATAAAGTAAAACCCAGGTACTACAAGTGCTCACCTGATTTTTCGTTCTTATGAAGGTAATATTTTTTCTGTATAAATAGTTGTCAAATTGGTGTCCTTGTGGGGAGATGATTGGTGAAGACTTCTATTAATTTTTAAGAAATTTGATGTTTCAGGCTGGACGTAGTGACTCATGCCTTTAATCCCAGCACTTTGAGAGGCTGAGGCGGGTGGATCATCTGAGGTCGGAAGTTTGAGACCAGCCTGACCAACATGGAGAAACCCTGTCTCTACAACAACAACAACAACAACAACAAAACATAGCCGGGTGTGGTGGTGCATGCCGGTAATCCCAGTTACGTGGGAGACTGAGGCAGGAGGATCACTTGAACCCAGGAGGTAAAGGTTGCAGTGAGCCAAGATCACACCATTGTACTCCAGCCTGGGTAATAACAGTGAAACTCCGTCTCAAAAAAAAAAGAAAAAGAAATTTGATGTTTCAATTTGTTGCTGAGGAAGTGGAGTAACTTACTTTTATTTACTGCCAATTCAAATATAAATAATTACAATCCTTTGTAAAATCATTTGATGTTATCCACTTTGAAGATTCATGATTCAGCATTTCAACAATTTGGTATGTATAATACACAAATCCTTGTAATTTTTTACCAAAAACATTTATTTGAATGCTTATAGCATGTGAAAACAAATTACAACTCAAATGTACAAGACTAGAATAGATGTGTCCATACTATAAATATCATGCAGCAGTGATAATGAATGTACAGAAGCTATGCACATCAAGAAGAATGAATCAAAACAATGTTGAGCAAAAGATGAGTAAGCCAAGTAAAATACAACAAATATAATTCCATGTAATCAAGATAAGAAACCATAGGGCTACATGTACATATTGTACAGCTACAGGGAAAATAAGGGATGGCTAACATAACCGCTCGTGTGGAGGAGGGATGGTGGTATAAGTGAAAGTAGCATGTAGATAGAAAAGAAAAATCAGGTTGTATTTTATTTTATGTCAGAGAATATCAAAGAAAAGTTTATGAGTTACACAAATATGTTGCAGCCACACACAGGAAAAAATGGGGCGCTACTGAAAAAAATCATAAATATACTGATGATATTTTATTTCTTAAGCTGCGATATGGTTTGACTATATCCTCACCCAAATATAATCTTGAATTTCCTTGTGTTGTGCAAGGGACCCGATGGGAAGTAATTGAGTCATGGAGACAGGTCTTTCCTATGTTGTTCTCATAATAGTGAACAAGTCTCATGAGATCTGTTGGTTTTAAAAACAGGGAGTTTTCCTGCACAAGCCCTCTTTGTCTGCCACCATTCATGAAAGATGCAACTTGTTCCTCCTTGCCTTCTGCCATGATTGTGAGGCCTCCCCAGTCACGTGGAACTGTAAATCCAATTAAACCTCTTTCTTTTGTAAATGCCCAGTCTCAGGTATGCCTTTATCAGCAGCATGAAAATGGACTAATACAAGCTGAGTCATGGAAATTTGCCTAGTTTATTATTTTATAACAAACTATATATAATGTAATATATAATAGTCTGCATATTATAATATATGATATAATACAATACATATAATAAAAATATATGTGTACCTCTATGGTATATTTGGCAAACATACATACACTTAGTAGCTGACATAGAGATCAGCTATAGCATTTTTATTCAGAAACAATTTTTTGTTTCTACCATAATTCATGAATAAAATTCCCCACTATTTTTGTTTTCTCAATGTACTCCCGTCATGTTTAACTATTCACTGTCAAACACACTTGCATGTTTTTAATATTGGTTTTATAACCAATGGCCATTTCTTCGTGTTTCAAAATGTAAATATTGCATGCAAATAATTATTTTTCCTCAATACTGGTCCCCATACATGAAAAAATTAGTTTAGCATTTGTCTAAAGTGTCTTGAAATGAAAAAAATTAGGGAATGGATTGAGGACAATATGGCTGCAATTAGTTGTTTCTGTCCTGTGTTAAATCTAATATAATTCACACTCATATATAAAGTATTAAAAAATAAATTCAAATGTATATATGGTCAAAAGTAAAAGAATATTATAGTTACAAACATTAAAATCTTATATACTGACCCTCATGTGTCTATGTATATTGAATTAAAATAAAAAATTTAAATCTGGAACAGAGTGTTTGAAATTTAAAAAGTAAGCATTGCCATTTTGGTGAAGGTCCACTTAAGTAATACAGATATTGTGTATCATGAATCTGTGAGAAAAAAAAATTAGAATCCCATTGAAGAAAATACTTTTTTTTAATAGCAGGATGCAAGGCCCTTCCTATGTGGAGATAACAAAAGGAGATAGAAGCCTAAAGCTGCAAAATCCAAAACTAAATCCTTGTTAAAAGGTAAACTAGAAGAAAGCTAAATCCACAGAGGGAGACCACAGGAGAGACCACAAGGGAGACCACGTCTCACACAATGAGTAGGTGAAAAGTTGGGGAAAACAAAATAAAGCTTAGAAAATTGACAACCACAAACCACATGTGAGTTTGTGACCTAAATACAAAATAACCTCAGATCCAACAACCTTGGAAGCAAGGAGCTGTTTTAAAATGTTTATCTTGTTTCTTAGTAAGCCAGATACCTAGTAAACCAAACAAAAGCCCTCCTACAGGACTTCTTTCTTCCAAGAATTGCCACAGGTAAAGTTTGATCACACATGATCGCCCAATAAAGCATCTCAAGGACCATGGGGAAAACAAGAATCTGTAATGGAGAGCTGGCAGAAACAATCCTCAGATAAATAAGTATGGAATCATCAGGTTCAGAATATAATACTCACAAGTGTGCAAACTCACAAACATTTAAGAGACTCAATTGTGTGCCAAAATAAGTGCCTTAGAGAAGAATGTTTATATCACCAAAAAATATATAACTTGAAATATGTCTCAGAGTAGAGTGATGACTTACGTAGAGCGGTTTGCTTTTGATGTACAATCCTATGTACCTTTCTTCACTCAACACCTCTCATCCCTTCCTGTGATACCCTCTCCTCAATCTGATTTTGAGAAAGGGTTGATACAAAGAAACCTTGGGAATTGTGCATATTATGTCAGTAATTTTACTTCAGAATGACTCTAATACTTTACACAAAAATCTCCTTTCTTACTGGCTAATGACTGAACATTAAGTTCAGGAAAGCGTATGATTCAGACTAACAGAATCTAAATATTTTAGTAAATACTGTGTATGATAATTGAGCTAAAAGTTTTGTTTTTTCAGTATTATCAAAAGGGGTCTAAATTTTATTATTCCAACTTGCATTTATGGAACAAATAAGCTGAACAAAGTTATGGTAAAAAATGAGTATTTTGGAAATCATCTGATGTATGGCCTGAGATATCATTCCCAGGTGTAAATTCTAGAAACATTCTTTAGGAAACTGTTTTTATATCTCAAACAGAAATGAACTCCAGCATCCAGTTGTTTGAAGAAGATGTTATAATATACTGTAATCAACACATTAAAGGGTTAGCTCCACTAGGAATAAGAAGACCCCTTTACATTTTTAAAATTAGAAAGCCACAAATGTATATTTGATTTTCTTTCTCACCTAAATGATAGTGAGACAGTTTTAGGGTACTCACAAGGGATTATTTTTCAAGACCTAAGTTTTAATTTATGTTTATATTTTCTATTTTAATGCATTATTATTATTAGAGATAGTTATCAGCGATTATTAAGTTTCTCTTGGGGAATTTGATGTTTTTTTCTGATATTCATTAGTTTCTATCCCTATTTCTATTTTTTTCTCTATACCTTCCTTTTAATGCCATAATCTTTGCCCCTTAAAGTCCTTATATTTTTGCAGTCTCCTTGCTTTGTGTATTTGTGTATATCACCTGTGGTTGTGTGTCATTGTCTAGGTGTGCATCTGCTTTTGTGTGTAGGCATTATGCACATATTTGTGTCTTTGTGTGGCTTGCATGTGTATATTTGTGTGCTCTATAGATTTGTGTGCATATGTGTTACCTGTGAAATGTGTTTGTATGTACATACATGGACATCCATGGAGTGTGTGACTATGTATCTGGTCTCTTCATATATATATATGTGCACTTTTGTATATGTGAGTTTCTGTACAAGTGTGTGTATGTTCATGTGTATATACATGCATGTGTGTTTATGAATATGTGCTACATGTATGCCAATATATATTTGCCTATGCTTGTATATGTACTTCCTTTCAGTTTTATGTTCTTGCTTGATTTTATGTTTTTTATTGAGCATATGTCTCAATTTTTAATTTGGCAACATTGCTTTTGTATAATATCTAATAATTTTTATTGCAGATATGTCCTTTCTTGTGAAGGCTAACTCTACTTTCTCAGGAGAAATGATTCTTTTTAATCTTTTTGAAGATACGAACCACACATTTTCTAGGTTCCTCTCCTGCTTTAAACGATAAATCGTGTTTGAAGGGAGTTATTTCCTCAATGCTAGAGTCGTATTCCTAAAGGGGAATCTTCACATTTATTTCAATAGATCATTTGTTTTTGCTGTTGTTGTTGTTGTTGTTTGTTTGTTTGTTTGTTTTCCCAGTTTTACTACTTGGGCTTTCTGTTTGTTATGTGCTTTTCTCTGCTATGGAAAAAGATCACTAAAGTGTTAATTTTTCCCCCTCTCCTTAATGGACTCTTTGTGATATTCACAATTCATTGATGTTAGCAGAATTTTATTCCATTGCTCACTAATCCCGTCTTACTATGTTGCTATGTCACTTGAAAACAGTGTGAGTTTGTTTCCTGATTGTCTTGAGTTCAATTTTATTTAATTTTAAGTAGAAATTTAATAAAAATTTTGCATGCCATTTTTAAAAATAAGGATTAAGGATTAGAAAGAATTGCAAAACTTTGTGGCTATTATGATCTTACAAATGACTCATATACTGGAAAATAAAAGGAATTTCACTTAAAAAATATGGATATAAAAATCGTTTTGAGAGGGAGAGGACCAAATCTATATTTCATATAATTATGACTTAAAAATATCATCATGCTGTATTTGGGAAAATTACTCTTTGTTTAATGATGGTACAAATGATCATATAATGTTTTTTAATTGAGGTATGAATGACCTTTCATGTTACTGTTATCCACCGTCTCAATTCCACTTCCTGAAAACTTCTAGCTTCTGCCTGGTACATTGTGTATGTCCTTAGTATGTGTCTGTCTATATTTGTCTTCTGACTATTTTCTGTCAACAGTATCACATTTTGCTTCTGTATGTGTTTCTGAAAACTGTGGTGTGTTATAGTCAATTCAGTGATTATGTTAATGGAGACTATGGATTAAACACAATGAAAGTTCCTACAAGAAAATGAAAAAGCTTACTTATCAATAGTTTTGCAAACCAAAGGAGAGAATCAATCTAAGAAATGAGTGAAATGAAAAAAGTTGTTTAGAAATCCTAAGTGTCAATTACTTAACTGACAGGATAAGAAAAGCAAGGGTGGAGAAAAGGGTTGTCTTCAATTTTGACATGTTAAGGAGTTTGGAATACTAGTCATACATGCAACCAAACTTGTTTAGGGGACAGTTGCACAAAGGCTAAACTGATATTCAGTAGACACGATCAGATTAAATACAGTTTTCAACTGCTGTGTTTGTTAAATACTTTTTTCTTTTACCTCTCTGTAGCTTTCAATAGACCTTAACAACTGTAAAGCAAGATGACTGTCCAAGGCACAATTTATAACATAAGGAATCTAGCATTTGGCCTTGTTAAGAAGCCCAAAAGTATAAAATATTGCACCAAGGTATTACAACAATGCTAAGGCTAATTGACCATTTGTACTTGGGGCAATATTTGAAGATATTTTTTATTTTCACAACAGTAGAGTGGCTCCAGTCTTCTAGTGAGTAGAAGCCAGAAATGCTGCAAAATATTTTGCAATGCACTGGGTAGCCCACACAACAAAGCGTTATGCAATCCAAAATGTTTCAAGTGCTATTGTTGAGAGATTTTTACCTATAGCGATTTAAAAATGACAAAATCAAAGAAAAAGAAGAGGGAATAGGAGAATGAAGGGAGAAGAGGGAAAAGAGTGAAAAAGAATGACGAGTGGGGAAGGGAAACATCTCTATATTTGAAAATATTTCAATCAAATAATGATCTAATAAAGTCATTTAAAGCTATTTGGGCACAGATTTTTATTTTAAACTGCAGTAATAGTATGCTATTTATATACCTATTAAGTAATGTGTTACATATATTCATATACACACACATGCATGTATAAAAATACTACTAATAATATTCAGCAACATACTTTATTATACTGATCAATGGAAACTTCCCCATATATATTTAATGAGAATATAGATAATAATATGAATCCACTAATTTATGATATGTTTGTTCATTGAGTTAGTAATTTTTGTCATGCCTTTTGGTAGAGATGAAGCATGCTGACAGAGATGCAATAGTTAATAGTATCAACAGTGATCAAATAATTAGATTACGTTTATATGCAAGTCTTTGAAAACTAAGAAGAAAGGTGGCTTTTTCAGACTCTCAAAATTTCAAAGCATACATTAAATATAGCAGAAATCCAGATTCAATTACATAATAATTATAGGTGGGTAATGAAAAATCAACTCCCAGTAATCATAAATGAAGTGGAGTGCTCATTTTTGTGCATAAATATTAGAAAAATGTCCGACTCTGACATATTTAGTAACTTCTTAATTTCCGAGTATTCTTTCCCATGTACTTATTATGACTGATCATTTCATTTGATTAATTAAATTTTAGATGATGAGTTATTAGGTGTATTTCATACAGCATTAATTTTGTATATGTTGTCATTTTCTTGCAGATGGGAAACTAAAATGATAGCTCTCATTTTATCTTGCAGCAGCCACTTCTTAGAGTATTTCTCTAAAAAAACTACAAGAACATTTGTTCAGCTGGCGCGGTGGCTCACGCCTGTAATTCCAGCACTTTGGGAGGCCGAGGCAGGCGGACCACAAGGTCAGGAGATCAAGATCATCTTGGCTAACACATGAAATCCGGTCTCTACTAAAAACACAGAAAAATTAGCCATGCGTGGTGGCAGGCACCTGTAATTCCAGATACTCCAGAGGCTGAGGCGGGAGAATGGCATGAATCCGGGAGGCTGAGCTTGCAGTGAGCTGAGATAGCACCACTGCATTCCAGCCTGGGCAACAGAGCGAGACTCCATCTCAATACATAAATAAATAAATAAATAAAATTACATAGACTATCCATAGAGAAACTATCAATTTCATATTAATTCTATTTCAGTACAATCTAAATTGTTACAAATAGTCAAAATAAGACGTTGAAAACCTAATTTCTTTTTCTTTTTTTTTTTTTTTTTGAGACAGAGTCTTGCTCTGTCGTTTAAGATGACTGACATGTCCTGGCTAGTTATTCTTTCAAAAATAGGGTATTAATTACAATTATGGAAGAATGATATAAATAATTTCAACTCAAAAATGAAAATAAATATAATTTGTTACATGACAAAGGAAATATTTCTTTTATAAAAGCAATCTCAGTGGTTTTTACAGCTAGTGTAAAAATAATGAAAAGTAATAATATTTGCTTTTTGTGATCCCTGAAAAATGGTCCCTGCAAAAGATAATGATCTATTCTCTAGATCTATAAATATCACCTTATATGGAAAAGTCTTGCAGCTATGATTAAAGATCTCGAGATGAGTGAATTATCTTGATTTATCAAGTAGGGTCCAAAATGCGGTTAAATATTCCTTTTTTTGTTTGTTTGTTTGAAACGGAGTCTCGCTCTGTCACCCAGGCTGGAATGCAGTGATGCGATCTTGGCTCACTGCAAGCTCCGCCTCTCAGGTTCAGGCCATTCTCCTGTCTCAGCCTCCTGAGTAGCTGGGACTACAGGCGCCTGCCACCACACCTGGCTAATTTTTTGTTGTTGTTGTATTTTTAGTGGAGATGGAGTTTCACCGTGTTAGCCAGAATGGTCTCCATCTCCTGACCTTGTGAACCGCCCTTCTCGACCCCCCAAAGTGCTGGGATTACAGGCGTGAGCCACTGCGCCTGGCCAATATTTCTTTATATGAGGAAAGCAGAGGGAGAAATGACACACTTAGAGAAGAGAAGCATATATGAAGGATATGACTAGAGAGAGGAAGAGATTGGAGTGATGTGGCCACAAATTAATGTATGCCAGCAGCTAGAAGCTGGAAGAGGGAAGGAATAAATTCTCCCCAAAGCCTCTAGGAGTGCAGCAATGCCAAAACCTTGCTTTCACCCAGTGATACTGATTTTAGGCTTCAGACCTTTAGAACTTTTAAAAAATAAATTTTTATTGTTTGAAGCACCCGTTTGTCATAACGTTATGATATCCATAGGAAATCAATAAATCTTAGTACTTGCCAACTTCCTTATTCTGCTTAAAATTGTATAATTGTTTTCTTTTTAAACTTTCAAAGGAAACTTTATTTTATAAACTTTACTAGTTTCTAATTCTCATTAAGTAGATGTCTGAGTTTAAAATTTTCTTTTGGTGCTGGGCGCGGTGGCTCACGCCTGTAATCCTAGCACTTTGGGAGGCCGAGACGGGCAGATCACGAGGTCAGGAGATCAAGATCATCCTGGCTAACACGGTGAAACCCCGTCTCTACTAAAAATACAAAAACAAATTAACCGGGCATGGTAGTGAGCACCTGTAGTCCCAGCTACTCGGGAGACTGAGGCAGATGAATGACGTGAACCCGGGAGGTGGAGCTTGCACTGAGCCGAGATTGCGCCACTGCACCCAGTCTAGGTGACAGAGTGAGACTCCGTCTCAAAAAAAAAAAAAAAAAAAAAAAAAAAAAAAAAAAAAAAATTGTTTCTTTTGGTATAGGGCAGCAATTTGGATCAATCTTGTTTACACAGGAGTCACTAAGATTTTAAAATTTCAAATCATTTCCTTAACTTTTTATAGCATTTTATTAATAACAGAGAATCCCTAAATAATTTTTTTCTATTTTATTAAATTATAATAACAAAAAATCATATATTTAAGAAATACAACATGAGGCTTTGATATATGTGTACCATTGTAAAATGATTACTACCATCAAACAAATTAATATATGCATCACCTCTATAGTTACCTTTGAGTGGCAAGAACATGTATGATTCCCTCTCTTAGTGAATTTCAAGCATACAATATAGTATTTTTAACTACAGTCACTATGCTGTATATTAGACCTCCAGAACTTATTCAATCTGCATAACTGAAACACTATCTCTTTTGAACATTTCCTCACTTCCACCAACCTCCAGCTCCCCGCAAAAACCTTCCTGCTCTCTGCTTGAGTTTGACTTTTTTGGATTTCACACATACATGAGATCTTGCATTATTTGTTTTCCTGTGACTGGCTTATTTCACTTAGCATAGTGCCATGCAGTTTCATTTATGTTGTAGCAAATATCAGTTTCCTTTCTTAAGGCTGAACACGCACCATTTTCTTTATTTATTCCTCTGCTGATGGACAGTTACATTGATTCCATATCATGGATATTGTGAATAATGCTAATATGAACATGAGAATGAAGATATCTCCTCCATATAATGATTTAATTTTCTTTGGATATTGGACACAGAGATAGTATTTCTGAATCACAGAGTCATTCTGTTTTTAATTTTTTGAGGAACTTACTGTTTTCAATGATGGTTATACTAATTTACATTTCCACCAACATTGTACCAAGGTTCCATTTTCTCCACACCCATGCTAATCTTAAAATTCATGTAGAAATACAAAAGACCCAGAATAGAAGCAAAGAGAGCAAAGGTGGAGGCAACATACTACCTGATTTCAAAATATATTACAAAATTATAACAATCACAGCAGCATGATATTGTCATAAAGACAGACATGTAGAACAATAGAACAGAATAGGGATTCTAGAAATAAATCCACCCACTTATCATCAATGGATCTTTGACAAAAATATCAAGAACACACAATGGTGAAAAGACCATCTCTTCAATAAATGGTTTTGGGAAAACGTGGATATCCACATGCAGAAGAACAACATTGGTACCTTATCTCACACTATATGCAAGCATCAAATCAAAATGCTTGAACTTAAGGTCGGAAACTGTAAAATTACTGGAAGAAAATTTAAGGGAAAAGCTTCTTGACATTGGTCTGGAGAATGACTTTTTGGGTATGATGCTATAAGCACAGCCAATAAAAGCAAAACAGACAAATAAGATTGCACGAAACTAAAAATCTTCTGCAAAGCAAAAGAAAAAATAAACAGTGATTACATAAAATGCAGAATGGGAGAAAATTTGTAAACTGTGCATATGATAAGGGGCTAATATGCAAAATATATGAGTAACTCAATTTGATAACAAAAAGTACTTTGATTAAAAAATGGGAAAACAACCTGAATAGGCATTTCTCAAAAGAAGACATACAAATGTTCAACCAGTATATGAGAAAAATGCTCAACATCGCAAATTGTCAGGGAAATGTAAATGGAAACCACAATGAGATATCACCTTACTCCTGTTAGAATGACTATTAGCAAAAAGACAAAAGATAATTTATGTGTTGAGGAATGTTTTGTACTTAAGTTTATGGTTAAATATATAGCCAATTTTAGTAAGAATTTATTTCCCAGACATTAATAAATATTTTATTTTTCAAAACGGATATATTCTCTGAGCTTCCATTGACATTAAGAATCACATATACCCCAGCCGGACGTGGTGGCTCACGCCTGTAATCCCAGCACTTTGGGAGGCCAAGGCTGGTGGATCACAAGGTCAGGAGTTCGAAACCAGCCTGGCCAACATGGTGAAACCCTGTGTCTATTAAAAGTACAAAAAAAAAAAAAAAAAAAAGAGAATCATATATACCTTTCACCAGCAAGTAGACACCCCTTAATGGACTTGGCCATTTTTCCCCCTACAAAACCTGTCACTTATTCCCTTTTACCATGCTAGTACATATTCTTATCTATGACATTGATTATGCCCTTTCTATCTTCCCTGCTAAGAGTTTAGCTCAACTAGTAATCTTTTTCTGCTTTTTTCAATCATGGATCATCAGCATCTCACAAGAGTTTCTAGCACCTAATGGACGGTCAACAAATACATCTGGATTTAAATTTGAATTTTCTAACCTTCATAAAGGATATTCACTTGGGTTGGTTTTAAAAATACACAGTATTCAGTCATAAACAGTTTCCCCTCAAGCATATGGATTTGTTTCTATATTGACTTCTATAAATTATTTGGTAAAATTTTGTAATTGCTCTTGATGGAAAAACGTTTTTCCACATCCCCGATTTGAATAATTTATAATACATTTTACTTAATAAAATGATTAAGTATATGTAGAGTAAGGCTTTTTTTAGATATCAGAATTTGTGTGAAACATAAATACTTGTCATCTCTGTCAAAATATTATATTGGCAAGTACTTAAAATACATTATAGTTGGGTATTAATTTTGTGAAACTTTTTAAGTGCATGTTTCAGATATACTAAATAGATGAATAAGATTTTTTTCTCTTTATGACCAAATATTTAGTTTCTACACAATAGTCACATATTTTTAATTTCTCTCTTTAATCTGGACAAGTTTTGAAAAGATAACTTTTAAAAAACTGATTCTTTTAAACTGCATTGTTGGGTTTATTGCAATCCTTTTTTATTTTATTTTATTTATTTTTATAGTATTTAAATTTTATATTTTGGTCATTCTATCTTTATTTTTCTCTATGCATAATTATATGTCATATAGATTTCATAACTATATTTTATATATTTTATATAAACCTTATTTTCTTTCTTTATTTTTTTTTTTTTTGAGATAGAGTCTCACTCTGTCGCCCAGGCTGGAGGGCCCTGGCGCGATCTTGGCTCACTGCAAGCTCCGCCTCCCGGGTTCACGTCATTCTCCTGCCTCAGTCTCCTGAGTAGCTGGGACTCCAGGAGCCCGCCACCACGCCTGGCTAGTTTTTTGTATTTTTAGTTGAGACGAGGTTTTACTGTATTAGCCAGGATGGTCTCGATATCCTGACCTCATGATCCACCCACCTCAGCCTCCCAAAGTGTTGGGATTACAGGCATGAGCCACCGCGCCCGGCTATAAATCTTACTTTCTTACATTATATTAAAACTAATAAAAATTATTCTTAAAACAATTTTTAAAATTATTATATTAGTCAGTTTTCACGCTGCTGCTAAAGACATACCCAAAACTGGGAACAAAAAGAGTTTTAATCGAACTTACTTATAGTTCCACATAGCTGGGGAGGCCTCAGAATCATGGCAGCAGGCGAAAGACACTTCTTACATGGCACGGCAATGACAAGAGAAAAATGAAGTAGCAGCAAAAGGAGAAACCTCTGATAAACCCATCATATCTCGTTAGACTTATTCACTATAATGAGAAAAGCACAGGAAAGACTGGCCCCCATGATTCCCTCCCACGACATGTGGGAATTTGGGAGATACAATTCAAGCGGAGATTCAGATGAGGACATAGCCAAACCCTACCAATTATCAATTACAGATTAGTTTTCAAAGTATGTAACTTTGACACTGTGGCCAAATTTCCTTTAATTTGTCCTGTTCTGAAATTTTAATTTGGCATTAACATTAAATATTATTTCTGATTCAGTTGATGTAATTATTATGGAAGGTAAAGTTCTTTCAGAATTAATATCTGCTTACCATGGCATGGTTGAGTTGACTTTTTCCTCTCAAATCACTCCTCTCAATAAGGAGACTTTTGTCCTAAAATGACACCTGTTTTGCAAGTTGATATCCCCAAGTCAAATCCCTGATTTCCAGCACCCTTTCGCTTATACACCATTGTTCAGTAACAAGAGTAACACACTTACATTAAATATTTTGCTGTGTTCCTGATAGTGAGGTGATGCATGTATTTGTTGAAAGATTACAGAAATTTCAGACAGGGTGGCCCATATTCAGTAAAAAGACAATGCGAACATACTGATTTAAATATGTGCAATAATTATGAAGCAGATTGAGATAATGTAATACCCTGTTCCAGTGAGAAAAAAGGACTTTGATTCAATTATTTATACTTCAAGAGTTGTGGCATTTTTCTCAGATTAATTGGAAATAAAAAGCTCTTTCTATGTTGTGTTTAGAAGTTTAAATCCTATAGTTTGCCTAAAGTATCTAATATAGAAGCAGTAACATGTTCCACTTTTTCCCAAAGATGGGCCATTGTCTCATTAGTCATTATTTTGAATTTCCTACCCTCTTTTCTCTCTCTCTCCTCCATACCAATATCTCTCAATATCTATATCTATAGAGAGAGAAACAGAGAAGAAAGAGTACAATTAATAGAATATATGTGTGTAAATGATTAATCAATAAACTTTTCAATAGCTAACCAAGCTATAAGAAAAATCTGATTCTTACTTAAGATATGTATATTTCATCGGTGGCAGTAGGGCATTTATAAATGGAACAGTGCTTCCATGCATTAAATAATGGAATATAGGTCAGGGTTACATAATTTCTTAAGGTTTCTATGAGGTCAATTTTATTCTTTGCATTGCTAGGGATCAATATTCACTTTGTTCACCGGAACAGTGCCAAAGTAGTTTTATTTCATTTATTTCCCTTTATTATGATGTTAATTAACAGTCACTAACTTCAGTTCCTGGAAGTCTAAGAAATTCAAGTTAGATGAATGTTTTGTGGTCAAATAATCCAATCCATTCATTTAACCAATGAGGTAAATAAAACACTTCCTTTCTTTAATTTCAGAACAGCTGAGAATTAAAATCAAAGACTTAGAAGACTCCATAACTGTACTCCCCCATGTATATCTTTTCTTTTTTCTTTCTTTATTTTTTTTGTTTTATTTTGAGACGGAGTCTCACTCTGTCGCTGAAGGTGGGTGCAGTGGAGAGATCTCGGCTCACTGCAAACTCCACCTCCCAGGTTCACACTATTCTCCTGCCTCAGCCTCCTGAGTAGATGGAATTACAGGCGCTCACCACCATACCTGGATAATTTTTTTTATTTTTTTATTTTAGTAGAGATGGAGTTTCACCATGTTAGCCAGGATGGTCTTGATCTCCTGACCTCGTGATCTGCCCACCTCAGCCTGCCAAAGTGTTGCCTATGTATTTCTGTGCTTCTATTGTTCCATGACTCTTTTACTCCTGAATTTCTTTCTCATTAGTTTTTGTTTTTGCCTCTTACATTTTGTCAGAAATTTCCATAGTGCTGTTTTCTAAATCTAGACTAGCCTGAAGTGTAAAATTTATTTCTTAGGATGCTGCATTGTTTTGTTTCTTTACTAATGCCACATTAGCAGATATATCACATATATGCAAGAGATAACATTTTCTGTATGCATTTATTTATATAGTATCTTAACAACAGTTTGATTACATATCAGTCCAGTTTTCAATTAGTTATCTTGTAAAATATAGAACAACTAGGCATAAACAAATCTTGAAAGAATGCTACTTATCTGTTTTTGGTAACCCTAGATAACACAGATTCTGTTGTATTAGTCAGTTGGCATTTAAACTGTTGTATACATGTAGTGTTTTAAAATACCTGAAAGATATTTTATATTTAATATTTATAAGGGACTTTTAAAATATAATTGTATATTAAGATATTGCATTATGGTAAATGTGATTTATTGATAAAACACAGATGAAAGTGAACATGACATATAAATGCCTTTGAATATATAACATGTATAATATTAATATTATACAATAGTCTCATTATTATAACTTTTGAGTTTTTCTTACTAATGAAAGTTAGAAAATCTTGAACAGTAGAATATATTCTGTCTATCAAAGATTTGGTAAATTTGTCTCAAACCCTTCAGATTGACTTATGAGACTATAAAGAAAACACACATACTTCAATAAATTAAGGGTTTCTTGTTCCCCATGGGAATAAGTTGTTCTTCACCTGAGTAGATAAGAATCATTACAATTACACCTTAACTACTTGAAGGCCAAATTCAACCTTCTTACCACCTTCTATAAGACTTTACTAATAAAAATAATTCAAAGAGATTATTAAATTTCCATTTTAATGAGTCGCTGTTAAGAGATCATATCATATAGTATAGATTGTCCCTATCTGACCAAAAAATCTACTAGATCATTCTTCCTTTATGTAACCCTTTCTCGTTCCCCACAGTATCTCCTCCTAGGCTTGAGACTTTTTTTGCTTATATTTTTCTGTTAGTTTACATAGTAATTTTAACAAAAATGTTAAGTATCAAAATAAATGGAATTCTGGTGCCAATTACTCATAGTATAAGATTTCCAATATTACTCTGTAGAAAAGTATGACATGAATCCTCAAACAAACTCAAGTAAATACTCAGGGCTATTGTCTGCTATGTAGTATTCTTCTGGGTCCTATTGGAGCTGAAGCATCTTCCACAAATTTCAACTATCTGTCATTATATTAGTCACTTTCTTTGTTCAGAACCTTTCTCTTAGTTTCTATAAAAAGTCGTTCTCAATCTTTCTTCTGAAACAATCCTTAGCTGATTTTTGACAAACTATTTTTGAGTATTTGGGCTTTTTTTCTACACATATTACAAAATATTACCTAACAGTGGCTCTGCCTTTTGAAATTTCATTTTTCTTACGGTTTTACTCATAACATGCTCTAATCTTGGCTTTTATTATCTACTTTACTAGTACTCTGTGCACACTATGTCCATAAGGAGCTGTTGCAAACATTTTTGGGATGAGTCACTTCCTGATTGAGCTTTCACTTAAAGATTCATTTTGCCATTTCACATTACTTCCTTTGTCTTTTCACTGCAAACACAATTTTGTGTTCCACTCAGGAATATTCCCATTTAGCTACTACATAACATGTCAAATTCCAACTAGGAGTTAACACAAGTTTTTGATTTGCAATGTAGTCTATCACATTTATCTAATTTATGTAATAGTTTGACATAACTCTAATATTGATTAAATTACACTTTGAAAGTACTTAGTACCAAACTGTTGGAAGCTACTTTATTTCCAACTCTTGTTCTGCCTGAGGCATTGAAACTTCCAAACAAGGTCATGAGGGACTTAAATGTTCCTATTTCAAATGGACACTAGTTAGTCTTTATTTTGATGTATATTTAGAAGCAATAAATGCTGTTGTTCATGCTCTCCATTATCAAATATTGTTTTCCTTGATTTTCGTGGCACCTCATTTTTCTTAGTTTTTTTTTAATTTTTAATTTTTTGTGGATATATATGTTCATAGGATATATGGGATATGTTGATAAAGGCATGCAATGTATCATAATCATGTCAAGGCAAATGGGTCATCCATTACCTCAAGCATTTATCCTTTGTGTTACATTTCCTAATAATATTTTCATTGTTTTCTCTCTTAACCTCTTAATTGCTGACAGCAATCAAGATTAAGTATTCATTTCTAACTCTAAATACATTCCTAGACAATAGCATTTATTTCCTTTCCTTTGATTATCATCTATAGTCTTATGAGTTCTTATTCATTGTCTACCTCACAGAGTCATTTTAAATCTTTCTGTCTCTTCTGCCCTCTTCCTCCTTCTTCTTTCCTCTCCCTCCTTCTCTCTCTAGCTCTTCTATTAACTTACCAATTACCACACTTTCAACCTCACAATTATATTTAAAATATGCTAATTATCTATGTCACAATCCAATTAATTTAGTAGCAACCACCACCTTCACTTCACTAGAATACTGAAATAGCCTCTAAACTCTTTGTTGCTGGTCTTTCTTTCCTTAAAACAAACTTTAAATTCTCCAAGTAGAAATGGCCACCATGCCACATGCCTTCTCTGAATTGTTGCATTTCTTCCCTTTGAATGTAGGAGAGTGTCCAAGATCTTTATTTAAAGGCCTTTAAGAACATGACCCTTTCATCCTTTTCTGTATTGTTTGTCATCTTTTACTCCTCACACATTTGGCCTGCAGCAGGTTTTCTAGCAGATATTTTAATAGACCATATTCTTTCCCAGTCAGAATATAGCTTCTAATAGAAATGAGACTCTCTATTTCCTAGATGTGGAAAATAGAGGTAAGATGGTAAATTCCTGAAGGTCACATAAATAATTATTGACAATAATGGGCCAAGTCTGATTTACTAAATGTTTGTGTAGGCTGTAAGATAAAACTTTTCAATAGTTTTTATCTACTCCAATTTTGTGTGAAGATATCCAATGTAATGGAAAGAAACTAGATTCTGGAGCATCAGACCCTAGAGATGAAATTTAGAAAATAATATGTATTATTATATGAGTGATCTTGAATTAATTGTTTTAATTTTTATCCTTTATTTGTAAGAAGAATAAATCCTCCTATGTGTAGAGATGTTATAAGCTTTAAATGTCATATGATGAGTCATGTGTAGCAAAAACCCTATTCCCCTATTATCCAGTTTCGTTTTCCACGATTCCAGTTACTAGCAGTTCAAACATATTAATTGAAAAAATCCAGAAATAAACAATTCATAAATTTTCAATTGTGTGCCATTCTTTGTGGTATGACCGCTGAGTTTGGGGTTGGGAAGGGGCGACCCCTATTGCTGTGGCTTTAGGAGGTGGTTTAACCCTGACAATTCTATGGAGACTGGGAGGTTTGGACGGGGCAGAATTCACCACAGTGCAGCAAAGCAGCTGTGGACAGACAGCTTCTCTAGGGAAGGGCATCTCTTCAGGAAATCCAACAGCTCCAGTCAGGGGCTCACAGACAGAACTCTCATTTCCCTGGGACAGAGCACCTCAGGGAAGGGGAAGCTGCAACCTCAGGTTAAATGCACTTAATCCTTTCTGCCTGCTGACTCTGAAGAGAGCAGTGATCCTGAAAAGGGGCTTTTCCCAGCACAGCACACCAGCTCTGCTACGGGACTGACTGCCTCTTCAAGCAGGTCCCTGACCCTATGTCCCCTGACTGGGAGAGATCTCCCAACAGGGGTTGACAGACACATCATACAAGAGAGCTCTGGCTGGCATCAGGCCAGTGCCCCTCTGAGATGAAGCTTCTAGAGGAAGGAGCAGGAAGCAATGTTTGCTGTTCTGCAACCTCCACTGGTGATACTCAGGTGAACGGGGTCTGGAGTGGACCCCCAACAAACTGCAGCAGACCTACAGAAGAGGGTCCTGACTGTTAAAAGAAAAACTAACAAACAGAAAGGAACAACAACAACATCAATATAAGAGACCCCTCACCCCTACAAAAACTCCATCCAAAGGTCATCAGCCTCAAAGGTCAAAAGTAGATAAATCCAGCAAGATGAGGAAAAACCAGTGTAAATATGTTGAAAATTCCAAGAGCCAGAATTCCTCTTTTCCACTTGATGATTGCAACACTTCTCCAGCAAGGGCACAGAATGGGGCTGAAGCTGAAATGGATGAACTGACAGAAATAGGCTGTAGAAAGTGGGTAATAACAAATTTCACTGAGCTAAAGGATTATGCTCTAACCCAATGCAAAAAAAAGCTAAGAATCATGGTAAAAGATTACAGGAGCTGCTAACTAGAATAATCATTTTGGGAAAGGAGCATACATGACCTGATGGAGCTAAAAAACACAGCATGAGAACTTCATGATGGCAACTCAAGTCTCAATAGCCAAATAGACCAAGCAGAAGAGAAACTATCAGAGCCTGAAGACTACCTTGCTGAAATAAGGCAAGCAGACAAGATTAGAGAAAAAAGAATGAAAAGGAACAAACAAAACCTCTGTGAAATATAGGACTGTGTCAAAAGACAGAACCTATGACTACTTAGAGTACCTGGAAGAGATGAGGAGAATGGAACCAGGTTGGAAAACATGCTGCAGGATATCATGTAGAAGAACTTCCCAAACTAGCAAGACAAGCCAGTCTTTTATTCAGGAAATCCAGAGAACCCCAATAAGATAGTCCATGAAAAGATCTACCCCAAGACATATAATCATCAGATTCTCAAAGGTCAAAATGAAGGGAAAAATGTTGAGTGCAGCCAGCAAGAAAGACCAGGTCACCAACAAAGGGAAGCCTACCAGACTCATAGCGGACTTCTCAGCAGAAACCCTACAGCCAGAAGAGATTGGGGGCCAAAATTCAACATTCTTAAAAAAAGGAATTCCAACCCAGAATTTCATATCCAGCCTAACTAAGCTTCATAAATGTAGAAGAAATAAAATGCTTTTCAGACAAGCAAATGCTGAAAGATTTTGTCACCACCAGGCTGCCCTGCAAGAGCTCCTGAAGGAAGCACTGAACATAGATATGAAAAACCATTTGCAGCCACTACAAAAACACACTGAGGTAAACAAGCCAATGACACTATGAAGTAACTGAATTAACAAGTCTGCAAAATTAACCAACCAGTATCATGATGACAGGATCAAATTCGCATAAAGCAATATTTACCTTAGATATAAATGGAATAACTGCACTAATTAAGACACAGAATGGCAAGCTGGATTCAAAGACAAGACCCATCAGTGTACTGTATTCAAGAGACACATCTCATGTGCAAGGGTGCACATAGACTTAAAATAAAGGGATGGAAGAAAATTTAGTAAGCAAATGGAAAGCAGAAAAAGCAGGGGTTGCAATCCTAGTTTCTGACAAAATAGACTGTAATCAAACAAAGGTCAAAAAAGACAAAGGGGAATGCACAATGTTAAGAGTTTCAACCAACAAGAAGAGCTACTATCCTAAATATATATGCACTCCAATACAGGAGCACCCAGCTTCATAAGAGAAGTTCTTAGAGACCTGCAAAGAGAGTAGACCCCCACACAATAATAGTGGAAGACTTTAATATCCCACTGTCAGTATCAGACAGATCACTGAGACAGAAAATTAACAAGGATATTCAGGTCTTGAACTCAGCTCTAGACCAAGTGGATCTGATGAATATCTACAGAAATCTCCACTCCAAAATAACAAAATATACATTTTTTTCAGTGCCACATAGCAGTAACTCTAAAATTTATCACATAATTGGAAGTAAAACACTCCTCAGCAAATGCAAAATAACTTAAATCATAACAAACAGTCTCTCAGACCACATTGCAATCAAATTAGACCTGAAGATTTAAAAGCCCACTCAAAACCACACAACTGCATAGAAATTGAACAACCTGCTCCTGAATGACTCCTGGGTAAATAATGAAATTAAGGCAGAAACCAAGAAGCTCTTTGAATCCAAGGAGAGCAAAGAAACAATGTATCAGAATCTCTGGGATGCAGCTAAAGCAGTTATAAGAGGGAAATGTATAGCATTAAATGCCCACATCAAAAAGCTAGAAAGATCTCAAATCAATACCCTAACGTCACAACTAAAAGAACTAGAGAAGCAAGAGCAGACAAACCCCAGAGCTAACAGAAGATAAGAAATAGCCAAGCTCAGAGTGGAGCTGAAGGAGACAGAGACACAAAAAAACCCTTCAAACAATCAACAAATCCAGGAGCTGTTTCTTTGTTTTGTTTTGTTTTTTAATCAGTAAAATAGGCCGCTAGTGAGACCAATAAAGAAAAGAGAGAAGATTCAAATAAATACAATCAGAAACAATAAGAGGGATATCACCACTGACCCCACAGAAATCCGAACAACTATCAGAGAATACTATAAACACATCAATGCAAATAAACTGAAAAATCTAAAAGAAATAGATAAATTCCAGGACACATACGTCCTACCAAGACTGAACTAGGAAGTTGAATCCCTGAATAGACCAGTAACAAGTTCTGAAATTGAGGCAGTAATAAATAGCCTAACAACCAAAAAACGGCCAGGTCCAGATGGATTTACAGTTGAATTCTACCAGAGGTACAAAAAGGAGCTGGTGCCATTTCTTCTAAAACTATTCCAAACAATCCAAAAGGAGGGACTCCTTCCTACCTCACTTTATGAGGGCAACATCATCCTGATACCAAAACCTGACAGAGATACAACAAAAAAGAAAACTTTAGTCCAATAACCCTGATAAACATCAATGCAAAAATCTTCAATAAAATACTGGCAAACCAAATCCAGCAGCACATCAAAATGCTTATCTACCATGATCAAGTTGGATTCATCCCTGGGATGAAAGGCTGGTTCAACATATGCAAATCAATAAATGTGATTAATCACATAAACAGAACTAAAGACAAAAACCACATGGTTATCTCAATAGATGCAGAAAAGGCCTTCAATAAAATTCAACATCCCTTCATGTCAAAAACTATCAATAAACTAGATATTAAAGAAACTTACCTCAAAATTATAAGAGTCATTTATGACAAACCCACAGTCAATATCATACTGAATGGGCAAAAGCTGGAAGCATTCCTTTAAAAAACTGACACAAAACAAGTACGCCCTCTCACACCACTTTTATTCAACATAGTGCTGGATGTTCTGGCCAGGGCAATTAGGTGAAAACAAGAAATAAAGGATATTCAAATAGGAAGAGTGGAAGTCAAATGTCTTTGTTTGCAGATTGCATGATCCTATATCTAGAAAACCTCATCATTTCAGCCCACAAGCTTCTTAAGCTGATAAGCAACTTTAACAGTCTCATGATACAAAATCAATGTGCAGAAACCACAAGCATTCCTATACACCAACAACATATAAGCAGAAACCCAACACCATTCACAATTGCCACAAAGATCATAAAATACCTAGGAATACAGCTAACAAGGAAAGTGAAGGACCTCTTCAAGGAGAACTACAAACCACTGCTCAAGGAAATCAGAGGACACAAGCAGATGGAAAACTTTCCATGCTCATGGATAGGAAGAATAAATATCATGAAAATGGCCATACTTCTCAAACCAATTTACAGATTCAATGCTATTCCCATTCAACTACCACTGATATTCTTCACAGAATTAGAAAAAACTACTTTAAAATCCATATGGAACCCAAAAAGAGCTCACATAGCCAAGACATTCTAAACAAAAAGAGCAAAGTTGGAGGCATCATGCTACCTGACTTCAAACTATAGTACAAGGCCATAGTAACTAAAACAGCATGGTACTGGTACAAAAAGAGGCACATAGACCAAAGGAATAGAACAGATAACTCAAAAATCAAACCACCCATCTACAACCATCTGATCTCCAAAAAACCCAACGAAAACAAGCAATGGGGAAAGGATTCCCTATTTAATAAATGGTGTTGCGAGAACGGACAGCCATTTGCAGAAAATTGAAACTGGATCTCTTCCTTACACTTTATACAAAAATTAACTCAAGATGAATTAAAGGCTTAAATGTAAAACCCAAAACTATAAAAACTTTAGAAGAGAATCTAGACAATACCATTCAAGACAAAGGCATCGGCAAAGACTTTATGAGGAAATCACCAAAAGCAATTGCAACAAAAGCAAACATTGACAAATGAGACCTCATTAAACTAAAGAGCTTCTGCACAGCAAAATAATTTATCATCATAGAGAACAGGCAACCTACAGAATGTGAGAAATTTTTTGCAATCTATCTATCGGACAAAGGGCTAATATCCAGAATCTACAAGGAACTCAAGCAAATTTACAAGTAAAAACCTAATAACCCAGTTTAAAAGTAGGCAAATGATATGAATAGACACTTCTCAAAAAAAAAAAAAAAAAAGACATACATACAGCAAACAAACATGAAAAATATCTCAATGTCACTGATGATTAGAGAAATGCAAATTAAAACCACAATGAGATAACATCTCAGGCCAGTCAGAATGGCGAGTATTAAAAAATCAGAAAACAACATATGCTGGCAAGGTTGTGGAGAAATAGGAACACTTTTACACTATTGGTGATAGTGTAAATTAGTTCAATCATTGTGGAAGACAGTGCGGGAATTCCTCAAAGACTTAGAACGAGAAATACCATTTGACCCAGCAATCCCATCACTGGGTACATACCCAAAGAAATATAGATCATTCTATTATAAAGATACATGCACACATATGTTCATTGCATCATTATTCACAATAACAAAGACATGGAATCAAACAAAATGTCCATCAGCGATAGATTGGATAAAGCAAATGTGGTACATATACACCATAGAATACTATGCAGCCATAAAAAGGAATGAGATCATGTGCTTTGCAGGGACATGGATGGATCTCTAAGTCATTAATCAGCAAACTAATACAGGAACAGAAAACCAAACATTTCATGTTCTCACTTATAAGTGGCAGCTGAACAATGAGAACACATGGACACATGGAGGGGAACAGCCCTCACTGGGGCCTGTTGGGAAAGTGTGGAGCAGGAAGAGCAAGCATTAGGGAAAAGAGCTAATGCATGCTGGGCTTAATACGTGGGTGATGCATTGACAGGTGCAGCAAACCACCATGGCACACATTTACCTATGTAACAAACCTGCACATCCTTCACATGTATCTCAGAACTTAAAAAAAAAAAAAAAAAGTAATTATATTTAAAAATTCCATGTTATGCCAGAGACAACTATTTATCACATTGTCTATGGAAATGGAAGTAGAATTGGTAATATTTTGTAATATCAGGCACAAACAAGCTGACCATATGACCATTCTATCATTCAATATTGGATTAATGTATACAACTTTTCTGAAACCATCCTCATTTTCAAATGCTATAAATGTTCATATGTATAATACCATGGAGTATATTTCATATTTTCATATATACTATTATAATTTAAAAAACAACGAACAAATAAAGAAAATAGAATTAAAATGGCATATAAAAATACTAAAAAGGAGTAGATAAAGATTTTGTTCTTCTTTGCATATGCATGGTTTTTATTGTGTTAGATTAACCTCATTCAGAGGGATTCTTCTTTACATTTCAGGCATTGTGGTATTAGCAGGTGAACCCTTTTCAGCTCATTAATTTGGTGCATATGTGTCTGTCTACAGGAAACAATCTTCCATCAATTCCTATTGTTTCTTAAAAGGTCAAATTTTCATCTGTCAGAGTCAAGAGACATTTATGAAGTACTATTAGTCACCATGAAAGCACTTGGAATATAACAGTAAAAACAAAACAAAACAAAACAAAACAGACAAACACAATGAAATTCTCTACTCCTGGAGCTTACTATCAAGAGTGAGCAGTGAGGAGGCATGGAAGACAATCGAAAAATAGAAAGAGGAAAATTACATATAGTATGTAGAAAATAGTATGCAATTACAATGAAAAAATACATAAAAAATATGGAATGGTGAGTGTTGGCGAGAAGTAAAAAGCCTGATGACAGTGAAGATACTTTTCACAGGACTCCGTAAAAAAAAAAAAAAAAATCGGCAAGAAGGAAAGAACTATTTCAAAGCTCTGGAAAGTTCAGGGAACAAGAAGAATTATGTGATTACAACAGGATGAGTAAAAGAGTAAACAGTGAATCCAAAGAGGTAATTAGGATGAACTTATAGAGGTCTTTGTAGCCTTTATTCTGAATGAGGTGGCAAACAGAGCAGGCAAGGTCTGACAAACTTGTTAACTGGTATGTCTTGAGAATAAGGACCAAGGGAGTTATTAGAAAGGTTGATAATGAGCCTAATGTGTAACATATCAGGTGGCAAATGATGGAGAATTGTATCACAGAGGTAGTTGTGAAAGTGCAGGGAATTTGTGGAGTTCTAGATACATTTACTGAGGTTCAGCCAATAGGATTTTCTGACCCTTTGAATTGGAAGTATGGAAGAAAAAACAGTCCAAAAAGGCTGAAAGATTTTGAGCTTGTGTACTAGACAGAATGGAATTATTATTTAAAACTTATGGGTAGATTGTAGAAGAAGGAGTTTTGTAGGAAAAAGTGAAAAGTTCAGTTTGGGCATATTTACTTTACTTGTATACTTTACTTTAATATGTTTATTAACAACAGAACTTAGAGCTGTCAGGCAAGCATTAGCATACTCTCTGTTGGTTTTTAAATTAACAGAATTTATTTTTTGAAGCAATTTTAAGTTAACAAAATACTTAACAGGAACTAGATGTATTTTCTCCTAAGTACATAATTTATCAGTGTTCATTATGATTAATATTTCCACAATTATTTATTTCATGTGGAAGCAGTAAATAAATCACTCACAAAGATGGTTTTGTTAAATAAAAAGCTATAAACCAAGTAAATCTGCATAATATTTAATCTATAACAAAATGAATTGCTAAGAATCAGGATTTAAGTTCAAATAAATTACATACTGTGTTAAATATTACAATTAAAGACTCACTCATAAAGTGATTCATTGGCTAAATAGTGTACATTTTGAGTAAGATATCACTTGACATTATAACTTGTATATTACTAATTTCAAAATCTCACTTTTTTATAAGTGAGCTAAAAAGATTATGATAAACCTAAAGCATTTCTTATTTTAATAAAAATTATCAAATTAAGATAATTTGGAAGTGAGTTTGCAGTTTTAATGAACTCATACTTTAATTCATTGTGCCAATCATAATATTTTGATAGTGTACCTATTCTGAGATTTTTTCAGAACTTTACACTCAGTATTTGACATTTCTTAAACATTGTGTGATGTAAAATGTAAATACCATCGTCAAGAAATCTCATTTTCACTTATATTTTCTCCACACTCAACTAAAATTCATTGAGAATATGAAGGCTTTTCTTTGATCGTAGGAAACCTGGTGTAATGTAAAGTGTGAATATGATATGAATTATCAAAACATCTTTTCAATTTTTATTTTCTCACAAGCCTGTTTATAAAAATATATAAATTGATGTGTGTGCTTTGTTTTATCTCTTTTTTACATGCAAATAGAATCGTTGGCTCAGACAATCCTCTCCTTATTATGTAACGCTTTTATCTATTAACATTAATAGAAACCTTCCTTTAGTAAACTCATGAAAGTCTCAGATATTTTCATACTAAATAAGGAATGTTTCACCCTTTGTTTGTGTGGATGTATGTATTCATTAATTGGGAGAACTGAAAGGATTGAACAAACAGGCAAAACTAGAATCGTTTTAATTAAGTGCAGTTACTAACCATTTGTCAACCTAGGCCTGAAGCTATGTGATCAAACAGACTAAATTGTAATCCACATATTCTGCTTTGTTTCAGTTATCTTACATCCAACACACCACAAGAATGTAAAAGAATATATAGCAACAATTTTTACTTACTCTTTTTAATATTAAAAAATAGCAGCAGAAAAGGTCAATTACTCACAAGCTGGAACTGGAATTTCTTCTTAAATTGGAATGCATTCCCTCTCCAAAGCAAAACAATATCCGATTTCTGTTAGCAAGGAAAAAGAATAGAATAAATATCAAATGGCAAGTATGTGTCCACCACTGTTTCAAATCCTAGATTACAACTCCAAATACGAATTTGTATGAAAATTAGAACTCTTGAAATTCCTAGTAACTTTGTTAGTGGCCTACCGTGATTAATTTTATAACAAATTTCACTTTTTTTGTTTTCACTATGATTTTTCCTGTACTATCTTTATGAAGTCTTAGAACCAATACTGGAAAAAGTCTACTCTTCAGTTGGTTGGGATTGATATAAAAGTCATATGATTTTGCCTTGCATTTTTATCAAAGCTTATTTCTGTCTCCACTGTGCATTTTCAATTCTAGCTTATTTTCTTGCCCCACATCCTCATCAATATGCATCTTGAACCTGTCTATGAAAGAGATAAAGCCAGGAGGGTGTCACTGTGAAGTTCCCTCTCATTTTTTATTTCCTAATTTTGACTGTCCCTTGACAGCTACTCAGGGCACCAGACGCCATTTATCTTGGGCACAACTCAAGACAACTGTTCAATTGCAAGTGGCTTATACTGAAGGTTTGAGATCCAGTAGAGAAGTGTAAAGTCAGACAGAGAAGGGAAATCAGCTGATAAAGGGGATGTTATCATAAGCTACCACTAAGCATGACTTGATTTTTTTATCCTTGACAGAATTTTGATGAAAGAATGTAAAACTCTTATCACAGCTCATAGCTATCCCAATCAAAGAGGTCTGTTTATTTCCATCAGTGTTTTGTCAAAGTCTGCTTTGAGGGGAGAGGGTAGTAATTCACTCTGGCCTCTCACATATGCAAGAGGATAGCAAAGTGGTGGGTCTAGCACACCACACTTTCTGCTTTATAGTTTTTCTGAGTTTGAAAGCAGAGTGGTGACCTGGCATAGGTGGATAATCAATTAAAAAACAGAAAGGCAACAATGATTAGGAAAAATGAGGAGCACAGGCTGTATCAAATGTATCCATCCCATGTTCTACTTAGGTCCTTTTTTTTTTTTTTTTTTGGCCCTTTCTTTATAATTAGGGGACAAACTACATTATCTGGCCTCAATTATTTCCTATGAGGATAAAATGTCTTTTATTCTTCCAAAGGAAAACAAAAAGTTTTACATTTAAAGGATTTCCCTCAAAGTGATGGCCATGTGTAATTTTCTTAAAGGCTAAGGTGAGAGAGCTAGTAACAAAAACTACAGCCTCCATTGCTGCAGCTGGTCCTAAGGCTGCAATTAATCCTAATAATCTTCTTCTTCTATTGCACATTTAAATGCCATTGGCTCTCCATATCTCACCTGATAAGTTGTTTGCCTGGCAGGATAATCCAGACTATCGTTTTCCAAGTGCTCTCAGTTGCACTGTTTTTATGGTTTTGAGATTATAATAGTTTGGCACACCTAGTCATGATCACATATGGAGGTAGCAGTAATGTTACAACGAATCTCAGGTTTCACATTTAATCCTCCCAGCTTTCATTGTGTAATAGCAACCATATCTCCTCCTGGCAACCAGAATCAATTACTTCAACCAATGCAGTGCTGGGCAGGTAGTCTTCATAACTTCCAGTTTGCTGAAACCATTATTGTCTATTCTGCTAGAATCGCCCCTAACACCACCCTCAGATATGAATATTTCTAAAATAGCAAAGACTGAGATTATAATATTTAGAATAAAAATCATTAGATGCTTTAGCAAGAGGACCTATTACCAATTCCACAACTAAGTTCCAGGAACTATGTATACTAGCTCAAAGTAACACAGTGACTTTTATTTGATCCCAGATGCATGCTGTATCCTGAAAGGTAATGCCCCCACAGTAGAGTTCCCTAACCAAGTCTTCAGAAGTGTAATCCAATTTATATCAGGGTGGTTATTTCTGTGTTACTGGCTACATCGAAACACAAGAAAATCAGATTTCTATGATCTTATTATCACACCTCCTTTACTGTAAAATGAAAAGTTTGGTCATAGGTAATGTGTAGAACACATTAACAGATAATCCTAATATTCAGATGGTGCTAATGGCAAAGGCGTCACCTTTTAAGTCTTGATTATAGCCATTAATATTTCCACTCAGCCCTTTGACTCAGTAAATTAGATAACATCTACTTCCTAATAGGCAACATAAGATATATGGTCAGTTAATATAGCATTACTATTTCATCAGCTGTACTGAGGTCCTACTAGAATATCATATTTATATTTTTCATAGAAGATATTTCTCTACTGCAGAAGTCTTGATGGCTTTGCCCCCAAATCCTAAGACATATGTAGCCAGTAGCTTCTAAGATGCCCATGAATAATTTATGTCTTCTGATATTCCCAGTGTCTAATCCTATCCCTTTCAGTGTGGGCTGGATCTTGTGACTCATTTCTAGAAAATACACTGCTTTGAGATTTATGAGATATAACATCTGAAATTGGGTTACAAACCAAGTCTGGCTTCCATCTTGTGTGCTCTCTCTCTCAGTCTATTTCTCTCACTTGTACAGCAGAAAAATTATCTACCATGCTGAGAGCTGCCCTCTGGAGAGACCCATGTTGTAAGAGAGGTCTTTGACTAACAACAAATCAGAAACTGGGGTTGTCATTCCAAAAGTTAATAAGAAACTGGCAATGGCAATGTAAATAATCCTGAGTACATCCCTTCTTCCACTTGAGCTTTCGGATGAGACCAGCTCTGGAGCCTTGTGAGAGAAAGAATAAGTACCTAGCAAAGCCATGGATAGAATCCTGACCCACAAAAACACTGAGATAATAAATATTTATTGGTTAAAGCTACAGAGGTTTGAGGTAATTTTTACACAGCGACAGATAATGAATACAAGTTTTGTACTTCAATTCTCCTGTTGGGTTTTGCCAAAAATATCACAATATCTTGTGTACCAGATACTTTTAGTTACCTCACATCCATGGGATCATGATACTCAAAAAGCAAAGTGACTTGCACTGCAGCCTGGACTTGATACAGAGTCATTTCTTGCTCTGAACTCTACTGAAAATATAACTGTCCAGATAACTCAATAGTGGGACATAGCATATTCAACATCAATGTGTCATACATCTTAAAGGCAAGGAAACTCAACAATTATTGAGCATCTTTCAGTCGTTCGATAGGCAAGATTCAGCATTGTATTTTTTACCATAGCAGGAATATCACTGATATGTTCCTGATGACAGGATCCTAAAACCTCACCTAATGGCAGACGTCCTAATCTCCATGGGTTTATTTTCCAAACTCTGGTTCACATATTTCCCACAAAGTTTTCTTGTTTAATTGCAACTTCCGAGTTACCAGTTAATATTATCAAATTAACATGATATCCAGTTAACATGCCGTCATAATTTAAGTTCTCTATTGGAAAAAGCTACAGAATGAAAATATAAATTATATCCCTGTGGAGTATATGAGCACAGAAACCTGGAGAGCTGACAGTACTGACTTAAATAAAAGTATACTGCTGTCTCTGTCATATATTTTGATCATTCTTTTTTTTTTTTTTTTTTTTTGAGATGGAGTTTTACTCTTGTCGCCCTGGAATGAAGTGATCTCGGCTCACTGTACCCTTTGCCTCCCGGGTTCAGGCAATTCTCCTGCCTCAGCCTCCCAAGTAGCTAGGATTACAGGCATTCACCACCACAATGGGCTAATTTTTTTGTATTTTTAGTAGAGACGAGGTTTTACCATGTTGGGCAGGCTGGTCTCAAACTTCTCACTTCACGTGGTCTGCCCCCTTCAGCCTCCTAAAGTGCTGGGATTACAGGAGTGAGCCACATCCCCAGCCTTGCTCATTCTTAATGATGAGCATGGACATGAGAGTACTGGCCAAATAAATACCAATATATCAAGTATAATGCACTTAATGAAATTTGCTGAATTACTCCAGTAAATATATTACATTCTCCACCACAGTTAAATTTGAGATTAAAACATTAACAGATTCATGATAGTACGTAGTCATTTGCTGTGAGATAGCTGAATTTATAGAGGCAGATAAATAAATTCAACAGAGATGAATTAGGACAATAAACTTTGCAAATTTCACATCTATGTTGGTAACATTTGCCTCTACAATCTCTCACATAACACACCACTGATTTTTGGACTATCAAGCCACAATTGGTTTACAGTTTTAAGGGTTTCAATTTGTTCTTCCTACTGTAATAACCCTTTTTCTACAGATCAAGAACAAATACTAGTATTCAACCTGCTGGTAACTATGTCTGTCCAATTATATATTAATGAACCAGGACAATTAACTCAAGATCCCTTTAGACACCTTCTGAAAACTTTACTTTTTAATATTCATTATTTCTCACTCTAATTTTGGATCATGATGATGTTTTGAGTCATTAGGTATTAGTGTTAGTTTGGATTTTATATTTAAGAATCTGAATCCTTAAAAAGTCAGGATATTTCCTTTTCTAAGTATATATTTGCCGTGGGAAAACCATTACCCATCTATTTGAAAAGAATCAGAGAAATAAATTAGTTAATTTAGGTGAAGTTATAGAGTTCCTCCTCAAAGTGTTATTTGTTCCACAAATATTGATCTCTGGCACTGTGGGTTCTGACCTGAGAAATAAGTGGACTGTGAGGTTTGTCATGGGTAATATCAGATACCTGCTTCTTAGCTGTCAAGGTTTTATAATTATGCAAATTAAGGAGCACTTTGGGTCGCTTCTCTTTATGATGCCTCTGAAAAACCATGATCTATTAGCAACCACTTGAGTTATGATTCTACTTGGCTTTGCAAATTATATAATATGCTAGAAGATACACACACATACACACACACACATTTGGAGTAAGGGAGAGAGAAAGAGAGAAGCAAAACAGAGTTGTAGCAGTAGCAATAGTTATAGGTTTTATGAGTGCTGGCTGTGTAAGATAGCCAGACTAATCTTCATGGAAAAAGTTACATCCAAGCAAAGATTGAAAGGGAGGAAATTGGTCAAGTGATAAGTAGCTATCAGGAGTTAGAGGCTTCCCAACAAATAGCTAAGAAATTGTCCCAGGACAGGAATGTTTTTTTTACATTTGCAAGATTAGCAGGACCAACATAATCACAGTGACTCCACTGTGATAAGCAAGATAACGGGCCATGAAGGGAGATGCCAATTTGTGTACTACCTTGCTGACCATTTTAAGGTATTTGAGTATAATGCTGTCTTAAAATAATAGTAATACATCCGAATGAGAGATAGAAGAAACAGAATTGTGTTTAATAGCAAGAACTCTGTAAGCATTGCACCCACCTCTAAACACTTGATATTTTCTTATCAGTTGAGAAACTTCAAGCAGTTTTTTATTCAAGAAAAATATGTAATTGACAAAGACTGAATACATTCAAGGTGAACAATGTGATAATTTGGTATATGTGTATATTGTATAATGATTACCATCAATAAATTTAATTAATGCATCTATCACCCATGCTGTACATTATAGCCCCAGAAATTGTTCATCTTATAACTGAAAGTGTGTGCTTTGAGTAACATCTGTTTCCTCCATTCCTCATCCCCTGACAATTACCACTCTATTCTTTGCTTCTATGAGTTACACTTTTTAAGATTTTATATAGAAGTTATGTTATGCAATATTTGTCTTTTTGTATTAGCATAATGCCCTCCAGGCTCATCTATGCTGTTGCAAATGAGTTTTATTCTTTTTATGGCTGGATAATATTGCATTGTATACATATACTGTGATTTCTTTATCCATTCGTTCATTGATGGACACTTGTTTCTGTATTTTAGCTATTCTGAATAAGGCTCCAACGAATGTGGGGATGCAGATATCTTTCTGAGATACTTTTTTCATTTTCTCTGGATATATACCCAGAAATGAGATTGCTGAATTATATAGTAGTTCTATTTTTATTGTGTTGAAGAACCTCCATATTATTTTCTATAATGGGTGTACCAATTTACATTTCCACCAACAGTGTTCAAAGGTTCCCTTTTCTCCACACCCTCATCAGTATTTGTCATGTCTAGTCTTTTTCATCATAGTCATTCTAACAGGCATGAAGTAATACTTCATTGTGGTTTTGATGTACATTCAATTAGTAATGGTGAGTACATTTTTATATGCCTATTTGTCATTTGTATATTTTGTTCGTATAAATGTTTATTCAGGTTCTTTGCCCATTTTAATTTAGGTTATTTATTTTTTTGCTGTTAAGTGAGTTTCTTGTATATTTTTATATTAGTACCTTATCAGATATATGGTTTGCAAATGTTTTCTACCATTCCATAGGTTGTGTCTTCTACCATTCTATAGATTGCATTAATATTTTATGTAGAATAATCCATGACCATTCTTTTTGTTTTTCCATACATAATTTTGAACATCTGTTTTAAAGAGCCTTTTTAAAAAAAAAAACAGATTTAGAGAGTATAAGTGAAACCTCCTGAAGAGTCTTCCTGCCCACTGTGCAAAGAGCACAGCAATGCAGTAAAGAAAGAGTTTACTAGACATGAGGCCAGCCAGGCCATGTGGGAGACAAAGTTATTACTCAAATCAATCTCAACAAAAACTCTTAGGTTACAGGTTTCTTTCAAAGCCAGTTTGCAGGAAGGGGTGAGGTGGCTAGGAAATGAGTGCTTGCTGCTGATTGGTTGGGGCAGAGATTAAATCTCAGGGGGTCAAGGCTGTCTTCCTGAGATGAGTCGCTTCTGGGAGGGACCCCAGGAGTGGTTTGCAAGTCCAAATGGAGCCATCAGGTGTCAGCCCTGCAAAAAACCTGAGAAGATTTCTCAAATGGCAGATCCACAATCGTGATGTTATCTGTAGGGGTAATGGGGGAAGTTGCATATCTTGTGAGCATCCACACCCTAGCAGAATTCAGGCTCCCGAGTTATGCCTAGCCTGGTGGTCTCTCATTAGCTTTACAAAGGCGGTTGAGTTTTGGGGAAGGCTATCATCATTTAAACTATAACGTAAATGTCTTCCAAAGCTAGCTTGGCCTAAGCCCAGAAATAATTAAGGAAACTTTAAAGCTAAAGGCAAGAGACAGGGGGTTGGCTAGATCAGATCTTCCCCACTGCCGTAATTTTCTCACTGTTAGAATGTTTGCAAAGGTGGTTTCACAAGTGCAGTTTTGTTACATGGATTTATTGTGTAGTGGTGAAGTCTAGGGTTTTACAGCACCATTTGCCCACATAGTGAATATTCTACCAGATAGTAATTTTTTGATCTTCACCCCTCTCCACCCTCTGACTTTTTGGAGTCTCCAATATCTGTTATTTACTCTGTATGTCTATTGTCATGCGTGTCCCTGTGAAGAGACCACCAAACAGGCTTTGTGTGAGCAATAAAGCTTTTTAATCACCTGCGTGCAGGCGGGCTGAGATGAAGGGAGATAGGGGTGGGGCCATTTTATAGGATTTGGGTAGGTAGGGGAAAATTACAGTCAAAGGGGATTGTTCTCTGGCAGGCAGGGGTGGGGGTCACAAGGTGCTCAGTGGGGGAGCTTCTGAGCCAGGACAAGGAATTTCACAAGGTAATGCCATTAGTTAAGGCAGGAACCGGTCATTTTCACTTATTTTGTGATTCTTCACTTGTTTCAGGCTATCTGGATGTATTCGTGCAGGTCACAGGGGATATGATAGTTTAGCTTGGGCTCAGAGGCCTAACATCTATGTATACCCATTGTTTATCCATCACTTATAAGTGCAAAAATGCAGTGTTTAACTTTACTTATTTATTTATTTACTCTGTATATCTATGTATACCCATTGTTTATCCGCCACTGTTACCAGGGGTCCTTGCTCCCAGAGCTCCCAAGATGGTGGCAGGTGCTTCCAAAATGACAGCGGGCAGCTTCCAAGATGGTGGCAAGCCTCCTGTTCTCTGACCTGGGGTTCTTGGCCTCATGGATTCCAAGGAATGGAATCTTGGGCTATGCGGTGAGTGTTATAGCTCTATTAGAAGCTGTGGGTCATGGAAGAGAACTGTGGAACCCAGTGACTAGCCTTCAGCTCAATTAGGACAAGCCGGGCACTTAGCTGTGCAGGAACAATGGCAAGCCTGTAGCCCAATCAGGAGCGGCAATGGGTGCCTGGCTGGATTAGAACCACAGAGGACACCCTGCCTCATCTGGAGGAATGGAAGTCAGTGGTGGGTCCGCGATGGCAGCAAACAGCAGTGGTGGACAGTGAGCGAAAGCTCAGCTCCAGTGGTAAGAACCATGGACCAGAAGAGAGTGCAGTTGAAAGATTTAATAGAGTGAAAACAGAGCTCCCATACAAAGCAGGGAGACCCAAAGAGGGTAGCCATTGCTGGCTGGAATGCCTAGGTTTATATTGTGATCATTGTCTCTCCCGCTGTGCTCTCAGGCGATAGATGATTGGCTATTTCTTTACCTCCTTTTTTTTTTTTTTTTGCCTAATTAGCATTTTAGTGAGCTCTCTTTATTGCCTGATTGGTCAATGTGAGCTAAGTTGCAAGCCCCATGTTTAAAGGTGGATGTGGTCACCTTCCCAGCCAGGCTTAGGGATTCTTAGTCGGCCTAGGAAATCCAGCTAGTCCTGTCTCTCCCCACTTATAAGTGCAAACATACTTTCTATAATTATTAGTTATAATCTTTAATCTTGCTAATCTGTTTCATCTATTCTTATTTATATTTTTAATCTGCAGATTTTAGATTCTATAAATTCTAATGCAGTATATTGTGAGATATTATAATTTCCTTATAACTAATTATATTAACTTGGCTTTAGATAGTAGACTTAAATAACAATCATAATGAAATGATCAAATGGTTTTAAAGAATCACTTCGAAAGGAACCACAGGTTGAATGTAATTCTAAAAATGCAATAAAATATTTAAATAAGAAAATAGCTGCTTTTAAACATCTCTGCTACCAAAAGCTTATCATCAGTTCTATCATGAAATTTAACCATTAATGATATAATAGGTTCACATGATAAATTAAGCAATTATTGCAAATCCATGAGGAAGGCTATTTAAAAATGGATTTCATTCAATATCTGTCTTCAACAGTGAAAGTCTTTTGTAAAGCACGTTTCTTGGAAAACATCTAGGATTAGAGAACTGGTGCTTTTGTAATACTGTGCCTGTTGGCACTAAGAATCTCATCCAAGTCACATCACCAAAGCATGTTACTGATGGCAAATCCATATGGGTCTGCAGCAACCTCAATCCTTGATTTCTCAGAAGAAAAAATTCAACTGAGGGGCATAAGGCATAAGGAGAGACCGAGGCAGGTTTTGAGCAGCAGTGATAATTTATTAAAAAATTTTAGAGCAGGAATGAATGAAAGTAAAGCCTACTTGGAAGAGGGGCAAGTAGGCGACTTGAGAGATCAACTGCACTGTTTGAACTTCAACTTGGGGTTTTAAACATTGGCATACTTCTGGGATCTTGCATCTCTTTCCCCCTGATTCTTCCCTTGGGGTGGGCTGTCAGCATGTGCAGTGGCCTGCTAGGGCTTGAGAGGGGAATATGTGCCCTGTGTTTACTGGAGTTTTACCCATGTTCACTTGAGGCATTTTCCCCTTACCAGGCCAATGTTCCTAAAAGAAGTTCATCCACCATTTTCCTCTTAGTGTGCAAATAATTTGGTAGGTAGGGGGCCAGTGAGTCAGGAGTGCTAATTGGATGGGTCAGAGTTGAAATCATAGGGAGTCGAAGCTGTCCTCTTCCACTGGGTCAGTTCCTGGGTGAGGGGGCCACAAGACCAGATGAGACCATTTATCGATCTGGGTAGTGCCAGCTGATCCATCAAGCACAGGGTCTGCAAAATACTTCCATAGTGTGCATGCTTGAGCCCACTTGCTCAACTCCTGAGATTTTATTGAGAAGTTGCCAATCACCAATTTCAGAATTTTTTATCTGTTGGGAGACTGCCTTTCCCTGGTGCTGGCTGTGACAAATTATTATTTTAGAGACACAGTTAACAATCACTTGACCATCACTTGATGGTCACCTAACATTCCTGTTGTGTGTGGTTGGGTTGGGGACGCCCTCTCCTGCTCTGCTCATATCTGACTAGCTACCACCTATAACAATTCCTTTTTGGTGCTAATCATGAAATGAAGGGTGAAGGGTGGAGGGCAGCAAAAGTCTTTCACGTGTCTGTGGTAGGTAAAATTTTGAACTAATTGAGAGGTGAATGTTACAAATGCAGTTATCTTTCATACATTAGTCTCTCTAGTACTTTATATTTAAGATGTCTTAAAAGCAGCAAAAAGATTTTATTTTGATTTGTTTTATTTTCTCCTTTCTATAACTCTTGTTTTAATTGGAGTATTTTTTTGTTATTAGTTTGCTCACATTTACTGAAATTGTTGATACATTTAAGATTCATGATGGTGATTATTATTTGTTACACCTGTTCTTGTTTCTCTTTTCTTTTTTTCTCTTTTACTTCTTGTAGATTAGTCTAGCGTGTTTTTATTCATGAATCTTTCCATTTATTTTCTTATTTCATATTTATTTTATTTTATTCATTTGTTCTAGAATTACAATGCTCATATATGACTTATGGAAATCTTCCTTAGAATTACGTTTATTTCTTTTTCCATATGTACTTTCCTTTCAATACATGCAAATCAATTAATATATTTTATTCTTTGTTCTACTGTTGTCATGTAAATTCTGAATGCTAAATAGGTTAATAATTTTTTATTTAAGCTGACCATATTCATTTAGAATTACCCACAATTACAAATTATGTGTTTTTTTTCTTCTTTGCCAAATTATTGCATTTCCATATGGATCATTTCCTTTTGTCTGATGAAATATTTCACTTTCATTTTTAATGCATATTTCCTGGAAATAATTTCTATCATATTTAGTTTATGTGAAATGTCCTTATTTCACTTATACTTTAAAGTGCATCTTCCCTGACTATAGATTTCTAGCTGTCAAGATTTTGTTTTTCTGGCTTCTTTTTGTCAGCATTTTAAAAATATCATTTCATTTTTCTCCTGGCTTCCATCATTTTTGTTGTAAAGTTGGTCACTGGTATCATTTTTCTTCCTTTTCCTATTTCTTTGATTTTTTATCAATGTTCTAATGTCATTTTTCCATACTTTTCTTATTTGAGTTTCAATAAGTTTTTAAAATCAGTGAATTATGACTTTCATAATTTTCAAAAATTTGTCTTTTCCTATAATGCTTTCAAGTCATTTTCTGTGTCCTTGCCTTTCAGAATTTCAATTTATATGCACATTAGAATTAGAACTTTATTTACTATCTGTATTTAATATCATGTTTCTGAATTATATTTCTTTTATGTTTATATGCTTCAGTTTTAGTATATTATAATGACTCTTACTGTCATCCATCCTCTCTTCTGTTATGCCAAATCTCTTATTAAATCAATATATTACATTTTAAATCTTACTTATATTTTCAGTTCTAGATTTTTCATTTGACTCTTTCATGTAGATTTTCATGTTCATAGGGACTTCTTCATCATTTCCTATATTTTATTGAATATGTTGGTATTTAAAAAACCCTTTGATATGTCTAAAATTTGGATTACCTTGTTTCCTTTTGTTTTTGCATTGTTTGTTTTATGTTTATTTCTTTGATAATCTATTACTTGGTCATTTCTAGTGATCTTCAATTGACTGCTATAATTTATATGTGAAAAATTATTAATATTCAGGTTATAGTAGGATAATAGACTATTAGAAATCCATCTTGATGTGTAACCACCCACTATATATCTATATCTGTATAGATAGATAGCTGTAGAACTATAGCTATATATGTGTGTGTGTGTATATATATATGTTATATTGTTATACACACACACACATATATATAGTCCAACATATTTAGTTATTTTCAGAAGGAAATTTGGTTAAAACAAGGTAATTCTTCATAGCAAGAAACATAACTCTTTCTAACCACTATTGAATAAACTCTACTACTACTATAGCTTAGTTAAATTTCACAGATTTGTACCTTAAATGTAATTTAATTTCAACTAGAAAAACAACAATGCCAATTTCTTAAGCTTACAAAATGAAATTATGTTGATATATACACACTAAACAAGATAAACGGTATTACAGACATTTTATTTTACCCCGCCAACATTTCAGAAAATTTGGTTTAGAACTGTCATCTATATTATCGTTTTAACAAGTTTTAACATATACTTCTTTCAGTTAGGGTTCATCTACTCTCCATGGAAACACATAAGCAACAAATAATTTTAATTTAGCAGTTTATAAGTGTAATGTTCAACATCAAAATTCTGTAATGTTATTACCTTGGTTTTTTCTTTCATTAAGTGAAAGTTTTTGCTTTCTTATGAAAAGTATGATTAGGAAATATGCAAATGTATTTTGCATCATGGTTTGAAATAAAAGAGAATTTCAGCATTTTAAGAAGTAATTGTAATATGTTGTTTGAACCAGATATACTATTAAAAATTATAAGAAGGAAAACATATTATATTTCAAAATAAATATGCTGTTTTTATTATACAATTGTCAAGCTCTTCCTAAAAAACACTATGAGAAAATTGAGACTTTTGTTCGTATTGTCTAGATTTTACCACTGGTTTTGTTTATATTTGACAATTAACAATGAATGATATTGAGTCTTAATGCTGTAGGTTAGGAATAAAGAATTCCAGGGCTAGATCATTGTCTTTGTTTCTTTGAGTGACTAAGATTTACCTTATATAGGTAGTACACATGATTTTAACGTATTAGTAAACAAGTATGAGGCACCTGAAATACTTGTTTACTAATACGTTAAAATCATGTCATTTCATTGTATGCTTAAAAATGATGAAATTGTGGGAGCTTAAAATTTATACAAACTTCATGAATAACAAACACTACTGTTACTTCAATATTATTTTTCACTGTCATTATTTTATCTTCCAAAAAAAATTTATAAATACGAAAAAGTATGCTATTAATAATTTCTGGGGCCACAGATGCAAACCAGGACTATACCGGGAAACTTGAAAAAAAATCGCACCCCCTCATCTTACACTATGTTCTACTGCGGAGTGAAGGTTTCAAAGGAAACTATCACTATTAGCCTCGATAAAGAGTAAGATTCGAATATGTTACAATAAGAGATTTTAAATGGAGGACTGTGAAAATTAAAAGATCTGAAACTTAGAAGAGCATTAGTGTATTCAGAGAATAGAAACCATTAGCAAGCCTAAAATTATTCGTAGTAATAGAGTCAGTGTTGGAGAACAGAAGCTCAATACAGGAAGCTGAAACCTGGCTGCCTTTGATAGTTCTTCTGTGTCTTATTACCCCTTTAGGTACTGTCACAGGTTTCTAATATTCATTTCCCACTCTGTGTATCAGTCCCTCAAGTAAAATGACAGAAGCCTTTTGTCATAGGATGAATACATATTCTATTTAGATATGAAATGTGTAGAATTTGTATCAATTTAATATCTATATTATCTATTAAGTCAATATAATGGTCAAGAGTTGATGAGGGGCTAAACGCTCCCAGGTGTGTCTTTGGGACAAGATTTTAAGAAATATTGGTGAACATTTTTGAGAATGTTCATCTCTTAGTCTTAGGCAAAGGTACACTTTGCATAACTGTCCCTCTAAATAGCTTTTCTAACAGCTTACAGTGACAAGTGATTTTTTAAACCAGTAGGAGGAAAGACAACACAGAATTGAAAAATATTGCTTAACGGAAGATAGTGTAAACCCAAATGCCCTTTTTTAAAAAAAGTGTCCTTTTTTGAATTGGGGTTGGGGCACTATAATCACAACTACTGGGTCCTAAGATGATTAAAGTCTCCTAAGGATCCCCCAGTTACAGGAAAAGTGCAGGGTCATCTATTTGGGTAGCAGTAACTGTGCCGCCCAGAGCCAAAGGAGCATGTTTAACTATGATCTTTGAGATATATTTGAAAATTTACCTTTGGGGAAAAATTACAGGGAATCTTGTTCCACATTTGAATTTAGAAAAATAAATTATCAGTGGAATCCTAAGGATTTCTGAGAGCTGTCAGACTATAAAACTATATTTTAGAATATTAATTTTGCAGCAACACAATAGATAGATTGAACAGGGAGGGAAGCAGGGAGTTAAAAGAAAAGTGAAAAATTAAGGACCATTAATAGATTGAGTCATTTTAAACTGACTTTTCTGAGGATGAACAATTGTCAAATATTGGCAATTTAATATGGTTAAATGTAGTAATATTTTACAGATAATTTAATAGTGTAATAAAGTGATGTTAGTGAGAGTAAATAATATAAGAGATATAGGTGTAAGAATACTTCCAATTTCTAGAATGTTATTTCAGTGAAGGGACAACATGAACACATTGCTGGCTTTGAAGAATCCTAGGTTTCAACCATACATCCATGACAATAGTTGATCCTTAGTGTTCAAGATAAGCTCAACATTGTTTTAAGTGTCTTACATGCATAAGCTCCTGGAATTTTTATAATAACCTTTAAGGTAGGAATTATTATCATACTCACTAAATAGATCAGGAAACAGAGGTAGAAAGAGTTATTTCCAGTTTGCTCAAGATAAACACAGTTAATAAGGCATTCCCTAGGATTGGAATCCTAGATTAATGTGTAGTTCTTACTTTCAGTGTATAAATTAAGTTTATCTCCGTATCTATTCCACATACAGCACTAATTCTTACGTGTTTTTCTTAAGGACCTAGTTTAAGTAAAATTGAGAAGTATGCATAATTTGTTTTCTATAGCTAGAAATGATCAAATTTGAAAAACAATATCAATATTCTAATGTCTTTAATATATCTTTGGTAGATCCACTAACTTCTCCAGTTACTCTCCAAAATTACTATATTCTATTAAAGTTTGCTGTTTGATTTTTTTTTTTCATTTCAAGCTCAACCTGTATGATCAAACACAAATTATTCAAAGGTACTTTTTAAATGATCATAATGGCTTTTATGTTTCTTTATAGAGAACATTTGCTTTTTAACTTGACTTTGTTGGACTTAACCCAAAGAAGTAACCTATATATAAAGTTCAGCAAATATAAAAGAGGGTCACTTAGAGGCAAGTTATATTACCAAAACTATGGGATCTTGTAATAGAGATAACTGACATTTCCTTATAAAATTCTGCCCTTTAGTACTGAATTTTCTAATTTTCTAATTTATAAGATCAACCATGCTTTTTAAAATCGTGAGTATTTGAGAAGTAGCGTCCATGTGAATGCGATTGAATAGATCACATGCCTGAGGAATCTCTGCCTTTCTTCCCTGTATCTTCTCTCATAAGCATGGGACTAACATGTGAATAGGTATATTTTAATAAATTACTTACAATTTACTTTGCAACAGAAAATTTTATTTATAAAAATATCAGGTTTTAACTGTAATTACTAATGAAAACAGTAACATAATTAATAAATTTCAACTCATAAAAAAGAGACTTTCATTGTACATCAATTCTTACTGTCCTGTAGATAACTCCATAAGTGATCCTTGGTATTATTTTCTTTCAATTTTAAGTTTTATGGAGAAATTGTTATCTGTTTCAATACAAATTAAAGCAACTAATCATTTGTTTAAATACTAACAACTACACTAGACCGGGTATATTCCAATTAGAGTTACAAGAAATCTGATTGCAGAAGAATCTTTAAAATTATCTTCAATGTTTGCTAATTGAGGATTTCAACAATTCAGCCCAAGCAATGTCATTTTTGTGTTGTTAATAATAAACAGCATAATTTTAGGTGTAGATTTATGACATCTACAAGAACAATCAAGTAACCAACTTTAAGGAGAACTGAAGATAAGAATGTAATTTCTTTTTGAGTCTCTTTGCTAAATGACACTTCATAAAACTATATAAACAAACTGTCTGAATAAATGCTATTTCACACAGTTAATTTAACAGCAGCTGCTAATGTGAATGTGTGACTGTAAAAAATACTCAAAGCTATAGTTCTAAGGCTGTTCCCCACTTGCTTAATTTTTGCTTTACCAAACAATTACTTATTATATTACTATTAATACATTAATAGTAGTAGTAATAGTAATAATAATAATAGAATAGGCATATTCGTGTTGAATGTTATGACTTATGAAGCATTTAACTTAGAAATCATATAGAGTTTTTTGTAAATAAGAGACAATGATTGACAGTACATACACAGGCTCTTACTGGTTCCACTATGGTGCTAGTGACTAGAAAGAAGAGAAACACTTTTTTTTTTTTCAGAGAATGTTAACAAAGAAGATGGTGAGACACAGTTGTTTTAGTTGCTAACCATCCTCAGATTTCTACTCTGTATTAGCCTGTTGGTCAGTTATTTTCTACGATTGATAGCCATAAAATTGAAGTCATTATTCATAACTTCCTGGAGAAATGGCAATAGCCACTGCTTTTTATAGGAAGGTCCAATGTGCCAGCCTGGAAAAGGCAATTCTTCTTTAGACCTTGAGGTAGGGAGTGGATTAGAAAAGAGCTGAGTCAATTAAATTCAACAAGCATTTAATGAACTCTGACTTATTTGAGATTCCTCATGTTAGGAACTGTGCCCCCCCAAAAAAAAACTACGACAAAGACAGGCTCTTAGTCTTCAAGCAGAGAGGTGCAAGCATGGTTTTAGAAGAAGTTAAGAAGTGTTAGTTCTAATCTTTGCACTGCTACCTAATTATTGAAAAATATTTGGAAAGGTAAGTATTTGTCTTATTTGTTAAAGGTAGCAAATTGATAATGATTTATTTTGGGTTTCTGAGAATTAAATAAAGTGAAATATAGCAGTGTTGTCCTATTGAAAAAAAATTTAAAAACAAATGCAGAAATATTTTTAAAAATATAAACAGAAGGAGAGAAAACAGGAAGAGAGGATGAAGAGTTAAGAAAATCTTAATGCTAGAAGTGGAGCTTGTGATTCGTGGGTAGAATGTGATGGTAGTAGTGGAGAAAATGTATTCCAAATATAAAAATGTTTAGAGATACAGGAATACAGAGCACATCTGAGGAAAAAGAAATTAGTCTGGAATGACCCAAGATAGCTTATACTCATAAATCTATGAGTTCATATTACTAAAACTCCTGCGTATTCATCCAGAACTTTATAAATTGTTAACTATCTGCATTATGCTAAATGGCTTTCTTTTTGTCATTAAATTATTTCACTTCCTATCCCCATTGTCTGGTATGCTTTAACCACATTAAACATCTACTTATTATTTAGCATATGGCTTATAAGATTTTTCATTACCATCTCAGGCATAATGAGGCAGGTTCTCTCCTGTTCTACTACAATACTGTGTATTCGCATGTATTACGGAAGGCATTATAAGGACTTCAGGAAATAATGGCAACCTAGGCTGATGTAGAAGTGTACCTTTTCTACTACAAATACACACAGTTGTAGAAAATATCCTGAAACTTCAACATATATGTCAAGCACAAAACAACAAAATAGAAATCTCTGTGGCAAAAAATGTAAAAGAACTCTGTGCCACATAGTAAAACAAAACAAAACAAAACAAAAAACTAAGGCTTTCTGGACCACAGGAATATTAGACACAGATATAGCTGGTTGGAATTAAACATTAGGATTTTAAAGCCCCTGTGACCTAAAATTTTTAGAACTTACTTAATGTGGGTTAGAGAGCTACAACTAACGTACACTGTGTGTAACGCTGGAGCACTGACGTATTTTCCAGGGTAAATAAGCAGGTGGGGGCATAAAAGGACAATGGCCAGGACTGCAGCCACAAGGTTTGCTGTTTTCCAGCTGTCAAGGTAGATGAAAAAAATCTCCAGAAAGCTGAAATCTCAAACTGGTGCAAAGTATAAGGTTGATCTCTGAAATATATTTTATCTTTGCTACAAGAAAATACAACTTAGAATTTAAAATAAAATATAGTCCAATTAGTGTGTAACCCTTAATCCATAACAAAAACGTCTTCAAAATTCTTGCATATGGGCATTTTTGTACCCAAAAGCATGTAGGATAAAGTTGAACAAAAAATCAACAATTGCAAGTTAGAGAAGAATTATCAGCATAAGTAAATGGCAATAATTAGCACTCAAATATACTAGACACATGATTTGGAAATATTTTCTCCCAAACCATAGGTTGTGTTAACTCTATGCTGTTAGCATCCTTGGATATACAAGAGTTTTAAATTTTGATATCGTGTAATTTATTATTATTTTATTCTGTTGCCTGTGTTCATGGTGTCATATTTAAGAAATAATTGGCAAATTCAATGTCACAAAACTTTTCCCATATTTTCTTCTGAGAATTTTATAGTTTTAGTTTGCATGTTTAGGGCTTTGATGCATATGAGTTAGTTTTTATATATGGCGTAATCTGAGTTCAACTTCACTCTTTTGCATATGACTATCCAGTTTTCCCAATACCATTTGTTGAAAATACTGTTTTTTCCACATTGAATCATCTTGGTACCCTGTTAAAAATCATTTGAACACATATGTGAGGGCTTATTTCTGGGCTATCTTGTTCCATTGGTCTATATGCCTGTCATTTTATGCTAATATGACCGTTTTGATATCTGTAGCTTTAAAGTCTTGAAATCAGAAAACATGATTGTTCTGATTGTCCTTTATCAAGATTACTTTGTCTATTTGGGGTTGCTTGAGGTTCCACATCAATTTTAGAGTAATTTTTTAAATTTCTGCAAAGAAAGTACAATTGAGACTGGGATTGAAAGCGGAATTTAAATAGGGCCTATTATGTAGAAGAAAAAAAAGACAATATGTAAATGCAGATTCGAGTGTGACAATTATTACAGGCTCATCTAGCAGTTTATAATTGGGATTATAATAGATAATGGACTGAATCTGTAGATTAGGTAGTATTGATATTTTAACAATTTTGTCTTACAATCCATAAACATAAGTTGTTTTTTCGTTTGTTGATGTCTTCTTTAATTCTTTCAGCAATGTTTTAGTTTTCAGTGTACATTGCCTCTTCAGTTTATTCCGAAGAAGTTTGTTCTTTTTGATGCCATCGTAAATGGATGTGTTGTTTTAATTACCTTTTTAGAATTATTCATTTTTAGCATATAGAAATGCAACAGACATTTGAGTATTATTTTGTATCCTGAAATTTTGCTAATTTTTAAAATTAATTCTGACAAGCTTTTGTGTATTTGTGAGGGGATATGAAATATTATATATATATTTACAGTATGTAATATAAAGTCATCTGTGAACAGAAATAATTTTATTTTTTCCTTTCAAATTTGGAGGCCTTTTTTCAATTGCCTACTTATTCTGGGTAGGAATTCCAATGCTATGTTGAGTAGAAGGATTTAAGATGGTCAAAATTGTTTCATTTTCGATCTTAGAGGAAAACCTTCCAGTCTTACATTACTGAGTATGATGTTGGCTGTGAATTGTCACATATAACCTCCATCATGTCGACATAGTTTCCTTCTATTCCCAGTCTGTTGAGCGAATTTATGATTCAATTTTGTTGACTTTTATCAAATGTTTTTCTGGATCATTTGAGATGTTCATTTGTTGTTATCGTTGCTTCTTCCCTTTACTCTGTTAATGTGGTGTATTCCACGGAATGAGTTTTGTTTCTTGCACAATGATGGCATTTTAGGAATAAATCTGACTTGGCCAACTAATATTGTCTTAAAGTCTACAAAATTTTCTATGTGTTTCACACATTGAGTTCCTGCACTCAATTACTCAATGTTTCACCTCACAGTATTATATTTTTCTCTTTTTCAAATCTGCTGAGCAAATTTTAATGATTGTTCATTCTTAGTGATAATATGGATATTCTTTTTTACTTCTATCCCTTTCTTTTTGCGTGAAATTCTCTGACATTTATTATATATTCACTCTCTGTGTATCCAATTTTGTAGTTTTCTTTGTACTGACTTAGGTGACATTATTTAAACTTTATTTATGGTAATATGTAAGAATTGTGTTAAAGTTAAATTCCTACATGTATTTGGACTTTTCCATACTACCACCTCAGAACTATTAATTTAATATCAGAAAATATATATATAATTTAAAATATATATATTGAGCCGGGTGCAGTGGCTCACACCTGTAATCCCAGCACTTTGGGAGGCCAAGGTGGGCAGATCACCTGAGGTCAGGAGTTTGAGACCAGCCTTGCCAATATGGTGAAACCCCTTCTCTACTAAAAATACAAAAATTGGCTGGGGGTGGTAGCACATGCCGTAATTTCAGCTACTAGAGAGGTCGAGATAGGAGAATCACTTGAACCCAGCAGGCGGAGGTTGCAGTGAGTCGAGATCGTGCCTCTGCACTCCAGCCTGGGCAAGAGAGTGAGACTCCATCTCAAAAAACTAAATAAATAAACAAAATAAAATAAAACGTATTATATATCATATATAATATATAAAATATATTTTATATATGATTTATAATAGATATTTTATAAAGCCATATATATATGGCTTTATTTTAGAGGAAGGGGTAATGGTTTGTACAAGTCATCTGAACTCTTTCCTAGTGTCATTCTGCTTTTGTCCCTTTATCCCATTCCCATCCTTTTTTTTCCTTTTCTTTCCCTTCTTTTCTTTCCTCCCTTCTTCCTTCTGTTTTCCTTATCTCTTCCTTCTTTCTATTTCAATCTATGAACAGTGTAGGTTGCAAAAAATAACTGTGACTTTTTCCCTCTGAGAGTCCTGTATTTTCTTTGTATTCACTTGAGCCTGAATTGTCAAACTCCAATCTGCAATTACATACTTTCCTTTTTTACATAATAGGCCCCATTTAAATTCTACTCTCAACCCAGAAATGATGAGATGTCCCCAGAACAAACACCAGCTTCAGAAATTACAAATCTCTTTATCCCCTCTTTCTCATAAATTTAGGCATCTAGTGCATTGTTTAAGTATCTCCAGTAAAACTATATATTGCAAACATATTTTAAATATTTGCTGTTATAAGAAATTCTCTAGATATCTTGTCTATCACATTTCTAGAAAAATACACTATTATATTTTTCACACTATAAAATAAATGTGTCTCTAAAAAAAGATGACAGTTGATAAGACAATGGAAAAGTACATTTGAGCATTCCTATTAATAACAAGAAAAACAGAATAGCAACTTTACCCATCCAAAATTACAAGGAAATAGTATTTAAAAAGAGAACAGAGAGACTATTTTTCCATTTATATCAATTGGATAGCATTTAGCTATAAAGTCATAAAATATTAGAATGCTACCAAAAAGCATACAAATTTTTATTTCTCATATGAAAGTATTCCGGAGGTAGGCAGTTTGTTGTGTTGTGATGGCTCCATGGTGTTAAGACTGCAACCCAGGAAAGAGCCAAGCTCTCAAGACGAATTCTAAGCGGCTAACTGGGTCTAAATTTAAATTTGAATTAATTGGCCATTTACAGACTGGAAGTGATACTCATACTTTGAGTTCTTAGAAAACCCACAGACCTGCTAAACTTTGGGGCTTTCATAGCTGCCTTCTCTTGTTTTCCCCACCTAAACCCATCCATAGACTTTGACCTGTGTCAGTGAACCAGAACTCAGCAAGCATCAATCATTCAGAACTAAGTAAGTTTGCATGTTTCATTTGCCTAAGCAGACCTGAGTGGGCATCTGGGCAGAATCATTTCTGAAAAAGAAAAATCCTCCCTTTGTTTTCTGGACTGTACCTTTATTTTACAGGGTGTGTCTCCCTGGTTCGCAAGCTCTTCACTGAAATAAAGTCTCTTTTCCTCTAAATTACTTTCCAGGACCTAGGCTCCATCTTTCTTTCTACATTAATATTTCCAATAATAGCATAAGCCAAGATGGCTGCTGGATCTCCATTTTCTACCTGCACATGTAAGGAAACAGGAAAAATAGCTGATAAACAAGGGCACATCCCTCACATTTCAGGGAATTTTTTTTTTTTTTTAATTTTTTACAGAACTACATAAGGACACATCATTTTACATGTCATTGCCAGAGATTTAGCTAGATAGGCAAATCCGCTGGCAAAGCAATCTTAGAAATTTTCAGCAACATAAAGGGTTATGGTACTAAAAAGAAGGAGAGACACAGATAATCAGAGAAAACTATGAAACTCAGCCACAATTGTAGTACAATATAGATAAAATTAATAAACTCATGAATTGATATGCTTTAAACAGCATAACACCCAACTGACTCTCTGCTCTCCTTTTCTCTGTGTCGGTGTGTATGCGTGTGTGTATATATATATGTATATGTGTGTGTAAGTATATACATGTATATATGTCTGTGTATGCATATATATGTAAAATTTTCACAATGTAACTGAACATATAAAAATGAAAGGATATTTTGATAAAATATTTGGTTATAATAATGACTTCAATAAATATATTATTTGTTTTCTATTCAGAAACCATTCTTCACTCCTATTACCTCAGGAAAAGTGATGCCAGTACTCAGCTTGGGGGGATAAATCACAATTTATTTGAGTCTGTCATGAAAAATGGTATCCCTTTTGCCAGACACTCAATTTCTTGATTTCCCTTCCAGTAGAAGAAATCAAATATCCTAATTCTAGTCTAGAATAAAAAATAGGAAGTGTACTGTCAACTTCTATTAAATATTTTCTTGGTTTAACAAAAAGAAGTCAATTTCCATTCTCATTTGGAAGAAGGGATTAGATATTTTAGTGATTTGACATCGCATTTTGAGATAAGAATAAACCTACGCTATTTTCTTTTTTTTTCTTTTTCAAGTAAATGCGTAAGTTCTGTGCTCTTGAAGTATAGAGCCATATTCTATGAAGTTTGTTGCAAAAAAAATAAACAAGGCTGGATTGTTGCAAATTGTTCAACAGGAGCTAAGAGCTAAGAAGACAAAAGGTACTGTAATGCCCTGTCAGGGGTGGGGTGGGGCGGGGCACAGAAAAACAAAAATAAAAATATAGTGAAGTGTAAAATAAAAGTTATCTTTTATTACAGAATTTAGATATTCTTATCTTATTTTGAAACAAATTCATGTAAATCAGGCATGATTTATACAAGAAGCAAGTTTATAGCAATTTAATTCACAAACGTTTCCCAACTGGAAAATAATTTTCAAAGGTTAAGTAACCTTTAACCATATATAGAAACATTAGAATACAAAACATTAGAATACAAAAATTAGCTGGGCATGGTGGCAAGCACCTGTAATCCCAGCTATTTGGGAGGCTGAGGCAGGAGGATCACTTGAACTTGGAAGGTGGAGGTTGCACTGAGCCGTGATCGTGCCAATGCACTCCAGCCTGGGCAACAGTGTGAGACTCTTCTCAAAAAAAAAAAAAAAAAAAGAATCCATAAGAATATAAAGAAACCATATAAAAAGAAACTGTTTTCCTAGTAAAGAAAATGTTACTACTTCATTACTAGCAATGAAATTGGTGTCTTGAGAACTGAACTTAACATAGATATTGTAAACTGTAGAGGCATATACATACACAAACAAAATGCTAAGTCTCTCAACCCATTTTCCTCTATCCCTTTTCTCTGTGTAACATGTCATGTTCATCCTCCTTTTAGTTCTTTTTATATATGGCACTTTCTCTTCTCAATTTAATCATGCATCTGTATATAGCTTTTTATGAGTTTCTTCATTTGCTTAATTTAGCTTTTGGTATTTTTCAATCTTTCATCCTTTGATATTTTACTTCAGAATTTTAAAGTTTGCCTAAACATGGTTATATGTTCTATGTCTATTGCAGAAAAAAGTAATACTTTGCAAGTCTCAAAGGTAAAGGAAAAACAAAATATAAAATGAGCTACTTTTAGTTTCCTTGGATCCTACCTGTGATTAACCTAGATAAGCTAGTAAAAAAAAGGCCTTAAACATTAATTAATTAATATATACAGTTAAACTATGGAATGTATAATGTAATTATATGTTTGACAGAAGAACCAATATTTATGTACTGCCTTAGAAATTCCAAGAAGATGGCCACAGGCACTTTACTTATACTTTATCTTAACAAACAGAAAAATTTGAACTTCTCCCCCACGTCCAATGCTCCCTATATATTTTTTTCTGTTATTATTTTCAAAAGAAGTATCATCTAAAGGACAGAGTTTAACCTATTAATTTTATTTACTCTTTAATATTTTTTATTTTTCACGCTCACCCAACCAATTATCTTCAGAATTTTTAGATAGGGATTTTTCTTTTCAATGCTATGTCTTCAGCAGTCAGAAACATATTGGCACATAGGTAGAGGTCAACCAATAGTGGCTGAATAACTGTAAAATAAAATTATCTCACACTTGTCTTTATGAATGAAGGAAACATATTCAGAATATAGCGTTTTACCAAAGCTATAGAAATATGAAATCACAGAGACAGTAGTTGAACTCATGTCTCTTGCTTTTAAATCCAAAGTCTTTCCAATAAGTTGAATTGCCCATCTGTTAATTTTTTCATTTAAATGATTAAAAATATATTTCTCAAGATGGTGAAAGGCATCTCTAGTTAATGAAAGTAGTTGAAAATAAAAAGCAAATAATTTCAAGTATTTTAACTTGTTTCCTCTAGAAGAGATTTCATAGTTACTAAGAACTTGAGTCATCTTTAGAAATAATTCTAAATTAAATTATAGAACATTAAAATACTGATAAAAAGAAACACTTGAAATTTGCTGAAGTGACAGATGGAACATAATTTCCAGAAATGAGTTGTCAGTTCCCTAAAAGTGCAAAGTCTTTCTGTTTTATAAGTGCTAAATTGCGATTGAGGCTCTCAGAATGTAAAACTCGAATAAGGAACAAATTTAAGACAAAGAGGTATAGATTTAGTAGAGAGCTTAAATGAGTCAAATGTATTTTAAACATTTTATAAACAATGAAAAGAAAGAATTATGCATGTAGCCCAATCTGCTGTGCAAAATTTAAACTATGTGACTAAATTATATGTAAAATGAGCATATTTTGAAAGAAAATAGCAAATGCCATTCAGACAGTTACCAGTATGTAACTGCAAAGAGAGTATCCAATTCACATTCTAGAAAAATATTACACTTGTAAACTAAGTATACCCCCCACAGCCTGTTAAATTGCACATTACCAAACTTCTTTTATAGTTTTGGAAAGTGACAGAAAGCAGACAATTAAAAAGCAAAACTAATTTTAAACAGCAGCCTCCTTATTAAATTTTCTACATGTAAATTTTACTTACATTACGATTGCAATTACTATCAGCTTTAAGAAATATAGCTTAGTAAATTAGAAACTACTTCTATGTTTAGATAATATATTGCCTGTAAGAATATTTGGTTGATACTACTGTCAGCCTCTTGGTTGAACAGAAATTTATTTGTCAGATTTCCAAATCTTGATTTAATGAAGCATATTAAAATATTGTGATTAAATTTAATTTATAAAGTCAAGTTTTGATGATTCTTTGCAATAATATTATGGCATTTTTAAGTGAACATACATTAAACTACATTGATAATACATTAATAAATTGCATTAAAACTACAGTGTTGCTTTTGTTGTTTTAATCACCACTAGAACTAATTTTGCTATTGTCATTTTTGCCTGACTGAGAAATGATACTAATATTTTAGTTACAAAGTAAGTGGTAGAAGATTTGACCCACCTCAATTTTGTGTGTTTTTCCTGTAGTTAAAGGACTTGAAAAGCAGAGTTACTGAGAAATAAACAAATGAAGTAATACTTCCTATCTTTGATGAGCATCAGTCTTTGAAGTATACTTTGTGCAGGCCTCAGTGTGGGGTTGTAGGTGTGTGAATTGTCAAAGGCAGAGACAGTAATAATATTTTCTGCATATTCAGATTATATGCAAAGGGAAATGTAAATATAAAGCCAGAGTCGTCCTTACGCAGTTCATGCCCGAATAGAGTTTTATGCATTTGATTTCCATCTATTTCTCTGTACCTATTTATTTGAAAGGACACAAAGACACAAAAATGCGTACCCGCTCCCCCACTATACCCTATTGCTAAACCCTTTTGTTCTGCTCTGTAATCTCTGCATGTACCAGAGATTTCGTAAGTTCTGTAAGTACCTGCTTTTCTTTCTGAGGCCGGGTCACAAGACGTGTTTAAGTAAGATACACCCATGCTGCCATAAACCGGTTGTGCAACCTGATGCAATATAATTAACTGCCTTTGTGTAAAACTGCTCTCCTGCCTCAAGGGTTGAACCGAAATATCAGAAATGGCGGGAACCAATCATAGTTAGCCAAATCGCCTTGTTCAAACACTAGCCAATCATACGTCTGATTTGTATAATAATTCTATGCCCACTTTTCTTAGACTATATAACACTGTTCGGAGCTCAGTGGGGGAGCTCTCCTGCCCGTCTCGATTCACGAGCGAGTGAGAGTTCCAGGTTCGAACCTGTAATAAAGATCCTTGCTGCTTAGCTTTGACTCTGGACTCTGGTGGTCTTCTTCGGGGAATAAACGGTCTGGGCATAACAAATGGGGGCTCGTCTGGGATTTCCCCCAAGCCCACCAGACCCCCAAGTCAATGGATCTTAATCTGTAGGTAAGCCGGCTTTGTCACTGTCTCTGTCTTTGTCTCTGTCTGTCTCCCTGAAATTTCGCGAAATCCGTAATCTGTAATCTGTATTGGTCTGTTCTGTAAGTGGCACGGTCTTGGCGGACGCGCTAAAAGACAGCTACTCGGGACTAGTGGGAGACGTCCCCCAGTGCCCATCTGGGGGCCTCCATCCTTGGTTGCCCCGTCTGACTCAGGTCGGAAGTCCAACACACGCTTGCGAAGGCTCATCGTTTATCACTGTCTGTCTGTTATTGTTAAGTGTTAAGTGTAAGTCCAAAACGAAATATAAAACCTTTTCTTCCCCTTCCAGGACCGGACCTGTCGGATACTCCCCTCTGCTTCACACTCATTTTTGTCCCTCCTTCTCTTTGTAGGAGCAGTCCAAAGATGGGCAACAACCAGAGCACGCCGCTCTCACTCCTTGTTACTAATTTCAAAGATGTGAAGTCTCGGGGGCGTAACTTAAGCGTAGAACTAAAGAAGGGAAAGCTAGTTACTTTCTGCCGTTCGGAGTGGCCCTCTTTCGGCATAGGGTGGCCCTCCGAAGGAACTTTCTGTCTCTCTATTATTACTAAGGTAAAAACTAAGATTTTCCTGCCAGGGCAGTCGGGACACCCTGATCAAATTCCTTATATTCTAGTGTGGCAGGATCTTGTGGAAAACCCACCACCCTGGGTAACTCCATTCATCCCTGAGCCCTACAAGGTCCTAGTAACGCGACCTACAAGACAAAGGACTCCCTCTGCTCCCTCGGCCCCTGTGCTGCCAGACAGCCAAGACCCCCTAATGTTAGAACCCACACTTTCCCCACCATATCCGCACCTTATCCTGCAGGACCCAGTCCCCCAGGGTGGTGCTTCCGTAGAGGGGAACCGAGAAGCGGAGGCAGCCGAGAGCGAAAGTAACCCGGGGGGGCCGGCCGGCCGAACGCGAGGCTGCATACAGCGGGACCAAGCTTCCCGACTCCCTGACTCCACTGTAGCCCTGCCTCTCAGAGAAATAGGATCGCTCGATGATTCCGGGCTCTCCCGTCTCATGTATTGGCCTTTTTCCACTAGTGATTTATACAATTGGAAGTCCCAAAATGCTCGGTTCTCAGATAATCCCAAAGATCTAACCTCGTTGTTAGACAGTGTCATGTTTACTCACCAGCCGACCTGGGATGACTGTCAACAGCTCCTCCGAATCCTGTTCACAAAGGAGGAGCGGGAAAGAATCCAAGTTGAGGCCAGAAAGTTAGTTCCAGGAGATGACGGCCAGCCAACTGCAAATCCTGACCTCATTAACGCGGCTTTTCCTTTGACCCGGCCCAGATGGGACTACAACACGGCAGAAGGTAGGGGACGACTGCTCATTTATCGCCAGACTCTAATGGCAGGTCTCCGGGCTGCAGCTCGCAAGCCCACCAATTTGGCTAAAGTATATTCTGTGTTACAAGGTAAGACAGAAAGCCCCACTGTGTATTTAGAGAGGTTAATGGAAGCCTTCAGACAGTTTACCCCTATGGACCTGGAAGCACTGGAAAATCAGGCAGCGGTAGTAATGTCCTTTGTAAACCAGGCAGCACCAGATATTAAAAGAAAACTCCAGAAATTAGAGGGTTTAGAGGGAAAGCAGATTCAGGACCTCCTTCAGATAGCCCAGCGAGTTTATAATAATAGGGATACTCCAGAAGAAAAACAGTTCAAGGCAACCAAAGAAATGACTAAAGTCTTAGTAGCAGCTTTCCCCCAGGCAGGGAATGGTCAAAGCAGGAAGCAGAAAAAGCAAGGCTCTAGGCAAGGATTAGAAAAGGATCAGTGTGCTTATTGCAAGGAACGTGGTCACTGGATTAAAGACTGCCCAAAGAAACGGGGACCAGCTAACCCTACCTCCATACTCGTTACCCAGGACTCTGACTAGGGAGGACGGGGTTCGGACGCCCTCCCCGAACCCAGGGTAACTTTGCAAGTGGAGGGGTCCCCAGTTCGCTTCTTGGTCGATACTGGGGCGGAACGCTCAGTCCTAACCAAACCAATTGGAAAAATGTCTAAGAAAACATCCTGGGTGCACGGGGCCACAGGCATCAAAAAATACCCCTGGACAACCCAGAGGACTGTAGACTTAGGAACGGGAAAAGTCTCCCATTCCTTCCTAGTCATCCCAGAGAGCCCCTGCCCTCTACTAGGGAGGGACTTGCTGACAAAGATGGGGGCTCAAATCCACTTTGAGCCAGAAGGGCCCAAGATAACTGATTCCCAAAACAGGCCAATATCTATCCTGACTGTCACCTTAGAAGATGAGTACAGACTCCATCAAGAGCAAAAGCCCCCCAATCAGGAAACTGACTCTTGGCTCCAGCGTTTCCCTGAAGCGTGGGCAGAAACTGGGGGCTTGGGGCTAGCTAAACATCGACCTGCCATATTTGTGGAAGTTAAGCCAGGGACGGACCCGGTTCGGGTTCGGCAATATCCTATGCCCCTGGAGGCAAGAGAAGGAATTACGCCCCATATCCGCTGACTCCTAGACCAGGGAGTCCTACGGGCTTGCCACTCATCCTGGAATACTCCACTGTTACCTGTCCGTAAACCCAACAGTACGGACTACAGGCCAGTACAGGATTTAAGAGAAGTTAATAAAAGGGTCATAGACATACATCCCACTGTGCCCAATCCATACACCCTTCTGAGTGCCTTACATCCCAAAAAACAGTGGTATACCATTCTTGATCTAAAAGATGCTTTCTTCAGCCTTCCTCTGGCTCCCAAAAGTCAAGAACTCTTTGCATTTCAATGGACGGATCCTGAGAGGGGCATCAACGGTCAGCTAACATGGACCAGGCTGCCACAAGGGTTCAAGAACTCGCCAACCCTGTTCGATGAAGCCCTTAATGAAGATCTGGGTGAGTACTGGCGGCAACACCCTGAAATAACTCTTTTGCAATATGTTGATGATCTCTTAATAGCGGCCAGGTCCCCGGAAACTTGTGTTCAAGGGACTGAGGACCTCTTGAAGACTCTGGGGGAGCTAGGCTACCGAGCCTCAGCAACAAAGGCTCAGATCTGCAAGTTGGAGGTAACTTATCTAGGGTACCTATTAAAAGGGGGGCAACGCTGGCTAACCAAAGCCCGAAAGGAAACAGTCCTACACATCCCTAGACCCCAGTCGACACGGCAAGTGAGAGAATTCCTGGGGTCAGCAGGGTTCTGTAGGTTATGGATACCCGGATTTGCTGAGTTAGCCAAGCCCCTATACCAGGCAACAAAGGAACGGCAGCCCTTCAATTGGACGGAGGAGGCTGAGCTGGCCTTTCAACAAATCAAAACTGCCTTGTTATCAGCCCCCGCGCTGGGGCTCCCTGATGTCTCCAAGCTCTTCCACTTATACGTGGATGAAAGTAAGGGTGTTGCAAAAGCCGTGTTAACACAGTACCTAGGCCCCTGGCAGAGGCCAGTTGCCTATTTGTCAAAAAAATTAGATTCAGTGGCTTCTGGCTGGCCACCCTGCCTCCGGATAATCGCGGCGACCGCCCTAATGGTCCGAGACGCTGATAAACTTATCATGGGGCAAGAGTTGCGCGTTATAACCCCGCATGCCATTGAAGGCGTCCTCCGGCAGCCGCCAGACCAATGGATGAGTAACGCCCAGCTCACCCACTATCAAGGACTGCTGTTAAACCCCCTCAGAATAACTTTTCTGCCCCCAACCTCTTTAAACCCTGCTTCACTGCTGCCAAATCCAGACTTGGACGCCCCGTCCCATGAGTGCACTGAGATACTGGCTCAGGTGCATGGGGTGCGAGAGGACCTGTAAGATCGTCCGCTCCCCGACACAGAACTCATCTGGTTCACTGATGGCAGCAGCTACGTCCACCAAGGCCAGCGGTATGCAGGAGCGGCTGTAACGTCAGAGACTGAGGTAATCTGGGTGGAACCCTTGCCTCCAGGGACATCGGCCCAAAGAGCCGAACTGATAGCACTCACACAGGCCCTCACCCTAGGGGCAGAGAAAAAACTAACAGTATACACAGATAGCCCCTATGCTTTCGCTACTGCGCACATACATGGGGCCATCTACAGAGAGAGGGGACTATTAACAGCTGAAGGCAAAGAAATAAAAAACAAGCAAGAGATCCTAGCTCTATTAACTGCTTTGTGGAAACCAAAGAAATTGGCTATCGTACATTGCCCTGGGCATCAGAAACCAACTACGCCAATTGCTCGAGGCAATTTTTTAGCCGACCAAACTGCAAGGAGCATCGCAAAAGCTCCCAGTCAGCTCCTCGCGCTCCAGCTCCCTGATCCTGGCCCGCAAAATTTGCCATGTTTTCCCGACTATACCGAACAGGATCGCGAATGGATGGACACGCTTCCCCTAAAACAGGTTCAAAATGGGTGGTGGACTGATGTAAATGACCAAACCATCCTACCAGAAAAATTAGGACGGCAGGTGTTGGAACATATCCACCGGACAACCCACCTGGGTGCCCGGCGAATGATAGACTTAATCAGGCACGCCAAGTTCAGAATCAGGCGCATAGCTGAACTGGCCAGCGATGTCACAACAAATTGCAGAGCCTGCCAACTGAACAACGCTTGCCCCCAAACCCAGACCGCCGCAGGAATTAGGTGTAGAGGAACTAGGCCTGGCGTCTATTGGGAAATAGACTTCACTGAAATAAAGCCTGGAAAATATGGGTATCAGTACTTACTTGTCTTTGTAGATACTTTTTCAGGATGGACAGAAGCATTCCCAACTAAGAGAGAAACTGCTCAGATTGTAGCAAAGAAAATTTTGGAAGAAATCCTCCCCAGGTATGGCTTTCCCGTCCAGATAGGGTCAGACAATGGACCGGCCTTCGTTGCTAAGGTAAGTCAGGATTTGGCTTCCATTCTTGGGGCAAATTGGAAATTACATTGTGCTTATAGGCCCCAAAGCTCAGGACAGGTAGAAAGGATGAATCGGACTCTAAAGGAGACCTTAACTAAATTGACCATGGAGACTGGCGCTAATTGGGTAGTACTTCTCCCCTACGCTCTGTTTCGGGCCCGAAATACCCCTTACAGACTGGGCCTCACACCATATGAAATCATGTATGGCAGACCCCCACCCCTGGTCCCCAGTCTAAAAGATGACTTACTCAAACCTGAAACTGAAAATGTCTCTGAGCTCTTGTTCTCCTTACAAGCCTTACAGAAAATTTACCAGGAAATTTGGCCCAGACTACGAGAACTGTACGAAGCAGGACCTCCGCCGACGCCCCATCCGTACCAGCCGGGAGACTGGGTCCTAGTCAAGCGTCATCGGCAAGAAACTCTTCAACCCAGGTGGAAAGGACCACTGCAAGTACTCCTGACTACTCCCACCGCTCTCAAGGTAGAAGGCATCGCTTCGTGGATCCACTACACACACATCAAACCAGTAGACCCAACATTCGACCTTCTCGGGCCATCTAGAGCACCGGTTACATGGACTGTAGACAAAGCTAAGAACAATCCCTTAAAGCTAACCCTGCGCTGTCATCCCCATAGCCGTAACCATGTCTAGCTTACCTATGCTTTTATGCCTTATGCATCTGAGTCTCCTCACTACTGCGCCGTCTAATCCCTATGTCTGGAGGTTCTGGCTCTATGAGAACAAAACTCACTCCAGGGAAACCGCCCAGGCGGGTAAACTGCTAGCTAGTGCAGACTGCCCCCCCTCCGGGTGCAATACTCCAATTTACCTCAATTTCACAAAGTTCCAGATTGCCCAACCGGGGATACCCATGATCTGTTTTGAATATGATCAGACTGAATATAATTGTAAAAATTATTGGTGGCACCAGAGTGCAGGCTGCCCATACCACTATTGTAAAATGCACTCAGCCAGGGTATGGGACGAATACCCGAGAAAGTCTAACCTCCTCAAGACTCGCTACCCGACAGGGGCTCCCAACATATACACCTGGGTAATAACAGATCCAGAGCACTCCCGGTGGACATCGCCCCAACATGGGGCAGTCTACTACGATTCCAGAAGTAGCTGGCCTAGTAGCCACCTGTACCTGTGGCGGAGTCTAGTCCAGATTCAACCCTTAATCCATACACAAATCCACAGACAGGAAACCAAGCTATCACAAGACTTGCAGCCCTTCTCCTGGCTAACCCTATTACAGGAAGGGCTAGCATTCGCCAACCTCACTGGTTTAGGCGACCTGTCCTCTTGCTTTATGTGTGCAACCCTAGGAAGACCACCATTAACCGCTGTTCCCCTATCCTCCCCTCCCACAAACTATACGACAGATTTTAATTCATCAACAGTCACAATACCCGATGTGGCCCTGTACCGTGACCCATACCAAGAAAATTATCCCTACTGTTATTCGGCATTTAGCAACAGCCTCTGCAACCAATCGGCTACATACCCTAATAGCCCCATATATGCTCCCCCTGGTGTGTTCTTCTGGTGTAATATGACTCTGTTAAAAACTCTGTCCAAAAGCATCTCTGACGGACAGCTGTGTATCCCTGTTACACTAGTTCCCTGACTGACCCTGCTAACCCCGGCAGAGTTCATAGGCTGGGCAGGGACTGCCCCAACTAAAACTGCGCGACATAGACGAGCAGTTTTTCTACCACTAATTACCGGAATATCCTTAACCACCTCTGTCGTCGCAGCGGGGTTAGCAGGAGGGGCCCTACAACACTCCATGATAGAAAATGACAAGCTGTTACAACAATTCTCTGTGGCTATGGAAGACTCCGCCTATTCCCTAGCCTCCCTTCAGCGGCAGCTCACCTCCCTAGCACAGGTCACTCTTCAAAACCGCAGAGCCTTAGACTTACTCACGGCTGAGAAAGGAGGTACCTGTATGTTCCTCAAAGAAGAATGCTGTTTCTATATAAATAAGTCAGGGTTAGTTGAGGAAAGAGTCCAACGCCTACATAAACTAAGCTTAGAAATGAAAAAGCAACAATTCACTACAGCAGCTAACAATTGGTGGAACTCTTCAATGTTTTCCCTTCTGGCACCCCTTTTAGGCCCCCTAATGTCTTTACTGCTTCTATTCACTATAGGCCCCTGTGTGGTAAATAAAATTTTACAATTTGTCAGAGAAAGATTTAATACCATCCAACTAATGGTCCTCCGTAGCCATCACCAGCCTCTCCTGCACCCAGAAGGTGAGACTACATTGTAAGACTCTAGAAATCCAAGATTGGACGTCCAGTTACTTATGAGAGGGGGAAATGAAAGGACACAAAGACACAAAAATGCGTACCCGCTCCCCCACTACACCCTATTGCTAAACCCTTTTGTTCTGCTCTCTAATCTCTGCACGTACCAAAGATTTCGTAAGTTCTGTAAGTACCTGTTTTTCTTTCTGAGGCCGGGTCACAAGACGTGTTTAAGTAAGATACACCCATGCTGCCATAAACCGGTTGTGCAACCTGACGCAATATAATTAACTGCCTTTGTGTAAAACTGCTCTCCCGCCTCAAGGGTTGAACTGAAATATCAGAAATGGCGGGAACCAATCATAGTTAGCCAAATCGCCTTGTTCAAACACTAGCCAATCATACGTCTGATTTGTATAATAATTCTATGCCCACTTTTCTTAGACCATATAACACTGTTCGGAGCTCAGTGGGGGAGCTCTCCTGCCCGTCTCGATTCACGAGCGAGTGAGAGTTCCAGGTTCGAACCTGTAATAAAGATCCTTGCTGCTTAGCTTTGACTCTGGACTCTGGTGGTCTTCTTCGGGGAATAAACGGTCTGGGCATAACATATTCAATTAACATTTGCATTTTCCTTTGCATATAATCTCAATATACCAAAAATTACATTGGCATATTGAGCCAATGTAATTATATTAGTTAAATTATATACATTTTTTTTTCAAAACCATGCCTGTTTTTGTCTTAGATAAAACTTAAAAATAACAACCCTTATGATTTTTTCAGAGTGAATTGCTTTTTAGTTAGTATATACATATCTTGTTCTATGTTACTTTTATTTTTAGAAATTATAATAACAGTTTTCATTTATTGAATTGTGACTGTGTCTCAGACATTTTTTCAAGCATTTGACGTAGTTAAAAGCATTTAAAACACATGATAAACATATTAAGAAGTTATTTCATGTACTGTGTTTTCTCATAGAGATAGTTAATACCTTACTCTAGATCACATTGATAGGTATTATCTAGTAAAGTCAGAAATTAAAATAAGAAATTTTAAAGCCACAGAGGTAAACAGCCCCTACACCAAAATACCTTGAAATATTAAGATAAATATTCCCACAGCCAAAGGTTTTGATCATACTTGTTTAATTAATACTTTATATAAGAACCAAGTTAAATGAAATACACATTTCTTTGGAAACTCTCAAACATTTTCTAGTGCTCTTCTTTGAGATCAGCAATTTGATACTGCTATCATATTTTTAAATATTATTATTATTTCTAAGACATTTAGGAATGATTTTCTATTCTGTGCAGTAATTTAATTCCCAAATAATGCCAGACTACATTCTCATTGGACAAATTTACACATTGAATATAAGGCCAAAGTCTTCTGGCTGTATAAAGCTTTATGCATTTGATTTCAATCTATTCTCTATATTTATTTATTCAATTTTTATAGGCCTCCATGAAAATACATAATGGGGTTTTATGCATATGTATATTCGTATATGAGATCCTATTTCAATATGTATGTGGAATTCAGTTCATCCTATTTGTTGTTTTGCACTAACCAATTTATCTTTTCATTCTAGGCCATATATTCTGGTATATTTTTAAATTGCTATGTTGCAATTTACTTTTTGAGTCACCCAATTCTGCTTTTTTGCTCTTTGTTTTTGTTCTTTTTTCTGTATCACAAACAAAGCTGGAATGTTTTCTTGCACATGCATTCTTTGCTTAACTCACTTATTTTAGTTATATACTAAGAATTGGCTTTCCAATATCATGGTGTTTTACATGAATAAGGCGAAATTATGCTTCAAATGTTGATGTGATAACTTTTGTTCATGATGGTCGATATAATCACTTTTAAATATTTTCCAAACTTTTCTATGTATTGTTAGTTGTAATTATTTGAATGACATACTTCGCTTTGTTTTTGCTTACTTGCATTGCTTATTTATAAAGCATGAGCTTCCTTGTTAAACATTTTGTAACCAAGTTGCTCTTCTATATATTATCTATTCATATATTTTGCCTGGCTTCCTTTGCAGACTTCTACTTTTTGTTTTATAGATATGGTCAACATATTCTTTTTTTCTTTTTCTTTCTTTTTTTTCTTTCTTTCTTTCTTTTTTTTTTTTTTTTTTTTTTGAACTCCTGGGCTCAAGTGATCCTCCTGGCTTAGCATCCAGAGTAAGTGGGACTACAGGTGCACATCCCTACTCTCATCTCACTTTTTTATCTTTTTGCAGAGATGGGGCCTTGCTATATTGCTCAGGGTGTTCTCAAAATCCGAGCATCAAGTGATCCTCCTGCCTCAACCCTCCAAATGGTTGCGTTTACAAGCATGATCCACCATGCTGAGCAATGCATTCTTACATATGTGTGTTTGTGTGTGTGTGTATGTGTGGTGTGTGTGAGCATGTGTGTATGATATATTTCCTTTTAGGTTGTCAGTAATATTTATTCTATTTGTACAACATCTTTTGAAGTATAGAAGTATTGAATATTTGGTTTGGTAGTTGTCTTTAGATTGATATTTTTAATGACAGTAAGGATAATATGCCTTATCAGTTTCTAGTGCTTATACTAGCCTCCTAAACAAATTAAGCTTACAAAATATATTTTCATGAATAAAATAATAACTGCATTAGCTTAGATTTTTATAATTTCATGAATTTGTTTAGCATTTATATTTTTAACTTACTTGGATTTTATTTTTGCAATTAATGTGAAACAGAAATATTTTCCCCAATTGGATACTCAATCTTCTCATGCAATTTTATGAATAAAGAATCATACAATTTTATAGCTTTGTAATATCACTGCCATCACATACAGTTTCATTTGTCAAAGAGAAATTGCAGGAGAGAGTTAAGCAGGCAAGGAAGACTTCAAGGCTATTGCAATTGCAGTCAAGTCTATCCTAATTGGGAGAGAGAACCCAATTCTTGTGGGAAAAAAAATGCAGGAGAATTTTTAAGCACCAGAGTGACTTAGTGAAAAAAACAACTGGAGGACGTTAAAGTGAGGGTTGCCAGTGAAATTAGGCCAATGTGCTTGTTAATTCGTGTTTACTGAAATTAGGCCCCTACCTTCCCACAGACAGAAGAAGATACAGGCTCTACTTCTCTTAAAGATTACATTTTAGAGGGATAACTCCAAGGTCCAAGGCATTCCTGGGTTGTAAAACTGGCAAGAGTTTAGGAGATGATTTACATTTCAATGTACCTGAGAACTCATTACAATTATAAATTTTCTAAAATAAGCGCTCTAAGAAATGGAGGGACGGGGCTTAGAGTCGGGAGAATATCTTAGTCAAGCCAAAGGGAGTGTTAAGGCCTTCTAGTTTACATTAGAATTATAATTTTTCTGGACCATATTGTGTCATATTAATAAATGTTTATAACTGAAGCATTTCTCATTTAATTGCTATTGCTTGATAACGCTTTAATAGCCAGACACTGCATACACATATGTGCTGCCCTTGTTTTGTTTTGTTTTGTTTTGTTTTGTTTTTTGAGACAGAGTCTCACTCTGTCACCCAGCCTGGAGTGCAGTGGCGCGATCTCGGCTCACTGCAAGCTTCGCCTCCCAGATTCATGCCATTCTCCTGCCTCAGCCTCCCGAGTAGTTGGGACTACAGGTGCCCGCCACTACCTCTGGCTAATTTTTTGTATTTTTAGTGGAGGCTGTGTTAGCACGGATGGTCTCCATCTCCTGACCTCGCGATCCGCCCACCTCAGCCTCCCAAAGTGCTTGGATTACAGGCGTGAGCCACCGTGCCCGGCCTATCCTTTTTTTTATTAAACATTTTTTCTTTGGCAATTTTCTTGTCTATAAGAGTTTTAACTCCAGCTTGTCAATTTCTATGAAAAATTATTTTGAGATAATCATTCAGGATAAAATAGATGGCCTCTTACCTACAAAAATGTCATTCTTCTCTTCTTGAAACAAAACCACAATCTTTTCCAGGGCAATAAGATGCTCACCTAGAAAAAATAAAGCAAAACAGTCATTAGCATTAGGTAAAATGGTGGCCACTGAATATCCATAAATGATATTTGCTGAGAATATCTGGGATAATTTTGCTTTCCTGACATAAACTCTATTATTTTCTCACCATTATTTCATTATATTTTCCCTTGCCAGGAAGGCAGGAGAAAAACTGAAGCTGAAATAAACAATAGCAGCCGATGTGGAACCATTCAAAAATTCACTACACATACATTTCCACACATCTACATCTACACATACATTGCTCCCAGCTATTAACCTACAAATATGGATGCTCCCATCAAAATCAAGTCATTCTATATGTACACTAGATCCTAACTCCTTTCAGCTATGGAAGAACATCAATTAACACTCTTTTCTTTCTGTAACATCATGGATTTTGTTTTTACTAAAGATAGACACATATTTGTCTTTATATAGATATAGAGATATAGATATCTATCTATAGAGTGAGAGATTCTCCAAGATTATTTTAGAGCTTTAAGATTTAATTACTACTTTGTTGGATTTCAGACTTGCATGTAGTCCCTTTGTTTTAGTCAAATTCTTCTATTTGTAACAGGTGTATTTACCCAATGCCTGTACCCCCATTGTCTCTAGGAAGTAACTAACTTGGCTTTTGATTATACAGGCTCACTGGTGGAAGGAACTTACCTTTTCTCAGAGAGAGAGAAAGGGAAGTTTCTAAATATCTACCCAGCTACAGCTATATTTACTTGCTCCGCCTTGGACAAAATACTTCAAAGAACAAAATAGTTATGTAATCTCACTGGCTCAAATCCCATTTTCACTCCTGTCTGAATCAACACAATCTAGCTTTCACCAAGCTGTCAAAACTACAGCTCTTGAAACTACCAATGAGTCAATGTTGTTAAAACCAATGGTCTATTTTTGATCCTCATTTTCTGCTTGATCTCACAGAAACATCTGGCATAAGCTCTAAGTTTATCCTTTTCCTAATGTAAGAAAAAACACATTACATTAAATTTACCATCTTAACTATTTTTAAGTGTTGTGAACCCCCAAAACTTGACATAGGTCTCAGTTAATTTAGAAAGTTCATTTTGCCAAGGTTGAGGATGCACCCGTGACACAGTCTCAGGATGTCCTGATGACATGTGCCCAAGTTGGTCAGGGCACAGCTTGGTTTTATGCATTTTAGGGAGACATGAGACATCAACCAATATATGTAAGAAGTACATTAGTTCTGTGTAGAAAGGGGGAAACAGCTCAAAGCAAGGCCCACCCCACCCCCACCAACTGGGGGCTTCCAGGTCACAGGTAGGTGAGAGACAGATGATTGTGTCCTTTTGAGTTGCTGATAAATCTTTCCGGAAGAGGCAGTCAGAATATGCATCTATCCCTGTAAGCAGAGAGATGACTTTGAATGGAATAGGGGGCAGATTTGTCCTGAGCATTTCCCAGCTTGAAGGGACCTAAGATATTTTCCTCTCAGTTTACAGTTCAGTAGTAAGTACATTCACATTTTGTGCAGAAGAGTTATATAATATTTCTCATTTTGCAACACTGAAACTTGGTACTCACTACACATTAATTCCTCCCCCTTTTTCCAGACCTCAGTAATCCTCTTTCTATTTGTGCGTCTATAATTTTTATGACTTTACATGCTTTATGTGACTGGAATCATACAGTACCTTTCCTTTTGTGACTGGCTTATTTCTCTTAGCTTAACGACCTTGAGGTTCATCCATATTATAGTATGAGAGAAGATTTTCTTCTCTTTAAACACTGCGTAATATTCATATATATATATATAGTTACATTTTCAAACCCATTCATTCGTCAGTGGAAATTTGATTTTCTTTTGCTTATTGGGTATTGTGAATAAGGCGACAGTAGACAAAAGTATGCAAACATCACTTTGGAATCTGCTTTGAATTACTTTGGATATATACCCAGTAGTAGCGTTACTGGGTATATTCTACTAGTGGGGCTATATCCAAATGGTAATTCTATTTTTTATTTTTAGAGTCATCTCAATACTGTTTTCTACAATGGCAGTACATTTTACATTCCCACCAACTGTACATAAGGGTTCCAACTTCTACACATTCTTGCCAACCTTTATTATTTTCTATTTTTTATAATGCCCATCTTGACGTGTGTAAGGTGGTATCTCATTGTGGTTTGTAGCTTTTGAATTGCTTTTCTAATGATTAGTAATGATGAGCATCTTTTCATGGGCTTATTGGCCATTTATATATGTTTCTTTGAGCAATGTACATTTAAGTTTATATGGTTTGGCTCTGTGTCCCCATCCAAATCTCATCTTGTAGCTCCCATAATTCCACATGTTGTGGGAGGAACCTGGTGGGAGATAATTGAATAATGGGGCGGGTCTTTCCCATGCCATTTTCCATGAAAGTGAATGGGTCTCACAAGATCCGTTTTAAAAATGAGAGTTTCTCGGCAGGGCGCGGTGGCTCACGCCTGTAATCCCAGCACTTGGGAGGGTGGAGGCGGGCGGATCACCAGGTCAGGAGATCGAGACCATCCTGGCTAACACAGTGAAACCACGTCTCTACTAAAAACACAAAAAATAGGAGGGTGTGGTGGCGGGCACCTGTAGTCCCAGCTACTCGGGAGGCTGAGGCAGGAGAATGGCATGAACCTGGGAGGCAGAGCTTGCAGTAAGCAGAGATTGTGCCACTACACTCCAGCCTGGGCAACAGAGTGAGACTCCGTCTCAAAAAAAAAAAAAAGAGGGCGGGGGGAGTTTCTCTGCACAGCTCTCTCTTCTTGCCTGCTATCATCCACATAAGGTGTAACTTGCTTCTCCTTGCCTTCCACCATGATTGTGAGATCTCCTCAGCCATGTGGAACTGTGAGTGAATAAATCTCTTTTTCTTGTGAATTGCCCAGTCTCAGGTATTCAGCAGCGTGAAAACAGACTAATACAGAAAATCCTTTGGTAATTTTTAATTGGGTTGTTGTTTTTAAGTTGTAGAAATTCCTTATATAGATTCCTTATATATTATTACCAAATATATGATTTGCATTTGCATTTTTTTTCCTTCCATTGCATTGGTTGCCCTTTCTTTGTGATAACTACCCTAAATTCATTCTTTTCACTTTTTTCCAAGTCAGCTTATTCTCTTATGTTTTCACTTGATTCAATAGGCACTATTTTTAAGATTCTTTTGCTGGTTTCTCTGCTCCTGTGCTAACTTATACTGTTGAACTCTTTCAGGGCTCAGTATTTGGTCCTCTTTTCTATCTGCATATATTCCTTTGAGGATAAATTTCAGTATCATTACATTAACTCACATCTGTGTATGATCATGATCCCAAATTACATCTCCAGAATAGACATGTCCAGGCTTGTGCATGCATTTTCCTACATAACTACTGATAATGAGCTACTGATCTACCCTATTTCTACCAGCATCTTATCAATCTCAGTTGATAATAACTCTGTTCCTCAAATTGATACTCAAAAACTTGTAGTTATTGAGATTTCTCGCTTTCATTTGTAGCCCCATATCTCGTGTTCAATAAAATTCTGTTTATCTTCAAAATATGTTCCTGCTAAGATTAATGCAAGAGAAAATAAAAGAAGCCAAGTCATATTGATGACTTCATTGAGTAGCTTCACCAAGCCACAAAGGTTCTGACCAGAAACATTGAATGAGTAACATAGACCCTGATGTTAATATGTTTCTGTGTACACATATATATTATATGCCATTGATATGGTTTGGCTGTGTCCCAACCAAACTCTCATCTTGAATTGTAGTTTCCATAATCCTTATGTGTCACAGGAGGGACCAAGTGGGAGGTAATTGAATTATGGGAGTGGTTACCCTCTTGCTCTTCTTGTGATAGTAAGTTCTCATGAGATGTGATGGTTTTATAAGGGGCTTCCTCCTTCACTTGGTTCACATTCCTCTCCTTCCTGATACCATGTGAAAAAAGACATGTTTGCATCCCCTTCTGCCATAATTGTAAGTTTCCTGAGGCCTCCCTTGTCATGCTGAACTGTGAGTCAATTAAATCTCTTTCCTTTATAAACTCTTCAGTCTCAGGAATATCTTTATTAGCAGTGTGACAATGGACTAATACAGGCATTAAACCCACTTTTAACTGGTACAGATAATTGTCATCTGTCCAACATTCAGTGCAAATTTTCATCAACTTCTTATATCATGTTGACCTTTAGTAACATTTCTGTTTTTCTCTATGTTATAGTACACACCTTATAAAAATTATCCCTTGAAATCTTATAAACATTCTGACTGTGAATATATATTTTATTCACTGTATTTTTTCTTTTAGATTTTTAAAGTAGTTAATAGTATACTAGTAAGGTACTAGTATACTAGTAAGGTACTAATGGTTTTGCTTTTATCTTTCAGCATGATATTAAATATTAAATATTAGATAGAAACTTCTGTAATAGCAGTATATATATACATATATGTGTATATATACATATGTATATATATATTTTGTATAAATGTAGGGGGCCCAAGTGCAGTTTTGTGACGTGAATATGTGAATAGTGTACACTGTATCCCTTAAGTAATTTCTCATCCCTCACCCTGCTCCCACCTTCTCACACTTCCAAGTCTCCAATGTATAGTGTTCCACATTCTAGGTCCATGTGTACATATTACTTAGCTCTCACTTATAAGTAAGAAGATGCAGTATTTGACTGTTTCTGAGTTATTTCACTTAAGATAATTGACCTCCTGTTCCATCTGTGTTACTGCAAAAGACATGATTTTATTCTTGTTTATGGCTTAGTACTATTCTATTATATACGTATATACCAATTATTCTTTATCTAACCATCCACTGATGAGCACTTTGGTTTAGTCCATATACTATTGGTACTATAAATAGTGCTGCTATAAATATACTACTTTTGATAGTATATAGGTATCTTTTTAATACTATACAGGTATCTTTTTGACATAATAATTTATTTTCCTTGGGATAGCTACCCAATAATAGCATATCTGGTTCAAATGTTAGAACTATTTTTAATTCCTTGAGAAATCTTCATACTGTTTTCCCGAGAGGTTGTACTAATTCCATACTCCAAGATAGACCATCTGTTAGGCTACAAAACAAGTCTCAATAAATTTTAAAAACTCAAAATCAAACCAAGTATTTTATCAGACAATAGCAAAATAAAACTAGACATCAATTTCAACAGGAACTCTTGAAGCTATACAAATACATATAGTTTAAACAAGATACTCCTGTACTGTCTTTTAGTCAGCAACAAAATTAAGACAGAAATTTAAAAAATAATTAATGAAGATGAAAATGTAACATACCAGAACCTCTGAGATACAGCAAATTCAGTATTTATATTATTTAACTTCAAAGACAATAAGTCTGATATTAATCACAATGCTTTGTGTATCAATACCTCATCAAATTAAGGCTCATTTTACTAGCTAGTTGTACAATATTTTGTTTTCTTTAATTAATTTGCAATATTTAAATTAGTTTTTTATACTTTAAGAGAATTACAACTTATTTTTCTTTATCCTGTTCATAGCATAAATACAAATTACTACCTTTCTTGTTTAGAGTTACTTACTCTCAATTATACTTTGAAAATAGTAATCTCAGAGATAACCTGACTATGCTCATACTACTTTGGATTGAAGTTCTTTATCCAAATATAGTGCCAAAAGAATCTAGCATACATGCATTCTCCTCTCTTACTAATCATGTATTCTGCCATTGCCTTAAGGATTGAACAGTGGAAGAAAACTCAAAATAATGCTGTGGAAGATGGCTTGGAAGTAGAACCTTATCCCATCCCAATTCACTAAGTGAAATACTGGTGTCTATGGACATATCTCTTAATGGAAAACTGCTGAACACTTTACAAAATCAGGAATAAATTCGGATTTCTGTCTAAATGTCTTGCTAGTATTAAATATTCATGTGACTGAAACTACATGTTCTTTGGTTGCTGGTTGTAGACTAGTGCTAATGATAGAATAAATAACAATTTAGACAGTTATTTTTTCTCATGCCCCATTTATAGAGTTATCATGGACATTATTTCATTATCTGCCTTACCCTTGCTACTTCACATTGGATCCATCCTTCCAACACTTTTTATGCCATTTAACGGATCAAATCCATGCTGTCTTTTACAACTCACAGAATATAGAAATATAAACTTGTGTTTATGTGTGTGTATGTGTGTCACATGACTAAAAGAAAGAGGTTTCTGTTTTCACCACAAGTTCTTAGGATAATTTTAGTAATTTTACTTTTAACAAATTGAAGAATTAAGACTTGCTCTCAACAATGAAATAAATTAGTCTTTAGTGTTTATACTAGACAGTATTAAAAAGTTTTGCATATTTTCTTTTTTTTGACTGTAATGAACACATGAATTTAACTTTGCTTCAATGAGAAATGCAAGCAGTTTCTAATGTAATCTTCCTAAACTGTTCTCACTGGTGCATAATACCTCTTGTAGGGCTAGTGGTTTTAAACATTTCAAAGGCATGGAAATCTCAAATGCAAATAGGTCTCTCAGTAATTTAAAATTCTTCACTTTCCTAGTATCTTTTTCTTAAACTAACACTTCCTGTATTGATGATTACTTTAATGCAGCAGACCATTTGTCAGAAATTGAAACCACTCTGATGGGAAATAAAATGTTAGGACATGTAAATTCCAATTAAATGCACTGCTGAACTCTGTTTCTTCAGCTGAGAAACTGGAAATAAAAACTTCAGGCTGTGACAGGACTTAAAAGATGCATTGATTGATAAGGCATGGTCCTTAAGTTTTAAACATTTAACTGGATGAAAAGAAATATAGAAATATAAGTAAAGATATATAGGTAAGAAATATAAATAAAAGAAATCGGAATAATAATCTGTGTTTATAAAATGAAACATACTTAGAGGTAAATGTTATGTGAATTTTTTTTCAGGAAACATATCGAATATTTAGCATGTTTAAGTTATTGGAAGATAATGCAGCAACCCAGTTTTGTTTTAAGCCTTATGATTAGTACCTTGCATTACTAAAGTTCTTTTACCATCAATGGAAAATGAGATGGCTGAACCTAGTTTGTTCTTTCATTCCTGAAGACTTTGAATTAATTAACTCAAGGCCAAAATTGTTAAGACCACTGAAGAAAGATAAGACTCGCTGGGTGAGACTTAGTGAGTAAACTGTGAAATGATACCAAAAAGAAAAAAACTTTTTGATATATGATCTTTTAATTAATAATAAGTTATTAATTTAAAACTCAATCAAAATCTTAAAATTTAGCTTGAATATAAATTACTAATATTTAAAGAAAAAGGAAAAATTATTTTTAGAGGAAACTTTGTCAAATTTCATAAACTAACTTTTAAAAGTTGTTTATTTTGAGTTACCTTTAAAAAAATTTTTAAGGCATTATTTTGAATATCTCATGTTGAAAAATTCTAATGGATATAAATCCTAAAATTCAATCACATGCAAATTGAGGTGATCTGCATAAAAAAGTATGCCTGTAATTGCAGCACTTTGGGAGGCCAAGGCGGGTGCATCACAAGGTCAGGAGTTCAAGACCAGCAGCCTGGCCAACATAGTGACACTTCAACTCTACTAAAAATACAAAAAATTAGCCAGGCGTGATGGCAGGCCCCTGTAGTCCCAGCTACTTGGGAGGCTGAGGCAGGAGAATTGCTTGAACCTGGGAGGCGGAGGTTGCGGTGAGCTGACATTACACCACTGCACTCCAGCCTGGATAACAAGAGTGAAACTCCATCTCAAAAAAAAAAAAAAAAAAAAAAAAAAAGAAAGAAAGAAAAGAAAAGAAAAAGAAAAACGTATGCTCTTCACATCTCATGCTAAAAGTGAAACTTGATCAAAGCTTCTTGGCTAATAGTACATCAGAATAAGAGCAAATGTTCAGTCACATCAATCAGCCTCCTCACTCCCCTCTTCATTTTTTCCCTAAATTAACCCATCTTGTATTTCTGAAAATATTCACATCTAGGAATAATGAATTTGATATTAAATAGCCTTTCTTATATTACATTTTGCTATGTGATACCATTTTAATGAGGTCTACCCCAGTAATATATATGAGTGAATTGCCTGTGGGTCTGTGTATGTGTGTGTGAGTGTGTATGCATTTAATTTTTTTGCCTTATTCTTTTATTATTTGACTGAAGGGGCAGTAGGTTGGAGGTTCATTTATGTTAGATTGTAGTAAATGCATATTTAATATATCACTAATTCAATATAGTTATAACAAGTTAACACTATTCAGCTGAACTCAACACATTTACTTATCACCAACATTTTGCTAGATGATTGGTGTCCAAACAGTTTTTTCTTGGTGACTGGCTGAATTGACAAGTTGTTTAAGTTTGGCTTCCCTCGACTACATTTATAGTTTTACTTATTTCGTAGATAGAAGGAGATACAAAGTATGACTAAAATTTTTCAAAAATACAAAATTATTTTTGCCATATACTAAAATGATTTTTACAAAAATTTTATGTTCTATAAAGAGCTAGTTTTTAGGAGTGTTGTACTAAGGAAATTTTGACTATAATTGTCTAGGTGTTTGGTGCCAATTATGCAATAATTTTGACCAAACCATTTAAATTTTCTCACAGTTCTGTTACGTATTAAAAACTATGATTTTAGCTTTCAGATTTACACTGCATGAGTTTCAGAGTTTTGGCCATGTGCTCTCTTTTTGAATATACATTCAGGCCAGGCATGGTGGCTCATGACTGTAATCCCAGCACTTTGGGAGGCTAAATTGGGAGCATTGCTTGATCCCAGGAGACCAGCCTGGGTAAAAAAGTGAGATCTTGTCTTGACAAAAATTCAAAAATTTAGCCAGGCATAGTGGCACATGCTTGTAGTTCCAGCTATCCAAGAGGCTGAGGCAGGAGAATCCCTTGAGCCTCAAAAACGGAGACAGCAGTGAGCCCTGTAGTAAAATCATGTAGGAATGTAAAAAGTGTTTACATTTTCCAAAATGGAATTCCCAAAAAGTTTTCCACAAGTATTTTGGATTAAAACAGCAATTTACCCAGTGAAATGTGATTAGAACATAGATGTTTACAAAATATTCAGTACCCACTTTCAATGGGACTGGAATTCTTAAAAATGACAGGCTTCAACTAAATAGATAATTGTTCAACTTCTGTTTTAGCCATACATATTTTCAGGAGAATATTTTTACATGTATATTACTGGGGGAACCAGCCCCCAATACTTCAATGTAGGTTATTTTCTATTTTCCTAAGTGTCAGCCGGTCTGAGAAATAAAGAGAATGAGAATAAAAGAGAGAAATTTTACAGCTGGGCCTCCAGGGGTGACATTACATGTCAGCAGGTTCTGTGATGCCCCTTGAACCGCAAAACCAGCAAGTTTTTATTAGGGATTTCAAAAGGGGAGAGGGGTACGAACAGGAAGTAAATCACAAAGATCACATGATTCAAGGGGCAATAAAAGATTAAAAGGGCAGAAGGGAGATCACAAGGTCAGGGCAAAATTAGAATTACTGATGAGGTTCCATGTCCCACTGGGCACACATTGTCTTGATGAACATCTTAACAGGAAACAGGGTTTGAGAACAGACAACTGGTGTGACTAGAATTCGCCAGGCTGGAATTTCCTAATACTAGCAAGCCTGAGGGCACTGCAGGAGACCAGGGCGTATTTCATCCCTTATCTTCAACCGCATAAGACAGACACTCCCAGAGCGGCCATTTCAGAGATCTCCCTCTGGGAATGCATTCTCTTCCCAGGGTTATTCCTTGCTGGGAAAATAATTCAGTGATATTTCTCCTATTTGCTTGCTGCAAGAAGAGAAATATGACTCTGTTCTGCCCAGCCCCACAGGCAGTCAGACCTTATGGTTATCTCCCTTTTTCCCTGAAAATTGCATTATCCTGTTCTTCTTCAAGGTGCCCAGATTTCATATTGTTCAAACACACATGTTTTACAAACAATTTGTACAGATAACACAATCATCACAGGGTCCTGAGGCAACATACATCCTCAGCTTATGAAGATGATGGGATTAAAAGATTAAAGATAGGCATAGGAAATTATAAGAGTATTGATTGGGGAAGTGATAAATGTCCATGAAATCTTCACAATTTATGTTCAGAGACTGCAGTAAAGACAGGTGTAAGAAATTATAAAAGTATTAATTTGGGGAACTAATAGATGTCCATGAAATCTTCACAATTTATGTTCTTCTGCCATGGCTTCAGCTGGTCCCTCTGTTTGGGGTCCCTGACTTCCCAAAACAGTACATGGTTCTTTATTTATAGAAATTCATATTTATCCATAAAAGGAGCACGATGTTTCTTATTTTACATTATTCTACAATATAGTATTAGTAAACTCTTAGTATCATTATTCATTGATGTAAAATAAGTCATGATTGGAAGTCCCATTTTGTTAGTGTGAAAACTAACAAACTCGCACCCATCAAAAGAGACCACCAAACAGGCTTTGTGTGAGCAACAAGCCTGTTTATTTCACCTGGGTGCAGGTAGGCTGAGTCCGAAAAAAGAGTCAGTGAAGGGAGATAGGGGTGAGACTGTTTTATAGGATTTGGGTAGGTAAAGGAAAATTATAGTCAAAGGGGGTTGTTCTCTGGTGGGCAGGGTCGGGGGTCACAAGGTGCTCAGAGGGGGAGTTTTTGAGCCAGGATGAGCCAGGAGAAGGAATTTCACAAGGTAATGCCATCAGTTAAGGCAGAAACAGGCCATTTTCACTTCTTTTGTGGTGGAATGTCATCAGTTACGGCAGGAACTGGCCATCTGGATGTGTATGTGCAGGTCACAGGGGATATGATGGCTTAGTTTGGGCTCAGAGGCCTGACAAAAACTGTTAGGCAAAATCTAGGCTTAAATGACAATTCTAATTTCGTTTAATAGTAAGTGACATCTTTAGGTCACATAAACCCACTAAGCTTGATTGTTGAATGAGATTAAAGTATTTCATTTTTATTTCACTTGGTTTTTTGAGCATCAAATAATGCCAATACAAATGAAAATTGTTTTCCTTACTGGAAACCAAACATACATGTTAAGTTTAGTTTAATTGGTGATGGAGTTCAGTGCACACTACCCCAAAATATGGCACATAGGCATGTGAGAAAGCTGCAGAAGCCAGGTGACTCTCACCTTCCACTCATCCTTTCTCTCCTGAAGCAGATAATAAAATGTGAGAAGGTCATTCTCTTACTTCCTCTCACCCTTCTCTTTTGAAACAGATCATAACAATGATATAGGAGTTAAGAAGGAATTACTTAGGCAAATAGCAAGGGCATGGGAGTCCTTGGTAAAGCTTTTCTTTTTAATGAAAAGCAGTCCCAAATTATTTTTCTTTCTAACAAACAGCAGCCTGTAAAATCGAGCTGCAGACATAGATACTGGCAGTCATGCCAATCATGTTCAATCAATCATGTTCAACCAATCATGTTCAAGATGGCAGCTCCATCTTCCCTTCTCTTTGTTAGCCACGTGTACAGTAAGAAGCAAACAAGATGTCACTGATCAACTGGAAAGCCCATTGTATAATAAGATCAGGGTGGGCAACCAAGCTTCCCCACACACTATGTAGATGTCATACCTGATTGAACCAATCTGTGAGCCCTACATAAATCAGACACTGCTTTCTGCAACCTGCCTATAAAATCTGCTGCAGTCTGCCGCCTCCCTCCTTTTTGGACATTTTTCTCTTGCAAGGAGCTGCTTTCCTCTCTCCTTTATTCTATTAAACTTTACACTCCTTAACCCACCCACATGTGTCCATGTACTGAATTCTTTCTTGGCACATGACAACGAACCCCAGGTTATATACCCCAGACAGCATAGCAGTTTCACCACCCTTCTTCAAACAGTGCACTCACCATACCCAGAGGAAAGCCACATCCTGATCCCTGCAGACACAGGTCCACAGAAAACTCTGAACAAACAGGACTTGCTAATTTCCATTAGTGTGTTGTCATAACATCATGCCTCCTTTGTCCAATCATACTTCACACATGACTGTCCACTCTTCATCAAACCTAGGCATAAAATTACACAAATTTTCCTGTTTCTTTGAGTCTTTATTTCCTTATGAAAGCTCCTGTGCCATACAAAGCTTATATTAAATACTTTTGTATGCTTTTCTTTTCTTAATCTGTCATCTGTTGTAAGAGCCTCAACCATGAACATTGCAATGGGTGAGGAAAAACATCTTTCTTCTTCTACAATCAATATAAATTTTCTTAATATGTCTTAATATTTCAACTAGCAACACATACACATACAAATATTTTCATGAATTATAATTACGTCCAAAACATTGTTGGCAAGGTCTATCCTAGTTATAAGCATCAGACAGAGAAATACATTGGGGTTTACTGCCAAAAAAAAAGTTCCCTTTGAAAGTGGCAGTGACTCATTTTCTCTCATGATGGAGGTCCCCTGGTGTCTGTGCCTGTATGTTGGAGTGAGGTCCAGGAAAAACAAGGCAAGACTGTTCTTATGCATAGATGTGCTTAACTTGCACCATTTTATCTTTTTGTCCAATTGTTTCTCTTATGTATTTATTTTTTTCATTCACACCCAGTCTTTAATTTTAGTGTATACTTCTAGTTCTAAAGTTGTTGATTTCAGAGAGGTTTCCTACTGCCTCCACGTGACATGAACACAACCTTGACACCACAGTGGATTCAGTTCTGGCATTGAACCTGGCCATCTATTTACTTGAATTAATTATTCCTAGGAATCTATTGATATTTTTTCTGTACTCAAATCCATGCTAAGGTTATCTCAAATATCAGAAATATTTTTATAATTTCAAACTTAAGGAGAGAAATTAGCTAAAATTCTGTTTTTTGAACTGTTATTTTATAAGATGTACATTCATCAGCCCCTTTTGGGCAAATTATAAATCTACCTCCTGAAGGGTGAAGGGGTGAGGTAAAATTTACAGTGCAAACACATCCCTGTAATATGCATTTTGTAAGAGAATTTAAATATATTTTCAGCCACATATGTTTTTCTCTTTGAATTTATTAAGAATTTTAAAACAACAGAATTATGGACTTTGTTTATATCCTTTCTTTCCCCCAAAAGCATATAAATACATCAGAAAATAACCAATAATATTAAAAAAATAGATTAGATATATGGTACACATAAGAAAAATAAGATAAACCCAGAGGTAGTGTTAATATGCAAATCCTACAGTTATAAAACATTCTACATATTTGCTAAAATGGACAACAAATTTGAGTCTAAAATATCTAACTGTCAAAGCAAAGATCCTTGCAGAGATATAGAATATCCTAAAGGACTAATAACAAACAGTTCCTCAAGAAAAAGCACAGCTCTCCTGATCCTAAGACTGAAATAAATTTCTCCTGTGAGCTCCATAATTGAAGGCTCTTAGAAGTGGTAGAGATATTAGTGTTCAGCCAGTTCAAGAACCTATTGAATGCCTGTATTCATTCTACTCTATCCTTTATAAAAGACCATATCTCTACTTGAATGAGTCCATTGGCAGAAAGCTCAGCACTAATACGACATTTTATTATTTAGCAGACAATTTCTAGATTTTTTAAAACAATGTATTCCATTTGTTTAGCCTCCTTTTATGTATAATCCTCTGGTCATAATTCTAAATCTCTGGAGCAAGGTAAAACAAGAGTACTCTTTATTCCACTTTTAAATAATTTAAGAATTGCTGTCAATGCTTCCTTATTCATGCATTCATTTATTTAAAAATTTGCACTGTGTTGCTAAAATTTACTAGGCACTATGCTATAAGTTCAGTGGATGTAACTGTGAACAATGAAAAACATAGCTCTCTAAGTCCCACAAGGTTGACAAAAAAAAAAAAATTAACATGTATCTGTAATTTTTCAGTTTCTCCTATGGACTAAATAGCAAGCGTCTCTCTCTTCAGAGGTGCTCTTTATCCTCGACTGCCCTCCTCTGTTCCCTGGTAGCTTGACTCTAATGGACTATATTAATGGGTCCTTTGCCTTTGGGATTCTAAATGGTTGGGATTCAGCCAGAGGTAAACAATAGAAAGGGGGAAAGACAGTTAAGTGATGTCATTTACTTCTTCAGTTAACTCCCTGTGAGGACACCATCAGTTTCATTCATCGGCCAAAGGTCACAGCTTCTGTGAGGTAGTTCTGTTTCCAGTGTCTTATTTTTTTAATTTTATTTTTCCATAAGTAATTGGGGTACAGGTGGTATTTGGTTACATGAGTAAGTTCTTTAGTGGTGATTTGTGACAACTTGGTGCACCCATCACCCAGGCAGTATATACTGCAACATATTTCCTGTCTTTTATCCCTCCCCATCCCCCATCTTACCCCCAAGTCCCTAAAGTCCATTCTCATGCCTTTGCATTCCCATAGCTTAGCTCCCACATATCAGTGAGAACATACATATTTGGTTTCCCATTGCTGAGTTACCTCACTCAGAATAATAGTCATCCAGGTCATTGCAAATGTTGTTAATTCATTCCTTTTTATGGCTGAGTAGTATTCCATCATACACACACACACACACACACACACATCAGACTTTCTTTATGCATTCATTGATTGATGGGCATTTGGGTTGGTTCCACAACTTTGTTATTATGTATTGTGCTGCTATAAACAAGTGTGTGCAAGTATCTTTTCTGAATAATCACTTACTTTCCTCTGGGTAGATATCCAGTAGTGGGATGATCTTTGACAAAGCAAACAAAAACATGAAGTGGGGAAAGGGCACCCTTTTCTTCAAATGGTGCTGGGATAATTGGCTAGTCACATGTAGGAGAATGAAACTGGATCCTCATCTCTCACCTTATACAAAAAATCAACTCAAGATAGATTAAGGACATAAACCTAAGACCTGAATCTATAAAAATTCTAGAAGATAACATTGGAAAAACACTTCTAGACATTGGCCTAGGCAAGGATTTCATGACCCAAAATTCAAAATCAATTGCAATAAAAACAAAGATGAATAGCTGGGACCTAATTAAACTAAAGAGCTTTTGCACAGCGAAAGGAACAGTCAGCAGAGTAAACAGACAACCCACAGAATGGGAGAAAATCTTTATAATCTATACATCTGACAAAGGACTAATATCCAGAATCTACAACGAACTCAAACAAATCAGTAAAAAAAAAAATCCCATCGAAAAGTGGGCTAAGGCTATGAATAGACAATTATGAACAGAAGATATACAAATGGCAAACAAACACATGAAAAAATGCTCAACCATCACTAATCATCAGGGAAATGAAAATCAAACCCACAATGCAATACCACCTTACTCCTGTGAGAATGGCCATAATCAAATAATCAAAAAATAGTAGTTGTTGGCGTGGATGCGGCAATCAGGGAACACTTCTACACTGCTGGTGGGAATGTAAACTAGTACGGCCTCTATGGAAAACAGTGTGGAGATTAAAGAACTACCATTTTTTTCCCAGTGTCTTATAATCAATTTCTCTCTCTGTTTGCCACTCGGTTTGCCTAGGGTCTCCAACTCTTTCTAGTTCAATAGTACTGAACATTCCCTGTGGTTTTCTTATACCTTGGGCATTTTTAAAAAATTGATATTTTATTTTACTGTATTTGTTTCCTCTTAGAACTGTGACAAGAATAATTTACCACACAGAAGTAATGCCAATCATATAATAAATGTATCTAATAAATGTCAAATAAAGAATTTTTTGGAACAAAATCCTAAAAGTTGATAATACCGAGTTCACCTTATTCTACGTCTTTTTGCCCTTCCCCCCTCCTCCTCCTTCCCCTCTTCCCCCCTCTTCCTTCTTCATTTTTCTCTCTCTCTCTCTCTCTGTGTGTGTGTGTGTGTGTGTGTATGTGTGTGTATTCTCTTGTTCCCATACGTAGAGAACCTTTGTAATTCTTGGAAACCAGATATTTGTGATTCATGAATTAACATAACTTTCATTAGGCAATTTTCTATGTGCTTCTAGACTCAATAAATGTCACTTCTTATTCACATTAACAAATTATAGTGAAAACTAAAATAGCTCAAAATTATATTAGTATAGTATAGTATATAGTATATTTATGTAGTCATAAAAACAATAACCTTTAAATGCTATTATGTATTTTTCCAGGAATACTTTAATTTGTCAAGGATATGATTAAAATGTGATGTCTAACGTTGTACAATAAATATATACTGAAAATACACCAATAGTTGTTTCATTGTCTTTATTTTATTGTAAATATATTTCATAATTAGTTGCCAATCATTCTTATTTTTATATACTAGCATAAATATGGCCAAACGTGGTAAAAAAAAAAAAAAAAAAAAGGACATTTGCACTCAGACCAATGATAATGCCTTCTGATTGATTTCAACTTTCTTTTGTTCACTTTTAATAGGATAAATTACTGAAGGAGATACTTTAGTTTTTCCCTGTTATTAGTTCTTTCATAGTGGAATATCTATGTCAGATGAAGACATATGTGATGAAATCACAAGACACATTAGTGGAGATACTCTCATGTTTTATAAGAGCCAATGTTGTGTGCTACATACTCAGACTAGAATTTAGAACATATTTTATGTCTGTAAATATTTTAGAATTGATTCACTAATGAATGATGCATTTGTAAAATGATATCCATGCAGTGTGGAGGTTATTAAAAATATGGACTGCTCACTTGAAATAAATGGGGACTTAATCGTCTACCCTACCATCATAATAGTTTGGAAATGAACAACACATGGAGGGAGATTATTATTGTCTGAACGTTCAAGAAAGCAGTGAGAGTGAAAAGCAAAACAAAAAATAAAAAATCAAGAATTAATATCTTATCTGAAAGAGAAAAGTAAAAGAGAATACCAATGTCATTTTCACTAATCAAGTCAATAGGAAGTCAAGAATTATGGATGAAAATTAAAAAATTAAAACATATTACCCATTTCCAAAACCTTTAATTAGGATTATCCTCTATTTTACCATAGAATACCCCTAAACTGACAATATTTTACTTTGATTGGTTGACAACAGAAGCAGCAGCCCTCTTGGCAGTCTGCTTGATGATGGTTTCATTCCCATATATGGAGAAGGTGATTGCAGATCACATTATCTTTAGCCAAGCAAAGAAGGCTGAAGTTTTGGAGCCTAGCAGATGAAAGAATCATTGAGAGATAGAATCACAGTCTTAAGGGCCTCTTGAACCTTGATCAGATGTGCTTGAAGTCCGCAACTTCTGTGCACTTTATGGAAATTATTTTTCACACATGTGACCTAGTAGTGTCCTTGCTTTTTTTTTTTTTTAAACACAGAAGAGTCTGGGTTTTGTGTTATTTACAGTTGGAAGCATCATAATGTATACTTGTGATCTCCCTATTATAAGCCTCTTAAAATTTTTTGATAAAAGGCAAAACTTTTTTTTCCAGGTATTAAATTTATATAATAATTTCTTAGCCCCGTTGAGGTTAATTGTACCCAAATACTATAGCTGCTAGAAAATGGAATAGTGTGTGTCAAATGGGAAGCATCAACAAAATTTGTGTTTTGGTATCTATACCTATAATTCATGCCACGCATGCACTTGTTGCATTCTCAACTAAATAAAACCTATTCATCTTTTCCCAAAAGAAAACATCCCAACATTTCTACCTCTTACTAAATCATGTCAGCTCTTTTTGTCAGTTCCAGCTGCATTACTTTATGGAACAACTATGACTAAGTAATGTACACAAATACATAAAAAAGACCAGGCACGGTGGTTCACGTCTGTAATCCCAGCACTTTGGGAAGCTGAGGCGGGCGGATCACAAGGTCAGGAGATCGAGACCATCCTGGGTAATACGGTGAAATCCCGTCTCTACTAAAAATTACAAAAAATTAGCTGGGCGTGGTGGTGAGGGCCTGTAGTCCCAACTACTCGGGAGACTGAGGCAGGAGAATGGTGTGAACCCGGGAGGTGAAGCTTGAAGTGAGCTGAGATCGCGCCATTGCACTCCAGCCTGGGTGACAGAGTGAGACTGTCTCAAAAATAAAATAAAATAAAATAAAATAAAATAAAATAAAATAAAATAAAATAAAATAAAAAAACAATGGTGGATAGAAAGAGGGGTGACAGAAATAAGAATTATTATTTGCAGAAAGATCAGAAAACTTGTATCACACCTTACTTCAGGAATAGCAAAGAACTTTTCAATTAGAATAAGCAATTTTGGGCCAGGCGCGGTGGCTTACGCCTGTAATCCTAGCACTTTGGGAGGCCAAGGTGGGCAAATCACGAGGTCAGGAGATTGAGACCATCCTGGCTAACACGGTGAAACCCTCTCTCTACTAAAAATAAAAAAAAAATAGCCAGACGTGGTGGTGGGTGCCTGTAGTCCCAGCTACTCTGGAGGCTGAGGCTGGAGAATGGCGTGAACCCGGGAGGCGGAGCTTGCAGTGAGCAGAGATCGTGCCACTGCACTCCGGCGTGGGCGACAGAGCGAGACTCAGTCTCAAAAAAAAAAAAAAAAAAAAAAGAGAATAAGCAGTTTTGAATTAAAATAGTTAGAATAGGCAGTTACGTGAGCTGCTTGGCTAGCCAAACCAGAGGTACGCAGGTTTACCCTCTTACAAGGTTCTTGTATGTGCAGTGTCCTCTGAATACCTTTTGCCTATTTGAAGCAACTGCTCTGTACTTTATTGTCACTTTCATAATGTCATTTTGGGGTTTGTATAACCTCATCAGCCAAATTCATATTGATGATAATGTATGTGTCTTGGTACATTTGTCTTTTAAAAAACTGTTAGTAGGCTTCTGCTAGTATGGCCAACATCTAACAACAGAACCCCTGCCTAGCCATAGTTTTTATATTAGAAGCAGGCATAGATGTATCCCGTTGCCTACGGAATTGGTCTTGGTGCCTTAGTGATTTGTCTATCACACGGAGAAATGGCTTCACATTTTAGTCAAATTCAATCTGTCTTGTGGTATGGAGGCAAAGTTATATTTATTCTTTTTCTTCAGAAATGTAAGCATGTTATTTTTAACTGTAGAGAGCCTTGGCATATGAGAATCCTCCTGAGTCTCCTGCTAAGGTTCTCACCTCCATGTGTGATCTAGCACCAACTTCATATTTTATAAAGCTTTTTTGTACATCTGGATGAGCCAGATATGTCCAACCTCCATACACCATTGAAAAAGTGTTTTAATTATTATTAGAACAGAGAGTTTGCTTTTATTCAGATACTTTTGAAAATTATTCCTGCTCTAAAACCTACTCACATCAATCAGTTATGTAGAACTGTGTGAAAGAAGGAGGAGTTATTTTGGGAGCAGAGGGAATTTCTATAATACCTTGAAATTACACTAGTTAAAAAACTGTAATGTGATGTTATAAGCTTAACCATGTTAAATAGAAAATGACATTTGAAATGGTGACAATATGTCTTCCAACTTTGGAAAGCTCTTTTATGAACAGTTATTTTATTACATGGATTTGGCTTTGGAATAAGAGGTTCATGAATGTAGAGGATACGAGTTCATCTGCAAAGACTAATTTCTGTATGTAGTTAGATAGAAGTGAGTTTCTAACTCACAGGAGTGGCAACTTCACTGAAATATTAAATCCAGAGGGGACAATGACTCTTTTTTTTTTTTTTTTTTTTAGACGGATTCTTGCTCCTTCACCCAGGCTGGAGTGCAGTGGCGCGATCTCTGCTCACTGCAAGCTCCGCCTCCCGGGTTCACGCCATTCTTCTGCCTCAGCCTCCCGAGTAGCCAGGACTACAAGGCGCCGGCCACCTCGCCGGGCTAGTTTTTTTAATATTTTTAGTAGAGACGGGATTTCACCCTGTTAACCAGAATGGTCTCGATCTCCTGACCTCATGATCCACCCGTCTCGGCCTCCCAAAGTGCTGGGATTACAGGCGTGAGCCACTACGCCCTGCCGACTCTATTAATAGTTTATAAAGTCAGCCAGTATGTTCAGACTAATATCACCTTGTGGTGTATTTGTTATAAAGCTAACTAAATAACTTAGGTCATTAAACTACTAAATGAATTAAAAGTCACAATCATAGTGGAGGATTATTCCTACACATATTATCTGGTTATTCTATTATTTTTTGTCTTGCTTTAGGACATCCCTTTCAATAATGAAATCTCAAATTTTGGAACACTACAAATTATCATCCTGGTTGTCTACCTTTAAAAGTTATGAAATATACAGTCATTACTACAAAAGTAATTATTCATTTTGCTCACCTAAAATACATACTCATATATGAATGTTTTTCAACTATTATGATAAATATTTTTTCAAAAAGAGGCATTCTAGTTTGAATAAAATGTTATTAAACAAAATATAAGATGAGGATTAATAAATTTAAATTTTATTGGAAGCAGCAAGATAGAGAGGAAAATAAATTTGTAGTCACCACTCATTAAATGTTAAATCACTGTTTAATTATTATATCTTGCTGTTTCATTTTCTTCCTTTATAAAATGGAAAATTTCCTGTTTTTGTAAGACTGTACTAGAATACTAAGTGCATTTTATGTTGCCTCTCACAAATATGTCTTTAATGAATATGTTTTTCAACTGTTCTCCAATTAAGTCAGAATCATTTGCAGAAATATTCAAAATAGTATTGCATAAATAAAAATGCATATCTTTATGTGTGTTTAGAAATAATCACTTTATATCTTGCTAGAGTCTTTTAAAACCATATTTTTCACTAATTAATATGGCAGCATTCAACCTTCTGTAACCATATGAATTTTTATTATGATTTAACTGTATTTGTATCTTACTAATGCAGTAAACAAATTGAAATCAACCAGCTTTTAAAAAATTGCTCATTTTACAATCTTTTATCATTATAACACTCCTTATGAAAAATATCTTACTTACTAAAATAATTGACAGTTATAAAATGAATGTGCTCTTTATTGCCTAACTTGTCAGAAAGTTTTGATGCATTTTATTATCTATAAACATTTAAATTTCCAGTGACCCCTTTCTTGCAATGATTCATTGTTTATGCATCATAAAGTTGTTCTGTTATCTATCATTATAAAACAGATAGGCATACTTTTTCAAGAGTTAACTGAAAGTCAACTTGTAATGATCAATAATATTCATATTAGTCATTGTCAAAGAAAAGCAATATTAAATTCAAGAGCAATGTGATTTAGTTGAAAGAGCCTAGATATATAAATTACCTATCATGGATTGTGCTTCTGGTTTTTCAGCCAGAAGCAGAAATGAAACGGATGTTAAATTTATCAAAATCCCTTTTGAAAATATGGAAATGCAGGCCTAATGGATAAAGTGATAGCTCAGGATCCTAACAGAAATTATGAAAGCAGAATTTAAGTTTATTTGTTTTTCTGGCTATACAACACTTTAAAAATTGTCTTTATAAAGTACATAATAAAACAAAAAACAAAAACTAAATGAACTTCCTTCAAGCTCATGCATCCATCTAGGTATACTCCAAACTTCCTAAGCAAAGGATATTGAGCAAGTTCAATCCTCACTCTTGTTATAGTCTTCACTTTTCAATTCACCACAAAATATAGACTTACAATCATACTTTTGCAAGTTACTGATCTTTTCAATTCAAATTATTAATCCATATGTAACATTTCAAACATTTTTATCTGTTACTAAACTTGGCTCACTGTGACTTATATAAATCCTTACTTTTTATTTTTTCTGCTATTCTTTTTCTTTTCTAAACCCTCTACACAGATTCTTATTTTTATTTATATTCTCAAAATGAGATTCCTACTACAAAGAACAAATTGGGAAAATGCTGTCAGGCAGACAACTAATAGTATTCCGCTACATGAAATTATTTGTGGATATTATCTTATTAGACATTTCTGCAGCATTTATTCATTTACCTCATTAAAATTCTCCCATTTTAGAGTAAGTGGTTCCATATATTCTTTCTTCCCACTTCCCGTGTTGATCTTTGTAATTTTATCGACTTTAATTTTCTATTCATATCTAACATATTTTTCCCTGAAACATTTAATTTTATTTTTTCTTTTCACTCCTCATTTGTTATGAAACTAATTCCAATAGTTTCAGTTTTGTGTGCTACATGTTTTATATTTACATTCTATATTCAGCCTATTCTTTTTCATTTTTTGGTTCCCTTAGACTCAGGCAGAAAGCATCTGCTGACGTGGGCCCCAAGCTGAAAAGGGACAGTATTTCATACACACATGTACGTGAACATATATACACAGAGAGAGAGAGAGAGTAACACACACACACACACACACACACAGAGAGAGAGAGAGAGAGAGAAAGAAATTCTTGCTCTATTTCCTAGGAACTAAGGCTACCATAAGAATGCTGTGAAGAGACATTGGCTGTATCTGTGCCAATGATGTTGAGAGACACCGCTTCAGAATTCGGGGCTAGTTTAATTAACAGAAGCGAAAAGACACATCTTTTATCTTTTCAAATCTTTCCTCTTAGAGCAATCAAATTAATAATTCTTGCATAACAAAGTATTATTTTCCAGTAGAGTCAAGCATTAATTTTCTTGATTGTCTCCATGCTCTACTTCTTGGTTCCAGAAATGCCCAGTGAGTGTAACATTTACAAACATTGAACATGGTAACTGGGAAAGACTTTGGAATTTTAAACAATTTATAAATACATATGTGTATATATGTGAGAGTGTGTATATATACATATGCATATGTATAGTTATAGCATATGTGAGTTCTTTGACAATTACATGATATTAAATACAAGAATTGTGAATAGTTTTATATTCAATAAATTATGTAATATAATACATTAACATTTTAAAAATAAATTACAACAATTTTAGTGTTGTTTAAATAAAAGGCTTTCAAATTGTATTAATGGCTCTAAGGGAGATGGTAATGAAAAATTACTGTTTTTATATCAGTCAAATTTTGGCAAAAAGCCCAGAAATTTTTTGTTTTCATTGTCAGTACATAGTTTAAATTTGTCACCATGAGACATAAGATCAACAAATGAATAGCCATTACATGTTTATATCAATTAAAAAATTATGCAGGATATTTCTGGACCTGCTTGCAGTCAGAATATCTTTATGATCCCATCATACCTCAAAAATATTCTCAAAAACTCAGAGAGGTTGCCTTTTAAATACTCTTGACTCAATAGTATTTACTTTAGACGAGACACTAAATAAACTAACGGAAGTAAGAAAAAAAAACTATCCCTTATATGAAGAGAGAATTAGAATTCTAAATGAAATTGTCTTAGATTTACACTGCTCAATTAATGACTGTGATGTAGTTTCAGAATATGTATATAACACATATCATTTACATATATTATATATACTATATATTTAATGATACAGAATATTATATTTATATATGCTAAATATATTGCAATAGCTTAAAATGACGATTCTAATGTGGATATTTTAATTTTAAATAATTTTTAAAATATTTTTCAAGCTCGTAGAAATTATGTTTTTTCTTGAATCAAAAGAGTTAACATATGAAATGTACACTAAGATTTTATTCCAATAACGTTTTTAAGAATTTAGAAAATGGCCGGGCGTGGTGGCTCACGCCTGTAATCCCAGCACTTTGGGAGGCCGAGGCGAACAGATCATGAGATCAGGAGTTCGAGACCAGTCTCACCAACATGGTGAAACCCTGTCTCTACTAAAAATATAAAAATTAGCCAGGCGTGGTGGCACATACTTACAATCCCAGCTACTCAAGAGGCTGAGGCAGGAGAATCACTTGAACCCAGGAGGTGGTGGTTGCAGTGAGCTGAGATCACACCACTGCACTTCAGCCTGGATGACAGATCAAGACTCCATCTCAAATAATAGTAATAATAATAATAATAATGAAAAAATAAGCAAAAATGATGATGAAGGAGAAAATAAATGTAAACTAGTCTACAGTTTAGTTAGAAACTATATCCTGAGCACTATAGATTAAGGTGAAATCTCAATGGGAAAATATTTGAATAAATTGAGAAGTTTTTCAACAAATGAGTAATATAGTGCTACTATCTTTGTTAGAATAATGATTAAAATATTATAGAAGATAAACCTGAGGGATACTATATAGATCTAAATAATCCAGTTGTCTTCACAATTTTGCCAGCTTTGGCCATATACCAAAAGTTTATAACTCATTCTTTCTATTTTCTTTATTTTTTTGTGTGTACACAGCAGGTGTATATATTTATGGTGTACATGAGATACTTTGATACAGGTAGGCAATATGTAAGAATCTTGGTAAATGTTTTGAGGCATTCTGAACAAAGAATAAATGATATCCCGCCGTGATAAACAAGGTATCCACCCCCTTTAGCACTTATCCTTTGTGTTCCAAACAACTCAATTATACTCTTTCAGTTATTTGAAAGTGAATAATTAAATTACTATAGATTATAGTTACTCTGTTGGATTATTTTTCCAGTGCGAATGTATGGTTGTCAAGTTGGAGAATAAAATAAATATTATTTAGTTGTTGGTTAGTTTAATATGCAAATTTTAAGCATTTAGCATGTTATAGTTTAAACACTATTTGAACTCTTGCCCTAGGTAAAAGTATAGATATACATACACATTTCATAAGGATGCCACTTTTATAATACATCTAAATGTGAGTTTATGTTTATTCCTTCCAGAATTTTCTTCCCGTGTGTCTTGGCCCAGTGAATGGGGCCATTATTCATCGAGCTGAGTGAGTCTGAAAGATTCAATTCATGTGACTGGTGCCCCATACATCATCCTCTCTTACTGAGTCAAAGACATTGCTTCCACAGTTTTTCCTTCTCACTCCCTTGCATCTTAATTTTTTTTATTAACCACTTTATCTTTTCCATATGCACAAAAAATTGTATTCTTACTCATATTTTACCAGAGAAAAGGCATTCTCTTAACTGCAGTTCCTTTTTAAACATCCCACTCCATTACTTTTCTCCCCATTACAATAAATTATTTTGAAAGAATTGTCCATATTTCTGGAGACAAACTCTTCTCCTCCCAAAACTTTTAACCTTAATGTTATTTACTCGCTCTTTGCTTTTGTGCCTGTATTGCTTATTATCTTCAAATACATTATTGTTTTCTATCTATTATATGTATTGAGTTATCTGTATTTCCCTAAAATATTACTTTCATAATGTCAGTGATTTTTTTCTCTCTCTTGTTTGTTCATGGTTACCAAGTGTCTATAAAGTTGTTAAGCATAAAATAGGAGCTTAATAGACATTTGTTGAAGGAATTAATACAGGAATTCTTGGTTTTCACCTGTCCCTCAGCATCCTGATGTGCTTAACATTCACTATCTGTGTCACATCTCTTTATTCTATCCACTTCTTTTTATTCTCACTGACAGCACTTTCCTCTAAAACACTGTTATTTTTTGGCATAGTTTATTTGAAGAGTTCCCTGATTGCTTTTCCTATCTTAATTTCATCTTTCTCTCATCCTATCTTTACAATGAGTGACCTTTCAAAAACACGTTTTATTCACTAATCTCTGTACGTAAATATAGAACACTTGACTGCTGTCTATAAAATAAAATTTTCTGCTGTGTTGTACAGGGAACTTTTTGACATGGGCACTGCTACCCTTTTTAGTCTTAGATACCACGTGCTCCACATGTCATTATGAGTCTCACTAATTCCTGCTGTTCAACACTTACTCAGTTCCCTTTTCAGCTTGAAACTAAAAAGGTATGCTTGAAGTTACCCATCCTGTCTTTGCCACCCATTCTCTCACTTCAGAAAAGAATACATCCAGGTCTACACATTACAGAATATGATAAATTAATAAAATAAATATTTGTGATGAGAATACAGTTGTTTTAGTAGCTTTCTTCACATTTTCCCTTTTATTATTTTTCATCTCACTGCAACCTCCACCTCCTGGGTTCAAGTAATTCTCCTGCCTCAGTCTCCTGAGTAGCTGGAACTACAGGCATGTGCCACCACACCCAGCTAAATTTTTGTATTTTTAGTAGAGACAGGGTTTCACCATATTAGCCAGGATGTTCTGGATCTGACCTCATGATCCACCCTCCTTGGCCTCACAAAGTGTTGGGATTACAGGTGTAAGCCACTGTGCCCAGCCACACATTTTCCCATTTTCTTAAAGAAACCCATAGTGGTTTCATTCATCTCTTAAGCAGTTGAGTTGATAAAAATCCAGTCACCATTTCAAAGGAGATATACTCAATTACTTACAACCACCAACTGGAAGAGTAACCATTACTTTTGAAGCACAGTTAGGCAGGTGTCTGTATGGTAGCCAAGTAAACAAGACTTCTATGTAACATATGCTGGTTCTGGATGCTCTACTGCCTAGCTCTTGTTCTAATGTTCCATGATACAACACCTCAGCTGGCTCTGTCTGCATGGTCTGAGGCTGGGTTCTGAACAATCCAAGAGCTTGGAGGCCTTTGAACAGGACTGGCTACAGGGCATTGCAAAGTCAATCAAGTGCCAACAAAACCATAAATATTTCTTGAATAAACAAATGATTTTTGATACATAAATTTTGTGCTTAAGTGCTACATAAATGATTTGGTTTATATAGACAACATATATTAATGTTTTCCACTCTATTCTTATTATATTAATGTCATTTTGCTGTATATTTACCTTTATGTTTCCTCTTTTCTGTTAAATTTAATTCCCTATGCACTTGTCTACATCGAATGCACTAGACATCTCTCAGCTAGTCCTGCCTAAATCTGTTCATCATTTTACTTCTTTCTTTTTAATAATTTCAACTTGTATTTTATATTCAGGGAATACATGTGCAAGTTTGTTACATGGGTGTATTGTGTGACACTGAGATGTTTGGGGTGTGAATGATCCTGTCATGAAGATAGTGAGCATGGTACACGATAGATAATTTTCAACTCTTGCTGCCATTCCTCTCTCCATTTTCTGGTACTCCTGAGTGTCTATTGTCTCCATCTTTATGTCCATGCCTGCTCAATGCTTAGCCACTACTTGTAAGTAAGAACATGCAGTGTTTGCTTGTCTGTTCCTGCATTAATTTGCTGAGTATAATGGCTTCCAGCTGCATCCATGTTGCTGCAAAGGGCATGATTTTATTCTTTTTTATGGCTGCATAGTATTCCATGGTCTATATATAACACATTTTCTTTTTTATCCAGTCTACTGTTGATGGGCACTTAGGTTGGTCCTCTTTCTTTGCTGTTGTGAATAGTGCTGCAATAAACACACAAGTGCATAGTCTTTTTGGTAGAATAATTTATTTTATTTTGGATATATAATCAGTAATGGGTTTCTGGGTCAAATGGTAGGTCTGTTCTAAGTTCTTTGAGACATCTCCAAACTGCTTTCCACAGCAGCTAACCTAAAACACATTCTCACCAACAGTTTTAAGTGTCCCCTTTTCTCTCCAGGCTCACCAGCGTCTGTTGTTTTTTGACTTTTTAATAACAGACATTGTAATTGGTGTGAGATGGTATCTGATTGCAGTTTTGATTTGCACAAAACAAATGATTAGTGATGTAGAGCATGTTTTCGTATGTTTTTTTGCCATTTACATGTCTTCTTTTGATAAGTACCTGATTATGTCTTTTGCCCAGATTCCGGATATTAGATATTTGACAGTTTGCAAGTATTTTCTCTCATTCTGTAGACTGTCTATCTACTCTGTTGATGGCTTCTTTTTTCTTTTGCTACACAAAATTCTTCAGTTTAATCAAGTCCCAATTGTGAATTTTTATTTTTCTTGCAATTACTTTTGAGGACTTAATCATAAATTATTTTCCAAGGCTGATGTCCAGAATGTTGTTTTCTAGGTTTTCTTCTAAGATTTTTACAGTTTGAGGGCTTACATTTAAGGATTTAATTCATCTGGGGTTAACTTTTGCATATGGTGAAAAGTAAAAGTACAGTTTCAGTTTTCTGCATAGGGCTAGTCAGCTATTCCAGCATTATGGAATAGAGAATTCTATCCCCATTGCTTATTTTTGTCAACTTTGTCCAAGATCAGATGGCTGTGCAGATCAGATGCAATGTTATTTCTGGTTTCTCTACTCTGTTCCATTCGTCTATGTGTGTGTGCTTTTGTTTTTGTTTTCTACCAGTACCATGCTGTTAAATCTGTTTAAAACTAAGACCATTTGATGTAGTTTTGCTAATATGAAATTCTTCTCTACTTTTCAACAATGCTAGATGCTTAAGTATGATATATAGATATATATGTATATTTTGTTTACTTTTTCATTTCATTACACCTCACTATTTCATTTACTTTTCCTTGCCCCAAAAGGCACAGTTGAAAATCTTTATACATGCATTTTGTAGCTGAAGATAAACTTAGCCAAATAATATTTGTTGTGTAGAAGTGTGACATCTCAAGTTTCCCAAAAGAAACCATTATTAACATATGAAAAGATGAATAGCTTCAGATGAGGTATAATATTGTATTTCATTGCCTAACATACTTGTCACATTATATCATCGTGTACCTTCAAGCACTATAATCATTATGGTGTCTTAGAGCTTGAGCTTGATACATAGCTACGAACATTTTAGTATATTATTTTCACTAAAATAGGTTTATGTTTCTAATATATGAAATTGGCCTCTAATGAGTACTGACCCCATTAATTGTGATATTACATGAACTAATTCACACCAAATGCTTTCACAGTACCTGATACTGAGTATGGGCTATACATTTTAGCTATTACTATAGGCCTACATTCTTTCAATCTTTGAATATATTTTTTCACAAAGACTTTGAAAGTATGTATATATATAGGCATATCTAATTTAAAAATTAAAAAAAAACTTTGACTACACAGGATACATAAAGCCAGATTTTGTATCTTGTACTTCTACTAAACTTAGAAATAATATTGAGGTGTAAGATAAAATTAGAGTGCTGCTTAGGAGAAAAGAGAAGAGATGGCTGTGCTTTCCTAACTAGGGAAATTAAGAAAAATTTAGAGGTTATTGGTTATAGGGTTAATGTCATTATAAGATTAGTAAATAATACAAATAAGGGTTTGTGCATGGAAATTTTCAGAAGAAATGACAAAAATTTTTACTCTTTTACAAACTTATGTACACACATACATACATATGCACCACCAATTTTCAAGGTGTGTTTTGGCATGTGATTCAAAGTCTCATGTGCCCTTGTCTTGTCAATGTGTGTAACAGCTTCAAATAATAGCCCATGATAACTTGGGATTATTTGTGGAACAGCATTCTAGAGATATACATTGTCAAAGATATTCCAGATTAAAAACTGGATTATAACATCCTGTTACAACTTCATCATAACAAACCTCATCAATGCATGAGGTTTGTATCATTTTAAAGGTTGAAGGGCAAGGGTTTAGAGCAGAGGTCATTGAAATATGGACCATATACCAATTCCTGTCTGTTGCCTGTTTTTGTAAATCAAGCTTTATTAGACCAGAGTCATCCTTATTGGTTTACAAGCAAGCAGCCATAGACTGCTTTCCTGCTATAAGAGAGAGTTAAATACTTTCTGCAGAAACCATATAGCTCACAATCTTAAGATATTTACTACTTGTTAAATAGTAATTTACCAAGTAATAGATATTTACTACTTGGAGACTTGGTAAATGTTTGAGGCATTCTGAACAAAGAATAAAAAGAAGCTTAAACAAATTTATTTAATAAATTAATTCCCACATGCAATTTAGTTAAAATAATTTAATAGTTGTTAAAATTTTAATTAATTTTTGTGGGTACATAGTAGGTATATCTATGAAGTACATGAGAAGTTTTGACACAGACATGCAATGTGTCATAATCACATCAGGGTAAAAGAGGTATCCATAACCCCAAAAATTTATCGTTAGTGTTACAAACAATCTAATTACACATTTTTAGTTATTTTTAAATGCTCATTTTTTTTTTTACTATAGCTATCCTATTTTGCTAGCAAATACTAGGTCTTACTCATTTTTGCAAACTACTTTTCATATCCATTAACCATCTCCACTTCCTTCTTACCACCACCACGATACCCTTTCCCAGACGCTGATACACATCCTTTTATTCTCTGTCTCCACAGTTTAATTATTTTAATGTTTAACTCCCACAACCAAGTGAGACCCTGTCAAGTTTTTGTTTCCATGACTAGATAATTTCACTTAACATAATGACCTTCAGTTCCATCCATGTTGTTGCAAATGACAGCATCTCTTTATTTCAATGGCTGAATAGTACTTTGTTGTGTCAATGTACCACATTTTCTTTATGTTTCCTTCTGTTGACGGACACTTAGGTTGCTTCCAAATCTTGGCTATTGTAAATAGTGCTGCAACAAACATGGCAGTGCAGATATCTCTTCATGATATTTATTTTCTTTCTTTTGTGTATATATCTAACAGTGGAATTGCTGGATCCTATAGTAGCTCTATTTTTAGTTTTGAAGAATCTCCAAACAGTTCTCTGTAGTGATTATACTCATTTACATTTCCGCAGTGTATGAGGGTTCTCCTTTCTGTACATCCTCGCCAGCATTTGTTATTGCCTGTCTTTTAAATAAAAACAATTTTATTTGAGATGATATCTCAAATGATATATCTTTTTGAGATATATCATATATCATTTGAGATGATATCTTATTGTAGTTATGATTTCCATATCTCTGATGATCAGTGAGGTTGAGCACCTTCTCATATACCTGTTTGCCATTTGTATCTCTACTATTGAGACATATCTATCAGATGTTGCACATTTTTTTAAGAAAATGAGATATTATTTTTTTCCTATACAATTGAGCTCCTTATATATTCTGATTATTAATCAATTGTCAGATTGGTAGTTTGCAAATATTTTCTCTCATTCTGTGGATTGTCTCTTCACCTTGTTGATTGTTTCCTTTACTATGCATAAGTTTTTTAATTTAATAGGATCCTGTTAGTCCATTTTTACTTTGGGTACCTGTGCTCGTGGTTGATTCCTCAATAAATCTTTGCCAAGTCCAATGTCCTGGATAGTTTCTCCAGTATTTTCTTCAAATAGTTTGATGTCTTAGATTTAAGTGTTTAATTCATTTTGATTTTATTTTTGTATATATAGAGAGATAGGGGGTCAAGTTTCATTCTTCTGTGTATAGATACCCAGTTTTCCCAGCATCTTTATTGAAGAGCCAGTACATTCCCCAATGTTTGTTCTTGGCACCATTGTCAAAAATGAGTTTACTGTAAATGTATGGATTTATCTCTAGGATCTGTATTCTGTTCCACTGATATATTTGTCCATTTTTCTTCCAGTACCATGCCATTTTTGGATACTGTATCTCTGCAGTATAATTTAAAGTAAGGTAAAATGATTCCTTCAGTTTTTATTTTTTTTTTCTTTTTTGTTTATGATAGCTTTGGCTATTCTAGGTCTTTCATGACTTCATATAAACTGTATACTTTTTTTCTGTTTCTGTGAAGAATTTCATTATTTTTTTAATGGGAAATGCAATAAATCTATAAATTACTTTGGGTGGTATAGGTATTTTAACAACATTGATTCTTTCAATCCATAAACATGGAATATCCTTCCATTTTTGTGTGTTGTCTTCAGTTTCTTGCATCAATGTTTTATACTTCTTACTGTAGAGATCTTTCACTTCTTTAGTTAATTTCTAGAAATTGTATTGTATTGTAGCTATTGTAAATAGGGTTATTTTCTTGATTTCCTTTTCAGATTGTTTGCTGTTGGCATATAGAAATCCTACTTATTTTTGTACATTGAATGGTATCCTGCAACTTTACTGAATTTATTTATTAGTTCTAATTGTCTGTTTTGGTAGAATCTTGAGGTTTTTTCAAGCATAAGATTATATCATCTGCAAACAAAGGTAATCTGACTTCTTCCTTTCCAATTTGGATGCCCTTTCTTTCTTTCTCTAGCCTATTTGCTCTAGTTAAGACTTTCAGTCCTATGTTGAATAACAGGGGTGCAAGTGGGCATTCTTACAATGTTTCTGACCTTAAAGACTTTCACTTTTTCTCCACTCAGAATCTAATACTAGCTATGAGCCTAACAAAAGCCAGGTGTGGCTTTCATTATGTTAAGATACGTTCCTTCTACTCCCACTTCTTTGAAGGCTTTTATCATGAAAGGATGTTGCATTTTATCAGATGCTTTGAAGCATCAATTGACATCATATGATTTTGTCCTTATTTCTGTTGATATGATGTGCCACATTAATTGATTTGCATATGTTGAATAGTCCTTGCATCCCTGGGATTAATCACACTTGGCCATAATGAATAATCTTTTCAATGTCTTGTTGAATTTGGTTTGCTAGTGTTTTGCTAACAATTTTTGCATCAATATTCATCATGGATATTGGCCTGTAGCTTTATTTTTAAATTAATTTTGAGGTATTCTTTGTTTGGTTTTGGTATCAGAGTAATACGAGTATTGCAGAATGCATTTGGAAGCATTCCCTCCTCTTCTATATTTTGAAATAGTTTGAGTAGAATTGGTATTAGTTCTTTAAACATTTGGTAGAATTCAGCAATGAAGCCATCAAGTCCTGGGCTTTTCTTTGCTGAGAAACTTGTTATTATAGCTTTGATATTGTTACTTGATATTGGTCTCTTTAGGTTTTGAATGTCTTCATCATTTAATCTTGGTAGGCTCTAAGTGTCAAGGAATTCATCCATTTCCTCTAGAATTCACCAGTATATTATCTTATAGTTGCTCATATTTGCCACTAAAGAGTCTTTGGATTTCAGTTGCTATTTCCCCTTTTTCATCTCTGAATTTATTATTTGGATCTTCTGTCTTTTTCTCTTAGTCTCACTAAAACTTTGTTAATTTTCTTTACATTTTCAAAAAAAAAAAAAAACTATTTCATTTATCTTTTGTATTGTTTTCTTCATTTCAAATTCATTTATTTCTGCTCTGATCTTTATTATTTCTTTTCTTCTACTAATTCAGTGTTTGGTTTGCTTTTGCTTTTCTAATTCTTTATGATGCAGTTAGGTTGTTTATTTGATGGTTTTCCTATTTTTTGATGTAGGCCCCTACAGCTATTAACTTCCTTCCTAGTATTGCTTTTGCTGTATCTCATAGGTTTTCCAAATTTCTTAGATTCTTCTCTAACCCCTGAGCAGGGAAACCCCATCAACTAGCCACAAAATGACTAATATTAAATTTCTCAAGAGAACAAACATTTTCAATTATATTTTAATTATATTTGTCATATTTATTTAATTTTAGTAAGTAAAAAGCAGAGAAAGTATTTTATATCTGAGTTTGTTAGGTAATATTAACGCTAATGTGCCTTGACAACAGGATGCTGGGTTTTTTTGCCTCTCTCATCAGTGTTCCCTGAATTTTGCGTTCATGTCTCCACCAATAATTCATAAAGATGTGCTTTGTCATAATCACATGAACAACATATAGATTTGAAGTATGCGATACACCATTAAATTATTTTAGATTTTATTTTTTAAATATGTTTCATTTATGTAATGTATGATAATGTACTCAAACCTTTTTTTGAGTGATCATAATTTTTTTTGTCTTTTCTGGGGAGGAGGCTGGCTTCTCACTCTCCGTTTCTTCCTCATTATTTATTATATCAACCCATGTTGACAAGCAACAATCTCTATTGTAATCTCCATGCTCATGTAAGTATTTACAAATGTATATGTGCACATATTTATATTCATGCCCAGAGTGTTATTTTTACTAAAATGTAATCATACCTTCACCTTTCTGCATTTGTTTTACATTTTCTCACTCAACAATAGCCTCTGCAAATGTTTCTGGTAAATTACAAATTTATAATTTTTAACTGAGTCATTTTTATTGATTGGTATGTAAAATCATTTCATAAATTGTACTGACAGCCATTCACTTTGTTTTGCAAGTTTTTGAAACTGTAAATCATACTACAATAAATATTTTGTGCAAGCTAAAATATCTTAGATATTTTTTACATTCCTGTGATTTCATTTCTATTTTAAAAATTCCAACAATGAGATTGTTAGATTAAAAGGGTATCCCTAATGTTACCCTAAAAATATTGTTGAATTATATTTTGTAATTCATATGTATATGTATATATTGAGATTTACACTTAAACTGTTCTTATCAGCTTACTAATAACTAATTTCATTATTATAATTGCCACAGCTGTAGGTTAGAATTGCTTGTGAAACAGATCTGTTAATTACATAATAACTTCAGCATTAAATTGAATTGATAGAAGCCCTTTCTAAACTATCAATTTTTAATTTCCCTTAACATTTTTATTTTTAAAGGTAGAATTATGTATTACCTGTCCAAAATCGGTATTATGTTAAATATTCAAAGAAAAAAAGAAGACTTTTAGAGACTCATTTTATTAGTAACTATTCTGAACGCTGAAATGGTTTCATTCAGTGAAATGTAAACTTTTCTTGCCATAATTAAATACAGCTTCCTTGGCTCTTGCTTCAAAAAAGGATTCATTTTTAAAAATATAATGACCATTCTCATACAGAATACAAGTTATTAAGTCTCCTGCCAGCAATCTCTTCTCAAGCTACCTAGTCATCTTCCCTTTAAGCTTTTCATATCTTATAGTTCCAAGATTTGGATCATTAATTTTTCCCCCTTATGCATACATTGCATATTTTTGTACATCTTTTGGCCTTTAGACTTTCTACAAAACTTAGATGATCTAGCCAAGTATTGCATAAGGCATTTTTACGTTTCCAAATGTTCTGATTCCAGTACTCAAATAAAAATTTCTCTATCAACTGGAAGTAAGCTAATCATTTGGAAGAAGTGCATAATATATTTTCATGAATCGTTACTATATTCAGTGAAATAAATAGAAAAAAGATCTCTTCCAACAAACCAAAGCTACTGAGTCTAGAAACTTCTGTGTAAATACTTGAAGGAGCACACATTAAAAATGGAATAGCAACTCTCTTCTTTCCCTTCTTTCCCTCTTTCAGCATTGTGGTTCTCCAAAAGGTAGCTCATGGCTGTCCTCTCTCTGAATACTGTCCCTGGGTGTGCTTATTTTTTATTGATGTGATTACTATGGTTATGCTCATGACTTCTTGATGGTTATCTTTTCATGCTTTAGAAAAGTCTTAACTATAATGAATATTTGAAAAAGTGTATGAAAAATTGTAGAGTCCAAGAATAATGTGATCTTTCCTCAAGGAATTTTAACTAAATCACCAAACAGATAATTAGATTAGGGGCAATGTACCTCAGTTTTCCCTCCTAGGCTTCCCAAAGCAGGAGATTACAGTTATGAGTCAACTTACCCAGCAGCCTCAATCCAACAGCATTTATCTGATCTCTTTCCTGTTTTTTTTTTCTGAACTCTATGCATTAGGCCATCAGAGATTCAATTTAGAGTATGAAATTTTGACTTTCTTAATAGCCTCTGAATTACAATTTTTTGTCTCCTCAGAACCACTAGCATTTGGTATTTTCAGTTTTTTAAAATATTATATATTGATAGATCACTGTTGTTTCAATTTGAGGTTCTGTGAAAACATAATAATGATCAAATTTATGGTACAAATATGCTTATTGTCCATGTGTATACCTTTTTGGTGACATGTTTTTCTGATCATTTGTATATTGTTAATTGGTGTGTTTTCTTATTTTTGAGTTTTAATAATCACCTTTATATTTTTAATTACCTTAATAGGATCATTGGCAGATTTAAAGTTTTAATGTTAATGAAATCGAACTAATCAATTTTTTCATGGATCATGCTTTTGGTATTTTATCTACAAACTCATTGCCAAACTCACAATCTCTTGTCTTCTAAGTTTTGTATTTCTATCATTCACATTTAAAGTAATTATTGATATAATTGATTTTATATCTACCATATTTATAAAAGTTTTCTATTTGTTGACCTTATTCTTTTTTTTTAAAAAAAAATACAATCTTATTTATTTTTGACCTTTTATTTTTTGCCTTCTCTGGTTTTAATTGAGCATTTTATATGATTCGATTTTCTCTACTCTCTTAGCATATCAATTTTACTTCTTTGTGTAGCTTTTAATTGATTGCTCTAGACTTGAATTTACAACTAAACGAATCCCACTGTTAAATAACACTATTAACCCTTCACAAGTACTGCAATTAGCTTATAATATACTATTTCCAATTCTTTCCTTCCATCCCTTATAATATTGCTATAATTCACTTCACTTACGTATATACTATGATCACCCAAATCATTGTTACTATTATTAACAATGTATTGTTATTTGTTTATTATATGCAATGACTGTTATTATTATCTGTAAAGTTATACTATACAAATTAGTATTTGTATGATCAAATCAAATTATCTTGGTTAAACTGTGTTCTTTGGATGTGAACTTAAGCTTTCCCGCTTTTTTTTCCTGAGGTGAGAAAGGAAGTCTACTCAGAGCCAAAGTTGTCTAACTTATCTTCCTTTGCTGACCATACATTTGTTGCTGAACACTTTGGGAGTATTTCACAATGGCTGCTATTCCCCTCACCCTGCCAGAAGTGGGAGGGTTTTTCTTGCATCTTTACCGTCAAAACCTCAGGGATAATAGGAGGTAAATTCCATAAAAGTATAGGGCTTTGTAAGACTGTGGCCCCAAGAAATTCTTATTCTTACAAGATTATACACCACCCCTAGTGATTTGTCAAAGTTACCATTCAGTCCCATCAGATCCACTAACTTAAGCTCCTTGTAAGCTGATTTTGGCTATGGTTCTCTGTATTCTAGATTTTCAGCTGGTGGTTTTCCCTGTGACTTCAATTTTTTGAGTCCATAAAAAATCTTTGATACTTAGTGTTCTCCTTTCTTCTTGTTATAAGAACAGCAGTGATGACTTCCAGGCTCCTTTCATGTCAGAGCTGCCTGCAGAAATTTTCCAGACTTACTTTTCTCATTTCAGTATGAGGCACTAATATTTGTCCACAAATATATAGCACACTTTTTAAAAAATAAAATAAAATAAAGTATACAACTTTTTTTTTAAAACTGCCATTTGGAACCTCTGGGTCCAAATTTTCTACATTATTACAGTGAAAAAAACAGAAGAAATTAGCTAGTAGACATGCAGGCAAACAGAGTACAAGTAGAAAGTAATAAAAAGTTCTGTGACGCTGAAGTCAGGTATCTGATTAAAAACAAAACAAAACAAAAGCAAACAAAAAAAACCCTGAAAATATTAGTGTGCTACAATAAAATGAGAAAAAATAATATAGATAAAAATATTGGATTAAAAAACAATCAAAAAAGTAAATGAGTGTTTTTATTTGGTAGTTTTTGGAGTTAAAATACATACATGATAAAAACACAAAATAAATTTAGATCTTCTGTCAAATGGTTCTTCAAATAGATCCCCAAGGTAACAAAATGTAATGACAAGAGCAATTTAAACAGTATATCTTCTATATTTTTTATTTTTAAAAAATCTATCTCTTTTACATGATGACTCGTCATTGATTTAAAAATGAAAAACAAACTAAAAATGCAAACAATTATTTTTCTGTTAAATTCAATACATATTTATTTCAGTTTTTGAATGTATGGTCACCATTATTTGATGTTAATAATTAAGCAGAAACATTCTAACACACTTTCTCTTACCTGTACTCATAAGTTCTCACTTGATTGAAGACTAACCAGTGATGTTGGTTAAAGCAATTAAAAATATCTCTCTTATCACAGGATTGATATTTATATTTAAACATATGTAAGAGTATTTTGGGATCATTAATTTAATCCAGGATTTAACAAGCAGTGCATGAAAAGTAGATAATGGTGAGAAATTAAGTAAGATAAAACACTCTTAAGCTATCAAAAAAATGGCTTTTACTACTCAGCTTCAGATAATGCTACTGTAATTGCTTTTAAATAAATGACAAAAAGTAGATATTTTTGGTTTATAAATAAATCAATCTTTTTAACACTATATGGGCAAAGTAAGTTCTCTCTATTGGCTGCATTTGGATCAAAGCTGAACATTTTGAACATCAGAATACTAACTGGTATTAGTATTAATAAAATCATATTTATTAATTTATAAAATTATATAAACATAAATATACCTTTTAAATAGATAATTTGGGATTCACAAGTAATTTCCAACCCAAGACAAAAAACGTCCAGAATTTATGAAGCAATCTCTTCCAACTGTGGTAGGCATTACTGATATTTATTGACGTCTGTCTCTCAATTTTCTTTGAAAAGACACAAAATCTAATTTCCCAGATACTTATATTTTTCATAGGAGTAGTCCTTGTAACTAAAACATGGTTGACAGGTATGTGTATTATACATGATCTGAGACTGAGACAGTTCACAGGTGAGTCACCAGTCTCTTTCCCTTACCATGGATAATGTAAAATGTCCATGTTTAGATAGTAGAGTAGCAAGATTTAAACAGCTTGGGGGTTGACCCAGGGCACTTACCAAAAACTGCAGAAGACTCTGGGTGAGCAAGAAATTAACACATGTTCTGAAAAGTTGTTGATATTTTAAGCTTGTTTATTATTGCAGCGTAAACTACCATAGTTGGGAAAATATAGCAACAAATAAAATGATATTTGTAAGACAACTGTTTTGACCAATTCACCCAGTCCACATTTTCTAGCATACCATGTTACAGGAATAAGGAAGTTCTCTTACATAGGAGGAAATATCAGGTTTGTTCATTTGCAAGTAAAACCATTATGTGCATTAATGGAAAGTCAAATGAAAATTAGAAAATGTTTTGAAATGAGCAGCAATGAAATTAGAGCATGTCACATTCTATAGCCTTCCACTCAAGCAGTGTCTAAGGTGTCTAAAGATAAATTTAAATAAATTGATAAATTCAAGCAGTGTCTAAAGATAAATTGAAATGAGAAAGGCTAACATTCGTAAACTTAAGCTTCTATATTAAAAAGAAATTAGGAAAATATAAAAATGAACTTAGCAAAAGTAGAAGAAAATAAACATAAAACAACCTATTCTATGGATGTAAATCAATTGAACAAGGAGAATCAAAAGGACGAATGCTGCTTTCTAAGACAAAGAATATAATTGGTCTATCCATAGCTAGTCTGATGAAAGAAAGAAGAGAGAGGGAAAGAGGAGAAGAGGAAGAGAAGGAGTGGGGAGGGTGTTTCAGAGGGAAAAGAGGGAGTGAGAGGTGAGGGAGGAATGGGAGAGGCAAGGAAAAATTACCTGTATTACGAATGAAAGTAAAGAATATCTACAGATCCTCCAGACCTTAAAAAGATGAAAGGATCTTATGAATAGTAATAGAAAACTTGGCTAAAATACAACTTATTAATGTTTAAGAAATAGAGACAGATCTGAATAACTTACACAGATTAAATAAATTGAATTATTTGCTAAAATCCAACCTTCAAGAAATTTAAGTATATGGGTCTTCACTGGTAAACACATTTTTTTAATTTTTAATTTTTATGGGTAGATAGTAGGTATATATATTTATAGGGAACATGAGACTTTTAATACAGGCATACAATGTGTAATAATGCATCAGGGTAAACAGGAATACATTATCTCAGCATTTATCATTTCCTTGTGTTATGAACAATCTAATTATATTATTTTAGTTCTTTTCAAATGTACTATAATTATTGACTGTAGTCACGCTGTTGTGCCATCATTTACTAAATCTTATTCATTCTATCTAACTATATTTTTGCATCTATTAATCATCCCCACTTTACGTCTCCCCTCTCCATTGCCCATCTCAGCCTCCAGTAACCATAATATACTTAACAGAATACTATTCAGCCATAAAAAAATAATAAGATTCAGTCATTTGCAGAACATGGAACTGAGGGTCATTATGTTAAGTGAAATAAGCCTGGGACAGAAAGAAAAATATCACATAATTATTATTATTATTTTTTTCTTTTTGAGACAGAGTCTTGCTCTGTCTCCCAGGCTGGAGTGCAGTGGCGTGATCTCGGCTCACTGCAAGCTCCGCCTCTCGGGTTCACGCCATTCTCCTGCCTCAGCCTCCCGAGTAGCTGGGACTACAGGCCCCCACCACCAAGCTCGGCTAATTTTTTTTTGTATTTTTAGTAGAGACAGGGTTTCACCGTGTTAGCCAGGATGGTCTCGATCTCCTGACCTCACGATCCACCCGCCTCAGCCTCCCAAAGTGCTGGGATTACAGGCGTGAGCCACCGCGCCCGGCCATAAATTTTTTTGTAAATTTATTTAAGTTCCTTGTAGATTCTGGATATTAGACCTTTGCCAGATGGGTAGATTGCAAAACTCTTCTCCCATTCTGTAGCTTACCCATTCACTCTTACACTAGTTTCTTTTGCTCTGCAGAAGTTCTTTAATTTAATTAAATTCCATTTGTCAATTTTGGCTTTTGTTGCATTGGCTTTTGGTGTTTTAGTCATAAAATCCTTGCCCATGCCTATGGCCTGAATGGTATTGCCCTAGGTTTTCTTCTAGGGCTTTTACGGTTTTGGGTTTTACATTTAGTCTTTAATCCATCTTGAGTTAATTTTTGTATAAAGTGTAAGTAAGGGGTCCAGTTTCAGGTTTCTGCATATGACCGGCCAGTTTTCCCAGTACCGTTTATTAAATAGGGAATCCTTTCCCCATTGCTCGTTTTTGTCAGCTTTGTCAAAGATCAGATGATTGTAGATGTGTGGTGTTATTTCTGAGGTCACTCTTCTGTTCTATTGGTCTTTATATGTGTTTTGGTACCAGTACCATGCTGTTTTCGATAGTGAAACATTCACTCCCATCTCAAGATCAAGAAGAAAATTATGATGCTCAGTATCGACACTTCTATTCAATATTGTGCTGTAGGTACTAGTCAGTGCAATATAGCATGTATCAATAAATGTAAAGTATAAGAATTGGAAAGAAAGAAATTAAACTTCCTTACTTACATACAATATTTACATATAAGGATTTCAAAAGAACATACATATAACACAATCTAAATTAATGAAGTAATTTCATAAGGCATTCATATAAAAATAATTATTTGTTTATTCTATGCCAAGATAACAGAAAATTAAATTTAAATTAATATTCACACTAGCAAGAAAAACATCAAATTTATTATAATAAATCTAATTGAAAAATGATAAAAGTCCTCCATACCAAAAATTATAGAATGCTTTTGAGAGAAATAAAACAAGACCTAAATAAATGAAGGAATATTCTAGCATCATAAATTAGAAGTCTCAATATTCTAAAGTTGTCAATTGTCCACAGATTCAAGTACATATTGCCCCTCAGGTTTTGTGTATCTATATATATATTAATATATGCATGTGCATGCATGTATGTAATGAAATTGAAAGCTGATTATAAAATTCCTATGAAAATGAAAATCAATTTTTTTCTGGGCTAAATAAGGAAATCTTGAACAAAAATAATTATAGCTAAATATTAATACCATAAGTTAATAAGACCTATTATGAATTAAGATAATTAAGACAGAAAGACAATGGTGCAAGAATAGAAAACATAAGCAGTAGAATAGAATAGAAAGCCTAGTAGTAGTCTTTCACATAAAAGGTAACTTGTTTTGTGACAAATGGAACACAGAAAGAAAGAAGAGTCTTTTCAATAAATGGTGCCGTGTACACTGGAATAAACACTTTATGAGACCTAGCCAATCACACGCACAAAAAATCAACATCAGATGGATGGTTAGTTTAATATGAAAGATACAACAAAAGCGTAAGAAAATATTATCACGAAACATCTGCAAGATTTTGGAATAGACAAAGATTGAAGAAACAAGACGCACAGTACCTGGTTGTGTGTGTGTGTGTGTGTTTGGCACTGTGTTAAAATTATGAACATCTGGTCATCAAAAGATAACATTAGGAAAGTACATAGGCAACCCTAAGACTGGAAAAGGTATGTGAAATATTTTCATATTTAACAAAAGACTTGATTCAGAATTACATAAAATTCTTACAAAAGTTATTAGGAAGAAGACATAAAAATTCGACAATTTTGGAATGATTGCATTATAAAGAGAGAATATCAAAATTGCCAATAAACATGGGTAAATACTCAGCATCTTTAGTCATCAAGAGAACGCAAATGAAAATGACGATACAATAACATTACACACTCACCAGAATCGCTAAAATGAAAATGATAAAAAATGCCATGTGTTGAAGAAGATGTTGAACAACTGTTTTTTTCATACCTAGATATTTGTAGGGAGTGTAAATTGTTACAATCAGTTTAGAATTCTGTTAGGCAATGGTGCATTTTCGATGACCCAATAGTATTACTCCTGGGTATATACTCTATAGAAATATATAAATATGTTCATCAAAAAGCATACACTATAACGGTTGTATCAACACTACTCACAACATCTTCCAACTGAAAACTATATAAATGTACACCAGTAGTAGAATGGATAAATAAGGCATCCTATATTCCCAGAATTGAATCCTATTCAGCAATGAGAATGAACAATCCACAACTATATACAGCCATATGGATGAATATCATCAACATAATTTCTAGCAGAAGAAGCCAGACTCAAATGAAAATATACTGGTTGTTCCTAATTTATCTGAGTATAAAAATGTAATTGATGCATTTAGAAATGAAGATATATATACATTTAGAAATAAGGAAACTTTTAGAGTGCAAGTGGTAATTGAAAGGAAGTAGCACAAGGATGGTTTGTCAGGTGCTGGTAATACCCTGTTTCTTACTCTGGATACTTGTTACGTGGTAGTTTGGAGACAGCTCTCTATGGGCCTTTGAACTGTGCACATCTTGCAGACCATTTTAAAATTGCAAGACCTGATCACTATTTCACCTGGGACCATTTTTTAGGATTGTTTATGCAACTGGCAATTCTGAGAAGTGATATCATATCTCTTTCTACACAACAAACATTATTGCTTACTACTTACGATGAAAGTGACAGAAATTAAGCTCATATTTCTCTTATTATGAGGCAATTAAGTGCCCATGCAGATTACACCTTTGCTGATATTCTGGTTGTTATTTATTCTATGAGTAATACAGTTTTTTGTCTCTGACACAGAAACTTAGGTCTTCTGTCGGCATCCAATGACTGTATCAGACAAATTTATTGACTTATGAATAGGGTAAAGTCAATCCCTTTACACTTTTTATGAGACAGATGGGATACTGATAGAGATATGACCTTCTGGAGTAGAGCCAATTAATGAGATTTAAGGGAAGTTCTTGAGTTTCAGTGGTAGATATATTGAACAAATTATATAGTCTTTTGTCCAACAAATAGCTCTCCACTACGCAGCTTTTTAATAAAGGGGACAAAGAGCAGGTAGTAGGCTGAAAAACACCTTTCCTGTAGGCATGTGGACCTGCTCGCCAATTCAGCTGTCAGCCCCATTGTGACAATTAGCAATGAATTTCTTCTGGGGTTGAAGGAAGGTTCTACCAACTTCAGACAATATGACAATATTTACAGAGACATAAACTTACAGTGAACATGAACTGAGAGAAATTCATGACTTCTATAACCACATAATTACAGCATTGGCTAGTTCACCTGAGTCATGCAGGTTTGAGGCATATAATGCTCAACAATAAGAAATGACAGCAAGTGGAAAGCCCTACTGCTCCAACCTTTAATCTATTTTGAGATGATAAAACTTCTCCAAGTTTTCAGCCGTGAGTCCTGGCTGCTATAAGGGAGCTATGGTTCATACAAGGAGAGTTTTATAAGACTGAAAACCTCTTGTGGGAAACAATAGATGAATCATTGACTGGTATTTAGGCTCTTACTGTCCCAGGCTTTTTCTCTAATGCTTCTGAAAATGACCTCTCTGTATGCATGTGTGTATGTGCGTGTCCAGATCCTAGTCCGCTTCTTTACCCTGACTTTATTTACTTTAAAGGAAAATATGTATGTAGTCTCCTTGCCCCCAGTGGGGACAAAGCCATACTTGATATGAGTATTGTGGCAACTTTCCAGGGAAGGGGATGGAAAACACACATTTTCATGACTCTACTGGAATTAAGTGCCCAAATTACTATTTTAGCTGGTTCCATAGAAGAAAGGGGCACTACAAATTTTTTTAATAGGCCTTGGAAGGCATCTATAGTAGGAAAAAATGTTAAATTGACTATTGCTTAAGCCCCCATGGTTGATGTCCTAAATGTTTGCACTTTCTTAGTCCGTATATGTCAGAGAGGATCCTCCCACTCAACAAGAATTGTGTGCAGAGATAGAGAGACATGTAATTCACTCTACAACCTGCCCTCCTATCCTCTCCCAGGTAGCCCAGGAGAAATGATATATGATCACAGGAAGACGAAGATAATATTTTAGCTTGAAAATTGGCTGCAGTCATGGTACTAGATAAGCTATTTCCCAGAGCAATGGTTTCACCTGTCTGATGTAAACACCAAGTATGCTTCTTTTGAAAAAGCTGAATTCACGGAGGCCTGTGAGTCTCCAGCTTAATGTACGTACCTTGTGATGGATCACCTTAGACTTAATGAAAAACAAGGTGAGATGGGCCCACCAGCCTTGCTTATCAAGAAAAACAAAAATGGTATTTTTAGGAGTTCAGCTGACATGGCCTTAGCAACATCTGAGATTTATACTAAAAAGTAAAAGCTACCTCTTTGGGGGAAAATTTATCTCTCACTTCACTGCCTTAAGTAAAACTGCTGGCTTAATGAGACTTTCCACTCACAGAGGTTTCCCTAAATGCTTGGACTTGGTTCACTGATTGCTTGCCCATGCTGAAATATAATAGTGTGCATTGTACTGCTTTGGAAAACCATCTGTCCAAAATAGGCACAAGCTAGATACAACCAAAGCCAATATGGTCTATCTGTTCAGTTGGCAGAGCTCAAGAAAGTACCCATAACCAAGCCAATACTTCCCTTGATGAACTTAGGGACATTTTTATTATCTCAGGCTGTTGCCTACACTCTAGCTGTCTGTACTGCCACTTTGGAGACTAGATAATGGAAGATTAAAGAAACTTCTCTTTGAAGTTGTAAACTGTCAGGGAATAAAATCTTTATTGCCAACCAGAAAGTCTGATTTACGAATGCAGATGCCCATGGTAAGGATCTGCTCTCTGATGCAATCAACTGGAATCAAGTCACCCTTCCCAACTAAAGAAATTTCTAGTGTGAAAATTCTAAACATCAATTGAGACAATTACATGTTTATCCTGAGGGCAACATGATTAAACTTTTTATGTGGAAGCCTGGCAGAAATGTTTCTGCTACTCAAACTGTAATGCATTGTGCATTGTTGAAGTCAAAAGATAATTTCACATTTTTAAGAAATGCTAATTCTGTTCTAACGATAGCCCTCAGACAACTGCAAAATCTCTCCAGTAGGAGGTGACCCCAAGTTACTTGATGAAGATCACTGGAGTGATCACTGCCTTATGATTTATGCACAACCTGTAGGGGTTTATTGCTAGGATAGGGATTGTTCAATTAGAAAATGTAGCAGGATTATTTTCCCTGATGTTAGCTTAAAGTATCAACACCACCACCTTGCACTTGGCAGATGATCAGGTCAGGTTCAAGTCACTGGACATAGTGGATCTGGTTGATGGAATTGCCCAATACTTTCCCCTTGCAGATATAGGCAGTCAGTGAAATAAGTGATGAATCCTGAAATAGTTGGATTATTACTTTGGGGCAAATGGAAATTCAAAATAGAGATTTAAGAAGAAAGCCTCCTAGTTTTCTAAGGTAGACTCAATGATGTATGGGATTTTTTTTTTTTCCCATCTGAATAAGCATGAAATATTGAAGGTATGGTTAAGAAAAACACTATATCTTAGCCTTATCTTCCTGCTTGGAGTCCTGTTGATAAGAACACTAGCTAAATCTTGTATAAAACAAATGGAAAGGATTTGGTTCCAGCCTCTATGTGTCACATTATTTAGAGTAGTTGATAGAATAGCATACCAATACGAAAATGTTCCAGAGGTCAATAAATTGTATGACCTAAGATGGATTGTTGAGAGGAAGTCCACCACAAAATTATTGTGCTCATATAGATCTTGCTATGTCATTGGGATTATTAGACCCTGAACCTTGATCATTTTTTTTTCTGGCCTGTTTATGCATTATGGGATTTGGAGAGGAAAAGAAATGCCTCTCTCTGCAAAGAGAGTGGGCTTGTTTCCTGCCTGTGATTACATCAATGTCTTTCTCATGCTCAGAGTTCCTCTCCTGTGGAATAATCCACCACACAAGCCAGCATCAGTTGGCCCTAGGCATTGCCCTGTGGGATTTAGAGTTGAAGAGAACAGAACAACTATGCTGATATGATTTCTTTGTTTCTGATCCAGGAATCTGGCATTTTCTGTCAACATCCATATAAATGTAGCTGACTCATATATTAGCATTTAAAAAGAGCAAAGTCAATTCCCTGGCACGTAAGTGTTTTTTTAGTGCAGTGTTTTAAATATGTTTTAAGGGTTTCAGCCTCCCAGAAACGTAGCAGAGGAAAGCAGTAGATTTGAGATCTTATGACTGATTCTATCTCAGGAATTCACCTTCTATCTGTCTTAAATTCTGTACAAACAATATTTTTTTTAAAAAAGTGAAGCCTGATTTTCCCATTAAGCTGGTTGCTTTTATCAAATTTATTAATTTTTCAAGAGAGAAAAAATGTGAAACAAAATGTGGTTTGTAATAATATTTTATTGCCCGTGAAATATTTCTTTTCAAAAAAACAAGGGTACATAAACAAATTCTGTATGTACATGTGAACAAGGACTCAGAAATTGCACATCAGCTAATTTCACTTAAGAATCTTGAAAATATTTTTTCAACAGATATTTGCTCTATTTTGTTTAATATAACAGTTTCCAGGAAGATGATGTGTATTAATTTATTACCTCCTGATTTCTGGGATTTACTATTACAAAATGAATAAAAATATTTTGGAAAATTATTATTTCAGGCTTAATATTTCACATAAATTCTTTTCTTGAAAATTGATAAGTAGTTAAGTTTAAACTAGTATTACAAATCTTGGGAATGGAATATAATATATTAGTGTTCTAAAATCAGTTTTGAAGGTCTCGCCTTCAAAGTAGTGATAAATTATTTTAATCTATTCAAAATTCTTACTATACCTTAATATGAAGTTTTATAGCACTGAGTTTTGTTTCTACTGGAACATATTCTCTTTTATATATTTTATATATTATTGATTTATTTTTTGTCTTTTATATCATTTATTTAGAACTATTAACGAAAGATTTAGAATGTCAGAACATATCAGATTACATCTGACTCAGACATTTGTTAGTTAGTTTTAATATAACTCACTATAGTACTTATCAAGGTTCAAAATGGAGTTGAAAAATATGTAAGACAGCAGTGAACAAATGGAAAATGACATTAATAAAACAATTTCATTTGCAATAGATTAAAAATATTTACGAATAAATTTAACAAAAGCAACAAAATTTATATTCTGAAAACTACAAAAATGTCATGAAATAAATTAAAGATCTAAATAAACGGAAAGCATCCATGCTAATGTAACTTAAGACTTAATACTGTTAATATAGCAGTATTCCCCAAATTAATCTACAAATTCAACGGAATTCTTATCAAAATTTCAGCAGGCTTGTGTGTAAAGACTGGCAGTTCTACATTTAATTTAGGAACTCAAAGGACTCAAAATAACCTAAAAAATCATGAAAAAGAACAAAGATGGAGGAACTACTCTTTCTGCTTTCAAAAATTGTGACAAAGCAACAGTAAGCCAGGTAGTGTGGCAGCAGCATATGATAGACTTGCAAATCAATAGAATGTAGTTGAGAGTCCAGAGAAAACAAACAAACATGGTTAATTGATTTTGACAAGAGTGCGAAGGCATTCAACGGGGAAAGAACAGTATTTTCAATCAATGGTGCTGAGTCCATTGGATATTCACATGCACAGAAGCAAGATGTACTCATAACTCACATCGCATACAAAAATTAACTCAAAATAGATCAGATACAGAAATGTAAGAAGAAAAAGTACAAATATGTAATAAGAAAACATTGGCACAAATATTTCTAACCACCAACTTGGCAGTGGTTCCTTATGACATCAAAATACAAGTAATAAATGAAAAAATACATACGTTGGACTTAATCCAAAATACAACTTCTGTTCCTGAAGGGACAATCTCAAGAAACTGAAAAGAAAACCCACAAGATGGGAGAAAATATTTGCAAATCATAAATCTGATGAGACTCACAGCAAGAATATTTAAGAACTCTTACATGTCATAAAGAGACAACACACACACACACGTGCACACTCAAATGATAAGAAGGAAAAAACGGATGCTGGAGCCTCGTTGAGGGTGGAGGGTTGGAGGAGGGTGAGGATGGAAAAACTACCTATTGAGTACTATGCTTATTACCTGGGTGATGAAATAACTTGTACACCATACCCCTGCAACATGCAGTATACCTATATAGCAAACCTGTACCTGTACCCTTGAACCTAAAATAAAAATTTTAAAGAAAAAAGAAAACATTGTTGGTATAATTAGAAACTAATTTAACATGAACTCTGTATTTATATGATACCACTGTGCCGAAGTTTAACTTCTTGAATTTGATCACTGTATCAGGACTACATAAAAGAACATCTGTTTTTAGCACATGCATGCTAATGTTTAGAAGAGAGGTCCAGGATGTTTGCAACCTACTCTCAAATTGTTGAGTAAAAGTAAAACACTACCATTATGTGGAGAGTGGTGAAGTGAATGTGGCAAAATGTTAACAACTGGTGAATCCAGATAAAGGGTATGTGGAAGTTCACGGAGTAATTCCTGCAAGTATTATTTAAGTTTAATTTTTTTTCAAAACACAAATGTAAAAAGAGAGAGCTCTAATCCAAAGGAAGGGAGCCACAGTATGTACAGACACAGAAAGCTACTGTGGGACTCCTGAATTTGCAAAGTCTTAGCTAAGCCTGACTAGTTAATTGCTAGATGGTCTTTCTTTGTCCATAACATGGCACTAGGGTGTGTTTGAATTTTTGGCCCTTAATACACCTCTGACTTTAGGAAGGACAGTATACCTTATGTAAACTCAAAAAACAAATCAACTCTTCTCCATATTAACTTTGCTGGTCAAGTATATTCTCAAAAGTCCAACTTACTCACCTTTCCACTAACAAAGCTAACCAACAGATACTTTTGTAAATGACATGTATTATGGTCAGTTCAGACAATGACAAATGTGCCTTCATATGAAGATTATTGAGAAACAAAATATTAAGCTATATGCTTAGTTGTCTGTATTTTATAAACTTTAAAGAAAGTATCTGATTATCATTTATTTCATCAACAAATAGCAATATCTAAAATACACTTTTATAATTCCAGTGTTTATTTGGTAATGTTCTTCTTGCTTGAATTTTATGTTAAAAACCATGAAAACTTCAATTAGAATTAACAAATGTTCACAGGGTTAATTTTCACTTTAGAAATATGAAAGCAAGACCTTTTTAATATAATTACTAATTAAATGGCCAGAGAGCATTTGAAAAACAAACCAAAAAAAGCCTCTTTAATCTTACTCCCATGAAAATATATAACCTCTGTCAGAATTTTGGTGTGTAACCTTCTGGACTTTTTCCTATGCTATGGGAGCTGTTTAGTAAACTACGTTTTAAACTTAAAAAGAAATAAAAAATAAAACACTGGCAACTCCAAATTGCTAGTAAGGATGTGGAGTAACAGGAATTCTCATTCATTGCTGGTGGGAATAAAAATAGTTGCAACCACTATATAAGACACTTTGGTAGTTTTTAAAAGCTAAACATAGTGTTTTTGTATAATCCATCAATTGCAGTTGAAATCGTATGTCCTCAAAAAAAGAAAAAAAAAAACCTATGAACAAATGTTTACAACATATTCATAGTTTCCAAAAAATGAAAACAATCAAGATTCTCCTCAATCGGTGAAAGGATAAACAAACTGTGGTAATCCATAAAATGAAATTGGATGGTTCATAAAGACATGAGAAGATGTGGAATAATCTTAAATGCCCATTGCTAAGTGAAATGAATCAGCCTGAAAAGCCTAAATTCTGTATTATTCTGTCTATCTGACATTCTGGAAAGGAAAAACATACAGAGACAGTAAAAAGGTCAGTGGTGGCCAGGGGTTCAGAGGGAGAAAGGGCAGGATGCAATGACAGATCACAGCACATTTTTAGGGCAACGAAACTATTCTGTATGATACTATAATGCTGGACGTGCGAAGTTATGCATCCTTCAAAATGCATAAAACTGTAAAATACAGGGAGTGAACCCTAAGGTAAACCATGCAGTGCATGAATATCGGTTTCTCATGCTTATGCATTGTTGGTGAGAGTATAAACTAGTTCAGACATTGTGGAAAGCAGTTTGGCAATTTCTTAAAGAACTTAAAACAGAATTGCCATCTGACCCAGCAGTCTCACTGTTGGATATATATCAAAGGAATATAAATTGCTGTACCATAAAGACACAGGCACGTGTATGTTCATCACAGCACTACTCACAGTAGCAAAGACATGGAATCAACCTAAATGCCCATCAATGGCAGACTGGATAAGGAAAAGGTTGTACCTATACACCATGGAATATTATGGAGCCACAAAAATGAGTGATAATTTCCTTTGCAGCAACATGATTGGAGCTAGAGGCCATTATCCTAAGCAAACTAATGCAGGAACAGAAAACCAAATACTACACGTTCTCACATGTAAGTGGAAGTTAACACAGAATACATATGGACACAATGAAGGGAACAACAGACATCTGGACCTACCTGAGACAAAAGGGTGGAAGGAGTGTGAGGACTGAAACTGCCTATTGGGCACTATGCTTATTACCTGGGTAATAAAGTAATTTGTACACCAAACCCCTGTGACATGCAATTTATATATATATAGGAAGCCTGCACATGTACCCATGAATTTACATTAAAAGTAAAAAAACAAAAATACTGGTTCCTCAATTGTAAGAAATGGATGACATTGATGCAAGATATTAATGGCAAAACCATGTGCAGGAGTGGAACAAACATATATGAGCTCTCTGTACTTCCCCTCAACTTTTCTGTACACCTAGAACTGTTCTTAAAAAAAATAGTGTATTGTTTTCTAAATGGTAAAAGTTCTTGTTTTGTAATGATTTATTTTAAAATATTTAATTGACAAAGACTAAATATATTCAATGTGTACTACATGACAAGTAGGTATAAATACACATTGTATAATAATTATAATTAAATTAACACATCCATCACCACCTATACTATGCATGGGATCCCTAGAACTTTTCGTTGTCTCACTGAAAGTGTGTGCCGTTTGAGCAACATCTCCTCATTTTCTTTTGCCTCTGGACCCTTGAAACTACCATTCTACTCTCTACTTCTATGAGTTGGACTTTAGAGTCCACATATAAATGGGGTCAGTATTTGTCTTTCTATGTCTTGCTTATTTCACATAGCATAATATCCTCTATAGGCAAAAGTTCTGATCAGAAGATATACAGATGGCTAATAAGCGTGCATAAAGATATTCAACATCATCAGTCAGGAGGAAAAGGCAAATCAAATTTGCAGTCATACTATTAGGTAACCCACTAGAATGACTAGAATTAAAAAGCCAGGGTGGCTCATGCCTGTAATCCCAGCACTTTGGGAGGCCAAGATGGAGGATTGCCTGAGCCCAGGAGTTCAAGACCAGCCTGGGCTACATGGTGAGGCCCCGTCTCTACAGAAATTTTTTAAAAAATTAGTTGGGTGTGGTGGCACACACCTTCAGTCCTAGCTATAAGAGAAACTGAGGCAGGAGGGTTTCTGGAGCCCAGGAGGAGGCTGCAGTGAGCCATGTCTGCACCAGGGCACTCCAGCCTGGGTAACAGAGAAAGACCCTGACTCAAAAAAGAAAAAAAAAAGTAAGACAATAACTGTTAGAGAGGTGTGGAGTCAGAAAGTGAGAACCCTCATATGCTGCTGACAGAGAAGTAAAATGTTACAACTGCTTTCTAAAACATTCTGGTAGTTCCTTAAACAATCACACATAAAGTTACCATATGTCTCAGCAATTCCACTTCTAGATATATTCCCTAGTAAAATGAAGACATATCTTTATACAAAAAGTTGCACAGAAATATGTATAGCAGCATCATACAAAAAAGCCATATGATGGAAATAAACCAAATGTCCATCAACTGAGAAATGGATAAACAAAATGTGTTATATCCACATTGTGACATATTATTTGACCACAAAAAGGGTTGAAGGACTGATACATAGTACAATATGATTTAACTATGAAAATATTAGGCTATATGAAAGACAGTTCCAAAGACTACATATTATATGAGTACATTAAAAGAAAAATTCATAGAGACAGAAAGTATTTAGTTGTGATTTCTTTGGAGGTACTGAGGAGACAATAACTAAAGGGAAAGAGGGTATTTATTTTTGGAGGGTGATGGAAATTTCAAAGTTGATTGTGTTTGTGGTTGCATAATGCATTGAGTGGTACATTTTAAATGGGTGAATTGTGTTGCATATCAATTATAGCTTAACGCTGTTACAAAAATATGGAGGATAACAATATGTTACATAAGTTAATTTAGTATAATAACCCAATGTAGTAACATAGCCTTTGTCAATAGCACAGACTAGACTGTGGTCTGTGATGATAACTCAGTCTAGCTGCTCACTAACTCTAATCTTTCTCTGTTTCTTATTTGGAAAGTAGATACGATATTAATTATTTTCTCAAGGTGAGTGTGTGTGTGTGTTTGTGTGTGTGTATATATGTGTGTGTCAGAGAGCGAAAAAGACAAAAGTAATCCATGCAAGGACTTAAGAAAATGTCTGTAATAAATTACGAAATTGTTTGCTTTGGTGATGTCATTATTTATTCAATAGAGGAGTTCTAAGTTTCAGAAACTAAGCGACATGTTATGGGACTTCTTTTGAGGGAGAAGGAGGTAATATTAATAAATATCAAGCAAATTTTTACATTACAAAAGAATAACAAATTATGTTGAGCAGGGGTACTGAAAAACACTGAAGTTTGGATTAAACTGAAAAAAAAAATTTACTGTCTCTGTATCCCATCTTTGTTGTAAAGATGTCCAAAAAAGAAAAGTATTCCTCCTGAGTTCTGCTAATTATTTCTGAGAACTAATAATCTTTCTAATGTAGCTTACTAGCTTGAATCTGTTTGAACTTGTCATATGAGAAACTTTGCTTTTTAGGATATCTCTCCTTTAAATCTGCTCTCCTTTGTCAGGAGATACAGAAATACATATAAATAGATATAGCTATAGATATAGATGGATATCATATTGATACAAAAAAAAACAAAGAGTGTAAACGTTAATAATAATAAACCTTCTAAAGAAACTGAAAGATATTTAAGTTGATCTCCTGTGTCTGCATCTAATAATATATTAGTAATTATCTCCTTAATTTACCATGCTGTCACCAGATAACAATGAAATCTCAACCTCTTTTTATATCGTATTCAACTTGATAACTCTGAATACATTTTATTGCTTAGAAAAAAATACATCATGCTTTTGAATTGCCAAATTATAATTAAGCCATAAAAGCTACATTCAGACAGTTATAAAGGTCAGACACAAACTTCAAAAGCAGGGTTACTATGAGTGAAGCAAAGATTTTATTCCTCAGTTATTCTTTTATGCCTCTCTGTTGCATCCCATGATATAAACAACAAATCAATATTTGAAGGTCTCTGCCTACAAACAAACCAAAAAACTCTCCATTAAAATTATGCTGGCTAACTCTTCCTACTCACAAAAGACTGATATGATTTAATATATACATATACACACACACATACACATATTTCAGAAAAAGAGTAAGTATTTGGTTTTGATTTGTCTTTCTTACAAATATGTAAATAATTAGAAATTATTTTGTCAATTACAAAAGGACAATAGTTAAAATGGTAATTAATTTAAAAATATATTTTACATCTCAATAACAAAAATTCGAGGAGAAGCATACAGATTTCTAAAACACTAGTCCTTATTTGATATTGGAAGTTGGTAGAAGGGAATTGTAAAAACCTATGACAACCTGATTGAAACTGTGGATTTGTTTATGTAAGAAAATGGTCACATGCATGGACCTCAAACTGTGACATGGAGCAACATCTGCCACCCCAGCAGACGTTGTAGAAATATCAAGTCTATTTCTACTTCTTTGTGTACTGTCTCACACTTCCATGTGTTTCCCTAGTAAAGCTGCCTTCTTGTTTAGTAAACAAAGCACTGAAGACAGAGAAATGGACTTTCTCAAAGAGAGAAGGCCTATTCTTTCATGGAAAGTTTTTAAGCAGAAGCCCTACATATTTCAATAAAAAGTACTGTATTAACTGTGGTTACTTGTAGTAGGTTAAATTGCTACTATCTTATCAAATATTAAAATGCTTTAACTTTTAAATCTCATAATATGCATTAGTGTTTTTGTGAGTTTGTGTTTTAAAAAAATCTGTCTATGAAAAATATGATATGTTCAAAATGTCTGCAACACATAAATAGCTTAAGATAGTATTTTTAAGAGGTAGTACTTTATGAAGAAAACAGATAGGTATGTAAAATCCGAACTTGTTTGAATCATTCTGATCATTTATTACCTAAATAAATGAAGAGTTTCATCTCTAAGATGCCACTCCTTTTCTCTAGAATAAATGCCATTTGCCTTTTGTTTTTCCTGTTTGTGAAGGATAGAGATAGAACAATGGCAGATATTGAATCACAAATTTCTAAATCCTGCTTTGTTGCCAAGATTTAACCCTCCTTTTACAAAGACTGCAAGGTAGACATAAGCATAGACAGGAGTTTCTTATTATTTAATTTTCATTATTTTTCCCTCTTTTCTTTATTTTCTTTTCAACGGACTATTCCAATGGTAAAAAAAAAAAAAAAAAGAAAAAAGAAAATCTTATTCTAGGAAATTTATTCTAGGTCATAGGCCTCTGGGTAGGGCAACTCCTAGGTGAAGATAACTCCAGGCTCTTCTCCTGCAAGCAGCAGGACAAGAAAGAAAGAAAGTAATTCCTCAGACACCAAACTCTAATGAGGAATAAAAAGAAGCTGTGCATATATTATGGCCTAAGAAATAACGTTACTATTTGGCTACCTTATTTGTGTATATATTTCTATATGAAATCAATAGAAATGAGTAATTGAGGTCAACCTAGAATTGTCCCTAAAGGCCAAGTAAATTTGTTTTCTCTCATTAATAATTATAAGCTGTTAATAATTAATAGGAGTTAACTGCTCTCTCTGAGGGTTATTGTACTCCGCAGAAAGAAAGAACTACAGAGTTTCAGAAACGTCTATCCTGGCCTTTGAATCAATTTGAGAATTATGTTACCAACACTTTGGCCCACTAAAATTTATATGACTCTATTTTCTCTGAAGAATCTTAAATGGGACACAACAGAATATTAATCAACCTCACCTCAAGACTTCACATTCCAGTAGAAAAGTCAATTGAGTTATTCCTGATCTGAATCTTACATTGCTATAATGTCCAAACAAACTCAAAAGAAAGTTATATAATACTACCATTTAGATTCCGTGGAATTTAATAATATGAAACCTCACTCTTAGGTCAACTATTTTATATGGTAAAAATAATACTCCAGAAAATAAACTTCTCAATATAATTTGCATCCATTTCCTCAATTCTTTTGCTATCCAGCAGCAATGGCAAAAGCAAGTCTCATGTGTCTCATTGACATGGCTGAATCACAATTCGTCAACCTCATTTTCAAACAGTAAGCTACTGAGAGAACATCTATCTGCCGGGCTGGATTTTAAAGGAAAATATATCAGTAGGGCACTTGATGTGAAAGAAACGAGTGATTGTAAGGAAACTAGTGATGGTGATATTAGTGGCTGATTTCAAAATCACTCTGTATTTTCTTAGTAAGTGTAAATTGTGCACAATATTTTTTTCCATGATAGAGGTAAGCATAAATAAGAGTTTTAATTAATCTTTTCATCAAACTCACAGACTCTTAAAATTCTAAGTTCACTCCCCAGTTCCCCCCCAACAGTAGAAAAAATCATAAAAGATAACTAAATAAAAGTTCCAATAAGCCTTAGGGCCAAGTTATTGTTACTGTTGGTTTGTGTTTGTCATTGATATTCCCTGTTGATACAATGTCTTCCTAAGGAAGATCTGGCTATGAAGCAATTGTCCATCCCTGACCATATTATTCATACCATAACCACTATGCAAGTGGGTGCTGGGGGGCAGGTGGAGGGAAACAGAAAAAAAATATTAGAAACCACACACCAAGAAAGAGAAATGCTTCCAGCACCAGGGCCCAATAAACACCTGTCTGACTGAGCTGCACAAACCTTTGTTATTTATGAATAGGACATGAATAGTGGCATGGAACTACGGAGCTTGCAGTTCAATAAGTTAACTAGTCTTCTGTGGAGACCTAGCGTGTTGTTATCAAGTGGGCCTCTGGTTGTCTAGTTCTCAGGATTTACGATGATTTTTGAAATCTTCTCCCTTTTACTGCAAAATTCTGTTCATTAACTGTTGAAATTATAACTCTGTACTTCCAAACTAGTTTCAGGCAGGGCCTTACTCTACCTGTGGGCATTATGCATGCCGTCTTCTTGGAACGATCACAGCTTCATATATGTCCAACAAGGGATCGTTAGATAAAATGACAAAGTGACAAAATAATTGTGGATAATACTGGGATGAAATGTATTTTGATAAAATATACAACCCCTACCAAACTATACTTGATGTTGTGCAGTAATGACTTCTGTGTCTCTCATAGATACAATTTTAACCTCCAATACGCAACACTTCAAATTCAAACACCTAAGCTAGGTCACTAAAACAAATGGAAAATGTGGAAATTTGGAATATTTATCAATAAAAGGAACAGAAATAATGAAACAAATATAACTCCAAAATCATTCCTCTTGCATTTATCTTGTGTAAAACAATGGATGGCTTGATGATTCTAACTGACATAAAGGCATTTACTTTTCAAATACTTATTATGAATACAAAACACTCTCAAAATCAGTAGGAAAGAGAAAATTGATAGAGTTGCCATCTAGACTGGGATAAAAACTGAAAACAAATTTTGAAAGGAGCATCTACTTCTAACTTGACAGTGTAGTAGTCTAAGTCTCTAAGTCAGTCACCCTACAATGCAAACTCACAGATAACTTGTTTTAACATTATTGAAACAAAAGTAATAAACTCAATGAAAATTCCACTTCAACTTGACATTATACATTAAGAAGTACAAATAATGCATCTCCCTTTTTAACTTCCAAACAACTCTCGCAATATTGGTGCTAAAACAACAAAGAAAAAAAATTATAGGCCAGTTTTTTGTTTATAAAACCAGAAGGATTAATTCTATAATAGAATGTAGGAAAGTATATTTTTTATATGTTTAAATGCAAATATATGCATAATTTTACATGAATATAAAAGGATCTTAGCCTCCACACTTTGCTATTTTCCATTACTATTACATCATAGAATAAAATATGCACAAAATCAGAAGAGAATATGCCAAACTGCTTTATTCTTTTTGCAAATAAGAAACAAACTGAAACTCAGTGAAGATTAATAAGTTGTATGATTACTTTAAAGGTGAATTAGACACTAAATTGATGAATAGACTAAAGACCTCTAAAATATGTATTAAGGAAAAAATTGTGTATAAACAAAACTGCAAATGTATGAAATGTATGAAAGATTTAGACATAGGAAATGTTTTATCACTGAGCTGCAGGAGCAAGATGAGTCAAGAAAAATGATAGGGGCCAGAACTTTTAGAAACTCAAAGAACCTTAAATAGAAGTAATGGATAGTCACTGGAGTATTGTAAGAGGGAGTAACTTGTTCCGGTGTCAGTTTTAAGAAGACCTCTCCACTGCTGTGTGAATGATAGAACCAAAAAGAGACACGCAGATTCACCAGTGTGGGGCTGCCTCGGTTATTCAGACACTTGGTCACCAAAACTGGTTGTTTAACCATTCAATTAGATGATAAAAAATGACTTCAGCATACACGCTGGAAAATATTTATTTTTGAGTGATATACACGACTACTAGCTTGATCAACATGCATATTCTAAATCAGGTACAACAATGTAAGAAGAATGTAAAATGAATGTATATAACTATAAATATATAGTTATATATCATATATCACATATAATAATTATTAAACTATTCTTAAACCAATCATAAATTGAAAACATCCTAAGTCAAAAATATCTTTAATACATCTAACCTACTGAACATCATGGCCTAGCAGGGCATACTTGATTGATTGATTGATTGATTGACTGATTGATGGAGACAGAGTAATGCCATGCCACCGAGGCTGGAGTACAGTGGCATCATCTCAGCTCACTGAGACCTCTACTTGCTGTGTTCAAGTGATTCTTGTCCCTCAGCCTCCCCAGTAGCTGAAATTACAGGCCAGTGCCACCACACCCAGCTAATTTTTATATTTTTAGTATAGAAGAGGTTTCGCCATCTGGCTAGGCTGGTCTCAAACTCCTGGCCTCAAGTGATGTGCACATCTCGGCCTCCTAAAATGCTGGGATTACAGGTGCGAACCACCATGCCCAGCTGTGTAGCCTACTTTAAATGTGCTCAGTACACATATTTTAGTTTACACTTGGGTAGAAATCATCTGGCAACATAGTACATTGTAAGGTATTGGTTGTTTACCCATGTGATCACATGGTTGACTGGGAACTGAGGTTCACTACCATTGCCCAGGATAGCAAGAGATTATCATAAAGTAAATCATATCATTAGTCTTTGAAAATATCAAAATTCAAAATTCAACATATGGTTTCCACTAAATGCAATTTGGTTTGGCACCATGATAAATTTGAAAAATTGTGTTAATAATTGAAACATCATAAGTCAGAGACCATCTGTATGTATAATTATAAACATATTTGTATTTTTGCTTGTTGAATTGTTTACGTTTCTTATAGGTTCTGGATATTAGACCTTTGTCTGACACATAGTTTGCAAATATTTTCTCCCATTCTGTCAATTGTCTAGTTACTCTGTTGATCTTTTCTTTTGCTGTGCAGAAGCTCTTTAATTAAGTCTCACTTGTCAAATTTTGTTTTTGTTGCAATTGTTTTTGAGGGCTTACTCATAAATTATTTGCCAGGGCCAATGTACAGAATGTTTTTCCCTAGGTTTTCTTCTAGTATTCTTATAGTTTTAGGTCTTATATTTAAATCTTTGGTTCATCTTCAGTTAATTTCCACATATGGTGAAAGATAGGGACCCAGTTTCTTTCTTTTGCATATGGCTAGCCAACTACCCCAGACTGTTTATTGAATAAGGACTTTTTCCCCCAATACTTATTTTTGTCAATTTTGTCAAAGATCAGGTGGCTGGAGCTATGTGGCTTTATTTCTGGGTTCTATATTCTGGTCCATTTGTCTATGTGTCTATTTTGGTGCCAGTACCATGCTGTTTTGGTTACTGTTGCTTTAGAGTATAGTTTGAAGTCAGGTAATAAGATGCCTCCAGTTTTGTTCTCTTTGCTTAGGGTTGCTTTGGCTCTTTATTGATTTATATGTATTTTAGAATCATTTTTGTCTAATTATGTGAAAAATGATGTATTTTGATTGTAATATAATTGAATCTGTAGATTGCTTTGGGCATTATGGCCATTTTAGTGATATTAATTCTTCCAAACCATGAGAATAGAATGTTCTTTCCATTTGTTTGTGTTATCTATGATTTATTTCAGTGACGTTTTGTAGTTCTCTTCATAGAGATCTTTCACCTCCTGGGTTAGATGTATTCCTAGGTATTACATTTTTTGTGTCTATGGTAAATAGTATTGTGTTCTTGATTTAACCCTCATCTTGAATGTTATTGTTGTATAGTAATGCTACTAATTTTTGCACATTGATTTTGTGTCCTGAAACTTTACTAAAGTCATCTATCAGTTCTGGGAGACTTTTGGTGGAGTCTTCAGGGTTTGGTAGGTATAGAATTTTATCTTTAGTGAAGAGAGATCATTTGACTTTTTATTTTCCTGTTTGGATGCCTTTTATTTCTTTCTATTGCCTGATTGTTCTGGCTAGGATTTCCAGTACTATGTTGAATAGAAGTTGTGAGAGTGCCCCATTAAAAAGTGAGCAAGGCCGGGCGCGGTGGCTCAAGCCTGTAATCCCAGCACTTTGGGAGGCCAAGGTGGGCGGATCACGAGGTCAGGAGATCGAGACCATCCTGGCTAACACGGTGAAACCCCTCTCTCTACTAAAAAATACAAAAAACTAGCCGGGCGAGGTGGTGGGCGCCTGTAGTCCCAGCTACTCGGGAGGCTGAGGCAGGAGAATGGCATAAACCCGGGAGGCGGAGCTTGCAGTGAGCTGAGATCCGGCCACTGCACTCCAGCCTGGGCGACAGAGTGAGACTCCGTCTCAAAAAAAAAAAAAAAAAAATGAGCAAAATACATGAACAGATACTTCTCTAGAGAAGACAAATAAGTGGCCAACAAACATATGAAAAAATGCTCAACACCATTAATCATCAGAAAAATGCAAATCAAAACCACAGTTAGATACTATCTCATAATCAGTCTGACTATTATCAAAAAGTCAAAAACACAACAGTTGCTGGCAAGGGTGCAGAGAAAAGGGAAGGTTTATACACCACTGGTAGGAAGGTAAATTAGTTCAGCCACTGTGGAAGGCAGTTTGGAAGTTTCCCAAAGAACCTAAAATAGAACTACCATTCAACCTAGCAATCCCACTACTAGACATACAGCTCAAGGAAAGTAAATTGTTCTACAAAAAAGACATGTGCACTTCTACATTCATTGTTATACTATTCACAATAGAAAAGACATGGAATCAACTTAGGTGCCCATCAGTGCTGGATTGGGTAAAGAAAATGTGGTACATATACATCATGGAATGCTGCACAGTCATAAAAAAGGATGAAAGTATGTCCTTCACAGCTACATGGATGCAGCTGGAAGTCATTATCCTAAGTGAATTTATGCAGGAACTGAAGGTAACCAAACACTGCAGGTTCTCACTTATAAGTGGGAGCTAAGCAGTGAGTATATGTGGACAAAAGCATGGCAAAAATAGACACTGGGAACTGCTGGAGGTGGGAGAAGAGGAGGAGAGCAAGGGCCGAAAAAGTCCCTACTGTGTACTATGTTCACTACCTGGGTGATGGGATCATTTGTACCCCAAATCTCAGTATCTACAATACACCTATGTAAACAAACCTACAATGTACCCCCTGAATCTAAAATCAAAGTTGAAGATATAAAATAAAAACAATATAAATATATACAATATATTATTATGTCATAATTATTGTGTTATTTTTGAGGATAGTGCTTGTCTTCTCTTTTTAACCTAATGTACAATTATGATTTCCTAGAATTAAGACCACGAGATGTGTCCTCTCCCTGATGTTTGCTGGTGATTTCATCATTATTTTATTTCTTCATAGGAATGTTTTAAAGTCACATATACATTTGACGTAGTTGATTTAGTTAAGTTTAATATTTTATAAATCAAACCCAGACATACAGCAATACGGCACTTTATACTGAGCCAAAAGATTAAGTGAAGGTTTTAGTGTCTACTGTACTTTCACCCTTACCTTGCTTCCCTCTGTTCACCTCTTGTACCATCAGTGACATATGCATAGAGGAAAAGTATCAATATCAATTAGAATATTAAATATCAATAAAGACCTGTAGACTGCCTACTATTACTAGACCTTTCAATAACATAGTACATTTCCTTGGGATTGTAGAAATTAATATGATAAGAAGCTAAGTTTACTTGCTGAAGACTTGGGTGGGTGAAGTAAGGAAAAAGAAAAATTCAAGAATAACCTCATTAAGGAAATATCCAATATAATCTAAGGTAATCCTGAAAATAAAGGATATTTGCTGATATTTATCTACTGACTAAAGTTTATAAGAAAATTTTGTAGATATTAGAACTAGAATTTAGTTATCCTACACATTTTAGTTGAATATAGGAGGAATGTAATACCAGCTTTCAATTTTCTGAATCTCTTTGGAATTGTTTGAGAGTCACTGAAGCTTTCTTGGATCTTTTGCTGAACTATGATTGTAAGGGCTTAAAAAGTCCCTGGTGAGAATCTATCCAGTCTATGACTGGATAGACTAAATTGCGCACCCCCCATCAAAATTATATGTTGAAGTTCTAACCCCCAGTGTGACTGTTTTTCGAGACAGGGCCATTAATGAGGAAATTATGGTTAAATTATTTTCTTTTTTAACTTTCTGTGCCTTATGATTTCCTAGAACTAAGAACAAGGGAAGTGTCATCTCCCTGATGTTTGTGGGTGCCTTCATCATCATTTTAAAAAATCAGTTATTCATAGTAATGTTTTAAAGCCACATACCCATGTTATTAGAGTTTACTTAGTTTAAGATGTTTGTAAATTAAGCTCAGATATACAGTAGTGTGACACTATAACTGGTGAAGACCTAATTCAATAGGACTAATGTCGTTAAGAGGAGGAGACACTAACAAAAACACCATGTAAGGCATAGCAAGAAGCCATCATCTGTAATCCCAAGAGAGAGGCTTCACCAAAACCAAATCTGATGACACCTTGATCTTGGACTTCAAGCCTCTAGAAGTATGAAATAAATTCTATTATTATAACCCAGTTTGTGACATTTTTGTTACAGCAACCAGAGTAGATTAATACAATAATATTTAAGTAATAAACACATCTAATTGGTATTCCAGCCACAGTCATATTGGTTTGTGCATTTTAAGGAGCAAATTCAGACATATTCTTGTGTATCTGAGTATAATCTATTCCTTAAATCCATTGATGAACCTAGATTACCTGAAGACAATTTTTATTGTTTTTGAGATGTTCTTAAAATCTATAACATCATAATATGATGCAAAACAATGTGCGTCTTATGCATACATGCTTGCTAGTAGTTTGACTTAAACTGTAGTCATTTATGTTATGACACAGTCTTGGAATTTATTTCCATAACCATAAATTTTAAGTAAAATATGGACATTTGATTTAATCTTATCAAGATTAATAGACATGCCTCACTTAACCTTAACAGTTAAAGAATTTGAGAAACTTTTAAAAACTGTCTCAGCAATAGAATAAAATATGAATATCCAAATGAATATATTATAAATATAGATTTTAAAGAAAATGAGAAAGGAAGATGGCACTTGACATGGTTTCCCTTTGATTCTTAAAAAAAATAAACAAATAAATCAACACACAAAAATCCATTAACCTTTAGAAGATTCTGTAAGGCTACTTGGGTCATCAAGTCTAATATGTAATTCCCAGAAGTACTTTACAACATATTTTCTGAGGATTCGATGGAATAAATGAGAAGAAACAACTAACAATATTTTGATAAGCTGTCAATAGGAAAACAAATTCATCTGAAACATTACTGTTAAATGTCAAATTTTAAACGAAAAATAATTATCATGAACAAGATCCACAAAAGTAACATTCATTATAATAATGTAGATTTGTTTCTTGTGTCATATAAGGTTTAGAGAAAAATATAAACAATAGACTTTTGTTATTTTCAAAATCGTTAACATGTAAGAGACTTGGAGGTCAGAACCTGCATAAGCATTTGCTTATTGGGGAGTGGTGATTGTTTCTTTTTAAAGGTAGATGTTGTAGAATGAGCAGGGGACTTAAGCGACAAAAAATGATTTAAATATTATTTGAAGTTTCAGTTACACCATAATATGGACCAGGAAATTGTCTAGGATTCAAATAAATATTCTGAATCACAGACTACAATAGGCCAACACATGACATCAGTTACCTAGAAGATGGCCAGGTAGGAACAACAGCTTCACAATACAGCATTGTCAGTCATGTCTTTCAGCAAGAACCCTGGTGGCAGCAGTTCCTAAAGTAGTCTCGAGGACAGTTTGGGAGCTAGTCTCTCCTTAGCGAACAGTCCAGGTGTGAATAGAGGAGATGCATATTAGGCAGGTGTGGGAGCTGCCCTCACATAACATCCTCTGGCCAAAGAGTGTGGGGACTAGCCCATCTCAACACTTCTGTGGGACACCAGGGAAGGCCTGGGAGCTGGGTGGTGGGGTTAGTGGGGTTCTTGGAGGTGCAGATCAGTATCTTGGGAGGGAGAGAAAGAGAGAAGGTGTTGAGGCTTGAGTGTGGGGTGGAGAGAAGAGGATTGCTCATGCCCTTCCCTCCCACCCCCCAACCAGGAAAAGATTGAGTCCCAAGATTGATTTCCAAGCACTAGGGGAGGTCAGCAGACAGGGAGATAAATGGGCTGCCCAAGGAGCCGCATCGGGGAGAGAGCACCTCCCCAGGTGGCTGGATCGCAGACCCAGCACAACATGGGTGCTGATCCCCACGGGGGTCTGGATGGGGGAACTGGACTCTTGCTCTGGGATGTTGTAGGGGAAGGGAGCACAAAGGAAAGATGCCTCCGAAGGTGGGAACTGCAAAGGCATGGAGGTGAAAACGGCCAGGACCTGAGCCACTGTCATGAGAAGTCAGGGGAAAAAAAAACAACAGGAGGAGATGAGGCCAAAGAGGGCAGGAAGGGCCAGCTTTGGCAAAGGTAAGAGTTTGGTGTTTTGAATCTTCTGGGTTGTGAGCTAGAGAAGAATGGATGCAGTTAGACTAGGACTTGAGGATATGTTTGCGCAAGCCTAGAGAGTTCAGGTGGAAAACTGAGATCAGCAAAGGGCAGAATGGTAGTTTGAGAAGAAAAGGCAGCTCTGCTGGTCAGTTCCCAGGAGCTTCAGGCAAAGTAAAAATACATAGGGTAGAGTTAGTAGTGAGCCACACAGTCACAGATCAGAGAGAGGGAGTGCAGAATAACTCCAAAACACAGGCTTAAGGATCCCAAATGCAGCATCCTTCAGGGCACCCAAAAGGCTAAACATTTTTTATGTGTTCCTCTCAGTTTAATAACACTACGATGTGTTGAATATTGTTGAAATTTTATATTTTATACAACACCTTTAACCATGATTGAGTATTGATACGTCAATTTTATTATATTTTATATTTATTTGGCATCCCAGCAATCTTGTTGCTATTTTATAACATAACCTTCTTATTTTTGCAGGCTCTGACATATATGAAATTCAGTTACTGCAGTGTATTTGTATAACACCACTTCCTAATAGCAAGGTTGAAATGAAATTTACTTGGGTATATCAACTGTGAGTAATTGTATAAACACTGCTGCTAGCTCTTTAGTTCAGACATCACTACAAAAATATCAGATGTATCTCATGATCAGTGACTAAATCACACCACTTCTCTCAGAGACTGTCAGGGATTGGTCACTGTGCATCTGTGATTCAGTTCACATACAAACAGAAAACATGTATTTGTGTTGCTACCTTGTCTCCCAGTGTTAAGCCCAAGTGACATTTTACAAAAATGAGTAATCGAAAGAAGTAATAGGTCAAAGATAAAGGTGTAGCAAAGAACAGAAAAGTGGTAACACTGGAAATGAAATTGAATGTGATTAGAAGATAGTGGACATGGAAATGTTGATGCTGCTTTCTTTAGAGACACCAGACATGCAGCCAGAGGAACTTAATGAGGGCGAAGTCACCAGCATAAATGACAAAAGTGGCTGTGATGAGATGTGCGGGAGTAAGTCACTCTTGAAAACAACTATCATGTTAGAGGAACTACTGAAGGATTCTCACAATATTAGAAGGAAAAGAGATAAAATGTTGAAAGCTGACTCAAACCTAGAAGGAAGGACAGCAATTCACTAAGGCATGGAAAAGACCCTTGTTCCATATAAAAGAAGAAGGTAATCAATGTTTGAACTACTCTTCATACTTCCTGCTTTTAAACAATGAAATTGTTTGTCCATGTTTCAAGTATTTTCATTTAGTGTACACTAAATAAACATTACTTTTACTGTCTCTTCATTCCCCTGTATGTCTGTTACTGACAATAAAATAATTTCTAATAGTTTGGCAAGTTTTTTTAAAAGATCACAGAACTATCAGTTTTTCACTTTGAATTGTAATACCAGCTTGGCATTAGCTCATACTCTCAATTTTACAGTCCACAGTGAAGACTGTCCATTGTTATATAACACTGGATAAACTACTTGTTTGCTCAATTCAATTAACTAATTCAGAAATGCAGCAATACAAGAAATATAGAAACAATCAACATCTTACTTATGTTTACTATCATTTATTATAGTTTTCATTCTTTTTTACAATCTATCTCTACATTATTTCCCTTTTTCTTTATTAAAAGAGTAGACCCTGACCAGCCTGCCCAGCATGGCAAAACCCCATCTCTACTAAAAATGTAAAAAGTGAGTCAGTCTTGGTGGCGGGCACCTGTAATCCCAGCTCCTCGAGAGGCTGAGGCAGGAGAATCGCTTGAACCTGGGGGGCAGAGATTGCAATGAGCCAAGATCGCACCACTACACTCCAGCCTGGGCAACAAGAGTGAATCTCCGTCTCAAAAAAAAAAACCAAAAAACAAAAAGGCGGACCCACTTCTTCCAATTTCTATTCATAATATAGTATATAAAATTATCAAGCAGGCTAAGGAAATACCATATATATTTTTTGTTTGTTTGTTCAATGTCTAGAATATTTTCTTCATCTCCCCAGAATAGCCATAATAACATCACTTTCTCTCTGAGCTTTCTAGACTGGCTTTTCCTCATAATCAAATTATTTGCTACCCAGTTCTGTTTCCATGGCAATGATTTCTTATCTCTATCATAGGATGCTACAGGAAGTCATATGTTAGTCATATTCTGAGCTCCTTAAGCACCTGTTCCTCTTCTCATTCATCTGTGTTCCCCTAGTATGCAGCACAGTGGTAATTTCTAAAAGTAACTCTGTATGTTGTTTTTCCTTAATTAGAAAGGTAATTTTCTTTAAATAAAAAGGTAATATTTGGCTATTTTTATACTCTGCTAAAATTCACACTTTACTTTTGGGGAGCACAATTGAGTCATATGTTTTTTGAAGTGCAACTTCCTGTTGCTGCTTCTTTTATTGGTCATTTATCTTATGAGTGACAGAAAAAGAAGCGGCTTACAAATGTATCTATGCTTTTTGCATTTATAAATGCACTTATAAATGCATTTATGCATTTATCTTATTATGAGTGACAGAAAAAGGAGTGGCTTATAAATGCATCTATGCTTTTTAGGCAAATACCAAGAAAACTGGAATTGACTAATTTAGAAGAAACATATACTTTAGTAAATTAGTAATTTCATACCTATGTAAAACCTATGAAATCATATAGCTTTAGACTACTTACCGGTATGTTAGTCACCCCATGGCCTAAGATTCAAACTTACCCTGTTTTATTGAATACATAGCTTACACATTTGCATATGAAAAATTAGAAATTATCATTGGGATCATTAGCCACCCTTTACTCATTGAACATTTTTCCCAGAAATACACTTAATATTTTATAATTTATAGGCTCAAGTAACTTATAGCAAAAATGAAAATGTGCATGGTAGGTATTATATATCATCATGGATTTCTGGAATTTCTATGAAACAATAACTATATTTAGAAGTTAAACAGAAGTAATTGTTTTTAAAAATCAGTTAAGAGGAAAGCAAACACTTTACTGACTAAACAACATTCTGCAGTGAACATCTGTTAAAATGTGGAGGATTTAGTTTTGGAAAAAACATAACAAGCATTGAGCTTAAAATAGAAAAATAACGATTCAATTTTCTAAAGTGACTCTACTCAAGGAAATCTTATTTTATTTTTCTCTGGGAATTTAAGTATGTTCCAGATGTCCCTCATGATGCACAGACCTGTATTACATATAGACATTTATTGAGAAGACTTATAGAGCATGACACAATACAATACATCAAAGTAGTTAAGATAATGATTGAATTTTCCCAATCACATATTCAGATTAGTTTCCTATGACTTCCATAATAATTTACTACAACATTAGTGACTTAAATCAACCGAAATGTATTCCCTCACAAAACTCAGGAAGCCAGAGTCTAAAATCAGTCTCACCAGGCCAAAGTCAAGGTGTTATCAGCATGACTGCCCTACTTCGGGAGGCTCTAGAGAATGTTTCTCACCTTCCTCAGTTTCTGATGGCTTCCGGCATTCCTTGGCTAGTGATAGCATCACCACAATCGCTGCCTTCATGGTACCATTGCCTTGTCGTCTTCTGTCATCTCCCTCTACCTTTCTCTTATAAGGACACTGTGATTGCATTTCGAGGCCACCAGGATGATAATCCAAGATGAGAGCCCCATTTCAAAATCCTTACTTTGACACACATGAAAAGTTCTTTATTTTTTTAAATATAAAGTGATATTCAGAGGTTCTAGGGATTAGAACAGACTCTCTTTTAAGGGCCCTTTAATCAGCCTATCACAACACTAAATACTAATTTTTACACTAGTCAGTGAATTGCTCCCCTGCTTCACATTGAAACAATGTGAATCAATATTTTTAAAAAATTACTGTTAACCTGTGAACCAGCAGATGAATCAGACCACTTTTTAAAAATTATAATTGATTATTCATTAATGTCTAGAGATAACCTATGACTTTTGGCATTTTTCATTTTGATTAGAAAACCATCTAAAATCTTTATCAAACCCTATTATCTCTGTAACCTCCATTGTCATTGAATAAAATGAATCGGCTTTATCATCATTACACAAAAAATTCATTACATCTAAAATATAAGTGAGTGTGGAAAGGCAAAGCGGTTATTTTCAAATGTGTGCAGTCACATTTTGAGCATGAACAAATATACACGTTAATTTGATGGTTTTTAAACAGTATTAGATTTTTTTCACATACGGAATGAAGTTATTTTTATTCCATTATTCTTTGTAACAGTGCCAAATACTTTGCATATCAATTTATTTACTAGTCCTTCTTTTGTTATTTTGAGATTGCCATCTACACTAAAATGTCCAAGTTTTCCACTTTGGAAATTCACACACCGATTCCCAAAACATTGCTTTCATATACACTGTCATCCTCACCATTATTATATTTTTATTCATATCTGGGCTGAGGATGTTTGTCAAGTTCTACTAAGAGGCAAGAGAGAAGCAGCCCAGATGCCCCAGGGGTTAGACAGTCACAGAATCCCATGGTTTAGCTCCCTGCTGCCTCAACAGTACCATCTCTATGTGCCTCTGTTGTCTCCAAATCTGAAACATCTCAGGTAAATTTCTTCTGAGAATAACTTTTAATCTCTTAGGGAAGTACTGACTTGGCTCTGCTGGATGAAGAAAGAAACCTGGAGACATAAATGCTTTGTGCAACTTTCAATTGGTTTCCTGGAGTTTTGTCCTAAATCTCTTAAAGAATCAAGAGGTCCAAGGGAGAGGTCAATTTTTTCCATCACCATCTTCTAATGTAGTCTATATTTTCTTTCTACTAAACAAGTTACCTTCCACTCCATTTATGCTTTTTCTCTTGAAAAGTTTCTTCAATTCTGTGGGAAAATATGAACTGTTTTCCTATTTTCTTTGTCTTGATTAATTAGACTAGTTCTATTTCATTTCAATTTTGTTAATATCAACAAACTAGTCTTTCTATGGGAAATGAACATTTCACCACATTTAATCATAAATTTAACTAGCATTTTTTGTTTTTCTTATGACAAACATTTAATTTGGCTCCTAACTATATCTCCATATCTTCTTCAGGTATTTGGAGGAAAAAAGTGATTACCGTCAACTAAGGTAAATCAAAGAGGAATTTAGTGTACAGATCAGATAAATTTCAAAGAATTTATACATTTTAAGTACAGCTGACCTTCAAAGGAACTTTAAGACATTATTTTAATTCAATAGCTTGGAGAGGCTTCAAGCAGACAGGAGAATCATGGATTTTTGGTTTTACTCTTAAGTTTATTCAGTTATGTGAAATAGCTTTATCTGTGTGAGACAGATTGTGTGTGTTTCAAAGGAAAAAAGGGCTTTCAGACACATCAGAATTTAAACAAGTTGCTTTTTTCATTTTAAAGAAAAACAAAGGACAATATACTACGAATTTCTGAGTATATCTGTCCTCATGAAGTCGCCCTTAATGTATTTGGTCTCCGACTGCTAATGACAAGCAGAATATGTGTCAATTTTAACTTTTTAAATGAACACTTCCTTCATTCACATTGTTTTACAACCGCTTTGTCACTGAAAAAAGCTTCCTTGAAATATTTTACTAAAAATCAAATATTTAATCAGTCTGATATTTTCTAACATCATCTTACAGCAAATTTTAAATATTTCTATTAATAAGAATTTGTGGGACTCCCAAGCAAGATGATGGAATAGGAACAGCTCTGGTCTGCACTCCCAGTGAGACCAATGCAGAAGGCAGGTGATTTCTGCATTTCCAACTGAGATATCTGGCTCATCTCATTGGAACTGGTTAGACAGTGTGTGCAGCCCACAGAGGGCAAGCAGAAGCAGGATGGGGTGCTGCCTCACCCAGGAAGAGCAGTCAAGCAACTCCCTCCTCTAGCCAAGGAAAGCCATGAGGGACCGTGCCATGAGGAATGGTGCACTCCGGCCCAGGTACTACACTTTTCCCATGGTCTTTGCAACCCACAGACCAGGAGGTTCCCTAGGGTGCCTACACCACAAGGGCCCTGAGTTTCAAGCACAAAACTGGGGGGCCATTTGGGCAGACACTGAGCTAGAAGGTTTTTTTTTTTTTTTTTTTTTTTTTTTTTTGTAACCTAGTGGCACCTGGACCACCAGCAAAACAGAACCATTCACTCCCCTGGAAAGGGGGCTGAAGTCAGAGTCAAGTGGTCTAGCTCAGTGGATCACATGCCCATGGAGCCCAGCAAGCTAAGATCCACTGGCTTGAAATTCTTACTGCCAGCACAGCAGTCTGAAGTCGACCTGGGACACTTGAGCTTGGTGGGAGGAGGGGCATCCACCATTATTGAGGCTTGAGTAGGTGGTTTTCCCCTCACAGTGTAAATAAAGCCACCAGAAAGTTTGGATTGGGCGGAGCCCACCACAGCAGCACAAAGATGCTGTAGCAAGACTGCCTCTCTAGATTCCTCCTCTCTGGGCAGGGCATCTCTGAAGAAAGGCAGCAGCCCCAGTCAAGGGCTTACAGATAAAACTCCCATCTCCCTGGGGCAAAGCACCAGGGGGAAGGGGCAGCTGTGGGCACAGCTTCAGCAGACTTAAACATCCCTGCCTGCCAGCTCTGAAGAGAGTAATGGATCTCCCAGCACAGTGCTGGAGCTCTGCTAAGGGGCAGACTGCCTCCTCAAGTGGGTCCCTGATACCCATGCCTCCTGACGAGGAGACACCTCCCAGCAGGGGTCAACAGACACCTCATACAGGAGAGCTCTGACTGGAATCTGGCAGGTACCCCTCTGGGACGAAGCTTTCAGAGGAAGGAGCAGGCAGCATTCTTTGCTGTTCTGCAGCATCCACTGCAGATACTCATGCAAACAGAGTCTGGAGTGGACCTCCAGCAAACTCCAGCAGATCTTCAGCAGAAGGGCCTGACTGTTAGAAGAAAAACTAACAACAGAAAGGATTAGCATGAAAATCAACAAAAAAGAAGACCACACAAAAACTCCATTTGAAGGTCACCAACAGCAAAGACCAAAAGTAGATAAATCCACAAAGATGAGGAAAAACCAGCACCAAAAGGCTGAAAATTCCAAAAACCAGAATGCCTCTTCTACTCCAAAGGGTCACAACTCCCCACCAGCAAGGGAACAAAACTGGATGGAAAATGAGTTTGATGAACTGACAGAAGTAGGTTTCAGAAGGTGGGTAATAACAAATTCCTCCAAGCTAAAGGAGTATGTTCTAATCTAATTCAAGGAAACTAAGAACCTTGAAAAAAGGTTAGAGGAATTGCAAACTAGAATAACCAGTTTAGAGAAGAACATAAGTGACCTGATGGAGGTGAAATACATAGCACGAGAACTTCATGAAGCATACACAAGTATCAATAGCTGAATCAACCAAGTGGAAGAAAGGATATCAGAGATTGAAGATCAGCTTAATGAAAAAAAGTGTAAAGACAAGATTAGAGAAAAAAGAATTAAAAGGAATGAGCAAAGCCTCCAAGATATATGGGACTATATGAAAAGACCAAATCTATGTTTGATTGCTATACCTGAAACTGACAGAGAGAATGGAACCATGTTGGAAAACACACTTCAGAATATTATCCAGAATAACTTTCCCAACATAGCAAGACTGGCCAACATTCAAATTCAGGAAATACAGAGTGTACCACAAAGATACTCCTGGAGAAGAGCAACCCCAAGACACATAATCGTCAGATTCATCAACGTTGAAAAGAAGGAAAAAATGTTAAGGGCAGCCAGAGAGAAAGGTTGGGTTACCTACAAAGGAAAACCCATCAGGCTAACAGCAAATCTCTCTGCAGAAACCCTACAAGCCAGAAGAGAGTGGGGGCCAATATTCAACATTCTTAAAGTTCTTAAAGGAAATAATTTTCAACCCAGAATTTCATATCCAGCCAAACTAAGCTTCATCAGTGAAGGAGAAATAAATTCCTTAACAGACAAGCAAATGTTGAGGAATTTTGTCCCCACCAGGCCAGCCTTACAAGAGTTCCCGAAGTAAGCACTAAATATGGAAAGGAAAAACTTGTACCAGCCACTACAAAAACAAACCAAAATGTAAAGACCATAGACACTATGAAGAAACTGCATCACTAATGAGCAAAATAACCAGCTAGCATCATAATGATGGGATGAAATTCACACATAACCTTAAATGTAAGTGGGTTAAATGCCCCAATTTCAAGACACAGACTGGTAAATTGGATAAAGAGTCAAGACCCATAGTTGTGCTGTATTCAGGAGACCCATTTAATGTGCAAAGACACATATAGGCTCAAAATAAAGGAATGGAGGCGGATTTACCAAGCAAATGGAAAGAAAAAAAAAAAAGGCAGGGGTTGCAATCCTAGTCTCTGATAAAACAGACTTTAAACTAACAAAAATTAAAAAGGACAATGAACGGCATTATATAATGCCCTTCAATTACATAAGGGATCAGTGCAACAAGAAGAGCTAACTATCCTAAATATATATGTACCTAATACAGAAGCACTTAGATCCATAAAGCAAGTTCCTAGAGGCTTACAAAGAGACTTAGACACCCACACAATAAAAGTGGGAGATATTAACACCCCATTATCAATATTAGACAGATCAACGAGACAGAAAATTAACAAGGATATTCAGGTGTTGAACTCAGCTCTGGACCAAGCAGACCTACTAGACATCTACAGAACTCTCCACCACAAATCAAAAGAATATAGATTCTTCTCAGCACCACATAGCACTTATTCTAAAATCAACCATATAATTGGAAGTAAAACATTCCTCAGCAAATGTAAAGAATGGAAATCATAACAAACAGTCTCTCACAACACAGTGCAATCAAATTAGAACTCAGGATTAAGAAACTCACTCAAAACTGCACAACTAAATGGAAACTGGACAACCTGCTCTGGAGTGACTACTCAGTAAATTACAAAATTAAGGCAGAAATAAATAAGTTCTCTGAAACCAATGACGACAAAGACAAAACGTACCAGAATCTCTGGGACACAGCTAAAGCAGTGTTTGGAGGAAAATTTATAGCACTAAATTACCACAGGAGGAAGCGAGAAATATCTAAAATTGACATCCTAAAATCACAATGAGAAGAACTAGAGAACCAAGAGCAAATAAATTTAAAAGCTAGCAAAAGATAGGATCCTAAGATCAGAGCAGAACTGAAGGAGATAGAGACACAAAAAAACTCTTCAAAAATCAGTGAATCCAGGAACTGGTTTTTTGGAAAAATTAACAAAATAGATAGACCACTTGCCAGACTAATAAAGAAGAAAAGAGAGAAGAATCAAATAGACACAGTAAAAAAATGATAAAGGGGAGATCACCACTGATCCCACAGAAATGCAAACTACCATCAGAGAATACTATAAACATCTCTATTCAAATAAAGCTGAAAATCTAGAAGAAATGGACAAATTCCTGGACACATACACCCTCCCAATAATAAACCAAGAAGAAGTCGAATCCTGAACAGACCAATAACAAGTTCTGAAATTGAGGCAATAGTTAATAACCTATCAAGCAAACAAAGCCCAGGCCCAGATAGATGTACAACAAAATTCTACCAGAGGTACAAAGAGGAGCTGGTACCACGCCTTCTGAAACTATTCCAAACAATAGAAAAAGAGGGAATGCTCCATAACTCATTTTATGAGGCCAGTACCATCCTGATGACAAAACCTGGTGGAGACACAATAACAATAACAAAAAAATTTCAGGCCAATATCCCTTATGAACATCAATGCAAAAAAAAATTAGCCGGGCGCAGTGGCGGGCGCCTGTAGTCCCAGCTCCTCGGGAGGCTGAGGCAGGAGAATGGCGTGAATCCGGGAGGCGGAGCTTGCAGTGAGCCGAGATTGCGCCACTGCACTCCAGCCTGGGCGACAGAGCGAGACTCCGTCTCAAAAAAAAAAAAAAAAAAAAAAAATTCCTCAATAAAATACTGGCAAATCGAATCCAACAGCACATTAAAAAGTATTCCACCACGATCATGTAGGCTTCATCCCTGGGATGCAAGCCTGGTTCAACATACAGAAATCAATAAATATCCATCACATAAACAGAACCAATGACAAAAACCACGTGATTAACTCAATAGATGCAGAAAAGGCCTTTGATAAAATTCAACACCCCTTCATGCTAAAAACACTCAATAAACTAGGTATTGATGGAACACATCTCAAAATAATGAGTTATTTATGACAAACTCACCGCTAATATCATACTGAATGGGCAAAAGCTGGAAGCATTCCCTTTGAAAACTGGGACAAGACAAGGATGCCCTCTCTCACCACTCCTATTCAACAGAGTATTGGAAATTTGGGCCAGGGCAATCAGGCAAGAGAAAGAAATAAATGGTATTCAAATAGGAAGAGAGGAAGTCAAATTATCTCCATTTGCAGATGACATGATTATATATTTAGAAAACTCCATTGTCTCAGCCCCAAATCTCCTTAAGCTGCTAAACAACTTCAACAAAGTCTCAGGATACAAAATCAATGTTCATAAATCACAAGCATTTCTATGCACCAATAAGAGACAAACAGCCAAATTACAAGCGAACTCCCATTCACAATTGCTAAAAGAGAATAAAATACCGAGGAATACAACTTACAAGGGATGTAAAGGACCTCTTCAAGGAGAACTAAAAACTGTTACTCAAGGAAATAAGAAAAGACACAAACAAATGGAAAAACTTTCCGTGTTCATGGATAGGAAGAACCAATATCATGAAAATGGCCATGCTGCCCAAAGTAATTTATAGATTCAATGCTATTCCCATCAAGCTACCACTGACTTTCTTCACATAATTAGAAAAGAACTACATTAAATTTCATATGGAACCAAATAAGAGCCTATTCAGCCAAGACAATCCTAAGCAAAAAGAACAAAGCTGGAGTCATCATGCTACCTAACTTCAAGCTATACTACAAGGCTACAGTAACCAAAACAGCATGATAGTGGTACCAAAACAGATACTTAGACCAATGGAACAGAACAGAGGCCTCAGAAACAACACCACACATCTACAGCCATCTGATCTTTGACAAACCTGACAAAAACAAGCAATGGAGAAAGGATTCCCTATTTAATAAATGGTTGGGAAAACTGGCTAACTATATGCAGAAAACTGAAGCTGGAATCCCTTCCATACATCTTATACAAAAATTAACTGAAGATGGAGTAAGGATTTAAATGTAATACCTAAAAGCATAAAAACCCTAGAAGAAAACCTAGGCAATGTCATTCAAGACATAGGCATGGGTAAAGACTTCATGTGTAAAACCCCAAAAGCAATGGCAACAAAATCCAAAATAGACAAATTGGATCTAATTAAACTAAAGAGCTTCTGCACAGCAAAAGAAACTACAATCAGAGTAAACAGGCGACCTACATAATGGGAGAAAATTTTTGCAATGTATCCATCTGACAAAGAGCTAATATCCAGAATGTACAAAGAACTTAAACAAATGTACAAGCAAAAAACAAACAATCCCATCAAAAAGTAGGTAAAGAAATGAACATATACTTCACAGAAGAAGACATTTATGCAGCCAACAAACATGAAAAAAGCTCATCATCACTGATCATTAGAGAAATGCAAATCAAAACCACAATGAGATACCATCTCACACCAGTTAAAATGGTGATCATTAAAAAGTCAGGAAACAGCCAATGCTGGAGAGGATGTAGAGAAACAGGAATGCTTTTACATTATTGGTGGCAGTGCAAATTAGTTCAACCATAGTGGAAGACAGTGTGGCAATTCTTCAAGGATCTAGAAGTAGAAATACAACTTTACCCAGCAATCTCATTATTGGGTATATAACAAAAGATTATAAATTATTCTACTATAAAGACACATGCACATGTATGTTTATTGCAGCACTATTTACAATAGCATAGAGTTGGAAACAACCCAAATTCCCATCAATGTTAGACTGGATAAAGAAAATGTGGCACATATACATCGTGTAATAGCATGCAGCCATAAAAAAAAGGATGCATTCATTTCCTTTGCAGGAACATGGATGAAGCTGGAAACCATTTTCAGTAAACTAACACAGGAACAGAAACCAAACACTGCATGTTCTCATTCATAAGTGGGAGTTGAACAATGAGAACACATGGACACAGGGAGGCCCACACACTGTGGCCTGTTGGGGAATGGTGGGCAAGAGGAGGGATAGCATTAGGAGAAATTCCTAATGTAGATGACGGGTTGATGGGTGCAGCAAACCACCATGGCACGTGTAAACCAATGTAACAAACCTGTGCATTCTACACATGTATCTCAAAACCTAAAATATATATATAAAAAATAGAACTTGTGTAATCTATATATTAAACACTATTTCTATAATCAATTTTGGACAATGCCTTTTTGATAGATATCAGAATATTTACTGATTTTTAATTATTATCTTATTTCTTTTTTGTTATTTTAATTCATTATTACAAGTGAGTGTGGAGTGTAGAGTATATCACACTTTTTAAAACTTAAGCATATTTCCTCAATTTGTGTTTCAAGGAACACTTCTCTGGGTGGTAATAATTTTAATGAAAAAATTTATAAAAAAATGATTGCATACTCTATCTTTCTTTTGATATCCCAAGACATGTTGAATGCTTTATACTCTGGCAACTTCTGCAAGATACTTCTGAGAATCCATTCATTCTTCTGTTTGTTTTTTTAGTCCAAGATTATAAAATCACCTTAATTACTTATCTTCTTGTTCTCCTCTCCCTCTCCTCCTCCTCTCTTTTCTCACTGTATTCTTCAACATATATTACCATTGGAAACCCAAGATTTGTAAAGTATCACTGTAACAGACAAATAGATATGAGCTCCTCTTTTTATCAGCGTGTGTTTTGTCTTACAAAACAGCAATTTTGTGCTATTAAAAGATGCCTTTATAAATTTTGTTTTTAACACATTTAGTGTGTTATAGTTTTTTATGGCCTTATCAGTCAAAATGTAGCTGTTTTTTAAAATATGTAATTTAAATCCATATTTATTATAAACAAGTTGAAATAAAATAAGAAACAGAATAATTGGCTTTAAGGGAAAAACATAATCAAAAACAGTAATTGTTTTTTCTTAGGAAATCACTGGGATTTTTGCTGGTTCAGAAAACAAAACCACTCCTACAATGTCCTAGAAATGTATTTATCTCCAGGCCCTCAGTGTTAACAAAATGAATCTATTTCTCTTTGTTTTGTGACAGGAAAAACGTAGTCAACACACATGGGCACAAGTTTTGGGGAAAAAAAAAAAACAATTTGTGGGCTCCTTCAGATTAATAATGAATATGATGTTTTATTCAATTACATCTGAAGTTCATTTGGAAAACAATACAAAAACATCTTCGTGATTGGAATGCAAAATTGTGTGGTGCTATTTTGATTTATTATAGTCTAGCAATTTGTTTTACAGATACACAGAATACCTAAATGTCATGTTTTTGAATTACTACATTGGGAATGGTTTACACAGTAATTTGATTAAGTTGGTGAATCAATAAAACATGTTAACATGAAGTTGCTGTTTGGGATGATTCATTTTAGCCTTAATTATTTTGATTTTACCTATCAGCATAATGCATATTTCCCATCTTCCAAATGATTCAAGAATCACAAATTCAGTGTTTATCAACACATTGCATGTAAATCGTTTTAATTACTTGTTAATGAAGGTATCACTAGAGAAAAGCTGTAGAATGTGGACTAGTGACATTGTCATTAAAGAAACCTGGTTCCTTATATCATACATTTACATTAGAAAGAACTAGTATTTCCAAGGTATATAAAGTCATGTTTATACTATGTGATTACCCGATTATATTTGCTAGTATTTTATATTTAAAATGAACTCTAACGAAAAATAATGCAGTCATATCTCAGTGTTCAAGCTATGAATGATTCTACAATTGCTTATTAATAGCTATATTGTGTGTGAGTATATGTGAAAGAGAAAAGGAGGCAAAGGAGGAGGGGATGGAGAGAGAAAGAGTGAGAGAAGGAAGAAAACAGAGAGAGAATAAGATTTTATTACCATTGGATATCACTATGTATGTTTTGATTTTATTGTATGTTAAATCCTGAAAAGCCACACAAACTTCATGAGAGCTGAAGTGTTGAAATCTTTATAAGCTGCCAAGGAACTCTTCAAACTATCAGTATGCCATCTTTCTTCACTTGGTTCATAACAAAGAATCCGCAAAAAAAGGGACATTGTGCAAGAAAGAGTGAAATGCAGTCTAAGATATGTACTTCTAAAATTGAAGTGGTTATCTGTAGCTGCATTTAAGTCATTATTTGTCAGTTTGCAGATGAAGCTGAAATTTGTAGAGAGTACTACTGAAAAAAGAGCTATTCTGAAAATAGTGTAGATGAATATTTCAGTTTTCATGAAATAGTATAAAACATTCAGAGAAATTGGCAATGGGGGTAAAAATAGGTTCTTGTGAGTGGGGGATTTCCTGTGTAATACTGACACCGAATTCTTTCAGTGCCACTTTGCCAGCTGGAAATCTCCACAGCCAGTGGTGCCCCTGCCCGAGGTTCATCCAACTCTGGGCTCACTGCTGTGTTCACTTGGACCCCTCGGTACAGCGGGCTGCACTCAGCTCAAGCTACAAGCCCGGATCCCAAGAGTGCACAGGAACTCTGCCCTGGCTCACTGCTGTGCTCTCCCGACCCACTTGGTATGGCGGGCTGCACTCAGCTCACACTACCAGGCCAGATCCCGAGAATGCACAGGGACTCCTCACTCAGCCCGTGGCTGAGCTGGGCATTCCATGACCTGCTTCCACTTGGGTGTCAGTGTCTGGACAAGGGGAAATGCTGCAGTTCCCAGAAACTCAGAGATGCCAGCAACTATGGAGCTGACTCTCACCGGGGTAGTCCTTAGGTCTGAGCCTCAAGGACTGTTACAACTCACTCTCTCTTCCTGCCACCCACAGTACAGCAAATGAGAGGTGGGGCGTGTTACAGCTCATTCATATTACAGCTCATGTTTGTTCCTGTGGTCTGTAATGCAGCAAACGAGGGGCATGTTACAGTCCCTTTGTGTTATACTTCGTTCATGTTACAGCTCGTTCCCACAGCCCGCAGCACAATAAATGGGGGCATGTTGTACCCAGCAGCATTTCTCCCTCATTGCTCGGTGAGCGGGAGGGAAGGTTACAGTTTTACAGCTCCTTTTGTATCCACTGTTCAGCAGGTTCTAGGTTCTTGTCCCACTTCCAAGAGGAATGAGGTATGTGGACACTAGAGAGTGAGCAAAGCAGAGAATGTTACTGAGCTACAGAAGGAAAGCTGTCAGCACAGAGGGTACCCAAGAGTGGGTGTGACGGCAGGCCTCTGTGTGACAGCAGGCCTGAATGCAGATTGTCCAATGTGTGGCTGAGTCCTGTTTTTTTTTTTTTTTTTTTTTTGAGGCAGAGTCTTGCTCTATTGCCCAGGCTGGAGTGTAGGGGCACAATCATGGCTCACTGCAAGCTCCGCCTCCCAGGTTCAAGCCATTCTCCTGTCTCAGCCTCCCGAGTAGCTGGGACTACAGGCGCCTGCCACCACGCCTGGCTAATTTCTTGTATTTTTAGTGGAGATGGGGTTTTGCCATGTTAGCCAGGATGGTCTTGATCTCCTGACCTCATGATCCATCTGCCTTGGCCTCCCAAAGTGCTGGGATTACAGGCCTGAGCCACCGCCCCCGGCCTGGAAAGCGCACAATTTGACTGACTAAAAAGCATTGAGGAAGTTCTCACTCCAGTCATGAACTCTACCAAGAACTGGCAGCTCAGTTTTCAGGCTTTAATTTGTCTTTGGTTTCTTGGTTGAGTTTCACAGGGGATCCATACCTGTCTGCCTAGGAATTTGTCTGTCTCCCTCTGCTATTAATATCATTGTAAATAATTATCATCCAAAAAAGCAAATGTAAGAGTAACACTGAATTGTTTTTTCCTTTTAGCCATTTATTTGTCATAAGAAATATAAATTATTAAATTAATTTTAGAAAAATAGAATCAAAGGGAAATGCAAAAGTTTCTGGCCCTTTTGGATTTACTCACAGTGGACTTACTCTAACCAGTAAACAACTACAGAATTGGATATAACATTTGAGCAAATATTTTTAGGCCTAGGAAAACAGGTAGTGCAAAACTGTGACACTTGATAGAAATAAAGTGAGCCTGACCTTCAGTATGGTTTTCAACATTAATGCACTTTTTAAACTATACTCAGAAGATGTATTTCAGAGAGAGTAGTTTTTCTGAGATGGGGATACGAAGGTTGGAGTTCAGTTTGTAGAAGAAGCTGAAATTTGTACAGAATATTACTAGAAACTAGAAAACTGTCCCAAGTTTGGCCCCAAAAGTTTTCATGAGGGCTTCCTCTTAGTCGTTGAACAAGCATTGGTCTGGTCATGTGAATGATAAGTTTAAAGTCTTGAAGAGTATAACCACTGTGAAGCTTAAAGCAAATCGGAGATACCAGCAGTTATTCATTCCTTGGACTTCTGTCTAACCAGAATGGAAACGCATCACTGAGGACTTCAAGCTTCCAGTTGTGACTCTAGAAATTTTATGTTTTAACAGTAATAGTCATGTCCTAAAGTAAGAAAATGTCCTAATACTAAGAGAAACCGATCTAAATAGACCAATATATTCTACTAGGGCCATGAAAAAAGAGAGTAATTTTTCTCATCTTGCTAAGCATACCAATCAACATCTATTCAGTTCTATACAGATTATACCTTCTCAATATAAACCATCATGAAAACATTTTGAAAAGAAGACATAGTGCAATCAACAAATACTAAAAATGTGGATACTAGTCCATAACCTGTATTTCAACTGAGGACACATTTCTTCTTCCCCTTTTCCAAATATGCGGTGACCCCCTCTGGACCCAGCTTTCACTATCTTGTGTGTGTCTATTATTTCTCGACCTATCGATCAGCCTGGGAACAAAGAGAGAGCCCCATTGCATTGTGGGCTGCTGGCCAGATCCCACAATATCTGGCGCCCAGCGTGGCCTTCTTTGTTCCTCACCTCAGTGCACTCCGAGTGCGGGTTCATGAGGACTAGTCTTCAGTCTCGACGGTAAGGTCTCCAGGTACGCTTTTTCTGACTCTCCCCTCTTTTTGGGTTTGTCGACCGGTTATGTTCCAGGGTTGTTATGGACAATCGCAGTCTAAACACCAGGCTTATTAACTGTCTTTTATTAAACTATTTCTTAAACAGGGTAGAATCAAGGCTGATTCCAATAACCTTATTCTCTTATTTCAGACTACTGAAAAATATTGTCCTTGGTTCCCTGACAAAAGTTCTACGGACCTGTTAGACTGGGATAGAGTTGGCCCCACTCTCCACCAACTCATGAGAGACGGTGTTTTACTTCCTATTTCTGTTTGGACTGACTGGGCTCTTATTCATGTTGCTTTACTTCCTTTTCAGTCTCGTGATCCTCTTCAACTGCCAGAAGTTAACGCAGATGGTGAACCGCTCCCTTTACCTCAGGTGGCTGATCCCCCTACTGGCCCTCCTCCTGATGATGAGGGAGAATTCGATCTCTCCTTGTTTTCTCCCCAAGAGGAGGAACCTGGTGATGATCTCCTCCCTCCGCCTCCTATCTTGGAACCTGTATATGTTAACCCTTTTTCTACTAAGTCTTCCCCTCTGCCAGAGGAAGACGTGTGGCATTCATCTGAATGGCCTGTTTCTCATTCCACTTGTCCTTTTGGACCTCTCCCCTCTTCTAAGCCTACTGTTTCTTTCTACGCTCTGGGACCCTTTCTTTCAGGGGCTCGGAATCCTGCTTCCCCCTAGTCTGCGTCCCAGTGCCTTCTCTCTCCTTCTCTTCCTCTGCCCCTGCACAATAGATGTGTGAGTCACCTGTTTGGGTAGAGTAGTCGCTGCTTTCCAAACACAAGTTGGACCCTTAATTGAAATTGTTAATGATTTACTACAAGCAAACACTATTGAGCCTCCTTGTCTCCATGGAACTTGCCTGTGTTTGTTGTACAAAAAAAAAGTCAGGAAAATGGAGGATGGTAACAGACTTAAGAGCTGTTAATGCAGTTATTAAACCTATGGGGGCGTTACAACCCAGTATGCCCTCCCCCTCCATGATTCCTAAGGAATGGCCTTTAATTATCATTGACCTTAAAGACTGCTTTTTTCATATTCCTTTAGTCAAGTCAGACTGTGAAAAATTTGCTTTCACTATACCTTCCATTAACAATTCAGCTCCTGCAGCTAGATATCAATGGAAAGTTTTACCTCAAGGAATGATTAACAGTCCTACTATTTGTCAGTTGTTTGTCAGTACTGTGTTACAACCTACCTGACAGACTTTTAAAAATAATTACATTCTTCATTATATGGATGACATACTGATTGCTGCCCCCACTAAAGATGCATTAATTTAATGTTTTACCTCTTTTAAATTAGCTGTTGCTAATGCAGGACTCCACATTGCTCCTGATAAAATCCAACAAGCCACTCCTTTTCTGTACTTAGGAATGCAGCGAGAAGCTCGCTCCATTAAGCCCCAAAAAGTTCAACTTTGTACTGACAATTTAAACACCTTAAATGATTTTCAAAAATTACTAGGTGACATCAATTATCTCAGACCAACCCTAGACATTCCTACTTATGCATTACCTCACCTGTTTGCCACTTTATCAGGAGATACAGATTTAAACAGTCCTCGCTCTATATCTGAACCAGCAAAACAAGAGTCATCTTTTGTAGAACGAGTGAGAGAGGCACAAGTCTCTCGTATTGACCCAAATTTACCTTTACAATTTTCAGTTTTTCCTTCCATCCACTCTCCTATGGGACTAGAGTACAAAGTGATTCTCTAGTTTAATGGGTATTTCTTCCTAATTCAACCTCTAACACTCTTTCAATATATCTTGATCAAATAGACACTTTGATTGGGTTAGGGCATCAACATATCACTAAAATTTCCGGCTTTGATCCAAACATTATTGTGGTCCCTTTTTCAAAAAATGAAGTTAAAAATGCCTTTTCTACATCTTTGTGCTGGCAGACTAATCTGGTTGACTTCATTGGTACTATTGATAATCATTTGCCTATGTCAAAATTCTTTCAATTTCTACGAAATACTTCCTGGATTCTACCAAAACTTACTCGTTCATCACCACTAGAGACAGTCGTTAGCATTTCTACTGATGGATCCAGTAATGGAAGGGCAAGGTATGTAGGACCAAAAGACAAAGTCATTTCTATTCCATACACTTCTGCTCAAATAGCTGAGTTGTTTGCTGTTATCTGTGCATTACACGATTTTGATCAGCCTCTTAATGTTGTCTCTGACTCAGCTTATGTGGTCCGTGCCACTAACGCAATAGAAACAGCTACCATCAAAAATATTGCAGACACCAATATGTTTTCCTTGTTCTCTTTGGTACAAAAAACTGTCAGAAACCGAAACCATTCTTTTTTCATCATTCACATTCATTCTCATACTAACTTGCCTGGACCTTTATCTAGTGGTAATCATGAAGTTGATACTCTACTTTCTCTAGCCATTACAGATGCAGAACAATTTCATCAACTCACTCATACTAATGCCTCAAGTCTTAAACATAAATATTCTCTCAGTTGGAAATGAGCTAAACAAAGTGTACAATACTGTTCTCAATGTCAGGTTCTTGTTTTACCCACACAATCTCCTGGAGTTAATCCCCGAGGCCTTTCTCCTAATGTCATCTGGTAAATGGATGTTACTCATGTTCCTTCTTTTAGAAAATTAGCTTATGTGCATGTCACAGTTGACATCTTTTCCAATTTCATCTGGGCTACCTGTCAAACCGGAGAAGTCACTTCTCATGTTAAAAAACACATGTTTTCATGTTTTGCAGTTATGGGAATTCCTAGTGAGCTCAAAACAGACAATGGTCCAGCCTATTGCAGTAAAGCTTTTAAAAATTTTCTTGATCAGTGGCATATTAAACATATTACTGGTATTCCTTATAACCCACAAGGCCAAGCTATTGTAGAAATAAGTAACAAAACTTTAAAATTATAATTACTTAAACAAAAAGAGGGAGATAAGGAGTTGTCTACCCCCACATACAACTAAACTTGGCATTGCTCATGTTAAATTTTCTTAATATTCCTAAATCCAGTTGTTACTGCTGCCGAAAAACATTTCTCTGGTAACCGTCCTACGGTAAACCAAGGAAGGAAAGTGTGGTGGAAAGATGTTCAATCTAATATATGGTTAAAATGTCCTATTTTAACATGGGGAAGAGGTTATGCTTGTGTTTTCCCAGGTAAACATCAATCTCCTGCTTAGATTCCTGCTAGACACCTGAAATTGTGTCCTAAAGATGCATGCAACAATGACACAGAGAAATCTGCTGAAAAAGCGCCACAGCAGGAAACAACTAACACATCCAATAGTCAAAAAGAAGAAAATGACCACGCTAACTCCTTTACGTTAGACAATCCAGTCAGCCATCCTGAACAACTTGTCTCCAGCAATCCAGGTCTGCTCAACCTCTGCCTCCTCCTGATGACACTGATCCTTCTACCCTCTGTCACTCCACAGACTTAAAAACTATACATATTGGGCCTATATTCCTTTTCCTCCTCTTATTCGAGCCATGACATGGATGGACGCTCCTATCGAGGTCTGTGTTAATGATAGCATTTGGATGCCTGGTTCTGTAAACGATCGTTGTCCTGCCCAACCTTAAGAAGAAGGAACCCCTCTCAATATCACTTTAGGTTGTAGGTATCCGCCTTTGTGCCTGGGACCCACTAATGGATATTTCTCATTAGATATTCAAGCTTGGGCAGTCACACTACCATCTAGTCACTCTGTCCCTACTTTAGGACACTTGGTATCAGGGCTCTCATTACAACCTCTAAGGCAGATCAAAACAGGAATCACTAATGATATTCACACATCCCAATATAAGCCTTCAGGATCTGCGTGTCCTCTCAACTTCTCTTCAAATGCTGACAAATTAATATGGAAGGATTGTGTTAGTTCAGAAGGAATGGTGTTATTATTCTCACTACACCATTGTTGATTGGGCTCCCAAATGATTACTAATGATTGCTCTCAAGGTCACAGAGATTGTCAACATTTTCTCTATGATATTACTTATCAGAAAAAATAGTGACAGCCCTCCCCTATTATATTGTAGATTTAATTCCTTTTTTCCTTTTAAGTGGAAAGGGTCAGGGGTTGCCCCTCCAAAGCCAAGGCTCATTGTTCCCCACTTAGGACGTGAACATTCAGAATTATGGAGATTAACCATAGCTATGACTGGCATAAGAGTTTGGGCTGGAGAAAGTGTTATAAGTAAATCCACCTTGTCACCTCGAAAACTTAAGACAACAGATTGTCTTACTTTTGTCTATTTACACTACTATTTCCACACAGCCAAAAATATCACTATGGCAATCGTCAAAAGGTCAATTCAAAGATGGGACAGTAAAGATTATGAGGACTTATACCCCCCATTGCTAATGCCCCCCCCCACCATCTCTCATACAACCTATTCCCCTGACCCCACATTCACAAAAAAGAGTACCATCCCAAAATATACATACTATCTATATGCAGTCCAACAAAACTGTGCCACTTAAAAGTTGTGTTAAACCACCATATATGTTATTAGTAGGAAAGATGCATATTAGCTCAAAAACCAACTTAATCACCTGTGTTAATTGTTACTTGTGTACTTGTATTGACTCATCCTTTAATCAATATCATAGTATTTTAATAGAGCCAGAGAAGGTGTTTGGCTCCTTGTAGCCTTACATAGGCCTTGGGAATCTTCCCCTTCTATCCATGTTATTAACAATACTTTACAAAAAATTCTTAAAAGGATTTATTTTTACTTTAATTGCAGTAATAATGGGCTTAATTGCTGTTACTGGGACTGCTGCTACTGCTGGAGTTGCATTACATCAATCTATTCAAACTATTCATTTTGTGGATAAATGGCAAAAAAATCCTACTCGGATGTGGAATTCTCAGATATTGATCAAAACTTGGCCAATCAAATTAATGATCTAAAACAAACTGTTATATGGATGGGAGATAAAATTATGAATTTAGAACATAGATTACAAATGCAATGTGATTGGAATACTTCTGATTTTTGTATAACTCCATTTCAATATAATGAGTCTGTTCACAGTTGGGAATCAGTAAAATGCCATTTACAAGGAAGTGAAGATAATCTAAGTTTAGACACAAGCAAACTAAAAGAACAGACTTTTGAGGCCTCTCAAGCAAACTTAACTGCTTTACCCAGTGCTGAAGTTTTAGACGATATCTCTAAGGGGTTATCTAATCTCAACCCCATTCAATGGGTAAAATCTTTGGGAGGATCCACTATCGTTAATTTTGTTCTGTGTTTAATTTGTGCTATTGGTTTATTGTTCATGTGCAAAATTGGAAAAAATACTCTTCAATCCAATTGTAATCATCACCAAGGTATGATTGCTATGGTTCATTTAATCAGAGAAAAGGGGAAGATGTAGGGAGACACCCTGAAACTATTGCTACAGAATAAAAAATGAAACGCCCCTGATTATTGTAAATACAAAACTGCATGCAGGATTGTGTAAAGACAATGCCAGATTGTACTGCCAGAATGAGCCAATAGCACGTGATGTGCTTCCCCCTGCAGAGAGCCTATGAACGGACGTGCAGTCAGGGAGGTTTCACATCACCAAGATTCGTATCCCAGAAAAGCAGATGTTCATAGCTCTGGGAATGGAATGCGACCCTCGTGGAGAGCCTATAAATGGACGCATGGGGGAGTGCCTGTCCATATAGATAAGATAGGACTATGAACGCCCTCATCTTGCTGCGGCTCTTCTAGGCCTCTTTAGGTTTAAGGCATACTCCCTTCTGAGAAATTCTGGTCTAACTGATTGTCTAACTTCACGTCCTGTTTCTATGAATTGTTTGTAACCAGCTTTTGCTGTAACTGTTACTGCTGATTAATATCTTGCTAATCATAGGTTATGGAAAGACTGTGTTCCTGTTTTAAGATTCTGTTAGAAATTACTGATGCACACACTATACTGTAAATTCTTACCTCTGTATACTGTACTTCTGCATACAGATGTTATGTTAAAGAATTACTTCATCCCCATGTGACCATCTCACCTCATAATCAAATGACCCTAAATCCCTCACTAACCTACCCCCGTCCTCACTAAACTTAATAATAAATGCTGGCATATCCAGTGCATTGTTGGCACTGCAGGACCAGAAGGCGGTGACCCCCCTGGACCCAGCTTTCACTGTCTTGTGTGTGTCTATTATTTCTCGACCTGCCAATCCACCTGGGAACAAAGAGAGAGACCCGTTGCATTGTGGGTTGCTGGCCAGATCCCACAATACCTAATAAGATAAAAATTTGGAACATTAAAATTATTCAAAAATGCATAGAATTTGGCCTAGTTTAAGGGGTAAAGCAGTTCAGTTTTATAGACTTGTATATAACAATAGGCTCCTATTATAATTGGAGTATATATATATATATATATACACACTTATAAGTATAATTATACTTAACAATATAATTGGACCTGTTGAATATACTTTGATTTCTGCCTCTCTTCATAATATGGCAATGTTATTCAGGTTTATTTATTTAATCAGTCACGTATTATTCTGAATTATGGATGAGTTTTAGAACATTAAATTAAAATAAGAAATCTAACCCTGTAAGCAGAACTTGGAAATTAGTATGATCAAGGTCTTTTGGAGTGAGGAATATTAAAAACCTAGAGATATAATCAGGGATTACACATTAGCCACTAGATATTGGAAACTGAAGTAGTTAAAATTCTACTGCTAGTTGCAGACTTAAATTAGAATTCACTACTCTCCAAGATTACATTTTCTATAGAAAAGATATCAAAAATGAAACCTCCATAGCATAAAAGTGACTATTAATTAAAGGAAACCAGAAAATTAAAGTAATTTATTTCAATTAATAATGTAAAAATACTAACTGTAACATTTTAATGAGTAACATTTCAAAATTAAAGGTGTTCCTTAATCTTTTTAAAATTGTGCATTTTTACTCGTGTGTTTTAGAGTAAACAATTCAAAATCATAAAAAAAATTAAGAGAAATATTAATCTAAAATAGCAAAACTTAAGAAAAAAATTGAAAAACTTACACAGAAGAATAACTTTTTATTTGTCATATATTCCACTATTGGTATAATCACTATGTTGCTAGATCAAAAGTAAATGATATATTTAAAATAACACACCCACACACACATTCTTTCTTTCTCCTCAGAGTCCCCTTCATCTTCTACTAGTTTAAATATTATCCATTTATCTTATTTTTGTTTAGAAACCTGTCTAATAATTGTCCAACTTTATTGTCAAAAAAATTTTTTTTTAAATCTCACTTTTTTATCTACCTCATTTATAATGATATGATTATGATCTTTGTTGACTTGAGTCTTTCAAGCTGCTGAAATTTTTCAGGCTCTGCTTGGTTGCTTCATGATGGTGAATCTGATGCAGCTGGTCTCAGAGAGAACTCAGAAATGCCCTTGATACCTATGTGTCAATATTTATGAAGATTCCAGTGTTCATTATATGGGCATAATTGTGTCCCAGTAAATACTTATGGAAAGTCAATTGTGAATTTGATATAATTTTCATACTGCATAATTTTTTCAAACCATTTAAAAATGAGAAAAACATTCTTAGCTCAGAGGTTGTACAAAAACAGGCAGCAGGCTGGACTTGGCAGCAGGCTGGTCCATAGTTTGCCAATCTCTAGTATAAAAAGGCTCCAATCCTATATTTGCAGAATTAGGGAATACTTTCCAATTTAAGAAGTGCTAAACTGAAACTTGAAGGATGAAAGAGAATTACAGTTTCTAGCACAGACGGAGATTTAAAAATATAACTGTTGGCTAAAGGAGAAATTAGTCAAGTGAAAGGGATAAGGAGAGAAGAAAATGATAGTTCTACAATAAAGTATCAGCTGTTTAAAATCTACAACAAAATTGACCATGACATTTTTGAGAGATCAAAATATACCTAGTGCGATTGACTTGAAGACTGTGAAATGTGGAACAGGAAGCTACATGTTATTGGGAGAGCCACATCCACATTCCAAGCTGCACCTCTTCTTTTGCAAGAATGAGAAATATCTTCTAGCATTGCAGAGATGGCTAAATAAGGTAATTGATATGGAATTGCTAAATGGGTAGAAAGTTTAATATTTATTCTTCATATATTACCTCTTTTTTCAGAACTGTGCCTACTTAAATATTTTATTTTGACTTTATAAAATTTATTTGTTTATTTTGCTAAGCAATGTTTTAAAATTAATGTGGTTAAATTGAACATTCTCCAAATGTACTGCTTTATCAAAGTTGTCAGTTAAATTTCATTATAAAGTTTATTTTATAATGTTTGCAAATATGTGAAAATTACAAATAATGTTGTAGTAGCCCAGATAGGCTGAATTGAAACCTTATGTTATTTTGTTTTGTTATATTCTGGTTTTGGTCTGAGAGGGCATGCAGAGATTAAATAGTGTTTTTCTATTGCACTCGTTTTTACAAGTTAATTTGTAATTTTATTTCATTTTTTCATTCATTTACTCAATAAATATGTACAGAGGGTGCAATCATATGCAGCAATTATTTCTATATTACAGTTTCAAAAGATAGGAGCCTATTTTCCCTTGAGAATAAATCCAAAGTATAATTAACCACCTCAGCAAGAAAGACACAATACTTCACTGCCCTTCAAATAACCCTGAGTAAATTATTTATTCCCCCATAAAATAGATGGTCAATCGAACACATATCACCTCCCTCCTACCCCTTCCTGCTGTGTATATTTAGTGCTGAGCACAGAGTCTTCTGAGTTATCAGCTATTCTTATAGTGCTATTTTCTTCTTTAATGTTACTTTTGACCTCCACACTGGTAATACTACTCAGGGTGCTCTCATTAAGGTCAATTTGTCTTATAGACAGTGGACTTCAAATGTAAAACATGTCCACTCAATACAAGGAGATATGTAAGAAGTACTTTAACAAAAGTTTTACTTTCTAAATGAAATTTACTTCATTAAATTTGAGGCAGTGTTGCTAATGGATTGAGTGAGGAGACTCTTCACTATGCATTGCGACTGGACTTCAAAACTGTCTAACATTCCCTCTGGCTCCATTCCACTGACTTATGTGTGGGATTTGGAATGTCATAGAAGGAAGCTTCAGGTTATTCATTTATGAAATGGCAGCATAAAGATCTATAGATCCCACAGAAATTTGACATCAATAATTACAATTTTTTGTAAAATGTTAAGTAATATAATTTAGCCCTGAGATTAGTGTTTCAGACCTTCCAGGAATATACAAATTATCTTTGTAATCTTAAAGCATTATTGGACACCAGTGACAGAGTTTATGACTCAGAGAACTTGATTTTAATTTTTTTCTTTGGTTTATTTTTCCTTACATAGCAAGAATGAGAAATATTAAATAAAAATCATTAGAAAACAAAAGTGTATGAAGTTGTAAAAATTAACCAACATTATAAGCAATTTAACAAATATAGATTGCCTACTAATTATAAAACTCTCTGTTAGTTCAGAAAAGAAAACAGGATATTTTTCATTCTAAAGTAAGTGATCCTAGCACTTCGGGAGGTCAAGGTAGGTGGACAGTTTGAGGAGTTCAAGACCAGAGTGGGCAACATAATGATACCCTGTCTCTTAAAAAGAAAACTTAATTTGATAAAAAATAGTAAAGCAAGTGATCTATAATTGTCAGCATTTTTATTGGTATTACAAATAGCCCAGTTAAACAGTTGCATGATTGAAATGAATACAAATGAAATATATGAAATGAATACAATGGTGGTATGTATTTTAGTTTATATCTTTGCTATCAATCTTGACAAATATTTACTATTATCATTATTATTTTCTAAGATGAGTTCTTGCTATGTTGCTCAGGCTGTTCTCAAACTCCTAGGCTCAGGCAATCCTCTTACCTCAGCCTTCCAAGTAGCTGGAATTGCAAGCATGTAACCCTATTGCCGGTTTCACAGAGATTTTTAAAAACTTATGTGTGTGTGTGTGTGTATATCTATATATTCTTTATATATATGTTATATATATACATATATAAATCTTTTGGAAGACATGAGTGACAATGAAGAGTAAAAGTAGAGAGAAATAAATACATTGACTGTTCAAATCTGCCAAATGCTGATATCTCTACTGAATGTAATTTTAGCAATAAGAAAATTGACCCCATAGTCCTTAAGAATTAAAACCAAAATGATTCAGCCGACAATGAGAAGGAAAAGGTCTCAACACAGACTATATAATTCAAAGCCAATATATACATTGTTTTCGATATACCACATTACCCTCTCTAAGTAAGAAGTGGAAACATTTTTTCTTCCTTTATGTCTTTTCTGTGTAGTGAATGATTTTACTACTATTTATTTACTAGAACTTTTAATGTCATTTTCATAATCTAAGAGAATTTCAATGAAAGTCTTGGGATGTAGTTGAGTTTTGCTTTCAGCTCTCAAGTGAATATAGAAGCTCTGACAGAGAAGATTTAACAAAGGAGTCACTCAGAAGAATTCTGCATGGAAAAATGGATTATAATAAGATTCATCAAAGAAAACTAAATATACAGGAGAATGTTAAATTTCCATAGCTTAAAATGGCAAAAGGAAGATGGAGAACACATGTGAAACACAATACAAATACAATATTTAGCTTTGGAAGTATGGGCAAAGCCAACAGCTCAGGTAAGTAACTATAGTAAACTGACTTATGTAAGCATCTCACTTTGAATGGTAGACAATCTAATCACTGGGTAGTCATAAGTAAAATATCGCTTCCCTATAAAAATGCAATGGCGATTATATTGACAGCACATTGAGAGTATAAGAAAGAGATGTCAAATATATCCATGTCTTTCTATCACCACCTATTTGTAAGCGGTGCTTACTAAGGGGAAAAAATGGAAGAATTACAGTTTGGAAATATTTATGCTGTACAAAAATTACTTCTGTAACTGAACCTCAGAAACTTCCTGGGGAAAAAAAAGCGGAGTTCCATTGTCAACTCAGTGGGAAGAAAAATTGAGCTAAAAGCCAGTTCTACATTTCTAGAGGAATTCAATTGAACTGTTTTGTGAAAGTATTAGAGAATAATAACTCCCTTGATTTAGGACAGGAGGCATTTATAAATGGCTTGGGGTCTCTAACTAGTCTTTCTACCACCAGTCTTGAACCTTTCAGATCTTTAACATGGCTGGTAAGGAAACAGCTACTCACCTTATGAAGATCTTTTAATACCTTCTTATTTGTCTCAAAATAAAATACAAAATTCTTGTAATAGCATAAAATGAAGCCCCCCAAATTATCATGTGGAGTCAGCTTACCTGGTTAAGTGTATTGTTCTCTTATCTATCTTTTTACCTTAACTTTTGATATCCACAAAACTATATGAACTTTTTCAATGGTCTATACCCATAGACTCTCTTCTCTATTCCAGTATTCTAAACTCACTTCACGTACTTGGATATACTTGAATTGGTTTGCAATCTTTTTTATATTGTTTTTCTTTCTTTTGCCATCTTCTTTCAAAGTCCATATATTTTTCAGGTTAAATATTAGAAGCCTCTTTCATAGCAAAAAACTTACTATCATTTGTAAGTTAAATTTTAAATTATATCAATGCAATTTAATTGATAACTTATACTATCAGTTTATACCCTGCTCTAGCTTCCAAGGATATGTAGATGACAGCCATAATTCTTACTCCAATATGCCTAAAATTTAATTGGGGGAAACTTAACTAAGTAAACAATCACAATTCTCTATACTATATATCGCAATTTTACTATTCCTAATTAGCGTGATACTATTTAGGAGGGATACTCAATGCCCTAGTAATTTGAGGTAACATCTAAGTTGATGTTTAAAGAAGGAGGATTAGCCAAGCAGTGTAAAAAATGTGTAGAAGGTATTGGCAGGATAAGGGAGAACAGAGAAAACACATAAAAGGTATATGGTGAGATATGAGATTGGTGGGAGAAAGGGCAGAACTACATGGACTCATCTACCTTGTTAAGGAGTTTCTACTCAAATCTGAGGAAAATGTGGAACTCACAAGGTGGTGTGAAACAGAAACAATATACATGATCAAATCTGTCTCTTTGAATTATCACTAGAGTAAATGAACTGTTCAGAGGGACACACGAATGGACAGAGACTAATTTTAAAAAGTCTTGTAGTAATTTAGGGGTAGAAGACAATGGCTGGTACTACATTGCAGGATGAAGATAAAAGACAGTAAACAGGTTTGGGTGGTAAAATTAATTACCCATAATGATTAATTATATGTGAGAAATGAAAAAGAGAAATAGGAAAATACAACAGGGCTTGTGGCTTGGACAAACAGAAACTTGAAGAAAAGAAGGGATTTTATGTGGTGAAGGAATAAATTTAAAACTATGATATATACACTAGCTTCCCATAAAATACAATGTGATTATCGTATTCATACACAGATGTTCCTCAACTTCTCAACTTATGCTAGGTTTATCTGGACATAACTGTTTTGTGAGTCAAGGAGCATGTTACATGACTATCACATTTGCACCATCATAAAATCAAACCTCATATGTCAGGGACCATCTGGATAGTTCCTTCTTAACAAAAAATAGATTAAAAACATGACCAGGAGAATTTAAAAATTATTCCCTGTCCTGATAAAGTTAATTTTTTGTTTGTTTATGCCAAATATATTTTATTTATTATTTCCTGATCATTCTGTCTACCATGACTTAAAGATAAAACTCTGAATATAGAACCTTAAGAAATTACTTTACAAATTTAATATTCTTTATAGTTTTGAAATGAGGAAGGTGCTTTTTGTAAAATAGTAGAATGTTTGTAAAAGGAATGGTGAATTGATACTTGCATAGCTGTGCCATATCTTTGTACAAACATATATGAGCTCTTACATATCTAGTAAAGCATATATATATAGTATATAAATGTATATATACATATACACACATACATAGTAAAGTATAGATATATAAAAGCAAAAATTTTTAAGGTCAGGAACATTTATTTTCCAAAGCATTGGAAATTTTCAAATGAGAAGTTAAATGTTAGCTTTTAACCTCGTGTGGAAAATAAATCACTTTTGCCATTGCTAAAAGATAAAAGGTCTTTCTTTATTATAGATGTTACAAGTAGTTTTACAAAATGAATGATCCAACACACCTATCACAGTTTAAATAATTAGGTTTAATAATGTAATCATTTGATTATTTAATTTTAATAAATTTAATAATTTGATTTTCATAGTTTTCCATAATTGCTTTGCATTAAAGTTGAGTAGAATAATCAAACAGTAATCATCACAATGATACTACTAATAATAGTATAAGGAGGAGGTAGAGGAGGAATGAAGGAGGAAAAGGAGGAAACATAACCTTATTTTTAGCAAGCCAAGATGATTTTCTCCAAAGTTATCTTTATATCATACATGTACGTTTAAAAAAAAATATTATAATGTATATTATGTTTTCTTAACTCATTGGGGTGGGAGGGAAGCATGTATTTAAGGAGTCTGGGAATGTTGGTTACAGACATTAAAATTCAGAATGTTTTAAACATAATTCTACATCTAACTCCCCAGTTTCTTCCAGTTTTCCTCTGAGATATTTTATGAAGCAATTAATCAGGACATATTAACCCTCACCTATTTCTTATACTCTTATTGTTTTAACAGCCTCTCTTTCTTCATCAGCGAGCCATGCAATTCTCCTTGATTCACAACTTCAAACGCTGTTACATTTTGTGGCTTGGGACAGATTTCTAAATTTAATTTTTAATTTCAGTGTGACTGAGGTTCTCACCTTTGCTCTGATCCTGAGTTTTTATCTGTCTACATCAGCAGAGGCAGGGCTAATGCAAAGGGAATTGAGATGATAAATGAATCACTGTTGTGCCTCTTCAATAATTCATTCCCCTTTTTCATTCTGTTGCAATCACAGCAGTGGGTTAACAGAGAGAAAGAACAGGGAGCATAGGGGTGAGTTAGTGTGGCGTATTCTAACACCTCAGCTCCCCTGGATTCTGTGTTAGGTATGAGTCCAATATTCAGAAAGGAATAGGGAAATCTTTTGATAATTTCGAGGATCCACATACAAGATTAAAAAGAAACACACATTTTAAAATCTCTATAAAGATAACACTGTAATGATCAAGACACTGTATAGAAAGATATTTTGCATGTAATTTCATTATATTTGGGCATTAAAACCATAAGTTCTTTTATTTATATGTCAGCTTTAAAGCTGTAAAAGCCCCAAAATGTTAATGGAAAGTATACTAAGGGAATCTATTTATTTAATTAAAAAAAAATTAAAATACAAAGAACGATTTACTTCCAACGTCAAAGTATTTGCACTCTTAGGCTTAGACGCTCACATAGGTGAGTCTGAAGGAATTATCTGTCTTCTTCCTGCACACCAAAATTTAGTTAACTCATAATCTGACTTTAGACTTCTGTAGAGTCATACAGTTATTATATTTTGGGGACAATTTTTCCAGACCTCCCTGGCTCAGTCATTTCCCCCATAGTACACGTTTATGGTATCAGGGACTTCTCCTAAGTAGTAGTTGCAATTTAGTATCACTGTGTCCTTATTTGTTCCTCCTGAAGAAAGGGTCCATGTCTTGTTTGCACTGCATTTTAACTCAAATAGCAAACATAGTACATGCTATATAGTAGATAATGAAAAAAATATCTTGAGATGAATGAGCAAACAAATTTTAGACATAAACTCTTTAAAATCTTTACAAAGTAATCTCAACTGTCTAGGCAACTGACAGTATTAAAGTAGTTTGAATAAGCCTCATTCCTCCTAATTGATTGCAAACAATTTAAAGTTATATTAGGGTGTTTTGCACTCTTTGAATCAATAACTGTTCATTGAAATAAAGTGTTTCAGTTTCATTTTGGGTAAGGACAACATTTCTGTAGCTTTCTAGATATATGAAAACTATTCAAATTGCTTTCAAACTTATACCAAGAGAACAACTTTTAAAATAACATTGTTGCCCTTTGAAAAAATTACATGATTACATATAAAAACAGAGTCCTTTATTCACTTCTCTTTTTTATGCAAATACAGTTGGTTATAATAAGAATGAAAATGATAATATTGAAATTTAAAAACCATAAGATGTTTTAAAATGAACATATTATATAATGATCACATTTTAAAATATATAAGCCATGAAGAACAAAATATTTCTATATTTTCTTTCTGAAATAACCACTGATTCTGACATAGTAACAGACTGTGCCATGTGTATGTGTGTATATGTATATGTAGGAATATATCATTCTAAATCTCTATAAATCATATGAGCCAAAGCAAAACATGTTACGATTATATACATATATAACTTACATTCTGTGTTAGGCAAAATTGTGCTAGAGATAGAAAACTCAATTCCCAAGTTATTTGGTACCATCATACTACATAGTATTACATAGCATAAGTTACATGTTATATAATTCTCAGGAATTAATGTTGAAAACTAGGCCAAATGGAAGTGAATTCCTTCTAAATGCCCTCATCTTTAGGTAGTTGTTCCTAAAGCTGCCTCCAGGGCTCACAGGAGAGCTTGTTTCAACCGTATAATATACGTGCCTTACATATCTGCTTTTTAATAGTACTCTATTCTTTTCTCTGTTGAGCTAACCTGATATACTCACTTGAGTTATTAGGAGCAGGTGATATATGTTATTTATCCATATTTTTTCGTGGAATAATCTCGCTTTTGAAATTTTTCACATAGAATGCATCATATACACAAAATATTGCAGTTAGCGTATATTTATAATATGAAAAGCTACATTTAGGCTTGGCACGGTGGCTCATGCCTTAATCCCAGCACTTTGGAAGGCCAGACTGGTGGATGACTTGACTCAGGAGTCTGAGACACACCTGGGCAACATGGTTGAAACCCCATCTCTACAAAACATACAAAAATTAGCCGGGCATGGTGGCCACACCTGTAGTCCCAGCTACTTGTGGGCTGAGGCAGCAGAATCGTTTGAGCCTAGGGGGTTGAGGCTGAAGTGAGCCGTGTTTTTTGCCACTGCTTACCAGCCTGGGTGACAAACTGAGATCCTGTCTTAAAAAAAAAAAAAAAAAAAAAAAAAAAAAAAAGTTATATTAAAATGACCTCCTGTTGGATCTGGGCAAGATGACAGACTAGATGCAGCCGTGAAGTGCCACTCCCACAGAGAGAGATCATGATTTCCCCTATATCAACATAGCCTGAACAGATCTTCAAAGAGAAAATGCCAAATGTGGATAGCGAGAAGAGGCAGACATTGAGCCTAAAGAGGGAGGAAGCTGGAAACCACGTGGGGTGCCCCAAGGCGGTGGTTGATTCCCAGCCTTGAAAGGCACCTCCCAAAAGGGTGTGTAAACGTTTTGGGGGACTGCTTACTCTCACCTTGAACCTCTGGGATTCCAGCTGCAAGGAACCCCACACCCCCATCAGTGTGTGAGTTGCCAGGGGATCCCCCTAGAGATTAGAGGCAAAGCTGCAGCAAGCACAGAACTGGGGAGGTTTGAGCGTTTGAGTGAAGGCTGACTCTTCCGAAGCCCAGCCATAAGTGCCCATCCCCAGGGCTGTCTTTCTCTGAGAGGTTCTGGGCCCAGCTAATTACCAGGGAGAATGCAGGACCTGCTTCTCCACAGGACTAGGACTGTTACCACTATCACTATTGCTACCACATCTGTCCTGAAGTCCTGCCTACCTACCAGTCCCTCCCAGGGCCCTTGCTTACCCCCAGCCCCCAATAACCATCCCTAGAGCATGTACACAGTGCAGCCTCCCACCTGAGTGGTTTATTCTACCTGAGTGCATTCTGGCAGCCTAAGAGCACTTGGGTTCCCATGCTGTACCTACAGCCCAATGCCAGGCATCTGGAGGATAGAGCTATGAGTAACTCCTGGGCCCAGGGCTGTGGCCTGCGGTTCAAAAGTGCCCAGCTGAGATCTGTGCTTAGCACCTGAATGGGGGAGGAGCCCACATTCTCAGAAAATGGAGAGGGAAGAGTGGCACAGGTTCAAGGGTTGGTTTGGGACCTAGGTGTGCCTCCTTCCACAGGGATGGTCTGATGGGGGTGCCTATTTCCCTATGGGACTTCTTCCCACAGGAGCCCTGCAGTTTGAACGACTACATCATCAAAAGACAAACAACAATAAAAGACAACAGAAAGACAAACAACAACAAAATAGCAGGCACGGTGCCAATGATCAGAGGTGGGTCCCCCAAGGCCCATGAGCAGATCTGGTGATAGGGTCACTTCTCTCACCCTCACTCCACAGAACACAGCTGCAAATGCAAGGAATACACAAAGGAACTCTATGGCTATGTAAAAGCCTATCCACCATCCATTGCTCTCAAGCACCATCTACTGGATTTCAGTCCAAAATATTATACAACACCAAAAAACACTACTAATACTACTCTCAGCAAAAACAAAGCCAAGAACACAACAAAGACCCTGTACAGAGACTGTGCCTCTGAAAACTTCCAGAAAGGAAGCCAACTGACTATATTCAACCTACACCACAGTTAAAAGAGTATCACCCCTCACAGAAGAGACAGAATCAGCACAAGAATTCTGACAATTCAAAAAGGCAGTGTCTACTTACTTCCAAACAAGTCCGTTAGCTTTACAGCAGTGGTTCTTAACCAATCTGAAATGCCTGAAATGACAGACATGAAATTCAGAGTCTGGATGGCAGGAAGCTCAGTGAGAACCAAGAGAAAGTTGAAACAATCCAAGGAAGCCAAGCAATCGAGAGAAAGGATTCAAGAAATGAAAGACAAAATAGCTATTTTAAGAATAACTATTCTATTGAGCTGAAAAATTCACTACAAGAGTCATATAAGACATTCAGAAGTATTAACAGCGGAATAGACTAACCTGAGGAAAGAATCTCAGAGCTCGAAGATGGGTTCTTGGAATCAACTAGGTCAGGAAAAAAAAAAAAAAAAAGCATTATATGCAAATCAATAAATTCACCTCACAAACAGAATTGAAAACAAAAATCATATAATCATCTCAAGAAATACAGAAAAAGCTTCGGATAAAATCCAGCATCACTTCACAATAAAAACCGTCAACAGACTAGGCATCGAATGAACATATATCAAAATAATAAGAGCCATCTATGACAAACCCACAGCCAACATCATACTGAATGGGCAAAACCTAGACCCATTTCCCTTCAGAACTGGGCAAAAGCTGGACCCATTTCACTTCAGAACTGGAACGAAACAAGGATACTCAATATCACCACTCCTATTCAACATAGTACTGGTAGTCCTAACCAGAGCAATCAGGCAAGAGAAAGAAATAAAAGGCATCCAAATAGGAAAACAAGTCAAACTATTTCTCATCACTGATCATATGATTCTACACCTAGAAAACCCTGAAGACCCTGACAAAAAAAAACTTCTATAACTGATAAATGACTTTAGTAAAGTTTCAAGATATAAAATCGATATACAAAGAAATTAGTATTTATCTTCACCAACAATGTTCAGGCTAGAGTGAAATCAACAATCCTACTACAATAGCCACAAGAAGATGAAATACCTAGAAATACAGTGTATTAGTCCATTTTCACACTGCTATAAAAAACTGCCAGAGACTGTAATTTATAAACAAAAGAGGTTTAATTAATTTACAGTTCCACATGACTGAGGAGGCCTCAGGAAACTTCCAATTATGGCAGAAGGGGAAAGAGAAGCAAGGCATGTCTTACATGGTGGCAGGAGAGAGAGAGAAGGGGAAATAACCACTTTTAAACCATCAGATCTCATGAGAACTCACTGTCATGAGACTAGCATGGGGTAAACTGCCCCCATGATCGAATCACCTCCTACCAGGTCCCTCCCTTGACGTGTGGGGATTACAATTTGAGATAAGATTTGAGTGGGGACACAGAGCCAAACCATATGATACAACTAATCAGGGAGTGAAATATCTCTACAAGGAGATCTACAAAACACTACTGAAAGAAATCAGAGATGACACAATAAATGGGAAAACATTCAAAGTTTGTGGATTGGAAGAATCAATATTACAAAAATGGCCATAGTGTCCAAAGCAATTTGCAGTGTCAATGCTATCCTATCAAACTACCAACATCGTTCTTCACAGAATTAAAAAAATTTATCCTGAAATTCATATAGAAAAATGGAAAATCCAAATAGCCAAAATAATCCTAAGCAAATAGAAGAAAGCCAGAGGCATCACACTGCCTGATATCAAACTATACAGTAATCAAAACATCATGGAAAGGGTGAAAAACAAACACATATGCCAATGGAACAGAACAGAGAATTCAGAAATAAAGTTGTATACCTATAAAAACCTCATCTTCAACAAGGCAGCAAAAAACAAGCAATGGGGAAAGGACTTCCTATTTAATAAATGGCACTGGGATAACTGCCTAGCCAGATGCAGAAGATTGAAGCTGGACACCTAGTTTTTCACATATATAACAATTAATTTAAGACCTGGTATGGTATCTCATGCCTGTGATTCCAGCATGTTGGGAGGCAGAGGCAGGAGGATTGCTTAGATCCAGGAGTTCAAAACCAGTCTGGGCAACATAGCAGGACCTGTCTCTACAAAAAATTTTAAAAATTAGCCGGGCATGATGGTGCATGCTTATAGTCCCAGCTACTCTGGAGGCTGAGATGGGAGAATCACTTCGGCCCAGGAAGTGCTGCAGCGAGCCATGATGGGTGCCACTAAACTCCAGCCTGGTTGACAAAGCAAGAGCCTATCTTAAAAACAAATGAACAATCCAGGCACAGTGGCTCATGCCTGTAATCCCAGCACTCTGGGAGGCCCAGGTGGGTGGATCACTTGAGGACAGGAATTCAAGATCAGCCTGGCCAACTTTGTGAAACCCTGTCTCTACTAAAAATACAAAAATTACCCAGGTGTGGTGGTGCACAGCTGTAATCCCTGGTACTTGGGAGACTGAGAGAGGAGAATCACTTGAACCTGGGAGGTGGAGGTTGCAGTGAGCCGAGATCATGTCACTGTACTCCAGCCTGGGTGACAGAGCAAGACTCCATCTCAAAAAACTCACAAACAACAAACAAACAAAAACTTAACTCAAAATGGATGAAAAATATACACGTAAGATTTCAAGGTATAAAAATCCTGGAAAACAATCTTGGAAATACTCTTCCCAACATTGGTCTTGCAAATAAATTTTGTCTGACTTTCCAAAAGTGACTGCAAGAAAACCAAAAATAGACAAACGGGACCTAATTAAACTAAGGTGTTTCTGCACAGCAAGAGAAACTATCAACACAGCAAACAAAAAAAACCATAAAAATAGGAGAAAAGATAAAAAAGTATGCATCCAACAAAGGCTTATTATCCAGAATTCTATAAGAAACTTAAACAAAGGGAATAAGGGAGGAGACCACCCCTCATATTGTCTTATGCTCAATTTCTGCCTCCAAAGAAAGAAGAAGTAAAAACTAAACGGCAGAAATGAAATCCACAGGCAGACAGCCCAGCGCCACATCCTGGGCCTGGTAGTTAAAGATCAACTGCTGATCTAATCAGTTTTGTTATCTATAGATTCCAGACACTGTATAGAAAAGCACTGTGAAAATCCCTGTCCTGTTTTGCTCTGATCTAATTACTGGTGCATGCAGCCCCCAGTCACATACCCTCTGCTTGCTCAATACCCTCTGCTTGCTCACATACCCTCTGCTTGCTCAACCCTCTCACGCACACCCTCTTAGAGTTGTGAGCCCTTAAAAGGGACAGGAATTGCTCACTTGGGGAGCTCAGCTCTTGAGACAGGAGTCTTGCCAATGCTCCTGGCCAAATAAACCACTTCCTTCTTTAACTCAGTGTCTGAGGGGCTTTGTCTGCGGCTTGTCCTGATATATTTCTTGGTTCCCTGACCAGGAAGTGAGGTGATTAACGTATGGTAGAGGGATCCCCATAGGTGGTGTAGGCCTGCCCCGTGGAGCATCCCTGCGGGGGAATCTGGCCAGCTTGAGCGAGGTGGATCCTGAGAGTGCTCCCGGGTAGGCAACTGCCCCGGTGGAATGCCTCACCAGAAAAGTGCATAGTAGGCCCCCATGGAGGATCAACGCAGTGGCTGAACACCGGAAAGGAACTGGCACTTGGAGTCCAGACATCTGAAACTTGGTAAGACTAGTCTTTGGAACTTGCCCACTTCATTTGAGTGGAAGCGTGGCCTGATCACCCACGGCGTGCCTGTATTGGCACTTTGGTTTTTGTTTTTGACTTGACTTGTATTGTTTAATACTTTGGTTTTGGTTTTGACCTGGCTTGGATTTTTTGATACTCTGATTTTGGTTTTGATTCTGGTTTGGTGTAAGCTGTAAAAGTGTGTGTGCCCTTTTTACCTGTTCTTTGTTTTGTGGTGTGTGTGTGTTGTGAGTGTGGTGTTTTGTCTCGAAGAAACATGGGTCAGGCACACAGTAAGCCTGCCTCACTAGAAACTATGTTGAAAAATTTCAGAAAGAGATTTAAGGGAGACTATGGAGTCACTATGACACCAGGAAAACTTAGAACTTTGTGTGAGATAGACTGGCCAGCATTAGAGGTGGGTTGGCCGTCAGAAGGAAGCCTGGGCAGGTCCCTTGTCTCAAAGGTATGGCACAGGGTAACCTGTAAGCCAGGGTACCCAGATCAGTTCCCATATACAGATTCTTGGTTACAGCTACTTTTGGACCACCCCCCCACCCGCCGCCAGTGTTTAAGAGGACCCGCAGCAGCAGTACTAGTAGCAAAGGGGCAGTTAGTTAAGAAAGGTTCTCACTCCACCTGCCAAGGGAAGTTGGCACCAGAAGTCCTGTCTGACCAAACACCAGAAAAATCATGGCAGGAATTGGTACCAGCAGTACACCTTCCTTATCGAGAGGAAGGGCTCCCCACCCTGAGCCCACAGCACCTACACCTCCACCACATAACCACACCCCTAGACCACCCAGAGTAGACAAAAGAGGAAGTGAAGTCACAAGAGAAACTCCTTCCTTGGCAGCTCACTTACAGCCCAAGACTGGCCCTGAGAGAGCAGTAATATATTGGGGTAGAGAGGATGGACACATGGTGGAAAGGCATGCCTTTGTGTATCAACCTTTCACCTCTGCTGACCTCCTCAACTGGAAAAATAATACTCCATCTTACACTGAAAAGCCTCAAGCTTTAATTGACTTGCTCCAAACTATTATATGGACTCATAATCCTACTTGGGCTGATTGCCCCCAGCTGCTTGTGTTCCTCTTTAATACAGATGAAAGGTGAAGGGTGCTCCAGGTGGCAACTAAGTGGCTAGAGGAGCACGTCCCAGCTGATTACCAAAACACCCAAGAATATATAAGAATTCAGCTGCCAGGAACAGACCCCCATTGGGACCCGAACGAGGGACCAGACATGGAGAGGCTAAGATGGTACCATGAGGCATTAATAGAAGGTCTAAAGAAAGGGACTCAAAAGGCTACAAATGTAAGTAAGGTCTCTGAGGTCATCCAAGGAAAAGAGGAGAGTCCAGTGCAATTCTATGAAAGACTGTGTGAGGCTTACTATATGTACGCTCCTTTTGATTCAGATAGCCCTGAAAATCAGCGCATGATTAACATGGCCTTAGTCAAAGCGCGGAAGATATCAGGAGAAAACTGCAGAAACAGGCTGGGTTTGCGCGTATGAATACCTCACAGTTTTTGGAAATAGCCAATCAAGTGTTTGTGAATAGAGATGCAACAAGCCACAGAGAAAGCCGTAAGGAAGGTGAATGCCAGGCTAGGTGAAACGCCGACTTACTGGCCACAGCCATTAGGGGAACCACCCCAAAAGGAGAGGGAAAGGGGGGTTCCGGGAAGAAGAGAAAGAAAAGAATTCACTCACCCTGTAGGACGACTTAGTTGTCTGGGACAGAAACTGTATAATGGTACCACAAAAACAGTCACTTGGTGGAGTTCAAATCACACAGAGAAGAATCCATTTAGCAAATTCCCAAAGTTGCAAACTGTGTGGACCCACCCAGAGTCCCACCAGGACTGGACAGTCCCTGCTGGATTATACTAGATATGTGGGCATAGAGCTTATGCCAAATTACCTGACCAGTGGGCAGGTAGTTGTGTTATTGGCACTATTAAGCCATCTTTATTTCTACTACCCATAAAAACAGGCAAACTCCTGGGCTTCACTGTCTATGTTTCCCATGAAAAGAGAAGTATAGCTGTAGGAAATTGGAAAGATGATGAATGACCCCCTGAGAGAATCATACAATATTATGGGCCTGCTACTTGGGCACAAGACAGCTTGTGGAGATACCGGACCCCCATTTATATGATCAACCGAATCATACGGTTACAAGTTGTCTTAGAAATAATCACTAATAAAACTGGCAGAGCCTTGACTATTCTGGCCTGGCAAGAAACTCAGATGAGAAATGCTATCTGTCAAAATAGATTGGCTCTTGACTACTTGCTAGCAGCTGAGGGAGGGGTCTGTGGGAAATTTAACCTTATTAATTGCTGTCTATACATAGATGATCTAGGGCAAGTAGTTGAAGACATAGTTAGAGATATGACAAAACTGGCACATGTACCTATGAAAGTGTGGCATGGATTTGATCCTGGGACCATGTTTGGAAAATGGTTCTCAGCGCTAGGAGGATTTAAAACTCTTATAATAGAAGTTATAATAGTAATAGGAACCTGCTTACTGCTCCCTTGTTTGCTACCTGTACTTCAAATGATAAAAAGCTTCATCGCTACCTTAGTTCACCAAAATGCTTCAGCACAAGTGTACTATATGAATCACTATCTATCTGTCTTGCAAGAAGACATAGGTAGTGAGAATGAAAGTGAGAACTCCCTCTATTGAGTGAGATTCTCAAAGGTAGGGGAATAAGGGAGGAGACCAACCCTCATGTTGTCTCATGCCCAACTTCTGCCTCCAAAGAAAGAAGAAGTAAAAACTAAAAGACAGAAATGAAATCCACAGGCAGACAGCCCAGTGCCACACCCTGGGCCAGGTAGTTAAAGATCAACCCCTGACCTAATTGGTTATGTTATCTATAGATTACAGACATTGTATAGAAAAGCACTGTGAAAATTCCTGTCCTGTTTTGTTCCAATCTAATTACCGGTACATGCAGCCCCCAGGCCTGTACTCCCTGCTTGCTCAATCAATCACGACCCTCTCATGGCACCCCCTTAGAGTTGTGAGTCCTTAAAAGGGACAGGAGAGCTCAGCTCGGAGAGCTCAGCTCTTGAGACAGGAATCTTGCTGATGCTCCCGGCCGAATAAACTGCTTCCTTCTTTAACTCGGTGTCTGAGGGGTTTTGTCTGCGGCATATCCTGCTATACTACAAGCAAAATCAAATAACCCCATGAAAAATGGTCACATGAATAGACATTTTTCAAAGGAAGTCATACAAATGGCCTATAAACACTAAAAAAATTCTCACATCAGATAAATGCAAATCAAAAGCACAATGAGATACCATTCAAAATGACTATTATTGAAAAGTAAAAAATAAAAAAATACAGCAGATGCTGGCAAGGCTGAGGAGAAAAAGGAATGCTTATACACTGCTGGTGGGAATGTAAATTAATTCAGCCACTGTGGAAGAACACTTGAAAATTTCTCAAAGAACTTAAAACCAAGCTACCAGTCAACCCAGCAATCCCATTACTGAGTAAAAACCCAAAGAAAAACAAATCATTCTACCAAAAAACTCACATGCACTCATGTGTTCATCACTGCACCATTCACCAAGCAAAGACACAGAATCATCCCAAGTATCTATCAATGGTAGATTGGATAAGAAAACATGGTACATATAAGCTATGGAATACTACACAGTCATAACGAAGAATGAAATCATGACCTTTGCAGTAACATGGATGGAGCTGGAGGGCATAATCTTAAGCAAATTAACACAGGAAGAGAAAATCAAATACTGCATGTTCTCACATATAAGTGGTATCTAAACATTGAACACACATGGACATAAACTTGGGAACAATACACACTGTGGACTACTAGCGATTGGAGGCAGGGAGGAGGAGTGGGTTAAAAAACTACCTATCAGGTACTATGTTCACTACCTGGGTGAGGGGATCTGTACTCCAAATCTCAACATCATGCAATATTCTCTTGTAACAAACCTTCACATGTACCATCTGCACGTAAAATAAAAGTTAATATTAAAAATCAGTGAACACCCCTGGACACACCACTCAACTAGACAATCTAAACATAAACAGTGTTCTGGAAATCCTCTAACCACGGTCCTGATTTTTATGTGAATTATCCCTCTTATTCCTTTATAAACACACACACACACACAATTTCTACTTAGTTTGAACTTCATAATTCATATAAAACTGTGTTTTCTCTTCAGTATATATCATATATATGGTCAAACATTACATAAATATGATATATCCAAATTGATGTATGTAATCATGGTACTTTTTTAGTAATTTAATCATTTTGTAAAGATATGCATATATGTGCGTGTATGTACATATATATGTACATATATTTGTGTGTGTATATATATGCATATGTGTGTGTGCATATATATACACACATATATATATTACTATTGATGGGCAGTTACTGGGAAGACATTCAACATATTTGACAATCAGTGGTACAAAGAAACTGAGCAGTCAAAGTGCCACAATTACTCCAAATGAATGTCAGCTATAAAAAAAAAGCAGTTATACCAGTGCATATTACCTGAACCCAGTTAACTTAGAAGGTTTCTACTTCTTTCCTACCAAAAATAAGGTTGATGTGAATATACCTGAACATGTATCTTGTTCCAAATATACCAACCTTTTTCTTAATCATATACCTAAGAGTAGAATAACTGAATGATTGAATATGTTGAATATGAATATGTCTGTTTTCATTATATAATGCCAAATTGTCCAAGATGTGCCAATTTACAGAGTCAGCAATGTGGGTGAGTTCCCATTAACCCACTAACACTGGTTGTTATATGTTGTTTGAATTTTCATGTCTGGGAGAAGTAAGATAAAGACATAAACAGACATCTACCACATCAAGCCTCTGGAGTAAAATGTGTGCTCCTCAAAATCTTTGGATTAAGCTGGATCTGAGACTAGGAAATAATTTGTAGGATGGTAGGCTTTGTTCTTCATGGAGAAGAGGAGAGCACAAAAATAAATGAAAAGCTATTGAAGCCAAATTTAACCGAAACTACAAATTTTTCCTCACATTCCATTCCTGTCCTTTTCATAGATGCCAAATTTTACATGCACACATTAAAATCCAGGTAAGGATAAATATTCTCAATTCTCTAATAGCTTAATGAAGCCAAATGACAACATTAAAATTAGGGTTAGGGGCAATAAAATGTAAATGGCACTTATCACATACCACAGTGATGTGGCTTATTTCTGGGTCTTCTTACAGATGAAGCCACTTGCTCTTTACTTTATATTTTCCTATCATACTAAGAAATGGTGATAATTGGAGAAAGCTTGGAAGCTTGGTTTTGAGGATGGCAATGCCAACATCATTCCCTCAGTGCTAAATCTCTCATTCCAGGCTTTTTACTACAGAGAAAAATTAGCCCATATTTAGGCCACTGTATTTGGTGATTCAACTGTAATGGCAAATTGATCTGTAGCCCACTTAGTGCACTTTAAAAATTAAATATTTTCTATTATGTATACCTGATTTGTAAAATTAAGTAAAAATAATAATGAAACAGACATCCATCTATATATCTTTCTAATTATTTAAAAACATAGAAAAGAAGATGTGATATGTATGTTTCCTAAACCCATCAAACAATACGAAGGAAATAAGAATTAACATTCATATGACAAGTCCTTTCCAGATATGCTCTCCAGCTGGAAAAATAAACAAATACAAGAATCAAGACTGTATATAATGTTTTTCCTTTTGTTTAGATTTCAGTAAGATATTTTAGAATTATACCTCTAGACATATAACTTGTGTTTTGCTCATTTTCTAACTAATTTTTACTGATAGATGACATATTTTATATTGATAATTTATTTAAATAAAAAACTGCGTAGCTTACAAAAAATTGGTTAAATGATTAATTAGTAAGCATTTCATATTGAAATAGTGTTTATAATAGCTCATTCTTTGCCACAGTGAAATAACACATCGTGAGTTTTCACTAAATTGGCAAGAAATATTAGTTGTCATGAATAAGATAATTTACTAAAATGTATTATACTACAAATGGAGCTCTCTTAATATTTACAATGTAAAGTTTTATTTTGTAATATTTTTATTAGAAGTTTTCATGGTCAAGAAAAAATCAGTAAAATTTAATGAGATTTTAATATTTAAGTGATCAACACTTTGCAAGATCTAAGTCTCAAAGATTTGTGAAGTATCTCTTCTTAGCAACATATAAACCTGCAAGTTTCTACTTCCGTAAGATAAAGGAAAATATGGTTGCATTTTTGAAGTTAGATGTAGAAGAAACACTGGATTTCAACCCTCAATTTGTAGGTGTGTAAATGGAATTCTTTGGAGGCTGTAAAGGTATCATCTCTTTACACATAATGGTCTTAGCAGAAGCAGGGCTCGAAGCTGTGTATTTGTGTTTCAACTAATGATATGATTTTTAAATTAAATCCCTATTTTATCTAAATTCATGTATACTCTTCACAACATGCCTTTTGCAGTTAGCATTTTCTATTTTTTACTATGATTTTAACTATAAGTGCTAATGATGCCAACTTGTAAAATGTGATATTGAAGCTTTTTGTCATTCTCATAGCATGTGAAAGAGCTTCCAGATCTTGAAGATTAAACCAGGAAATGTTTTTAAATAATAAGAAAAATAATTGTTTCTGCTTTCTAGTATGCATTCAAAGGGAAACAATTTTAGTTATAAGTTTATGCATTTCAATAACAACATCATGATTTTTCAATGCTTTACTTTGATTTTTAGATACTGTCACTAAAAAAAAAAACTAATACTTTATGAGTGTTTACAATTTATATATTGCTATGAAACATTAAAAACAGGATTTCAGTCACTATGCATGAGATAGACTCAGAAAGAAAAAAAAAACACTCTAAACTTATTCTGGTCTTTTGACTAAAATTTGTATTCACAAGGAATAACCCAACAACTTTGAACATGCAGGTCAGGTCTAATGCAGAGCTTCTATTAACTGTGGTCTCCTGGGATTTATACACATCATATATGAAGTGAATGAACCAGCTATTACCTCAACCACAAAGAAATAAAAACTGGTGAATTTTTTTCTTATTTTTTCTTTTTACCTTTATAAGTGTCTTTCATTTCATTTTCATAGCTTAGTGGTTTATGTCACTAATAGAAAAGAAATTCAAAAATAAATCTAAAGTATAATAATTTTAAAAATCAGAATTTAATTGTTCTGGTATTTCAGTGAATTAATACTAGAATCAGAAAACAAAATGCTTTATTCACACTTACAAGGACAATATTGATATTTTGTTTACATAGATTTTTCAATTGGCATCTTTTGTTTCTCCTAAACATTATCAGGAAATGAAGTTTATGGCAAATGGAGCCAAAGAAACATCCTTAATTTGAAAGAGACAAAACAAACAAACAAACAGACAAACAAAACAATAAAAAGTTCAGTGGTGTGTGCCAAAAGTGGAAAAAGAGGAAAAGGGAGAATAGCTTTAACGCTGGTTGATGAGGGAGTGACAAGAACAATTACCTCAACTTTTAAGAAAGGTAGGCTAGTTATGTGAACATTTACTCCTGGACATACTCTTTATAACCTCTGTATATTTGTAACTAATAATTGTGTGTGTGTGTGTATATATATGTATGTGTGTGTATATATATGTGTGTGTGTATATATATATGAATGTGTATATATATAAACATATGACAAAGACCAAGTGGCATAAATCTGAAATAATATTTTTATACAATAATTAGAAAACAGGTAACACATTTTCTTATGATTTTATTTTTTAAGAAAGGAAAACATGGATACTTATAATATTGTCCTAAATCTCACTAAAGTAAATATGCTTTAAAGAATTGGTTTTCATAGTAAGGATGTTTTTATTATATTAATAATGGAAGCTCTACTTGCTTCTCAGAAGAGCTGAAAGCATTCTTGAGCATAAAGTCATACACCTTTTTGGGAAAAGGTGGTGTCTAAAGTAACCTGACAAGAAACTTCCTATGTGGAGCTGGCCTTATGTCTGATCATATTGATGCAGTTCACTAAATATTACTAGAATTAAATATAGCTGCATGGAAGAGTCATTTTTAAAATTAATAAACTGAATTTACAAGCAGTTTTATGTTAACAGCAAAATTAAGTGGGAAGTACACAATTCCCATGTAACTCCCATTCCCACTTAAATGTAGACTCCTCCACTCTTCACATCCTGCACTAAGGTTATGCATTTGTTACAACCTATGAATCTACACTGACACATAATTATCACCCAAAGTCTATAGTTTATATCAGGGTTCAGTCTTGCTGTTGATCATTCTATGTGTATGGACAAATGAATAAGGACACATATTCACCATGATGGTATCGTACAGAATAGTTTTACTGCCTCCAAATCCTCTGTGCTCTGCCTATTCATCCCTTCCACCTCCCTAAACCCTGGAAACCACTAACTCTTTTATTGTCTTCACAGTTTTGCCTTTCTAGGATGACATATAGTTGGAAGTACACAGTCTGCAGCCCTTTCATATTGGCTTATTTTACTTAATAACATGCATTTCAGTTTCCTCCATGTCTTTTAATGGGTATACTTCATTTCTCTTTGTTGGTGAGTAATACCCTATTTTCTAGATATAGCCCCGTTTATTTATTCATTCACCCACTGAAGGATATCTGGCAGATATCCAGCTACACAGAAATTCATGATATGTTTCTTATTTTCAGTACTGGTTCAAATATTTTTGTTTGTAAGATTATTTGGCAAATTAATAACAACTGAATTCTAACAAAAATATATATAAAGTTTTCCTGAAAGAGTGAATAAATGTAGCCAAAGAAATATTGAAAAACAATGATGTTAGCATTATATGATGTTAGCACTTATGTTCTGTGCTATATTATGATGTTAGCACTTATATTCAGATGTGCCCTGCATTGTCCTGAATATTATTTACAGAATTATTTGAAAAAATACATTTTCTTGATCATCACTGATCCTATTCTACGCTTCTAATTCTATTTTTCTAAATGTTAAATTTTTATTCACATATAAATTGAACTAGCAATTCTTTCTTTCTTACAAGGAATAACTATGGTAGAATATCTGTGCCTTGAAATATACTGTGATTTTTTAAATAAATTTTTTAAATGATGGCTTGAATTATGTGAGAAATATTGGATCTAATCTCTTTAAATTAAATTTTTTTTTGTAAGCTACGAGATGGTTTATTAAGGATGATATAAAAAAGTAAGAATTTCCTTAAACAGAAACCTAATTGAAAGTAGTCAATCCAGTGCACCATCATAAAAGACCCTGGATCTATTTATCTCCAATGTTCTCTTTTCCTTTCATCTTCATGATTGAAAAATGTCTACTAAACCTTTAATGGGATAAATTTGATCTAAGTAAGAAAAACAAAAAAGCAAGGTAAGGCGTTACATATAAAAAGCTTTATGTCCTATGATTTTATACCCTTAAAACACTTTTCCGAATTTTGACTTCTGTAGATACAGCTAAAGAAAATCACCCCTCCCACCCTAATGAGAAAAAGCTAATAATCTACAAACTTATAATTTCTATGACTTCTCTTGATGCTAAATATATTTTAATATACTTATTACAAATAAGATTTTTATTAAATGAATAAAAATAATCTAACTCTAGACATGTAGAAGAATGTTTTATTAAGTGTGAGATTTTGTGATAGAGTAGACATGTACCCTGGTGGAAGTCTCTGATTATTTTTAAAATAATTTCCAATTTACATTCTCTTTCATTTTCAAAAGATAGATTTAGAGTCAGTATGTGGTGATTTTCTCATTTATGTGTAAAGGTACTGAAGTACTATTCAATCAAAATCATATATAAAAATTCTGAATGAACTATAATGTTTTATATTGATAACATTTGACAAAACAAAATGAAACCTGAGATGAGGAGGGTAGTGTCAGCTACTAGACAAACAGTCTGGGCTTGCATTTTTTTCCTACCAGTTACTAATTACACAGACTTTAATAAGTTGTTTACATTTTCTAAAGTTTAGTTTCCTCATTTAACTGAAAATCACACAGTGTTGAGGGATTCATAAATACATTTATTTATTTAAAATACTATGGAGCATCATTTATATGCCATTTAATGTTAAAATATGAGGCAGATGTCAAAGAAATATCTAGAATATGGGCACTAAACGAAGAGTAATTTTCAAGTAATAAAACTTCATCCAAATTTTTTTTTTTTAAAAATCCACTAATTTATTTTTAAGCTGAATTATCATGCACACTGAAAAAATCTATATACCTGTACTTCTTGAAATTGTACAAAATTGATTCTAGTGGAAATCATAATTCATTTTACTAACTGAAATCTCAGGTTTCTTATGTGTATATTCAGCAGTAAGTTTAAAAAATTTTTGAGTCTATATTTAAAAAATAAAATATAGAATGCATAATATAGGTAAAATAAAAGGCATTCAGTTCCTATGAAAAAACTGCACAGCTCAAATGTAATTACCTTATTGACATGATAAATTTAGTTTAGAGAGTTCAAATAAACATCTGTTACCTCCACTCACAAATGTGTTCAAGCATTCATGCTGCAAATGCTTATCATATTTTTAAGTGAGAATAATTTATACTCCATTTACAGTCTGTCTTTCAGCATGCTTGCATGTGACTCTGACAGAAAGGTTTATTAATACACTGTAGTTTATGGGAAAATCACTTAAACTTGATAAAAGACAATCATAATAACAAAGACTTTTAGTTTAATTGTAGTGATCTAGTTTCACCTAAATTAGTCCACAAACCTATAATGAGATAAACTTAAGGTGATGTTTTACATGAATATATCCACAACCAAGATAATATAAATTTTCCAAAAGTGCATCCATCTTTTTGGGAGGTGGTGGGAGAAAGAGAGAAGCTGGGAAGATGATAACTGCTGAATGACGCTAGGAGAAAGCTGCAAAATAGTGCATTCATGAAGAAAGACATGACCAAAAAGGAGTCGTTCTTTCAGCATATTGGAGATGCTCATATCACTGAGTTTGTAGATGGGCAGAGGGTAAGCAATAGACATCAGATTGAAAGACAGTCATGACTTAAAATATATCTAGACAGGATTTAGCGATATTCCCAACCCCTTTCTCCATATAGAAATCTCTGCAGATACGAATATAGGAAAAAAACTTTGATTCACTGAGGAAATGATCATGATCAAATGTTCCAACAGGCTTGTATTTAAGTATTTTCCAGAGTAAAGGCACAGAGCACTGAGGCACCATTTTGTTTCTGTTGTTTTTAACTCTTAAATCAATTTGAAACCAACAGTATCTGAATTCATGATATAATAGATATTACAATAAAGTAATATAAATATTGATTCTAAAGGAAAGCAATAAAATCCTAGGAATATGCTTAAAAGTGCAGAGAGACAATTGTGTATTTGTGCATATAACAAAACTCTACTGATGTTCCAAAGAGATTCAAAAAAGAGTATACCCATGAAAAAAGTCTCTACTTGATATGACAAAGTAACATATAGAAATAACTGCAACGAAGATAGCATTTAATTAATAAGCCTGACGTAAGAGAGAGAACATGTGTAAATAGCAAAGGCAAATGAAATTATAAAGTTAAAAATTAAAAAGAAATGTAAAATGGTGGGGATAGAAAACATACAAGAAAGAAATGTCTATATATTAAGGGCACGTGTTTACATATTGATAGAGCTCACTATACTCAAAATTGAAACACAAAAGACTCAGCCCTAGAAAAATTATCCTGAAAGTTTAGAGCACTAGGGATAAAGAAAAAATTTTAAAGTTTCCTAAAGATAACGAAAAGGTAAAAGAGGAAGGAACATCATGTTCTAAATTGGCTCTTAAGCAATACAAGATAATGTAAGAAGTTCATTTCAAATTTATAAGGCAAAAATAATTTCATTTAATATTGTATCCTACATTCAGGCCATCAACACTTAATCAAGTTTGTTGCCATATTATTTTCAAATACGTCCACATTCAACATCTGGGGATATTCTATGAGGATCGTGTGTGTGTTGGGGGAGACAGGGTGTACAGAAAAAATCCACAAAGGAAGAAAAGAAAAATATAGGAATACATGCAATTCAGGAGAGTAGATTCCAGACAGGAGAATAATAAATGAATTTCCACAGTAACTTGCACAATATCCTTGGACAGTTAGTAGAGATTGTTCCACATTCATCTTAATATAATTTTTTAGATTATTTAAATTAGTCTTTTGAGAGATACATAAAAATAAATGGATGGTACAAGAGTTTGTATATGGAGTCATTAGAAATGATATATACTTATATAGATGTCTTACTATCTTATACAAGAGACAATTAACAAATCCTAAATATAATTATTCAATTGTCTTAATTTTACTGTTATTTTATAATTTTATAATTTCTAAAGCTCTTAAAAATAAAAACTAACTCATTTAAACATTTTTTATATTCATTTCCTCTTCCGTCAAATTGAAGTTGCTTCTTTTCATGTTTTCTTTTTTTTTTTTTTTTTTTTTGAGACAGGGTCTCCCTCTGTCACCCAGGCTGGAGTGTAGTAGCATAATCACAGCTCACTGCAGCCTTGACCTTCCAGGTTCAACCTATCCTCTCACCTCAGCTTCCTGAGCAGCATACATCACAGCTAATTTTTAAATTTTCTGTAGAGATGAAATCTCCCTGTGTTGCCAAAGCTGGTCTGGAACTCCTGGGCTCAAGTGACCCTGCCACTCAGCCTCCCAAAGTTCTTGGATTATAGGCTTAGCTACTATAACTGACCTGAAGTTACATTTAATAATGTCTATATACTTTTATTGGGCAGTTTGGTGCCCCCCTAGATATGTAAAACTAAATAGCACATTACTCCTGAACCCCCAACTGTAAAAAACTAACCATAGTTACAACCAACTCAACAAACAAAAACAACCAAAGAAAATTTGGCAGATTGTGGAAATTAGGCAAAGCTAGCAGAGGTGACCTACAGGATGGCGAATGTCTTGAATTTTTTTTTTTTTTATTTTGTTGTTTTGAGACTTTTCTGACATAACACAATGTTATTCCTTAAAGAACAGGAAGAAGTAAACCATAGTAAAGAAAATAGAGTGAAATCAGCAAGATATAAAAACAAAACAAAGCAAAAACTAGACAGATAATATTCAGCAGTAATAAAACCAAAAGCTGATTCATGACACGATCAACAACATAGACAGATTTTCTATAGCTAGACTGATTCTGGGGGGAAAGAAGAGAGAGAGAGAACACAAAACATCACATCAAACACAGACCCCATTGCCATTTATAGAATAATAAGATAATATGACAAAATAGTATTCTGCCATAATAGTCTTAATAACCAGAACAAAAAATTCACAAGAAAGGGAAAAATAGTGAAAGCTTTATGTCTATCATCAAATAGAATGTGTTAAAAAATCATTTCACGAAGTAACTTTCAAGCAAACATGAATTTAATAAGGAATTCTATCAAACATGAAAAAAGTTATACCATCAAAGTTATACAAACTTTTTCAGATATTGGAATAAAAGAAATCATATCCACTTAAACTATTCTATGAGATTGACAGTGACAGGAGAGAGACAAATTCCTAGACAGATAGGGGTGGGTCCCTGGTGAAACTTGACCTTCAAGCCAAAGAAAATCTAAAGCCTGAAAAACGAGTTACCAGTTCTGGATAGAATCCACAGAATGGAGTGAGAATTTCCATTCCCATTTTGCCCACTCTCTCTCTCTATTGGTTCTTTCTGAACGATGCCTTGTAACTAATGGAATGGTGCCTTATCCAAGACTATTTTGCATATGCCTCTTTCTCCCAATTGGTTTTTGTCACAAGCCAATCAAAGGGTTCCTTTTCCAAGCCTACCCATAGACCAATCAGCACGCATTTCCCCATTCTAAGCACATAAAAACCCCAGACTGAGCCTCACAGCCGGTTACCCACTTTTAGGTCCCCTCTTGCTGTCAAAAGCTTTTCTTTTGCTCAATAAATTCTACACCACCTCATCCCTTCTCTGGTGTCCATGTATCTTATTCCTATTGGTCATGAGATAAGGACCTGGAACCTGCTGAACTGTGAGAGTAAAAGAGCTGTGACACTGCTGCCGCCAAACTATGGGAGTGAAAAAGCTGCAACAAGATCATCATAAAACTAGTACACAACAATAATAAAAAAGATAAATATTAATACTCCTCAATAATATAAACTTTATTTTTTTCATTTTTTGATTAATTTTTATGGGTACATAGTAGGATAGGAGGTCTACTTATTTATGGGATACATGAGCTACTTTTATATAGGCATACAATGTGTAATAACTACATCAGGATGCATGGGGTATCCATAACTTCAAGCATTTATCCTTTCTGTTACAAATATTCAAATTATTTGCTTTTATTTTTAAATATACAATAAATTACCATTAACTGTAGTCACCCGTTGTGTTATCAAATACTAGGTCTTATTCATTCTAGCTAACTATGTTTTTGTACCCATTAACCATCCCCACTTTTCCCCACTTACCAACCCCACCACCCTTCCCAGTAACCATCATTCTACCCTTTATCTCTGTAAGTTCAATTGTTTTAATATTTTAGCTTCCACAAATGAGTGAGAACATGTGAAGTTTATCTTTCTATGCCTGGCTTATTTCATTTAACATAATGCCCACCAGCTTCATCTATGTTGTTGCAAATGACAGGATCTCATTCTTTTTATGGCCAAATATTACTCCATTGTGTATATGTACCACATTTAAAAAATTTGTTCACTTGTTGGTGCACACTTAAGTTGCTTCCACATCTTGGCTATTGTTAATAGTGCTTCAATAAACATGGGAGTGGAGATATCTGTGTTATACTGATTTCCTTTATTTTGGGTATATACCTTGCAGTAGGATTGCTGGATCATATGGTAACTCTACTTTTAGTTTGTGAAGAATTTCCATACTGTTATCCATAGTGTCTGTACTAATTTACATTCCAAGTAACAGTGTAGGAGGGTTCCCTTTTCTCCACATCCCTGCCAGCATTTGTTATTGCTGTCTTTTGGATAAAAGCCATTTTAACTTGGGTGAGATGCTGTCTAATAGTTTTGATTTGCATTTCCTTGATGATCAATGATTTTGAGTACCTTTTAATATCATTGTCTGCTATTTGTATGTCCTGTTTTGAGAAATGTCTATTCAGATCTTTAGCCCATTTTTAATCAGGTAATTAGATTTTTTTTTCCTGTAGAGTTGTTTGAGCTCCTTATACATTCTGGTTATTAATCCCTTATCAGACAGGTATTTTGCAAATATTTGTTCCCATTCTGTGGGTTGTTCCCTCACTTTGTTGATTGTTTCCTTTTGCTGTGCAGAAGCTTTTTAACTTGATGTAATTCCACTTGTCCATTTTTGCTGTGGTTACCTGTGCTTTTAGGGTACTCAATAAATGTTTGCCAAGACCAAAGTCCTGGAGATTGTTCCCAATGTTTTATTTTAGCAGTTTCATTATTAGAAGTCTTAAATTTAGTCTTAATCCATTTTAAGCAATATTCTTTATAAGATATTATCAAATTAATTCTGACAATACATAAAATGAAAAGTATATTATGACCAAATATAGTTTACCCTAAGAATGCAGTGTTTGCAATTTAAAAATATATATATATAATTCACCATATAAAATATAATAGGAATACCATATGACCATTTTAATATAAACAAAAAAATAATTACAAAAATTTAAAAGCCTTTCATATTTTTAAGAAAAAGGTCTGCAAATAGGAAAAATAGAAATCTTCCTCAAATTTATAAAAGATGTCTATAAAAAAATCTACAGTCACTATCTTATTTAACAGTGAAAGACTGAATGGTTTTGTGAGGACCATCTCAGAGTTCTAGTGTTGATATGCAGATTATTTTAAGCTGAAGACATCTGAAATTCTGCAAATTCAGAGAGGCCTTCTCTGAGCTTCCTTTATCTGATTAATAGCAGGAACTTCTGGGAAATGAGACTACCATAAACCCCTTCTCTAGAGGTGTTTCATGGCCATAAAGTTGACCTAAAGCTCTTGAGTACCTGCATAAGCAAATGTTATCAAGAGCTTTCTTACCTCCTATTTGTCCTCCTTAAAAACAAACAAACAAACAAACAAAAAACAACAAGAAGTTTTCTCCATAAAGAAACCTATTTGTTCTTCACTTAATAGCCCTTTTTATCTACCTGTTTTTTCCCTTCTAGGGTAGGTATACAAGCCTCTAACTTTAACCATTTAATGAACTCTGCCTACTTCTTTTGTTAGCCTTTTTTTCCTTTTGTTCCTACAAATAAATCTATTTTTTAAATCTCTCTCGCCTGTTAATTTGCCTTTTTTTCAGTTTAATTCACAGGCCCCCCAGGGAAAGAAATTAAGGTTAGGGAAAAGTCATCCCCTCAAAACACTTTCCTACTGAGATTTTAAATAAGGCAAACATGCTAATCTTTACCATTTCTTTGTATTGATGTACTAGAGCTGCTGGCTATTACAATAAGACAACAACTACAAAAAAATAGTAAAAGCCATAAACATGGGAAAGAAACTAGTGAAACTGTCCATATTTGTTCCTTGCATAAGTTATTATTTAGAATATCCAAAAGATTCAATGATAACAAGAAATAATAAAGGAATTTAGTGAGAAAGCAGAAAAAAGGTTATTATCAAACAAATAATATATATACTTTAGAAAAATTTTGAAAATATACAGTAATTATAAATAATTACAAGTACAGTGATGTGAAAGAACTTTAAATATCTATGAACAGCAGAAGATGTCCACAATTCTACAGGAAAAACTATAGCACATTGTTGATAGTAAAGTTCTAAATAAATGCAGCAAGATGCCATGTTAATAAACCAGGAAACTCAATATTCTTAAGATGGTAATCTTTCTCAAACTGATCTACAGATAAAAAAGAATTCTAATACAAATGTTGAGAGGCTGATTTGTATACCTTACAAGAAAATTCTAAATTTAAAGGGAAATACAAAGAAGCTAGAAAATGACAGATACAATAAACGAACAAATTTAGATAATTTATCTTATATGAGTTTACTATTTCCTATGGATCTACATTAATCAATACAGTTTATTAACAATGAAAGGTGGACACACAGAAATACTGGATAAAATAAATTATCCAGAAGTAAATCCACGGACAGTGAATTAATTTTCAACCAAGCCATAAAACCACTTCAACAGAGAAAGAAAAGTCTGTGTAACAAATGGTGTTAGCAGAATCTCCATAGAGGAATAAAAGAACATCAAATTTGATATCATACCATGCTCAAAATGTAACCTAAAATTAACCATAGACATAACTATCAAATCTATAAATAGAAACTTCTAAAAGAAGATATGAATGAGATACAATATTTCTCAACTTCAGGTAAGTAAATACTCCTTAGATTAGCAACACAAAAACACAAGTTACAGAATAAAATTATCACAAAGCATACTATATTAAAGTAAAAACTTTCGCTCTTCAAATGTTTCCAGAAAACACAAAAAGATACTCGCCATCAACATACACAGACTCAGATAAAATATTTGTCACATGTGTAATAGACAAAGGAATTATACTGAGAATATATACATGCCTCTTAAAACGCTACAGTAAAAAGAGAAATAGCCCAATTATAATATGGACAAACATTTCTTTCACAAGTAAAGCTACAAGAATGTCCAATTCACATATAAAACAAATGCTAATCATTAGCCATCAGAAAGATCCAAATTAAAACTACAATGTCATGCCACTAAATATCCACAAGATTGATTTAAAATTTAAGAGTGACAATGTCAAGCAATGTGATGAAATATGGGGGAACTAGAATTCTCATAGATTTTCTATATGACTGATATTCTAAGTGGATTTCTTTCTTAAAATGTAAAAACATATACCTGTGTGACTCAGTCATTCTGCTTCTAGGGATTTATCAAAACAAAAGTAAACTTAGAGCTACATTAAGACTTTTATTCCAATATTCATAGCATCTTCATTTTTGTAATAGCTGATGAGATAGTGGGAAAATATCCATCAACCTATGAATTATAAATCAATAAAGGTTATACTCATACAAGGAATATATAAGGGAATACAAGGGAATACTCATCAGCTATAAAAAGAAACAAGCTATACATGTTTGCAAAAATCCAAAATCACTTCAAAAATTAAAAAAAAATCAGCCTCCCTCCCCACCAAAATATATACTACATTATCTCACACTGAAAAATACATACTGTAATATTGTCATTCTAGAAGAGCAAGTTAATCTGTTTAGTGAAAGAAATGAAATCAATGGTTGCCTAGAAACAAGTAAGGGAGTAATAAATTGAAAAGGGGAATGAGGGAAAATTTGGAAGGGATGGAAGTGTTCATTATAGTGATTGTGGGGAGAGTTTTATGCATATATACTTGTGTCAAAAGTGATCAAATTGTACTGTTTCAATAAATGGAGTTTATTTGCCTTCCATTATATTTTAATGAAGATACATAAAAAGCATGTATGTCCTGAACTTTTTTTAAGAAATATATGATAATTATCTTTAATCATCTGAGAAAATGCTTTCCTAAAGTTAATAATAGATAACTTTGGATTGTGAAGTTTTGTGTTGTATTTTGCTGTTACAATTTTTGTTTCATATATTGTTTTACTTTTGTAATGGTTGTGCTTCATTTGTATTGCTGAACTATTAAAATTCAATTAACGTATTAACAAGGTCTCCATAATCAGAGATAAGAGAGATGGTGGAAATTATTCCCTGAGCAAATCAAGGACCTCATATAATACAAAAACAAAGGTATCCTTGATTTACTTAGAAGGTCTTCACTTTGTGTTTCCAGCACCAAGCATAGTGCACATGTATTATAGGTATTCACATACAAAACATATATAGTCTATTTTAGAGTATATTAATGCTATTTACTCATAAGCTATTAAAATATCAGATAAATTAATTAACATTGTCTACTTATTTTATATACTCGGTATTGCACTTAGTGCTATTTGATTTAATCCCCAGAACAAACATTTGTTTGTACTTTTGGGATGATTCCCGGACAGCTAACGAAGAACAAAATGCAGCAAATTCAAATGCTCATGGCATTTATTTTTTATAGTAAAATTAGCAAGATAGTTCTCATTACACCCATTTTACCCATCAGGAAACTGTATTATACAATTGGTTCGGACACGTCAGTAACCCACATATCAGCAGAGGTATATTTCCTTTTGAGCTTCAAATAAAATTTCCTGTAACCTTATGCCATGTTCAATAAGCAGGAGGCGGGTATAGTGTTTGCAAATGTAAATCTGGCTCTGAGCTGCTGTTTATGATGCATTAGTTAGTGAACTGCTCACATTATCATCTTTTGATTTCTCTACAGATTCCAGATAATAATGAACTCAAATAACACAGATATGGTTGTCAGCTCTTTTCTTTAACTCCCATAAAAGAACAAATATAAAAAGTTACAGTGAAGAACAACCACCACCACAGAAAACAGCCAAAGAAATGAAAGCAGCATGAATTAAATAATAAAACATTAATGTTAAGTAAAATTTGGTTATTTCTGACAGTGCAAGCTCTCTTCTCTACTTTCATTCTTCTTCTGTTTGCTCCAGACTTCATGCTCATGGACATGTTCAATGCATGACGGTTAAATATGTATTTGTTGTATCCTGCTAAGCTCTTCTAGGGCCTTAACTTGCATCTAGAGTAGTGATGTTCATAAACAGCTTTTTATACAAATCGTAAGTTGACAAGCAAACATATGTTTGCATAAAATCAGTATCAGGTAAGTGGTAAATGAAGCCGGTATTCACCTATCTCCAAAGAGCAAAGACTTTTCACTGTACCTGCTGCCTCATATCTGTTAATAATAGCAAAAAAAATTATAGAGTAAAACATATGAAGATTACCTCTTTAAAGCATACCACATGGCAGGAGCAAGGTAGTATGTAAGCATCCTGCTTGTGAAAATAGCTAAATGTATTTATTGATCACTATGGACCAAGAAATATGATCAGAGTGTATACCTGTTTCCTGATCCCTTTACAATAGCCATAAAAAGATATACATATTCTTATCATTAGGTACCACTGGTGTAGAATAAATCCACAGTGACAGATCTAGTAAGTTATGGTGGCATTATCTCAAGCAAGTCTGTCTTATTCCAGAGCTTATTGTGTTAACTACTATTCTACACTACTGGCATGTTATTCAAAAATTATATGAGCATTGCAGATTCGGCAGAGGCAGATAATGGGGTGCTTAGAAATCAAATAACTTTTTCTTGAGTGACAAAACTGGTAATGATGGAATTTCTAAACCTAACCTTTTTCTGTGGCTCCAAACTCATGCTCATTTCACATCACCATGCTACTGCTTTAATCAATGCCATTCCTGCTTTCAGAAGCCAAGATTCATCACATCTACAAATTCTAATTAAATCTAGTCAGCCTATTTTTTCTGGATGGGGCTATTGTAGTGTGAAGCCAAAAATTTCAGTGATCTGTAAATGACATTAACTAAGGCTCACATTGTAGTCCCAGTGTGATCTTTAAAATTTGTCTTCTTAATACATGTGGCCTTTCAACAAGCTTATTCTTTTAAGACAACATATGTAATGTTTCAGAATTTAATACCATTAGTAATAGGTTTCTGTTTTCAAGTTGATTCATTATGATACAATAAAGTACTGTTAGTTGTCTTAAATGTTACACTATTTATTATTGAATTAGCATTGAGTTGATTTAAAATAGGTGCCAGACAGAATGCTCTAAGTATGAATTGGCTTATGAAAAAAATTATATATTACATATATACACACACATTATTATGTAGACCTCAAAATTTATTTTTAATTATCAAACATTAATTTGTTGAATAATTTATCTTCTGTAATAGATGATTATTAAAATAAGCTGTTATAAATCTTGCACAAATAACTTTATAAAGCTTCAAAATCCATAACATTATGAAGAATTTTTTCTACCAAAGCATAATTAACAAAACATCATCCAAACTGAAAACCATATAGGACATAAGCCATTTCCATAATTTTATATTATTTTGAACTAAACAATGGTTTACAGTATATATTAGCTATCAATATGTATTTGTAAATCTATCCTCAAAGATATAATCAATTAGTGTAATTTTTGTGAAAGCCATATATTTAAAAACATACTTTATTCAATATGAGATCTCTTATCCCAAGAGAAGAATAAGTATTTCAGTTCTCTCTGAAAGAAAAACAATATTAGAGTATTTTTAAAGTTGTAAAAACTCAATATGTTCTTCTGTTATTTAATTGAATAATGAAAAAGTTTAAAATAGATAATATAACCATTCATAAGCCTTAAACTTACAACACTACTTTTTCCCACAATTTTACTTTTTATAATTATTTTTATTAGACACATAATCATTGTACATATTTATAGGGTATAGTGTGATGTTTCAGTACATGTGTACATTGCATATTGATCAAATAATGATAATTAGTGTGTTTACCATCTCATGTATAACGTATTTGCAGTTGGAATGAAATATATCTTAAAATGGTTGTCTACTATTAATGTGACATCTTTTCATTTTCTCCAGAAGCCTTTATTGAAGCATTTTCCCCCAAATTAATGAGTAATAATATAAAGATAGAATATAATCTACTTATTTCATTAATTTGAGAATCAAGTATGAAAGATAGAAAATTTGGGAAGTTACATATGAGATCCTCATTATTGTGTATTTGTTTTAAAAGAATAAAACAAACTAAATACAAGCATCTTCTCCAGTTACTTTAAATATTATGGTAGTCTTATAGGAAAGATGATACACTTATTTTCCTGAAACACATTTTTTTTTTTTAAATACTGAAAATAGGAGAGGGTTACTAGTCCATTTTTCACAAAAATACAAGATACTTTAAGATAAACTATTCTTTTTTGAGAATAAGCATAAACAAAATGAAACAAAAAATATGATTCAAAATGTATTTTTTTTCTAATTTTGACAAACTTAAAATATATATGTATTAAAAGACAGGAAGGTTTGGCATACGCTAATTTATAGGGTCAGAGGCTGGCAGAACTGGAATAATGGCAAAGCTCATATTCAAACTCAAGATCTCCCTGAACAGGGCAATCATCAGGAGGCCGCCGGGTTACAAAAATGCACTTGTGATGACCTGGTCTCTGGAAGGGTTGTTTAGCTGGAAAATGGCATGAGAAAACTCCTTAAGGTGGAGGACATACAGTCAATCCTCACTTAACCTTGTCAATAAGTCCTTGAAAACCACTACTTTACATGAAATTGTGCAGAACAAAATTTGTATAGGCTAATTAATATAAACAAGAGTTAAGTTCCTGTGCTATATTTCTGGTGAGAAAAACATCACCAAACTTCTAAATAAAAACTCAAAACATGTTTAAAATCAAATATTGAAGTAAATGTGAAGTCTACATATATTTATATTTACAAAATATTAATAAATCAAGTAAGATTATTATTCACCCAGTAATTTCAGTTTGGGTAAAGCCTTTCCCAGCAGTTCAGAGCACAGGTAAGGAAGAAATCCCTAAACACTGTTTCATGGCAAGGCATACTCACTCACGCACACACACACACTCAGACTGGGACAATGTAGACACATCAGTGAACTCAATGTGCACAGCTTTGGGATGTTGGAGGAAATTGAAGTGCCCTGAGAAAACCCATGCAGACATCAGGAAAACATCCAAACTCCACACAGAGAGTGGCACTGCTGGGAGTCAATTTTTTTTTTTTTCTCATCAACATTATACTGAAATAAAGTTGAATGAAACAATGTTATTCAAGAACCTGCTCTAGAAGGTATCTGTTTTGACTGGTGATGCCATATATGAATAGAATCATTAAAACTCAATGAAAAACAATAATTTATAGTACATTTAAAAATAACTAAGAGTATAATTGTACCGTTCATAACACATACAAAAAAACTGTGTGAGGTAATGGATACCCCATTTACTCTGATGTGATTATTACATATAGTATGCCTTTATCAAAATATCTCATGTACCTCATAAATATATACACAGACTATGTACCCATAAAAATCAAAATTAAAAAACAATTCAATGAACTGAGGATTTTAAAAAGACAAAAGCAGTGATTTTTAAATAACATACATTGCAGGAAGCATAAAATATAATTTTGTTATTGCAAGCAAGAAAAACTGGCTCTAGCTTACTTAAAAGACTTAAAAGAAAATGTATTAGAATAAAACTTGAGGAAGCTCTAGCCAAGCAATTAGGCAAGAGAAAGAAATAAAGGGCATCCAAGTTGGAAAAGAGGAAGTCAAACTATCTGTTTTCTGATTATAGAATTGTATACCTAGGAAACCTTAAAGACTAATCTCAAAACTCCAAGATTTGATAAATGAATTCAGTAAAGTCTCAAGTTAAAATCTATGTCAAAAATTAGTAGCACTGCTATACACCATTTCTTTTTCAAACTTACTAAAATGTATATGGCAAATATTTAGTTTTTAATTACACTGGGTAGAATTTACAACTTTCATAAATTATGCTACAGTTGAATATTTTGCATAGTAGTGGTCTGAAAGACCAATAAATCTAGTAACTGTCATGAAGTTTGCTAATTTTAAAATATGAAAATATGTGAAAACTTTGAAAATCTAAACTACGATGTGTAGGCCAGTTTTTCATAGATTTAGATTTTACCATTTTTTAAAAATATATAAATCATCAATATAATACAATTCAAAAATTATCTGGTTCTACATGTTAGCTCATGCTACATTTAAAGCATTACATTAAAATCTTGATAAAATAAGATTCTGCTTGATTGTAATTTTTTACTTGATAGATTTTTAGTGGCTTTAATTCTTATTCTATGATTTATTTTTATTTTAAATTAATATAATGATTATCAATTTTATAAATTGCTTCTGACAGTGAAAATAATCATGTGACTTTCAGAATGAGGTCAACTCCTCTCAGTAACACTGCAATATATCACAATGATTCAAGTTTCTCTATTATAGGCAAATGTAAAGGACAAGATGACTTTGTAACCCCAATTGTCTGGGAACACTGCCAAAAACCGGATTTTGTGCTACACTAATGTAATGGAGAGAGATTCACTTTTGAATTGCATGATGTTCTATTGGATTTAAAAAAAAAAAAAAAGTCACAAAACATTTACCATAATGATGACTGGTCATTAGGTAGAAAATCCTGATTATAATGTAAGGGCAAAATTAAAATGGCATATATATCACATATTGTAATAGAGTTATTAAAAAGAACAGATATTATAATAGCTATATTAGGGATATACAAATTATAATAAATGCATTATTAATAATCCACACTACACCGCATTTATATTGTTTTTACTGTATACTATGCACTCTTCTGGGCACTAGAGCTAGAAAATCAACAGAACCAACAACAGCAGATGTCACTTTCTCAGGAATTTATCACTTGTTTGGGGGAAGGCATACAACAAATCCTTAATTAAAAATAACAGATAATGATCAGTGCTATGATGAAAACTAGATACCACATTATGAGAACGAGTAGGACATTTTACTTAAAACACACCCGGAGAAGGTGATATTATAGATTGAATTGTACTTTCCAAAAAGGTGTATGGAAACGCCAAACCTTGTACTTGTGAATGTAACCTTATTTCAAAAGAAGGTCCTTGGAGATACAAGCCAATTAAGAGGAGGTCACTAGAATGGGCCCTAATCTAATGTGATTGTTGTTTTTTAGAAAAGAGAAAAATGTAGGCACAAAGACAGAGGGGAAAGCACTGTGTGAATAGAGAGGCAGGGATTAGAATGCTGTATCAACAGACCAAGGCCTGCCAAAGCTTTCCGAATCCAAGGCTAGGAGAGGGACATGGGGTCGATTGTTTTTCAGAGCGCTCAACAGGAACGAACACTGCCAGTACCTTGATTTTGAACTTCTAGTCTCCAGAACTGTGAGGCATAAATTGTTATTTTAATCCACCTAGTTTGCAGTACTTTGTTAGGAAACTGATATGGATGATATTTAATTTCAGAACTAATTTATAATAAAAGTCAACTCTATGAAGAATTGGGGGAGATCATTCTGAATAGAAAAGTCAGATGCTGCAGAGACTTAAGGCAGCGGCAATATATCTTAGGCACAAGACATAGAAAGAAGGTGGCTGTGTGTGTAGTGTGAAGATAATTCGGTAGGGAGACAGTTGTAATAAGTGTGAAAAAAATAACAAATGTTGAGACCCCCAAATCACTAAGCCAAGGGAAAAGTCAAGCTGGGAACAACTTCAGGGAAACCTGCCTCCCATTTTATTCCTAAATAAGATGGCTACAAAGATAAAAAAGCTACAAACCTCCCTCACAATTTGCCCACAGATTACTTGTGGGCCTCAAGATCTTTACCCTAAACCAGCTCAGTTAAATTTCACTGGCAATATAAACTGATGGCTTATCTTCACAGGTCCTGGATAGAAAGTCATCCCTCTGCTCACCTGAGACAAACGCATATGATATTGCTTCCTCTGCCCTACTGTTTATGGGAAAATGCAGTTTTACTGAGCCAGGTTAAACTGTGTATTCAGTGAAAGGCTGATCAAGGACCGAAAAGAATGCAGCCTTTATCTCTTGTCTACGTATGATCTGGAAGCCCTTGCTTCAAGTTGTGCCACCTTTCCGGACCAAACCAATGTACATCTTACAATATATTGATTGATGTCTCATGTCTTCCTAAAATGTATTCAAGCAAGCTGTACCCTGACCACCCCGGGCTCATGTTGTCTGGACCTCATGTAGCTGTGTCCCCGGAATGCCCTGAACCTTGGCAAAATAAACTTTCAACATTGATTGAGGACTGTCTCAGATAGTTTGAGTTCACAAAAGTGACACTGAATAGGCAAGGGAGACAATAAACCCTGTTGTTCAATTAAGGAGTTCAGATACTCTTATAAGTAAATTGGAAAACTTATTTGAAGACTTTAATAACAACAGAATGTTGTTAAAAGAAATAATTCTATTTCAAAATGAACACTCTGGAGAACGGATAGTGGAGAGAGGAGGTGGACAAGAGTGGAGCCTGCAGAGCAGTTCAGTATGTACTGCAGTGACTGGTGTCCTGAACCATAAATGCCTGCAATTTTTATGCAGTTGATCAGTACTGGAGATGGTGAAGAGTTAAAGATTTGTGATATATTGACCAGAATTACTGGCAGGAGTATGTGTGTAGTGAAAATGATTAGAAATCGAAAATAACTAAGGTGTTTTGGGCTTGAAGTGCTGGGTAGTTTGTTGAGATCATGTCCTGACATCAGAAACATTTTGGTCAGGAGCCACAAGTTCACTTTGGACATTCCAGGAAAGAAAAGTCTATTAGCTATGAAATTATAATGTTAAATTTACAAGTTTGAAATATTACAAATTTAGAATTTGGGGTGACCTTGTGTGTGAAGGAATATATCTTGAATAAATCAAAATAAAGTCGATATTTAAAGCTCCAGACCTAGATATATAAGATGCCCATCATTAGAGGAATATATGTGCTTATGAATTACTCTGTAAGGTCTACAATATTCAGAACTGGTTAGCTGTGGAGCACACAAAGTATATTGATCAACAATGACCTTGAAATAGATGAAAATTCCAGATTTGATTCAGAAATCAAAAGCAGAAAACCAAATCAGCACTCAGGAACAGATTCCTGCAGACACACAGGTCTAGCACACAAAGAATGGGTTATATTACCATTCTTTGAGAAAGGAATGAGTTACGTACTGAAATGAATCAAAGGCGATTCCAAGCAGAGGAAAGAACATGTCCAAATTTCTGAGGGCAAAGGGGCACACGATACATTAAAATAAATAGAAAAGAAATCCTTTCAGTATGATTAAAGGTGAGTAATAAAAATGAGACCAGGGATGTAATCAAACAACAGGCCAATTGTTCTTAGTAAAACCCGTATCAAGCATGTTGGACTTTACCCTTACTGGCAGTGGATGTCTTTGAATAATTTAGACCAGGAGAATGTCTGTATTACATTAAACTATCATTCCACCTGTGGTGTGAAGAATAGATTCGAGAGCAGTATTAGTAAGTCCCTACTATGCTGTATTCATGTTTCTTTAATAACTGCCCCTTCATGTTTCCTTAATAACATTATGTCACTGCAACATGAAGCTTCATGAATACTTCAAGAAACTTCCAGAATAAACATGTTTCATGACTGTTCTTATCAACCTAAAATAAGACCTACAGTGAAGATCATAACATTGTTCAGTTACCTGGAGCAGTCTTGGTTTACTCCTGTGTTTTTGGCATAATTAAGTGCATCCTTTCATCCTTAAAATGTTCCAAGTCAGTGGTGTTCTAGCGAATGTTCAACAACTGCTGGAGAGTGGCAGGTCCAATTTGTAGCATTAGCTGATTTCCACGGTGAAAAAAATACCACTATGGTGACCACTTCAAGTGAATCATTTTTAAAACCTGGCTTACAAAACTTTTTTTAACAATCAGTTCATCCAAGCTAGTAAAATTCAGTTTCAGTCCAGAACTGGTTTGATTTTCTATAACAACAAATTACCTATTATTAGTACTCTTCTACATTCAAGTGGAACTCCGTTTTGATTAAAAATTAAATGGTCACCTTACCTAAAAATGAAAGGTGCTACTGAGGATAAATCGTATAAACATACTAAGTAAATGTTAGCTTGTACCATGCTTTGTAAATGGAGTCAGTCTATATTTCACGGAAATGAAATGTAGGGTAACAATATCAATGCAAATACTTTTCCTAAAACAAAAATATTGATTTATCAGATCAATAATTTTATAGCTCATATATTATACTTTATTAAATACTGGCCTATATAGAGTCCACAATTATAAATGTTATTTTTGAAGGAATTTTCTTTTTATATAAAAATATTTATGCACAATATTACAAGTATCTTCTAAAGCTTACTTTGGAGTATTTTAAAACAAATCCTTAACTTTTGATTGTAGATTTTTCTCCACAAATTGAATATTTATATCATTACTTATTTGATATCATTATTAGCAAATTGCATAATAAGTGTTGAAACAGTTGAAATGCCTTCTATTATTTTAATATAATAGATTGATTTTAATTAAAACTAATTAGGGCCCAGAAATCATTTTAATTACTAAATAACAAAATGAAAAAAAATGATGAAATATCTTCAAATCAGAATTAGTAATAAGCCAGATAAGTCAATGTGTATAAAATAGGCTGCAACAACATTACAAGTAACATCAAATAAGAGAAATGGTTTTGCATAACATAATTTCTTATGTAAAAAGTACTCATTTGGCTTAACAGACATTTTGAAAAGTTATTAGTATAAATCATCAATGTTAATAAATGTGAAATGCCAGTAGTACCAGCTAACCAGGTGCAATTCATAAAATCTGCTTTAATCAAGATATTTGTCAAATTAAAATGTAAATTAGGACTAATTCACAAAAACATGATAATGGTTTTTAAAGTCGTAAAGGAATTCATATAGAGATGTAATATCAAATTATGTTAAGAATGTTTATTTGAGAATCTTTTCTGCCAAATTAAAAAAAAAGCCTAAGACTTCTGTTGTGCATGTAGCAACCATCTTTTTCTGCAATTCATCCAGGATCTGAGTTATAAATGGTTCTTGAAAATGTCAGCCAGAATTCTCCATATTAAGGAGAATGTTCAGGGGTATCCTGTGGGGAAAGGAGAATTTAGTTTTAATGAGTCAATCTTTCTTTCTGTTTGGTGTGCTTTAGCTTTTCTGTTCTGAGTCTTAATGGTTATTGCTGGAATGGTCTCACTTGGCACACTGCACTGAGATGGATTGCTATTTGCTCACAGGAAAAGTTTTGTAACTGACTAATTATGTAACTCATTGCAATATTTTCCTCATCTCAACAACTACAGTCTGGATACAGATTGTGTGTGTATTTGTGTATGTGTGTGTGTGGTTTCTCCTATATAATTTTATCTTTCTTAAGTAAATGTAAGATGCAACATAATTGCCACTCTGAAAAAAAAAAAAGGTCATTTACACATTAAAGAGATATCCATACACTATCAAAAAGTATCTTAGAAGACAACAGTTAAAAGAAGCACATTACCTCACTAATATTACTTTAGTAATTAACACATTGTACTCGACTGTTAAAAACTTATTTACTATAAAAATATAAATTGGATATTCTTAATGTATCTTGATTTGTTTTTTAAAAAGAAAGCAATGCAGCACAATCATTATAATCAAGGAAGTTATAACTTTATAGGGGATGAGACTTTGAAAAAGAATATTGAAAGACAGTTTAGACATAATGTCTTCAATATACAGTAGTTCAGAAGAATTGCCACAAAAAAGAAAAATAAAAGTAGATTACGTGTCTATACAATAGCCCAGGTTACATCTTTCCAACTACAGTAAAATGTATACTTTGGTTAAGAGAGTTATGTACGTTCTTTCAATTCCCTGTTCCCTACCTGCTGGGTAAACAGAGGTACACTGGCAATGTTATATTGGGAAATGCTGTCAGGAAGAGTAAGAAAAAGACATTTGTCACACCAGGACCCGCAGCCTGCTACCTAACCATGCTTTCACCAATTTCCTGCCTTCACTCAAACAAATTTGCAGCTAGATATAGTTGCCTGCTAGTTAAATACTTCATCCTTTTGATTATCGGAAAGTATTGTTCCTCAGATGTCAGTTAAATTGAGCCACTGGTATCATTAAAAATCCTAACATCATAGCATGTATTAGACTTCCTAGATACCCAATTGCTGTGATAACTGTAGTCCTATATATTTTAAGAATCAGGTTCCCCTCTATTTACCTTTCCATCTTTTATCTGGAGTGCTCTGAAATTCATAGGCATGAGCTTGCTTATTAACTGAAGCAGAAAAAACTATCATACATTTAGCTCCTTCTATTGACAGAGACAAATGGACCACTGGAATATTGGCATTTTCAATTTAATAATTATATTCAAAAAGGGATGTTTTACCCTTTACCACAATTTTATCATTTATAATATATGATATCGAAATATTAAAATATTATCATATATAATTTTATGGAAAACAGGTACAAATGTTGATATAATACACTGAGGTTATGAACTCAAAATATTTCTCCTTAATATTATGTATAAGCTTATCCTGATAAATATTTGACCCAGGTAAATTTGTGTCTGGTTAGCTTTTTCAACCTACCATATTGGCATTATGTTTTAAATCATGTTTCACTGTTGAAGATTCTACAAATAACACTACTGACTGTATTCAGTCAACCAAAATGCAATACCTGATCATAACCTAATATGAAAAGAGAAATCTTTCTCGTCAACAACAAAGACACAGAAAATGGAAATAAGAAATATAAGTAGCTCTGATATCATCAGACAAGTTTTAATCTTGCCAGTTATTCAAGTAAGTTGCTGTGTTTATGTTTGTGTAATGAATAAAACCTGCTAAGTGGTCTGCTCTTTCTTTTTCAGTCTGAAGAAATCTCTTGTCAGTAAAGTAGAATAATTTTAGTCCATAGATTCTTGACATCTATTACTTATATACAATGACATTTTTTAAAATTTTTATTATTTGCCAATCATTAGCCGTTCCAGCTGTGTTTCGAGTTGCCAAGTAAATGATCTGAAATATTATATATTACTTCTATCCACACAAGATTGAAGATATAGTTGTTTTGTTTTGTTTTCTCTTGTTCCCAAAGGGCTATTTTTAAACACGTGTGCTGTTTCCTTCAAAAAAATAAAAATATGTTTTGCATATTCTCAAAGGAAAACACTCCCTGAAATTTATTAATCAGTAGTTTGATGCATTCAGTGTTTAGTAAAAGCTATGGATAAGAAACAAAGAAAAACAGAGAGACTAAGGAAAATACAGAAAGTGGGAGTGAGAAGAAGGGAGCCAGGAAAAGAGGAAGGGAGGTGGGGTTGGAGAGATGAAAGGAGACAAATATAGAGGTATTGAACTGTAATGGCAAAGAAACAAGTCTCCAGAATCAGAAAGAATTTTTACTGCAAAAATTTTTAGGTTTTTTTTTTTTTGACATTAGTCTAATTACATAATCCTTTGCAGTTCTGATTTCTTTTTTCTTTTCTTTTTTTTTTTTTTTTAAGACGGAGTCTCTTTCTGTCGCTCAGGCTGGAAGTACAGTGGCGCCATCTCAGCTCACTGCAAGCTCCGCCTCCCAGGTTCAGCCTCCCCAGTAGCCATTCTCCAGCTTCAGCCTCCCCAGTAGCTGGGACTACAGGTGCCACCACCACGCCCGGCTAATTTTTGTATTTTTTAGTAGAGATGGGATTTCACCGTGTCAGCTAGGGTGGTCTCGATCTCCTGACCTCGTGATCCGCCTACGTCAGCCTCCCAAAGCGATGGGATTACAGGCGTGAGCCACTGTGCCCCACCTGATTTTCTTTTAAAAATTGATATGGTACATTTTCTCACTTCACAGACTTTTTTTAATGGTAATGAACTTGGTTAATCCATGTGAAGCACTAACCAAAGTGTCTGTCATGGAGCATGCAGTTGATAAATGTTAGCTGTTATTATTATTACATATGATTGTGGAATACAAAATGGACGCAGTGATGATGTATTTCTAATATATAAGACTGTTGTTACTCTTTAAATAAAAAGAAACATTAGTAAAATATTTGTAGATGGAGAGTAATCTATAATTTCTAGCTTTATGCCATATATCCTTATGGAGTGTCTAATGTGTTCTAGCCATTTTGATAGGCAGGTAGACACTGGGGTACCAAGAAGGATTACATTCAATTTGAAACACGGAAAATTACAATTAAAAATGCTAAAATATTATGATCAAGGTATGAAAAAAAACCCTACAGAAGCACATAGGAAGAAAATGAGAAACATTAACTTTAGGTATTCATTTCTCTGAGACGATTCCTGAAGACTGAAAGAGTTGTTTGCACACACTTCTGTAGATTACAGCAGAGAGAAGCTAAGGGATCCCAAATTATGTGATCACATTCACTAAGACCTAGATGTGAATAAGAACATAGCATTATGATCACAACAAGATGTGAATAAGAACATACCATTATGATCGCAACAAGATGTGAATAAGAACGTATCATTATGATAAGCACTAGATTCAGGGTATAACAAAAAAGTTAGAAAAGAGATAAGTTAAAGTATTTTACTTCCAATAAAATGTTTCTGGCAAATTATCTGTATATTTCAGGGTACGGTATTTTTCATAGCATAAAATGCCTAGATACTCCCCATAATTTTCCATGACCCATTATTTTAGGACACTCTATTATAGCAGAAATCTAGATTTTTTTATGAATCTAATGTAGTTCATTATTCAATAAATAGTTTATTACTTCTCAATTGTCTTGCCTATGGGTATTTATTATGCAATTGAAATTATTTTGGAGACCTCAACATAGCAATCTTTAAACAGGATGAAGCTTATTAAAGTATAACATAAATAATAAGCTTACTGCTACCATGTATATTATTTGCAAGGTTTTGATTAAAATCATGTCATAAAAACATATCTTTTCTTGGATAATTTATTTTACTCAGAGTTCAAATAGGGCTTATTTATGTAAATATAATTAATTCCATACTAAATTGCAGATAGAGTCTGATGGAAAAAGCTGCCCTATTTCCTAGTTTCTACATCACATGCAGCTGCCTCTGTAATAGTGATAGTGTTGCTGTCTCCCATTTTTATTTAAATGCACAAATTATTGGGGGAAAATGACTTGAATGTTTTATGGTATCATATTATAGATAAGTCATTCTTAATGTGCAGCCTTTCTAAATTGTAGTAAGCACAGATTGATCAATATATTTTAAAACTGAATATGTACTCCATGACAAAATCGATACTGCTTTTGTTACCAGTGGAAAGTCTTGACTACAAGTCGTCCAGGTTCTTAGTATTTTGAACAAAGAACTGAATAAAGAGCATGAAGAAAGCAACAAAAGAATGAAGCAAGGAAAGCACAGACATATTGAAATGAAAGTACATTCCACAGTGTGATAGCAGGCTTGAGCAGGGGGTTGAAGAGCACTGGTTACAAAATTTTCTGGGGTTTAAATACCCTCTAGAGGTTTCCCATTGGTTGCCTGGTTACACACTGTGTAAATGAAGAAGTGGCCCACAACCAATCTGGGCATAAGAAAATGAGAGGCTGAAGTGAAGTTACAAAGTTACACCCTATGCACATGAAGACTGGTTGCAGGAGGGGACCAATCAAAGGTACCTGCCATTTTTCCTTTGCCAGAGCAGTGGAAAGGCGGGTGTTGCAAAGGGAGTTGCCTCTGATCCTTTTGTTACTTGGGCATGGAGAGGTAGCGTTTTCCTTTTAATTCAGTTCTAGAAAGTCAGCGGGAATAGATCTTAGGTTCCCTGCCTCCAGACCCTATTCTCCTGCCTCACTTTCATAAAGAAAAATAAGGCAACTTTTTAAAAAGAATCATTTGATTGGTGTCTAATAAAGCGTTATTTTCATGTTTTTTTTCCCCCAATTATATTTCTGCAATGAAATTTCTTCAGGAGTCACAAATTCTTCTCTGGTTAATGAATGTTTCTCTGTCTGTGAGCAGAATATTCTGAGACAATGGCTAACATTATATATATATAAAAAGTTCATTATGCATCACTGAAAGGAAGAACTACTAAGCAACTTAAGTCATCCTCATCTGAAGAAAATTTAATAGAAGGAAATTCAGTATTTCATTTGATTCATAGCAAAGATTGGGTCCTGTGCTACAAAGTAGGAAAAATATTCATATTAAAGGTACTGCAAACCAGATAAACAACTATGCAATATCTTTTCTAAGTGAAATTTCAATTTTTTTTCCACAATGGAACTGCAAATGAACAGAAAGATTACATCAACTTTAAGCACAGCTTTAAAATATAAATAATAAATTGATGTAATATTTATTAATCAGTAATAAATTGATGGTGCATGTCTGGGCTTTTTTAAATTTCAATTTTTTGAACTTCTGATTTCCTCATTTATTTTGTTATGTGCTTGTTTTACTGTACCTTTCAAGATACTTGCAATATTTTTATTTTCTACTTGGTAAAATTAAAATGCTAAAGTATAGTATTCTGTATGTTTGAGACTTTATTAGATGTATCAATTCAGTAAATAATTATTTAGAATTTAAAATAATTTCCTTTTGCAAAGATCTAGACATACTAGAGAAACATTTAAATTTATTATTTTACTTATCTTAATTTTTAAAATAGAATGCAACCTTAATGTATGTGTTGTATATAAAAATACATAGAAAATTAATAACTCAATATCTGTGTTAAAATTACTTCTTTGTCCATATTAGTTTCCATAGTTATTCCTAATTCTATTGGGTTTTCTTTATTACCTATTTTAACAAAATGAAGGATACGCAGGAAGTAAAGTTAAAATGTGAGTTTAAGAACGTAAAATTTAAATTCAAAGGAAGGAAGGAAAACAAACAAGGAAATTAAGTTTAGAAGACACAGTTTACAAATACATTACATCATCATCACCAAAGCTACATTTTTAACTGAAAAGTTGCTGTTCATAATGATATGGGAGGGAGACAGGGAAGTGCTGAGTAAAGAAGGGTGGGGTACCTGGCAAGGTCTCCACCCTTGGGCCTATGCCCAAGGACCTAAGTAAGGACAGACACTCCTGTTTTCCTGCCCAAATGTTGCCTTTTCCAAGAAGACTCTGGCCCACCACGCCCCCACTCCCCATCCTGTGCCCATGAAAACCCCAAGACCTTAGCGGGCACACACACAAGTGGCTGGACATCGAGAGGAACACACCAGCAGAAGAACACTCCAGCAGATGCCGGCGGGCCATTGATGGCAAAACCACGCGAACACTCACGGGAATTCAGTCAGTGGAGTATCCGGCTGCTGGGCAGCCCGACTCCAGGGGAAGACCACCTTCCCCTTCCATCCCCCTTCGGGCCTCCCCATCCACCTTGCTGAGAGCTACCTCCACTAAAGAAAACCTTGCACTCATTCTCCTAGCCCACGTGTGGTCCGATTTTTCCAATACACTAAGGCAAGAACTCCGGATACAGAAAGCCCTCTGTCCTTGTGATAAGGTAGAGGGTCTAATTGAGGTGATGAACACAAGCCGTCTGCAGACGGCAAAACTGAATGAGCATAATGTAACACAGCCCATAGGACTTCAGGAGCTACAAACACTCAACCCTAGACGCTGCTGTGGGATTGGAGCCCCATGACCTGCCCCTCTGCACGCTCCTCCTAGGTATTTGAGCAGCGGGGCACTGAAGAAGCAAGCCACGCAACCATCGCATGCCTTACCAGGGGGACAAAGGAACTTTTCCCGTTTCAATAATATTAATTACAACGACAATATAATTGCCTAAATCAAATAAATAGAGAATAATTATAGCTTGAGAAAATAGAAAATTCGTGTGATACGATTTTACTTAACTGTAAAGGTACACTTAGAAACTTTGTTCCTGAACCTGAAATCTTATCTTTAATCTGAGAGGATATTCAGAGATATCTTAGAGGAAAAGGATATTCTGGAAGTGCAAGAAAACAAGAAAAAAAAGTATAAGAAAAGCATATGAGGTAGGCCCCACACTTACCCCATCTCTCTTCCTAGAAGGAGTCTCTCAAATTTGACTCAGGTAGATGAATACGGTAGTCCAGCTGAGCAGACAAAGGTCAGAATTCAGGGGTAGTGCTGCAGTTGGAACTTTTCAAGGAAACTGTGTGGGACTGGGGTTCACCAAAAATCCTTATCCAAGGTCTGCTTTCATTGTACTCATGATGACACTTTAAAGGCCAAACAGAAAGCAGCTGCGACAGACCGAAGGGTTCACATGAGGCTGGGAAACATTGGCATTCTGACCCATCTTAGTGGAGAGACTTCAATAATTTGAGACATCTGCTGAGACAAGAGAAAGGGCATATTTTAAGAACAAGGACCACATCGTGTTGTAAGAACTTCTCTAAACCCTTTAAGACAAAGCCTAAAGTGAAGCCTCAGAATGTTCAAGCGAACTACCATACATTAACTGTTAGTTAGAACAAAACTAAACACTCTGTAAAGGAAGACAACATACCTCAAACCTGAATGTTAGAAATAGCAGTCAAGGATTTTAAAGAAACTATTATAATTGGAGACTTACAAGAACAGATGATTTTAAGAAGTAAAGACAAATCATAAGACAAACATTTGAATGATAGTCAACTGCACAAATCTGCAAGTGAAGAATATAATATTTGAAATGAAATACATTTATTGGATGGGTTTATTAGGAGATTAGACCCTGCAGAAGAACAGATTAGTGAATATTAAGAATTTGCTAATATAAACTATTCAAATGGAAACTCAGAGAAAAAAATTAAAAATAAAAATGGTAGAGTTTCAGTGAGTTATGGCAAAGTACCAGTGAACTATGAGGAAGTTCCTAGTAATGTAGTACATATGTATTTGGAATCTCAAAAAAAAAAAAAAAAAAGAAAGAAAAGAAAAACAAAGAGCTTAAAAGATCAAAATAGTGATTGAAAATTTCCCAAATTTGTTGAGAAACACTGACTTCAAGACCCATGCAGCTCAGTGAATGGGAAGCACGATGAATACCAAAAAAACCCCCACACATTGCACGTTATAGTCAAACTGCTGAAAATCAAAGGAAAAACTCTTTAAAGCAAGAAGAAAATCATATAATACCCACAGAAAACAATGATACAAACAACAGCTAAATTATCATCAGAAAATAAAAGTATAAAAAGAATTATATATTTAATATGCTAAGAAAGTAAACTGTCAACCAATAATTTTGTATCCCACAAAAATATTATTAAATAGATGTATGTGAAATACATATTCAGAAAAATGAAAACTGAGCACATGGTTCACCATATATATACAGTACAAGAAATGCTAAAGAAAACTTCAGTCTGAAAATAAATTATACTATACGAAAATTCAGATTTGTAGTTAGGAATAATTAGCATGGTAAATGACAAATTATAAACATGTTAGTAAATATGTGAATGATTTATTTCCAACAAAAAACTGTTTAAAGGTAATAAACTTTATCATTAGGTAGGACTTGTACTATGCATGGAAGTAAAATATGTATTAGAAACAACACAAAGGATAATTGGTTAATGAAAAAAATGTTATCAAGTTGAGAGTTTCTTATATTTGTGTAATGGAAATTATGAAGTGTAAAGTAATACAATATTAATTCTAAATAAATTATGAAAATGTAAGGAGGCCTATTTCTATCTTAGCTACAAACACTAAAAGTTATAAAGAGAAGTATAGCAAAATGTAGAGAAAATAGATCAAATATTAAAATATACTGGTGAACTCCAGAAAAGACTGAAAAGAGAAAATTGTTTTTAAAAAGCACATAAAACAAATTGAAAGCAAATAGAAAAATGGTGGATGTCAACACAAACATACCAACAATTACATTAAATAAAAATAGAGAACATTTTTTTCTGATAAAATGAATCAATTATTACACTGAATTTAAAAAAAAATGACAGCATACTGTCTATAAGGAACCCCAGTTAAGATAGATGGAAAGTCACAGGTAGGTTGAAAGTAAAAGGACAGAAAAATAAACAGTGAAATCTACAGTCAAAACTATACAGCTTTTTCAAAAAATTGAACATGGAGTATTTATCAAGATAATTCGTGACTTGTCTATAAAATATATTGCAATGCAAATAAAACAAAATCCAAATAAAAACAGAAAATGGTATATCAAAATAGTCATGCTGATAAAGCAGTGCTTGGCAGGGGGAGGGGAAACAACACACAAATGTGCTTCTCAGGAGGCTGAGGCAGGGGGATCATTTGGGTCCAAGTTCTTGAGGGTGCAGTGAGCTATGATTGAGCCACTGCACTCCAGCTTTGGCAACAGAGTGAAATACTGTCCTTTCTCCCCCCCTGAAAAAAAAAATCAATTCAAGGTTTGGGACATAGCAAATTGTGCTTCATCAAGCTCTCTACTTAAATGGGATACACACTGAAGTTTGAAAACTCTTGGTTTTAAGCCATTTCAGTTACTTCTCGTCAGAGAGATACATGCCCAATGCTGCTCATTGCTGTCATGGACAGTGAGAGCGATATTGCTGCACTACCACTGCCTGAACAATACTTTTAAAAGTAGACAAATTAAAAGGCAGATTTCAATTCAATCAACTGTAAATTAGAATAGTTGCTGTTGAAGCAGTCCATCACATTTCAGACCTTTACCAGGGGCTTGGTAGTGTTCAGTAACTGAAGTGCAACAGACATTAGCTTCTTAAGGAACTCCTCCAATTAAAATAGGTAGGACATTAAAAATGCACCTTGAAAAGTACTTCAAGTCTGTGTCTTCACGGAGATGCTTTAATATATATTTTTAATTCAAAACACAAATCATTTGGTTAAAATATTAATTTATCAAACAGTGCCTTGCTGTTTTGAACATTTGACTCAACTGACTGGTTAATTCATTCTATATTTTCAAAACAGTTGTACAGAAATATTTTGGGAAAATGTAGAAGTTATAATATGAAGAATGCCAACATTTCCTAATGACCTCATTAAAATTCTAAGCTCCTTGAATTAATATTTTTTAGTTTTGGTCTCATGGATTTATGAAGTTTAATTCAAGCTATGAATTTCTAAAGTACAAATATCCATACTAATTAAAATTCAGTCACAACAGACAAGCTTAATTGGGACAAAAAAACTCCTGAGAAAATTATAGTAGATTATTTCAAGTCTGAGCATTTCAAGGATTTCTTTGTTATGCCAAGATCCAGTTATTAAGATTTCTCTTGTCCTTTCATGATTTCTTCACAATAAATTTTACTTTCTAGGCAGTTTCATAAATGAGTAACTGGCATACTACTTCCAGTTTTCAGAAGGACTTTGTAATGATGAGCAAAATTGCTGTGATTTACATTCTGTCCTATAGATGATAAAACAGAAATAAAAGAAAGTCATGGGATAATTATAAACACAGTGATAGAATCATCTTTTTATAAGAATATTAGAAGCAAAAGATCTTGGACAGATTTACTCTGCCAGTACAGATGCTCATTTAAATATTTCACAAAATTCAATATTAAATAAATTGACAGTGATATCTTTATTTCAAGTGTAATTTAGAAATCAGGAAATACTAAAGTCAAAATTATAGATTTTAAATTGTGTTTGCAAATTTCTAATCTTACTTTATATTAAGTCTGAAAATCCAAAATATGCTGCATATTTAAATGTCAGTGTCTTGGTTTGGATGTCCAGGCTATAATAATAAATACACCAAAATGTCAAGTGGCTCAAACACAATAAAAGATTACTCCTCAGTCACATAATACTCCAATGTAGCTTCATGATCAATAGGCAGTTCTCCTTCATATAGTGTGTCAGAAATCCAAGCCCTTTAAGTCATTTGTTTCTCTCATCCCCTAGGCCTGAGACCTTGTTATTATAGGACTCCAGCTAGAATACAGAGGCAGTTTGAGAAGAAAAACTCATGCCAAGCTTAGTCTCAAAATAGCACCCATTACTTCTTTCATGTACTACTCTTTAGAAAACAGTCATATGGTTATATCTAAAGCAAGGGAAGTTAGGAAGTGTAAAATAGTTGTGTGCTGAAGAGAAAATGCATTTTTGATTAACTGATAGCATTCTCTGCAGCAGTCAGTTTAACTTAATACTAATTCAATACTTCCCAAAAAGTTCACTTTATAGAGACAAGCTGAAGTGGAACTGTCATAGTTTAAATTGTATTCACAGCATAAGTATTGAGACATTCCAATAAAGAGATATGACACAAAGAGCAATTTCACAAAAGCACACCCAAATCATAAACTTACAACACAGGGTTGTGTGTCTGTGTTTGTGTGCACTCTTCTGTGATGTCTATGGAAGTTAGCTATGGTAGAATAAAGAAAAATGTGGGTTTTGTATGTGCATTTGAACATAATTCTCATTAAGATGTGGCTTTATCTGTTCCCACTGCTTCAATTATCACTCTTGAACAGGTATGAAACATGGGGCATTCAAAATAAGGAAAGTTACAGATTCAAACATTCTAAGTATGCGATCTTGGTAAAGCTGCTTACTAATTTTGAGCTTACTAATAACGTGAGTTTGGGGAAGTTTTTAAATCTCTTTGATCTAGCTTCTGATTTTTAAAAAGACAATTTTTCTACTTTGAACATTTTGAGGATCACATGAGATAATACATAACAACACTCCGACTCACAAAAAGCAAACTGTAAATACTACCTATTTTTATGACTCCCGTATTTCCAGTTCTGATCTCTTTCCTGAACTTGTGGCCCATTTTTTTCAACTTCTTATTTTTCTATTTTATTTTGCAATTAGTTAAAAGCACTGCTTCCTACTTTTACCAAGATAAGCAGATTCCACTATTTAAAAAAAAAAAATCTGGGCCGGGCACAGTGGCTCACGCCTGTAATCCCAGCACTTTGGGAGGCCGAGACGGGTGGATCACGAGGTCAAGAGATCGAGACCATCCTGGCTAACACAGTGAAACCCCGTCTCTACTAAAAAATACAAAAAAATTAGCCAGGCGTGGTGGCGGGCGCCTGTAGTCTCAGCTTCTCCAGAGGCTGAGGCAGGAGAATGGCATGAACCCAAGAGGCGGAGCTTGCAGTGAGCTGAGATCTCGCCACCGCACTTTGGCCTGGGCGACTGAGCAAGACTCTGGTCTCAAAACAAAACAAAAAATCTGTAGAATTACCTCCATTTCCATCATAAAGCCTCCACTACAGCCTGATTATATCTCATGCATAATAAGCTAATCGCATAGTAGACAGTATCTATGTCCTCATTATGCTGTTTCCACATGTTTTTCTAAAAAGATTATTTTCTCAGTCTTCAAAGGCATCTTGTTACTTGAGGAATTCTCAAATCTTACTATGATTTTTAAGGCTCGTCACAAATTCACCTTATCAAAACTTTTGCAACATCATTTCCTGTCATTCTCTTTCCCTGATCCATAAATACTATCTTAAAGGCTAACTAAAGGTTTGCACACAGAAAAGCTATTATAATCATTAGTTTATACATCTGTCCATCCTGGAAACCAGTGGTTATCTGAGACAATAAATTCATGATTTTTTAGTTAAGTTTGAGTTGTGTTGTTGTACCTTGTACTTTTAAGAAATCTTACCAAAATTATATTATCCTATTTAATCCTCATAACAAATCTGTAAGTTAAGAAGACTGATTTTACACAGGAAGAATTTGAGATGTCATGGTTATATGAATTCCTTAAGGTAATTCATATAGTAGAGAGTAAAGGGTAAAACACAGATCTGAAACCAAGTGTGTCTCATTCCAGTAACTGCTTGGTTTACTGCTCATCATTCTCTGTTTGTCCTTTAAACAACTGCTATCAACTTATTTAATCTGTCAAATAACCATAAAAGATCATATATTGTGTTTCTTTTCAAGAAATAGAGAAGAGAGGAAGGAAGAAGGATAGAAGGAGGGAAAGAATACATGTCTAGATACATATAGAGATACCTTCATATGTATATACACTGACAACTTTTTATACTATGGAAATTTAAAATATTGGTGATAAAATAATAATATTACACTTCAACTCTGCAAATAAAGCTAGTTCAGGGTAATATTAAATTATTCTATGTTTGTCTGCCAGGCACTGAATATTAGGATTTGGCAGGTGGTATTTCATATCAAAAGTATGGGATACTGGACAAATTATAGCTCTTACACCCAGTTCGGTTGTTTTTCTTTTCTCTTTTCACTGGATACAGGTGAACATTTTAGTCAATTAATGCCTTCTTCTCTAATAGCTTTTGCTATCCCTTTTGGAAGATTTAGCCCTCATTTTCAATTACATTTAGAGAAATTTTATTTAGATCATCTCTAAAAACTCAAAGTCCATAAGTCAAAATCAAACTCACTGCACAAGCTGGTTTCTTCTCATGAGTTCTGGGATAATGTATACTTTTTTTTTCCAATAATTGGTATTCAATATTTCACATTAAAATTTAAGTGCTCAGATCACATTATTTTACACATTCAATCAGTGTTCAACACCTGAAAATTCAGTTCCCTACATTCAAGCATGCCCGTATATTTCTCCACTCTGATTTGCATGTCAGTCACCAAACTATGAAGTACACAGATAAACACATTTAGCAGATTTTTCAGAAATTATACAGAAAAATTGAATATTACTGCTTTACAAATATTTATTATAATAATATTTTTAAATACATAAATGATAAGAAGAAAACCAAAAACAACTCTTTAAACGTAAGATAGATGATGTTATTTTCCTATATACTGCTGACCCTCCAAACATACATTTTTAACCATTCTTTTCCAATGATTCTCACAGCTCAGACATCAAATATTCTTCTCCAAACAACTACATGGACATTTTACAAGCACCTCAAACAAAGCATATTCATAACTAAACTCATTATCTTTACTCACCTTTGTATTTTCCTCACTATTCCTAATCTCAGTTAATGACATTGTCATTTATCACCTCTTCATTCCTAAGACATATAAGGCTATATATACACATTGTAAATATTCCTGACATGTACTAAACAAACACAGAAATATAATACTAATCTACATAGCTAGAGTTTTCCCCACTGATATAAAAATTGAAGTAACTATAAATGTTATTGGAAAGAAAAAATATTCATGTTTGGAAACAGGAATTTATCCATGCAACAAGGCATAAAACCTTTGGAAACACAATTGTTATAAATGTGTAATAGCCTATTTGAATAATCTACTTATTTAGATCTTTATATTCTTATGTAATTGAATAGACACGTGTGTATGTGTGTCTGTGTGTGTGACAAATTTTACCAAAACATTTTGAAATTTCTAAAATGCAGATTTCAACCACTATTATGCTGCCTTCATAAAGCATGAAAAAAATACATCCTCAGAAGTTCTCAACATATAATCATATATTACATTGACCATCATGCAAATGACTACCTCTCATACCCTCTTATGTAATTTCAACATTTACTAGTGAATAATAAATATTTACATTATACCATATTATAGAAAAAAAACTTTATAAGTTGAAAGTATTAGAGAAAACCCAGGAGTTACAGAAGAATTCCATTTTAATTAAGACAAAAATGCAATAACAAGATGTAGTAAATTCTTGTAATTTTATGTTGCCTCAACATCCATTTTGAATACAAGTTAACTTTCTCATACCAGAAGCAGGGCTCAGTCACCCTTGACAGTTTCCTGTTCTACCTCATACCCAAATGGCTCAGGCCAAGCCTGTGGCTAGAGGAAGTACTTAGAGGTCTCTCTTCTGCCTAGCATACTGCGCTCCCTAATTTCCCACCAATTTCTTTAAAAAGGCTATTCAGGCATTTGCCCACCAATCTAAAGTGACACACTCTCGATTCCCTTATATATATATTGTTAGTTACCATACACTTCTCTCTCTCTCTCACACACACACACGCACACACACATATTCTCTCTCTCTCTCTCTCTCTCTCTGATTCTCCATTCCTGCCTTATGTGGCCAGGAGACAGAGGACTGCCCTCCTGACTCAGTAGGCCCTCTTTGCTCAGAACTGTAGGTAAAAATATTTGAATTTGTTTCCTATTGTAGTAGCGTGTTGAATTTGCACTTTCTATCTGAAGAACCAAGGGCTATCTCAGGCCAGGTTTTTCCTGCGATGCCAAGGAGAACACAAGTCCAGGCTCCCAGTGTCAGAGCAATGGTCAGGCAGGCCTAAACTGGACATGGGTCAGACAAGAGCCACAGGGAAATCTGCCAGCATAAACAAGTTTCCCATGTGAGGGACCTCCTGAGGCGGGGTGGTAAAAGAATTATCCATTAAGGGCACACTGTTAAACACCCATACCCAGCTCTCCTTTATTTCTTGTTAGGGCAAAATTGCTAGCTACTCTGATATTAGAACCCCGATTTAGGAGGAAACTCCTAAAACACAATATATAGAAATAAAATGCCTGTTTTATTCTCTAGATTAATATCAATTAATACCATTTAATATAATCTTTTATGAAATAGAGCAATGATTAGTAATATTTAGATTTTATATTAAACTTAAAAACCTCATGTAAAATAAAGCACCAGTATTCAGAATGGAAGGTCTGCATGAGCAAGTCATTGTAAAAATATCATTAGTATGTAATGGTTATGCTGATATTCTGTTTTTCTCTCCAAATCTATTATCCTTTTGCCTACAGCACAAGGAAATTGATATTTATAGATTGATTTGCACGGCGGCCTTTCCTCCTATTTCCCTGTTAGACTTCACCAATAAAAGGCACCACAAAAGACGAGACATTGGACTAGAAAAAAGGTTAAGGGATTTATTTCTTTCCCTCCCTTCTTGCCAGTCCAAGACTGTCAGTGGCTGTATTTCACTGTTAACAGCACAGCTATGGTTAAGTGAACCTCAGCTATAGACACAACTTGCTCTGGATCCTAGCCACTGCTCCACACCGTTGCACCTTTAGCAATGATAAATTTAGAGATGATAAAGTCCTTCACCATCTTTTCTTGATTTCCCTTTATTATGCCCACACATCTTAAAACAGAATCTTAAATTTTATTAAACTCCCCTTAATTCCCCCCTCTTGGTAAAGCATCTCTTTTATGCATAGAATTTATTTATTTAGAATTGGTTCTAGGAGTGGCCCCAGAAAATGATCCATTAAAATAGGATTCTGGCAATGGCTTGATGATGGGTTTGAAGAGGGAAACCGACTGTAATCATAAAGCTGATGAGGAAAATTTCTGGGTTCCCCGTATCAAAAACATACTTTATAAAAATGTGTACACGTAACAAAAGAGGATGTAGAGGGAAAGAAGATAGACTATGCTGGGTATTACTCATTTGATCCTCAAAAATATCTGACAAATTTATAACAGTTATCTATTGTTACATAAGCAATCACCCCAAAATTCAGAGGCTTAAGGCAACTTACATTTATTCTTTTTTACAATACTATGGCTCAGGAGCACAGTTTTATTTACCTGAGTTAAGCAAGAATGTTCTTTCCTTGATTTGTCTATGTAATTAGGGTCAAGTGGCAGATTAGCTGTGTTGACTGGTCTAGGATTGGCTGAGTGTGGCTGGTCTAGGATGTCCTTAGCTGAGATTACTCATCTCTTACCTATGTGGTCTCTCATTCTCCAGCATGAGGATAGTTTGGGTTTGTACTGATGCCATTGGTAAGATTCTAAGAAAGATAAAGCAGAAGCAGCAAGGTTTTTTGACACTTGAGTTTTAAAGTGGCACAACATAATTTCCACCATATTATATTAGTCAAAGCAAAGTATATACGAACACAGGTTCAAGAACTGGAGTAATAGATGCCACTTATCGAAGGGAGAAGCTGCAAAGTTACATTGTGATAATAAGGGACACATGGATTGGTGAGGATTTGAGGATATTTTTGGCACTCAATCTACTTCAAAATTTCACCACTCTGTTCTGTCTGAGGAGCTCATTCTTATATAGTACATCAAAGAATTCTCATCTTTCATCTTCTTATTGGGTTTGACAACTGAGAGACACCAGTAGCACATTAGAGACTATAAAAGCATGTCAGACCAAAAGTTATTCATGGCTGAATTTCTCTCTCTAAGCTAAACGTTCTCACCTGGTGAGCTTTAAGATACACTTTTATTCATGATTCCATATTACTCTTAATTAATTAAAATACATTTTTTTAAAGTTAATGCATAGTAATTAAATTTTCAGATATTTTAATTTACTATTCAGTGACAAAATATCTATAACTTTGGAATAACATTCAGAATTGCTCTCGATGACACATTATCATTAAAATTGGACATTAAAATATCTTCAAAATATTTTAATTGAAAGTATATCCTTGTGAGGATATTTTTAACTTAAAAATTACCATTGTGGTTTCAAAATGTGCCTATATTTACTTCTATATTGTAAGAAAATTATCTTCAAATTAAATCAATTTTTAAAATAACATAGTTTGAGCATTGATTTTATCTAATTATAATTTGTGATTTTTTTTTACATTATTATATTTGACTTTCCGTATTTCCCTGGGGTAAGAAACATATCAAAATAATTGTTAATGCTTGAATCTTCATTTTACAAACTATGTTTAATGAGCATTTTATATTGTGGATATTATAGAATATATTTATTTCAACTATATTGTTATAGATTGCCAGATAAGAAAAGGGTTATATGTATTTCAATGTTTATCTAAAAAAATTATAGTACATACATTTCACAAAGTTTATATCAACATTTATTTGGAAAAAATATAAAGATTGAATTCAAGAATATTTCTCAAATTTGCTTTACCCATCTCCAACTCTATATCTGTATCTATATTGATATATTTATATAATCTCATCATTTTCATTATAGGCACCAGTGTATCTGTGTGTCTTCATTGAGCCAATTGCAAGCTACTATCACTTTAACTGTACTGTTAAATATTTCCACATACATCTTCTAAGAGTCAAAGCTATTCATTTACATAATTTCAGTAGTATTATCACAATTAAGTAGAATAACTGCACCTTTATGCTATCTAATATTCAACCAATATTTAAATTTCTTTTCACAGCCCTCAACATCTCTTTTATTGATTTTTTAAACCATATTCAATCAAGTCTCAGACAGTACCTTTATTTGTTATATTTTTCAGTTTCTATCTAGAAAAATCCCCCAACTGGTTTTTATAGTTTTGCTTTTAAATTCTTGTTTTTATGGTGTACACTTTTGATAGAATCCAGTCAGTTGTCTGGCTGATGGTCCACACATTCTGGATTTGTCTCAGTGTTGTCTCACGGTATATAACTTGTTCCACTACCCTATGTGTTTTGTCTGGGTTTATGTCTAAAAGTTTGATTTTTTTCAAGTGAAACAGGATCGGTAAGAATAATTTACAGGCAATGGTACATCCATTATGTGGCATCACATCAGCTGTACATAATGTCAATTTGTTCCAATGTTAGTTTTCCTAAGTTTGACCATTTGGTTAAAATAGTACCTACCAGATTTATCCACCTTAAAGACACATCTTTTTCCTTTCCTGAATAGTAGAGGAGTCTGTCTGCTGATACTTTGACAACATAAAACTATTATGTTTCCAAAAGTACTTTGAAACAATCATTATTTTTCCATTAAATTACTACACTTATGGTGGAAAAATGCTTTTTAAAAATTTTAAGATGGCATCTCATGTATTAGCCTATATTCTTCTGAAAAGAAAATATTTTCTTACCACTGTCTTTTATTCATTCAGTTTATTGAGAGTCAGTATTTAATAAGTAAACTCAATTAATATTATTTTGGTGTTCAAATGATCAGCTTTGATTGAAAGCTTAATCAATAATTAAATATAATAAATGACTCTCATCAATTATTTTCTAAAGATTCTTCTATTGTCTTTCATTGGATGAAGCTCATCATCTGATACATTTCAAAGGAAGGGATCATAATTAAGTTTTTCTTTTGTTTTTGAATGTTTATTGCTATTTTAGGTGCTCGGTTTAATCTTTCAAGTTTCTTGAAAACAATGCTCCACTGTTGACTTTCTTTGTATATTTTTGTTACTCTCTGGGGAAAACTATTCCGTTATATTTTATTTTTATTTTACTTCATACAAAATAAATGGATTATTTTGGAAATAAATAGGAAGGATAATTTTGCATTAATTTGGGGCTGCTGTTAAAGGCATGGTTATAAACTTTTTTATATTGTATTTTGTAACTCCCTTTTCTTATTGCCTAGACTATGGTATGAAGGGTTTTTTCTGTGTATAATTAAACCATAATAGCTTTCCTAAGATAAGATTTTTGTTGTTTTCTTTAGATTGACCATTCAAGTTATTTTTTTACTGGCACAAGATCAGCTTTTAAATATATAAATTCTGATATCCTTATTAAACCAGAATCTTTATTCTTTTGATTTTGAACATTAGTTATTTTTTCCTTTTTAAATATTTTTGCTCTTCAGATTCTACAATTCATGTATGTGTGTGTGTGTGTGTGTGTGGTGTGTCCATATATATCTACTTGTGTATTGATACCCATATGCTTTAAACGTTGACCACAGAGATATATACATACACATACAGAAAAATACAGGTTGATCTATTTTATCTATGCTTATTTCTCCTTGCTCTTCTTAAAAATTATTGTCCTTGGCCAGCTGCGACAGCTGCAGTGGCTCACACCTGTAACCCCAGCACTTTGGGAGGCCGAGGCAGGTGGATCACTTGAGGTCAGGAGTTTGAGACCAGCCTGGCCAACATGATGAAACCCCGTCTCTACTAAAAATACAAAAAAATTATCCGGGCAAGGTGGAGGGCACCTGTAATCCCAGCTACTTAGGAGGCTAAGGCAGGAGAATCACTTGAACTTGGAAGGTGGAGGTTGCAGCAAGCTGAGATCACACCAATGCACTCCAGCCTGGATAACAAGAGTGAAACTCCGTCTCAAAAAAAAAATTTTTTTTTAACCCTTTACGTTTATTCCTTTATTTTCAGTTTGCATTTGTCCTTCCACTGGCATCTTGTAATAATTAATCATGAGATGATGTTGTCTTGTACTTCAATAGTTTCTCTGTTCAATTTCTTCTATCTCAAGTCTTTCTTTTGCATGTATATTGTAATTATGAGTTTATGCTTGTATCTAATTTGCTGCATTTCTTGTCTCTCTATTTTAAAATTTTATTTAACTAGGGTGAAAAATTAGTGTACAGTTAACCTTTGCCATTTTGTCCATATCAGAGACCATTTATATTTTTAAACATAACATTTTTGATTGGCAATTTTTAGTCTTATGGTAGATTGGTATGGCTATAAATGATGTTCTCTTGTTAATAATAAACTTTCTGGAAATGTTCTGAATCAACAGGAGACAAATTGGGGTGGAACGGGAAATGAGCTTAGATAACATCTGCATTTTATTTGTTTATTGTTTATTATTCTGAAGGTACAGTGAAGTTCACGTCTTTAATAAATGATACCTCCATGGTGGGGAGAGGTCAGTGTGCTTTCTGCTTCTGACTCTATGACACTTTTTTGTTTCCATGGCTTTATGAACTACAATGGCATGCTTATTTCTCTTTGTTCACCACCACCAAACCTCCTTTCTGCTCTTAAGTACTTCCCATGCATCCTCTTTTAAAATTTTCCTTTTTTAATGCGCCAGATCTGACCCATTGTCAGAACCTAACCTAAAACAGGAAACACTCTCTGGGGCAGTTTTATTTATGTTTCATCACTGTTATGGTCCCTTTACACACTTTTATTTTAAAATATATATATTTTTTAATTTAGAAACGCGGTCTCACTCTGTCACCCAGGCTATCCAAACTAAAGCTCAATGGAGCTTCAAACTCCTGCCCGCAGGGGATACTCCTACCTCAGCCTCAGCCTCCCAAGTAGCTGAGATTACAGACACACACCACCACACCTGGAAAAGTAACGAGTCCTCCCTTTTTGCAATCTTCTTGCGATCTATTACTCATCAAAATGGCTCCACATCTGTGTCTGCTATTTTCAAATGTTGGTTTCCCAAGATAAAAGTAAATTCAGTTTTAAATTATTCTGTTTCCTGTTCATGCAGTCGGATGGGTGAAGCAGTTCAGAAATAAGGCTATCACTATTATCTTATGTATACTAAGAAGTTTCAAGCCAATGATTCTTAAATATTTGAAAGTCGATGGAATTAAAATACATGACCACGACCAAATATTTTTAATCTACTGATCCATGTAATAAGAAACACCATAATTAAGACAATGGAGCAATAAAATTGGAAAACTTGTCCTGAGAATAAAGACAATAGCTTAAATTTTAAAAAATAAAGTCTGAATAGCCATTCAGGCCAGCAAAGATATCAAGTGAGGTTAATTAGCAGATTATAGTAAATCTGACCCAATGAGAAAAAAAGCAATGGCTCATTTTTATGACTTATTTATTTACTCAGTACCACAAGGAAATGACTATTTTGTCCTTCAAAGATATATTTTTAAGAGTCAGATAAAATACAGCACAGGTTGTCATTTATTGATTTTCAATTATGGTAACCCATAAATTTTGTAACCGGGAAGTTTGCAGTTTTATCATGTATTATACACTTGCCTTCTGAATTTTCTGCTATATATATAAGAGGTACTGTAATGATTGCCCTTCTTTCTTTTCTCTCCTTCTATCCTTCCCCTGTTTCTCCTCCAAATTCTTTGTTTCTTATCAAATATGTATTTCTTCAGTTGAAAACAAAAATAAATGAATTATTTTGGAAATGGGAAAGATAATTTGGCATCATTATGAAGCTACTATTAGAGGAATGCTTATAACCTTTTTTATACACTCATTCTGTCTTTAAGGAAAAAAAGTGAATTCTGTAAATGTAAAGAAAATTAGAAAATATAAATATTGAACACTGCTGCTGTCTACATACACTGGTTATGTGCTTATCCATGCTTTAGGGTCTTATTACAAAACATGATTTCAGGAATTTTGCCCTTTAGGAGTTTTATACTGAAGGAGTCAGTGAAATTGGTAGTAATATAGCATCTCTCTTTCCATGTTTGACTAAAAATTTAAAAACACTGAGGCAACCTATGGGATTATTAGTTGAAGTTCTTCTTTTCTTATACATCACACAATAGTCTGAAATTAATTTTACCAATTTCCAGATACATGCTTATAATACAGGAGTTAAAAAGAAATTATTTAGGTAGATAATGAGGGTACAGGAGACCTTGGTAAGGCTTTTTCTTTTAAGAAAAAGCAGTCCCCAAACCATTTCTTTTCTAACAAAAAGCATCCTGAGGAGTCGAGCTGCAAGCATAGATAAGCAAGCTGGAAGCTTGCATAGACAAATGCTGGCGGCTGTACTCAAAGTCAGGCCCACCCAGTATGGTGATTCCCCTCCCTTTTCTTTGTCACCACACGTGCAAGTGTCATAGTGCCGGCCAGGTAGAGGTCACATTTGCATAATAAAAGGGAGGGCCAGTTTCTACAAAGGCTATGTAAATGACACACTTGGTCAAACCAATCCCCTGGGACCTATGTAAATCAGACACCACCTCCTCAAGCCTCCTCAGATTACCTACTGCTTCCCACCACAAGGGTTTTTGTTTGTTTGTTTGTTTGTTTGTTTCTATTTGGAGCCCTCCTTCCTTTTTATGGAGGAGTTGTATTCTTTCCTGCCTACTAAACTTTCTGCTCCTTAACCCACCCCATGTGTGTCCGTGTTGTTAAACTTCTCGGTGTGACACAACGAACCTCAGGTATCTCCTCAGACAATGAAGGTGCTTCACTTATATTTCATAACAAAGGACTCTGTAAAGTCTTAATAGGAGAGATGTATTTGTTTATATCATTGTTTTGCAGATTGTGTTTAACGAACATCGATCAAGAGAAAATCACTGGGCCAGGGAACAAGAGTGTGAGGATGTGTTGGCAAGAGTGATGACAGGAATATGACTAGGATGCAAGAAGAAATGTGTTTTCCACTTATCAGGGAAAATACAAGACAATAAAGCATAAAACATAATGCAGGCTAACTAGGGTGGGCATTTTGCCAATGTGTGGGTTGATTGAATGATTTCTACATTAAGATTCCATTAGTTTTATGGAAAATTATTATTTTTAAAATGCTATTCTAAGTGGTAAGCATGATTAGACTATTAATTATAGTGGCATTAAAATTTCCATTATGCTAAAAATATATTAATGAAAACCCTAATCCTGCGAAACTTTCTTTTGATTGACTAGGAAAAAAAAAAAACCACACACACACACAGTCAAAGGGGAATGACTTAAAAACAAGGCAGGATAGGAGTTTCCAGCACTCACTCCCATGGAGAAACATTAATTTAAGCAACTATTCATGCATGAAAATACCATCACAAGAGCTAAAGCCAGGTGAGAAATTATAGTACCTAAATATAGCACCAAATTAAAAAATATATTTGAAGAAGGTAGGAAGGACAGCTTCATGTTACCTGTGCCATACTTCCCCCAAGATTATCCAGTGAAACACAAACAAAAATACTCTCCATGTGAAACGAAAGTGAAGTGAGAATCAATCTTTGCCACAGACCACAGCACCAGGCCAGCCCCAACAGTGCCAGGCACTAAGTCCATCCCCACATACTTTGTCACTAGGCCATTTAGAGAACAAGGCTGGCACTTAATGTACTCAAGGTCAATGCCTGCTCCAGCACAAGGTTGCTCTCCCTTAGACTTAGACCTTTCAGACCAACCATTGTGATCTGAAGCTGCAGGCCCACCTCCCTGGAACCAGTCACCAGGCCCAACCCAGTGGACTCCAGAAACAGGGCAGCAAAACTGGGCCCAGGACCCAGACCTGAGATGTGTCCCTCTGGACTGAGCTATCAAGCCTATTCATGCAGGTCCAACCTATAGGTCTACTCCTATTGACCTAGCCCCAGGCTCAACCACCAAAAGCTTAGGCACCAGTCTTGCCTATCTGCTGACCCAGGTACCAAGCCATCATATCCATGGACTCCAGCAGCAAGTCTGGCTCAAGACCTTACAAGGTGGCACACCCAGATTCACTGGATAAGCCAACTGGTAAAGGGCTTCCCCTGATCAAGCCAGCCTATAAAGATTGGAAGAGGTGCCTACTTGTTAAAATACACAGATGTCAATGTAGAGCATGAGGATCATGAATAATCAAGAAAAAGAATGACACTGCCAAACAAACAAAACAAATAGAAAACAATAATAACTCACTCTAAAGAAATGGAGACCTGGCCAGGTGCAGTGGCTCACACCTGTAATCCGAGCACTTTGGGAGGCTGAGGTGGGTGGAGGTCAGGAGATCAAGACCATCCTGGCTAACACGGTGAAACCCCGCCTCTACTAAAAATGCAAAAATTAGCCAGGCGTGGTGAGGGGCGCCTGTAGTTCCAGCTACTGCGGAGATTGAGACAGGAGAATGGCGTGAACCCTGGAGGTGGAGCTTGCAGTGAACCGAGATCCCACCACCTGGGATGTCCAGCCTGGTCAACAGAGCAAGACTCCGTCTCTAAAAAAATTAAAAAAATAAAAAATAAAAAACGAAATGGAGACCTATGAACTCCCTGCAAAGGATTCAAAATAAGTGTATTTTAAAAGTTTAGCAAGCTACAAGTGAAATCAGGAAAATAATTCATGAACCAAATGAGAAGTTCAACGAAGTATAATAAGCATACAAAAAAAGAAATCCTGTTGTTGAAGAATGCAATGACTAAACTGAAAAAGTCAACAGAGAAGTTCAACAGCAGATTCAATAAAATAAAAGAAAGAACCGACAAGTTTTAAGATAGTTCATTTGAAATTATCTATTCATGGGGACAAAATGGAAAACAGAATGAAAAAGAGTGAAGAAGTCTGATGAGACTTAGGAGACACCATGGAGAGAAATGATGTACACTCAATGGGAGTCACAGGAGGAGCAAAGAAAGAGACAGTGAAGGAAAGATAATTTTAACAAATACTGTCAGAAAACTTTTTAAATTTGAAAAAATTCACTGGTGAATTCCATCAAAATTTTAAAAATTATTAATGTCAATCCTTCTCAATTTCTTTCAAAAAATGTGAGATAGGGGAACATTTCCAAACTCACTCTGCCAGGCCAGCATTATCCTGATTCCAAAGCTAGACAAGAAGACTACAAGAAAAAAACTTTACGGGCCAATATCCCTGATAAATATAGATGTAAAAGTCCTCAAAAAAAAAAAAAAAAAAAAATTCAATAGCACCTTAAAGAGGCCACTCAACATGATCAAGGAGAATTCATTACAGGGATGTGAGGATGGTTCAACTGTATGCAAATCAACAAATGGGATACACCACATTAACAGAATAAATAATAAAAATAATATCAGTTTATCAGTACATACAGAAAAAACATATGACAAAATTCAACACCGGTTTATTACAAAAATTCTTATTAAGTTAGGTGTAGAAAGAGTGCATTTTAACATAATAAATGCTATGTATGACAAGCCCACAGATAACATAATAGATCAGTATCAAGAGAAGGATACCCACTGTAACCAAGTGTCTAGTACTTGAAGTCCTAGCTAAAGCAATTAGGCAAACTTGAATACGAATGGAAGCATTAAATTGTCTCTGCAAATGACATGATCTTATATACAGAAAACACTACTTATGCCACAAAAAAACTAAGAACTAATAAATTCAGAAAAGTTTCATGGCACAAAAGTAATATACCAAAATCTGTTTTGCATCTATACACTAGTAACAAACTATCTGAAACATTTTTAAAATCTTGTTTATAATAGCATAAAAATACTTAGGAATGGATTTAATCAAGGAGGCGGAAGATCTATACACTGAAAAATATAAAACACTTAGGAAAGACATGAAAAAGATCCAAATAATTGGAAAAATATCCCATCTTCAGTGATCACAAGAATTAACAATGTTAAAATGTTCATACCATCGAAAGCAATCTACAGATTCAGTACAATCCTTATCAAAATTCCAATGTCATTTTTCAGAGAAATAGAAATAAACAATTCTAAAATTTATATGAAACCACAAAGGACACAAAATAGAAAAACAACCTTGAGCAAGGAGAGCAAAAATGGAAGCTTCACACTATTCAATTAGAAAATATACTCCAAAGCTGTAGAAATCAAAAGATTACAGTACTAGCATAAAAGCAGACCTATAGACCAATGGAATAAAATAGCCCAGAGGTAAATCTTCGCATTTACAGTGAATTGATCTTCAACAAAGATAGCAAGAACAGGCGTAAAGAAAGGCAAGTCTCTTCAATAAATGACATTGAAAACTGGATTAAAAAAAGGATGAATTCATGTCCTTTGTAGGGACATGGATGAAGCTGGAAACGATCATTCTCAGTAAACTATTGCAAGGACAGAAAACCAAACACCGCATGTTCTCACTCATAGATGGGAATTGAACAATGAGAACACCTGGACACAGGAAGGGGAACATCACACACGGGGGCCTGTCATGGGGTGGGGAGAGGGGGGAGGGATAGCATTAGGAGATATACCTAATGTAAATGACGAGTTAATGGGTACAGCACACCAACATGGCACATGTATACATATGTAACAAATTTGCACATTGTGCACATGTACCCTAGAACATAAGTATAATAAAATATATATATACACATATATGTATATAAAATATGTATATGTATATACATATATATAAAGGAAAACTAGATATCCACTTACAGAAAAATGAAATTAGAACCTTATCTCACACCATATACAGTAATCAACTCAAAATTGATTGAAGCCTTAAACATAAGACCAGAAACTGTAAAATAACTGGAAGAAAACATAGGGGAAAATTTTTTATCATTCGTCTGGGCAATGATATTTTGGATGCAACTCCAAAATACAGGTAACAAAGGTAAAAATAGACAAGATTGCAGCAAACTAAAAAGCTTCTACACAATAAAGAAAACAGAGTGATAAAACAACCTATGGAATAGAAGAAAATATTTGCAAACCATACTCTCATAGGGGTTTAACAGCCAAAATATATAAGGAACTCATACTACTCAATAGCAAAAAAATGAATAACCTGATTAAGAAATGCAAAAAGGACCTGAATAGATATTACTCAGACATACAACTGACCAACAATTATATGAAAATATGTTCAACATCAGTAATAATCAGAGAAATGCATATCAAAACCACAATGAAATATCAGCTCATATCTGTTACAATAACTATTATCAAAAGACAAAAGATAAGTGTTGGCAAAGAGGTGAGCAAAAAGGTAAGCCTTGTATACTGCTGGTGATAATGTAAATTAGTACAGCCCTTATGGAAAATAGTATTGAGGCTCCCCAATAAATTAAAATAGAACTACCACATGATACAGCAATCGCTCTTCTGGGTATATGTCCAAAAGAAGTGAAATCAATTTCATGAAGAAATATCTGCACTCCCATGTTCATTGCAGTATTAGTCACAATAGTCAAAATGTGGAATCAACCTAAGTGTTCATCACAGGATGAATGAATAAAGAAAATGTGATATACATGAATATCTTTTAATCTTTAAAAATAAAGAATATTATCAACAACAAAAAGCTATTAACACTGAACTACTTTTTGAATTGCTAATTGGTCTCCTCCTATACAATGTCAAGGGAGGCTTGTTTTCTTGTTCTTTCCTTCTTCCTTTCTTTCTTCCTCCCTCCAATCTCTCCATTCCTCCTTTGTTTCCTTCCTTTGTTTTCTTTCTTTCTTTGTTTCTTTCACAATCAAGATATTTAGTTGCTTTTCTTTTCCTGTTATTAATTTTATTTTTGTTATCACCCATGTTTTTCATGAAGTCTTGGCTTTTATTAAAAGGCAGGCTTCCAGTTGTGTATCTTGAACAGTTTTAATGACTTGCTTTCTGAATCATGACTGGTTTTTCATACACAGTGCTATATGTTCTTGATATAGCTGAGGGTTCAACACTAGCTTATTACTGTGGAATCATGCTACCTCCTCCTCTTTGAACCCTGTCATTTACCTTATATTTAATTCTCAAAGTAATTATTCTTAAGTTTATTATATTTCCTATTAGAAGTTTAGTTTGACGAAATTTTTTTTTTTAGATTTTCTAAATCTGTCATTCTATAGAAAGGGAAATACAAAAGTTAACATTTATTTACAACTTCTGTATTGCTAGACATTCTAGGAAAATATGCATGATTTTTGTGTTATGAAAAAGTAATATTTTCTAAGTACTAAGTATAGAATAAAATTCAAATTTCCTAATGTATCTATAAGACTTTTCAAAATATGTTCCCTGACCCAGTCTTATCTCCCACACTTCAAACTGTCTCATTTTCATTTCATCTTAAGTGTTACCAATATTGGACTATAATTTAAAAATAAAATCATACAGTGGTCAAAGCGCTGTCAGAATGTAGCTTAAATATCAATCCTTTATTATATCTTTTATGAACTGCTCCATACACACAGCATAATCTGAGTTCTTTGGGGAAATTTTTGTTTTGCATGTATTCAATTATTTGTGATTGAACACAACAACTCATTATATTATGCATCTCCAAATTATTAAAATATAGTCTTCCTATAAATATGTGTGTTTATATATATACACACAATATATATATATACACACACACACAAAATCCTTTGAACAGTAATGAAAGATAATTGTTAGTGCAATCAAATTTTACACTTAACTTGGAGATTTACTGAAGTCACGCATAAGGGAGACTATGATAAATGGCAAAATACTTGCTGTCTTCTCATTGTTAATTCTCTAAGACTTTTCATGAGAAAAATAGGACTAATACCAAATACTTACAAGAATACATTACATGAACCTTTTTCTTAGGGTCATTGCATCTGATAATAAATAATACTTTCAGCAATGAAGGCTTACACCTGTAATCCCAGCACTTTAGGAGGCCGAGGGGGACGGATCACGAGGTCAAGAGATCGAGACCATGCTGGCCAATGTGGTGAAACCCCGTGTCTATTAAAATACAAAAACTTAGCCGAGCATGGTGGCGTGTGCCTCTAGTCCCAGCTACTCAGGAGGCTGAGGCAGGAGGATCGCTTGAACCCGGGAAGCTGAGGCTGCAGATACCAGGCCACTACACTCCAGCCTGGCAACAGAGCAAAATTCCATCTCAAAAACAAACAAACAAAAAAACAAACTTCCTATATTAAGCCATGATAGGTTTGAACTGGTTTTGTAAACAAGTTTTAAACTTTCTCTACTAAAAGTGTAAGCCCTTCATAACAAAACATAAAATACAAAGAAAGCTTAAATCCTGTAACAATGAATTTTTAGCATGTTGTTTGACTACCAAATCTAATTTTGAAAATGGATCTTTTGGCAGTAGCTTGAAAGCCCATGCCCCTAGCAAATAAGACCTCCATAGTTTCTAGTCCAAACCTGAAAATGAAAAATATTTTTTTCTATTTATTTGAATTAAAATAATTTATACTATTTCACTCACTTCAGATAGCCAACCATATGATAAAATTTGATAACACAGGTAATTTAAAGTGGGGACAAATGTCATTACATCAAGTGGTTTTAAATTTGTACAGATGCCTATAATACATAATTTATCTTCAGAGTTCTACACCATAAATCATGAAAAATATTTTTAATAAAAAAGAATATATTATCAGTTAATAATTTCTTAGTCATGCAAGAATATTATTTTGACTCTTGATATATGTAATCTGTGTATATGTGTGTATATATATAATATATATCTGTGTGTATATATAAATGTGTGTATGTATATGTGAATAACTTTTTTTATTTTAAAAAAGAATACATAATAATTGAATGAATTAGACTATCCCACCGGGTTTTTTGTTACTATCTCTGTAATTTTTTCTTCATCCATCACATGCACCTCATAAAAGTATACACGGATTTGGTACCCAAAATAATTAAAAATTAAAAAAGATATTTGTAACTTTAAGCATCAACCTAAAAAATACATTCAGATATTTAATTGCTAAGAGTAGCTCTGTCTAGGAAGTGATTTTGTTACCTTATATTAACTTATTTTGTCTAAAGTAACAATGCATTTGTGAACTCTCCTAAGTGTTATGCACAGTATGAGAATCAAATTTTTCCATGGAGGATTTCATGTATTCTATTATTCTCATTGTATTGTCTTCTCTTATGTATTGGTGACATGGTTTGGCTGTGTCCCCGCCCAAATCTCATTTTGCATTATAGCCCCCATAATTCTCACATGCTTTAGGAGGGACCTGGTGCGAGATAATTGAATCATGGGGGTAGTTTCACCCATACTCTTCTCCTAGTAGTGAATAAGTCTCATGAGACCTGATGGTTTTATAAAGGGAAACCCTTTTAATTGGCTGTCATTCTCTATTTGCTCGTCGCCATGTAAGACGTGTTTCCACCATGATTGTGAGGCTTCCCCAGCCACGTGGAACTGTGAGTCCATTAAACTTCTATTTCTTTATAAATTATCCAGTCTTGAGTCAAGTCTTTATCAACAGCATGAAAACAGACTAATACAATTGGTTTTGTTGCTCTTCTTGAGTTTCTTTTCTAACTTTTGTTGACTGGTCATTCTTCTTTGCTAACTTCAGGTTGAAGGAATTTTTTCTTCCAACTTGATCAAATTTCAAAATCCCAAGGAAACTACAAGTTATTCTTACTTCTCACTGCATGAGACTTCAAGTCAATTTTAGGAGAACCAAAAAAATAACACTTCTTGTTTAGACACTTTACTTAAACAAATATATGCTACCTCTTGCTAAAACATCTGTGTCTATCTAGCCATGTTTTTTCTTATTGTAGTAATTTGAAAACCTACAGTGCATTCTTTCTCACTCCAACCAAAATGTTGCTAGTCATGATTGTGAAATGATGATAGAGATGCAAATGAACGATAAATAAATAACAAACATGTAATTCTTATAGTGCAACATGAAAGCTTTGAATACACAGAGTCTCCCTGGTGCTGATATTAGGAAATAACAGATGTGTTGAGCACATACAGCCTTCTGGTGTGTAGGAATAGTCAATGAGAAGCAATTGAATAAGGATACAAAGTGTCCTCAGTGAATTTTTTTAAGTGAAGTATCCTTTGTTTTACTTTCTATTTCAATCATTTCCAGCATATTTTCATATGTAAACAGAATTTATGATTTTATATGCCTCCATTGGAATAAATACAGGCAATTTAATCAGTGCTTTCACACGCCTGCCAATATCTTTATTTTGGGGAACTGTGTGGTTAAAACTATCTCTAGTACATTGGTACGTACTTTATTATCTACCAACGTTGTTTTATTTTTTTTAACTAAAACTATCTTGAATAATTCAACATCTATAAAATCAAAAATAATTTGTCTCATGATTTAAGATAACCATCACTGAGCCTTTGTAAGTCAGTAAGACACTTAAAATAGGTTAGCCCCTTGCAATATAGGGTCAGTAATGATTATCAACAACAATAACAACAAAAATAAATTCCTAATAGTGATATACTTTGAAATAAAAAGAGACAACAAAAAGTCTATTTTTTTTGAAATCATAGTTTCAAAGAGGGAGATAACTTTTGCTAGGGCCTAGTATTGAAGGTTATAGATGTAGCATTTCTCACTGAATATTAAAAATGTATGACTCACACTTGAATACTATACATAATTATTATACTCAACATTTATTTGTGGTATTATGAAAAAAAATGACAGTAATTTTGCAACAACCCATGTGATACTAACTGCATAAAAATCTCCAAATATGTCAAGTCAGATAAGTCATTTTGGGCTTCATCCAAGAATTCATGAACATTTCATAAACTACTTCAAGAATTCTCACTGTGATCAAGATCAAAGCATTTGATAAAGCTTATACATTGACTGATACATGCACTTCAATGTATGAGTTAATTCATTTGCAATTTTCTAAAATAGTATTTTAGTCAATGAATTTAAAACTGTCAATTGTTAAGTGATTGCTGAATGGCAACTATAAGAAGATAAATAATTGTCCTTGGTTAAATAACTGCAAGCCCTTAAATGAACAGCTAGGCTACTGTCTTCCTATTTTACAAGTTGCTGCATGCAAATTAGACTAATATTAATTATAAGTTTATTCCTATATCATTTTAAAATAAATATCTTGACTGGGTGCAGTGGCTCATGCCTGTAATCCCAGCACTTCGGGAGGGCGAGGTGGGAGGATCACCTGAAGTTGGGAATCCGAGACCAGACTGACCAACATGGAGAAACCCCATCTCTACCAAAAATACAAAATTAGCCAGGTGTGGTGGCACATGCCCGAAATCCCAGCTCCTGGGTAGGTTGAGGCAGGAGAATTGCTTGAACCCAGGAGGTGGAGTTTGTGGTGAGCCGAAATCACGCCATTATACTCGAGCCTGGGCAACAAGACCGAAATGCCATCTCAAAAAAAAAAAAAAATGAATAAATACATAAATATCTTTAGAAAAAGTGCTTTTACTTCCTTTGATTTTTGAAAAATTCTAATTATCTGCTCATAAATGCTTGATACATTTGTAAATTACATCTCACGTTGAAAGAAAAATATGAACTTTTTTTTCTGACCAGTAACATTGAGGTTTACATGAGGTATATTGGGTTTCTCATATTTCCAAATACCTTAAGCTTTAATTTCATTTCATTCAGATGTTTTTAACAATCATTTTTATTCCCAAGTTGTAAGCCAATGTAAGTTTTCAATTTTATTTATCTATTGTGTACATGCTTTGGTAGTTAATATTATTATGAGTATCTTACAAAATATTTTATTTAAAAGGCATGGCAAAGCTCATGCCAATTAAACTTCTTCAAACAGAATCATTCTGAGGTTATTCAATATTTCAGGTAACTCAAAGGTAATAGTTTAATGAAACTTCTTATTATCTTCAAAGGCTTAAAACCAATATAGCTTTAAAGTATGTATTCTACTGTGAGCAAGACAGCATCTAATTTTCCTTACAATTACATTTTTTAATGGATGGAGGTAGTGGAACACATGGCTCAACAGCTGGCTTCACTAGGGTACTCCAAAGAACCTTAAAAATCTGGGCATTTATAACAATTATTTATTTATGAATTGCTGACTATTCTTTGGTTAACATTCCATTAATTGAATCTATGTTTTATAGTAGTTTTAGAGCTTAGTGATATTGCATTGTATGTCTCATTGATCTCCCTTATAAATATTAAAGCAAATGAACTCTTTCCAGTTTGTTAATGTAAATAATTTATCTCTAGAGCCTGGAAACTTACTGGAAACTTCTTGTATTTTAAGTAAGGCATTTCTACACTTAAATACTCAGAGAAATGATAGAAGGACCATGTACAGATTATAAGTGTTGTACCAATAAATAACCTACCATTAATGAACTTAATAACTTTGATAAGTCAAAGAATAATTTTTTATTCATATCTTTCTATTTTTATTATTAGAGAAAACAATTAAAATTTTATTTGCTATTAAAATAGAATACAAAGTACAATTTCAAGTTCAAAATAGGAAATGGAATACACTAGAAGTTTGTTGAATCTAGACGATTTTAATTTTATATGTGTGTGTATGTTTATACATATATATATGTATATATAAAGAAATGGCTAATGAACAGTCAGAAATTCTAATTCTATGACCTTGAGGAACCTCAGAGTGGTTCTACAATATGCCCAGCAGCGCATTAAATTAACCTTGTAAAGAAAATAGCATGCTAATGTACATATTGACAACAATAATTCTTCAAATCTGAATTCTAGAGGCCATATTGACAGCAATGATCCTTCAAATCTGAGTTATATGGGCCAAAGGTCATACTGTCAGTCAGGTTTTCCTTGGTAAATTTCTAGAGAAAAGGTCGTATTGTAATGTATGCAATTCCAGGCACTCCTTGGACAAACTGTGACTTACAGGTGGCTTAGTGGTAAGGAACTTTGAGTCTGAGCTCTTTGTGACCTTTGGTTAACCACTTAGTGTTCCAAGGTTGTCTTCTAGAAAATGGAGCATAAATAATGTCTTATGGGGCTCTTGTTGGAATTACATGAGAAAAACAAACAAACAAACAAACATATATTTAGTAATGAATACATTATAGGTACTCAACCCTTTTAGCTATTTTTACCCTTGATGTATACTTCTTAAGACTCCTAGAGTAATTCCATTGTACATCATCAAGCACTTCTACTGCTGAACTAGGTCATGACTTCCAGAGGCAGCAATTCCATTCCCTGTCTCTAAAGATAAATAAATGATCAGTAATCAATGAGAACAAAACAGGAGCATCCAAAGACAGATGTATTTCTAATTCACTCAGAGCATAATAGAATGGAAAATGAAGACACATGGAGCTATGTATTGTTTAATATAAATAAAATGCACATTTGATTCAGACCCCAACCAGTACCATAGATTATTTTTCCTCCCAGATACAATCTTTAATCTTCTAAACTGAATATTAGACATTTGTGTTTTGTGGCATGTATTTCATAGCTATGTATATGAATATGCATATAAATACATATATAAAATATATATGTGATTATATATGTGTGTGATTGTGTGTGTACAATGTCCCAAATTTGTGTCTTTACTATTACAAGGGACTTGTGACTATGACAGTAAATTTGATGTGATGCTACATCTCAAACTGCCAAAGTGGCTCTGAAAGTAGGGGAGGTCAACAGACCACAGAATGTGAGCAACCTGTAGGAGCTGGAAGGGGCAAGGAAACAGATTTTCTTCTATGGCTTCCAGAAGGGACATAACCTGGCTGATACCCTCATTTTAGTACACTGAGAAACATTTTGGACTTCTAACATCCAACAGTGTAAGATTAAAAAGTTGTATTATTTTAAGCCCCTATATGTGTAGTGATTGTTACAGTAGGAACAGAAAACTAAACAAACTAAATCAAAACAAAACAAAACAATGTATTGTTATCCAAAATTACAATTTAGTTGGGTGTCCCGTATTTTCATTTACTAAGTCTGGCAACCAAATATTTGTAAATATATTAGAAATTTAAAAGTGAAAAAAAGTGAATTTCTGAGTGCTGAAAGGTTAGTTAAGACTTTTTAGATAAAAACATATTTGGGATGGACTTTTTAACATATGTTACTAATTAGTGGATTAATTTTTAAAGTATGTCTCTATGTATAATAATTTAATACCAGGATTACATCCCAAACTCTTATTTCAGTATAGGGTAGGAATTAGGTCAATATGTTTTAAAAGATATGAAATAATTCTTAAACACCGGTAACAGACAAACAGAGAGCCAAATCATGAATGAACTCCCATTCACAATACCTTCAAAGAGAATAAAATACCTAGGAATCTAACTTACAAGAGATGTAAAGGACCTCTTCAAGGAGAACTACAAACCACTGCTCAGTGAAATAAAAGAGGACATAAACAAATGGAAGAACATACCATGCTCATGGATAGGAAGAATCAATATTGTGAAAATGGCCATACTGCCCAAGGTAATTTATAGATTCAATGCCATCCCGATTAAGCTACCTATGGCTTTCTTCACAGAATTGGAAAAAACTGCTTTAAAGTTCATATGGAACCAAAAAAGATCCCGCATTGCCAAGGCAATCCTAAACCAAAAGAACAAAGCTGGAGGCATCACGCTACCTGACCTCAAATTATACTACAAGGCTACAGTAAGCAAAACAGCATGGTACTGGTACCAAAACAGAGATATACACTAACGGAACAGAACATAGCCCTCAGAAATAATACCACACATCTACCACCATCTGATCTTTGATAAACCTGACAAAAACAAGAAATGGGGAAAGGATTCCCTATTTAATAAATGGTGCTGGGAAAATTGGCTAGCCATAAGTAGAGAGTAGAAACTGGATCCTTTCCTTACTCTTTATATGAAAATTAATTCAAGATGGATTAGAGACTTAAATGTTAGACCGAAAACCATAAAAACTTTAGAAGAAAACCTAGGTAATACCATTCAGGACATAGGCATGGGCAAGGACTTCATGTCTAAAACACCAAAAGCAATGGCAACAAAAGCCAAAATTGACAAATGTGATCTAATTAAACTAAAGAGCTTCTGCACAGCAAAAGAAACTACCATCAGAGTGAACACGCAACCTACAGAATGGGAGAAAATTTTTGCAATCTACTCATCTGACAAAGGGCTAATATCCAGAACCTATAAAGAATTCAATCAAATTTACAAGAAAAAACAAACAACCCCATCAAAAAGTGGACAAAGGATATGAACAGACAATTCTCAAAAGAAGACATTCATACAGGCAACAGACACATGAAAAAATGCTCATCATCACTGGCCATCAGAGAAATGCAAATCAAAACCACAATGAGATACCATCTCACACAAGATAGAATGGCAATCATTAAAAAATCAGGAAACAACAAGTGCTGGAGAGGATGTGGAGAAATAGGAACACTTTTACACTGTTGGTGAGACTGTAAACTAGTTCAACCATTGTGGAAAACAGTGCAGCGATTCCTCGAGGATCTAGAACTAGAAATACCATTTGACCCAGCCATCCCATTACTGGGTATATACCCAAAGGATTATAAGTCATGCTGCTATAAAGACACATGCACACGTATGTTTATTGTGGCACTATTCACAATAGCAAAGACTTGGAATCAACCCAAATGTCCATCAGTGACAGACTGGATTAAGAAAATGTGGCACATATACACCATGGAATACTATGCAGCCATAAAAAAGGATGAGTTCGTGTCCTTTGTAGGGACATGGATGCAGCTGGAAACCATCATTCTCAGCAAACTATCACAAGAACAGAAAACCAACTACCGCATGTTCTCACTCATAGGTGGGAACTGAACAATTAGATCACTTGGACACAGGAAGGGGAGCATCACACACTGGGTCCTATTGTGGGGAGGGAGTAGGGGGGAGGGATAGCATTAGTAGATATACCTAATGTAAATGATGAGTTAATGGGTGCAGCACACCAATATGGCACACGTATATATATGTAACAAACCTGCATGTTGTACACATGTACCCAAAACTTAAAGTATAATTTAAAAAAAGATATGAAATAACTATTGAAATAATATACCTTAAATAGCACATAGTAATTTATTAAAATTGATTTTATAGTGTGAACCATTTCCTAGCAGAAAATGCGAGAAGGGAACAATGTTAAGACACATTCAAATAAACTATGGTTAACTAAGTGTCTAGAATAGACTCAGCTCTGAAGTATAAAGATGCATATAGGACATTGTCTCATTTGGCAGTTGGCTATTAAAACAAGTGCATGCAATTAGTTGCTTTAGGTGTTATATAATAATTCCCTAACTGAATTGTACTTTATTAATTGTTATTTAATTTAATTTTGAAGAATTTAAATCACAGTAAACTTGAAAGTCATTCCTGCTGAAAACAAGAAAGGGGAAAAGTAGCACTTTAACTTAGTAAAGAAATTAAGCAATTGACATTAGAATGTAGATTTCAGCAATGATAGATTAGAAAAGATAAAACATAATGAGAAAAATATTTCTATCCTTCATTAGAAAATAACAGAGAAGAGTCTGGTAGTCTGCATGAAGTGTCATGAGTCTTCTGAAATGTTTCCTAAATTATAAGACTTGAAAGTCAAAATTACTCTTTGATCCATGGACTGCAGAATGGAAATTGTGTTAGCAGGCAGGAAAACAACATTAATCTCCTTGTATGTCTCCATCAGAGCTCCTGGATGATCAGGTACATTATTGATTCACAATAATATTTTGAAAGGATTTTTTTTTCCTTAGCAGTGGGTCTCAACAGTAGGTTTAAAGTATTCAGTAAACTGTGATCTAAATAAATAAGATGTTTTTCAGGCTTTGCTCTTCCATTTATAGAACATAGGCAGAGTAGATTTCACACAATTCTTAAAAGTTCCTGGATTTTTCCGAATAGTAAATGAACATTGACTTGAATTAAAGTCACCAGCTGCATTAGCTCCCAATGAGAGAATCAATCTGTCCACTGAAGCTTTGAAGTCAGGTATTGACTTTATCTATCTAGCTATGAAAGTTCTAGATGGCATCTATTTCCAAAAGAAGGCTGTTTTGTCTACATTGAAAATCTGTTGTTAAACATAGCCAACTTCACCAATTATCTTGGGTAGATCTTCTGGATAACTTGCTATGGCATCTACATCAGCACTTACAGCTTCAACTTTTATGTCATGGAGATGGCTTATTTTCTTACACCTCCCAACCTCCCCTCTTCTATTTTCAAATTTTTCTTCTGTGGCTTTCTTAATTCTCTCTGCCTTCATAGAATTGAATGAAGAGAGATAAGCCCTTGCTCTAGATGAAGCTTTGATTTAAGGCAATGTTGGGGCTGACTTGATCTTCTATCTTGCTCAAACTTTCTCCATATGAGCAATAAGGCTGTTTTTGCATTCTTTTCATTCTTGTGTTCACTGGAGCAGCACTCTTAATTTCCTTCAAGAACTTATCTTTTGCATTCACAACTTGGCGGTTTGGCACATGAGACCTAGCTTTCATCCTAAGCTTTCCTCAGTGAGTTTAATTATTTCTAGCTTTTGGTTTAAAGTGAGAGATGTGTGACACTTTGTTTTACTTGAACACTTAAAGGTCATTGTAGGGTTACTGCTTAGCAGAATTTTAATAATGTACATCTCAAAGAATAGGGAAGCTTGAGGAGAGGGAGAGAGAAGTGGGAACCGGTGATCAGTAGAGCAGTCAGTACATACAAATCATTAAGTGATTTGTATATCCATTAAGTTTGCCATCATATATGAACATACTTTGTAGTGCTCCAAAACAGTGACAATAGTACATCAAAGATCACTAATTACATGACAGACATAATGATAATAAAGTTTGAAACATTGCAAGAATTACCAAAATGTGACACAAAGACATGAATTGGGAACATGTAATTGGAAAAATGGCACTGATAAGGTTGCTCAGCACAGGGTTGCCACGAATCTTCAATTTGTAAAAAGCTCAATGTCTGTGTAGTACAATAGCATGAAGTACAATAAACTGAGATACGCCTCTAATTGATGTTCTACTTTTTGAAGAATACTCTCTTTACTGTTTTGTTTAACTAAACTCAACAGAGACAGACATCATCAAAGCCATGGTTTTATATAATGGGTGGCTGAATCTTGTATGCTATAGTTTCATGTGAAATCAGACTTTTTTTTTTTTAAAGTAGCCTAATTGTAGCTTTAGTAATGACATGTCTTCATTTTCTATACCAAGATATCCACCTATGTGATTTCGTAAATAGGACATTCTCTAGGATTGGCAGAAAATTTAAGTTCATAATTATGTTAGATAAATTGAAACATATTGACTAAACATATTTCTTTCAGATGAAAAACATAGTAGAACTTTAAGTGGATATATGCAAATTGCTTAACTGAATCAGGGTAATATCTTTATTTTTAGCAAATACAACCACCTTTCATTAGAAAGTGCATGGATTTAGATAATCTCCACAAAGCCATTCATGTCAATAAGGGAAAATTTACTCAAAGAATTAGGGAAATATCACTACCAAAATAATGCAAGATGTAACTCTCTTTTGAGAGTTATAATTTTTATGAAAATTTTCACTGTTTAAAATTTTGTTTGTTTCCATGTGATTATGTCCTATTTGTCATTATTATTATTGTTTTGCTTTGTTTTCAGAGAATTTGAATGTTATCTAATCCAAAACCAGGCTAATCCAAAACCCAGGAAAAAATATCTACTTTAAGCATATACATTAGTGACTATGGCTTCAATTAAGATTTATCTGAAGTCAAATCTAATTATACAGTAGGTAAATTACTGTTTGTTTCCTGATTGTCCTGTGATGACTGATTTTTAGATACATGATATCTTTTTATTTATTTATTTTTTTCTGAGATGGAGTCTTATTCTGTCATCAGGCTGGAGTACAGTGATGTGATGTCCACTCACTGCAAACTCTGCATCCGGGGTTCAAGTGATTCTCCTGCCTCAGCCTCCCGAGTAGCTGGGACTACAGGTGCATCCCACCATGCCCAGCTAATTTTTGTATTTTTAGTAGAGACGTGGTTTCAAGAGATACATGATAACTTTAGTAAGATGATCCAAAAAATGCTGTCTTTTCTGTAGCATAACTTTATTTATGCCAGCAGTAAAAATATTCACTCTCTGGAGCAATATTACTAGATCAGAAACACATCATATTTATCAGACATGAGGCACTATTGATGGACCAGGTAATATTATGTAATTTCAGAAGGAAGAAAGAACATAATCCTCATGCTGAAATTAGAAATTTTTCTCCAAAAACTTTTTTCTTTTTGATTTTACAAAACATCTTACAAAGTTTCTTCTCCATGTTAATTTAGCTACTCTGTATTCCTTCACATTTCTTACTTTTCAAGCATATATTTATACAGATGGCTACATACAAAAACTCATATATAGGTAACTAAATCTAAGATAGGAACAGGTTAAGACCTTGGCTTTTAAAAGTTGAGCAACTCAATTTTGATTCAGAAAGCAACGACGACTTAAAATACTTTACTTTTTTTAAGAAAGACATCTTCAATCAACATTCAACTGTAAGCAGCAACCCTTCTAATTTGCTAAGCCAGAAAACCATTACATCTTCCCCTTAAAAGTTATTCTCATTTTTTTCATATTTACCTAATTACCATTTACAAAGCACATAACATTTCTTATAGGGCTGATTCACATTAGGAAGAGATGAAGTGGTTATAACTTCACAATAAAAATCAGTCCTGATAATTACAGTATTCAGTCTGGATACATGGGTATTCATGCATAGCTTGTGAATAATGGGGGACAATTCAAAGAGTGTGTAGAATTTACAAAGACTTACAAGTGAAAGAAGTTCAGGAAATAGGAAGAGTCCAAGTTATTTGAATAATTCTATCTGCGTGATTTTTCAAATTCATATCATTTCTGCAAACATCACAGCTTTCAGGATGTATGCATGCTTTGGTTTATCCTCTTTGAGGCACAGACTGTATATCAAAGCAAGAAAGAATTGATAATCATTTACATTCTGTTTAGTAAAGAGCTTTACCAAATGATATGTAGAAAAAAAAGATTGAATTTTTAAATAAAATGAGTACTGCAATTATTAACAACAAGATTAAACAACTCATTAATATGTATGACTCTTCTCCATGTACTTTAACAGTCCTTGAGAAGTTTCATTATTTAAATGATTTGTAGAGGGTAAGGTTATTTTAAAGTCAATTATTTGTTCTCATATGTATATAGATGCTGAGGCTAGAAGCCACATAGTTTGTCACAAATATAAAAAACATGGCTGCCAATGTTCAATTTATTGAAATATTTATTAAGTTTCTGGTGTATTCTGATCACTGCTTAAAGAATACGGGATCCAAAATATGAGTCAACATGTTCCCTACAAAAGAGAAACACAAACATGTTGACAAAAAGAAGATATGTCAGCAAACACATAACTAGAAAAAAAATTTTTAAATCTCTAAAGAAGGAAAGTATATAAAATTTGTGACATTCAGATTTTATTCATGAAGGGTTAAGAGTACTCATTCTTCCTGAATACTTTTATTCTGAGAAGTCTGCAAACTTTCGTTACAGATAGGCAAATTATTTCCTGGAACAGGTAAATATATTTATCACAGCCTTTCTTTTTAACAATTTAGGAGTTCCTTGTAGGAATCTGACTTTAAAAAGCAAAGCAGGGGAGCTGATTTTCTGAGAATTTCACCTTGTGTTGTTTCTTTGGTTGTTTTATCAGCATTAATACCTGCTTAAATTGTCTGGCTAATCTCACTTTTAGTTTTTTAGCCTAGTCACATTAGATTTGCTTTCCACAATTCACCCTACCTATTATTCGCAATAGTGGTACAGGAAGATCTCACACCAAAGACCATAATTGCTGATATACAAGTATAAGTACTTTATTCATTTTTACAGCTTTTGCCACCTAGCTTATTTACAGCATTCATAGAAATTTTCCATAATTTTCACCAGGATTCCATTTAAATATTAAAATTCCCTTTAAACGTGAAAACACACACACACTAACAGACAAATTCTGTTCTATATACATATTAATTAACCAAAGCATCAAGTACTGGCATAGAATACCTGGACCTTGAATTTTTATAATCAAAGTATTAATTGCCTCTAGCATGACTTTCTGTAACTTATTCTTATATGCCACAGAATGTTATATGAAAACATACATATGCACACACACATATGTGTAATATGCAAATATGCATATATACACAAAAATGAATTACAAAACATTGAATTATGAAAATTGACTTTATATTAGTAAAATGACCTGCAAAACTACATTTTTAAGCCAATAAACAGTCTTTCTTCCTTGAAAAGTGAGATAGCTAATGAAGACTCAAAATGCCTATGATTTACATATCTGATCTTACGAAAATATTTTGAAATACAATGTCTGGAAATATTTACTTATCTTTCTGTCTAATGGAATGTGATATTCTAAGAAAGATCAGCAACAAAATTTTATATGAATCTTTTGAAGTTACAATATTGTGCTTTCTCAGTGTTCAAATTGATTAGGATTTTTAAAAAAATTACATATTGAGATCATGGGTGCATCTTCTGTGTTATGGTGTCCCCCAGATTTAACAAAACAACTGATACATAGAACATACCATATAATAAAAATGGTTGTCAAATTGAATTTATTAACACTAATAATACATGAATACATTGGTATAAAATAAAACGGTAACTTCAGGAGATAGTTTTGAGTTTTCTTCAGATAAATTCAGATATAGTGAGATACCACTTTTTGCTACAACAAATAATAAATTTGATTCTCAGAGCTGGAAAACATCTAAAAGTTCACGAGTATACCATCCTCTCTAAAGTCACAATTCTGGTTTAAAAAAAAATCTATCTTTCTGCTGTATAGGCTATATTGAATTCTGTAAATAATAGGAAATATATTGCTTTGTTGAGAAGTCATAAATTATTAGACATCTAGTGTTACAGAAGAACTTATTCACACCTTGGTACTAAGCGCCACTACCTAGGATAGGCTCCCTTTAGTTATTTTCCTGTCTTATTAATTGTGGTTGTTAATTACTATGTCAATTTAGCTAAGCTGCAGCCACAATCCTTGGAATTTTTTTTTACCATATGGCCCCTGGTTAATGTTGACCAGCAGCCAAATTTTTTTGAGACTTTGAGGTAGAAATAAAGGCAGTCTTATTTTTCTACTGTGAAGGAGGGTGTTATCCACTATGGCAGCTTGCACATGTTGCCACTAATGTGTTTGGTCACCTTGTTGAAGTGGGACATCAGCTGAGCCTGCAGCAACTCCAGCTCCCACCATACCTATTCCTTCATCTTCTCTGATGCTGGGCCAGGTATATGTAGAGCTACACGGCAGCAGATAGTGACCTCTCCTGCAGAGCCTCCACAGCCATAGTTGCAGACAGTGAGATAGAGGCACAGATTTTATTTTGTCCCCAAAATTTTTTGTTTGTATTTTCAAGCTTCAGTTTGTCCTTGTTCTCAACCACATCTATCAGGTTGATGTTTTCTAAATTCATCGGGTGTCATAAGCAAAATTCAAAGAAAATCCCTCAAATTCCTACCCCCAGCATTCAAAACTTATATAGCCTCCTCTCCCGATAGCTGTGCAGCAGTTGTAACTGTGATGAGATACCATTCCCACAATAGATAGACTTTTAAGTAATCCAAAGTAGATTATACTGGTGGGCTTGACCTAATTTGATGATTCTCTAAAAGAAGGTGAAACATAGACATTTTGCCTGCTGACCTTGAACAAGCAAACTGCAATCTTGTAGAGAGGGTCACAGAGTAGGGAACTGACTGAAAACTGGAAACAGCTACAGTTCCTGGTTGACAGCCAGCAGGAAATTGGGAAGCTCAGATCTACAACCACAGTGAAGTTAATTTTGACAATCCAAATAGGTTTAGGAGAAGGCTCCAGTCCTCAGATGAGAATACGGGCCCAACTGAGACCTTGATTTCAGCCTGATGAGACCTTGAGCAAAGGACCCAGCTAATCTGTGCCCAGAGTCCTGGACCCACAGAAACTTTTTGATAATAAATTGTTATTGCATTAAGCCACTAACATTGTGGTAATTTGTTAGGAAACAATAGAAAATTAATAGAGTTCGTGTTACCTGGAAGTGAGGGTGTTGCTATAATAAATGTCTATACATGTAGGAAAGGCTTTGAAATTAGTCTGTGAGCAGAGGCTAAAATGATTTTCAAGAGTCTAAGTGAGAAATGCTAAATTTACTTGAAGAGACTGTTAGTAGAAACTTGGACTTGCAAGATGTTGCCCATGAGGGCTCCGGAAGGAAGTGAGGAAGTGAAGAAGATGTAACATTGTAAACTGGAGAAAGGAAGATCCTTGTTTTGTAGGGATAAAAAGCCAATGTTTAGGAAGGAATAGGACACTGAAAATTGTAAAAGTCATATATTTTCAGATCTTGAATCCGTAAAATTTTGTTGAATCTCCTTTACCAGTGGAAGGACCTTTTCATCTCTGTCTGAAGACTTTGTCTACTTTTGCCTGAAGAAACTTCGGTGTGCTCCCCCATGGTCCTGCTATTACAAGGAAATGCTGATCCTCCTAAGATGTACCCTTTTATCCCTTATTATTCCTCAATATATAACTAGACTTAGGTCTCAAGAAATCCCAGAAAACAAGGTACACAGTATGACCCATGGAAAGGTGTGATACACACAAAAAAATTACATGATTTAAAAAAAATTTATATAGAAACTTGGGGATCATATATTGTAATTAATACTAAAGTTCTTAGAACAGAGTTAACAAATATTTTGTTTGATCAGGCTGAATTGAGACTCCATAAATAAGTATTTCACATTCAATATTTATATCAATATTCAATAGATACAAACAAGCAATGTCTTAATTCAATTAGATGTGAGTGGCTATAATATTTTTATTGGTGGATTGATTTGGGCCTCAATGTGCATTACACTAAATGAAGGGGAAATACCAGAACTTCTTTATTATGCAGAAGGCATAATGAATGCCTGTAGATGAAGAAATCCAAATATTGATGGAGATTGGAAAGCATTTGTAGATTTAGCATATAAAACGAACTGCATCTTATGGAAGTTATAAAGGACAGTCCTTCATAAGTTTAGAGAAATACATTTATGAGTGGAATCTCTCCATGTTTTAAAAGAACTGTGATGACTATTCTTTACAAGCCAGAAATGATAGTCAGAACTACTTCTATTAAACTGAGCTCTCCTAATCTTCAAGGGAGTAAAGGGATCTGGTGTAAATTGTGACTCTTAATTGCCAAAGAGAAAAGATGCATGATTGCCATAATCAGTGACAGAGCCAACACAGTAATCAGAATAGTCTGACCTGCAGAGATTTTTGGCATTGATCAGTTGATTACTGCATCTCTAAAACGAAATATATGGATATCCTACTAAGCTTGTATGAGTAATTCAACTCCAGATTTGTTGAATGAAATTGTTTAAATCACTATAATACAAAATCACAACCCCTGTACCAATTCCCAGACTTCAGTGGGTTCAACCCACAGTCTTTTGATTGAATAAGAGGCAAGGTTAATTCAAGGAAGAATCATTCCATATATCCAAAAATGACTACTCAAAATTTCTTTCTGCTTTCCCCCAGATTACCTGTGGCCATTTACCACGGTGATTTTGCAATGGAAAAGAGGAAATGATTAGATACTTACGGGGTTACTGAACTCTGTCTCTGAAATGACCTTAATGCTTGAGACCTGAAATGCCATTTTGCTGTTCACCATCAAGATTGGGGGTTATGGAGGTCAAATGAGCAATGGAGTTTTGGCTTGTGTCCATTTCACAAAGAGCTTAGTGAGATAAACATCCCCTGTGGTTATTTCCTATAATTGGAATAGTCATACTTAGCCACTGGCAGAGTTCCCACATTCATTACCTTGGCTCTTATAATAAGAAAGGTCAATTGAAAGCCACTAGAATTGGCTCTATCTACCAATAGAGTACTTCAAAATAAATCATGAGAGAACTGTAGAGATTTGTGCCACTCTGAAAGACTTGAAAAATGCAAGGATATTGATTCATGCTACATTGTTATTCAACTTGCCTATTCGGGTCATACACAATCCAGAAAGATTTGGAGAATAAGGATGGATTGTCATCATCTCAATTACATGTTGACTCCCAATTGCAGCTGCTTTTATAGATGAAGTTTCATAGTTGGAAGAAATTAACAAATCCCTCAGCCAGCACCTTGTATGTCCATTGATCTTGAAAATATTTTTTCTTCTCTATATTTATAGTAAGTGCCATAAAAGCACTTTACTTTCAGCTGAACTTGCTAGTAATATGTATTCTCTGCCCCAGCTATGAAACCGTCTAATCCTACATCATTTGGAGCAAACATAATCATCCCTTCATTCCCCCAGAATGGTATATTATATTGATTTATTTCATCAATAATAATCATGCTGATTAGGCCTGATTATTCAGATGTAACCACTATTATAGACATCTTGTTAAAATATATACATATCAAAAACAAATTCCTCAAAAATTATAGGTTTGAAAAATGTTTTGAAATCATTTTCAAATTGAATGACAACATACTTCAGGCATCTCCAACCACTAAGAAAAAGGACCTCTTTGGAACTTGGAGGCAATGTGTACCTCCATCTGTGCATGCTATCCTGACTACTTTGCTGAGTAATCAAAACAAAGCTCACAATTTTGAGCGGGTCACAAAACAAGACAACGCTTTGCAATATGTTCAGGTTGTCATACTTGTGTCATATAACTTAGCAGATTACATGGTATTTCTAGTATCTATGGCGGAATGGTATTACATTGCCCCCTCTCCCTCAACCCACATGTATGGTCTTTTAGGGGAATTCCCTATATGTAGCAGCTAATGAAAAGCAATGGGGGTTGTTTACAGATGTTTTTGCACAATACACTGGCACTATACACAGGTGCAGCATTACAATGGAGTTACTCTGGGATCACCTCCAGGAAGGTGATACTAAAAGGTTATTATGTTAATTAAGGAAAATGCTCACCTTCAAACAGTATACCTTGTTTTCAATGTTGTGTAGTACGAGAGATAGTCAGAAGCATGGATCTTTATTGATTCATGGACAGTGGTTGCTGATTTGGCTGAATGTTGTCGATTTGAAAAGAAGAAAAGGGAAAAACTGTGACAAAGAAATGTGGTGCATGGGAAAACATTTCTGAATAGCCTTGGGTATGAAGATACTTGTTTCCCATAAGAAACTTCATCAAAATGCAACTTAGAAAAGAAGAATTATAATAATTAGATGGGAAAGTTGACCCATTCTAAGGATACCAGGACATAATTCCCTTTAGCTATATCTACGCTTTCCTGTTGGGCTCATAAACTAAGTGCTCATAGCAACAGTGATGAGAATGCCTGGGGTCAGCAACCTGGACTTTGACTCACCAAAGCTGATTTGAATCCAGCTACATGTAGCGTCCACCTGCCTAAAGCAGAGATCAACAGTAAGCTCTCCAGATTATATAATACCTTGGGTTAACCAGTTGCCTGGTGGTGGATAAATTGAATGAGATGCCCATCACAGAATGGGTAGTACATTAGTCTCCTTGAAATAGACCCTCATGCTGCATATAGGTTTATTTTTCTTGTACAATGTTTATGCTGCAATCACCTCACGCATATGCACTTCACTGGTCTTTGTACTCCATGACCTGAAACAGCTGACTTGAATAATGGTATGACTTTTAGAAGATTTATAGATGAATGCACCCGGCAATAACAACTCTGCAAAAAAGCAGGATAATATTGTTTATTTTAAAATGTCAGAAACCAAAAATGATAAATTAAGAATTTTCCAAAGGGCACATAGTTATTAATATTTGAGGTGGGTATAGAAATAAATATCTGTAACCCAAGCACATTTTCTTTTCCATTTACTATATCCCTTCTCTTATGACCAGAATTAAAATAACATTATTTTCTATGTACCTATATACTTCATCTAGAAGAGAACTAACATATATTCTTGTTAATTACTTCATCTTTCCAAGTTGAATTAAATTTGCTTCTATTATCTGTATTTTCCTCTATGTATTTTATGTAGAAAAAAAATTAAACTACTTATAAGAACATCTGCTTTGAACAAGTCAGTATATTTTAGTATTTCCTCTTTCTCCTCTTGGATATCATACAAAAGCAAAAAAAATTTTTAAATAATTCAGAAAATACATTTTTAGAGAATCTTGGACATAAATATAATCCAAAACTTCAAAAATACATTTCTGGCTGCCAACAGCACTGATGCTGAGCATAAGTCATCTGAAAAGGAGTGAAGACAAGAAGCATAGCAAATGATGAGAGAACTATCCTTGACATAGCTAAAAAAAAAAAGCTGCAGACAAAAAATATCTACAGTTGAAGTGCTCATTCTGAAGCTTAAAGCAATACTGGATAAAGTAACTAGTTTGACTCAAAGAAGCAAAGGACATACCACAACACAAATAATTACAGAGATGGGCCATATTTTCAGGAAACAGTCTGTCTCTGTGGCAGCAAACAGTCTCCCAAATTATTATCTCTGCACACTACGCCTATAATAAAGACTAGCCTTCTCTGAGTCACATTGCATGGCCAGATGAAGAAGTGCTGAAGAGAAAATGTAAGCGGAACTTCCTGGAAACTTCAAAACATGACTCAAGGGCTCCATTTGTGCCTTTCCTTACCTATTCCTCGTGCTTGAGATTCAGACGTAGTGCCAGAGTGGTAGAACAGCAAGATAAGATCTTCCTAAGAGATAAATAAGCTTGTCTCTTGTTTAAGCCAATTTTATTTTGGATTTTCTTTTGGACAGCAGCTAAGCTTATCAAAATATATTTTTCCAAATATACATGGGTTTTAATTTCATTTGATGTCTTTTTTCCAGAGAGAAAAGTAACAATTCTGACAATACTTAAACAAGGAAAGCTTTATGTAAAAGGATAACTAAAAATATATATGTAACCAAGGATATCATAAGCAGTGTCTAAGATAGGTCCCAAACTGTGTTGGCTTTAAAATCCTCTCATTGTCTGGTAAAGTATCACCATCTTCTTGAAAATCTACCACAACATCTAGATTTTAGAAAAGACAGAGAGAGAAAGAGAGAGAAAAAATGAGATATCCTTTTGAAGAAGTGGCACGCAGACATCCAATGACATCAACAATTTCTTTGAGTCAGTGTTAGTTTCTGCAGAATTGAAATGCTGTCTCTGATCATGACTGCTGTCATCTCCTTATTCATAAGTTCAGTAAGGCGGTCGTACTGCTCTCCAAGTAACAAGCAAAGGAGAAATGGACAATGAAATCCAGTATTCACTTGAGTTTTTATGTACGATTTGAAGGCTGTTGGCAACCAAGAATAAACACAGTAAAACAAAATGGAGTAGACTTTTGTAACAGAATGCCATGCATGTATGCATTGCTCTTAATACACACTACTGAGCAAGAAAAATTAAAATTCAATGAGGCTTATAGAAAAATATAACTTGTGTAATAAAAACAGACACATTCATGAAACCATATTGTACAATTTCAGAGAAGCATACACACACACACACACACACACACACAAAAGCGAATATCTCTGATGTATGGTGTGTTTGAAGAGGGTCATGGTGGGGATAGGGCTAAAGAAGTGGGCCACAGGCCGGTCTCGGTCTCAGGCTCACGCCTGTAATCCCAGCACTTTTGGAGGCCAAAGTGGGTGGATCACAAGGTCAGGAGATCAAGACCATCCTAGCTAACATGGTGAAACCCCATCTCTACTAAAAATACAAAAAAAAAAGTAGCCGGATGTGGTGGTGGGTGCCTGTAGTCCCAGCTTCTTGGGAGGCTGAGGCAGGAGAATGGTGTGAACGCAGGAGGCGGAGCTTGCAGTGAGCAGAGATAGTGCCACTGCACTCCAGCCTGGGCATGAGAGCCAGACTCTGTCTCAAAAAAAAAAGAAAAAAAGAAAAAAGAAGTGGGCCAGAAAGGGAGAGGTATCTTGTTTAGTTTGTTAGTTCTTATGAGGTATGAGGTATAGATCAAATAATATAATTAATTTAATTTTGCCTTTGAATTATAGAATTAGAAATATACATATTTAAAAGGTTTTGCTTGTTTTGTAGAGACATCTGTCCACTATCACACAGGACTGAGAAATAGGAACATTTCCCTGGATTACAATGTCAGGGTTACTTAGGTATACATTTTAAATGGCAGATGCCAATCATTTGTGCGTGGGAGGAGGTGTGTATGTATACTTTGCATGAAAGTGGGCACATCAAAGGCTTTAAGAAGCATCTAAGTCTTAGTTTCTGATGGTAGACATGTATTCTGAACTCTTTACATCTCTGGAATTTTTTTTCTTTTGTTTTCTGTGATCCTAAATCATTTTTTTTCTTTCTTTTCCTTCCTTCCTTCTTTCCTTCCTTCCTTCCTTCCTTCCTTCCTCCCTCCCTCCCTCCCTCCTTCCCTTCCCTCCCCTCCCATCCTCCCCTCCCCTCCCCTCCTCCCCTCCCCTTCCTTCCTTCCTTCTCTCTCTCTCTCTTTCTTTTCTTTCTTTCTTTCTTTCTTTTGAGGCAGAGTTTTGCTCTTGTTACCCAGGCTGGAGTGCAGTGGCATGATCTCAGCTCACCGCAACCTCCACCTCCTGGATTCGAGTGATTCTCCTGCCTCATCCTCCTGAGTAGCTGGGATTACAGGCATGTGCCACCACACCCAGCTAATTTTGTATTTTTAGTAGAGATGGGGTTTCTCCATGTTGGTCAGGCTGGTCTCAAACTCCCGACCTCAGGTGACCCACCTGCCTCGGCCTCCCAAAGTGCCGGGATTACAGGACTGGCTGATCCTAAATCATTCTTAAAGTCTAGGTTTTGTCCCAGATTATTCTACATCAATTCCTGATCCTAAAATATAGATCCATGCACCTGTACTGTGTATTGTCCTGCTGCCTCTCTCACTATTATTCTAATTTCTCTAATCAGACTTTTCTTTACTGGTTTTCAAGGCAACTGAAACTAATGATGCAAATTAGTTATTATGTATTCAATTTAATAAAATTGTACTATATACCTACTCTTGCAGTGTTTCTATCACGCCTGGATAATTATCCCTTCTTTATTTATTTAAATATTTTTTATCTTGAATGGTGGGTATTTTGTAAAGCTTAATATAATTGGCTTCAGAATAAAGATAAATGATAAAAGAAACATGTATGTTGATTAAAATATTTTGAAAAACATATAACAGATAAGAGAAAATATTAACATATGTTGTAATTTTAACAAAAGAAAACCTTCCCTACCCATTTTCCTTTGATATAAAGCAAAAAAAAAAATAAGGCTTAGGAGGTAGCGATTAATCAGAATTAGATAGGTTCTCAATTGGAAGAAACAGCTATGTCTATTTTATTCACCCTTCTATTCAACGCATCGATTGCCTTTCTAAAGTTTGGTGTCCAAACAAGATAAAATTCAGACAAGTCTCAGATAAAACCCTAAATCAGCTGAAGAAGAGTTATGCTTATCTTTTATAAGAACATTTCCTGGAAATCTACAGTGAAGACAAATAACAAAAGCATTGAGAATGCAGTAAAGCTTGCTGCACATCAACGATGGTGTCAGCAACTAGTGCAACAGAAATGAGGCACTGGAGCAGAATGCACAATGAAGCCTGAGGTGTCAGGCAGCAGGCAAAATAGGTACAAGTTAAACCGAGATCACCTCTGTGCATCTAGGGAATACTTCAGTGACAGTTTTAGCAGCAGTTGATTTAGAAAATGCATAGCAATTATGTGGTCAATTTTAGAACAAGTGTGATGTGGTGATGAGAAGAATGTATATTCTGTTGATTTGGGGTGGAGAGTTCTGTAGATGTCTATTAGGTCTGCTTGGTCCAGAGCTGAGTTCAAGTCCTAAATATCCTTGTTAATTTTCTGTCTCGTTGATCTGTCTAATATTGACAGTGGCGGGGAGGGGGTGGTTAAAGTCTCCCACTATTGTTGTGTTGGGGTCTAAGTCTCTTTGTAGGTCTCTAAGGACTTGCTTTCTGAATCTGGGTGCTTCTGTGTTGAGTGTATATATATTTAGGATATTTAGCTCTTCTTGTGGCATTGATTCCTTTACCATTATGTAAGGCCCTTCTTTGTCTTTTTTTCTTTGTTGGTTTAAAGTCTGTTTTACCAGAGACTAAGATTGCAATCCCTGCTTTTTTTTTTTTTTGCTTTCCATTTGCTTGGTAAACATTCCTCCATCCCTTCATTTTGAGCCTATGTGTGTCTTTGCACATTAGATGGATTTCCTGAATACAGCAAACTGATGGGTCTTGACTCTTTATCCAGTTTGCCAGTCTGTGTCTTTTAATTGGGGCATTTAGCCCGTTTACATTTAAGGTTAATATTGTTATGTGTGAATTTGGTCCTGTCATGATGCTAGCTGGTTATTTTGCATGTCAGTTGATGGAGTTTCTTCATAGTGTCAATGGTCTTTACAATTTGGTATGGTTTTTCAGTGGCTGGTACCGGTTTTTCCTTTTCATATTTAGTGCCTCCATCAGGAGCTCTTGTAAGGCAGGCCTGGTGGTGACAAAGTCTCTCAGGATTTGCTTGTCTGTAAAGGATTTTATTTCTCCTTCGCTTATAATGTTTAGTTTGGCTGGATATGAAATTCTGGGTTGAAAATTCTTTTCTTTAAGAATGCTGAATATTGGTTCCCACTCTCTTCTGGCTTGTAGGGTTTCAGCAGAGAGATTTGCTCTTAGTCTGATGGGCTTCCCTTTGTGGGTAACCCAACCTTTCTTTCTGGCTGCCCTTAACAATTTTTCCTTCTTTTCAACCTTGGTGAATCTGACGATTATGTGTCTTGGGGTTGCTCTTCTCCAGGAGTATCTTTGTGGTGTTCTCTGTATTTCCTGAATTTGAATGTTGACCTGTCTTGCTGGGCTGGGGAAGTTCTTCTGGATAATATCCTGAAAAGTGTTTTCCAACTTGGTTCCATTGTCCCTGTCACTTTGAGGTACACCAATCAAACGTACATTTGGTCTTTTCACATAGCCCATATTTCCTGGAGGCTTTGTTAATTACTTTTTATTCTTTTTTTTCTCTAATTTTGTCTTCACGCTTTATTTCATTAAGTTGATCTTCAATCTTTTATATCCTTTCTTCTGCTGGACTGATTCAACTATTCATACTTGTGTATGCTTCACAAAGTTCTCGTGCTGTGTTTTTCGGCTCCATCAGGTCATTTTTGTTCTTCTCGAAACTGGTTACTTTGGTTAGTAATTCCTCTAACCTTTTTTCAAGGTTCTTAGCTTCCTTGCATTGGGTCAGAACATGCTCCTTTAGCTTGAGGAGTTGGTTATAACCCACCTTCTGAAGCCTACTTCTGTTGATTCATCAAACTTATTCTCAGTCCAGTTTTGTTCCTTTGCTGGCAAGGAGTTGTGATCTTCTGGAGGAAAAGAAAAGAGGCTTTTGGAATTTTCAGGCTTTTTGTGCTGGTTTTTCCTGATCTTTATGGATTTATCTACCTTTGATCTTTGATGCTGGTGACCTTCGGATGGGGTTTTTGTGTGGACATCCTTTTTGTTGATGTTAATGCTATTCCTTTCTGTTTGTTAGTCAGGCCTCTCTGCTGGAGGTCTGCTGGAGTTTTCTGGAGGTCCACTCCAGACCCTGTTTGCCTGGGTATCATCGACAGAGGCTGCAGAACAACAAAGATTGCTGCCTGTTCTCCTCAGCAAATGCAAAAGAACAGAAATAATAACAAACAGTCTCTCAGACCACAGTGCAATCCAATTAGAACTCAGGATTAAGAAACTCATTCAAAACTGCACAACTGCATGGAAACTGAACAACCTGCTCCTGAATGACTAGTCAGTAACTAACTAAATTAAGGCAGAAATTAAGAAGATCTCTGAAACCAATGAGAACAAAGACACAATGTACCAGAATCACTGGGAAACAGCTAGAGCAGTGTTTAGAGGGAAATTTATAGCATGAAATACCCTAAGGAGAAAGCAAGAAAGATCTAAAATCAACACCCTAACGTCACAATTAAAAGAAGTACAGAAGCAAGAGCAAACAAATTCAAAAGCTAGCTGAAGATAAGAAATAACTACGATCAGAACAGAACTGAAGGAGACAGAGACACAAAAAACCCTCAAAAAAATCAACGAATCCAGGAGCTGGTTTTTTGAAAAGATTAACAAAATAGATAGAAAGCAAGCCAGACTCATAACGAAGAAAAGAGAGAAGAATAAAATAGACACAATAAAAAATGACAAAGGGGAGATCACCACTTATATCACAGAAATACAAACTACCATCAGAGAATACTATAAACACCTCTATGCAAATAAACTAGAAAATCTAGAAGAAATGTATAAATTCCTGGACATATACACCCTCCCAAGACTAAACCAGGAAGAAGTCAAATCCCTGAAAAGCCCAATAACAAGTTCTGAAATTGAGGGAATAATTAATAGCCTACCAACCAAAAAAAAAGTCCAGGACCAGATGGATTCACAGTCAAATTCTAGCAGAGGTACAAAGAGGAGCTGGTACCATTCCTTCTGAAAGTTTTCCAAATAATAGAAAAAGAGGGACTTCTCCCTAACTAATTTTATGAAACCAGCACCATCCTGATACCAAAACCTGGCAGATACACAACAACAACAAAAAATTTCAGGCCAATATCACTGACAAACATTGATGTGAAAATCCTCAATAAAATACTGGCAAACCAAATCCAGCAGCACATCAAAGAGCTTATCCACCACGATCAAGTCAGCTTCATCCCTAGGATGCAAGGCTGGTTAAACACACACAAATCAAGAAACGTAATCATCACACAAACAGAAGCAATGACAAAAACCACATGATTATTTCAATAGATGCTAAAAAGGCCTTTGATAAAATTCAACACCCTTCATGCTAAAAACTCTCAATAAACTAGGTATTGATGGAATGTATCTCAAAATAATAAGAGCTATTTATGACAAACACACAGCCAATATCATAATGAATGGGCAAAAGCTAGAAGTATTTCCTTCGAAAACCAGCACAAGACAAGAATGTGCTCTTTCACCACTCCTATTCAACATAGTATTGGAAGTTCTTGCCAGGGCAATCAGGCAAGAGAAACAAATAAAGGATATTCAAATAGGAAGAGAGGAAGTCAAATTGCCTCAGTTTGCATTTGACATGACCATATATTTAGCAAACCCCATCATCTCAGCACAAAATCTCCTTAAGCTGATAAGCAACTTCAGCAAAGTGTCAGGACACAAAATCAATGTACAAAAATCACAAGCATTCCTATACACCAATAATAGACAGAGAGTCAATCATGAGTGAACTTCCATTCACAATTGCTACAAAGAGACTAAAATACCTAGGAATACAACTTACAAGGAATGTGAAGGACCTCTTCAAGGAGACCTACAAACCACTGCTCAAGGAAATAAGGACACAAACAATGGAAAAACATTCCATGTTCATGGATAGGAAGAATCAATAACATGAAAATGGCCATACTGCCCAAAGTTATTTATAGATTCAATGCTATCGTCATCAAGCTACCAACGACTTTCTTCACAGAATTAGAAAAAACTACTTTAAATTTCATATGGAAACAAAATGAGCTCGTGTAGTTAAGACAATCCTAAGCAAAAATAACAAAGCTGGAGGCATTATGCTACCTGACTTCATACTACACTACAAGGCTACTATAACCAAAACAGCATGGTACTGGTACCACAACAGATATATAGACCAATGGAACAGAACAGAGTCTTCAGAAATAAAACTACACATCTATAATCATCTGATCTTTGACAAACCTGACAAAAACAAGCAATGGGAAAAGATTCCCTATTTATTAAATGGTGTTGTAAAAACTGGCTAGCCATATGCAGAAAACTGAAACTGGACCCCTTCTTTACACGTTATACAAAAATTAACTCAAGATAGATTAAAGACTTAAACGTAAGACCTAAAATCATAAAAACTCTAGAAGAAAAACCTAGGCAATACCATTCAGGACATACGCATGGGCAAAGACTTCATGACTAAAACACCAAAAGCAATGGCAACAAAGGCCAAAATTGACAAATGGGATCTAATTCATATAAAGAGCTTCTGCACAGCAAAAGAAACTATCATCAGTGTAAACAGGCAACCTACAGAATGGGAGAAAAATTTTGCAATCTATCTATCTGACAAAGGGCTAATATCTAGAATCTACAAGGAACTTAAAACAAAGTTACAAGACCAAAACAACCCCATCAAAAAGTGGACGAAGGATATGAACAAACACTTCTCAAAAGAAGACATTTATGTGGTCAAAAAACATATGAAAAAAAGCTCATCATCACTGGTCATTAGAGAAATGCAAATCAAAACCATAATGAGATACCATCTCACACCAGTTAGAATGGTGATCATTAAAAAGTCAGGAAATGGCAGGGTGCGGTGGCTTACACCTGTAATCCCAGCACTTTGGGAGGCCAAGGCAGGCGGATCCCAAGGTCAGGAGATCGAGACCATCCTGGCTAACACGGTGAAACCCCGTCTCTACTAAAAATGCAAAAAATTAGCCGGGCGTGGCGGCGGGCGCCTGTAGTCCCAGCTACTTGGGAGGCTGAGGCAGGAGAATGGCGTGAACCCGGGAGGCGGAGATTGCAGTGAGCCGAGATCGTGCCACTGCACTCCAGCCTGGGTGACTGAGCAAGACCCTGTCTCAAAAAAAAAAAATTAGGTAAACAACAGATGCTGGAGAGGATGTGGAGAAATAGGAATGCTTTCACACTGTTGGTGGGAGTGTAAATTAGTTCAACCATCGTGGAAGACAGTGTGGTGATTCCTCAAGGATCTAGAACCAGAAATACCATTTGACCCAGCAATCCCATTAATGGGTATATACCCAAAGGATTATAAATCATTCTACTCTAAAGACACATGCACACATAGGTTTTTTGCAGCACTATTCACAATAGCAAAGACTTGGAATCAACCCAAATGCCCATCAATGACAGGCTGGATAAAGAAAACATGACACATATACACCATGGAATATTATGCAACCATAAAAAAGGATGAGTTCATGTCCTTTCTAGGGACATGGATGAAGCTGGAAATTACCATTCTCAGCAGAGTAACACAGGAACAGGAAACCAAACACCACATGTTCTGATTCATATGTGGGAGTAGAACAATGAGAATACATGGACACAGGGCGGGGAACATCACACACCAGGGCCAGGGCCTGTCAGGGGGTTGGTGGTTAGTGGAGCGACAGCATTAGGAGAAACACCTAATATAGATGACAGGTTGATGGGGGAAGCAAACCACCATGACATGTGCATACCTATGTAACAAACCTGCAGGTTCTGCACATGTATCCCAGAATTTAAAGTATGTTTAAAAATGTAAAATTACAAAAATATAAAAAATAATAAAATGCATAGCAAGTGCATGAAGCAAAGAAGAACAGTAGAGAAAAAAATGGCAATGATATTGAGCAACAAATTTTCATTCTCACTAAGCATGCTGTAAGGCTGTATACCAAAGTTATGGATGGTGTTTACACTGTGCTTATTTTAAAATCACAAATAAAGTTGAAAATATGAGTGATTTATTGGTTTGGAGTTAAAAATGTAATGTAATCTGAGAGTCTCACATACATTCTTTCAAGGGTCCTAATAAAGAGGTCTGAAGAATACAAAAGAGAGGAGTTCACCCTCTGTTTTAAATGGTTGCAGTTGTGGAGGAAGCAAGTCACAAGTTTGATGTGAAATATATATGTGATTAGGCCTTTTGTCATACTCTCAAAAGTCATTTTTCCTAAACCATTTCCTTTTTTGGCCTTTGGCAAGGAAAGTATATATAACATTTCAGTAAAAATAGCTAACAGATATGCATCAGCAACAATTAATTACTGAGAGAATATAAATATGGTTTAACTATTTTACAGGTGTAATTGTGTGGGATAGGTAACAAGCTAATACAATGTTTTACACACTGATTTCTTTATCCCTAAAGCATTGACAAATATTTTACAGTACAGACAAGGACAAAGCATCAATTGTATGATAGGGAAATAATTACTCTAGTATGTATAACTTGTTACAAATACATTATATATCATTTCATTAAATTCTGAAGTATGAAAATAGCAACACAATATAATACTTATTTGCTTTCCATATTTAATAAGTATTTTCCTCTTATCTTCCATACCAAAGGAAGCATCAGGCTTTCATATGTCCTTGCCTAAAATGCTTTAGCAAGACAGATAGAGGAAACTATTGAAAACAAACCTCATTTTTGTATGCGTACGAAAGCCTGAGATTATTTATAAGCCTTTGCTTGGTGTCCCATTAGGGAAGTGCCTTACACTTTGGAATCCATTTGACTGTGAATTAATTCACCTAAAACAACCCATTATGCTTGCCAAGTTCCAGGTTATCAAAAACATGTTCTTGTTAAATATTTACAAAGTTTTTAAGCAAATTGTACAGCATGCGATGGTTTCAACCACCTTTGAATATTTTCGAAGTTTTAATTCAATTCAGTTTTAATTTTAATGTGATCCTTTCAAAATCCCAGGCCTTTGATTTAGCTAATTAGCTGGGGTTTTGAGGGATAGCTGAATTGTATGCCAGTGTATATTCACCTTTCAGACACTGAACATCTCATTTTTTTTCCAAAATACACAAAATGAACATCTGATCAAGTTAGTTACATTTCTGGATGGAGACTGAAAATGTGTTTAAGTTAGTAGCATTTCATGATTTATAAAAGCATTGACATCCAACCACTGGAAACACTTGAAAATCAAAACATACAACAAATGCATTCCCAAATATCATCAAACCAACGTCTAGAAAAACTCAGAAGTGTACTATATTTTGTCCACAGTGAAATTGGTGTCATAAAACCGCTGCAGATAAATTTTAAAAATTACAATTAAAATTAAACTACACTGAAACTCTAAACTGACCAACTGTAATTCAGGAGGAAGACTCAGAAGCTACTAAAATTACCCCATTCTATATAATTTGTTGTGAACTGTATAAATACTTAAAATATGTATTATGTAAGTAGGTAAATTTAATAATCATGCAACTTAACAAATTATCTTTTAGCTAGTTACATTTTATTATAAATTTTCACAAGATTTTTGGCCACACGTCATATTGGCAATTGCACCTGGCAGGTGGTATATCCTAGGAAGGAATATATTCACTTATTGCCTAGGGAGACTGGACATTGGGCAGGTTCCCGTTCTCTCAAGAAGATCATAGAAACTGAAAACTTGGCACTGACTTTCAAAGGAGCAATTAGCATCCCATGTGTAAACAGAAATACAGGACATTCTCTGGAGCTTTGACAGATTATAAGCACTCCAGGATCTCTGTAGGAATCTGAAAACGTGGTATGACTTTTTTAAAAGCTGAAGTTATTTACTGAAATGAATTTTCCCTGTACATCAAGTAAATTTCTCTAGGAAACCAACTTAATATGGATCTTAATATAATTTGTTTTATATTTTTTCAAACACTATAGACCAAAGTGGCATTTCCTCCACATCTAGTTCTATGACTGTAACTTATACTTTCCAAATGATTTTTGCAGATGAGAGGAACCTAACATGACAGGAATTCTAAGCGATAACTCATTAATACTTGACTAATTTGTCCTATATAAAAAGAGACTCTTGATGGAAAGCAATGTTGCATCTGATTACTTACAACTGTAGTTTTGTTAGTTTGAGTTTAATTTTATAAGCATATTCTAAATATTTTGTTGATTATTTTACTGTGTATTATGAACAGAGGCAAAATTGTGATATTTATATGCAAGAATTACTTTAATAAGTGCAAAAATAATGACCCATTACATGTTATAAAAGCCATGTTTGTTTTACTAATTTAATTTCTAGGGTTAATAAACTTTCACTACAGAAGCACTGTAAGGCAGTTTAATGACTAATAATTAGTAGCTTTGTTGACTACAACAACCTATGAGTAGATAGGGTAGCTATAACTCCTATGATGGGGGAGAGAGGCAAACTATAAAGGCACCAAGTCCTGGTCATAAGGTACAACTGGTGTACTTGTATACCAATTCCCTCAAATTTCAGTGATGTCTTGAGCCTCATATACATGTTTTAACTTGAACCAAGGTGTAGGTATTGTCAGAATTTCTGCACACTCTTCTTTTCGAAAAGACTTACTAGCATTCTATACAATTTGAAGTACATCTCTCCTAAGGAATACTGTATAGGCCTTTCGGGTCAGAGTGAAAGAATGGAGAAACAGGAAATTATTTCTATTCATTTTTTTTGTCCACGGTACTAAATGATTATCTGTAATTAACTGCATGATGTTGTTGGGCCACAATCATGATAAACCATTTTTCAATGACCCTAAGTTTCTTCATTTAGTCATAGTCTTTCTCGAGAAAATATACACATACTACACAGAGGATGCTGTACCCAACCTCTCTAAGTTTTGTAAGAGTGAATTTCATGAAAGCAGCATCCAGATTTTTTTGTTTGTTTGTTTGAGACAGGTTCTATGCTCTCTCACCCAGGCTGGAGGGCAGTGGCACAATCAGGGCTTACTGCAGCCTCTACCTTCCGGGCTGAAGTGATGTTTTTGCCTGAACCTCCCCAGTAGCTGGGACCACAGGCATGCACCAACACGCTCTGCCTAAATTTTTTGCATTTTTTTGTAGAGACATGGTCCTACTACATTGTCTATATTCTGGACTCAAGTGTCTGCACACCTTGGCCTTCCAAAGAGCTATTTGCAGGGTGAGCCAGTGCAGCTGGCCCAAGGTGCACCTGAGCCAGTTCACCTTGCTGGGTCTCATATCATATGACTTCAACTTCTTCTTGACAAGCAGGTAAGGTAGTATTTAATAAACACTTAAGATTAATTGAACCAAACACCTGTATACTTAGCATCTAGTACGGGCGAGGAATACTTACAGATTCACCAACTGAGTGTTTTGAGATATATTTTTTGCTACCTGATAGGTAAGAAATTGAATTTCAGTGTTCTGGCCCTCTCTTCACAGGCATTTGTCCTAAAGTTTTTGTTTGTTTGTTTAGCTTGCTAGGTTCCTTTGTTTTAGATTGCAATGTCTTAGCTGATGATATTTTTGTTTATGTTGGGGGTGGGTGCTGTTTCTTCTACTTCAGTGACAGTTGTTTCTTTATGACTCTTGAATTCTAAACTTTGTTTCCGTTTCCTTCTTTTCAACATCAAGATTCTAAGGGATGCCTCATTTGTTCCAACACACTATCCTCAGAAAAGAAAACTTTCTAGACCGTCACCTGTTTTGACACATTTTAGCTATTTCCCTACAAAAGTCTGGTCACCAATGCTATAATAATAAACAAAAAAGCTTCAATACTGTTTCAGTATTCTATTCAGAATGGGATACTGAAATGATTAGAAAAACAGTATAAACTTTAGAAGAGTAACATGGCAACAATTCATAGTGGCGGGGGGTGGGGGGAGCAGTATTGGCAAAATATTACTAAAATTTGTTGCTAAATATCTTAGAAAATAAAGCCAAAAAAGCATTTCCAAAAGTGTTGACCTCCCTGGTTTTGCTACCCTTATTAAACACATGTAAACAATGTATTACTGAAGTATTTCTAGCTAAGCAGATTTAGAAATGCCTCAGAAGAAAGTAAATATTCTGTAAGTTTCATGTTAGTCTGAGATACTATCTACCACTGGTAAGTTGTTGGTCTATACAGGATGCTGCTAAAACGTGTGTTGAGTGTTACAAGTTAAGAACCGAAAACATAACAAAACGTTACAAGGGCTAGCTACCAGAGTGTCATAATATATGGTTTCTAGCAACAAGAAATAAATGCATAAATTCCAAAAAATGACTGAGGCTGCACATGGTATATTGTGTTTAGTTTGAAACTTTTAATTATGTGTTAAGTATAAAGAAACCAGAGACAGTTTAGAAGAGACTGCCAATAATTAAAAAAAAAAATGAAGAGCTTATTAAAAGAAGATACACTATAAATATAAAAATTGATTAGCTGCTTTTCAAAGTCATAACTTAAAATAATATCTTAGTTTCAAAGAAATTGACATTAAAATCTGAATAATTTAGAGATAATATTTGTGGCATAAGAGATAATATTTTTTGGCTGAAGGATAATGAAGTAACTGAAATGGAAATAATAACATTACGGGATACATAGCAAGAAGGCTGTACATATCATAAAAGAGTCTTTAACTTTCCATTTTGTCATTTTAAAAATGCTTACATTTCTAAGACTATATTCATAATTATTGCACAGAAAACAATTGCTTTACAGGTACTTTCTGAGATATGAACTAAATGGCCAATTCTTAGATATAGTAAGATCAGCAACTACAATTAATTGCAACAAGGCAACTGGTTATTCTTCTAAACTTAGTTCCAATAATACCAACATTTTTCCATGTGACATTTACAAAGCATCACAAAAATAAGACAGCATGGAAACGTACCTACATGGAAACAAAATATTTAATGCACTTCCTGGAGCCATATACAAGTCTATAATAAGTTCTGTTAACATAAAAATGCCTGAATGAGAAAATACTCAAGTTGCAGGCACAAAGGAACATATTTCACGTAAGTTTTGATACCTGCAAAATACTGTTAGTTTTTTAAAAACAAAATTATATAATGCATTTCCATGACATTTTATTTTCAGTAGTTTTATCAAATGCAATATCCTCATTAGGCAGATGAAACAATTGAAACACATAGAAATAAATGTTTTCTTTTCTCTTCAATTCCTATATTTTTCTCCTTTTCATACTATTGAAATTGAACCAGGAATGCCCCAAAGCAAGTTAATTCTATTTTCATGTTGACGATAGAACAAAAATTTGTAGAAGCATTTGTATAAGTTCTTGCACATACAAGAGAGAGTTAAGGACATAGTGATGATTGTTTATAGATGGAAAATATATATTATCACCATAACATTTTATGCAAATGCATTGAAGATAAGTTTGCAGAGCAAGAACAATAATCAGCATAACTCTCAGAAAACTGTACACTGGTTTTGATGAGATTCCGCATACATTTTATTAACTTATTGTGTTGAGATTTTTTTAATTACATTCTGTCTCAAGCATTTTTATGGAGCTTTCCTTTATTTTTCAAAGCTTATTTGTAGAAGGAAAACACCATTACCACATTTATATAAAAATCAGAACTTCCTGCTTTCATTTACTTCTCTACATCTTGAACTTTACCCTATTTTAAAATTTTCCTTTGAACTCGGCTTCTTCAAATTTGCCTGTATTTCTTAAGACATCATATCTTTCATGTAAGGATTCTTTTTTTTTTTTTTTTTTTTTGAGACGGAGTCTCGCTCTGTCGCCCAGACTGGAGTGCAGTGGCCAAATCTCAGCTCAATGCAAGCTCCGCCTCCCGGGTTCACGCCATTCTCCTGCCTCAGCCTCCCGAGTAGCTGGGACTACAGGCGCCCGCCACCTCGCCCGGGTAGTTTCTTTTTGTACTTTTTTAGTAGAGACGGGGTTTCACCGTGTTCGCCAGGATGGTCTCGATCTCCTGACCTCGTGATTCGCCCGTCTCGGCCTCCCAAAGTGCTGGGATTACAGGCTTGAGCCACCGCGCCCGGCCCATGTAAGGTTTCTTAATGTTACCTTTTTAACAAAGCTAAAAATAGAATTTTTATGTCATTTTTAATTTAAAAATACCTTATAAAAATGTAATAATCTACTTTGCAACCAGTAAGTGAGTTCAGTGCACATGATAACTAAATTTTTTAAAGGTTATTTCAAATTGTATTTGAATTATAAAAACAAAAGATAAAATAGGACAAAATAACTTTTATCAAAACCATTTTCTGCTGACAGGTTTTCTAAGTTATTGATTATCAACATGGGTAATTTAGCATGCCCTACAGGGTTCATTTGGCAAGGTCTGCAGTTCAAGAGGGGAACTGGAGTTATTTGAATGTAGCGGGTGGTGGCCAGGAATGTTACTAACCATTCTACGATACACAGGACAGACCCCCACAACGAAGAGTCGTCCAGTCCAAAATGTTAACAGTGCTGAATTTCCCTGCTTCCAAGTAGTCTTGAGATTAGTCAGTATCTAGAAAACATAAATTAGGAGGTTTACTGCACCTATTTGTTCTCCTCATTCAATTCCCACTTAGAAGTGAGAACATGCAGTGTTTGGTTTTGTGTTCCTCTGTTAGTATGCTGAGGATAATGGCTTCCAGCTTATCCATGTTCTTGCAAAGGACAGATCTCACTCCTTTTTATGGCTGCATAGTATTCCATTGTGTATATGTACCACATTTTCTTCATTTAGCCTACCATTAATGGACATTTGAATTGATTCCATGTCTTTGCCCTTGTGAATAGTGCTGCAATGAACATATGCACACATGCATCTTTATAATAGAATGATTTATATTATTTTGGGTATATACTCAGTAATGGTATTGCTGGGTCAAATGGTATTTCTGGGACTAGCTCTTTGAGGCATTGCCACACTGTCTTCCACAATTGTTGAACTAATTTACACTCCCACCAACAGTGTAAAAAGGTTCCTATTTCTCCACAGCCTCACTAGCATCTGTTGTTTACCGACTTTTTAATAATTACCATCTGACTGGCATGAGATGGTATCTCATTGTGGTTTTGATTTGCATTTCTCTAATGATCAGTGATGTTGAGCTTTTTTTCATGTTTGTTGGCACAGCTTTACCTATGTAAGAAACCTGCACATCCTGCACATGTATCTCAGAACTTAAAATAAAATAAAATAAAATTTTCTAAGAAAGAAAATGTAAATTAGGAAATAAATTGATTTGTTTTCTTTTCAAGCTGAGAAAATTTCAGGTGTGATAACTAAATAATCAACACTTTCCTGAACAGAATTTGCCTGTTTTGCTCTCCACTGATCAATTATATTTTAATACTTTTGTCAAAGACATAAAACATATCTAAATCAATTTTAAAAGCTCTTATTAATATGATATAAACTGAATTCACTTTTTACAATTTTCCAGGTTCTCATATGCAAAATTACACATACACATGCATACACACATACTAAGACAAAATACTACCTAACATGTGTATAACCCCTGAAAATTTACTAAATTATTTAAGTGTCCTCATTATGCCTATGAATTCAGTTACCTCCAATGTGCTGATTATTTTCCAAATTGCCTCTAATGATAATCTTTCTTCTTTATCTTTAGAAGTACTCAAGGACTATTGGTGCTTTCTCATAGACACTCTTAGTACACTGTCCAGTGTAAAGTGAATTACACAGTAAACGCTATTGACAAGACCATAAATAGCATGAGATTATGAATAAGTGTGCCTAATTCATCAATGTATCCAAATACCTTGCATAATACTCACCATATATAGCTTACTCTCAATCAATATTCATTAAATGAATAAATGAATTAAATGGAAAGCATGTTGATTCATTTTTAATTCCATACAATATCTCTGCTTTTTTGAGACTAATGAAACTAGAGAAGCCAAAAGATATAAAGTACTTATATTTTGTATACTTTGGAAAGCAGGAAATATTTAAGGTGGAAAATAGTTGAAGTAGTTGGCCATGTGTGTTGACGTTACTTTAACTGTTGAGTCACACAATGTAAAAGTAGAGTAGCAAAGTTAATAAAATGACAAGTAGATTATAGCACAACAACCTGTGATAAACAGTGAGAGACTGAAGGAGAACCTATTGACTTCTTACGTTGTAAACTGCTGAGATAGCATCCTTTGTTAGAACATTTCTTTGACTTTAGAAAAAAAAATATTTCAATCTCTCACAGTATATGTGTGCTTTTTTGAGGGAAAAAAAACCATATTATTTTACATCTGTTTACTTAGTAAACGGAAACAGGTTCAAATCAGACTTACATGATGCACCAAAACTTAGATGCCACCAAAATCTATTCACAAAGTTAAGAACAAACATAAAAAGAACCTTCTATTTTTATTTACATCTTGCAATATTAACCATACTATGATACTAAGTAATACTGATTATACTTAAAACTAACATAAAAAGAAGACTATATTTTATTACCATCAGAGTGAACAGGCAACCTACAGAATGGGAGAAAATTTTTGCAATCTACTCATCTGACAAAGGGCTAACATCCATAATCTATAAAGAACTCAAACAAATTTACAAGAAACAAACAACCAAACAACCCCATCAAAAAGTCGGCAAAGGATATGAACAGACACTTCTCAAAAGAAGACATTTATGCAGCCAACAGACACATGAAAAAACGCTCATCATCACTGGCCATCAGAGAAATGCAAATCAAAACCACAATGAGATACCATCTCACACCAGTTAGAATGGCGATCATTAAAAAGTCAGGAAACAACAGGTGCTGGAGAGGATGTGGAGAAATAGGAACACTTTTACACTGTTGGTGGGACTGTAAACTAGTTCAACCATTGTGGAAGACAGTGTGGCGATTCCTCAAGGATCTAGAACTAGAAATACAATTTAACCCCAGTCATCCCATTGCTGGGTATATACCCAAAGGATTACAAATCATGCTGCTATAAAGATACATGCACACGTATGTTTATTGCTGTACTATTCACAATAGCAAAGACTTGGAACCAACCCAAATGTCCATCAATGATAGACTGGATTAAGAAAACGTGGCACATATACACCATGGAACACTATGCAGCCATAAGAAAGGATGAGTTCATGTCTTTTGTAGGGACATGGTTGCAGCTGGAAACCATCATTCTCAGCAAACTATCCCAAGAACAGAAAACCAACCACCACATGTTCTCACTCATACATGGGAATTGAACAATGAGAACACTTGGACACAGGGTGGGGAACATCACACACCAGGGCCTGTCATGGGGTGGGGGGAGGGGGGAGAGATACCATTAGGAGATATACCTAATGTAAATGACGAGTTAATGGGTGCAGCACACCAACATGGCACATGTATACATATGTAACAACCCTGTACATTGTGCATATGTACCCTAGAACTTAAAGTATTATAATAATAATAATAATAATAATAATAAAAGATCTTCACAAAAAAAAAAAAAAAGAAAGAAAGGCTTTCAGGCACTGCGTGCTGGGACTCATTCTACCTAGAACATAATAAAATATAATAAAATGCTAACCTCGAAGACAGAGGACATATCCCAGAAGGATTCTCTTCCTCCAGGACCTGACAGCACCCTCCACGTCTGATAAGGTAGAGGGTGGAAAAAAAAACAGAAAAGAATTCCGCATTCAGGTAAAAGTATTAATTAAATCAATAATAAAAACAAAATAAAAATTCCGTAATTTTGTATTGGAAATTATACTTTCATGTTCTTTCACACTTGGGGGTTATAATGAGGATGTGTTGGAGATGGCCTAGGCATGGAATTTATTCTTGTTTTAATTAGTTACTGGACTTATGACTTCATATTTGATAGGAATTAATTGTCATTTGAAAGCTACAGAGATATATAAAATGTGCAGTGTATATTTACTGTTCTTTTTAAGAATATATACTTATTTTTCAGACACTCAGGGAAACATATAGTAGATTCTTTCTAAAATTTTCTTTAAAACATGTTGTTCAATATTATCACATTTTCTCTTTAACAGTGGTAAATTAGAACAGAAGAGCTATGCTATTTGCAATATCTACTTTACAAATGTAGATTTTTAACCACTTTTTCTAACTACACAATACTTATTTCAGATTGTATTATATAATGTGATTTTAAAATTATCCTTATTTTCATTAAATGTTTTAGTTGAATTTTTTTGTGCTTGTGTATGTAAGAGGATAAAACTTATTTTATCAGGATTTATCTTTTGGAAATAACTTGTCTTGGTTTAGGAGAATAATTTTATATACCACTTGTAAGTACGGAGTGCATGTTTTAGAAAGAAATAGGCTGAAGAGAGATAAAAATCACTGTTAGTAGATTACCGAGAATCAAGACAAGGATAGACAATTAAGTGGAACTTGTATTAGGGATTTACCACCACAAATGGTTTTCATAATTACATGTAATAAAGTTTTAACTGTGAGTGCCCCCAACATTCTATTCACAATCCATTCTTACCAACACACAAGAAGATGCAGTAACTCCAAGAAACTAGAAAGGCAACACGTCCCTGCCCACAATTACAAATCATTTCACCTATTAAAATACCCATTTGCCAAATGTTATACAATCTTCACATTCATCAAGTTGCTCAGATTCATCAAGCAGTATATTAAAAAAAATAGCGTATACAGGTAGCCTGTTCTTTTCAGTACTTTAATTAAAATGTAATTCAGATTAGATTCCAGCTCTGCTCAAACTACTGGATGCTTCCCATTTCCATCTGAAGATATTCCAGTATCTTTACACAGAATATAAGATCCTGCACTGTCTTGGATATCTGCTCTTCTCTCAAACCTCATCTCACCATTCTGCCTCTTTCTCAATGGACTCCAAGCACAGAGGTACCTCCGCAATTAACAGCCTACCAGGATTTACACTTGTTCCTCCTGTCTGGGACAGTCATTTCAGATATTTCCATGAATACTTTCAAGGAGCACTTGAAAACTTGAATAACTGTAGGTTTGACAAGTTAATAAGTACTTTATTAAACTTATTTTGGAGTTTGGAAGTCTTCATTTAGACAACTACTTCAATTGCACTGATTCAGTCAAAGGTTTATTTCCTTTTCCAGGAGAGAGTGGATATTTTAAACCATCAATCTGTTTCCTTAGAAAGATACCCATTAGCATACAATTTGAAAAAATCCTCTGAAATATAGTTATTTAAAATGGAGAATTTAACAATTCTCTAGATGTATGATTTCATTTCCTGCAGTCAGATAGTATAAAAGGGTGTTCTAAAAAGTAACAACACAAAATAAAAAGCTAAATGAAAATTCCAATGTAAATATCAACAGTAGTTACCAATTTTTGGAAGAAACATGCTCTGAACTTTCTCTAAGAGACTTTTTTTAAAAATTACTTCTTGGTAAAACCATATTTCCTATTCTTCTATCTTTAAATGCATATTAATTCCAGACTACTATATTAATACTGAAAATGTGATAGTTTTTCTTCTAAGGAGATTATTAATATTTGATTGCATACAAACATACATAGCTTTTCATATCTCACTTATTACATACTGTTTTATATCTCACTTATTATTTTTTGAAAAACAGTGGATAATTCAATTATATATTCAGCAACACTTTTGCAACAAGCAAACTGAAAAAAATATCTTTTGCTCATTTAAATATATTAGCTCATTCAAATGTATCAGGAATGCGAAAAGAGCTAAATTATTAGTGTTTCTTTATTTTATATATTCTTTAAAAAATAATGTGTTCATGCAAATACTTTGTTAGTCTTAAATTTCATTACCATTATATGCCAGAAACTGAATATATTTACTGATTTACTAAAAGAAAAACTACATTACTTCAAACTAATTTTGAGTAACCATGATGGCATAATATATACTCTATAAAAAAGGTTGACACAATGTAGAGATTTTAAAATTGTTTATTTTTGTTTTTAAATGTATGCATTTATTTAAATTGACAAATTTGCAGGTATTTATGTTATACAACATGATGTTTTGAAATGTATATACACTGTGGAATGGTTAATCTAGCTAATTAAGATATGCATTTACCTCATATAGTTATTATTTTTTTGGCGAGAACACAATATCCACTCTCAGCATTTTCCAAAAATATACTATACTGTCAGTGACTAATCACCATGCATTACATAAAGGGGTGTAATTCTCAGGTACAGTCTATGACAGCTGGACAACTGAGAAAGAAAAAATTAGTAATAAGCAACATTTTGTTTTAAGAAATTTTGAATACTGAATGTGCTGTCAATTTATCAATACTTAAAAATCAATAATTTAATTATTTTATTCAGTTACTTATCTGGAGTAACTAGATTACTAGAGTAGTAACCAGATTACTAGATTACTAGAGTAACTAGATTAGTCCTAATTTCCATTTATGTGTTTTGTAGATATTGTTATGACAAAAAATAATTGAGTGATAGATATAAATTTTCAGTAAATATGTTTTTGACCCAGATGCATACCTTTCAAGCTCTTACATCTTTTTATTGTGAAATTTTATTTTAAAAAGTGTATCATATATTCTTCTTTAACCATAAAGACATTCTTTGCTACGAAATATGGGGGTTTTATTGTAATTTGAATCACTGTAACTCTTGCTTAGATTCTGCTGTAATCAATAGGTCACAAATGGCTAGGAACTTGCACTTAGGTCAGATAGAATATAAGATTTTAATATTTCTACAAACAGCAACTATCGTCTTTTAGATGCTCAGGTCAAAATATGTGGTGGCATTTATCACTCCTCTCATATTTTACATCCAATTCAACAATAAATTTCTGTTGACACTACTTTCAAAACAAATGCAAAATCTTACCACTTACTATTATCTCTACCACTACTCCTTTGGTTCAGGATACTATTTTCTCTTACCTGGTCTATTTAAAATGTGAACTATGCAAAACACTTAACAACTAGCCTGCCTGAGCAATGATTTCTTGGAAAGTGCAATTATCATAATCAGCAAGTATGGTCACACTGGTAAATAGTAGTGACATAAAATGAAGGGAAGTAATTAAAGTTTAAGAGAAAGTGACAACTGGATTTGGGAGTGTATTCTCCATAGAGAGGAAGGAAGAGAGTTTGATGAAGAAGAACCAGGTCTTGGAATATTTGAATTCTAATAGATGTTGCTTAAAAGTAAATTGTAGTTAATACAGTTTTCCAATGAATTATATTGTATACTTTGAGCATAAGTCTGATGGAAAAAAGGTCCCTGCATGTATTTAACAAATTTATGAACAGCACCAAATAACCCCTATTGCTAAGCAATTGACTTTCAGTAGTAAATATACTAATCTTTCTTATGCATTAAAAATAGTACTGATATAGTTGTCAAAACTCTGACAATACAAATAGAAATAAATTATAGAAATGCATATAAGATATATCATTATTTCACTCATTCTTCACTCCATTTACTTTTTGTAAAACTCTCCTGGGTGCCAAGGTCCTGTTATACAGCAAATGTGATGTATGAAGTTAGCGCATATACAATGTAGGCGAAAATGTTTCCAGTTCTGCCTTTTAAAAAGTAGCAGTATCTTGAGGGAGACAGAAATGGTTTCACGTAATTTCAAAATTTTAGTAAATACCAAAATAGAACATAAAGAAGCTCAAAGTTCTGACAAGACAAAGTTAGTAACAGCCCAGAGAAATACGGCAGATGCCAACTAAGGGTAATATCTACTCTCAGTGTGGAAGGTACTCAGCGTGCAGGAAAATTTGATGTGAGGGGTATAGTAACTGTATCTGGTGAAGAAAATGTCAAAAGAATGTCAATAAAATTCTCACAGCTTTAATAGTATTTTAATGGAAATTTCAAAATAGGTATCAATATTTAAAAGCTAAAATAAATACTTGATTTAAACGTTCTTTTTTAATTCTTTTCCAGACTCTGTATTTTCTAGCCATTTACACTCAAAGGAGAAAGTAGGTAATAATATTTGCCTGTCTAATATTCACATGCTTATTTTAGAGTAGTATGTATTTAATTATTCATATTCACTTATACCCGAGACTAGTATTTACTAGGCAAAATTTCCTTTCTTCTTGAAAAATTTCATTTCTGTATATTCACCAAAGTTTTTATAAATAAAATAAACATTTCAGACTTATCCTCATGAGTAAATAATATTTTTTTCACTAGAAAAATTAGGATTTGCTTCTATAGATCACACTGAGTTTGGCAATAAAGTGCATTGCTACAGCTGCACTCACTTCAGTGAATTACTTTTTAATTACCAACAATTCTTTTCATTTGGCTTGGATGACCAGACTAGCATCTGGGACTTAAGGGAAAAAAAATGGCTTCTCCAAACAACAAATTTTCTTAGCTGTACAAGTCCTTTTTTGTAGTTATTCTTATATTTAACTCAGATTTTAGTGTTATTACTTTTTCTTTCAATACTACTAATTTTAGGCAAAATACCAACAAAAAACTAAGTTCTGGCAAAGCCTTGTAATTAAATCAGCAGTTTGAGATTTCTCCCCAATAGAATTTTCAAACTTCAATGCCAATTGGCACAACCTATTTTAGAAAAGTGTAAACCCAATTTTAGAGAAGAGTACTTTTCAGGTGAAATTATTTCTGTCATAGAGGTCTGGGTCACCTTTCAAGCTGTAACATTTCTACTTCCTTTAGTCTCTTCCAAAATTCTGGGAAACAAGTTCTCTAGATAATCTACTAGACTGGAAATAACTAAACTAGCCAGCCTGAATAAAGAAGACCTTCAAAACAGTGTTTTCCATCTGAGAATCAGGAAAAAGAGAGACAATCTCCCAGAGAGGTTTTAACATCTTTGGATACTCTGCTTATAGAAAAGTCTCACACAGAGTCTGTTGGTTAGTTCCCAAATCACACTCTGCTATAAGAGCTTTGCACTTCTCTGCTGTTCATAGAGGAGTCATTATGTTCAACCATTATGTTCAGCATCTGCCTGGGCTTCTCTCCCCTCTCTTATATATCTTCTGACTGTATTAAAAAAAATCTTTCTAAAAGAAACCACCCCATTCTCTTTAATATTTTCAAAATAATACATTTGATAAATCAAGTTCTAGCACAACATACAATATTTTCGTCATTTCAATTTAGAAGGCAAAACAGCATTTACTATTTCACAACCAGGTAGAGGTGTTTAACATTCAGGATTATTTACTGAATGGTGTCCTTCAGCCTCAAAAAAATTCTTGACAATGGAAGTTAAAAACTGTGTGTATTAGCAAAGATCTTAGTTCTTATAGATTCTGCATTCTAGAGGGAAGCATTCAAAGCCAACAGAAAGAGAAAGAACAGCTTTGGAGACATGTATAATCAGAAAAACAGAATTAGGTTAAGGTTTAGAGAGGACATTCCAGAAAAGTCACCAAGAAGAAACTTCTGGTGTATTCAAAGAAACTGAAAGAATGCAAATATGGCAGAAGCCGAGGGAAGGTAAAATGTTACACTACCAGAGAAACAGCTGGTGGCAAGTCATAATGGGCCTTGTAGGCAAAGGATAAGTATTTGGTTTTTCTTTTAAGGGCACTGGAATTCAATAATTCTATGAACTAGAATAAGAAAATGTAATTTTTATTAAAAAACATCAATGTATCTTCAGAGCAAGGATTGAAGAAGGTCATATAAATGCTAATATCAGTAGTCACCATAAGAAATGATATTGGATTGCATTAGATTGAACTGAATTAGGATGGAAGCAATAAATTTGAATAAAAGTAAATGGAAAATTGGGTGTTTTGTTTTGTTTGTTTGTTTTGCCTTTTGCTTTGAAAGTAAAGCTATCCAAATTATCTGATGGTTTATATGTAGAAGGATCAGTTAGGAGATATCCATATTGAATTCTAGTTTTGCCTTTAATAGTTGTCTGGATGATAGTCGTATTTACTGAGATGAAAAATGCTTAGGTGGGAGCACATTCAATTCAGGACAAGGTTCTGTTGTGAACACATTAATTCTAAGGTGGCTAATAGACTTGAAAATGAAAGTATTGACTAGTATTAGGAAATTTTGACTTGAATTCACAGGTGAGGCGAGACTAGAACATTTAAATTTGGGAGTAATTAATAAACGGATAACATTTAAGCTGTAAGATTGGATAAGTATATATATTTGAAACTATATTGTTCCATATAAACATATACAATTATGATATGTCAATTAAAATAAGAAAGCAAAAGGTTGCATGAGTTAATCTAGGATAAGTTGTAGAAAATAAGGGGCTAACAAGGCTCAAGCACAGTGCATTCTACAATGTAGGATCCAGCAAAGAAGGTTTAGAACTAATAGTCAATGAGATAGATGTGAACTTTTAGAAACAAAGAGAAGGAATGATTAAAGTAGAGAATAGTACAGAGAGTTAAATGCTGCTGCATTTATTTATATATTTATTTATATTTATTTATATATATTTATATATTTATTTATATATATATATATGTATGTGAAGTGGCTAATAGATCAGGCAAACAAAGTTGACAAGAGTAGTTTTAATGGAATAGGGAATAGGGCTGGTATTCAGATATGGTAGAATGAACACATAGAGAAAGTTTCAAAGATAACACTTTACAGATTTTGGGTGGTTTTATTCTGTTTTTATTTGTTTGTTTGTTTTTATAAGGAGAACATAGAAATAGAGATGGAAGGACCCAGAGAGAAACGTAGATATCAACACTTCTTACTGATGATTTCTGATAATATTTAAAATTAAAACATAACCTCAATTTTTCATATAAGAAAGTAACATTAATAGATATAAAAAACACTTTAGGAATAAGTATCCATTCTCTTCCAGAATAGTCCTATTATAATGAAACTCGATGATATTTATTAACCTTGACCTCAATTCAATATAGAAAGCTATGAACTAGACTTAAAATGTACGAACTATCATTCATACCCTTTGAAGACCTGCTTCTGTATATAGTACTGCACTTTATTAAATTCTCAAATTTAATGTTGTAACTTTTGCTATTCATGGAGAACACCAAAGTTTCAAGTGCAGATCTTTTCTTATCCTTAATTTCACAGGTTTTGATCCCAGTCAGCATCTTGCACCCAAATTCCATCTGAGCCAGTCTCTATTTTCAGAAGGCCCAGCCTGAGAAAAGAGTCTTGAAGATAATATTTATTCTGTAATGTCAACACTACAGCTTTCTTTTGCCTATGTGTTACTTTTAAAAGAAAATTAGAGTATAAATTATTATTCTTAAATGTATATCATTTCCTGCAGAGTTAAGTAAGCTGTTTTTGTTATATTTTCTTCTCAACAGCCCTAAGTATCATGCCTATTGAATGATGGTATTCCTGGCATAAATTCAAAAAGAATTTTCTTTACATTTATTTATATAAGCCATGATACATATTGACTTGTCTTATATTGAAAGTAGGTCTTTCCTATACAGTTTGTGATTCTATTTGAATTTTCTTACTGATGTTGTTTTATTATTGGGAGAATAAATAGGTTCTTTGCTTAATTTCTAATATTACTTACCTTTATTCTAGCTATTGCTTGAAACCATTCTTTTATATTGAAATCATTTGTTTTATTTTTCAGTATGGAAGATTTGCTTCATGTTAGGTCCATGTATTTGCCCCCTGGAATTTTCAAGTGCTGTGTATATATATGTGTGGACGTATGCGTACATATATGCACACGTCTTATTTATTTTCTCATACTCTCTATTATATCTTATACATTTTTTCCAAATTGACTCCCATACTACCCAGTCTATGGCATCCTTACTACTTCATATGGTTTGGCTGTGTCCCCTGCCCATATCTTATCTTGAATTGAGACTCCCACAATTCCCACGTGTCATGGGAGGAACCCAGTGGGAAGTGATTGAATTATGGGGGCTAGTCTTTCCTGTGCTGTTCTCATCATAGTGAATGAGTCTCACAAGATCTGATGGTTTTAAAAAGAGGACTTCCCCTGCACAAGCTCTTTTTGCCTGTTGCCATCCACGTAAGATGTGACTTGCTCCTCCTTGCCTTCTGCCATGAATGGGAGGCTTCCCCAGCCATGTAAAACTGTAAGTCCAATTAGACTTCCTTCTTTTGTAAATTGTCCACTCTTGGGTGTATCTTTATCAACAAGTGTGAAAGCGACTAATATGCTACTCTATTTCCCCTTTAAAAGCAAAGCAAAACAAACAAAACCCACCTCTCTCCTGGAATTTTAAATTTTCTTGCTTTAATCTGTGCTGAATTCTTATCAGGTTCCTACAAACCCTCATTGCTTCCTTCATTGGATACTTGTTTCCTTTACCCTTTACCTTATCTTGCTTCATTTGATCCCTCAGTTGTCTATGTATACTCCCTTTAATATATTTTAATATATTTTTAATAATAGGTATTCAAAGTTAAATTTCTAATTCCCTTCAGCTCTGAAAATGTATGTCTAATCAGCCTGTTCTCACTACTTGGTATGTAATTTGGTAGGAGAAAGAATTTGAAGTGAAAAAGCATATCTCCTTCAGTATTTGAAAACCAATCTCCACTGTCCTCTAGGATTTAGTAATATTAATGAGAAATCTAATACAGTAAGTCTTCACTTAATGTGATTGATAAGTTCTTGGAAACTCTGACTTTAAATGTAATATTATATAAGGACACCAGTTTTACCACAGGCTAACTGACATAAACAAGAGTTAACCTCATAGGGCATATTTCTGATCACAAAAGCATCACCAAAACACTCTCAATAAACAGTCAAAAGTACTTTTAATATTAAATATTTGAATAAATGTGAGCTATACATTCATTTAAGAGAAATTAATAGAAACTAGTAAGATAATTATGTACCAAATTTGTTGGTGACTCAATGAGTGATGGCAGTCATAGACGTGTGGGGGTAAAACAAGGGATATGTTTGGAAAGTGAGCATTGCTAGGAGCAGCTCCTCCCATTATACAGTTCAAAAACAATCACAACTATCCAAGGCTTGCTGAGCCTTGTCAGACCACATTTATTTATTTATGTATTTATTTAGGCAAATACATGCATGTTAATAAACAAATAACATTCTAGAGGTGGCTGCATGCAAACATTTAAAACTTCTGAGAGTTACAGCACACAAGGGAAATTATTTCTATGACTATTGGAAGGATAATATCAAGACTTTGGAGTATGCTCCTTACCCAGAATTCCCATAAACCAAGTGACCTAAAATCAAGTAGATCAAAGAATAAGCTAGATAAACAGTTTACTCACTTAAAGCAGTTTCTTTGTTAATTCCCTACAACTGAATCCCTATAATCTTCATTTGATGGATTTATCTACAGACCACAAGGGCCAGCAGCTGCACAGATACTTCTTTGTTTAGCCAATTCTATTATTTAGCATAACTTTCCCAAGGAAATTTAAAGCCTGCTGTGTAACTAAAACCTTTACATTAGAATCTGCTATATAGCTTATCATGAGGAATACCTTTCTTGATGTCCAATTGATTTAATAGTAAAGGAGGGGTTGTTGATTTCGTCTGTTAGGTACAGAATGCGTAGAGATGGTAGGGCAATCAGGATTAGAATGACTGCGGGTAAGATGGTTCAAGTGGTCTCTATTTCTTGGGCGTCTGTAATGTTGGTATTGGTTAGCTTTGTTGTGAGTGTTGAGGATAGAGCGTATAAGACTAGAAAGCTAATTAAAGAGATAGTCATAAATGCATAGTCGTGGAAGGTGATTAATTCTTCTATAACAGGAGATGTAGCATCTTGTAGACCTAGTTGAACTGGGTGGGCCATGTAAGATATAATCATTGCTTATTTTACTCCAAACCATGGAAAAAGGACCTAACAGATGATGCCCTTCTAGAAAAGTGAAGGCCTCCTGGCAATGTTCTCTTTAACCCATGATGTAGACCACATCATTTATTGTCATGAATTTGTATGATTATTGCCTATAAATTTTTGTTTTACAAAGATTGGAATTTATTCATTCACACATTTCTAATCTGCTTATTTCATTTTAGGGTTGCAGGTGGTTGGAGGCAATCCAGGTAGCTCAGAGCACCAGGTGGGAACCAGCCTGGACAGAAATAATGTAAATACACCAACTCGCCTAACAGGCACAACTTTGAGATGTGGGAGGAAACCAGACACCCAGAGAAAACCCACACAGACATAAGAGAATGTGCCAACTCCACAGAGGCAGTGGCCCCAGCCAGAAATAATTTTCTTTTCTCATGAAAGGTATAACAAAACTACTTTATTTGACAACCTGCTTAACTTTGTAGATTACCTATTTTCTCTATAAAACTCAAAACTTCTACAGGTTTATTTGTTGTTCTGGTTGTTCACAATGATTTTTATAGGTATTGGTATAGGTTATTATATTTATCCCATTTGGCAATTCTAATATAAAGATTGCTTTTTTATGGTCTTTTAAAAAATTTCTTTTGAAAAATGTTTCCATTTTTTGGTTTTTCATTTTTACTTTGAAAAATATGTTCTCGTCAAGATATTGAACCAATGGTGGAGTCTTCATCTTATATTCATTTTGGCACATAGTAAGGACTTGATATTTTGAATCAATATCTTCATCTTTCTGTTATTTTATAAGCAATTTCCTCGATGTTATTTAGCCCTTCTATTGAATTTTTTTTTAAAATTTTCTGATGAGCAAAGAAAATCTAGCCACTTCATTTTTTAAAATAATTGATTTAATCCTCAGAAACTCTTAAGGAATAGATAAGGAGGGAAATCAACGGTGTAGAATGTAAAGCAGAAATTCTCAGTTTTAGGACAGCTACCTTTAAATGTTCAGTTACTTTAATGGTTAATTCTATTATTGGCTGATTCTATTTCTTTCTCTTTCTCATTCTCTTTCACTTTCTCTTTCTCTTAGCCCAGATGGTGTGTGAGCACAGGGGTGCGTAGGAAATAAGCTTGAATGATCTCATACCAGCCATGAGAAGAGTCTGTAGAGCAGCATGTGTGCTCTGGCCCCACATTGTTTTCCACTGTGGTAGGGGTGGGGATAGATATGACTAGTCTGTTCCCCAAGGATGGTATCTGGCAACAATATTTGTGGTTGATGACCTCCTTGTTTCTTATTCTAGTATGGCCAGAGCCTACCTAGATCCCACAAACTATCTTATTTTTACACCGTGCTGTGTGTGCTCTCCTGTGGGATGACTGTGCTTCTTAAGATGACTCTGTATTGCTGCTGTAATGAAGTACCACAAGCTTACTGGCTTACTACAATAAACAATTATGATTTTACAAATCTTGGGTTCTAAAGCAAAGTTTAAACTTAACAGTGTTGTGTGGGCTATGTCCCTTCTGGGGGCTCTACGGGAGAACTGGTTCCCTTGCCTTTTCCAGTTAAAAGTTCCTTGCATTCTTTGATTTGTGGCCAGCAGGAGTGTATTATCTTACAGTCTCTCTCTGTCTCTCTCTCTGCCCTGTTTCTGTTGTCCTACTTTTTTTTCTGACTCTGACTTACCCTTTTCTAATCAAGACTCCTGTGATTACACTGGCCCCCAACTAGGTAATGCAGGATAATTTCCACGCCTCAGGAACCTTAACTTAATCACAGCCCCGAATTCCCTTTGCCATGCCATGTGGTACAGACTCACAAATTCCAGGCAATGAGTATCCTTGGAGAAAGTTGGGGAGCACATTTTCTATTTACCATTTACCATGGTCTTTGAGCTACTGGTAACCTTGCCGCACCAATAATGACTACTTCATCAGTTTTGCCAGGCAAAATTAGCAGTCACATGTCATATACCTCTATGGGGTACTGGAAACTGAAGCCATAAGCTTGGATGGCTCAATTTCTGTCCTGTTATCATTTATTATCATATTCATTTTGTTCCATTTACTCAATGATTGCATGTATCGTCTCCTGGAAAAATATACTCTGAGTATCTAAACTGGGATCATGAATCAGATACAATCTTATTTCCTTTTAAATTACTTTATTTTATATTTTTAGAGACATGGTTTTGCTCTGTCACCTAGGCTGGAGTGCAGTGCAATCATAGATCACTGCAGATTCGAGCTTCTGGGCTCAAGCGATCCTCCTACCTCAGCCTCCCAGGTAGCTAGGACCATACGCCACCAAACCAGACTAATTTTTTAAATTTCTCTTTTGTAGAGACAGGATGTAGCTATGTTGCTCAGGCTGGTCTCAAACTCCTAGCCTCAAGCTATCCTCCCGCGTTGGACTCCCAAAGTGCTGGGATAACAGGCATGAGCCACCACACCCAGCCTACAATCTGATTTTGATTGTCCCTTCGCTACATCTAGAAGCCTGTTGCTTCCTACTCTAGGTGAAGGAATTATACAAGAACAAATGCATATTTCTAACAATTTGATTCCAGTTGCTCCCCACCCCAAAACCCAGGCTATTCCTTTCCTTATTTTTGTTTCATTTTCTCAAGATGGCCGTCTTTTATGTAATAACTTCTTTTGCCAGTGAGTTTGTGATCAGCTTTTTGGATGCATATCACTTAGTATTGTATAATCTCTCCTTTAAAGGACCTCAAATATTAATCCTGAGTTAATTGCCATTAATGTTTTTATGTATTTGCCAAAATTTCAAGATCAATTCTCATTTTATGTTACCCACACTGTGGAAATATCACAGCATTGGCAGTCATAGGATTTGTGTTCAGAGTCTACTTTCAAATGTGTTATCTGACATTGGGAAAATCAATACATTTTTAGGGCTTTGTTTTTCTTTGGTATCAAATGAGGTTATCTAACTAAATATTATTTGAGATGCAAAGTTTTGATTCTCTGATCCTGAGAAATCCACTATATGTTTATTTGTAGCTAGATGTATGGAACTACTCATATTATGAACAAATTGTGAGTAACCTTGGGGTATGTCAAAGAGAACCAGAGCTGAACACTAAAGTGATACTGATAGATTTTTTTAGAAACTATTGCAATAGGGGAAAATAGACTTCAGTATTTAACTGAGTTAAATCTCAATATAGCAAGGGCAAAAAGGAATTTATAGCCAACGGGAGGGAGGCAATGGATAGAAAATTACCAAGAATAAATATTAAGGGGATTCTTGATAAACTGACTTAAGCAGGATTCTTGCTACAACTGGGCTATGTAGGCTTGAGGTCAAGGGCCAAGGACAAGACCTAGTCCAAGAAAGGGCTCAGAGGAACCTGTGGAAAGTTCAGTCCCAGAGTCTTACTAACAACACCCACCAATGCTGTGCCTGGGAGAGAATGAAACAGTGTATTGGTAAAAAGTTATATTAGGAACCAAATATAAATATGTAGCAGTACAATGTTTCTCAAATTGTCTTGGTTACAAACAGCAGAGAAACTTAGTAAATATGAGTGCTTGGCCTCCTATGAGAAATTAGCTTATGGCTAGAATTAAGAACTATTAATATTTGTGTAGATTATCATCAACATATTTTTAGCTTGTTTTAAATTACTTTGCCCTCTTGCTTACAATGGCAACATATGCTTTTCTTTGCTGGGGGAGGGTAGAGAACATTAAAATAATATAAAATATAGAATATACAATTATCATTACCTTAATCTTATATCCCAATCCAGAAAATATTGCCTTTAGGGCATTCTGGTGATGAAGAGCACGTTTGAAAGAGAAATTGCCAAGAGCATATAAAACTAACAGCATAGGGATTATACCCATAGATAAAAGGAATTCCCATATTTTTTTGCTAATCTTGGGTCCTAAGTTGCTCAAAAGGTTCATTGTGGAAATCTGAAATTAAAGTTTTAAAAAGCATGTGATGATTATTTTATGTGTCTCTACCAATTATAGTTTAAGTTATGACATCTCTGTGCATGGAAATAGCGTCCCTACCTTCTATGGATCATTGAACAGGTTCTAGAAATGAACATAGAACTGTTTCTTATTCATGTGTTTGGAAAAAAAAACTATCTGCATTGTCACGGTATACTTCTTTTTATTTTTTATTTAGTTTTTTTTTGAGAGGGAGTCTCGCTCTGCGGCCCAGGCTGGAGTGCAGTGGCGCAATCTCGGCTCACTGCAAGCTCCGCCTCTTGAGTTCACGCCATTCTCCTGCTTCAGCCTCCCAAGTAGCTGGGACTACAGGCACCCGCCACCATGCCTGGCCAAGTTTCTGTATTTTTAGTGGAGATGGGGTTTCACCATGTTAGCCAAGATGGTCTCGATCTCCTGACCTGGTGATCTGCCCGCCTCGGCCTACCAAAGTGCTGAAATTACAAGCATGAGTCACCAAGCCCGGCTGTCATAGGGTATACTTCTAATGTGCTTAGAGCTAACTTTGGGATGTGATAATTCTTCCTAAGACTTAACTATAATAAAAGTACATACATGTGGTACCTAAAGCCATCACAAAAGCTTAAAAAGAAACAATTCATACCATTAATTTTGGGCTATAATTTTAGTGAGAACTAATGTATTCCTAATGATTCCTAAAATTGCATATTTTATACTTGACTATTAATGATGTATTATTTATATTTAGATATTCTGAATTACAAATTAAAAGCATGATTTGCTAGCATTTTTTTACAATATTGTGTTGTGTGAGTGTAATAAGCTATGACATGCTTGTGTGATGTAGATCCAGTTTCATGTCAATTATATGAAAACTAAAACTGTTTCCAAGCCAAATGATCGCCTTTGAGTTCAAGCTCTCAAACTGTGAATACCCTGGGTGGTTTCTTGGCATGCAGATTTCTTCCACCTGTTCTTAGATGAAACATAAATGTGAACCATAGGAGATGTGATTTTCAGTGCTAAATAGAAACCATTTACTTTATAATTTTGCAATGGAAAACTACCAGTATGGCCAATTAGGTGTTGAATACTTCAAATATTTTTCTCTACCAACATGAGATTTTTGCCTAGAAAATGTCTTCACCAAAACAAACAAGAAAACAAATCAGTTGTTTAATTGGCATAATCAAGTTAGACATATACAATAGAAAAAGTGAGGCAATAACATAGAAAATTCAGGTTAAATAAGATTCTATTGAGTATAGTGTTTAATCTTGTTGAGTTTTATTAAAGTTTAATTTGAATGATTGGAATCTTTTGATATGCATTTCACTTAATCTACAGAAGCATCTTTAAGGAAATAGTCAAGTAGATCCACGGTAATCTGAAGGAGTTCCTTTACCTTTCTCTCGTATATTATTTATAAGCAAAGATAATAATAAGAAGTGGTAGAATGAATTGTATCCCCCCTTAAATTGTTAATGTAAAAATCAGAACATTCAGTGCTGAGTGCTTTGAATTGTCCTCATTCCTTTAATAAGCGTAATGAGAGAATTGCCTTGTTGGTAGAATTGCTTGGACCAAGGGTGGTACCTGACTCAACTGGACTCAGAACTGTTAAGCACATTAATATCAAAAGTAATACTTTTCACTGGGAAAAGAAACTAAAAATAAAACTTGGAGTTTTTGGTATCTCTCTTAGCCTGGGCATAAATCATACCTCAACAAAGGAAAAGCAGAAACTGATTCAACAGAAAAAATATATATATTCGGGAAAGAGTCCTTGGGAGCACACAGGTCATGGTTTCTCAGATGCATTGGTCCCCTTTCTCTTGTTAAAATGTTCTTTGGAGTGTAGGATTTGTATATGTCCATACTTTTTTTTTTTTTTTTTGACAGTCTCGCCTCTGTCACCCACGCTGGAGTACAATGGCGCAATCTCGGCTCACTGCAACCTCTGTCTCCCGGGTTCATGTGATTCAGCCTCCTGAGTAGCTGGGATTAAAGGTGCCTCAGCCTCCTGAGTAGCTGGGATTAAAGGTGCGTGCTACCATGCCTGGCTAATTTTTGTATTTTTAGTAGAGACGGGGTTTCACCACATTGGTCAGGCTGGTCTCAAACTCCTGACCTCATGATCCACCTGCCTCGGCTTCCCAAAGTGCTGAGATTACAGGTGTGAGCCACCGCGCCTGGCCTACGTCCATGATTTCTTAAGCTACCTTAAAGATTTCTATCAATTGAAATCAAGAGTACTAATACAATTAGCTTAAGATTAAACAAGACTTGGTTCCCTTTGTTTTAATAAGAAATTATCTTTAGATTTGAAATGCACGTCTTATCAAAACTAAGCATGTACCTGAATAATAAATAAACCTCATTATATTTACATTTGAAAATATTAATATTCTTAACAAATAAAGATACATCTTTAGGAACCAAATTGGCAAAGTAAAAGAACAGGCAACACCAGACCATTATGAGGCTACAGAACTACTAAAAAGAACAAAAAAAAGCATAATTACATGAAAATATTACAGTTTTTTCAGTTTGGATGTGATAAAGATAATATGTCCAAATATCTGGTAAAAAACCAAAAAAACTGTGATTAGCAGCATTACCACTGGGAATGGGTGGAAACATGAGTGAATCATTTTTTAAGATAAGCATTTTAGTCATTAATTGCAAGAGTTTGGAAATATTTATTCTGAAAGCCCTTTTAAATAAAATGAACTGCTCAACCATATATTCTTTTGAGGATGGAGTGAAAGAAGTAAGTAGACTCAGCTATTACTACTGGTAATGAAGACAGTATGGCACGGGTACTCTCGCAAAATTGTAATCAACTTCCTTGTGCATTTTTAGAACACTTCATCATGGTTTAGTTGACATGATAATCAATTGTCATATTGAAAACACTACACAACGACCTAACTAAATTCTGGAATAAATTTGTAAACACAGTAATAGGTTTTGTGGGTTTTCCTACACATCCAATGAACTTCTTTATTTTTTCTAATAATGGAATCCCATATTTACTTTAAGTTACTATTGCTCCCTAATTGTTTCCATGTTTTTTTTGAAGCAAAGTCAATTTGACCTGTAACTCCAGAGACAGGGATATGGCCCGGTGTTGATAACTCAAATTAACTGACCATGAAAGAGGTCATGTAACCCAATCAGAGCCTTTGAGACACCGTCTCTGGATTTTCCTCGGTCTATGCATAGAGGGTGGCTCCACTTTTTACATAAGCTTGGAGTCTGGAGGCCATGAGTTGGAACTATGTTGGTATGACAGCCTGTGGATACTGCACGGTAATGCCCTGTCTGAATGAAATGACTGCAATAAAACCAAACAGTGGGGCCTAGGGTCACATTGTAGCACCTAGATTCAGCTTCACTAAACTCTGGCTTTTGAGCAGCATAACTTCCAAGTTCCATTTTACTTAAATAAATTTATATTGGCTTTTCCTTGACTTGAAACTCAAAAAAGAATTAATTGGAAACTTGAGATTCTGAAAACAATGTGGAATCTAGGGAATAAATACGTAGAATTATGAGCTATAACTACCATTTGGAGCACTGACATCTCTCGCAACTCTCTCTCTCTCTCTCTCTCTGTCTCTCTCTCTCTCTTTTGTCAATTCTTGCTCCCAAAGGTCAGACCTGTGATTTGTGTGTAAAACCTCCAGCTTCCTCAATGGAACTGGTTATATGACCCAAGCTGTTCCAAACATATTCAGATTAAGGAAAAAGCATATAATATTGGGAGATTTTGGATTATCTTCTGTTTGCAATATTGCTTAAGAAACATAAGCAACAATGAAGGAAATACATGGAACTGTGTGGTTATAAGAAGCTTATATCATCCTTTTTATATATATGTACACTAAAACAATTTGGTACTAAATATTTATTCTGTCCTATCAAATATTTTACCAACTTAAATGCAATTTCCACAACTTTTGTGAATATGTTGGAAGAAGCAGAAACCATAGGATGTGGAGAATCTGTTTTTTATTCCTACATGATGACACATAACCTCCAAGTTCATTTTCTCTATTTTCCTGCCTTTATTTCCTTCTTTTGTTTTATTTTTCTTAGACTCCTATCCCATGCTGGGTTTGATCTATGATCTTCTAGCAGCATCAGAGGGAGTTGGAACAAAAATAAAAATTTTATAGTGTAGTAATTAGAGTAACAGGTAGAGAGATCAGTAAATACATGGCTCAGTGCTAAATTCTTGCAGATGTTTCTGACTGAATTCTTGCCAGGAATTTGAAAGCAATGTATGACTGTTTCTGGGAGCTGCAGACAATCAACTCTCCCTTTCTGCACTTTTAAGTACAAGGTACTTACAAGCAACATAATGAAATAACTTACATCTCTCTAGTTTGTTCAGCCAGAGACAACATCTGAATCTTGATTTTTTTCAAATCTCCTTTATGAAACTTTTTCAAAAGCACCATTGTGTTACTGTTGTAAACAAAAGTTCTTTTAAATCATAATTATCTGAGTTTCAAACATCTGTTGATAATTAGTACTCTTATTCACACAAAATTATTTTTAGTCCAGAATCATCACAGTCATTTTTGATTGTGAGATTATCTAGGGACTTTGGCAGAATTATGGCTATCTTTGGACCTGTCCCCACTCTAATATCTCCCAGAGATATTAGAATCTGGAGAGTCTTGTAGCCATAATTTGAATAAGGCCTCCACACAATTCTTATATTCAGAAAATATTGTTAAACACTGATTTAGTCTTGACATAAATTTAAACCATATCGCTCTACTTATGCTGTACCTTCTACATCTAGTCAGTAATCAAACGCTCCTGTGTCTTTTGTTCCTCAATCTACTCCAAAGCCAACATCTTCCCCGATGTCCTTCACATAAATCCTTCTTCCTAAAATTGTACTCTTCCCCCATGACTTAGTTTGTGCTGATGTATCATAGCATAGACTGGGCAGCCTAAACAGCGAACTTTTATTTTTCTCAGTTTTGGAAACTGGGAAGTCCAAGGTCAAAGGGCTGGCAGATCCACTGTCTATTGAGTGTCCTCTTACTGCTGTGTCTCTTCACACAGAGAGAGAAGAAGCAAGCTCTGTCCTCTTTTTTTATATAAGGGTATTAATCCCTTCACAAGGGCTTACCTCTTATGGAGTAGTTACCTTCCAAGAGTCATTATCTCCGAATACCATAACATTGGGTATTAGAGTTTCAACACAGGAATTTTGGGGAACACGCATTTTTGTTTTCTTTATATATGATATGTAGTTAATTTTGTGATATTATGTTCTATTCATGTATGCTGCATAATATGAGATTAAATCAGTTTCTAACTTTTATATATTGACTTTTACTTCAGTTTTGCAGCAACTCACATTCTTTATTCTCCAAAGCAGTTTGGCTTCTGGTTTTGGAATAAGAGAAACCAACAGTAGCTAACTTAAGCAGAAAAGAAATTTATTGGAAGGATATCTAGCTGCTTAAAGAATCATCAGAAAGACCAGAGGGATAAAGTTGAGAAAATTAGCAGGAAAAAGGAAAGCTAGGCCATGTACACTTGACAAATAGCGTATCACAGAAGCAGACTTTTTTTTCCCCCCTTTTTCTGGGATTCTCCCAATGGACACACTTTACTGGCTACCAATATCACTTCTACTCTAACTTCCACACCACTGCCATTGGACATATTTTCTCAATTGGCCATTTACTTTTCAGCTATTTCCTTAATGTCCAAGTAGCAAATAGGAGCATTTAAATGGGTGATTATTGGTCATGCACTCATTTTCAACACTAGAGAAGATAAAAATAGATAATATTTGAACTCTTGTTCTCTCATAGTACAGGTAGAATAATTCAGAATCACATAATGGGAAATTAAAATAGGTAGTATCTTCACATGCTGATTAACTGTTGATTCTAATAATACACATGAGTAACTCTTCCAATACACAAATTTTCAAACTAAAAAATTGCCCCAACAAACATAAAACAACTATCTTCTGTTCAATGTAAAGTTCACACACATCTGACAAAGTGACCTAAAGGGAGGCAACCCACAACACTTTTACAAACAATGCTAAGGCCCACATATCTTGGTGTTGTCTGTTTTTTCTCTAGTTCTGACCTGTTGTTATCTAAATATTGTCTCATGTACATAATTAAATTGCAAAGCTAGCCACAATTGATACATTCAATATATGATTTGGGGAAAATAAGTAGTAAAGACTATACACACACACACACACACACACACACACACAGAGAGAGAGAGAGAGAGAGAGAGAGATAAAGGATCACAAATAATTTTAGAAAATAAATTTTCTCATTTTACAACTGAATTTTAGGGGGAATTCCTGACCTTTCTTCTCCATTAACTATACCGTCTTCCCTACGATTTCAATAAAGAGCTCAAGTGGTCAGGTTCTAAGTCTTCTCTTGTAATATAAACTTTCCTTTCCGAAAGACCTGTGTCCACGGTGGCCCTGCTTTTATACTGTTGCAATAGTCTTCCATTAACATTTACCATTAGTTTCCAAAAAAAATAGAGTCTGCCCAGAGAGAATTTGGACTCCCTTTGAACTCTCCTTGCTTCTAAACTTTGGAAATCACCCTAACCAAAATCAAAATTTCCATTTTCCCCCAAATGGTATCAGAAACTACAGAAGACAAGCTGCTGTTTCAGCTTTCAATTCAATGGAATCATGGAATAGGGGAAGTCTACCTGAGGTAGAAAAATCTCTAAATTGCACAAGATGATAGTCATGGAAATAGTAAGCAATTTTTTTTTTTTAATGGATACTTAAGGGTAGCCATGGGAAGTACCACCCCTTACTTCTGCTTATGGACTTCCAGACCCATGCAGAATTTATTCTGTACCTTACATTGTGTTGCTTATAACTGACGCCTGACTGGGGAAACTAGTGATCCCCATTGACTATTTCTTTTCTTATTTTGCTATATAATGAATTTCTCTGTCAGAAGCAATGCTTTACAAAAGACTAAAGTGGTTTGTCATCACTTACTAAGTGCATAGATAGTAGCACTAGCAGAGGCATAAAGAGGCAGAGAAAGAATTTTTAAAACACAAATGAGTAACTGAGTTATCACAAATTACTACCCTCTCCAAGGTAAAATGAATAAATAAAATCGAACCTTTTCAAGGTTATTCTAAGGATGTAATACAATATTAGGGGCTTCAGTCTTCTTACTTCTGCTAAGTTGATCACTTGGTGGCAGTAATCATTAAAATAGCTTTAATCAGCCAGGCGCGGTGGCTCACGCCTGTAATCCCAGCACTTTGGGAGGCCGAGGTGGGCGGATCATGAGGTCAGGAGATCGCGACCATCCTTGTTAACACAGTGAAACTCCGTCTCTAAAAAATAATTAGCCAGGGGTGGTGGCAGGTGCCTGTAGTCCCAGCTACTTGGGAAGCTGAGGCAGGAGAATGGTGTGAACCCCGGAGGCAGAGCTTGCAATGAGCAGAGACTGCGCCACTGCACTCTAGCCTGGGCAACAGAACGAGATTCCATCTCAAAAAATATATATATATATACCTTTAGTTATGGGAAGACTATGCCATTGATTTTATGCATAGCCTCCTATTTACAAAATAATCTCCTTATGAGGTCTTTGTGAAAGTACTTCAGTGGCAGATGAAGGAGACATACTTCCTTAGCTTAAGTAATCTTGCCGTGTTGATTATTAACATTTCTTCTGTCATAATTGCTTTTAGGTGAGCATTCACATATGACCCAAATATGTTTATAGATGGGACTATTATACAATATCTCTCTAAAAAAATCCTCCTCGTTGTTTAATATCTTTTACTTTCTTGACCACCCAACAAAATTGATTACTCGTGCCATGAATTGTAAGATACCCCTATCTCACACCATTTTTTTTCCAAGCAAAGTGGGCCAAACATACACTACTCTAAAAAATACCTCTGGCAAAACATTGCTTGCTCTCATGGCCTTCAGAACCGCTCCTGAGAAGACTATACTGCTATCACAGTTCATTTTTCATTATTTTACTGGTATATAAGGTAAACTCATCTATAAAATGTTATATTCTGTTTCAAATTATCAAGGAAATCTCCTTATAGAAAAATTGTTAATTGAGAAAGGGGAGGTTACAAAGTTGGATAATTATAGTGGGACATTAATGACTCAATCTATGATGTGCATCCAAAGTTATGTCAATTCAACAAAAATAATCCATAAAGAACATTAAGTATCATATAAAAATGTGGTAACCATTTGTATTAGTCCATTTGTGTTGCTATAAAAGAATATCTGAAGTTGAGTAATTTATAAAGAAAATGTGTTTATTTGGCTCATGGTTCTGCAGGCTGTATAAGAATCACAGCACACACATCTGCATCTGGTATCCACCTCAAACGGTTGCCACTCATGGTGGAAGGGGAAAGGATGCCAGCACGTAGAGAGATCACAAGGCAATAGAGGAGACAGGGACAGAGAAGTGCCAGGCTGTTTTTATCTACCAGTTCTTATGAGGACAGAGTGAGAACTCACTCACTATCTTGAGGACAGCACCAAACCATTTATGAGCGATCTGCCCCATAATCCAAACACCTCCCATTAGACCCTATATTCAATAATGGGGCTCAAATTTCAACATGAGCTTCAAATCAGTCAATGAAACCAAACCATAGTACCATTCAAGGTTTCAGCTGTCATACTCTTTCATGGCCTATCATCAATCTAAAATCTATGTCTGAAAATGATAATGGTTACATAAGAAAGGTGACAGTCTGGCTTCAAAACTAAGAAGTTTCTACTGTGCTTTCAAATTATGGGTTATTGTAGCCTCCATAGAACATTCTGAAATATCACAAATGTTTGAGTGATACTAGATTTTCTGTTTCAAAGAGTCAAGTGGCAGAAGAACTATTTGTCATGAAGGGTTAACTGGAGAAAATTTTCTTGCCTTGACATGAGTCTCATTTAATTTTGGCTGCCTTTCAGATCGCAAAGTAAACAGACTGAGCCAAATCTCTTGTTCTTGTTTTTGTTTTTTCCATTTTTGGTGGTGGTAAGCAAAAGGTAGAGAACTTTTTTTTTCATCATGTGCAGAAATCATATAAGCTTCCCTAAAATGAAAGTTTTACATGTTCTGTGGGATATGTCTTTGTTTCTGCCAAATGTATTACCATATTATTTAGATTGTTTATTAATTTGAAGTGAAGTCAGCATGATGCATACAGTGGGTCCATTGGAATGGGAAGACATTAAAGATCACTAAAAATAAGAAGCGATACCAAGTTTGAGAAATAATCTAGCCCAGGAAAAATACTGAATGTATGATCTACTAGGTAAAAGAAAACTGATTGTGATGTTCTATGTTTATTAGGATAAAGGCAAAAACGTTGCCATATCAATAGTGTTGAATAGGAAACGAACTGATTTGCTCTGAAACAAAACAAAAACTAAAACAAAAGCTGCAATCATTGGTCAATGTACTACTATTCTGCAAGACTTCTAAGCTTTCATTTCAGACCAAACAAGGACATGTAATTGCTTTTAATGGACTATTCTGATACTGAGAAGGAATTGCTATTATTTTAGGGTCCTCTCTTAAATATATATGTATACCACATAAATTAAATACATAAACATACCACACTTATATTTATGTATTATTTACATATTTATATATATACACATACACACACACACACACACACACACGCATACACATACATAATGTTTCATAATTGATATAAAGTCGTATTTCCTGCTTGGACACACATACTATATGCACTAGGAATCATATATGACAAGATGTAACTTTAGGACAGATGGAATACAATCAAAATAAATTTATATTGTTGACAGACTGAGGGTCTATTAGGAATACTTCATCTTTAAGAAAAATTAAAGTGACATAAATAAGTTGGTTTAAAAAAGTCAATGCATATATGCTTTCATATGCACTAAATGATTTGGAATAATATTGTATTGAGAAAAACTACTTTCAAACCAAGTGAAAATGCATCAGAGAAGAACAAGGTAGTGAGAAACTGTGAAATCAGAGTTTGGGCAAGGAGAGAAGACTAAATGGGATAAAATGGACATTCGGGATATTTTCTCTTGTAGAAGAATTTAATGATGTTGGACACAACAGCTGAGAGTTTGAGAAGCTGAACAAAGCTTTCTGCAGACTCATGGACCTAGAGGGACAAACTTGGACTTCAAAAACACCTGAAACATCCACAGGACTTGGAAAAGGGCCCACAAACAGCTACAATGAAGCAATAAAAGTGAACTAGAAAGAAACAAGATTTTCACCAAAACTGAAGACTATCTCAGATTATCTCAATTTCATAATTATGCCAGAAGCAAGATAAAGTTACAATCATTGTTTAATGTACTACCAGAAGAAGATAAATACTCTCTAAATGAAGATTACATAATACAGAGCCTCAAATTGTTTTCATAAAGTGTAGTATAATATGGCAAATGCTCGATCAAAAGGAGCATGAGGAATAAAATGTGAATGAAAGCCAACAGTAGCAACTGGAAAGAGACACTGACCTACAGAAGACACATATAATAGAGTTGTCAATCACAGACTAAGCAATGTATGTTTAAGAAGAATTTATTGACAATAAATGGCAGTATTGTCAGAAGACCAGAAATTATAATAAGTAAATGTGTAATATGTAACACTAAAAATTATAATAAATGAAATCAAGAACTCAGTGAATGCAGTAAGATGAAATTAGATGCCAGTGAAAAAGAATTATTAAACTAGAAGGTAAGCAAGAAAAAGAAATATTCAAATTGAAATACAGAGATACCTGTCAAAAATTGTGAAAAATCTGAGATTATACTCTGCTTACAAGTTAACAAATTAGTCTTCCAGAATGTCATCGATGCTACCAGAAAGCACAACATTTCTGGATCAGACAAATAACTTCGATAGCATGACAGCAGAATGAATGTCATGTTCATATCTAATCTGCCTCCCTCTATACACCCCACAAATTCCATGGGGATGAGGCTCACGTTGGGCCCAGGGAGATGCTGCACATACAACGTATTTGTTCCACAAAACTGAAGAACACCAAGCTTAGAAAATCTCCAGTCTCATAAGGAAGTTGTAAGCAAACCTACCTAACTTTTTCTCAGGAAGGATATGTTATCTTTATTTTTCTGAACAGAAAACAAATCTTGTCCCAGTGTGAGACACTATCTTTCAAGTTTATTTACTATGTAAATAAATCTCTTTGAAAATATAGTCTGAAACAAAATCTACTCCAAGCTATGTAGAAATACTATGGAGAATTGCTCACTAACAATACATATCTCTGTTTGCATCATCATGTTTTCTGAAAGATTTTTCAATGAATATGCTGATCCATCATCCACTTTGATTAATCTGGGATAAAGGACTTCATTCAATGAAGATACCATCAATAGAATTCTAAGCATCAGGCCAAGTGTCAATGCCACCCAATAGTATTTATAGTAATAGTACTATTTATAATAATCCCCAAATTGGAAATTGCTCAAATGACCATCAACAATAGAGACAATAATAAACTGGCTGGACCCGGTGGCTCATGCCTGTAATCCCAGCACTTTAGGAGGCCAAGGCCGGCGGATCACGAGGTCAGGAGTTTGAGACAAGCCTGGCCAACATAGTGAAACCCCCGTCTCTACTAAAAATACCAAAAAAATTTGCTAGGCATGGTGTCAGGCACCTGTAATCCAAGCTGCTTGGGAGGCTGAGGCAGGAGAATCCTTGAACCTGGGAGGCAGAGGTTGCAGTGACCCGAGATTGCGCCACTGAACTCCAGCCCAGGTGACAGTGCGAGATTCCGTCTTAAGCAAAGAAAAAGAAAAGAAAATATAATAAATTACGGTGTATTAACCACAGAATACTTCTGTACTTGTAAAAATTGCAACTTTATGAGCCAATGGAGAGGAACCTCATAAAATAGTTTTGAGACAGAAGAAAAAAGGCAGAAACCAAAGGACGCATCCTATATGGTTCAGTTTACACAAAATCCTGAAACACAATTGATGTGTTGAGTTATAAATTAGCATAGTTTGGTTAGTCAATGGGAGGAAGGACCAGGTGGGACACAGGCCCAGTATACTTCTTCTTAATCTGTATACTGGTAACAGAGAGTCGCTAGTATGCAAATATTTCATTGAGTTTTACATCTAGAATTCATGCATTTCCTTGAAGGTTCAAAACCCTGATCATGGTAACAAAGTGAAGAGACTCCATCTCTACCAAAAAAAAAAAAAAAAAAGAAAGAAAGAAAGAAAGAAAGAAAAGAAATCCTAAATAAAACTTAGAAAGTTATACACATTAAGAGAAAGAAAAATATTGACATTTGGTTTCATACCTTAGAATGAATAACTTATTTTCATTAAAAGACGGAAACAAATGCATGAAGAAGCAAGGCAAAGAGCTGTTTCCAACACATGTAATTGAAGAGAGGCTTATATCAAGAATTTAGCACAAATTCCTGCAAATTGATAATACAATGACAGACAACCTTATTTAAAAATTACACAGGTTCTTCAGAAAAATAGGATATAGAAACGTTCAAAGTGGTTAGTTTTCAAGGAAATGCAAACGAAAGGGGCCCTATCACCAACATTGGCAGGACTGTTATCAGCAGACTCTGTACAAACTAGACCAAGAGCTTGGCTTTACAAAGAAACATTATCCCCAGGGAAGGAATCAGCAGAAAAATATGTTCTTGTCGTGGGATTTGTCTGCAAAAGTTCTAAAGTTTTCACTGACATAACAGAGTTATTTATCCAAGCAAGCCTGAGTAATTGAAAAAAGAAAAAAAAAAACTTTTTATGGAGCAACAAGAGAATTATAGTAGACTTGGGAACGATCCAGAGAAGGTCCAGAACACTCCAAGCCCAACAAGGCGGGACTTTTATTGGAACACAATTTTCCAAAGAGGTGGAGGAGGTGGCACCATGGATGCGACCTGTGAATATCACTGCTATAGTGACCCTCTTTTATGATCACACTGGAATGGTAGCAAAATATTTTTACATGTAAATAGATATCAATCAAGTCATACTGACTATAATTCTGAGAAAATTCATGAGTTCTAATTCATTATGAAAATTCTTACTATTTCTTTGCTCCTAAGCTTTGCTTTCATTTAGCCAGCTGACTCTAATTTGAAAGGAGCCCTTGGGAAAATCCGCACCCCTCAGGATAAACCAGACTCACATTATGAAACATATTTCTTGCTTACTATGACGCTTTTCTGCAAAGGCCTTTGGCTGTTTAATGAACTAAGTCATGAAAACTGAATCACCCACAGTTTCTTAATCACCTTATTTGGACTTTCCTTCAGAAAAGCTGGTTAATTAATTTTGGAAAAGCAGCTGTTTATTTAAAACCAAATAAATTAACACTGTAAACCTTTTAGGAAAAGATTTTTCTTTTTTTTTTCTTTCTTATAAATGAAGCAAGAATTATTTTCTAGGATAAGTTTATCTCACGTCAATTTAAATATGCGACCTTAGTCTGTACTGAACCTAAACGACACCATTTCAAGTATATGATTTCATGAGGAGAAATATTTTTAAAATTCAAAGGACAAGAATGGTTAAGAGTTGAAAAAGATACTTCGGAAAACTGGGAGATGATATGATTCTAAAATCAGACATTCTAAATCAACTCATACAATTGGAAAGGGATCACAAAAAAATCACACTAAAAAATCATGTATTTGCAGGATTTTAACAAAATCATTTTAGAAACTGAAAGGGGGACCAATTTTATACAGGAATGAAAGCCCGGAAATCTGAGTTTGTAACAGAATGTTTTAGGGATGATTTCTGGCTTCCACTTTATATTTTTCCATAAGCCCAAACTGATGTGAAAATAACTCAGCCTAGGTTTACTCTGCGATTTATAACCTCTTCCCAGTGGAACACCACTCTTGTCCTGAATCTGAATTTCTTCTCCTCAGCTGTTGAACCCAATCTACTACTCTCTTAGTCTCCTTAAACAGATGACAATTTCTCTATCATGGGATTTCTGATTTCTAGTCCATCACGTACCTCAAGAGAGGTTTTTAGTCAGTTCCTAAGTCTCAGGACTTCCTCCAAAGGCAGAAAGTCAAGTGTGAATATTAAGCTAGAAAACAAAAGCCAGGTGTGAATATTAAGATAGAAAAGAAAACAAGTATCTGAACTTAAAATAGTTTAGAATCCAGTATATTTTTTCAATCCAGTATGTTTTTTCATTTGTATTTGAATACAAATCTCATTATACTATTGAAACTCATTTCTAGAAAACCAGTTTTGGAATATTTATACATTTTAATCAATATGAATGAAATAAACACTGAAATGAAGTTTCTGCCCATCTGAGCAAATTAATGTTGAGGTAACTGAATAAATAATGAATTAATATTGAAATGAGTTTTCTGCCAATTTAAGTAAAACCACAAGTCATTATAAATAATTCCAGCCATCCTGCACTAATCTCATAAACATGTCCAACTGACTAATTTAATGCTATCATTTATGCTCCCATCATTTCTAAAATGTTTAATTTTCATAGAAAATAAATTAAATGGCTCATTGAAATATCTATCTACCAGGTTAGAATAGGGTGACATATTTTTCTTCAGTTGAAAATGTAGAAATAAATGAAGACCACTCAAATTAGAATAAGTAAGGGCAATTCATGCAGAACTTGCCATGAGTGACAAAGAGCCAAGTACCATCACTTGCATGTGGCAGCAATTCAAAGGCAGGCAGGTAGGTGTAAAAGCTTTATAGAGAAAAAAGAGAAAAGTTTTAGTATGACCTGATAGGAGGCTGTTGGCAAGGGGAAGCTGTAGATGGACTTACTAGAAGTGGGGCACCCTGTCTGACTGGTTGGTGGCACAAACTTGGCTTTCTCTGCTTGGTCCAAAGTTGGAAATGGGAGTAAAAAGGGGAGAAAAAATAACAAAGCTGGCAGGTATCAATTTAGCCCTGACTATTTCAAGTGCTGCAGTGCTACAGAGCGTGAGGCTTGGCTTTCTGGTCTGCAGACTGTAGGACAAAATTCTATGGGTCAGAGTTTTATTTTTATATGTGGTCTGGCCACTCTCCTTGTCCATTTGCACTATACTAAAACTCAAGTTTTCTTCGATTAGATATTTTAATGCTACAAATATATGTGTCGCTTTTTGAGATATTTAATCCCCCATATATAGATAACACTTACTAATGTAGAGAAAGCTGTTGAATTTCCACACATAGTTGAAAATGTCATACAAAATTGTATTCATTTTAAAGTCCTTAAAATATAAGGAGAAATATATATCGTTTGTTTCAAATAGAACGAAATCATTTTTGACAGTGAATACACAGTCTTGGCAGATTTTTAAATAGAAACTTGATTTCTAGAGAAATTAACATCCGTGAGACTGCAGTATTCTCTCATTGCTTATAACACATATTGTTAATAAGCCTTCAGGAATCACCTTCAGTTCCCTCTCTGCCCAGTGCTAATGTTGGTGGCATTTTCCAAATTTAAAGGCACTCAGGCATAACTACTCAGAAAATACAGAGCAAACTATAAAATTCGTTTGGTATCAAAACAAATCTTCTGGGAAGTGGACTATGAAAGTTGTGCAGCTTCAATTCGGACTTACACACGGAATAACAGACAAGATCCTTCTAGAGGGTGGTGGATCCACAGAGCACAGAGAATAATAGTCAATGAAGGAGTTTTGTGAAAGAGCTTAATGAGAGTCTATCTCTGGTCTACGGTGGAGGGCTGGGGGATAGACTTTACCCATAGACTTTGGTAAAGGCCCTTTCCTGAGAAAGTTCCTCTCTATTCCTATTTTGCTTTGTGTTTTAGTCATTGACTTTTTCTGTGCTTTTCCAGCATCTATTAAAACGATCATATATTTTTCATCTTTATAAAATGAGTTGGAAAGTGTTCCTCCTCATTAGTTTTGAAAATTTTTTAGAATTGGTGTTCTGGAATTCTGTTTAAGGTAAAGCTTTTGAAAATGAATTCAATCTTTTAATAGATACAGGACTAGTTAATTTTTTACTTTGCATCTTGGGTTAGTTCAGGTAAGTTGTATTCTTCATGAGATTGGTTTATTTAATAAAAGTTTTTCAGTTTATTGCCATAATGTTTATACATATGCATAGTTTTATATATATATATATACACACACACACACACACAGTTTTTTATATATATATATACACACACACACACATGTTCATATATGTTCATATAGGTAATTACCTTAACATATGTAGAATTTGTAAGTATAGTTTTTTCCTTTTTTTTTTTTTTTTTTTTAATCACCCAGCTCAGGGCTTCTCAACTTTGTTGATCAGTGCAAAGACCTAACATTTGGCTCTGTTAGTTGTCACAATGGTTTGCCTCTTTTCTATTTGATTTCTCTTCCTGCCTTTCCTTTTTATCTCTCTTACAGTTTATTAAATTTGTTTTTTTCCCTTAGCTATTAGAGCAGATTTTAGATCACTTATTTTATACATATTTGTTTCTTCCCTAATACAAAAGTATTAAAACCTATACAATTTTCCAAGTCTTGTTTTTGCTACTTCTAATATAATTTGTTGTATAAAAAAATCACATAAGATAAATAATAATTTACTAATGTTAAAATAAGGGAAGATACTCCACCCCCCAACTTTGGGAAGTTCTTCTTTTGTCTCTTTGAAATGTATGTGAAATTTTCTAAAAGTTAAATAAGACTCTTGCTATCTTTAGGACCCAAAAATGTCTTTGGTAAGTACCTACAAACCATCTCCTTGAAATGCCATCATTAAAGAAGACAGCGCAGTCTTCAAGTTTCTGTGAGAGAATAAGCACATGACTTCAGTGGGCACCTTGTTCCAAGTTTTAGAACCATTTTCTGTTATAAAGATCTAATTTTATTTTTTCTTGAAGTAAAGTCAATTAACAGATGGCTACTCTAATTACTGAGTAAACTTAGGATAAATACGTGTGACAAATAATGTTACACACGCTCTCACTTGAGGACTGCATATTGTTTATTTTGAGAACACATATGTAATGGGTTGTATCTTCTTGGCTATATAAAAGGGTGAAATTTCTTTATGACTTTGCAATCTTTTTAGTGGATTGTCTGTGATATGCGTCATTAGTACTTATTCAATAAACTGTTTTTTTTTTTCTTTTCTACCTTTGTGGATAATTTTTCTAGATTGGAAGATTTTATTTTTAATTGCATTTCCCCAACAACTGTATGTTGGTTAACATTCATTTTGAATTTTTTAAGTCCCTTTAAAACATTATTGTAAAGTTTCATTCTTTAATGCATGCATTATTTAGGTGTGTTTCTTACTTTTTAAATATTTGAGCTCAGTTATTTTATTCTGCCTCTTTATATATTAATGATTAAAATTCAGTCATAATTTAAGATATTAAAATTGTAAATATATTGGATAAAATAGGATATAAAGTCAATAATTCTTGACTTCGAAATGCAGTTTTGCCAATTAACATGCGTGACTTTTGAAATGTTAGTATTTCTAAGCCTTAGTTTCTTACCTATAATATAAAATACAAAATTGATCAGTTTGATTGAAGATGTAAATGTGTGTATGTTTGTATGTGTACTGTAGGTTAAAGCAAAAGTTAAATTACTAGTATTATTATATTGACAAGGGAGACTCATCAGCCTTCCACTCTAAAACTAGTCATTGTTGTTATTCAAAATTACCTTGCATCTTTGATGAAATCAGTGCACTCACATTAGTAAATATGGTGGAAAACAACAGTGATAATATTATTCCTAAAGATAAGAAAGTAACATCATAAACATCAGAGAAACAAGATTATATCTAGTGGGCATTTTCCTTAATTGAAATAACAAATTATAGTTTATACCACTGATCAGAAAAGAAGTTGGGGTATTCTCCTTAAATACTTTAATGAGGACTAGATGGGTTAATGTATTTAAAGCAATCTGAGAGTAACTGAAAAGATGTGCTTTTCAAATGAATCAATAAATAAATGCATATGTACTACCATCACACCCAATGGCTTGAAAGTAAAGGAGTCATTGCTATAGCATAGGCATAAAGCTACTTTGCATTGTTACTGTAATATCTATATTTCCTTTTAGATATCATATGCATATAATCTGAAAAACACTGTTCTAGAGAAGGTTTAAGTTATTACTCTAAGTTAAAATCTTCTGACCTGATAGTTAGATATCAAGGAAAAAGCACATAAAATCATCAATAAATAATTAATTATTAAAGGGCATGTATATGAGATAATTATTACTAATTTCTAGTCTCACCATTTACTAATGAGTCAATATTGTTGGAATGATAATATATGAAAGATTGTAGAAATATTAGAAAATATTTTATCAGCAAAATCTTTCACTATTATGGTAGCAATGATATCATGCACTGGATTCTGGAAGAAGCTATACATACTACAACAAATATTTTCATTTTGTTGGTTAAACAAGTTACTTTTTTGCTGTATTCCATCAGTAATCTTAAAAACAAATTCAAACAACAAATAACATTGTACATCAGTTAACAGTTTAAAATGCAGTTTCTCCTTGTTCATCAAAAATCCCTATGAAAGAGATGAGTCTACATTGTTAGGTACAAGTAAAAAAATGACCAAAGTTTGTATAACTTGTATATAACAGGTATTACCTACCTTTGTAGTCAGATAACTTCAAAAATTTGCAACCTCTTTAATCTGCAATTCTCAAATTGTAATATTCTTAGGAATCTCTGAAATCCTTGAGAAATAAAATTTCGATCCCAGATTCTACTTATATTCTGATAAGATTCATAAATCTTCTTTTTAAATAGGCACCCAATATTATTTATAATTGGGTTGTCTATTGACCATACTTTGAGAAAAAACACTTTCTAGCCTACATTTTTGTATATGTCTAACTGGCATGATTGGCATCATGCATACACAATCCCCTATTAGTCTTTACCTTTGGAAAGAAATGAATAAAATACACGTATTTTTCTTAGGTAATTGTTGAGTGTACCTGGAATACCCAACAAGGCCTTCTGAATGGCATATATTTGCTATCAAAACTTATTTTCTACACAATTAAATGGGTTATGCAAGTTCTTAAGTACTCTTTAATTAGACCTGCAGCCTAAACTCCAATTATTTCTCTCAAATCTTGTTTGTATTTGATTAACATCTATTCTAATCCTACAAAGTAATTTCCACGCTCTGCTAAATCATTGCACTATAAATAAGAAATAATCGTTTAAACTTCAACCTTCTCTTTTCAAAGATTATGACACTCAGGTTGGATGGTATTATCACAGAAAATGTCAGCTCAATTATTTTTAGAATAATTAGCTTCCTTATATATGGAAGGTACACAAATATAAAACTCAGTTTCTTGATTCTAAAGTACCTTCAATAGCAATCAAATCCTAATTGAAAGAGGCTCACACCTGCTACCTTCATCCTTTGTCACTCTCTTATGGAAAGATTTACTATCACAGAATCTAAACAATTATTAACTATACCCATATAAATGATTGTTAAATATCAACACATATATCCTTAAGTTACTAGGTTGAAATTACCTAAAATTATTTCTTACGATTGGAAAATTTAGTCTTATATAGGGTTGCTGTGTAGCTAAAGTATTAGAGGCACAGAGAGGCTATGCAATTTGATGAGGAAAAAGCTTGAAATAGGACTCAGGTGCTCAGACATAATCACTCCTGTTACATGAGTTCATTGCATTCATAGAACATAGGTGTTTACTTTGTCAACTGAAAATGCTTCTGGGATAAATGGAAGTATTACTCTAGACCAAAAAACATTCTAATTTTTCCATGTGATTTTCCAGGTATACAATTTTTAAAGAACATGCAGTGACTAACATACAGTTTAGGAAAAAATAAGAAAGATTTGGTTTAGTTGCCAGGAAGATCAAGAAACAAGATGAAGATAGTCATGTGCAGAAAAAGGGGAAAAGAATAGCAGCTGAAAGCTATGAGTATGTACACATTAATTGAGAGGACAACTTGGGGCTCAGGTTTGGTACATCATTAGTTCAACAGGTTATATTTCACATATGAGTAAACAATATGAAGATATACAATAGTTTTAAAGGTTAAACTTAGGTGTATACTCCACTCTTCACAAATATGCTCATAAAATAATGATTTTCTATGATGAATCGATTTTTGAAATATTTTACATCAAAAAAGTTTACATCCTTTTAAAATCTGATTTGTTTCATAATTATACAATAATCTAAATTTGGATTTATACCAAGTTCAAATTATTTATTACATAATTATCAGACAATAATGTTAAATAATTTCTTTTTAAATTTTTGGTCTATTTATTTATTTGGAAACCAAGTTATGAGACTGGCTATTTTTTGCATTTTTGGTAGAGACAAGGTTTCACTGTGTTGCTAGGGCTGGTCTCGAACTCCTAGGCTCCAGCAATCCACCCACCTTGGCCTCCCAAAGTACTAGAAATACAGGCATGAGCCACTGCCCTTGTCCAATAATTTCTTTACCTAAGAAATATTAGATACAACACTACACGCACTTTGATTTCTTTTGAATTGTGGTAAGAACACATGAGATCTACCTTCTTAACAAATGCTTTAAGTGTATAATACAGTATTGTTAACAATGAGCACAATGTTGCACAGCAGAGCTGTAGAACTTATTCATCTTTAGTAAGTAAAATTTTATACCCATTAGCTATTCCTTATGTTCTCCTCCCCTCACACCCTGAAAAATCACTACTTTACTCTTTGCTACTATAAATTTGACTATTTTAGATACCTCTAATAAGTGGAATGATGCAGTATATTTCCTTTTGTGACTTTCTTATTTCACTTAGCTTAATGTCCTCAAGGTTCATACATGCTGTATCATATAACAGGATTTCTTTCCTTTTCAAGGCTTAATAATATTCTACAATGAGAAACCATGTCATCCCTGTTAGTATGAATATTATCATAAACACAAAAGTATTGATGAAGATGTAGAACAATTAGAACCCTTGTACACCATGAGAAATGCAAAATGGTGCAGCCACTATGAAAAACAGTATATGTTTCCCCAAAAATTAAAAATAGTACTACAATACGATCCCCTCATCTCACTTCTGAATACTTATCCAAAAGAATAGGAACCAGGATCTCAGATAGATATTTACACTCCCATGTTCACCGCAGCATTATTCATAATAGTTAAGATGTGGAAACAAACTAAATGTGCATCGATGGATGAATGAATAAAGAAAGTATTTTGTAACTTAATAAGCATAGTTACTGTGAATATTGGAAAGACATTTACATTTTTATAAACCATTTAAAAAGCAATTAAATTACATTTAACTCTAATTTTTATATACTCTTGAAACTGATGAATACAAAGTATATGTAAAATGCATGTTTTCTGAATAAATGCATGTATGTTGTCCTCAAAGCATTACTATTATTAAGATCTCTGTGTGATTTATGAATGAACCGGTGGAGTTACTCAGCCTTAAAGGAAGGGCTTTTAAATTTAATTTTATACCTGTTAAGTACAGTTATCATCCGCCTCAGACTTTAAACTTTTGTTCAATAGAAAAAAGTTGATCATTAGTCAACTTAGGAAAGCTTATCTATGTAGGTTTTTTCCCAGCAGGTTTCTGTTGTCAAAGATCGAGTTCAACCATCTGAAGAAACATAGTAGCAGAGGATATTTGCCTAATGGTACAAGCATTCAGGATTATTGAGAGGAATTTCTCTATAAATAAAATTTTTTTAAAGATTAATGTTTGAAACAGGCTATAAATCCAGTTTCCAAATTCAGAAAGCAGTCAGGTTTTGTTTTGTTTTGTTTTGTTTTTTTCTCTCACCTCAGCTTCCTGAGTAGCTGGGGCTGCAGGCGTGTGCCATCACACTCAGCTAATTTACAAAAAACTATTGCAGAGAAAGGGTCTCACTATGTTGCCCAGGCTGGTCTCAAACTTCTGGGCTTAAGTGAGCCTCCTGTCTCAGTCTCTCAAAAAGTTCTGGGATTACAGGCAGGAGCCACCTTGCCCAGCTATTAAAGCCTTTTATTTATTTTTATTTATTTATTTATTTATTTATTAATTTATTATTATACTTTAAGTTCTAGGGTACATGTGCATAACATGCAGGTTTGTTACATATGTATACTTGTGCCATGAGACTTAAGAAGGATTTTTTAGATGTTGGACTCAAGGCATCTTTAGATGGTGGAGTGAGTGAGTGAGAATGGTAGCGGCAATCAGATAAATATCCCAGTTATTATTCTGAATGTTTTTTGTGATGGCATAGACATCAGAGAGGATTTGAGACAATGATGATAAAACTTAACTTTGTGTGAGAATATGATATTAAAGAATAAAGATAAAATGTTTTTTGGACATAACAAGGACTATGTCAAATATTTATATCATTTCATAAATGATTAGTATTTTGTTTATATTATTAATAAACTAAATGGTAAACAACATAATCATAAAACTATAATGTGATTTACAATGGCTCTCCCTAAACTTCTAATTTAAATAGGAGCTTTATAACAGGATATCCTGACTTGTAAACTTTTTCCACAAATTGACATTTCTTAAGTAGCAGGAACATATTTCTACATCTCTATAAAGGCTTGCATATAAGTAAGGAATGTATAGTCTCCCATAAGAGTATCAGCCTATAAACTGCATGGAGCGCCACACTCCTGAACTACTGTTGTTCCTTCTCCCATCGTTCCAGCAATGAGCATAGTCAGAGAAGAAAATATAGTCTCCATAAACTAAGGTCAAATTGTTAATTTTTCATTCAACTCTTATTGACATAAATGGCATAGTAAATGCTTAAAACACTGACTGATAATAAAAAGAACTGTTTAGTAAATTTAAAAAGTGTTGAGAGATTTACTAGAGGCCTGGTAAGAATAATTTTTCTTGAAGTGAATTTCAGAATAAGATATAAATCACTGGATCTTATTTAGAGTAGTTTATCACAGATGCCACGAGGTCCTTTTGTAAGATGACCTAACCTCAAGTTTCAGTGCCTGTTTTCTAATAGCATTACATAACCATATCTGTGGTAGTATTTATTAGATAGTAATTCTCTGAAATAAACCTCCAGCTCTGTGTGCTTATTTACGGTATTTATAAGATTAAAGCGTGAGCTTAAATAAAGCGGTTGGATCAGCGCTTACAGACTTGTGCCCTCATGTCTCATGAAAGGATAAAGACAGGAAGATAAACATGGACTGGTTTACCAAGAGGACATCCTGACTCTTCTTAAGTCGCTTTGGAATTTTTCTTATCACTTGATGCCTAACACTTTGCCACCTGTAAACCAATGACTGTTAGGTTCCCAAGACAACAAGATTTGTCCAAAACTTGTAACCAGGAAAAGTATTGCATCCCATGGAAGGAGCTTAATAAATATAGCGCTCTCTTTATCCAGAAAAACTAAGAATTATTTTAAAACTTTTATTTTAAAAGTGCTTACAGTGATCAATACGTGAGGAATGTTTAGGGAGAAATTAACTATATATTCCTCTTATTTTTTTTTTTTTGGTAAAGAATTTCCCAAGTCAACTTAATAATAAGAATCATAAGGGGCACCAATTTAAAATAAAAATAACTAACAAAAGTAATAAAGCACATATCTGACAACTTCTCCTTTATTCTAATTCATTAAACCTGGGGCTCACCAAAGAATCTATCTTTTTATGAAATAGTTTTAATAAGATTTTGAGAAACATAAGTAATAACTGAAAAGCCATTTAAAATGCCTCTTCATAGCATATATTTCAATACAGGTATTAATACAGTTTAAAAGAAGAAAACACAGTATCAAATCATGGGGGTAAAAATGTAAGGCAAATATAAGAGAAGACAAACATATTTGAAAATAATGTAAAAATAAAATTTGGAATAAATGGCAAATATATATAGATTGTGTTATGCAACAAAAGAGAATTTATGATATAAAAATGATGTACATCACTTAGCATTTGTAGATGGTCTGGACTGTAGTCTGTCTTTCTGGTGCTGGCCTAAAGATCTAGAACTTATTTCTTTCCTATGTTTTAGTTCTGGGGATATTATTCACACCCAATTAATGCTCTCTTCACTCTTATTTTAAAAACCATCTAAGTGTATAGCACAGTCACAAATTTTAACCCACACAATAATTTCTATATCTAGAAAATTGTAATTGCTTTTGACCTACGTTGAACTTTCTCCATGACAGCACGCACTCCAACATACACACATAATCTAATTTAAAACGTATTCCGATGCAATAATTTAAACTTTAATTTGTTTGTCCTAGAGAAAATTCTCAGTTCTCCGTGAAGAAGCATGATCCCTGCTTCTTTGTCCAAGGTGGTGCCTATATGTTTGAAAGAAGGAATGTGGAAAGTTCTGGGCATAATGATCTCCATCTTCTGGGATGCTATCTTTTTTCCATGTGAAAGCTATTTGTCCTCCAAATCCCTCTTGTCTAAAACATGAGCATATGGTGCTCTTTGCTCCCTGGCTTAGCGTCCATCTCTTGTTCCTGCCAATCCTATGTTCCCTTTGGGGTCTGGGTACCATTTTGGCACAGCTCTGAAAGTCTGCTCTGCAGGCAGAGTATAGAAACTAGCTTTCTAAGGCGAACTCCTTAGGCACAGTGTCAGCAATATCAGGATCATGTCATTGGTACACAAGAAGCAAAGGCAATATTAAAGCCTCAAAAACTGTCCTCTGCTTGAGCATTAGCCCTGACAGATGGACTTTGATATGACCCAACCTCGATTTAGTATGGAATAGCCTGCAAAGCAACCTTTTCCTATTGTCTCTAATGTAAAAGTCCGACCCACAGTCCACCCTCAATGTCAACCTCACTTATTGAAAGACTTCCTCATCAATGAGTCAAAGCCTAGAATAAGAAAAATCCAGATCTCATTGCTTTGCTTTCCTTCTTATAATCCTCTCTGCCTAAAAGTAGGTTTTTTAAAATTATCTTATTTTGTGCACATCTTTGTTATAGCCTTCACAGAACTGTCACAGATGTTAAAAGTTTTATTCAGCACTTTGCAGGAGAACATTTTGAGTTGGTCCTTTCTGTCTTGAACCTTGATGTGCGTAAAAGGAGGAAATGATAATCTGGAAAAATGATCTCTCTACCAAATCCCTGAATCTAAATGCTACTGTCTAAATCTATAAACCTATTGTTAAGTCGTTATTATCATAGTCTTACCTTGTAGTTTCTATCATAATCAATACTGATATGGTTTGACTCTTTCCACACCCAAATCTGAACTTGAATTGTAATCTCCACGTATTGAGGGAGGAACCTGGTGGGAGGTGATCAGATCATGGGGACCATTCCCCCCATGCGGTTCTCATGATAGTGAGGGAGTTCTCACAAGATCTTGATGGCTTAAAAGTGGCAGTTTTCCCTGTGCCCTCTCTCGCTCTCTTGCTGCCTTATGAGAAAGGTGCTTGCTTCCCCTTTGCCTTCTGCCATGATTGGAAGTTTCCTGAGGTCTCCCTAGCCATGCAGAACTGTGAGTCAATTAAATCTCTTTTGTTTATAAATTACCCAGTCTCAGGTATTATCTTCCTAGCAGTGTGAAAACAGAATAACACAAATACCAATATTTCTACCATCACATAAATATCTTTAGTGAACTAGTGTGTACATTTTATGCTTACAGATGCAAAAAGAAAAAGCATATTAGTAATTTTTAAAAATGTTCTCAATAAAAAAATTTGTTTATTTGACAAAAAACAATGTAAATTATACATGAAACCTGAGAAATACTCTAGCTCCTTCTTCAAGCTGCAATATTCTTCCAAAAGAAGTGCTTCCTTTAGAAACAATTACTTAAATAAACTACGTTTTTCACTACAGGTTTTTTTTCTTTTTGTTTGTTGTTGTTTTTTTTTTTTTGTAACCCAAGTGCAAAAATGCTTTTGGCTGACCATTTTCAGTTACATTTTGTGTTCTCTGCTCCCATTCAAAACCTTCTCCAATCAGAGATAAAGAAAAGCTGGTTTTATTCTTTCACTGAATGTATCAGTTTCATTTTCCTTTCAATTACTCCAAAAAGTCAACAATACTTCTACTTACCATCTCCCTTATTTGTTCCTAATAAAACCTCAAATGGCTCTCCCCAGTCCTTCAAATTCCACCTTTTTCTAGAATGTATCCATGTACCATTCAGTTACTTTTTTGAAGGTTTACCTATTTCTTTTTTATTCTCTAATGTCCTAGACAAGAAAAGGAATTTCCAAATTGAGAACATTCTGTATAATATGGTGAAAATAGACTAATATCACTATTATCCTTGCTTCAGATTTCTAAAACTCAAAAGCATACTAAAATACTGTGTTTGAGAAGGTATAATTTGTAGTATTTACAGCTATTCTTAGAGGTAACAAAAAAACTGAAAAAAATTATTTAAATTTAAAACTCACCTGAACAGACTACAAACGTGTGTATGTGTGTGTGTGTATATATATGCTATATACATATATATGTTGAGTTTTAAATGTTCGCTTAACCTTTATTTCTCCTTTTTTCTTTGATAAACACAGCTCTGAATATTGAAAATACTTATAAAATAGTGAGGAAACAGCTATTTACTTATTATTAATCAGTCTTATAATTAGCTATTCCTACCTTGAATGCTTTTGGGATAATCCACATAACTGCAGATGTTTTGAACCATTTTACAGTAACATCATTTCTAGTAAAGAATGATCAAATTCTGCATTACAAGTTTAAAAGGACTGTTTTGTTTAGACTGAGAAAAAAAGGTATGATCCTTTTAGTTTTAGTTATAAAAAAATAAAGATGTCATTACAAAATTTTAGAGTTAAGAGTAATAAAATAATTTAAATGTGCTATAACAACTATTTTTTCACATACTTAAGTTGGTTGCTTCTGAGAGATGACTTTTCTCTTTTATAGAGCTTAATTGAGTCCTTCATTTTTTGTTCTGGCCACATAATGTATTATTTACATTACCCTAAATCATTTTCTTTTCACTTCACAATTACTCCAAAGTCTTTTACTTTATAAGCTTTGCAAAGCAGGTTTAGGGTCTAAAAAGAAGACTATAGCAATTTCTCTTCAGGGATTTTGCATTGACTAAAAGAGAGCAATCAAACTTATCAGCTGAAAACAGTTTTTGGCTGCAAGCAAACAAACCAGTTCATTTACTGCATTTAGAGTCTTACTGGGGCAGTCCAACTCCACTGTGAAGAAACTACTACCACAGCATAATTAAAGAATCTGTAATTCTGACTGGAGTACTGTGCATCTTAACCAGGACCTCAGGTTAGGATGGCTAAGGCCCAAACAATATGGAACAAAAGAAATAGTATTTTATAACTGGTGATTTATGATAAACCTGAATTTTTAAAACAAGTCAGCATTGTAAAAAGCCAAAATCTTTCTATTTATAACACATTGTTATTGTAATATGTTGAAGGAATGCATTGGAATTATGCTCATATTTTAACTCAGTACATATCCTGTAACAGGTAATAGGAATAACAGAAGTGCAGAGAGTTAAGTTCATTTCTCTGAAAACTTAGTAAATTTTCTTTAAAATATCATTTTCAATATAATTAAGAGAAATAAAAATAATTATGAACAAGGGCTTAAAGAACAAGCATGAAAGCCCTGTTAGCTACAAAGAAGAAATTACAAATACAAGAGGGAGTGGGGCAGAAAGATGAGAAAGCAAGGCATACTGCTCTACAATTATGCTTAAGGGGATACATACTAAATAAAGGAGTTCTTCAAAATATATAGCATCAACCTAAGAACAGAAAAAAGTGAAAATATAGTCTTTTTTTTCTGCATAGAATAGACTTCTACTGTAAAGAGGAAGAAACTAGCTTCACACAACCATATCATACTTCAAATAGGATTTAGTATGCTGATTCCACACCAAATGGTCACATCCAACACTGCTGCCAGAAGGGAAGAGGGAAGAGAAACCATGTGCTAGTGTTTTCATCAAGGGTCTCACAAAGTAATATTTCGAACAAAAAAATTAGATTATAAATTGGGACTACCTAGGATATATCTGAGACAAAACTGTGACTTCTTCAGTAGCTTTCTAAGACTAACATAGGCAAGTGAATTCATCTTTCTCATTTTCAATTTCTTCTTAGATAAACTGAGACAGTGGAATAAGCTGAATTACAGAGCACTTTGATGCTGTATCTTAAATATTTTCTTGCCTCCAAAATTCATGTGTTAAAAATTTAGTCACTAACCTACAGGCTTGGGCAATGAGCCTGTGACAGGTGTTTAGGTCATAAGGATTTCACCATCATGAATGGATTAATGACATTATAAAAAGGGATATTGGGAATGAGTCTTTTCTTTTCTGCTTCTCTGCCATGTGCAGGCACAGAGTCCCTTTCTTGACCCTTCTATCTTCTATGCGAAGAAGCAACAAGAAGGTCCTGGACAGATGATGGCAACTTGATCTTGAATTTTCCAGCCTCCAGACTTTGAAAAAATATATTTCTGTTCTTTATAAATTATCTAGTCTCAGATATTCTGTTATAGCATGCAAAATAGAGTAAGACATTTAAAATGAACCATGCCAGTGATTTCATACATCAGTAATTAGTGACTTTTCAATAAATAATAGTTTGTTCATCTGTACTTCAATGGCAGCAAATAATATTTTTTAATGTAAGTGTGGTGTTGTCACAATTTAAAATATACAGATATGGTTGCTTAAAAGTTACATATCTCCTAAATACTAAAAACAAAAATAAATAAATAGCAATAGAACTCTAAATAGTTCCAAATTTGAGAGTTTAATCTTAAATAACACATAAACATTCCTTTATTCTTCAATAATTTAATTGACTTAGTCATTTGATTCTTTCAAGCAAAAATAATTAAAGGTTTATTTGCCACATTTTATCTTGTAAATCTGAAAATAAATCAATACCACTCAATAATTGTTCACTAGTCACTGCCTTTTTGCTTTCATTGCCATGGTTTTGAACTTTATTGTTAAAATTTGTAAAAGTCTGTGATCAAGAAATATCACTTCCAGATGTAAATTAGAAACTATCCATTGAGGTTTCTCTATACGTCACAGTATGATTTCAGCCTTTTTCCTAGGGGAATTTATTTTTGAAGTGCCTGTGTTTCATTTTTACCATTTCCAGCCTTTTGTTTTGTTTCCTTCTTCTGGGTTTCAAAGTTTATTTTTGATATTTCCAATTAAGATTGAAGTTTGCTGTGTTTTTTTTTTTTTTTCTTTTTGGAACAATGCCATTTTCCTAACCCACAAAGCTGTTACTGTGAGTAGGCCTGCTCTTAGATAACTCCTCCGGTACAGCTCTGTTCATGATTAATTAGCATTTCTAAAGAAGTAAATGAGCATCTTGCTTTTCACATTCTCTGCAAATGTTTGACATATTGTGAATGTTTGATTTTGCTGTATTACTCTTAATATATGCTAATACATGCTTGCAATGGGATAAAATAGTATAGTGATTAGGCAAGTTTAAGAATCTCAGTGAGGTGATTAAATGCTTTTCTTCTTTAATAGTATGGTGACATAGTAGCTTGTCTATTATTGATAATGATACCATTAAAATAATCTTACAAATGGAAAATAAACTGATGGGTTTACTTTCTCTTCTCTTGGAAAGTATGAGTTTTGGAACTCCTCTATATTCTTAACCATTCTTAATCCAGGAAGGTATCCAGATATACCAAAATAAAATTGTTAGATAATTTATGTGCATTTGATTCAGCTTCAAGAAACACAGTTTTTCATTTCTTAATTGCCTATCTCCAATTTCTAGAGGAAAATTACTTTTGAGTTTGAATATCAGCATTATATTTATACAGATATTGTCAAAGTTACATAAGAATACACAGATACCAAGTTAAAAGGTAAGAAGCAACCTATAAAATTATATTCAGCTGATCTTCGACAAAGGAGCAAAGCCATGCAATGGAAAAAAGATAGTCACAAATTAAAAAAAAAAAAATCAATCTAGACACAGACCTTAGAACCTTCACAAAAATTAACTCAAGATAAATCATAGACCTAAGTGTAGAACGCAAAAAGTACAGTATAAAACTCTTAGAAGGCCAAGCATTGTGGTTCATATCTGTAATCCTACATTTTTCTGGTCCATGATCCTTTCAAGGATCATGGGAGATGGGAGGTTAAGGCAGAAGGATTAAGAAAAAAAAATTATTAAATAGAAGAAAATCTACATAACCTTTTTTTTTTTCTTTTTTTAGGTTTTTTTTTTTTTTTTTTTTTTTTTTTTTTTTTTAAAGCATCTCACTCTGTCACCCACACTTCTGTACAGTGACACAATCACAGCTCACTGCAGCCTGGACCTCCAGGGCTCAAGTGATCCTCCCACCTCAGCCTCACAATTACCTGGGACTACTGGCATGCACCACCACACATGACTAACATTTTTCTTTTTTTGTAGATATGGGTGGTCTCCTTATGTTGTCCAGGATGAGCTCCTGAACTCAAGTGATGCTTCTGCCTGAGGCCTTCCAAGTGCTGGGATTGCAGGAGGGAGCCACCACACCGGGCCTGACCTTGGTTTTGCCCATGAATTTTTAAATACAACGCCAAAGGCATGATCCATGAAATAAATAATTGATAAGTAGAACTTCATCAACATTAAAAAACAAAAAACAAAACAAAAAAAACCTGCTCTGTGAAAAATAACATCAAGAAAACGCAAAGACAAACCAAAGACTGGAAGAAACTATTTGCAATAGACACATCTGATAAAGGACTGCTATCCAAAATACAAAAAGAAAACTTGAAACTCAACAATAAGCAAACAACTTCATTTAAAAATGGGCAAAAGATGTATAGACATTTAACTGAAGAAGACATACAGATGGCAAATAAGTGTATTAAAAATGCTCAATATCCTGTTATTAAAGAATTGCAATATAAAACAGTAAGATACCACTACACACAACGAGGTACCATTTGAACTAAAGGGATGTCCAAAACAAAAAATACTCACCACATTCTGGCAAAGATGTGGAGCAACAGAAACTCTCGTTCCAGGTGAGAATGCAAAATAGTACAGTCACTCTGAAAGACAAATTGGATTTTTTTAACAAAACTAAATACATTTTTAATATGCAGAATTACATTCCTTGACATTTATCCAAAAGAAAAAAATTCTTGTGTCCACATAAAAACCTGGATAAGGATGTTTATAGCAGACTTTTTCATGATTGCCAAAACTTGAAAGCAAACCAAGATATATTTTAGCAGATGAATAGACAGATAAACCTTGCTACCTCCAGACAAAGGAATGTTATTCAGAGCTAAAAAGAAATGAGCTATCAAGTCATAAAAAGACATGATGGAACCGTAAATATGTATTACTAAGTGAATTAACTAAATCTGAAAAGGCTACCCCTTGCATGATTTCAACTAAATGACACTCTGGAAAAGGCAAAACTATAAAGGCAGCAAAAAGATCAGTGGTCGCTAGGGTTTGGGAGGAAGAAATGAATAGAATATTAAGGCAGTGAAAGTATTTTGTATGATACTAGAATGGTAGACAACTGTATTATACCTTTGCCGAAACCCATATAATATACAACACTAAGACTGAACCTAATGTAGACTATGGACTTTTAGTGATACTGATATATCAATACAGGTTCATCAATTGTAAGAAATACACCATTTTGGTGGGGGAGGTCTATAGTGAGGGAGACTGCATACTGGGGTGCAGGTGGCTACAGAGTATATGAGAACTCCTTATGCTTTCTACTCAATCTTGCTGTGAACCTAAAGTATCTATAAAAATAAATTCTATTTTAAAAAGCAGAAAATATTAGAACTTAAAATATCTATAAGTTATGCCTCACATTTAAAGGAGAGGAAGTGGACTGTAAAGTGCTAGGTGACTTGCTCAAGGATGAACAAGTAAACAAAGACAAATTATTGAATAGAAACTTGACTATTTACTGTCCTCAAAGTCCCTGCTCACCACTAATACGGGACAGACATGTTGTTAAATATCTTTTAAATAATGTCTGAATTATGTTGACCTTTTAGGCCAATGTCTCCATGGTTCTAGTATACTTCCAAAGATAATACTATCCAACACTGATTTCTGGTGTTCTTGATCACTATAACGTTTACACTGGGTATCATACAACCTAGGAAACAAATTTAATTCAATTGTATGCTGTCTGTGACGCAGTCTTTTCATTCTTCAATAGCCCAATTGTAGTATAAACTCTTTTTAAAATAAGTAAGCTATTTTAAAAGTTGGTCAATGGCTTACATATACTCGATATGCTTTAGAACCTAATCTCATGCACTGAATCTTATGTGGCTTAAGAAATATTTATATAATCTGGAAAATCTACAGAATGAGACTTTTACTAAAAGGAATTATTTATTGCTAAAGTTGAACATGGTCTGATAACATGATTTAGCATCCTACAAGAAAAATGCACTGCTTATTTAAAACTAGTGTTTGGATATTAAATGTCATAGTATTTAGTACTGTGTGCTAGGTATAAGACAGGAATAAAATTACCTTCTTTATTATAAATAATGCTTTCTTTGTATGAGATAAGCAAAATTGATATTTATTGCTTAGATAACACTTTCAAAAATGATGACACTTTTAAATCATTTATTCAGTATTATTTCTAAAGAGATGGACAACCAAAAATACAAACATATATAAAAGAGTTACTAAGTTAATTCAATTTCTAAAGGCATCTTAACAATTCATATCTACACTTAACTCTTGAATTTGATTTTTATTGTCTCTGTTAAAATAACTAGAAAATTACTCTTTAGCTGAAGAAAATATAGAAAAGAAATATAAGTGAAGAAGAACATAAGTTTTTATTTGTCACCTTTTTATTTGGATTACACTGAGACTTACAGAAAAGGTAAAAAAAAAAAAACAAAACAAAAAAAAACAACAACAACAACAAAAAAACAGTAGCATACAGATTCCCAATGAGCCCTTAACTTGTTTAAACAAATGTAAATATCTTGCATAAATAGTTTTTATGTAAGGAAAAACTATAATCAAACCAGGAAACATTGCTGTAGTACTAATAACTAATCCATAAACCTTACTCAAATTCCCAATTCATGTGCATTTTTCGGGTCCATGATTCCTTCAAGTATTCTGTATTACATTTGTTGCCATCTTGCCTTAATTTCTGCTTATCTGTTCCCCACCTCATCCCTATCAGTCATATTGAAGACATTTCCTCAATTTGGGTTTGTCTGATGATTTATCATGCATTTGGGGCATGTCAATATATGTGTTTACATACATAATGTATAGTTTTGTGTGTATCATTGTGTGTGTTCATTAACAGTGTTTATACTTAACTGCATACACATTTTATCCAATTCAAAATGTACTGTGGTTTGTGTTCTTAACAATGTATATTGAAAATCCTTCCTCTTCAGTAAAGTTCTTCATATATATTCTATGGCATTCAAAAATTATATTAATTATTAAAGTCTGACAAATCAGAGAATTTGTCTTTTTAATGAAATGCAATCAATATTCAATAATATATTTTCTTACTCATTGTGATGTATAAAACCAACTTTACTTTTACCTATTTCCTGATCATATCCCCAAGATTCCCAAGATATCTACAATTAAATACTTTCTCTTACCCCGAGCATAACTCAAAAATTTTTCATTGATGATTTGTTAAGGAGATATTCTATTTTTTCTAAATACACACACACACACACACACACACACATACAAACACATATGTCATGGGTCTAACACTTCTTTCACATCTCTTATTTTTATATTTATTTGGGGTAAGTCTCCTGATTTTCTGCTTTAAAAAAAAATATGTTTAATGTCCATACCAAATGCACACCTGATAAAAAGCAGGGGAGTGATACTCAGTTTATGAAATAATGCCCTGCTCTGGTCAGACCACACAGACCAACTTAGGAACTCCAAGAGCCAGTGTTTGTTCTCTTTGACTTGTCCTCAAATCACAGCTGAGTTAATCAGTTTCTGTCCTGTAGCTTTGAAATGTGGAACAGAGAGACACAGAGATTAATTATTATCTTTGAATCACATTAATTGAAGTGGCCGTCAAACTTTAATGTGCCTATGGATAACCAAAGGACTTGCTAAAATGCAGATTCAGGTCTAGGATACAGAGAGCAGTTCTGCCTTTCTTGTAAGCTAAGCAGTGCTGAGGCTGCTTTTAGCTGGACCACATTGTCAACAGCAAGGATATATGTTAACCAGAAATTTGATGAAATTCTTTGCTGATACTCTTCAAGTGTCCAGGTTTTTCCCCTTCCTTTGGTTATTTTCTCTTCTAATTGCTCGAGAGAGCTCACCATCTTTTCAATAAATTCATCTTTTTTTCTACTATACTTTTTACCTAAAGGTACAGTTCATTCATTTGTAATTCATTTAATTATATGGGCTCCTATAATTATTTTTTAGGAATACAAAAAGAGTGTATCTAAAGAAAAAATATATTTAAAAAACTAGTTTTAAAAAATGTGAAATATAAATCCAAATTCATTTTTCTTCACGTTAACCAGAGTCAACTCATTGTGATTAAAACAAAAAAAGTCAAAACCAAGAATACTAATGCCACTGTATGTGTTCATTTATGTCATAGGTATTCAGAATGAGCTTTATTTAAAAGAAAGAAATTACAACTCTGGTTTCCCCTGAAAGTACTTGTTCTGTTGTGGACAGTTAATAGTAATTTCTGAGTGTACATTAAATTAAGGTAAACCAATTTATTTCCCTTCCTACGTGATTTGTTGCACCCAGCCTCAGTTTCTCTAATACTTGTAGTCCTATTTACAACATGATGTCTCACAATGGTATCTGAGATTTTTGAGGCTTAAGTGAGTATCAAATAATCAAGTACAGTAGTAATTATAAAAAATCCGTACAGCACTTTGGGAGGCCGAGGCAGGCGGATCACTTGAGGTCAGGAGTTCAAGGCCAGCCTGGCCAACATGGTGAAACCTCTCCTCTACTAAAAACATAAAAGTTAGCCAGGCGTGGTGGTAGGCACCTGTTTCCCCAGCTATTCAGGAGACTGAGACAGGAGAATTGCTTGAACCTGGGAAGCGGAGGTTGTAGTGAGCCGAGATCACACCACTGCACTCCAGCCTGGGCGACACAGCAAGATGTCATCTCAAAACAAACAAACAAAAAATCCATACCATAAATCTCTATGTAGGAAAACGAAGAATATATAATGGATAACATTCTAATATGCATGTCAATGAGTCTTTCCCTTATCGCTTAAATTCAGGAGGAAATAATTTGGACACAATTTTTAATCTTATTCAGAAAAAAAAATCTGTAAAACACAATTTTTAGTTGTAAAATAACTTTCACATAACGGCGGAAAGTTCTTAAATATTGTAACAATATTAATAATAGCTCAAAGTACATAGAAAATACATATTTATGTTTATATATTTTAACATCTCTAGAATCTACATAACACAACAGAAATATCTTCTTATAATTTAAAGTGAAATGTAATGTTTACAGTATTTTTGCATTCTAATTCCTTGTTATGACTATCTAAGAATTTTAAAAATGACTCTCAGAAGTGTCCATTTTTTTATCTGGATAACTGCCGCTTTTGCTATCAGGAAATCTTTCATGTTTCTGGCAAAATATTACAGTAACTTTGCTTAAGTACAATGCTACACAACTCTCTCCCTATACACGGTTTGGATGTAGTTGCCATAATTACTAGCTAATTGGTGAGCTCTGATTGGCTTAAATCACGCAGAGAGACATAAAAAGACTGGTTCAAGTGGGGCCTACTGATCTATTAGGGGCCTATGAGATCTGCACCCAGGACTGTTACTCCTCTGTTGAGTGAAGAGAAGAGTTCTTTTCGTTACTGACACTTAAGGAGCTTTTAAAAATAGGGATGTATGGGCCCCATGCCAGACACAGAATCTAAGGAGCTAGGTTTAGGTAGGAGCTTATTCTATATTCAACTGTATGTTATTTTTAAAAGCAACTTCAGTAAATCTAATAAGCATTCTAGTTTCACTCACTCACTGATTCACGGTGTAGATTAACTAACAGCATCTTTCCATGATGTAAAACTTGAGTGTGAAAACAATGTAGACAAAGACAGAACCAAGACATAAAGGGAAATGGAGTCTTGACGACGAGATTTGAATCCACGTCTGAATTCAACATTACTGCGAAAACTTTGCTGCTACTTTACAATCAATTCTTTTCTGATGTAAATGAGTTCAAGTTGGATTTTCTGTCGCTTTCAACAAATAGGCCAAATATATAAATAAAGAACATTTTAAGTACTTATTTTATCACTGCTTTCTTAAGATACTTTATATTCATTTACAAATATGAATATAGTAATTTTCAATAAGTAATGCTATAAAATAAAATCCAGAGTTACTATATACATACTTTTATGGTCCCATCAATTACCCCATACAATTGAAGTCATCATTGATTCCAAGAATTACAACTCATTTAGAGCCTAATTATATTTCTCTTCTAAGTCTCACAAAATAAATGATTTTGCATGTTCTGATATTAAATAAATAAAAAAGAGCGTAATATAAAAGGAAACAGGTTAAACTCATTTTGTTTGTTCTTTTAATTAATTTTGAGTTTCAAAGCCATATTACATTATCAAAATTTTAAATATATTTATGATAGACTCATAGCAACTATAAAAGTCATCTTCATATGACAAATATTTCTTCTATGCCATATATATTTCAACAAATCAAAGAGGCCTGCAACTATATGAACAGCTTTATCATACCTACTAATAATCAATCATGAGACTAAATAAGCACATGACTAAATTAATGCAATTCTAAAATTTACAATGGGATTTTTCCATTTGTCTCCCTCATGCATTCATTCCATATTGTTGTTTCGTGTCCAGAACACTTGTTTGTACCAAGAACACTAGGTAAACTGAGAAATATATGTATTTTTATGTAAATAAAAGGATAAAAATTACGCCATGCAAAGAACTTTTTTAGGCCCAATATATTGCTCTAATTTGTTCCCAAACCTGAGGTTAAATGGAAACTTTACCACCTTATTTACAATGCAATTATTTTATCTTTAAAACATAATTCTGTCATTTTTATATTGATTCATAATTTGTAACAATGATTAGTATATATCTATGATACCTAATCATTATAGAGCTGTTTATGGTTATCACAAATGCTAAAAAAAATGATAAATGTTATTCTTGCTGTTTCAGTTATTCATTCCTACATTTGAAAAAGTTATACTAGTTTGTAGTTTAGGAAAACAAGTTATTCTTTTTCATGTTTCTGTAGGTCAGAAATTTAAGCAGTGGTGGGTTGGGCAGTTCTGTTCAACTTGACGTCAGTTAGAGCTTATTCTATATTCAACTGTATTCAAGTGGTATTCAACTGGTGACTGAAATGAGCTAGTCTAGAAATATGCAAAACATACACATTCCTCATGTCACTAATCTATCCAAAAACAGTATTAGCAAAAAGCCAAGAATTACATCATGCAAATTAAGTCCAGGTACAGAAACGCCTCCCTAGGGAAAATTACTCAGTTGTAGCTTCTCAGTTTAGCTCTTCTTGTTCCAGAGCTAAAAACACAAATTACTTGAAGTTTCTGTAAATCTAACTATCTGTGTAAAAAAGAAATTATTTTTCTCCCTTACCCTACCACATAACATATAATAATGAAGCAGAAACGAGAAAAAAAAAAAAAAATCACAGAAATTCCAAAAAAAAGGTGAATGGAAGCACATAGCAGTCAATGGTTCACACCTGTTTTGAAATCCAATTGTGCATATATTGTTAGCAATTTCTACATCCAGAGCAGGGAACAGTTTTCAATTAATGCCCCATTTTCTCTCTGGAAATGCACTTCCACAGCCATTAGCACTACTTTCTGGGAGTTGGTTTCTGCTCTTGGAGTTCACTCTTAATGTTTTAATGAAACACAGTCTATGTTTACAACTATCTTTCTCAGCTAGTTTCTGCCCTTAAAAGACAGGAGGCCCAGATTCCTCTTTGTTTTTCAGTTAACTCTTTCGCTTTTATTCCAAGCTGTTGATTCTTGGGTATGAAATATTTCCTCCAAATTTTGCTTAAAGCTGAACAGCTCTTTTATTAATCTCTCTTGCAATATCTTATCATAAATGTGATATATAAACCAACTGGCACTTTGAACATTATGCCTTGAAATATATTTAGTAGTTCTAAAATTCAACAGGTGCATTTTCTATTATCCATGTAATGCAGTCAGCTGTCCTACTGGTTTTTCCATCAGAATATAATGTGCCTACTTTTCTTCAGTCTCCAATAGCAATAGCTTCATTGAATTTATAGTTTCCACTAACAATCTTCTCGCTGTCTTCCTAGACTTTTCTTACTGCTTGATGCCAGAGCCAGTGCCACACGTATTAGGTCTTTATTAGAGCAACAACCACTTTCAAAGGCAGTGGAAACAAATTCACCTCTTAGAACTGGTATGTACATAGAGATAGAGAAAAAAGTTAAAGGCTGTCTTTCCGAACTACCACATGATCTACCGTAATTGATTATGGTGGTTACAGAACTTCACCCTTCTTCATAGTGCTAATTTCAGACTACTACATGATCTATATCTTTACATATCTACAGATAGCCATAGATCATGTAGTACTCTGAAACAGGCACTATGTAGAAGAGTTCTACAATTGAAAGCTAAAAACCAAATATTTGAAAAGTCATTAGTGTTTGGAATGGGAATGCAAGGATAATTTAGGCTTTCTTTCCAATATGGTTTTATATATTTTAATATACTGAATGTTATATGTATATATTTACATGTACAAACATAGATATATATATATTATGGCATGAATAAACAGTAATATTTAATAACTATTTTCTATTTCTTTTTATTGTAGAATTCTGAAGGCTATGGTGCTCGAATAGATGAAAGTAGTTGTTTCGGTTGTGAAAATAAATATCTTCCTTTTAAAATTTTGGCAATTGTATTGGGATATCTATATCAGTCTCACATATACTAACTAGCATGATACATATTTCAAAGCCAAAATAATGATTGAGAAGCAATATGGTGCAGTAATGAAGACAGACCTAATTACTGTGAATTCCACTTTCTCAATTTCCTATTGCTGTTGCATTAATCAGCTTGTCAGTGCTATAATAACACCTTATAATTTTTTTAAATGAAGCAAAATGCTTGATAATTTAGCTATTGAATAAAATAAGATATTTTTACTGAAAATGGGGAAAGCACCAAATCACTACAATCTATAGTATCACCTCTGAGACGTAAGCAGATTTTAATTCTCTATGAGGTCACATTTCACAAAAATACATCAAAGTATTTTACATAAATATTGGTTTAAATATGAAAAAGGAAGTGCTTGTATTCATAGCATATTGTTAATGACATTTCAAAATATATCTAATATTTTACAGAGTATTTAATAGTATGGATTTATTTTAAAATATCTTTCAAAGTACAAATGTGCTTTCTCATAAACAGATGTTGACAACACTTTAAACCAAAATTTGTCAAAATTTGAGTATATATTTTTCCAATGCAGAGATTGAAAAAATGAATCTAATATTTTCATTTCTGCCCTCAAACAACTTATTAAAAAGGTCAAAACAGAAGCTATCTGTTGGAGTTTCACCGCTTTTGAAAATTTACCATGATTTTTCAACGCATCTAATCTTAATGGGAAGTGACAGCATGGCAACGGAAGTAATTTCGACATATTTTCGTGGTATCAGTGGCACACACTATTACTTGTGATCCCTACGAGTTATATTTGGCTGAATTTCCCTTGACGTTTTATAAGCCATTTTTTTTCTTGATATAATCATTGTACTTAAAAAAAAAAATTCATATTATCTCAAAGCTTTTATGCACTACTTAAAGACCCAACTAAACTGCCAGAAGTTACAACTTCTCCTTTGAAAATTTTTAATAAATCTGCTAGCTTATTATCTAGTCCAATCAGCAAAATTTTGGACTGTAATATATCCCGTCAGTATTTGAAATGAATAAATCAAGAGCTAAAATTCCAGCACTCTAAGAAACAATATAGAATCAAAGTATATTAAATAATAAATCTAAAACTTACTTTAGATAGTCTGAATTTTCATTTTTGTGTTTTTCTTCTCAATTTGTATTTTATGACAGAGCTCCAACTAACTTTAATTCCCATGATAATGTTCCATGTTATTAAGTCTATGTGATTTGAAAGAAGTTAGTCAGAACCAAGTATTTGGTTTGGTATATTTAGCTGCAATTTCATGAATGGAATTTTACTAATATAAATTGGATTAGTTTTCATTATTAATAAGTGCACACTACAGTTTCTATTTTATAATATATATATACATATATATACACTAAATTTTCAAGATCAAAAAAACATAGATCCATGAAAGAAAGGTAACACAAGAAACCCCAAACTCATGGTAATAGTTTAATTGGCACTCCCTTAAAGTAGGTATTGTATTTTATTGAATGGATTAATCCATTTTTCAGATAATACAGCTTGTGCTTAGAGATCAAAAATATGACAGGAAGTATTTCTGAAGAAAGAAATCCAGAAAAAAATGGGAGAATGCATAACAATTATTTGGAGTAAATATATTTAATCAATCCAATTGCTTCAAAATTATACTCTGGATCAAATTTGTTTGAACATATCTTGTGAATAATACTAAATTTGACTAATGCCATTTTGAAACCAATTTGTGCAAGGCAGTATGCTAGAAAAGCATATTAATTCAATCAACTCTACATAGCATCCAAGGTAAAAATTATCATCCTCTTTTGGTAGATGAGAAAGCTGAGGTTTAAGTTGGCAGATAAGAAATTCAAGTTTAAAAATTTCTGTTCAGGATTTATTGAGTAACGTTAGATTCAATCTTTTCAGTAAGTCTTTTTAATAAAGTGAGATACAAAAAACAGGAAGAAATCAAATTCTCTATAAGTTGATGCCCTAGCTTTCCACTTTCAGGTTGATGGCTAGTAATTTTCCCTACTGGATATTCTCTAATTGATTCATGTAAAATTTAGTTATTAAAGTGAAATGCAGAGACCACATAAAATCTTCCAAATACATATTTTATAGCAGCTTTAATTCAAAATTGCAAATACTTGTAAGCAAACAAAATGACCTTCATTAGGTGAATGGATAAATAAACCATGGTACCACCAGACAAACGTATTTCCTTTTATTCTGAGCTAAAAAATGAGTTATCAAGTCACAAAAAGACATGGAGGAACCAAAAATGGATATCACTAAGTGAGTAAGGACAATTTGAAAAGGTTATATACTGTAAAACTGCAACTATATGACATTCCGGAAAAGTCAAAACTAGAAATCCAGTAAAAGAATCAGTGGTTACCAAGGGCTTAGGCCAAGAGAGTGGGATGAATAGGTGGAAAGCAGGATTTTTAGGTTAGTGAAAATACTTGTAGGATACTAAAATGATGGATCCAAGTCATTACACATTTGTCAAAACCGACAGAATGTACAACACCAAGAACGAATCCTAATGTGAACTACGGACTCTGGGTGATAATGACGTGCCAGTGTTGGTTCATAAATTATGACACATGTACCACTCTCGTCGGGGAGGCTATTCCTGTGCAGAAAAGGAGGTTTATGAAATAGCTGTAACTTTCCATTCAGTTTTGCTGTGAGCCACAAAGCATTCTAAAAAAATAAATCTATAAGAAAATGAAATGCAGAAACAGAAGTCTCTGGTAATAATACAAAAACCTGTCCCTCTCTTTCAAAAATTAAAACCTGGAAGTAGGTGTTCAAAAATGAGCTTAGTGTTTTACACTTTTGGTAGCTTTCAATGTGAATTGAAAGAACAATTTCAGCACAACTATTTTGAATGATGATGCTTATCTTGACTTCTAATTTTTTTTTTTTTTTTTTTTTTTGAGACAGAGTCTGGCTCTGTCACCCAGGCTGGAGTGCAGCGGCCAGACCTCAGTTCACTGCAAAGCTCTGCCTCCCAGGTTCACGCCATTCTTCTGCCTCAGCCTCATGAGTAGCTGGGACTACAGGTGCCTGCCACCACATCCGCTAATTTTTTTGTATTTTTAGTAGATATGGGGTTTCACCGTGTTAGCCAGGATGGTCTCGATCTCCTGACCTCATGATCCGCCTGTCTCGGCCTCCCAAAGTGCTGGGATTACAGGCATGAGCCACTGCACCCCGCCAACTTCTAATAGTTTTTTTATTGGTAAACCAAGCACAGAATAAAAAACAACTTCTGTTTTGACTTTCAATATGTAAAATGAGTGTCTAAGCCATGGAATACTGGAAACCCTTCAGAAAAATCTATCCTTTATAGGAGTTAACATTTCTCTCCTGAAATTCAATTATATTCTTTACTTGTCTTTTTTAAATGCAATCAGCTTCATAAGAAATTGGCACTTACAGTTCTATAGTTTTTTATATATCACTTCAAGAAATTCCAATTAAAGTTGTTAAAATTTACATATTAATATTTGTCAGAGACAAAACAGAGACGCTAAGCTATTTGCATTATTGTTTGTAAAATCCCCACCTCTCCCAATCTTGCCTTCATACATGAAAAAGTACCATTATCATTTTCAAACAGTATATCATTTGATTACAATATGCATGACAATGTGAGTTCACCTAGTCCAGGGCCACAGGGACACCATGGTATAGCAGAAGGGCTCCATCTCCTGGCCGAAGACCAGAGTCTCAGACTGAAAATTTACATGTGTTTATTACAATTAGGTCAGGTATTGAGGCTACATAACTTTTTGTCCTAAAACATTGACATTCCTCCTTGCTGTTTTTAATTTCACATATGCAAGTACACAAAGCATATTTCTGAGAGATTAATTATTAAAACCTAGGTAGTAATTGCAATCAAAGCAATGTTTTCACATTTAGATTATCTTCGGTTGATAAACTGTTTTGACTCCAAACCCCAATGATTTAGTCACTAATGAGGACTGTTTTCTCTCTGAGGGCTGTAAGCTTAAGTATGTCTTCATGTAGCTGATTTTTTTCCCTCTGTCTTAAAGCTCATTAATTAGAAGCTAACTTCCCCCAGTTGTAGCTTTTTAATGTGCTGCTTTAGAAGAGCTTTCACTGCTTAGCATTAAAATGTCACTGAATCTAAACAGCTCTTACATTCTTTCAAAGAAAGCATTTTATACCAAGTGTAATAATACAGTTAGCAAAGAACTAAAAGAATAAATTTGTGTTTTTGAATGCATATGCAGCTTTCTTTCTTTTTCTTTTTTCTAATTCCACTGAAGACATGTAGAAACTATTTTTGCAATTCAGGATTTTTCTGCATAGCATAACTCTAGACCCAAGATGGTATGCCCTGGGCAAGGTGCACCCTAAATTACCAGCAATTACAGAGTTATGTTATATGATTTCCAGAACAGTTAAGCCCGTCAACAGCTCCCAATGAGTGCTTCTCATCACTATCCATCATAATCTAATTTCCTTTTTAAAAAAGTTTATCTTAAACATGCTATTTTTAGACCTTGGGCATGTGCATACAATCCTATGTTTATGCTCACAATCAGATGCTATTGATATCCTTTGTTCCCTCCATGTTTTATTTCACTCTCATTTTTCACCCCCATCTCTGTTTCCGCGTCATAGGCAACAATTTAAAATGTGTTTGACGTGTGTTATTTTACTCGTTTTCATTTTAAAAATGTAGTGTAGTTTTCTGTCCATATATTTTAAATGTTTCTAACTATATTATTTTTAACACTACATTCTTGTTGTTATGTGTACACTTCATTATTTCATTCCCTGCAAAATCATCCTTCACATTTGGCTTTTATATTTGACAGTATTGGATATAATTATTATCTCCTACTCCCTGCAGTCACACACATACTCACACACCCGTCTGTGATAAATGTTCATAAATATAATCTCTTATGGAGCACTATGAAAATTTCTCTGTGGTTCATATCCAAGAGTGGGTGGGTTGGTTCTTATGGTTAGAGCTTTACCAGTTTGAATAAGCCTTGCTCTCCAGAATGCCCGGACCAGTCTATATTCACATGAATAGTACACTGGGCTCATATCTACAACACTAATTATTATCCAGTTTTATAATTTGCTAAACTGTCTTAAAATATGTATCTTTCTTTCTTGTTTTGTTTTAGACAGTGTCTTGCCCTGTTGCCCAGTCTGGAACAGTGGCATAATCACAGATCACTACAGCCTTGAACTCCCCAGCTCAAGCAATTCTCCCACCTCAGCTTCCCAAGTAGCTGGGACCACAGGTGTGCACCACTATGCCTGGCTTTGTTTTTGTTTTTGTTTTTGCTTCTGTTTTTGTCTTTGTAGAGATGATGTCTTCCTACGTTGCCCAAGCTGGTCTTGAACCCCAAGGCTCAAGAGATCCTTCTGCCTCAGCCTTGCAAAATGCTGGGATTACAGGCATGAGCAACCATGCCCAGCCAAAATACATATTTCTAATTATAAAACAGCTCTTCATATTTATCCAGTGAATTGGATTTCTTCTCAAGTTACTTGATTACACCTTTGGTTTACTTATTGAATAAGCTGTTGGTTTGTAGGAGTCTCTTGTGTTTTCTTGATTTTAATCTTTTAACATTATTAGACATTTTGCATATTTTCTTCCAACAGAGCATCTTTGTTATATTTGCTCCAGGTATCGTCCTTTTAACTGAATTGTTTTTATTTTAATGTATTAAACATTCCAATTTACTATGATGTAGCTTTCCTTAAAAAGACTTAAGTCTACTTTAATATGTTCCTCTGTGAGGATCCAGATTTTATATAAACAATGAGGCATCATGCAGTTAAATTTCTCAAAGAACAAGTTGTAAGTAGAAATCTATATTTACTAGAGGGTCTTGGACTAGAGCAGGTAGCCAGCATTCACCTGCTTTTGTTTATTTGTTTGTTTTGCTTTGTTTTTAAGACAGGGTCTTGCTGTGTTGCCCAGGCTAGAGTGCAGTCATGCTACTACATCTCATTGCAACCTCGAAATCTCGCGCTCAAGTAATCTTACCACCTCTCAGCCTCCCAAGTAGCTGGAACTACAGGTATGCACCACCACACCTGGCTAATTTTTGTATTTTTTGTAGAGATGGAATTTCACCATGTTGCCCAGGCTGATTCCAAATTCCTGGGCTCAGGCCATCTCCCTTCCTTGGCCTCTCAAAGTGCTGAGATTATTGGTATGAGTCAATGTGGTCAGCCTTGACTATTTATTTGTTATAAAATATATCATTAGTTTATTAAGAACCCCTTGCTAGCCTACAGAAATTTTTAGAAGAGTTGAGGCAAGTATTAATTTTGAAACTGCAAACTGAGAGCAAGTTTAAAATAATACAAATTAACATGAAAATCCATAATACCCAAAAATTCTATATCATTTTTAAACCAGAAAATTAAATGCTCCAGCTGGTTACTAACAGTGTACAATTTCCTAAGTTAAAAAAAAAAAAGCCTTAACTGTAAGTGTCATAATTATAGAACATTACAATATCCATGCAACTACTTCTAACCTTATCTAACTTTCAATAAAACTGATGATTTGAGTGTATACATGTTTAAGATGGAAGTTCCCAACTAATATAAATTTGAGATAATTTTGAGAAGAATTTGATGACAGGTGGAAGAGCATATTTGTATTTTAAAAGTCTAAAATAAAATTATAGATGGTATGGGAAAGTTATGTGTTACTCATCAGTGAGAACATAAGAAGCATATTTGTTAGACTGTTTTACATGTTGCCACTCCAAGTTGTTTAGACTATTTTAGACGGTGAGCTGAAAACTATTAAAGATTGTAGCAGCATTTGAACCCAAAAATGTGAGAATTAGTCTGTCAGCCAGTATAAAAAGGTTTACATGGACCACTTAAAAACAGCATGGCAAGATAAATATATACATAAATAAATAAGAGTTATCTACTTATCAATATTTTTTATTAAAAGTATGACATGCCAGGGGAATTTTTAGATAATAGGGAAACAGAATTTTATGAACACATATAATTCTTATCACAAAAAAATGTATCTTCTTCTACTTTGGAAGAAATAGGCAATAGATACATAGTCATATGCTAGTCACCTAGTCACGATTTTTGCAAAACGAAATGAGGGTATATACCACAAAGACCTTAGAAAACTTTCACTGATAAAATATAGTCCTAAACCAGTTGAAACCACCACCTTTGTTTCTGAAATCCACAACTATATAAAAGTCTATTTGTTAATTTTTGATAGCTAGTTAATATGTGAAGCAATTTCTTCTTTGCCTTAGATTCTGTTCAAAATTTGATAAGAAGAAAAAAAACTTGACAGAAATAAGGGATGGGGTTCAGAGTCAGACTGTTCAATGACTGAAAATTAGCAAGACTTGGATCCTTACCAAGTCCAAAGACTATCTTACTAATTCAGCAGCCACATTTGCAATATAGACATCAAGTTGGTCCACTTGATATTAATCCAAAATTGCTGGTATCTCAGACAGATATTTTCTCGATCTACAGTGAAAAGGCTAATAAATTGAGAATTAATTTATAGCCTTAATATCTTTAACTTTCACTGATTCAATGGTAGATCTTATCACTGTTCAAGGAAAGCTCAAATCAAAACACAACCACCAAAATCAGTGAAAACAAGTTTTGACAAAAAGAATATCTTTAACTCTGATGCCTCTTGCTGAACTAGATGAATTATCCAATACAAAATTGTCATATTTCTGAGCTTTATTTATTCAATGATTCCAGTGTGATAGAACAAGTTTGCTTTTATTGTATGACCACAGTAAATTGTTTAATTGATCATATTTCCCTTCTTTGCATTAGCTGCTATACAGAACACACTCAAATTTGCAGCCTAATTCAAGCAAGAGTAAATAGAAGAAAGAAAAGCAAATTACAGCATATTTTTCCGTACTAATCTCAAATTAGCCTTGTTTTTTATTTTCTAATTTTGCAATACATGTCTCAATTTTCAAAATAATGTATAATGCAATCATCTATTTTCTTTTTTAAATAGTTCTGGAAAGAGTACCAGATGAAGAAGTAAAGAAAGACAGGTTGAAATTGTGGTATTCTAAATCATATTAAATGATATTTAAGGTCAGCCTTAAGAATGATCTGTAAAATTATTTTAGAAGATTTTTTCCTGGGGTGAAATTTCCTATGAAAAGGCTGTATTAAATATGTCTATAATTTTTCTGCCAGAGTAGCTGATTTAATTGAGGTCTCATTTTAAAAGTAATTGATGGTACAAATGTATTTTCCTTTATCCCTATTCTTATTTGACTAATTAGCACAGTTTTTAGTTTTCACACTAATTAAAAACAGTTCGTATTAAGAGCCAAAAAATAAATATAGATGAAATTCTTTTTTCTCAGACTATAGAGAAATTTTAATATTAATAAAAATATGCAAAAGTTAGTGATTTCTTCAATATTATGCTTATAACAGAACAAATGTTTCTATTGTTTACTTTGTAATGTTACCACCAACAGCCTTATAAGATAAGCTGATTTATCACATTTCTGTCTCTTAATCCCTCAAATCTAATTTTGGAGCTATCAGTATTTGAGTTAATTTTAGAAAGGATACATAAAGCCGATTTCAGTTTTCCCTATAAGACAAAACTTTTTCTAAGAGATGAGGCAATTTAATTAATTCCCAACTGAAATCATTTTTCTAAGTCTTCTTAAAACCTTGAGAATGTGTTATGCTAAGTTTGGTGGGTTTTTTTTAGCTTGGCATTGATCATTATCATGAAACAGAATGTGAATCTCATCAACACAAGTAATTGAAGAGACTGTAGTTGGTAAATAAATGAAGAAATTACTTAGGCTGATTTGCAAAATGATCATTATTTGGCTCTTTTGGATATTTTATAAATAAATGGCTAGGTTTCTGACTTTTTTTATTTTTATTTTTTTTATTTTTTTTTATTTTTATTTATTTATTTATTTATTTTTTTTTTTTTTTGAGACAGAGTCTTGCTCTGTATCCCGGGCTGGACTGCAGTGGCCGGGTCTCAGCTCACTGCAAGCTCCGCCTCCCGGGTTTACGCCATTCTCCTGCCTCAGCCTCCGGAGTAGCTGGGACTACAGGCGCCCGCCACCTCGCCCGGCTAGTTTTTTGTATTTTTAGTAGAGACGGGGTTTCACCGTGTTAGCCAGGATGGTCTTGATCTCCTGACCTCGTGATCCGCCCGTCTCGGCCTCCCAAAGTGCTGGGATTACAGGCTTGAGCCACCGCGCCCGGCTCTGACTTTTTTTTAAAGGTCTTCTTTAGATGTCTGATTTTATGTAAAAATGCCTGTAAGCTAGGAGGTTTGGGCAGTTCACAAAAGGGGCCAAAGATTTCTTTGTGATAAAAGAAAACCCATCATTTTTCTTAATGCTACATATTCCCTTTTAATTCTGCTTCTAGTATACATGATAGCATAAGAGGATCTACCCTTAACCTCCTGCTTTAAAAAAAAATTGGTCTTGGCCAGGCACGGTGGCTCATGCCTATAATCTCAGCACTTTGGGAGGCCGAGGCAGGTGGATCGCCTGAGGTCAGGAGTTCGAGACCAGCCTGACCAACATGGAGAAACTCCGTCTCCACTAAAAATACAAAATTAGCCGGGCATGGTGGTGCATGTCTGTAATCCCAGCTTCTCAAGAGGCTGAGGCAAGAGAATTGCTTGAACCCGGGAGGCAGAGGTTGCAGGGAGCCGAGATCGTGCCATTGCACTCCAGCCTGGGTAACAACAACAAAAAAGATTGGCCTCTTTCTTTTTTTAACCTTTCTATCATGATCTGACATATTTAGTATCTTGTCTTAAACACATTAACAGTTTAGGTTGAATCACTTCTGAAGTTTACAGGATACGTACAATGTTCTAAAGCACTGGTATACCAAAATTTTCACACTTGTTATGAGAGTGGTATTACTATTAGCCACATTTTTTAGGTGAGGAAACTGAAGCACAGAGAGTTTGAATTGTGAACATGCCAAAAGGTGACAGAGATTTGGTTCCTGTCTACAGGAGGGATACCCTATTTTATCATCTCTCTTTGATTTCTAGCCCCCGCAGATACCCTGCCATTTTGGTCATTCACTCTACAATCTGTAGCCTGAAGACAAGTACTGCAGAGCCTCCTCCCTTAAACCTGCTTCCATGAGCCTTGGATTCTCTATCCTATTTCTTATTTATATTAAAGAATGATTAAGAACTTTTAGTGAAATCAAATGAGAAAAAGCACAAAAGTTCCTAACTCTGCCAGTTTCCTTTTCAAAATTGATAGATATGAAATTATGGCATATGCAGAGAGGCTGTTTCAAATCAAACCTAAGTAAGTGTATATGAGATGCATACCAGAGATAGAAAATGAACAAGCCTCTATCTGAAGATGTAAAAAGGTAAAAGCAATTTGTTCAAAATTACTAAAACTTCCAGTGGTTTAGCCAGACTATTTCATTTTCTGTTTATGTGAATTTCACCCACATACTTCTTTGTTCTGTTCTTTATCCATCATACTAAAGCCATTCTCTTTCTTACTGTACTGAGGTGTATTTGTCAAAGTGGACTTGGATAACTTTGAAATTACTGGTATAAAGATTTTGCTTTGCTGTTACTAAAAGAATAACAGAAACTAGGCAACCTTCTTTTTGGTTCTACATGAAGTAATTTAAAATATCCCCAAAAGTAACACTATTAAAAGGGAAACGATATTCAAGTAACATGCATGTAATTCTAGGCAGTTATTAGCCCCTAGAAGACACAAACCATGGCTTCTGAATCTATTTATAAGTGGTGGTATCTTGCATAATACCCAGACCACTGTTGACCATTTAATAAATAGTTGTGGATTATGTGAATTTAATAACCTTACAATTACCTAGCTGTGATAATTGTTGCCCTAATTTAAAACCCAAAAAGATATATTGCTAATGAGAATTTACACTGTGCAAAATTAGGATGGCTGGTGATGAGGTGTAATTGTTATGAATCTTAGTTTGCATACTTGGTTGGGTACAACACACATTAAAAAACAAAACAAAACAAAACAAAAAACTCTACATTTTAAGGCCTCACCTAATGTTCTGTAGAAAACAAAACCTAAAAGAAACTTATGTGGTATTATTTCACTGAGAAGTACAATCCCACAGACACAGAAATAGGAGGGGGATGGAAAACAAAGTGTGGTCAGAAAGGATGGAGACCACACAGAAAAGAATGTATTAAGAAGCTGATTGTTCTTCGTATCAAGCACAGCTGATCGCTTGGCCTTCAATGATGTCTTCATTGAGACATTATTAACTGCTGCTTTGTAGAACAGTCCATGGAGAGGAGGAGAAAAAGGAAATTCATCGTCTTGATTTTTCCTGTTATGCTAGTCTGTTTTCTCTCAGTTGGGAGTTTAATGATAGTTAGGCCATGCTTCCCAAGTTGTGTCATTAAGGCAGTTTCTTTAGCCAAAAGCATAGATTTTCTCCAAGTTCAGAAATGATGGGAAGAACCAATAACATGGCGGTTTAGTTTATCAGTCTGGTGCTTGTCTCTGAGTCTGTGGGTCTTGAACTGTTGTGCCTCAGAGTTCTCAGAAGTCACACACAAATGGTTACCTATTACTTGTTGCATTAATTTATGAAATAGTGGCAATATGGTGCAGGACTCAGGAATTATTGTAGCAATACTAAAGATAGCAGTCTTAGGAGTAAGGAGGGAAGTGAAACAGGTAGGGAAGACGGCAGCGCTGAGAGAATCAAGAGAGACACATAAGATATGCCTAATACATGCAACTTAATTTTAGTTTGAGTCAGAATATTATGTATCTATGGCTGAATAACTATTAGCTTAGAGGATGTCAGCAAAAGTGGTAGAGTATGCAGCTTCAGTGGCCCATCACTCCACAGAAACTTCAAAAAAATCAAGCAAAAAGGATCAGAATCAACTTTATCAGAACTCTGAAAAACAAAGGATTATGGCCAACAAGCAAATGCTTAATAAATAAAAAGGCAACATAAAAATGATAAGAAAGCTATGTGGTACACTTTTATTTTCGCTCGTTGTTCTTTTTGACAGCTTGGTGATGGTCTTGAAGATGGCAGCCAATGTTCCCAGTGTAAACTCTGGTAGCTGGTTTCAGAGAGAGGAGAGGAGACCTCAAGGACAAATAATTGTATTTATCTGTTCTAACTGGCCTGGTGCTAGCCAAAAATTACTCAGGCATTTGTCTTTATTTCACCTAACATGAAATTTACTCAGGGTGGAAAAGCAGCAGGTATTCCTTTAAAACTTCTGAAGGCAAACAAACAACCCTCAGATCAAGGAGGAAAAGGTTATGGTTGAGATACACAACAGACCTCCTCAAGTCTCATAGGAAAATCTGGCGAGAGAATTTCTTTGGAAAATTAGAACATTAAAAATACTTTTTGTATTCTGGGAAACTTAGGAAGCCACATACCTACCCACGGCAAGAGGCAAGCTTAGAAAAAACTGAGAAGATCCCAAACTTTCAACTCTGTCTGATCGCTAAGACTTACTGAAGGACAAAGTGAAAGAAAAGACACAGTTGAAAATGGACTGGCTAAGTGTTGAAAAAGTGTGCAAACACCATGCCAATCTAGAAAGAAAAGGAGATATTTTTCTTTTACTTATTTATATTTTTAAATCATTCTCTTCTCTCTCTCATCTCTCCCTCTGGCATTTAAGGAAATCCTTATCAAAATGTTAATTGATTATATGATAAGGAGCAGAGAGACTCTAGAGACATGAAAATAACACAATTTTTTAGAAACGGTTTGGAAATGTCACTAAGCAAATAGCTAGTGCCCACGACAGGCAAATCAAAAAACAAGGCTGAAGAGAAAAATCTGAATTTCAGAACCATATTGAAATATTCAGCATCCAAGTTATGAACAAAAAATATGAAGCATGCAAAGGAATAACAAAATATATTCCATTCAAAGAAGAAATTTAAAAAACTGTCCCTGTGGAAGCACAGACATTGTTAGTACTAGACAGAGTTTAAAGAGCTGAAGGAAAGCATGGACAAAGAGCTCAAAGAGATTAAAGAAACCAGGAGAAAAATATGTGAGCAAAGAAAAAATATAAAGATAAATTATTAAAAGGAACCAACAGAAAGACCAGTCTTGTTTCAATGAGAAGACTACGAAGGCTTGAAAAACCATATGTAAAGATTTATTTTAGAGGTAACTACCCAGTCATCACTCTTCTGAAAGATTAGAAATTAAGTCTTAGCAAATTTGAGGTTGCTTCCTCTTTCACCCAGGTTATGGCTAAATGTCATGGAACCAAGCTGGATTTGGACCCTGATATGGTTGGGCTCTGTGTCCCCATCTAAATCTTTTATGTAAGCCCCATATGTCAAGAGAGGGACCTGATGGGAAGTGACTGGGATCATGGTGATGGTTTCTTCCATGCTGTTCTTATAATAGTGAGCTCTCACAAGATCTGAAGGTTTAAAAGTGTTGCAATTACCCTCCTCCTGTCTCCTTGTAAGACATGCTTACTTCCCCTTCATGTTCCATCATGATTGTAAGTTTCCTAAACCTCCTAGCCATGCTTCCTGTTAAGCCTGGGAAACTGTGAGTCAATTAAACCTGTTTTCTTGATAAATCACCCAATTTCAGATATTTATTTATAGTAATGTGACAACAAACTAATAGAGACAATTGGTATTGAGAAAAGGGGGCATTGCTAGAAAGATAAAGGAAAATGTACAACTGACTTTGGAACTGGGTAATGGGCAGAGGTTGAAACAGTTTGGAGGGCTCAGAAGAAGACAGGAAGATGAGAGAAAGTTTGGAACTTCCTAGAAACTTGTTGAATGATTGTGACCAAAAGGCTGATAGTGACATGAACAATGAAGCCTAGGCTCAGGTGGTCTCAGATGGAGGTGAGGAAGTTTTTGGGAAGTGAAGCAAAGGTAATTCTAACTGTGCTTTAGCAAAGAGAATGATAGTATTTTGCTCCTGCCTTAGAGATCTGTGGAACTTTGAACTAGAGACAAATGATTTAGGGTATCTGGTGTAAGAAATTTCTAAGCAGCAAAGCATTCAAGATTAAATCTGTTTTTTCTAAATGTGTACTTTTACACGCATGAAGAAAGAAATGGCCTGAAATTGGAACTTATGTTTAAAAAGGAAGAACAGCATAAAGGTTTGGCAATTTTGCAGCCTGATTATGTGATAGAAAAGAGAAACCCATTTTCTAGTGAGAAATTCAAGCCAGCTGCAGAAATTTGCATAAGTAACAAGGAGCTGAATATTAATAAACAAGACAATGGGGAAAATGTCTCCAGGGCATTTCAGAGATCTTTGTGGCAGCCCCTTCCATCACAGACCCAGAGGCCTAGGAGAGAAGAATGGTTTCATGGGCTGTGCCCAGGGCCCTGCTGCTCCCTGCACACTAACAACATGGTACGCTGTGTCCCAGCCACTCTAGCCATTGCTAATAGGAGCCAAGGTATAGCTCAGGCTGTTGCTTCAGAGGGGGCAACTGCAAAAATTGGCAGCTTCCACATGGTGTTTGGCCTGTGGGTACACTGAAGACAAGAGTTGAGGTTTGGGTACCTCTACCTAGTTTTCAAAGCATGTATGGAAACACCTGGATGTCCAGGCAGAATTCTGCTGCAGGGGCAGAGGCTTCAAGGAGAACCTCTACTAGGGCAATGCAAAGGGGAAATGTGGGGTTGGAACCCTCCCCTACCAGAGTCTCCACTGGGGCACTGCCTAGTGGAGCTGTGAAAAGATGCCCACCATCCTCCAGACCCAAGAATGGTAGACTCACTGACAGCTTGCACCATGCACCCGGAAAAGCTTCAGGTACTAACACCAGCCTGTGAAAGCAGCCACAGAAGCCGTACCCTGCAGAACCACAAGGGAGGAGCTGTCCCAGGCCTTGGGAGCCCACCCTTGCATCTGTATGTCTTAAATGTGAGACTTAAAGTCAAAGGATATTATTTTAGAGCTTTAACATTTAAAGACTTCCCTGTTGGGTTTCAGACTTGCACAGGGCCTGTAACCCCTTTGTTTTGGCTAATTTCTCCCATTTGGAATGGGTGTATTTACCCAATGCCTGTATCCCTATGGTATCTAGGAAGTAACTAACTTGCTTTTGATTTTACAGGCTCATAAGCAGAAGGGACTTGCCTTGTCTCAGATGAGACTTTGTACTTGGATATTTGAGTTAATGCTAAAATGAGTTAAGACTATGAGGGACTGTTGAGAAGGCATGATTGTATTTTGAAATGTGAGGAGGACATGAGATTTGGGAGGGGTCAGGGCAAAATGATACGGTTTGGCTGTGTATTCCCACTCAAACTTCACCCTGAATTGTAATCCCCATGTGTTGAGGGAGGGCTCTGGTGGGAGGTAATTGGACTGGGGGCACGGTTTTCTCTATGCTGTTCTCATGATAGTGAGTTCTCATGAGATCCGATGGTTTAAAAGTGTGGCACTTCCCCTCTATCACTCTTTCTCTTGCCACTTGTAAGATTTTCCTCTTCTTGCTTCCTTTTCCTCTTCTGCCATGACTAAGTTTTCTGAGGCCTCCTTAGCCATGCTTTTTGTTAAGCCTGCAGAACTGTGAGTCAGTTATACAGCTTTTCAAAATAAATAAATAAACAAATTACCCAGTCTCAGTTAGTTCTTTATAGAAGTATGAGAATTGAATAGTACAACCCATTCCCTTGTTTGTTGATGCCTCCTGGCCACTGCAGAGACAGACTTCAGGAACTCCACTTGGCTTCTTTAGGTGCTGCTTACTCTTCTACTACTTATAGGCTACCACTGTTCATTGCAATTGTCCTATTCTTTTAAGCTACACTAGATTATGCAGAACATTCTGAGATTCCTTAGGCTCCATCTGGATACAATATCTAGTTATAGTCTCTCGAAAATCTTACACCTTCCTAACTGCAAGGCATAGATGACCTCTGCATTCAAATAACATGATTACTTGTCTTCTTCCTAAGGACCTGGTCCAAAAATGAGCAAGTGTTCTTTCTCTGGGGACAACCATTTCTACTTCCCCATCCTTTGCCTGGCAAGTTTCATGTTCCTTAAAAATACACTATCCACTACTAAGCTGGCGAGAGGAAACCTTTTTTTTTTTTTTTTTTTTTTTTTGAGACAGAGTCTCACTGTCACCCAGGCTGGAGTGCAGTGGCATGATCTCGGCTCACTGCAAGCTGCACCTCCCAGGTTCACGCCATTCTCCTGCCTCAGCCTCCCGAGTAGCCGGGACTACAGGCATCTGTCACCACGTCCGGCTAATTTTTGTACTTTTAGTAGAGACAGGGTTTCACCATGTTAGCCAGGATGATCTTGATCTCCTGACCTCATGATCCACCTGCCTCGGCCTCCCAAAGTGCTGGGATTACAGGTGTGAGCCACTGTGCCCAGCCGAGGAAATCTTTTTTTTTAACTTTTTTTTTCCCCCAAATATTTTGACATGAGTCATTTTATACTCCTTAATGGATAAAGTTTTTTTTTTTTAATTCTGAAGATGAAACTCCTTTTAAATATGTACTTTGTAAACATTTCACTTTTCACTGAATTGTTCACCCCAATTATAAGACCAAGTCATTACTTAAGAAAGGAGATTGTTTTAGTTATATATTGTTGTGTAATAAACTATTACACAATTTAGTGCTTTATTAGACTACCTGTGAATGAGGAATCTGGGCTCATTTTTGGCAGGTCTCCTAATTCAGTGTCTCTCATAAGGCTACGGGCAAGTCAATCTGAACATCTGACTGGGGAAAGACATTTCCAAGATTACTTATGTGGTTGCTGGTAGCATATACTCTCTTAAGAACAATTTGACTCCAGGCTTCAGTTTCTTACTAGTTATTGGTCAGGGACACTCTCAGTTCCTTGCCACATGGGCCTACCCATCATGATCACATTTTCCAACACAGCCAGCAAAAGAGATAATTTGCTACCAAGATAAAAATTACAATTTCTGTAGTCTAATTATAAAGTTACATTTCATCACTTTGCCATATTCTACTTGTTAAAATCTACTCAATAGGCTATACTCAAATAAAGGAAATTTCACAAGAGTATGAATACCAGGATGTGGATATCATTGGGAGCCACCTTGAAGTCTGCTGCCACAGTAGTGAATAGGTTTCAGGAAAGAAAAAAAAAAAAAAAGAAGAAGAAAAAAAGAAAGAAATCCATAAATACTGTTATAGGACCAACAGGTTCACATGCCTGCTACACAATAACAGAGACAGCAGGGTTTGTAGCAGAGAAAAAGTTTAATGACGGTAGGGGGGCTGAGAGAGGAGATGGGAAGGGCACTCTAATCCATCTCTCCAAGGAGTGCTGCAATGGGCTTTAGGGGAGATTTATATGGTTTGGCTACATCCCTACCCAAATCTCATCTTAAATTGTAGTTCTCATAATCCCAACGTGTTTGTGGGAGGGGCCTGTTGGGAGGTAATAGAATCATGGGGGCAGTTACTTCCATGCTGCTCTGCTTACAATAGTGAGTGAGTTCTCACAAAATCTTATCATTCTATAAGGGACTTCTTCCTTTTTGCTTGGCACTTCTTCTTTCTACCATGTGAAGAAGGACATCTTTGCTTCCCATTCCGCCATGATTGTAAGTTTGCTGAGGCCTTACCAACGACGCTGAACTGTGAGTCACTTAAACCTCTTTCCTTTATAAATTACCCAGTTTGGGATATGCCTTTATTAGCAGCATGAGAACAGACTAATACACTAAATTGGCCGTGAGACAGTGAGTTGCTGCTATAAGGCTACCCACAAATATGGAAACAACTTTGGATCTGCATAACAGGAAGAGGTTGGAACAGTTTGTAGGGCACAGAAGAAGACAGGAAAATGTAGGAAAGTTTGGAACTTCCTAGAAACTTGTTGAATGGCTTGGCAATGCTAATAGTCCAGGCTGAGGTGGTCTCAGACAGAGATGATGAACTTGTTGAAAACTGAAGTAATGGTCACTCTTGCTATGCTTTAGGAGATCTATGGAACTTTAGACTTAGAAAATTTAGGGTATCTGGCAGGAAACTTCTAAGTGGCAAAGTATCCAAGAGGAAACAGAGCATAAAAGTGTGGAAAATTTGCACCCTGATCAGTGCAATGGAAAGGAAATACACATTTTCTAGGGATAAATTCAAGCCTGCTACAGAAATTTGCATAAGGAATGATGAATGGAATGTTAGTCACCAGACAATGGGGAAAATGTCTCCAGGACAAGTCAGATAACTTCATGGCAGCCTCTCCCATCAGAGGTCTGGAGGCCTAGATGGGAAAATGGCTTTCTGAACTGGGCCCGGGGCCCTCCTGCTCTGTGCAGCCTCACGAAATGGTGCCTTGCATTCCAGCTGCTTCAGCTTTAGCCATGGCTAAAAGCAGCCAAGGTATGGCTCAAGACATTGGTTTGGAGGATGTAAGCTGCAAGCCTTGGCAGCTTCCATGAGGTGTTGAGCCTGTGGGTGCACAGACATCAAGAATTGAGGTTTGGAAACCTCCACCTAGATTTCAGAGAATGTATGGAAATGCTTGGATGTCCAGGCAAAAGTTTGCTGCAGGGGCAGAGCCCTCATGGAGAACCTCTGCTAGGGCAATATGGAAGGCAAATGCAGAGTTGGAGCCCACACAGAGTATTCACTGGGGCACTGCCTAGCGGAGCTGTGAGAAGAGGTCCAACATCCTTCAGAACCCAAAATCGTAGATCCATCAACAGCTTGCATCACGCACCTGGAAAAGATGCAGGCACTCAACACTAGCCTGTGCAAGCATCCAGGAGGGGGCTGTATCCTGCAAAACCACAGGGGCAGGGCTGCCCAAGGCCACGAGAGCCCACCTCTTACATCAGCATTATCCTGATGTGCCACATAGAACCAAAGGAGATAATTTGGAACTTTAAGGTTTAACTGCCCTATTGGATATCAGAATAGCATGAGGCCTGTAGTTCCTTTGTTTTGGCAAATCTGTCCCACTTGGAACAGTTGTATTTACCCAAAGCCTGTACCTCTGTTTTATCTAGGAAGTAACTAACTTGCTTTTGATTTTATAGGCTCATAGGTGGACTTTGGAGTTAATGCTGAAATGAGCTAAGACTTGGGGTTTTGAAATGTGAGCACACGAGATTTGGGAGGGGCCAGGAATATACTGATACGTTTTGGCTATGTCTCCACCCAAATCTAATTTTGAATTGTAGTTCCCACAGTCCCCACATGTCATGGGAGGGATCCAGTGGGAAGTAACTGAATCATGGGGACAGTTACCCCCATGCTGTTCTCATGATAGTAAATGAGTTGTCATAAGAGCTGTTGGTTTTATAAGGGGCTGTTCCCACTTTGCTTGGCACTTCTTTCCTTCTACCATGTGAAGAAGGACATGTTTGCTTCCCCACCCATCATGATTGTGAATTTCCTGAGGTCTCCCCAGCCCTGCAGATCTGAGTCAATGAAACCTCTTTCCTTTTTTAAATTATCCAGTCTCCAGTATGTCTTTATTAGCGGTGTGAGAACAGACTAATACAGGGATCATGGAGGGAAAGAGTCTGGAAAATTGGGGTTCCTGATTGGTGGAGTTAAGGGGGATGAAATTATTAGGATGTGGAAGCTGCATTTTTTAGTGAATCAGCTTCTTATCAGGTCCTTCAGATCAGCAGATGTCAGTAATTTAACTAAGAGACAGGACCTTAAAGAATATTTCAAATGGGAAACTTAAGGTTTCACAATGCTTAAGTCATTACGTATAGGACAGTTAAAGAAAACTATAATCTTGTGACAAGACTGATAAGATTCTGAAGCAATAGGAAGCAAATAACTATGAGGAAGCAGGTCAGAGAGCAAGACAGCCTAATGAGTAATGCTGAATGTGCTTCAAGCTTGGTTTATTTTTCTCTGCCTCCCTTCTTCACTAATTAATTTTACAAAGTTTATAAGGATTATTTCAACATTTGAAAATTATTTTTCACAATGAATATGTTAAAGGTGGAAAGTTGTGGTGAGAAAAATAACAGCTGGTCAAATATTTCTACATGCTAATCCCTGAAACCTGTGAATATATCACATAATAAGGGAGAATTTAGATTGCAGAAAAAATTAACGTGGCTAGGCCGGGCGCAGTGGCTCACACCTGTAATCCCAGCACTTTGGGAGGCCAAGGTGGGCAGATCACAAGGGCAAGAGATCAAAACCATCCTAACCAACATGGTGAAACTCCGTCTCAAAAAAAATACAAAAATTATCTGAGTGTGGTGGTGCCTGCCTGTAGTCCCAGCTACTCAGGAGGCTGAGGCAGGAGAATCACTTGAACCTGGGAGGCAGAGGTTGCAGTGAGCTGAGATCGTGCCACTGTACTACAGGCTGGTGACAGTGCAAGACTCTGTCTCCAAAAAAAAAAAAAAATTAAAGTGACTATAAAATGAAGTTAAGACAGATTATCCTGGGCCAGAGCAGTGGCTCACGCCTGTAATCTCAGCACTTTGGGAGGCTGAGGCAGGTGGATCATGAGGTCAGGAGATCGAGACAATCCTGGCTAACATGGTAAAACCCCGTCTCTACTCAAAAAATACAAAAAAATTAGCGGGGCGTGGTGGCAGGCACCTGTAGTCCCAGCTACTCGGGAGGCTGAGGCAGGAGAATGGCATGAACCCAGGAGGCGGACCTTGCAGTGAGCTGAGATCGCACCACTGCACTCCAGCCTGGGTGACAGAGCGAGACTCCTTCTCAAAAAAATTAAAACAACAACAACAATAATAATAATAATGATAATAAGATAGATTATCCTGGATAATCCAAATGAGCCCAATGCAATCAGAAGGGTATTTAAAAGATGGTAGAGGCAGAAGAGTCCATGTCAGAGTGGTATAGTGTGAGAAAGACTTGCTCATCCATAAATGGCTTTGAAAATTGAATGGGGCCACAAGAAAAGAAAAGTGGGCAGTCTTTTGGAGCTGTAAAAGGTGAGAAAATGTGTTTTTCCCCAAAAGCCTTTGGAAGAAATTCAGTTCTTCCACTACTTTGATTTTATCCCAGTGGAACTCATCCTAAACTCCTGACCTCCAGAAATGTCAGATAAAAAACTTGTGTTGTTTAAGTCTTAAGCTTTAAGGCACCAAATGTATGGTAATTTGTTATTTCACCAAATGGGAAAAAGATACAGAGGTGATTTGCCAGTATTCTAACGGGGGAAAAAAAAATAAATGCTAACTGAGGCAATATAGACATAGATTTAAATATTTAGATTTATGATTAGATAAGAATATATATGCATATATGAGTATGTGTATGTATGTGTGAATGATGAGTGATTAAGGTTAGATTAGACAAACACAGTTTGTGTAGATGTTATAATTTAATTTTTTTAAGTGGTAGGTTCTCACCCTGATGCCTAAGGTAGAAGGAGGGTGCATTGGCATGATCATAGTTCACTGGAGCCTTGAATTCCTGGGCCAAACGGGTCCGCCTACCTTAGCCTCCTAACTAGCTAGGACTACAGGTGTGCACCACCAGGTCTGGCTTTATAAAAAAAAATTAAGTCACATTAAATAGGCCCAACATAAGCCACAGAGCCTAATTTTAAATCATTACAATTAATTAACATTTATTTTAGCATTTCTGAAGTAAATTTGAAATGGTAGAAATTATATTTATTAAATAAATCAAAAGAATGCCTTTAAAATGTGATCAAAATTTGTTCTCATAACCTCATCTGCTTTTAATCACAGGTTTTTAATTACTGCTTCAGCCACTCAGGGAAATTTTCACTTCAATGAGGTTACTATGCTAAGTGACTTTGGCTTAACACCAATTAACAAACGAGCCTACTTTCTAGTACATTTTTAATTTTCTGAATTTTCCTGTATTTTAAAAATTTCTATTAACTTATTTATAATCATCATCCCCATTCAGCTTCAAACACTTGGAAATGTCATGCCATTATGTTAGAGAATAATATCTTACACTTGTTTTAAGAGGAAAATCACGTTATTAATTGCAACTGGAAGCTGACAACATATATTGTAAATTGCGGATTAGACTTGATTTACAAACCTCAGGAACTCCAAAGAAAATGTGTGAATTTATACCATTTGGGTATTGAGCTATATTTCTAAATTTTATGATATTCCAAGGGGACTTCCTTTTTTCTAATACACAACATCTGTGAAATTTTTAAGAAAACTTTTAGCATAGTCTGAGCAACACTCCCTTGGTGTATGATAAAAATTAGTTATAATGTACCATAGTTAAGAATACAATAAATTTATTGCAATTAAATTGACTGAAGAAAATTTACCTGTATGCTACTGTACAGATGACAAAAAGTCTGTCTTTCTATATAATATTATTTTTATGTCATAGAATCTAAAATTGTTAATTCATGATGAAGATGCAAGTTTTCTAAAACAAGACTTGTGTTATTAGCCATACTCATGTGTTTATACTGCTTTTGATAAAGTAAATAATATTCAAAGTAAATAATATTCAATGGTACTTGTTAAAACATGGTAAGGAAGATTTTTCTCAGAACCACTGAGATAGGTGGAGGACCAATTATAACAGAGTCTTGCAGTGTGGGAGAGAGATTGGGCCCAACTGCAAAACAGCATGGGCAAATGGAAATTTATAGCTAACTAGCACTGTGGAAATCAATAGATGGAAAATGACTAAGACCAAACCGAAGTAAGCGGGATTTTGCCTAAACTCACCTAACAGGATTCTTGCTGAAGCTAGGCCAGGGTGATCAGACATCACCTGAGAAATGGAGGATTAGAATCCCATTCAGACATTGAGGGTAATCAAGTATCAAGTGTGGAGAGTTCTTGTCAAACTACCTTAGTAGCATTCTTTACCGACACTGAATTTTGTAATGAAGTACATAGACAGGGTTAGAAAAAGGTTCAGAAGCTTGACTAATCTATGGCCATGCAAGGAATCTTTGTCACTTTGAGATCTGTAGGATATTTATGTACACAGGGAATTATAGAATGTCGGATTTAGAGGAATCTTTAATGATCATGCAGGCCAATGTACTCATTTTCCAGTTAAGAAACCAAATCCTATGGAGATTATAAAAGGTACCTAAATATACAGAGTGAATTTTTAGTAGGCTGAATATGCAATACAGCTACTAATCCCCAAGCTAAGTCCCCTTTCGTTCTCTATGCCATTTTTTAAAACCACTCATCTATCTCAAGACATTAATGAGGATGCTGGCACACTGACATAGAATATTATCTATCAGAAACAAATACTTTAAAACTTTATTGTTTGTAATGCAATCCTGTTACAGGAAAAACTCACTAACATATTTCATACTTTGTAAAGGAAACCCACAAGTGTGTTGTACCCTGGTTTGCCTGGGGCAATTCTAACTTGCTCCCATTATTCCAGCCTAAATATTAGAGACTTTTATTTTCTCAGTCAAGCGGGATGCAAAGCCATCAGCTGAGTGTCAAAATAGCATTGTGAGGATGATAAAGGAGGAATGATAAAATAGTATTTATACAAAGTAAGAAAATAAATTTTCTAAAGACACAGCATAAGATCAACAGGCAAGTGCAAGTACTTATTTGAGGTATGTTATTATTAATTTAAAATTAAACCAGTGAGACTGTGTTTGGTTTTGTCTCTAGCAAAATTCACCTGCTTGGGTAAAGCACATAGAGAATAGTTTGTTTTGCTTTTGATTGTGGTCCACCAGTTAAGTGTGATGGTAGGACAGAGGGTGTTGTTGTTTGAAGACATCTGCAATAGTTTAACTATAAAGAACAATCCACAGAATCAAATGTGGGAGAAAGAAAATGTATAAGGTCAGTGCAGAGGATATTTAGATGCCAGAATGATGATCAAGGAGTGTTGCAGAAGTGAAGGGAAGGGATGGCAGGCAGTCATCTGGGAGATTCATAAACAGTGAAGTTACCTGTGATCACAGAAGCATGGCTATAGGAATTAATATATATGAACCAGGAGCTTAAGTGAGAAGCATGGGTGACACTGAAGAAGTAGGAGGGGTTAAGAAGTCTACACATGACAGCAGAGCAGAGAGGGTTTGAAAGCACTATTGAGATAGAACACCAGGTTCACACCACACAGCCCTTTCCTTCTGGCTCTGAGGATAAGCAACAGTAAAAACAGGTTCCTCTGAGAATGGTACAGACAGGAGATATCATGAGGAGCAGCTGTTAAAAAAGGCTGGAAAGTGTAGAGAATATTCAGAAAAGAGGTTAACACAGTGTAGGAATCACTGCTAGCAGTTATGGGGTTCTCGATGGCAGAAAGGAAAGTACGGGTTTGTCGGATTTCGGGGATTATAAAAATCATGATAATGATATGTAATAATTCTGCAACTATAAAAATCTCAGTGAAATGGGATATTCCCACATAGAACACTGTATTTAGTTAGGCAAGAACTATATAATTATGTCAAACACTAAACATGTAGTTTATTTGTAGAACAGCACACCCCCTGCTGGCTCTCAAGGGTATCCAATTTACATTGTTTTTCAGCTAAAATACAGATTAAAAACAGTAAATTGACAGGGGAAAAAGGCAGGAGTTTTTTGTTGTTGTTGTTTTTGTTTGCTTATTTAAGGCAAAGACAGTAATAAAATAGCTGGCAAACAGAGAGTTCAGAAAAAAAGAAAGAACGAAGTCAGGAGGAAGTGAGAGACAAGAGGAAGGGAGGGAGAGAAGAAAAAAGCGAGGGAAACAGACAGAAGAGAAGGAGAAAACAAAGAATAAGAATAACAAACATATATATTGCAAACTGCTATGCTAGTTAAAGTTCCTTTCTACACCTGTCCACAGTTCTTAAGGGTAGTGTGGTAGTATTCATATGGCTTTATCTTACAACACTTCAGCTCTTTGTAACACTCTTATAAACTTCAAGGTGCTATATTGATACAGAATTACTAGTAGACATCCAAATCACCGAGATCAGTCCTGTACAGGAGCAGGTAAAACTCCTGAGAGTGATAAAAACGTTCTATATTTAACTTCGTTTCTAGTTGCACACATTAAACTATGTTCTCTAAATTCACGAATACTTTGGTTTGTGATTTATCAATCAATTTAGTTGATGAAAAACATTAACACCTGGATATCAACCTGAAGTTTCTAATTTAAATTATCCTGGGTACCAGCTGGGCATCAGATGTGTTAAAAGTCCCCAGGTGATTATAATTGGGAACCACTCCACTCAGTGATCTTCCCCGACAACCTGCCACAGGAATGGAAGTCTCAGGCTGTTTCTACTTGAAAGTACTCATCAAATGTAGCATTACTAGGCATGGACAAATTGATATTATGGACTATGTTACTCATCTAGGGCTGCCATAACAAAACACCACACACTGGGCACCTTAAACAACAGAAACTTATTTTCTTACAGTTCTGAAGGCGTGGAAGTCCAAGATCATGGTGTCAACAGGCTTGGTTTCTTCTGAGGCCTCACTCCTTGGCTTGCAGACAACAGCTTTTTTATTGCATCTTCTTATGGCCTTTCCTCTGTGCATGAGCACTCCCAGTGTCAGTCTCCCTCTCCTGTTGTAAGAACACCAATCTTATTGGTTGCCATAGGCCTCCACCCCTATGACGTCATTAAATTTTAAATACCTGTTTAAAGGGCTTATAGCTAAATACAGTTACGTTGGGATGTAATATAAGCTGCTGAAGGCTGTCTCCCTACTTTGAGTTCCTCCATTACCAACTGGAATCTAACTTAGTATGTTTAAAAAAAAAAAGAAGCTAATTTAAAAGTATAATTTTATAACAAATAACCGGGGCTTCAGCCAATCACAAATAGTTAAGCTTAACTAATCACAGCTAGTCAGTGAACACACTATATCCAAATAAGGGAGATGCCTGGCTGTAGTCAATCAGATGATTTCTCCATTTTCCATCCCTATTTGACCTATACGAGCTGACTGTTCACACGGCTGGGTGGACCTCTCTCACTTCTTCTGGTTCTGAGTGTTTCTAAACCACTCTTTGCTCAAATAAACTCTGCTAAATTTGTTTTGTCTTAAGGTTTCTTTTAATAGTGGGTTAGGGCTTTGACATATCTATTTTGGGGACATAAAATTTAATCCACCATATGTACCTTCTGTATTAATAAGGCAGAATCACTTCTTAAGTAGTCTTGCTAATAAATTGAACCTAGAGCTAATCAAAATTTTATATCTACCAGTTTACAGGAAACAGACTAAATAAAACCTCTGTGACAAGGAACTACAAAGATGACTTTGGAGGAATGGGCAGGCTTCAAGATGTTAACAGAAAATTGAACTGGACAAGTTAAACAGGTAAGGAAGACCTTATACAAGACTACTGCAATAGGAAAGGGATGTTGAATTCAACTGTCCTGAAACAAAAGGCTGGAGAGCTTTAAGCACCAGGACATGCTAGTGGAACAGTATTGGAAACTTTACAGCATAGCTTGGTAAATAGGATTAGATCATCTGTGTTTCCTAATTGGTACCTAATTGGCACCTCCCCTCTCACAGAGACTGAAAGAAAGGTGCTATCACTCTTGATAATTGCATTTCAATGGGATGGCTCCCAGATCCTTGAGAAAGAGATTCCTAAGTTGTAAATTTGGCAAGAGGCTTCATGATTTGCATCTCAAAGAAGCAGATAAATGATTTAAAATTGCATACTTTATAAAGCAAATGCTATAAGAAAAGGTAGCTCAGAAACCTATGGGTAAAATGTAACTTGTCTAATGTCTACTCCAGCTGAAGGGGAAATTAACACCTTTTTGACCAAGGACAACTGATTCTGTTTCTTCAAGAGTTAATGAAATAAAATGTTAGAGGAAAGACCTCTCTAATTTAAAAAATACTTAAATACAACACAATGCAAGACATGGACATTTATTAGAGACTGAACAGAACAGACCAACTTTAAGACTTTTTTGGGGGGCATATCATAAATATTTTAAATCATTGTTTTAATTGACAAGCATCTATGAAGGACAATGTGATGTGACAGATGTATAGACTGCAATAAATCAAGATAATTTATATCCCCATTACCTCACATATTAATTTTTTGCTGTAAGAACATCTGAAATGTACTCCTTTAGCAATTTTGAAATATGTTATTATTAACTATACTCTGCTGTGCAATAAACCTCAAAAACGTATTCCTCCTAATTGAAACTTGTACCCTTTAAACAACATGTCTACACTTAATGCCCCATCCCTAAACCAGCCTTCGATAACCACCATTCTCCTCTAAACTTCTGAGATCAACATTTTTACATTCCACATACAAGTAAGCTCATGCAGTAACAGTCTTTTTGTGCCTGCTTAATGTCACTTGGAATAAAGTCCTCCAAGTTTTATCCATGTTGTTGCACAAAACAGAATTCCGTTATATTTTTGTAAGACCGAATGGTATTCCCTTGTACATATAATCACACTTTCCTTATTCATTCATCCTTTGATGTATACTTAGGTTGATTCCACATCTTGGCTATTGTGAATAATGTTGCAATGAACATGGAAGTGCACATATCTCTTCAAACTACTGATTTCAGTTTCTTTGGATATATGCCCAGTAGTGGGATTGCTGAATCATATGGTAGTTCCATTTTTAGTTTTTAAAGGAACTTCCAGACTTTTCCATAATGTCTGTACTAAATTGCATTCTTGCCAACAGTGTACAAGGGTTCCTTTTCTCTACATACCTTTCTGAATATATTCATTCTAACATGTATGAGAAAATATCTTATTGTGGCTTTAATGTGCATCTCTCTGATGACTGGTGATGTTAAGCATTTTTTTTTTTCTCATATGCTTGTTGGCTATTTGTATTATTTTGATAAATGTCAATTCATGTACTTGCCTATTAATTTTTATTTTAGGTTTGGGGTACATTTGCACGTTTGTTATCAAGGTAAAATGTATGTCACAGGGATTTGGCATACAGATTATTTTGTTGTCCAGGTAATGAGCATAGTACCCAATAGGTAGTTATCTAATCTTCTTTCTCCTCCCAACCTCCATCATCAAGTAGGTCCCAATGTCTGTTGTTTCTTCCTATCCATGTGCATAAAATGTTTTCCCATTCGTTGGTGTTATCTCTGATTTCTTTGAGCAGTGTTTTGGAATTATCATTGCAGAGCTCTTTCACCTTCCTGGTTACCCATATTTCTAGGTATTTTATTATTTTAATGTCTATTGCGAATGAGCTAGTGTTGTTGATTAGGTTCTCAGCTTGGATGCTGTCGGAGTATAAAAATGCTATAGGTTTGTGTACATTGATTTTTGGATCCTGAAACTTTGCCAAAGTTGTTTATCAGATCTGGGAGTTTTTGGACAAAAACTATGGGGTATAGAATCATAAACCTGCAAATAGATATAGTTTGACTTCCTCTCTTCCTATTTGTATGCTTTTATTTCTCCCTCTTGTCTGATTGCTCTGGCTAACACATCTATTACTATGTTGAATAGGAGTGGTGAGAGTGGGCATCCTTGTCTTGTTCCAGGTCTCAAGAGGAATGCTTCCAGCTTTTGCCCATTCAGTATAATGTATGCTACAGGTTTGTCATAGTTGACTCATTATTTTGAGGATGTTCCATCAATGTCTAGTTTGTTAAAGGTTTTTTACATGAAGCAATGTTGAATTTTATTGAAAGTTTTTTCAGCATGTATTGAGATGATCATGTGGTTTTTGTTTTTAGTTCTGTTTATGTGGTGAATTACATTTATTGATTTGCATATGTTGAAACAGCTTTGCATCCTAGGGATAAAACCTACTTGATTATGGTGAATTCGATTTTGGATGTGCTGCTGGATTAGGCTTGTTAGTATTTTGTTGAGGATTTTTGTGTCAATTTTCATCAAAAATATTGGCCTGAAGTTTTCTTTTTTTGTTGTGTCTCTACCAGGTTTTAATATCCAAATGATGCTAGCTTTATCCAGTAGATTAGGGAGGAATCCTTCTACCTCAATTTTTTGAAATAGTTTCAGTAGGAATAACACCAGCTCTTCTTTATATATCTTGTAGAATTCATCTGTGAATCTGTCTGGTCCTGGGCTTTTTTCTAGCTGGTAGGCTTTTCCTTACTGATTCAATTTCAGAACTTGTTATTGATCTGTTCAGGGATTTAGATTCTTTCTAGTTCAATCTTGGGAGGCTGTATGTTTCTAGGAATTCATTTATTTATTTTCAGTTTTGTAGTTTGTGTGCATAGAGGTGTTCATAGTAGTCTCAGAAGATTTTGTATTTCTGTGGCATCAGTGGTAATGTCCCCTTTGTCATTTTTGATTGGGTTTATTTGGATCTTCATTTTTTCTTTATTATTCTTGCTAGCAGTCTATCACTCTTATTATTTCTTTCATTTTGACCTTGTAGAATCTGATGACTGTGTCTTAGGGATGGTCATCTTGTATAGTATCTCACAGGGGTTCTCTGAATTTGAATATGAATGCATTTAAACAATATAATGGGTATATAAATACAAGGAATTTCAATGATTTGGGAAAATAATCATTCTGAATTGCTATATCTTCTATATTCTTCATATGAAATTTTGATCATTTAGGTAATGTAGAAAAAAACTTAGAAAACCTAAAATGTGTTCCTACATTAAAAATGTTCACAGTTGCCCTGTGCTAGGGTTATACCTTGTCTTAGTTAACTTAATCCTAAAAGTAGCCATATGGAATGGGTACTGTAATTATTCCCATTCAACATACAAGGAAACCCAGGAGTAGGGATGTGAAATATACTTCTCCGGGTCATACAGCTGACAAGTAGTGCTGTAGCATTTTAACCAGGCTAACTAGCTCCAGAGCACTTTTCTGCAAGCATAAAAACTAGAATTTTGTCTAAGCATGCTTGCAGCTTAAGGAAATATGTCTAAATCAAATATTAACTTCATTACATGTTAGTTATTTAGCTCTTTTATAGTAATTTCATTTTTTTAGTATTGAAACTAAATGACCTAATAAGTTTGCCACATATTGCTAACTTTCCTTAAAATTTTTAGAATAGATTTACACACATCTTCATTTTAAGTCTGTGTGTGTGTATGTGTGTGTAATTTTTACTTGATGGATGAGGTAATATAACTTTGCAAATTACATTTTTAAATGTTTACTGATCTATATAAAATAGAGGAAATTTCAGTCAACATATAGCATTTTATCTCATTTTTCTTTTCCTTTACTTTCTCTGGTTTTTAGCCTATTTTATGTTTATACCTTTCCCTGTTACAAAACCTCAAGGAATTTGAGTGTATAAAAAATGAATAACTATAGTTTCTGATTTTACCTTATTGATGAAAAGGCTTCCCAAATATTTGACTCAATCTAAGATTCGTGAACTGTAAACAAGATTTATGATTCACCTTGCTAGTTAATAGAGGATGTCTAAAATATGTCATTCTATTTTATGATTTTCCACAATTTAATAAGTTTCTCTCATGTAATAAATGGGTAAGCAAATGAAGGTGAAATGGTGATCTATGACGTCAGTTATAAATTGCTTTGGTCAGCGCTGGCTTCTTTGTGGAAATGATTGAGATTGTTTATTGCATATAGCTTTTACATCAGATATTATCACTTCAAAAATAAGAGACTCTATGGAAGTTCTATACAATTTCCTCTCTCTCAAGTTTATTATTTGACTGATTTAATGTCATTGCCTTTATATTTTATACATCGATACCAGGTTCAAAAAATAGGTAAAGCAGTAAAAAATATATATTCTTCCCTTACCAAAGTGCTGAAAAGTAGACTTCAGGGTGCTATATCAGATTGCAGTAACTCCAAAACATCAATATTGTCAAAACATTACGTTCTACTCTTTTCTCACTCTATGCACATGTCTATCATTGGAATCATTGGAACTGCCTCTTAAATGCGTCTACCTAAAAGTAGTATATATCACTGCTACTCAGGTTTCATTGCGGAGAGCGCATCACTTGGTCATACTTTATCAAGGTACCTGTTACGTTCCAATATGCCTGGAAATAGAGGAGAACAAGACATTGGCAAACAGTGGTGATATCTACCATAGGTACCAAGATGATAAGGAAAGACATCTGTCCTATGCTCGGATGGTTGCTTCTACTAGCTTTTTTCTATTTTTGGTAGTTTCATATTTTGTTCTAACATATTTTTTTTCTTTCTGAAATAGGTATTATTGTTAATAACATATTATGGCAATGTACTATTGCAGATCCCTTTTTTCTCTTTAATTTTTTGTGTGCCTAGTACTTATTGAAGACCTAGGAGAAACACAGAAGTGTTATATATATACATAGATATATGTTTGTAAAAGATAATTTTATTTAATAATATTTGCAAAGGTTCATTTGCTGTTCAATATGGATTGAAATGCATTTAATTAAAACAATATTTTAATAAAAATTACTTGCTGGTAATGATTCTTTGGAAGGAAGAGATATTAAAGACCAGAAAATCAGCTTAAGATTTCTAGCAATACAAAAATACTCATAAGAACAATATAAGGGTTTTGACCATGGGAAGAAGCAAATATGAGATTAAAGGATGATCAGAACAAGAGAATAAATTTCCTGCTATAGTCAAATTTTGAGATTAAAATAGAAGAAAGAAAAATCCAAGAAGCACCCAACAGTATCCAAAACATCTAAGTAAATGTGAGGAGGTACATTTGAGCATCATCTGTCTCTTACTCTATTCTCTGTGGAACTTGAGGACTTGAGGCTTTTTTGCTTAGTACTACTCTCACATAAGCAAAAATATGTAGAAATGATTAAATAATAAATTTTTATGTTTATATATTTTATGTTTATATACAAGGACTCGAAACTAAATCCAATTATATAAAAGAAGTTACACATTATTTCAACTAAATCAAGCCACTTCATTGCTTTTTATAGTGAGGCCTGTGATAAGGCACTCTTTGCAAAATGTATATTTGACTTACCTGTGTACACAGTAACAAGATTACTTGCCCAGCTGGAGCAGAGTCTTTTCAGAATGCTGAGTTGCTACAAACTAAAGGCTGAAACAAAAATAAAATAAAATAAACTTTCATTTCTGAGAAGATAGATATCAATGTCCCTATGAGGCTCTTAAACACACTCACCATTTCAAATGTGTTTTGCCTTATTCCCCATATAACATGAAAATTATATTAATAGCTACAGGGTTGTAAATGTATCATGCAGGGCCAAGAATACAAATTTAAAAGAATAAAAATGCAGACATTAAAAAAATACATTTAAATCCTTTTTAGCACAATATTACTTTGCTTAATTTTATTAAGACTCAAGCCATGCTCCTTGCTAAAGGCCGAATACAATATTATTTATTTAAATATGACAGTGTGTCATTTAAATAAAATTGTATTGAAAAACAATACAATTGTTTTACAAATGTAAAGCATACCTTTACCTGTTTACAGGAATGAAACTGCTTTTGAGCTATAGTGGGAGCACTATTGGATACAAAAGAAAGTGCTTAGCAAATTAAAATGCATTATAAAGTTGCAGCATATTATTACTCAAGAGGTTGATTGTATGTGTACCCAGAATTAAGCCCATCAAATTTTGCTTTAGAGTCCGTGCCATAGATCCCAATTATTAATGATAATTAGCAATATTGCCTATAACAAAAACATTGGCTATTTCAGGAGTTTTTCCCCCATGAAGATCCAAACACATCTTTTTTATTGAAATGTCTTAAGTGTCAAAGTAAGAATTTAGTGTAATTAGGTAATAAGTTATTACTATTTATAAACAGTCACCAAATATTAAATATATGGAACAACTTAAATATATTAGTTTTTCAATATTTGTATTTCCTGTGTAACTCTCTTCTCATTTCTGCTTCTTTCAAAGTGTACGAATATATATACTGACAGTTTATTTCAGAAAACATTCTTGAAGATTTTAAATAACCAACTTGAAGTTTAGGAGTTCTTATAAACTGTCAAAAGTCACAATATCACATGGACAGTCTAAGTAAATTATATTTGCATATATGTAGGTTTTATTAATTAAAAAAAAGCATGAGTTTTAAAGACATAATAACTATGATATTAATTTTGGGTTAAAATAAAACAAAGCAAACCCAAATCAATTCCCAAAATAGCCCTTCTACTGAAATCTACTTTATTTTGTATGTTGAAAAAATAAAATCTCCTTTTCTATAGTCTTTTTACCTGGATCTTGAGATGTTATTCAGTAAGAAATGGAATAACCGTCAAAATCTGTTGGGGGAACCCACCCCCAATATTTCAATGTAGGTTCTTTCTATTTTCCCTAAGGGTAGGCTGGTCTGAGAAATAAAGAGAAAGAGTACAAAGAGAGGAGTTTTACAGCTGGGCTGCTGGAGGTGACATCACATATCTGTAGGTCCATGATGCCCACCTGAGCCACAAAACCAGCAGGTTTTTATTGAGGACTTCAAAAGGGGAGGGGGTGTAAGAACAGGGAGTAGGTCACAAAGATCACACGCTTCAAAGGGCAAAAAGGAGAAAAGATCACATGCTTCTGAGGCAAATAAAGATCACAAGGCAAAGGGCAAAGCAAGATCACAAGGCAAAGGGCAAAATCAAAAACTCCTGATAAGGGTCTATGTTCAGCTGTGCACATATTGTCTTGATAAACATCTTAAACAACAGAAAACAGGGTTTGAGAGCAGAGAACCAGTCTGACCTCAAATTTACCAGGGTGGAGTTCCCAATCCTAGTTAGCCTGAGGGTACTGCAGGAGGCCATGGCGTATTTCAGTCCTTATCTTAATCGCGTAAGACAGACACTCCCAGAGCAGCCATTTATAGACATCCCCATAGGAATGCAATTATTTTCCTAGGGTCTTAATATTCCTTGCTAGGAAAAGAATTTAGCGATATCTCTCCTACTTCCACATCTATTTGTAGGCTCTCTGCAAGAAGAAAACTATGGCTCTTTTTGCCCGACCCCACAGGCAGTCAGACCTTATGGTTGTTTTCCCTTGTTCCCTAAAATCACTGTTATTCTGTTCATTTTCAAGGTGCACTTATTTCATATTGTTCACACACGTTTTACAATCAATTTGTACAGTTAACATAATCATCACAGGGTCCTGATGTGACGTACACCCTCAGCTTATGAAGATAACAGGATTAAGAGATGAAAGTAAGACAGATGTAAGAAATTATAAGAGTATTATTAGGGAAGTGATAATAAAAGTCCATGAAATCTTCATGATTTATGTTTCCTCTGCTGTGGCTCCAGCCAGTCCCTCTATTTGGGGTCCCTGACTTCCCGTAACAAAAATCTGAGATTAAAAAAAAAAATCTAAAGTTTTAGTATGAAAGACAATTGTGTTATGAGAGAAATACCACATTTGTGGGAACTAGAATAGAAATTAGACTGATTTTATTCAAAGGAGAGACATGATCTGGAAATTAACTTTAAAACACATACATTATTTTTTTTCTATTACAATATTAAGACCATTTATTTACAATCCATCATAACTATGAATTGTAACCATTTCCATATAACTATTTCCTTTTATGATCTCAAATTTGTTGCTACAAATTAGGCTCCAAGCTCAGGGCTACTAAGGCCCGGGGTCAAATCTTAAACACTACTGTATTGCTACTGCCTAGAACAATGGATGGCACAATCAGGGGCTCCAACAGCATATACTGAATGGAGTAACCCCAAGTCCATTCACTTTTGTTCCTTTCCATTCACTTTGGAACTTTTCCCTTCTCTTATATTCTAGGTTATTTTTAGAGTCCTCAGGATATCACAGATGCTAAAGATATTCTCCAGGTTCAAATGGAACAACCCATTTGTACTTTGTTGGATGTTGTCTCTTCAATTCTAAACCACCATTTCATCACCCACTCTGAAAGACATCACTTCCACCACTTTCCAAAGACCAGAATCTTCCATTAGTTACCTGATCATCAACAGATATTGCCACCACTGATAGAACACTCTTACCTAGGAACACCAAAGCATGCAGAGGCTTAGATAAATTACAGCTTTCATTTCATTAACCAGATGTCCCTATTCTTCAGCTCTTTTCCTCCTCATAAAACCCATAACCCTTAACAATTGTTCAGTTGGCCCTTGAACAATGCAGGCGTTGGAGTGCTGACCCCCTGCACAGTTGAAAATCCATGTACAATTTTTGACTCCCCAAATATTTAACTACTGATAGCCTACTGTTGACCAGAAGCCTTACTGACAGCATGGACAGTCAATTAATACAAAATTTGTATATGTAGTAAATACTGTATTCTTATAATAAAGTAAGCTAGAGAAAAATAAAATGGGATAAAGAAAATTATAAGGAAGAGAAACTATATTGACGATTCATTAAATAGATGTGGATCCTCATAACAGTAAGCATCCTCATCATCTTCACGTTGAGTAGGCACAGAAAGAGGAGGAATAGGAGGGGTTGATCTTTCTACCTCGGGTGGTAGCAGAGGTGGAATAAAATCCACATATAAGTGGGTGAGTATAGTTTAAATTTATGTTGTTCAAGGGTGAATCATAAGATCATCAAGAATGGCAAGAGGAATAATCTTCTAACCACTTCCAAAACATGAAGGTGATTGATATTTGGCATTATTTTCTATTAATTTTATCTTTTTGTGGAAGCATAGCTTTACAGGACATATAGTATTCATTAACTGAATTAGCCTAGAAAATACCTCCTGACAGTTTAGAAACAAGGTTGAAAATTAGATCAACATTTTCAAAACTGGTATTTGATTTGATAGATGATAATAGTTGCCAGGCTGAGGAGGACAGATCACCTGAGGTCAGGAGTCCAAGACCAGCATAGCCAACATGGTGAAACCCATATAGAAAGAGAAGTGAGAATGAAAGCATCCTTTTAGTCTCCTTCCTTTTGGTATGTGATCTAGGATGGAGATGAAAACATAGAGGGTGTCCCCCCAACTATTTCCTCTCCGTCACTCCTGGATTCCTGGCACCCACTTAAATGTGCCACCCGTGACTGCAGGTGTGACCCTCCAAGCCATTGCACCAGAGGAACTGACTTTTAGGCCTTAGTCACACTGTCCTCAAACAATCAGTCCTCTGCCTTTTGTTTCCCTTTGACCTCCTAGACTTGTGTGGCCTGTGTGCCTTCCAAAAAAGTGGATTTCAAAGAAATGCTATGTAATTGGGCAAGGCCTCTTTAAGGGAGGGGGTGTGCTAGATTGAACTCTATATCCTGCTATTATAGTCCATGCTAAAGCATTTACCCATAGAAAAATGGTTCTGGTTAACTTCCGGACTTAAAATCCCCTTACTAATTAAGTATGGTCTTATTAGAAGATAGAGTAGATGCCTTAAAAGAACATAGGAATCGAATGGCCATTTTCCTGCCGGTGAGACAATATCGAGACTAAAATTGAGCTATGGAAGATCTCTTACTCCTAACTGCTAAAGGCAGAAACTTTCCATTCCCAGAAGAGGCCTAGAGCCTTATTTCTACTAGGTGGCTTAGAGATACAATGTGCTCTATATGGGTAACGTAATCTTCAACATGCACTCCCCTGGAGAGTATTTTGAAGCACTGGGACTCCTTCAACCTTGAAACTTCGAAGAAAAAGTGGCTTATTTTCTTTTGCAGCCATATCAGACAGGCCCAGGGAAAATAGTTCCCCAAAATTAAAAAAGTGACTTTCAAGGAAGTCATCTCAGGTCCCCCTTATTTGGGGCCCCTTCAAGTTCCCTTCTCATTCCACTACCTTAGACAAGTAAAAGGAAACTGAGGCTGATTTTCTGACCGCCCTGATAGGTATATAGCTTTCCAAAATTAATTCAGTTATTTGACCTCACATGGAAGGATGTTATGTTACTGCTAAATCCAACCCTCACTACAGCTAAAACAGGCAGCTCTGCAAGTAGAAGAAAATTTTGGAGATGAGCAATATGTCTCCTACAGTAGGGGCCAGAAGGGAAAAGAGAAAATAGGGAAGGAAAAGAAATAGGGGGAACACCATTCCCAATAGGAAGAGAGGTATTACCTCCTAACAACCCTAATTGGTACTCCTTTCTATGGTGTTTTTTTCTTCTTTTGTGGTTTAAAATGGCTTCTTTCTCTTTTATAATGTTCTCCTAACCAGGGAAAAGTTAATTTTCCAAACCTTAAAATGCTTGGAGTACAGTTGAGCTAGGGGAAAGGGAACCCAGAAGCCTGATATGCTGGCAAAAGGGTAAAAATTTCTTGCCAGTTGTTTCATGTCCTTGGGAATATAATCTGTAACCACGTGGCAATACTTTGTTTTAGTCTCTGCCATTTTACAATGGTGGCTGTGTTCTTGTGCTAAATCAGATAAGTCAGTCTGTCAATCTGAGTGGCGCCAGCTGATGCATCAAGGGCAGAGTTTACAAAATATCTTAAGCACTGATCATGAGAGCAATTTAGGGAGGGTCAAAATCTTGTAGCCTCCAGCTGCATGGCTCCTGGGCCATGGTTTCTAATCCTGTGGCTACTCTCTTGCTCTGGTCCCCAGGCAAAAAGAAAGTAGGTCTTGGGAAGCGGCTGATATCATCTTTATTTTAAACTATAAACTGTAAACCAGGCTCCTCCCGAAGTTGGTTCAGCCTATGCCCAGGGATGGGCAAGGACAGCTTAGGGGCTGGAAACAAAATGACATTGTTTGGGTCAGGTCTCTTTCACTGTCTCAGTCACAATTTTGCAATGATAGTTTTAAAAGCTGCCCATAACTCCACTGAAAATTTCTTGTACACTCACCATAAAGTCATACCCTAATGAAGTCTTGTTGGTTTCACCTGTGAGGTTACTTTTTGTAAAGTTTAAAAGCTGCAAATCTTAAGTGATTGGCATGGCTAAAGTCAAATAATAAGGAACTTAAAAGGATTTTCTTAAAGAGTGCTCAGCTTAATTAAGAGTGAATATTCAAGTTATAGGTATATTTAAAAGGTCTTGATGTTTTTCTCTTCTTGGATCTTGTTTTCTGGAAAAAGGTTCTTCTCAGTTGACAGAATTATTTTTCTCCATTTTTTTTTCTCCTATTACTCTTAATGCATGCATAAGAGGCCCTAAGATAACTTCTGGTAGCATGGGACTCCTTGGGAAAAACAGAGGAGGTGCCACAAACTCCGTTTTGGGGGAAAAAAAACCCTCTGTTTTCCTCATGAAACCCCAGGAATTAAAAGCCAATAGTTCCCTCTCAAAAATCAAAGGCTCCATTCTGTTTTGCATTGTGTTATCTAACAGTTTTAAGTTTTGGGGGTATCAAAAATCACTTTGCATTATGAGAACGCTTTGGTGTGTAATAACTAGGTAGAAAATATACTGTTAAGGGATGGCTAATAGTAGCTAGAAATCAGAGAAGCATGCTCTTAGCCATCTGGAAAATAAGAAAACATCCCCATCCCACACTGGGAGATGAGACTCCCATCGGGGATGGGCTTATTTTATTTTACTTTTTTTTGAGACAGAGTTTCACTCTTGTTGCCCAGGCTGGAGTGCAATGGCGTGATCTCAGCTCACTGCAACCTCCGGCTCCTGGGTTCAAGCAATTCTCCTGCCTCAGTCTCCCAAGTAGCTGGGATTACAGGCATGTGCCACCACCAGCTAATTTTGTATTTTTAGTAGAGACGGGGTTTCTCCATGTTGGTCAGGCTGGTCTCAAACTCCGGACCTCAGGTGATCCACCTACCTTGGCCTCCCAAAGTGTTGGGATTACAGGCATTAACCACCACACCTGGTCAAGGGATAGGCTTATTACAAAATAATCCAATAGGCTTGCAATGAAATGCATGGTAGAAGCACTACACTGTCTTCTCCCATAATACCTATATGGTCTTTTCATAAATTAAGCATTGAAATAAAAGCATAGCAAGGAGGTCTTAAGACACTAATCTGCCCTTTAGTAAAAGAGTTATAAAAGGTTTGTAGAAATTTCACCTCATAGTCAGGCTGGTTAGGATTAGATGGAATGATCTATAAGGTTTCATTTAAACAAATTAGGGTTAACATTAACAAACTAATACAAGGGTAAAATTTGACTTCAAACAGGATTTTCATGTCATAATAAAGGCTAATAAACAGTTTTTGCCTTTTGAGTCATCATTTTGGCAAAATAATTTATGGCAATCTGGGAATTGTTCTTCCTAATGCCTGACATTTTGGATGGTTCAGAGGACCCCTGAAACATTCAGAAAAGAGGTAAACAGGATCATGTGACATGTTTAGTCACATGAGATTGCAAAAATGATGTCCAATCTTCTTTAAGTTATATTTTGGTGAATAACACTAATATATGTTCCAAAATTGTATGGGATTTCTAAAATTCTAATGTCTAAGTATATGCTATCAATCATAATTAAGGATAAAGTTATTGTAAACCATGGACATAAATAAATTTCTTTTTCAGTCATATTTTTAACTGTAACTATCCTGGAGATGTTGCCATTCACAGACAATTGTTGTCTTGCTTTGTTCCTTCTCAAAAGATAATTTATAATCAAACTATATTAAGGACTCTAACAGGTGTTCTCAAATTCAGGTTTTCAATAGCTTTGAAGATTATAACATTGGAATAGAGAAAGAATGTATGGGACTCCTAAAGAACTGACATGTTCATAAATATCAAGCAAAACAAAAGTTAAGTGAACTGCACTCAGAAAGTTTAGCAACCTTTTTAACTTGTGTTTGGAATATTGCTGATCCTTGTTTTGTTTTTCAGAGTCAGGGAAACTTATTTTAAACTATTTATGGCCTTTAACAATTAAGTAAGGTATATTACTGTGAACAAAATCTGCAGCATATTCATTTTTCTCTGCCTGGTTCCTCTAAAATTTGGAGACTATCTGTGAGTACTCTCATGGCAACACAGTTGTTAGCATCAGCGCAATAAGAATCCATTTTTCTTTGCCAACAGAACACAATTGGAAAAACTGGTTATTTTACCAAGGCTTTGACTGAAAGGGTGTGTTTTCCTTTAAGAAATCAAGCTTGACATGTGGATCCAATAAAAGCCCCTTGGGGAGAATGGCCTTATACCTTGTCTACATTGTCCCCACACAGGCACAGGGCTCCTACCCTGTGGTCAGTAAAGAATGTCACTTTCTAACAGGTCTGGAAGCTCCGAGTTTATCTTGGGACCTCAAGAGGAAAGATCACCCAACTCACAGGTATCAGAGGATACAAAGTCATGGCTGGACTCGGCTTTAAATGTCTTATCTGAAATTCCTTGTGGAACAGCGTTTTATCAAAGCCAATCCAAAAGGCCTACGTAAAAATAAACATTCTTGCTGCACTTTATGCAAATAATCAGGCCAAGTAAGAGTAAGTTTATTCATAATTAGTTTTTGCCAAAAATGAGGACAAGAGAGAAAAATTTTGCTCCAAAGCTTATCATACATCTGTCATTAAATCCTAGTCTCATTAACTATTTTTAAGCTTTTTAACTACATTTTAGACTAACCCTGCTTTTTCCTGTGAGTCAAGTAGTGATCTTCTGCAGCTTGGAGAAAAAAAAAAAAAAAGGATGAGTAACAAACAAATGTGAATCAATATGGTAGTCCTGGGCAATTATCTTGCAAATTCTGCCAGATAATGAAAGTGAGTAAGGTGCCCATAACGCAGAGGTTTCTTTGTTTGGGAAAATAAAACCAAGGAATTTTATAGACCTTCAAAGGAGACTTCTACATCTTGGCAAGTAAAATTTTAGATGGAAATTACCTACCACACCACATATGTGGGAACTGCTGTCCTGCTATTTGCAATAGGGTTATACATAGTAGCACCTTCTAACTGAAATATTGAACGGAAAGTTTCTATCACTGTGATATTTTGATTAATTATTATCCTTACAGCAGGGATAATAGCTACTAACAAAAAGGAAGCATGAAAGTTTTACTATCACTGAGTCTGCTAGGACTTTTTATTAGGTCTAGTGATGCACTTTTAAATGAAACATGCTGCTTTTGGATTAACACCTCTAGTATAGCAAAGGAAAATCTACAGGTACTTAAATCAAAATTATTGGCAGGCTCAGGGAAAAATGCCAGCTTCAGCCCCAGGTGGCTACAATCCCTCTTTAATGAATTCCAGTTGTCTTTATAAAGTTGGTTAGCCCCTTTATTAATCCCTCTCTTGCTTACATGTCTTGTATTAACATTTGGACTCTGTATACTCAATACTATAACTCAAACTGTCTCTTCTCGCCTAGAAGCAATCAAACTCCATATGGTGCTTCAAACTGAACCACACATGGACGTGCCATTCTTCTGAGGACCCTTAGATCAACCCCAGGAGGAACCTTAGCTGCTGTTCCCCATTCCACACTCCTTTTCAGCAGGAAATAGCCAGAAAGAATCATCACCCAAAACCCACTAACAGCAGTTAGTGTGGCATCTCCACATGGGGGAATGTTATGGGAGATATTAAGAAATTATTTTAGGCAAATAGAGAGGACAGTGGGGTCTTTGGGAATTTTTCATTTTTTAAAGCATCTCCAGAAAAGTTTCTTCTAAAGCCCCAGCTCTTAGGCCCAGGCCGGCAACCTTTGATATTCAAATGCCAGCCATTAGAACCTGGATCCACCCAACAGGGCGATTTCTGCGACCTTCTTGGCATTTCCCCACATGTTCTGGCAACATGGCTGCTCCCACATATCCCTACGGGTGTAGTACATCCATAGGCCTTGCATTTGCATATTAAAAGGCTAGGGTGGGCTGGGTGCAGTGGTTCATGCCTATAATCCCAACTTTGGGAGGCCTAGGCGGGTGGATCGCCTGAGGTCAGGAGTTCAAGAGCAGCCTGGCCAACATGGCGAAACCCTGCCTCTACTAAAAAAATACAAAAATTAGCCAGGCCTGGTGGTGGGCACCTGCAATCCCAGCTACTCAGGAGGCTAAGACTGGAGAATCACTTAAACCTGGAAGGCGGATATTGCAGTGAGTCGAGGTGGCACCACTGCACACCAGCCTCGGCAACAGGGAGAAACTCCATCTCAAAAAAAAAGAAAAAGAAAAAAAAGGCTAGGGTGGGAGGGCCAACTTTTTCGCAGGCTACATGAAAGACATGGCTGGTCAAACCAATCCCCTGAGCCCTATTCAAATCAAACACCACTTCCTCCAGCCTCTACATATATACCTGGCTGGTATCCTTGACAGGCAGGTACCTCCTCTCTCGGGTTTGGAGCCCTCCTCCCTCTTTCTTTACATGAGGAAGCTTCTTCCTTCTGTCTTCTCCCTTGCTTCTTGCCTATTAAACTCTCTCTGCTCCTTAAAACCAAAAAAAAAAAAAAAAGAAAAACTTTGGTTAAATAAGTTTGTGAATCATTGTATTATTACATATCTTGCTCTGGAAAATTTAAAGTGCATGGCAGCATTTAATGGCTCAAAAGATTCCCTACAGTAAAAACATCTATCAACTTTTACCTTAGCATTTCCCAAGCTTATCTGAAAATGGAAAATGCTTGTAAGTTGTTGCATGAAACAGGTATTTGGAAATTTTTAACTTAGAATGATATAGGTACTCACCAATGGATAATGGCAATATATGATATAAAATGCTAATTACACAATTTTGACACATCACACAGAAAGTTGAATATCCCCATGAAAATATTTTTCAGCATTTACAAATATAACATGAAGACTGTTTTCACAAAATAGATAATTATAAAAGTCTAAGTATATATATTAGAAGAAAATAATATAAATATAAATAAAACTCATGGCAACTTTAATACAGATCTTTGACCTTTAATTTGGGTGATTAAAACACACATATTTCATCTGAACAATCTTTCCTAGAGATGAATACAAGACACAGGAAAAAAGGGGGTAATAAGTGCCTTAGCACTTATGGCAGGATAAGAAAAATAAATATATATACTTATATTAGCTTTCTACAAGAATTTTTGTTTTTTTGGAGCAACAGTGAAGATGAATTGAGAACTGTGAATAAAAACTGAAGGCCAGGATAAAACAAATTATATGGCCTTTGTCAAAAGGATACAACAAAAAATGGAATTAGCAGTAGATAACTGGAGAGTTAATGAAGCTTAGATCATGTAAGTTTTTTTTTTTTTTGAGACAGAGTCTCGCTCTGTCACCTAGGCTGGAGTGCAGTGGCACAATCTCGGCTCACTGCAAGCTCTGCCTCCCGGGTTCACGCCATTCTCCTGCCTCAGCCTCCCGAGTAGCTGGGACTACAGGCACCCACCACTACGCTCAGCTAATTTTTTTTTATATTTTCAGTAGAGACAGGGTTTCACCGTGTGGGCCAAGATGGTCTCGATCTCATGATCTCGTGATCTGCCCGTCTCAGCCTCCCAAAGTGCTGGGATTACAGGCTTGAGCCACCACGCCCGGCCATGTAAGGTCTTATCTACCTTCCAAGGGTATCTATTCTTCATCTTCAAGGCCACAGGGAAAATCTCAGAGGATTAGTAGAAGGCCACGAAGGGACTGACTTGTAAAAGGAGCACACTAAAAGCATCAGGTACTGTAGAGCAGCAAGGTAACTGTTGAGACAGGAATTGGCGTTTGTGTGTCTATTGAAATAGTGAAGCCAAGTTTGGGGGCCTGAGGGAAAGGGAAAAGTTCTGGATGTCTGAGTTAGGTGACTGGATGGAACTCAGTACAATTGATAAAGTTAGGATGTGGGACAGATTTAAAGTGAGGGGAATAATTTAAAGTGAAGGGATATCTAGTTAGATTAAGTTTAACTTTTAGTATGTTATGAGAAATGTAGATTTACTTGCCATTAGATAGAAGTATCTTGAGAGCAAGATGAGAAACGGATGAAGACATTAACGGTGGAGGAGATTAGAGTTATCCTGAGTTACTGGTGGCCTATCCTTACGGGTTCATAGCAACTTCAGTTCATGCCTCCTCAGAAGAAAGAATTCAACTGAGGGGCCTAAAGGAGAAAAAGCGACCTATGGAAATTTCAGAGCAGGAGTGGAAGTTTATTTTAAAAGGCCTTAGAACAGGAAAGAAAGGAAGGTGCGCTTAGAAAAGACCCAATCAGGCATGTGAGAGTTAAAGAGAGGTCAAATGCCTGGTTTAACCCTAATTTTAAGGTATTTCTAAGCTTGCCTCTTCCCTGTGATTCATCCCTTAGCGTGGTTTGCCTGCATGTGCTGAACCCTCCTGACCCTTTGAAAGTAAGAATGCTGGTGTGTTCAGGGAGCTACAGGCATGCCCACCTGAGGCTTTCTTCCTTTTTCTGGTGGAGTGTACCCTGAAGATTATACTCTGCCATCTTTGTATTTTAATATGCATTCCCAGAAAGTTGTTTTTCCCTGGGGCCTGCATTCCGTTAACATTTTGATGGTAACAGATGTGGACCATCGGGAAATGCCTCTCCCTGGCATTGTCTAATTATCACTTTTAGAGAGGCAATGAGATAATTGCCGAACCATCACCAGATATTTCTACTGGGTTGAGGGAGAGCCCTCTTCTGCCCCATTCATGCCTAACTACCTGCAATAGAGAGATAACATAAGACATACCAATACATAAATTATGACTGCATAGATAAAATGTTAGTAGAGCTGGATGGTGACATTGAAAATAGCCTGTCACAAAGAGAGGAGGAGGAGAGTGGAAAAATAACAAGAATGGAGAAGTGTTACGTGTTGTGAAGCCATCGCAAAAAAGGGGGTCAAGTATAACAGGTTTCAGAAAGGGTTAGCTGAATTTGGCAATTAGATACATTACTATGTTCCATAAAGAGCTTTGATTTTAAAGCAAAGATGTGTCTAAATAAATGTAAATGTTAACCTTTCAGATTAATGTACTTTTCATGAAAATTTTCTTTGATAAACTTTCTATAGCATTAAATATTTATCTATAGGATTGCAAAATCTTCTGACAAGAAAAAAGATCAGAAGATAGTTTTTTTTTTAATCCCCTGGCTGTTATTTTCACGAACACAACTGAAAGCTATTTTGAAAATTAGTAAAAGAAAAATGGATGTAGAAGAAAATTACCATAGAAAACTCCATTTACAAGCTTTTGTTTTATAGATGAGAAAACCAATGGCTGGTAATACGGAGAAAATAAAAAAAAGCAAACAACTGTTCTTAAGTTGCCTTATTAGCTCTTATTAACTAATACATTTAACATACTGTGAAACAGACTAAAATTTAATACTAAAATGTAAGAAATCTATGTTTTAATTATAGTCACTAACACATATAGATTTGCCTCAATTCTGTAATAAAAATTGGACTTAATCATGACAATTTGTTTATATTTACCAAGATGCCTGCCTTCAAATAGGTAACTAAAATTACTCTTTTTATGTTTTAATGTTATGATGACATAGCCTCAGTTGCACAATAAGTAATACATATTAGAGGTTGTAGCTATTTTTCTGAATCTTTGTTTTTCCCAACTAAATTATATAAAAAACTAAAATAAAAAAGGAAAAAAAAATCAGTATTCCTGACTTGTAATAAATCTGGGTTCTACTTTTTTATCACTTTCTACATGGAGTGATTTTTCCTTAGTGGAAACAAGAAATAAATAAAAAAAAAAAAAAAATAGATAGTCTTTCCCTGGAGTAGCCAAAAAGTGCAATTCACTAGTGGCCACTGTAAATTGCTTTAGTACAATAAAGGATGTTGATTCATTGGCGCTGCACAAAGACTGAGGACTCACAGCAGTAAAATGCCAGGAAATGTAGGGTGATATGATGTAAAGGGAATAAGTTCAGTAGTAAAATGGAATGAGAAAAAGTACTAACATAATATTCTGTGGTGTAAAACTTCAGACCTGATGCGATATTTTAAAAGTAGTATGCTACAAAAACATGCACTGTAGATGCATCCAAAATCAGCAGACCAAAACTGTAAGAGGATTACAGGTATGGAAATTAAGAATGGAGAAAGAAGCTGAACAAGACTGACAGGCAAAGGATAATGAGAGGTGAAAAAGTCAAGGTGCAGTGAAGAGGGAAAGCAACAGCCAAGAGGACAGAAGGGAGAAAAGTGATTGTAGATTAACCAAACAGTAGCAGCTGTATGATGACAGAGAAAACTGACAGTAACTCATATAAAAGACAAGAGGGGAGGAACCATCAATAGAAGACACTGGTTGGTCTAGGAGGAGAGGAAATGTTGGATTTATTTAGAACAAACTTACTTTTCCTCTAGCAGTAGAGCAGAAAACATTACCATATATTCCTTAAGGGTTTGCTGCATTTATACAATAAACTTGATATCAACTAAAATGCACACTTAGGAAATCTACTTACGAGCATATTTTGCTTTTTGGTGCATGTGCAAGATTTTAATGTGAGTATTACTAACCTCTACTTAGGAAGTCATGAGTTTCAAAGTGGTGTAATAGGGGGTTTGAAATTTGTAAGCATGTAAAAATGATTAAGTACAATAAAGAAGGTACACTTAACCAGGTACATTTTCCTCAAATCAAATAGTTTCTACAGAGGTACCCAATTATATCTGAACCCAGAAAGTCAATTCAATTTCATTTGTCTGCTTCTGGTTCGGACTCAGGGTGAGAGGAGGCTGCCGTTCATATTTTCAGACCTTAAATAATTCTGATTCATTTGATGGAGTTGACTACTTTCTCCTTGTGAAAATTCTTTTTTCACTGCTTGTATGACACTGTTTGTTTTGCTATTGTTGTTCTTATTTTTCTTTAGTCCTTTCCATTGCTTTAGTACAATTTTACTTTCATCTTCTCTCTCTCTCTAAATATACACATAATAGGTATACTGTGTATATATATGTATGTGTGTATGTGCATTTTTAAAGCAATAACCTATTATTTTTCTATTTATTCCTTCAAGCCCATCCACTTTCAGAAATGCAACACTTAAGGCAAATAGCTCCAAAATCTTTGCTCTAAACTTATTCTAGATTTTCCCAGACTGGTGGAAAATTTTACTTTTCTAATTTGCAGTCTTGTTGACTACAATAGAGGTAATTCTGAATTTATTTTTTTACTTTAAAATGATTCCACTTTCTATGTTTATTCCCTCTGTATTTTTTGTTCTTCTTGTTGTTTTTTGTTGTCGTTGTTGTTACTGTTAATGACACCAGTGTTATCTCAGCTGTCCAGACTTGAAACCTTGGAAAACTTTACTCTTTACCACACACCTCACAAGCAATTGGTTACAAACCCTTTCAATAATCCCCAGTACTGTTCCATATGATTCAGTAATGTATTCACTCCACAAAATCCAAAATTTGACACTAACAAAATATCAAAATTAGATATATATATATATGCTATTTATTTACTATTTTCCAGGCACTATTGCAACAGCTGAGATACGGCAACGAATCTACCAACTATATCTTTTCCCTCATGAATTTTCTAGTTACGGGAGATAAAGAATAACATGTAGTGGCTGAAGCAGTATATACTTCTCTTTAACACAATCTGAACATAAAACACATTTCCTTCATCTTAAAAAAAGAGACACTCATTTCAAAACTTTGTTTATAGAAGTCCCACTTAAAAACAAGTTTTACCTAGAGTTGCAGTCCATTAAAGTTTCTGAATGTACTAATTGACATTATTTTAATATTATTCAATCAATCACCGAATATTTCTGAGCACTTCGAGCGCATACTTTACGAAAAGCCTTATATGGCAGGGATGAGGGGCTGGTACAAATTTGGAGGTTGATTTTATACTACAACGTCTAAAATCAGATTTTTACAGCCCCCTTTAAAAATGATTTTGTGTGACACAGTACTTATAGTCAAGTGTGCTTTTTAAACTGTCACTTACTGTATTTTATTTTACTTCCTCTTCAGTAAAAGTAAAAAAATAATAATGAAAGAAAAACAAAGCAGTCTTGCAACCTCAATACTCAGGGAGACACTTTGAGTCCTAAACGAGTCATGTTTTTTAGATTAAACAATATAACTCCTCTATTCCTTCTGTGTGAGCAGCATTTTTAAAACTCTACATTTGTCTTCCTAACCCCAACTTTCAACTTGCAAGTCCTTCCACTCATAAGTTTTGTGTATGTTGTAAAGGGATACAGAATTCTAATAGTGTTCTGCCCTTCTTTTCTCTGTGTAAATAAACCTGGAATTTATGCATTAACAGGGTCATGGCTAGCTGGAAATTATAACCTAAGTTATTAATGAATTCGGTATGAGAGAAAAATGATCCATAATTGAAATGGCTTTCTCTGTGGGAGTCATATTTCCTCCTGCATTGACCAGGCATCCTGCACTCAGAGGCAAAACTTGTCCTGGAGTGAAAGACAAACAAAACATCTTTTTTTTTTTTTTTTTTTTTCATAATCAGAAGTTACCTCTGTAGATCTTAGACCTCTTCAGTGAAAGTAAGTACTTTTGAATTATTAGTAAGTTATGGTAATTAGCATTATTCATCACTGCAAACATTTATTGCTTTGTAGTCAGAACACTTAAATTCTGTATTGCAGCTATTTTGAAATATATAATATATTATTATCTGTAGTCACGCTACTGTGCAATAGAACACTATAAGTTACTCTTCCTATCTAATTGTATCTTTGTACCTATTGACCAGTATCTTCCCATTCTTCTCTCTCCCAACCCTCCTAGGCTCTGGTAACAACTACACAATTGCTACTGAGTTGAGTTCCTTATATATTATTGACATTAACTCCTTGTCAGATATATAGCTTGCAAATATTTTCTGTCATTTATTTACAATAGTGATGGGAGAGTATAAACAACTGTTGGTAGTATTTTGTATAATAGTAGAAAATACCAAAGAAATTATGCAAATTCAGTACCTTTGACCAACAGAGCAGTATTTAAAAGATTTGAATCAAAAAGCCCTGAGGAGGGTCCCTCTCACTCCCACTTTCCACAGTTCTAAACATTCCAGATGGTCCTAAGCATGGCTGTTTCCCACTTACATGTTAACCTTTTGGACTCTGAAGCCATATCCTTTTGAAATACTTTTGAATTTTTTTTTTTTAACTGTAATCCACTTCAAGTTGATTGTTGTATATGCGAAAGATAGGGGTCCAGTTTCATTCTTCTACATGTAGATAGCCAATTTTGGAGTATCCACTTCAAAAGCACCACTTTTGAAGAGACTGTTCTTTTCCCAATGTGTGTTCTTGGTATATTTGTTAAAAATCTGTAGCCAATAGATGCATGAATTTATTTCTGAGTTCTCCATTGAGACTTAAATATAAAACTCAAAACTATGAAAGTATCCAAAGAAAACCTAAGCGAAATACTTCATGACATTGTACTGAGCAAGAATTTTTTGCATGTGACTGTAAAAGCACAGGCAATAAAATAAAAAAAATAGAAAAATGTGATCATATCAAACTACAAAGCTTCTACATAGCAAAAGAAACAACAGAGTGAAGACACTGTGCAGAATGACAGAAAATATTTGCAAGCTATGTATCTGACAAGGAGTTAATATTAGTAATACATGAGGAATTCAACTCAGTAGCAATTGTATAGTGGTTACCAGAGCCTAGGAGGGTTGGGGGGACAAGAATGGGGAGATATTGGTCAATAGGTACAAAGACACAATTAGATAGGAAGAATAACTTACGGTGTTCTATTGGACAGTAGGGTGACATTGTATATTTCAAAATAGCTACAAGAGAATGTAAATGTTCTGACTACAAAGAAATAATAAATGTTTGCAGTGATGAATAATGCCAGTTACCCTAATTTAATCATTATACAATGTACACATGTATAGAAACATCACAATGTAAATATGTACAATTATGTATCAATTTTAAAAAATGACAATAAAATAATGTAAAACTCTCTTGCAAAGTTTTTTCTTCCACTTGTGTTCAGAATATTAAGCTATCTCTTTTTTGTGTTGAAAAGAACATCTTCTCATTTCACTCTTCCTCTAGGCCTAAAAGCTTACTCAAGTTCACTTATTATAAAATAGCCATCCCTTAAAGTTGAAAGTAAAATAAACAGCTAAGAGCAAAGAAACAGACAGTAAAGACAGCTAATTAATGTTTATGATTAGGATCTAAGTCTTCCTGAAATGTTTAATGGATATCCAATATACGCTACTTAAGAAAGTAGACTACTTCTATTTAAAATAGTAAAACAAAATGAATTATCAGCAATTTAAGACACAATTAAGAAAATATATTTATATTTTTATGTTTATATAAACATAACTTTTAGTATTTGGAAAGAACACTAATGGTTATTTAGGCCAATTTTTTTCAGTAACAAAGAAATCAGGGCTCATAATGGGAAAACAAATTGTCCAACGTTACAAGCTAAGGGGTAGCAGAGCTAATAGTATAAGTCATGTTTTCTTCTCAAAGATTAATAAGTTTTTAGTGAATACTTATTATGTTTCAGGCAATAGGCAGCATAATCAAACGCACACAAAAACGTCAGCCTAATGATTCCTTTCCTTCTGTTGAAATAGTTGTTCTGTACTAAATACTGAAACAAACTCTGTTTCATTACTCCCTTTATATTTCCTACTGTTCCTAGTCTCATTTTTTAGGTTGAAACTGTTTTATTATTGGCCTTCCTTCCAAATATTTTATATAATAATGCCCATTTCCAAAAAGAAATTGATCCATGGATACACTTAGATTAACATAACAATAGAATGACTGCATTTGCCTCATAAGAGTCAGAATTTTTAAAAAGTATGATTTTACACAAAAAAAGATTAAGCATATTGTGCCTCCTTAGTTTGTCAAAACTGTATTTTGTTATTAATGCACAATAGGTAAGATCACTAATTGTTAATAGCTTAAGTCTGTAAAGAGTGTGTTGAATAGAAGTACAACTCGTTTAAGCCTCTTACTGTAAATCTGCATATATTTGTATTTTTAAAATATATATAAAGAACATCCTTCTGTCCAAAGTGTTTTATATGTTTAAAGTTAAATATAGAAAAAAATTGTAGCTTACTTTTTAAGTAAAATTACTAAAATGTATAACCAATTAACTTTTATTAATGTTACATTTCTCGATAAATCTATATATTACCAACAAGATGAACTGACATTGTGACAGCATTCTCAAAAGGATCAAAAAGAGGAGTTTTTCACTAGACCATCTAGAGAATAAAATCATGAAGTCCTTCCCTATAGCATCATCCTCCTCTGGTTAATTTAGTTGGCTTGTAGTAAAAGACTTGAAGGCTGACCTAATCTCTAATATTGCTCTGTGAAATCTTCTGTATTTTGTGTCTTCTATTTACTTTTGTGGAGTCAATATTTTTCTACTCAACTGCAAACCTAGTTTTGTATTCCCTTGCTACTTTCCTTAGCAGAGCAAACACTATATTATATTTTTAAAACTGTAATAGTTGACTGCTGCCCTACAGCCCCTAACCACCTCAATTCCCCTGGGTTTTCAAAGGAAAAGATTGGAAATGCACATAACTGCAACTTTCACAAATTCATTGAACCTGAAAAGCTAAGAAAACCTCGTTAAATGTTGGAGCAGCACACAAGACAAGCTCTAAAGCAGTTCAGGAATAAAACACAAAATTAATGACCTTTCTGAATGAAGAAAAGGATTCAAAGTTGAAAAACTGAAAAGGTACCCGAAATAAAGTGAGAGGAGGATAATAAATGTATTTTATGAATTAAAATATAGTTTTAATCTTTCTAGTTTCAAAATACATACATATACACACATAAGTGAGAATGCTTAGTTTTCTCTTTTGTAAATGACTCTTAGCTATGGAGGGTGACAGACTAGGTTTTACTTTTTCATAATGTTTTTATCATGATTTCAGAAATAATATTTTTTCCAAATAATGTATTACTTTGTCATGCCTTTTAAAAATTTCATGGATAGATGGGATTTCAGAAACTGCTTGAATGAGAAAGTAAAACGGCTTAGTGATTTTTTTCAAAGAAGAAATATTTCAAACTTAGAAGACTGGGAAATGAAGTGTGAGGTGACTCCTGAATGAAGAATATATATTTGAAGTTGGTTGATGGGCAAAAATATACTTTATTTAAAATTCTAATTATGGTATATACAGTTACTAGGTTTCAACATTTTATCTGATATTCAGCATCTTAACTCCTAACCCTAAACTCACTGAAGAGAGGATTAATCCTTGATTTCTCTTTCTGTATTCTGTACCATTTAGCATGGTGCTTTATTTAAAGTGTTACTATGGGGAGTAGATGGAGGAAAGAAAGAAAGATAGGAAAGAAGGGAGGCAGGAAGAAAATCATGTTGATCAGAGAATCATATGAAAGTACAGTGAAAGAGAAGGTTAGAACCGATAAATGAATCAGGAAAGGAACTATAGAAATGTTTGTGATGGTCAGGAGAACAATTTCAAGAAAGTATCTTATTTCTAAAGTGGCATATTTCCAGTATCTTTTATTGAGACACAGGAAACACAGATTCTGTTGCTTCACAAACCTATTTATCAAACAAGAACAACTGACGATATATCAAACCCTTTAAAAGCCTTGCTAAACTATGAGCCAGACTGAATTCTAGGTGGCAGTTTACATGTTAAACACTGCATATGTTGGCCAGGATATTCAAATTCCAAGTGATGAATGAAAATTGTTAGGTTTTCCTTCATTTTTATTGGGAATTACAATTAGTAACAAAAAATAAGTTATCCTGCGATTTTATAATATACATTTAAGGAATGTTGAAATAACAAGGATAACACTGTGTTTATAATTAAAAATAAGCCAGACTCATTTTTAAATTCTTAAAAGTATTACCTACTCAAGGAAAAGCAGCTAAAAATGTTGTTTTCACTTTGAAAATTATGTGTGTGTGCATGTGTACGTTTCTGTGTGTGCTGTCTTTTCCAAGGACTTTATATATGTTGTTTCCAACATTTTGCAGAATTAGAATCAGATATTTGTAATGTAGGGGAGAAATGAAATTTTAAAATTGGACAATCATATATTAACACAACAGCAATGTAGCTATATTTCCTTTATAAAAGTCAAGACTTTATAAAGAGTCATGCTATGTACATATTTATGATTTTAATGATTTAAGCATGTATTGTGCTGTGTTGATTATTATACATGTATTAAGCAGATGTTCAGCTAAGTTAAACTTATTTGAGCCTTCCACTTCATAGATGTGTATTTTGAAACATTTATAATTAAAAGTTACTTGTGTATGTTTTGTCTAAAGTTTTCTCTCTTTATTATTTTTAACATTATATAAGACTAGAGACTCTACCTTATTGTTTTATTTATAACTACTAAGAGTTTACAACCAATAATCTTTTATTCATACTAGCTTTTTCAGTAAATCTATATACATGTATATTACGACATAATGCTAGGAAACCTTCTCAAAAGATACAGAAGAGTGGTTTATCACTACATCATCCATCTACAGCATAACATCTTGAGTCCTTCACTGCAAAAAATGATCAATACAAACCAAGCAATTCTCAAATGCCAAAGGTTAAGGATTATAGAGCCATTCATTGAAAAGATCATCCGTTCTCCATGGAATTACCTGTGCTTTGTCAAAGATCCATTGACAATATTTCCATGTGTCTATTTCTGAGCTCCTTATTCTGTTCCATGAAGAATGTTGTCTATTCTTTAATCAATGCCATACTGTCATTACTACTGGCACATTATAGTAAGTCTTGCAAAATTAGTCAGCTTAAAAGGAATTTTAACCAGTAAAGATAAATTTAAAACATGACCTCATATGTATTTTTTTTACTAAATGGAAAAATACATGAAAGAAAAAAGGCCATGCTTTGAAATTTAGGCTACCCATTAGTTAAATTTAGTGGCTGAAACATTGTTATTGAACCTTAATAACCCATGAACATTTTTCTTTTGAGAAATTCACTTGCCTATTAATTCTCCTAATCTTTTTCTTCCAAATGTTTTAGGAGCTTTTATTCAGCTTGATTTTTAAATGTCTTATTGGTGTATCTTTTTTTATGAGAAGGAAAAGCAGTATATATGTAAAACAAAGCAATTTGATGTGTGTGTGTGCGTGTGTGTGCGTGTGTGTGTAGATTTGCATTTACTCCTAAAAGAAACTCATCTTTGAGTTTGCATGTGTAAGGCAGTGGAGACGCACACACACATATATATGTATTTCCCCAGATCAAACAAGGTGGAGATGCGAAAGAGGAAATACACGATTAAAGGAATCAGTTGTCAATGTTTCAAGGCAATCTCAGTGATTCAATAGAAATGTGATGAAGAAAAGTGTCTCGTAAATCTTGAACTACCTATCTTCTTGAACAAAATTACAGGCTGCACAACAAGGCAAAGAAAAGCATTAATGGGTGATTTGGGTGCTTATAATTGTGAGGACTTTATGTTTTACGTAGACAGATGGTTTATTATAAGAGATTGTATGCAAAAGAAGAGATAAATGAAGAAAGTATATATTTTCAAAAAATCAAAAAAATCATCCATGGATGTGTTAACAACAGTGAAAAGTCAGAGTTAAAGGCTTTTGCCCAATGGTTAGATCACTAATCAGACTCTCCCCTACTCAATCTCACACAGTTATACTTTATACATCTCATGGCATGGTGAAAAAAAATGTTCAAAAGTCTCAAAACAGATATGAAAGTCTCAAAACATATTTGCTATTCTCATTATTAGAACATGCATTATTAAATTGGAAAATATGATATGTCAAATGACTAGCTTACTGAAAACCTGTGACCAGTTTGTTTGTTTGCTTATTTCTTTTTTCTTTCTTTCTTTTTTTTTTTTTTTTTTTTTTGAGATGGGGTCTCGCTCTGTTGCCCAGGCTGGAGTGCAGTGGCGCGATCTTGGCTCACTGCAACCTACACCTTCCTGGTTCAAGCAATTCTACTGCCTTAGCCTCCCAAGTAGCTGGGACTACAGACATGTGCCACCACATCCAGCTAATTTTTTTTTTTTTTTTTTTTTTTTTTTTTGTATTTTCAGTAGAGACGGTGTTTCAGCATGTTGGCCAGGCTGGTCTCGATCTCCTGACCTTGTGATCCGCCCACCATGGCCTCCCAAAGTTCTGGGATTACAGGCATGAGCCACTGTGCCTGGCCCAGTGAGCAGTTTTTTATAAAACTGCCTAATGTCAGATCAAATATTAGAGATAAAATATATATAACATTACTCAGCCCTTTTCATTGTCCAAAAGTTATGTGTGAAAAATTTCCTTATTTTGAAAAAGTTAGTAGCTAATTATTACTAACAATATTCTGCTAGCGGTCCACAGTCTTCATTTTCATTACAGTAATACCAACATAACTTCATAATCAAGTGGAACTATATAAAAATTTTATAATTTTATATTTTCATTAAAAATAAAATATATATTCACACAAAATAATTTGCTGAGGAAAAACCATTATATTTGATTCATGAGGAAAGTTTTTCAATCATGTTTAAGTACTTTTAATTTTAATATTTTAATAGACATAATATATGTCATTTTTTAATAAACTAGGTAAACCTAACTTTTTGTGACTAGCTATGTTAATTCACTTTTGGGGATAACAGAATTGAATGAACCAAGTCACACAGAAGTGCCTGTCTCTGATACGAATAGAAAGCACAAAGAGTTTTACAAACTTTCATAACTGCTTCAACACATGAGAAGATAAAAATATAAATAAAACGTACTACAGACATTAAGTCCTAGGATATCATGTAGGATAGTACACTGTTATGGTAGGTAAAAGGTGTCTACCTCCTGACACTTCTAGGAAATATTACATGACCTTGGGAAAGGCATTTCACTCTTAAATCCTCAAGTCCTTTCTCTGTGAAATAAAAACTCGATCATAACTACATAAAACTACCCTAGACAATTTTGTCTATTAGAATCTCCTAAAAATCTTCCAACTGGCTAGGCGCAGCGCCTCACACCTGTAATCCCAGCACTTTGGGAGGCCAAGGTGAGTGGATCGCTTCAGGTCAGGGATTTGAGACCATCCTGGCCAACCTAGTGAAACCTCGTCTCTAATATAGAAAGTTAGCTGGGCATGGTGGCGGGCACCTGTAATCTCAGCTACTAGGGAGGCTGAGGCAGGAGAATCGCTTGAACCTGGGAGGTGGAGGTTGCAGTGAGCCGAGATCTAGCCATTGTACTCCAGCCTGGGCAACAAGAGCAAAACTCCATCTCAGAAAAAAAAAAGAAAAAAGAAAAGAAAAGAAAAAAAAATCTTCCAACCATTAGGAGTGCAAACTTATGGCAAAAACATGTATTTATGTGTTTCATTCTGAGACAAAATAAGCTAGCATTAAAAATATAGAGTTCTTTTTCAAGGAGCACATTGAGGAGCAGACATTTTATAGATGAAGTCAGTTAATGTTAATTTTATCCTCTGAAAATAAGTCAAATATCAGCATCCCATTACTGAATGGTGACCTCCAATGTCCTGTATTTATAATGGTAAAGACATTCTGGGCATCCTTTAGGTGCAGGTGACTTTTACTGATAGAAACAAAGTAACAATTCTATTTACAAAGTTATGAACAAAGTCAAGTTTATTCCTCCCTTTCTTTTACTTCATTGGATTTTATGGAACTTTAATTCACAAAAGATAATCAAACCCCCAGGGAATTAGAAGCATTCACTTTCCTATTAATTCTCCTAATATCTTTGTGCTCTGATTGTTTTAGTAGCTTTTATTTGGTCTCATTTTTAAACGTCTTATTTGTATAGCCTTATTTTACCAAGAAAGAAAAGCAACAGCTAGATATAACAAAACCATCTGTAATTAGTTTGATCTGTGAGAGTTAAAACTATTTACTAAATAATTAGATAAAATTTAAATATTATTATGAATTAATTTACCATGAGCATCACTAGCTCAGAATATATATTAATTTTCTTCTGTAATTTTTAAAATAAAGTTTTGAAGATTTTAAGAATGCAGCAACAATGATACAATTCATTATATTTGTACTCAACTGGTTTTGGTCCCAGAAAAATATGTAAATAAATACATTTTATTTTTTAATTAATTTATTTTTCAAGACAAGGTCTCACTCCCTGATTTGATCATTATACATTGTATGTATGTATTAATATATCACATATAACTCATAAACTGGTACAAATAAAAATGAGATAAATGCAATGTAGTACCTTGGACTGGTAACTAGAGCACAAAAAGAACATTAATGGAAATACTGGTGGAAGTTGAGTAGTCTTGTATTTTTTCAATGGTGATATACCAACATTGGTTTCTTAGTTTTGACAAACATACTACTGTAACGTAATGTAATAATTTTAGGGTTATCTGAAACTGGAAGAAGCTGGAGTCGTGCTGTTATGTCACTGTAACCTCAATGTTCTGGGCTCCAGTGATCCACTCAGCTTAGCCTCCATAGCTGAGACTATAGGCGCATGCCACCACACTCCACTGATTTTTTATTTGTTTTTTTTTTTTTTTTTTTCCGTAGAGACTGAGTCTCGCTGTATTGCCCAGACTGGTCTCAAACTGCTGGCCTCAAGTGATTCTCCAAGCTCAGCCTCCCAAAACATGGGGATTACAGACGTGAGTCATCTCCTCTCACCAATAAATAATTAAATCTGTTAGCAATATTACTTTAAGTAGCTCTTAAAATAATATTTTTTCTATTGTAGTAAGATTTTTCAGTCTGTTATACAATTTAAGCAAACACAGCAAACATCCTCTCTGTTTTTCATGCTTGCCCATCCAAAATCCATGGGATATTTTTGTCCTCCATGAATATTAGTTTGTTCTAAAAAGACAGATTGTAACCTAACTGATAAATAACAGGGTTACATATGAATCTTATAAGGTTGTACTAAATAACAAATCCTTCTGAATAGCTAAAATGCCTCAGGTTTTAAGTAAGGCAACATTGGGAATTGTATTTGAGTTGTCAGGATTTATGGGTAGTCGCATACCCATGGATTTCAAAAGAGCTTAAATGGCATCTTGTGAGTAGTCAGGCTGCACAGAAAATTTTATTAACTATTTACAAGAGACACATATGGCTTTATTAATGTTTTCAAACTGCGTATCTTTTAACGAGATTTTCTTTAAAAACATAAACCTCTTTGTTTTAATTCTGAAGAAATAATACAGAAGCTAAAGTCACATAAGTATATACGAAATACATTTTAGAATAGACAATCTTATATTTTAGCATTTTATATTGCCAAAAATAACAACTTTCTCTGTTATAATAAAAATAAAAAAGATATTAAAATAGAATTTAATAATTAACTTGGCATAGTTTATTGTACCTAAGTCTGTGTTCTTTATTTAAAAATAGAATGATTCATACTGGGCGCGGTGGTTCATGCCTGTAATCCCAGCACTTTGGGAGGCCAAGGAGGGCAGATCACCTGATGTTAGGTGTTCGAGACCAGCCTGGCCAACATGGTGAAACCCCATTTCTACTAAAATTACATGGTGGCAGGCACCTGTAATCCCAGCTACTTAGGAGGCTGAGGCAGGAGAATTGCTTGAACCCGAGAGGCGGAGGCTGCAGTGAGCTGAGATAGTGCCACTGCACTCCAGCCTGGGGGACAAGAGTGAGACTTCCTCTAAAATAAATAAATAATATAATATAATATAATATAATGATTCAATCTGTATGGTAAGCCAAAAATAAAAGAACAAGTGATATGTGTTTACTAAAACAGGGAAACCATTTTTCAGTTTTTGCTGTTTCCAATGACACTTTATGTATTTTTCATGACAACTGTAGATTATTCGGACGCTCAACTCAGAATCTTCGCACTCGTTTGTCTTGCTACAGCCTTCTAACCCTAGAGAGCTGAGGGATTATATATCCCTGACTTCATTCATTCAGTCTCTGGTCAAATGAAACCAGATATACTTCTTGATATCATTTATACTACAATATTTCCCACCATATCACAATCTATTGCTTTGCCCTGCTTTATGTTTTTAATAAACTTTTTATTTTGAATTAATTACATAATGATTGAAAAGGTAGTACTACAAGTTGCAACATGCCCCTCTTCCAGTTTCAGTTCTCCTTAATTTCACTACAATGTACTATACAGTAGTGCATTTGTCAAAACTAAGAAACCAGTGTTGATGTATTGCAGTTGACAAAATCCAAGACTACTCAAATTTCATCAGTTTTTCTATGATTTTTGTACTTTTGTTACCAATCCAGGGTACTACATTGCATTTGTTATATTTTTAGTTTTAGTTATACTGAAATATGGGGTACATGTGATATCTTGATGCATGTGTACAATGTATAATGACTAAATCACAATAATTGGGATATCCATCATCTTAAGTATTTATCATTTCTTTGTGTTAGGAACATTACAGTTCTGCTCTTTAAGTTGTTTTGAAATATACAATAAATTATTGTTAACTATAGTTGTTCCACTATGCTGCTGAATGGTAGGTCTTATTCCTTCTATCTAGCTGTATATCTGTACCCATCAACCATTTCTCCTTTATCCCTCCCTCCCCACTATCCTTCCCAGATTCTGTTAACCATCATTCTATTCTCTACTTCCACGAGATCAAGATTTTTTTTACTCACACATATGAGTGAAAACATGCAATATTTTCCTTTGTCTACCCAGCTTATTTCACTCAAAATAATGTTCTTCAGTTTTATCCATCTTGTTGCCCATAACAGAATTTCATTCTTTTTAAGGGCTGAATGATATTCCATTTTGTATATATACCACATTTTCTTTATTTATTCATCTGTTGATGAACATTTACTTAGATTCCATACCTTGGCTAGTGTGAATAGTGCTGCAGTGAACATGGGAGTGCAGATTTAATGCACTGATTTCATTGTCAGTGGAATCACTGGATCATATGGTAATTCTATTTTTAATTTTTTGAGGGACCTCTATATCATTCTCCACAGTGGCAATACCGTTAGATTTCTATCAATAGTGTATAAATGCCTCTCTTTCTTCATATCTTGTCAGCATCTGTTATTGCCTGTCTTTGGGATACAAGCCATTTTAACTGGGGTAAAACAATAGCTCATTATAATTGAAGACACATTTCTCAAAAGAAGATACACAAATGGCCAATAGGTATGGAAGAAATACTCAACATCATTAATCATCAAAGAAATGTAAATCAAATCTACTAAAAGCTACATTGTATTAAGTTGTCATGTTTCTTTAGTCTCCTCTTGTCTATGAAAGGATTTCAGTGTTTCCTTATTTTTCATAATCTTGGCAGTTTCAGGGATACCTGGTTAAGTATTTTGTTTCTTGGATTTATTTAAGGTATTCCTCATAGAGTGTAGATATTATTGTTATTATTATTTTGAAAAAATATGTAAAATGACCATCTTGTCATATCATATAAAGCTTATGTGATATCCACATCACAACACTGATGATAAACCTGGTCACTTGGTTAAGGTGGTGTTCAATAGGTTTCTCTACTGTTTTTTTCTTTTACATACTCTATTATTTGGAAGCGAGTTCCATACACAAGGATGAGCTGGGGATTAAATATGCTCCTCCTCCTAAAGGTATGCATATCTTCATAGATTATGTGAAATTATTCTCCAGCAGATTTGCATCTTCTCCATTTATTTAAGCAATCATTAGCTTATATCAGTGTGGATTTTGTATAATTTTTCAACTTCTTGTTAAAATATAATACTGTACTTATTTTATTTCTCAAATCTTTCAGCTTTGGCATTGGAAGCTCTTTCATTTCCCTTATGTGCCTGTGACATGCCTAAAGCCCCATTTTTTTTTTATTTTTTTTGTTTTAATATTATGCTTCCTTAATTTGAGGTACTGAAAGATGTTCTATAATCATCTAGAAATGCCCTTGTCTCAACTTCATAATCAGTCATTTCTCCAAGGAATATTGGAGTTTCTTTTATTGAACAATGGTATTAGAAATCATAATCTTGGCACTGTGTGAATTTATAGGACATTTCAGCTGACAGAGCTGGGTAATATATTCTGTATATGAACACATGTATGCACAGATATCTATCAATGTTTCTGTACATACACATCTGTGTGTATGTTCAACTAAGAATGATTTCATACTGATGTCTCTAGCTATAATCTACTTCTGTGTGGTTCTATCTAGCTTTCCCTTTTGAGTTACTGTTTTTGGTTATCCCTTTCCAAATATGGAAAACATGACTTCCACCATCCAGCATCCATTTATTTATTCATTCCCAGGATACATAAAAAACAATTTTAGAATGTTTAGTATGCACCCCTTGAGAAGCAAATTTGCCAACTAAAATGTAGTGCTTGTACACAGTTCCTTTTTTCTTTGCTTTAATTTCTTCTTTAGTCAAAACACTATTTTCCCACTTAGATCAACTCCTATTTTTCTCCCACCTCTAACATTTTTAATAGAGTAAGATTCATTTCTCACAGTCTGTATTCCATTTTTGGGTCTCCTAGGCTTTATATTTTACATTTCAGAAAAGTCATTATAATATGTATTTTATACACATACACAGACACAGGCGCACACACACACACACACACGCACACACTATATACCTTTACCTTTGAGGAAGAAAATTATCTTGATTTCTATCTCTCTTTCTCTACCCCTTTCTCCTAATCTCTCCCCCTCTCTTTCTTCATCTGTTTTTCTATTGATATATGTTTTTCGTATCTATGCATTATGTTTTTTCCATTCATGTAATCAATCCATCATGTTTTTAAGGATTCTATTTTTCAGGTTTGCTGCATCCTTCTAGGAATACAACAGTGAACAAAATTCAAGAGTCAAATTCAAGAAAGAGGACATACACTTTTAGCAAATAAGCAGGTAAATAGAAGATATTCAAAAGGTGGCAAGGATTACTGAGAAAAAGTAAAAGCAAGGTAAGAGAAGAGGGAATTTGGAGGTGGTTGAAACGATAAATAGTCAGTGAAGAATTTCTAAAATATTTTTATTTTTGGTGGAAAACAATCAATTTGGGGAGTGGTGTAAGACATGAGGAAATCTAGGCAAAAGTAACAGTATTTTCAGTTGATTTTAAATGAAGAAATGTTTTTGTTTGAAGACCATCAGAAAAGAAAGCGTGGTTGACCCAGAGTGACAGGATGAGTGGTCAGAGTTGAGATCAGAAACTGAACTCTAGTGAGATTATGTTAGTTCCCACAGGCTATTTTATGCACTTCTATTATGAATTAGATGGTTGCTGTTGGAAGGTTTAGAGTTACTATTTTACTTATATTTAAAAAGAACACTTTAACTACAATATGGAAAATAGAATTGGGTGGGTAGACGGTAAGGGAGAAAAGAGACAAAAGTTAGAGCAGTCCTACAGTCATCCAGCTGAGAGACAGTAGTGGGTTGTATAAGTGAATTAGTGGTAGAAAGAAGAAGTGATCAGATTCTCGATAAAATTTGACATTAGATCCAACCAGATATATTAATGGAATAATGAGACAGAGGAATTAAAGACACTTTGTAAGCTTTGGGTCTGAACAAAGGTAATAATTACCTTGCATTTATTGAGAAGGACGAAGATTTCAGAAGAGAGAGAGATGAGTCTTTAGAAAAATGTATGTTAGAACTTTTTATTTAGGACATTTTCAGATTGTGATATTTAATAAATATCAACTGAAGGTGTCATTTAGGTAGTTGGTGATGATGAGTTAAAGTCCACCCAACTGGTTCTTTCTGAAGACATAACGTCAAGATTCATTAAAATATAGATACAATTTAAAGCATACATTCTCAATAGGGGTGTTACAGCCCTCAAAGATGTAAAAATTGGTTCTTAACGAGTGGAAAAATGTTTGATATTACAATGATCTGCGATTCTTCATAGTGCAAACCTATCTGACAAACCCCTATTTCTTAGTATTTAATTTCTCTCACTAGTGAGAATGTAAGCTTAAGTTTTCTCTTGAGGAAAATAATCTTTAAAAAGACTTTAGGAACACTAATCTAAATTTACAACACTGGATGTGATTATCTAAAACATGAGTTTAAAGAATAGAAAACTCTGATATCTTGGGACTCATAAATCATAGAAGTTGGAAAAATAAGAAAGAACCAATAAATGAAATGGAGTAAGATTGGCCAGGGAGGTAGGGAGATAATAGAATACTGTCTTATATTTCAGGTGAAATGTTTTTCAAGAAAAAAGAAATAATGTTATATGTCAAGTGCTGTAGAATTTAAGTTGGAAAAAACATTATAGACAATCTTTTTGACTGTTTTATAAGAAAGGGAAGGGGGGAAGGCATGCTAAATGAAGGATATTTTTTCAACAAATAATGAGATACTACTGTGTGTTTGTATGCTAATGGCAATGATCTAGTAGAGAAGACAATCTCCTATGGACAGCACGAACACACTATCTGGATCAATATCTTGAAGTAAATTAAGTAACTGTGGGTTCTAGTGAGTTAGAAGATTTAGCATTAGCCATAAACACAATCACAATCTCCTTAATTGCAGGAGAGAGAACAATACAACCAGAGGAAGATACATTGGTATGTGGCAGTGAAAGCACTCAGAACACTTTTTCATTGCTTATATGTTCTTCACAAGATAGAAACAAATTTATGCAGTGACAGTGAAGAGCACTGAGTGTGTTGGAGTTTTAAAGAGAAAGGACAGGCATGAAATAACCTTTGAGGAAAATAGGAAAATAAACTAGGAAAACATGGTCTGATACCAGGGAGTTTGGGGAGCCATTTTGATATCAAAAATGATTAACCTACAGGGAGCTTAATTGATATGTTTTATGTTTTCCTCTAGCTACATACAGTCACTTAAGTGGAGGTTCAGAGTATATAGAATATTGTATTTTTGTAATTATAATATTTTCATAGAAAGAGGAAAGTGAGTTTAGGGTATTTGCAGGAAATTGACTATAGTAAGGACAATGGAATCTAAGATACATAGAAAGGAATTTTTAAAAACTTAAGAGATCAGAATTGAGCAAAGCTGGGGAGGTCAATGGATAGCATATACTTGAGGAACTGAAGTCAATTGTGATGTTGACATAGAAAAATAGAAGGTGATGCTTAGAGATTAGGATATTTGTAATTTAGGTTATGAAAAGGTGACAACTATTGATGATTTCAAAGTCTAGGATGTTACCATGTATATCAGGAGCTGAAGTAAGACGAAAAACAGATTTATAGTAGGAAGTATGTTCCAGGTACTAAGTAGCATCGGTATTGAAAAATCATGGACAGCATACGGTTATTAAAACACCAAGAACTATGACAAGAGTAGTGATATTTATAGTAAAATCTTAAAAAAGAGGCCGTGCACAGTGACTCACACCTGTAATCCCACCACTTTGCGAGGCCGAGGTGGGTGGATCACTTGAGGTCAGGAGTTGAGACCAACCTGGCCAACGTGGTGAAACTCATTCTCTACTAAAAATAAAAAAATCAGCCGGGTGTGATGGTGGGCACCTGTAATCCTAGCTACTGGGGAGGCTGAGGGAGGGGAATCACTTGAACCCGGGAGGTAGAGTTTGCAGTGAGTCGAGATCGCACCACTGCACTTCAGCCTGGGCAATGGAGTGAGACTCTGTGTCAAAAAAATATAAATAAAAATGAAATGAAATAAAAGATAAGGAGAATTTGAGCAAAAGTCTAAAGATTACTGGAAAAAGGAGTACCCTTGAATGACATCAAATGAAATAACAGCATTAAACTTAATACTAGGGACCTTTAGGGAGAAGAGCCTTAAAACGATAAAGTGGTCTTTTTTATTCTCAGCTAAGTTTCTTGCATCTAGCATAGTTCCTAAATTTTAGTAAGAACTCTTCAACCATTTGCTAAATGAAAGAAACTGAATGCATAAAAAAATATGTAAAAAACAAAAGACCTGGTAGTACTTTTAAGGATTTCCATTTCTAAAATTTCAACATATATAAATATGAATATTATTCAATATGTCCTAAAGTTTGGGTTGGTTATAACGAAAATGATGCTTAACGATTTGATTTGTATCATAGCTGGCTTCACCTCACCCTAGTTCAATTATTACTTTAATTAAGTTCTATGCCATTATCTCTACTATAATAGGTCTTAGTCTCAGCAGAAAGTCATTTTTATTGCTGTATCTGTTTTTAGATTGCTCTAAAGCTATGATGGGTAGATTTTAAAGTGATTGAACATCAGTCTTAGAGGAAGAATTCCTAATATCTCTTACTGGCCTTAGATGCCTGATTATTCTATATTTTACTAAATCAGAATCTTACTGATGGCCTACCACATCTCTCCCCATTGGACATTCATAATTTCATAGTTTACCTCAAAATAGTCTAAATTTAAGTCCCTACAGTCTGCATACTTTTACTTTTAACTAACATTGATCCATATATATTAATTTTTTAAAAAATTTTGTAACCATATCTTTGCTTCTTGATCTCCAGATTCAAAGCTTAGCTTGCATTTCTATCTCTATATAAAACTCTGACTTCATTCCCATTTCAGTCTACCTTGCCTGTTTGTATATGCCTTATGACTGCTTCGATACCGATCATGACAAGTGCAATGATCTCTTTAGGGGATATTTGTGTGGGACACAGAAAGAAAATGCAGAACGTGCTTCAATGCACAGATAAATTTACAATCCTTTAACACACAATGTATCAACAGTAGGTGGTGGTATATATAAGTGGCACAAAAAATCAATCTAGGTTTCAAAATTCATCAGGATATGTCAGGATGAGAAACATACTCATGCTTTTCCCCACCATATAAGGTAGTAAAGGAAGATCTCTAAGACATAGAAATTTCAAACTGTAAAAGAAGAAAGTATCTAATTTAATCAACTGGTTTACTAGGCAAAGAATTGAAGGCTAGAGTAGCAAAATAGCATTTCTACAGGAAAAAACTCTTGCCCCACTCATGATGATTCCTTCATTGCAGAGGGATGCATATCAGCATTTCAATCATTTCTCTCCTGAGAGTTTAGAAAAATTAAACTGGGCATGATGATTTCAGACCCTTTGTCTCTCTCCTCATTCTGAAACTGCTTCTCAACTGGGAGCAGATTTTCTGCTCTGTGTGTAATTTTTACAATGTCTTTTAATTGTTAAATTGAAAAATCCCATTTAGAATATTTTAAAAATATTTTTGTCGGAGTTGTAACTTTTTGCTAACCACTTTCTTAAATTTTCTTTTACTTAAAGCTTTCTCCTTTTCTTCTCTTTTTTTGTATAAATTATGCAGATTAATATGGGGTTTATATTCTCTTTGTTTTCCCTCAGATATCCATGTTTCCTAAAAAGTCACTATATTGCAGTGGTTAAGAATTGTTTCAACATCCACGAACTGTGAGAAACTGAGCCATTACTAATTTTTGTGTGTTTCATTCTTACATCTGTAAAGTGAGCCTAACAAATGTAAAAGTAGCATAGTACGATTTATTGGTCATCACTCTGTTTTAAAGAGGTAATGGCTGCCACTGTAGCCTCTGGAACACTAGCAAATGAACCTTCTGAGGATCTTTCTGATATTCTTCCTGCCCTAAGGATACAGATATATTTTTTACACTATCCTGGGGAATTAAACTATATGAATAACCTCACTGGCATGTTAAAAACTACTGTGCAGAAATATTCTTAGAGTTAACAATGTGTAAGAGATATTTTTAAAAATTCCTTTATTCATTAATAAGGATAGTATTCATACTAATACTGCAGCAATGTTTCTTTATTTTCCCCCAATCTGTTGACTCACTTGCCACATACATAACAGCTGGGAAGCTTTAATCTAAGACAATATGCTAAATTGCATTTACTGGCATACAGTACTCTAGTACTCTAGAAAATGATGTGACCCTATGATACATATGTAGCTTTTCGAATGAGTAAACGAGAGCTCTGACCTGACCACAGTGTGTTCTCACCATTCATTAACCATTCCACACAGAAACACTAATGCTTAGGCATTGTGTTTCCCTCTGAGGAACCAAAAGGAAATAAAAAGATGACTTTTCTTTGTTAATAATGTTGCTATGGAGAGAACTACATGGGTGTGTAGAAAACAAAAATTTTATATCAAAACTGATAAATCATACTTTATATTCTTTTGGTCCTTTTTGATCATTAACCAGAGTTATGAATCTTATTTTGAACACAATTAAATAAGTTTTATTATTCTTTATAACAATGAAGAATAAAATACATTTAACAGATAACTTTCTTTCTTTAAGGATAATCTGCAGGATACATTTTAGAAATGTATGTATATAAAAATGACTTTCCAGCTATGACTTTAAATACTGAGAAATGACATCAATATAGACATAATTATATTTAGTACTCAAAATACAATTTAGAGATTAAATTCTTTCTAGCATTTGCTTTCTGAAAATAAAATTCTTAATATCTACCCAAAATAATTAGAGCCATCTAATAATGATGCCAAGCTATGTGCTGTAATCGATCAGCAGCTTGGCATTAATGGTGTTTGAAGGAAATATATCAAACTAATGAACAGCTAAGAGACATGAGAATTACTTAGTGCTTCAGTTGTATACTTTCAATAGCCTTCTGAAATACTTCAAAGACTAAGAGGATTAATGTTTATAGTAAGTCCTTGAAATACATTTCTTGACTATTTTTCACATATAAATATATAAATAAAATTGAGCATAGTAATTATAGTATATACTTTAAAATCTATTACAATCTTTCAAGTTTCTGTGTAGGAGCACATGCATGATGTGCACACTGTTCCCTAAATCTATTTGGTAAAATTTACTTTTTTTTTTTTTTTTTTCCCTTAAGAATGCTATATTCAGGGTTTAGGTAGATAGTTTGTACTAGAAAAACCCTTGGCTTGATCAATGGGAATTATTGTCATTATTCTCATTTAACATATACGGTAGCTATAGAATAATGGAAATAATTATAGTGAACAGTTTTTTGGAATGATTGCTAGATTGCAAGTAGTAGTATACATTCTGTTAAGCTTAAACAGCCATAAAAGCCAATGAAATAGAATAGAATGCCCGCAAATAAGCCTATGCTTATATGGCCTACTGATCCTTGACAAGGGTGCCACCAACACAATGGGGAAAAGATAGTCTCTTGAATATTTGGAAAAAACAGTGTTGGGAAAACAGAATATTCACATCCAAAATAATGATATTAGACCTTTATGATACACTATACACAAAAACCAACTCAAAATGAATTAAAGACTTAAATAAAAGACCTGAAACTAAAATAAATTCTACAAAAAACATAGAAAGTTTCCTGATATTTTCTTTGACAATGATTTCTTGGATACAACACCAAAACCACAGACAACAAAAACAAAAATACACAAGTGAGATTATATCAAACTAAAAATTCCACCCAGCAAAGGAAACAATCAACAAAATGAAAAGGCAACATACAGACGGGAGAAAATATTTGCTTACTATATATTTAATACAGGGTTTACAGTTAAAATATTTAAGGCACTCCTACCATTCAATAGCAAAAACAAAAACAACAACTAAGACAATTATTAAATAAATAACCTGTTATTAAATAAATAACCTGATTAAAAATGAGCAAAGGGCCGGGTGTGGTGGCTCAAGCCTGTAATCCCAGCACTTTGGGAGGCCGAGGTGGGCGGATCATGAGGTCAGGAGATTGAGACCACCCTGGCTAACATGGTGAAACCCCATCTCTACCAAAAAAAATTTAAAAAATAAAAAAATTTGCCAGGCGTGGTGGTGGGTGCCTGTAGTCCCAGCTACTTGGGAGGCTGAGGCAGGAGAATGGCGTGAGCCCAGGAGGCGGAACTTGCAGTGAGCCGAGATCGTGCCACTACACTCCAGCCTGGGCAACAAAGCGAGACTCTGTCTTAAAAAAAAAAAAAAAAAAGAAAAGAGCAAAGGACATGAATAAACATTTTTTTTTCCAGAGAAGACATACAAACGGCCAACACAGGCATATTAAAAGGTTCTCAACATAACTAATATTTGGAAAAATGCAAATTAAATGAGATAGGCAGATATCACCTCAAATTTGTTAGGATAGCTATTTTTTTAAAAAGAAAGAAGAAGGAAGGGAAGGGAAGGAGAGGGGAGGGGAGCAGAGGAGAGGGGAGGGGAGGGAAGGGAAGGGAGAAAGAAAAAGTAAAGTATTGCTGAGAATGTGGAGGAAAGAGAACTTTACACATTACTGCGGAAAATATAAATTAGTACAGCCACTATGGAGAACAGTATAGAGGTTCCACAAAAAAATTAAAAGTAGAACTACTACCTGATCCAACAGTCTCACTACTGGGTATATATTCAAAGGAAATGAAATAACTATATTGAAGAGATATCTCCAACCCCGTGTTCATTGCAGTACTATTCACAACAGCCGAGACATGGAAGACATGTTCCTCAACAGATAAAGAAAATGTGGTATGTATATATAATGGATTATTCAGCCTTTAAAAACAGAAATCTTGTTATTTGTGACAACATGGATGAACCTGGATGACATTATGCTAAGTAAATAAGCCAGATAACAGAAAAACAAATACAAAACGGTACCACTTATGTGAAAATCTAAAATCGATTCATAGATGTAAAGAACAGAATGGTTATAAGGGACTGCAGTGAGGGGGAAGAGCAAGTTATCAGTCAAAGGATACTAAGTTTCAGCTATGCCAGATGAGCAAGTCCTAGAGGAGATAAAGCAAAGATTGAACCTGAAGTTCATAATACTGTACTCTGTACATAAAATATTGCTAAGAGGTATATCATATGTTGTGTTTTTATCACACATGTATGATGTAAATAAATAAGTGTATAAATACCCAGGGCAAGAGAAAATTTTTGGAAGTGATGGATAGGGTTATGGCATAGATGGTGGCAATAGTTTCACAAGTATATACTTATCTCCAAACTCATCCTATTGTATATATTAAACATGTATAGTTATTTACATGTTAATCATAGCTCAATCGGGTATTTTTTTTTTTTAAAGAACTTAAACAGCCCTATACTGTAGCTGCTATTAGTATTTCAGTCTTTTCAGTGAGAAAACTGAGATACAGCAAAATAAGTTAACTTTGCCAAAACAAAGTCTGTCACTAAATGGCGAAAGTCAAGATTGTTCCTATGTAGTCTAGCCCCATGCTGGAGCTTTACATAATTATGATGGACTCTCTCATTAAGAGTACCTTAGTGAGAGGTGATAATGTGCTAGCAGCCCTCACTCTCAGCGCCTCCTTGGCCTCGGCGTCCACTCTGGCGGCGCTTGAGGAGCCCTTCAACCCGCCTAGGCACCGTGGGAGCCCCTCTCTGGGCAGGCTGAGGCCGGAGCCGCCTCTCTCTGCTTGCAGGGCGGTGTGGAGAGAGAAGCGCGGGCGGGAACCCAGGCTGCGCGCGGCTCTCGCGAGCCAGTGTGAGTTCCGGCAGGCGCGGGCTCGGCTGGCCCACCACACGGAGCGGCCGGCCGGCGCCACCGGCCCAGGGCAGTGAGGGGCTTAGCACCTGGACCAGCAACTGCGGAGGTTGTGCTGGGTCCCCCAGCACTGCCGGCACTGCGCTCAAATTCTCCCCGGGCCTCAGCTGCCTCCCCGCGGGGCAGGGCTCGCGACCTGCAGCCCGCCATGCCCGAACCTACCCACACCGCGGTGAGCTCCCGCGCGGCCCGAGCCTCCCCGACGGGCGCCGCCCCCTGCTCCAGGGCGCTCGGTCCCGTCGACCGCCCAGGGACTGAGGAGTGCGTGTGCACGGCGAGGAACTGGCGGGCAGCTCCGCCCGCGGCCCCGGTGCGGGATCTACGGGGTGAAGTCGGCTAGACTCCTGAGTCTGGTGGGAACTTGGAGACCTTTTATGTCTGGCTGAGTGACTGTAGATACACCAATCAGTACTCTGTATCTAGCTAACCTAGTGCCTACTTGGAGACCTTTTATGCCTAGCTAGAGGATTGTAAATGCACCAATCAGCACCCTGTCAAAACAGTCCAATCAACTCTCTGTAAAGTGGACCAATCAGCTCTCTGTAAGGTCCGCAGCTTCACTCCTGACAGCCAGACCACGAACCCACTGGGAAGAAAGACCAACTCCAGACGCGCTCCCTTTAAGAGCTTTAATGCTCACTACTGACAGGCAGACCAGGAACCCACCAGAAGGAAGAAGCTCCAGACACATCTGAACTTCTGAAGGAACAAAGTCCAGACATACCATCTTTAAGAACTGTAACACTCACCGCGAGGATCGGCGACTTCATTCTTGAAGTCAGCGAGACCAAGAACCCACCAATTCCGGACACATTAGGAGAAGAAACCCATTCTGAGTTATCATTTGAAAACCTGAAAGGTAACATGCATTGCCATTCCTATAATCTACTTTGTTATTTCTACTTTTAAATCATGGGGCTGGAGTTGCACTGTCCAAGAAAACTTTCTACAACGATGGAAATGTTATATAATCTGCACTCTTCAATATGGTGGTTACCAACCCCAGTTAAAATTTAACTAGGGCAATTGAGAAACTCAATTTATAATTTTATTAAATTTTATTTAATGTAAGCATAGATTTAAATAGCCTCAAGTTGCCAGAAGCCACCAAATTGGAGAATGGTGGGCTAGGATTTCTGGTCAGTATAGATACACCCAAGAGGCTCTTTCACGCATTAAATGTATGCCTGAGCCAATTTACCTTGAAATTCATGCTCCTAATCCTAGTGATAAATTTGATTCTTGTTCCAGAAATTCCGTCTTGATTGCAGCTCTGACCTTTTCTTAATTCCCTTACCTGTCATCCTGAGAATATTAGGAATAGTATTGAAGAAGCTGAATATCCTGAACAGCTGTTAGGAACTGAAGACAGCGGTGGGTCAAATCAAGTGAAAGTTTAGATAAGCTCACCTAAAATTTGAGGTCTCAGGAATGTAAATGCCAGGTTCTAGCAGTGTAAATTTGCAGATGGTCCCCAAGCAACGTTTTCTTTCCTTCTGTCTCCTCATTGGTGCTTTCATCTACTTTCCTTTTCAGTGCCCGTGGATGCTGCTATGAACCAGGTTCTCTACAGAGCTCAATTTAGTCTGATAAACTGTATCTTCTTTTCCTTTTACAGGAGTTAATGTATGCCTTTTTTGAAATGTCCTAATACCGCTATTATTAAGGAAAGAGAACCTAAAAGAGGAAAAAATTGCTTTCTTTTATATCACATTTTTCTGTTTTTATTTTCACTTAGATAAAGCCAAATTTACTTATATTCTAATCATTACTTTTTGGATACATACAATCTGAAGAAACCTATATTTCATGGGACAATCAGCCTCAAGGTATAGAAGATCTTAATGCAGAGAGGCATTTAAGAATAAGTGGTAATACACACACACACACACACACACACACACACAGAGCAACTGAAAATGATACCAGTGATAATAGCAGTGGATGGCAAGGAAGGAAAAAGGTAAAACAAGCATTATCATGTTTACTACCTCAGTAATCCCAACCTTCCACCCCCGGTTTAAGGTCAGAAGCCAACCTACTCCCTGTTTAAAACATCTGCTTAGCAGTAAAGGGGCTGGATTTTTTGGTGACAAATATCTATTAGGAGAGAAGCAAACAAGAGAATGTGATACAATGAAGTAGAGAGAGGCATTGCAACAATTATATACTTGATGGTTCTAACTCAGATTTCAACACAATCTCTCCTTATTCCAGAAAATTTATGCCATCTGGAATCTCTGCCTCTTAAATGAAGAAGGTCAGCAGAGTACTGATTTCCAAATGCATATGTGTTTCCCCATCTGCATAACACTGCATGTTTATTATAAGTAAATATGTAAAGAGATAGAACATTAAAGCTATGAAAGAACAACAGACAAAATGATCAAATCTGTCCACAGCTCAGAATTACAAATAAAGAAGTATGCTCAATTTAAAAATAAAAAAGACAAGGCTTGGACTAGAAATCTGAGTCTGTGATGTTTCTTTTTCTCTACTTGCTTTCAACTGCTTAAGCTCAGAAATGTGCTCTGTCATCATTCCTGTACTAAACACAACACTTTTGGGGAGAAAGTGTACCCTATAATTTTTTTAAGAAAGAATTTCCCTATCAGTAAGACATGGGTGCCTTGTGGTGACATTTGACAGCATTGAATTTGAATTTGTACATTCTGTCTAAATACAAGGAAGTTTTCAGCTGATATAATTGCACTACATTATACAATCAAAATACCTTCGAGGGGGGAAGGTTTCTGTTTACTGTTATAGTGCTATGTGAGCAAACAAACACTCTCAGTTATTTTGTTTTCTATAAAATAACATCTATATTATTATACATAAATAATATGTTATATATAAATTATATATAAGTATATGGAATTTATATCAATAGATATTACATCACAGAAAATAATGTGAGAACCGTATATGATTCTCTTTCATAAATCTTTTGTTTGCTCACATAGGTAGATAGATGTGTATACATACATACATATATATATACACACACACACACCCCAGTTTCTTGATGCACAGCTCCTGGAATCCTTGGACTTTCCTATGATATGTGTGCTAGGAACAGCTTTTGTTCTAATATTTGATCTTTGATTCAGGTACCTAATTCAGAGCTTCTAAATCTCTTAGAATTTCCTGGGTGATAAGAGTGGCTTTGTTTTAATGAGACAATTGTTGGTGGGCTCCTGGATGGGGACTGGTCACCAGAAAGACCAAGACATGATTAAAAAAACCTTGGAGCTTTCACTTCTATCCCCCGTTCTCCATGAAGGGGAGAAGGGCTGAAAATTGAGGTGATAATTGATCATATCTATGTGATAAAGCCTCCATAACTTTCCATCTGGCTGTTCCTGGGTTGTACCCTGTTATAGTAAACTGGCAACTAAGTGAGTAAACTGTTTTTCTGAGGTCTCTGAGCTAGTCTTGAAAGAAATTGGATCCAAAGAGGGGATGGTAGAAATTACGATTTATAACCGGCTGGTCATAAGCACAGGAGGCAGCCTGGACTTGCATTTGGCATCTAAAGTAGAGCCATCTTGTGGAACTGAAGCCTTAACCTGTGGAATCTGACACAATTTTTAGGTGCATAGTGTCAGGATTGAGTTTAACTAGGGGGATACCTTGTGGATGTCTGTTGAGAACTGGAGAATTTAATTTCTTGGTAGAAAAACCCCTCACACATTTGGTGTCAGAAGACAATGGAAGTAGTAGTGAGAGTGTTGAGAGTAAAAGATAGAGAAAGAAGAACAGTTGGTCTTTCCTTTTACTTTCTTAGTTTCAAAACTTTCCAAAAATTAAAAAAATACAACATGTAAAACAATGAAAATTAAACCAGGAATAGAATTTACAGCAAGAACAAAAAGAAACATCAGGGAAAAAGAGAAATCCTCAGCATTTTAGAAGGCTAAAATATCCTGTTTCTGTACCTTAATATTCTCATCTTTTTCTTTATTTTTCATCCTTTTTTCTCACAATACTTTTTTTAATTTTTAGAAATAGAAATTACATCCACAACAGAAAATCTCTGTGCTATTAAAATTATTGCCTAAGAACAATACAGATTTTTTCACATAAAATAATTAGAACTGTTTAATATTCAAATCAACATGTGCAGATTATGTATTTACTGTGTTTTAAAATTCTATTCTAAAACTGGAATAGAAAAAAATTCTGGAAACCTGAAGATGTGTGTAAAGTTTCCTAACATCACTGCAAATTATATCTATTTAAAGTGATAGTGGGATCACATGTGTAAACAAAACTACTTTGTTTAAAAATTAAATAGGATGAGCATCTAATTGTAATTCTTTCCTCTGAAATGTTATGCTCTGCAAATTCTAGCTGCCCCGGCCACCCTATACTCTGAAATCTATCTTCTCTACTCAGTGAGATGCTGCATTGAAGCATGGATATTTGTTGCAGGCAGAAAACTGATACAATAATAAAAGTTTACCTGGTTATTCTTTTATCATTAGTACTTAACCTGCATGCCTATTTCTTTTATTCTGAAAACACACACACATATACATGTATATATATATTTCTACTTTCATAGTTATATTTGGCAAAAAATAACTACAGTACCAGTTCCTCCATCACATCCTCCATCATTTCACATATTTTTTCTAGATGTGAAAAAATAGTAATTCAATATAAGCAAGCTAATTCCTGCAGATATTAATCAAACATTTAATTATTGTGACAAAAATGGAAACTTTTCTATAGTGCAGGATTAAAAATGATATAACACCTCTGATAATGTATTAAATAAGGCCTGATATGTTTGTCTATTCCTCACACATATCCATTTATAGACTTTTTCACTCTATGTTTAAATTTATCACTTTAGTGCCTGTCTCTTCTACTATAATATTTGTCTTAGTCCATTTAGAATGCTCTAGCAAAATATCATAAACTGAGTGACTTATTAAAAACATAAAATTTATTTCTTACAGTTCTGGGAAGTCCAGGATCAAAGTGTGGGCAGATTTAGTGTCTGGTAAAGTCCTGGTTCATAGATAGCACCTTCTAGATTTGGCTTCACATGATACAAGGGGCAAGGCAGCTCTCTGAGCCCCTTTAATGAGGGCACCGGTTCCATTCATGAGAATTCTGCAGTCATTACCTAATCACCTTTGAAAAGGCCCCACCTCATATTACCATCACCTTGGGGGTTAGAATTTTAACATATGAATTTGGGGAGATAAAGTCTTTTGGACAATAATAATAGTCATTATGTTTACTCTCATCTTCTGATATAGGGCTTTACAACGGTATCCCGTAAGAGAATAAATAACAGATAACTAATAGGGTAATCATAGTTATACTATTTTATAAAGAATAATTCATGGCAAGAACAAAACAAAACACAACCATAAGCAAAGTCAAAAGACAATTCATAGTAAAATATATTCCCAGCATAAAAATAGGCTTTCAGATATTTAAAGGATAAAGACCAAAAACAGAGAAAATGGAAAAAAGATTGACAAAATAGTCACAGACAGATAAACACAAACGACTCTTTACAAATAAAAAGGCATTCAACTCTACATGTTAGGAGAAAAAATCAAACTAAAAGTATAATTTCTCTGAGTGGCAGAAATCTCAAGTGTGGCAACACGTCTCATACATCATTGATGAAAATGCAAAATGGCACAGCCCCCCTGGAGGGCAACATAGTGACATCTGGGGAAATCAACATATGCATCTGTTTTTTAGTACAGCAATCCCACTTCTAGAAATCTATCTTCATGACACACTTCCAAAATGGCATATGAGTTGTTTGTTCTGGCACTATTTGTAATAACAGTGTTACACACAATCAAAATGGTCATCCATAAAGGACTGAATGAAAAAATATAATAAATAAACCCAACAATCTATAGTCACAAAAAAGAGTGCTAGGCTATTGTAAAACTATATGAGCAAGGACTTTATCCAATGATACGAAGTGATCCACAAAATGTATTTTTAAGTGAAAAAAGCAACACATAAAGCAGAACATATGCTGCCTGTTGATTTAAAAAGTGAAGAAAGCAAACACACTCATAAACCACAATTATATCTGCAAAAAGCTAATGAAAAACCAGCAAAAACTACTAAAAATATTTAATACTTAAAGGACAGGGACACACAAGATGGAAAGAACAGAGGTGAAAGGAATTCATGTTAATATACATGTAATATAATTTTGATATTTGAGTTATGTAAATTTTTATATAATCAGGATGCAAAATAGTAAAACAAACTTAAAACAAAATAAAACAAATATAGCTAATTACATGCCATTTTGGTGACATAACCTCACAGAAGAAAATAAAGAGTCTCATTGTTTATATATAGTCAAGCCACATATCTAATCTAAGGACAAAATATATGCAAAGAAATATTAACTTTATCCAGTTGTATTATTCTTACCTTGCAGATACTTCCATTATAATTTTCCATACTGTAGGATAAAGAATATAAGTATTCATGCTAATTTTGTGTAGGAAATAAGCTTTTCATGAGAGAATAGAAATCTTATATGTGAATTGAATACAGCACTGCAATTTGTTTTTATATTTTTATATGCTAATGTATGTTTTAACATCATCCATTAAAAGGATTTAAGAACAATAGCAACTCAGTATCAGTAAAGACTTATAGCACATTTTGCTTATTAAACACTCATTGCTTTTTTTTTAATTTTACTTTATGTTCTAGGGTACATGTGCACAACGTGCAGGTTTGTTACATATATATACATGTGCCATGTTGGTGTGCTGCACCCATTAACTCATCATTTATATTAGGTATAGCTCCTAATGCTATCCTTCCCTCCCCCCACCCCACAACAGGCCCTGGTGTGTGATGTTACCATTCCTGTGTCCAAGTGTTCTCATTGTTCAATTCCCATCTATGAGTGAGAACATGCAGTGTTTGGTTTTCTGTTCTTGGGATAGTTTGCTGAGAATGATGGTTTCCAGCTGCAACCATGTCCCTACAAAAGACATGAACTCATCCTTTTTTTATGGCTGCATAGTATTCCATGGTGTATCTGTGACACATTTTCTTAATCTAGTCTATCATTGATGGACATTTGGGTTAGTTCCAAGTCTTTGCTATTGTGAATAGTGCCACAATAAACAATAAACATATGTTTATTACTGTCTTTATGGCAGCATGATTTATAATCCTTTGGGTATATAACCAGTAATGGGATGGCTGGGTCAAATCGTATTTCTAGTTCTAGATCCTTGAGAAATCGCCACACTGTCTTCCACAATGGTTGAACTAGTTTACAGTCCCACCAACAGTGTAAAAGTGTTCCTATTTTTCCACATCCTCTCCAGCACCTGTTGTTTTCTGACTTTTTAATGATCGCCATTCTAACTGGTGTGAGATGGTGTCTCATTGTGGTTTTGATTTGCATTTCTCTGATGGCCAGTGATGACGAGCATTTTTTCATGTGTCTGTTGGCTGCATAAATGTCTTCTTTTGAGAAGTGTCTGTTCATATCCTTTGCCCACTTTTTGATGGAGTTGTTTTTTTTTTCTTGTAAATTTATTTGAGTTCTTTGTAGGTTCTGGATATTAGCCCTTTGTCAGATGAGTAGATTGCAAAAATTTTCTCCCATTCTGTAGGTTGCATGTTCACTCTGATGGTAGTTTCTTTTGCTGTGCAGAAGCTCTTTAGTTTAATTAGATCCCATTGGTCAATTTTGGCTTTTGTTGCCATTGCTTTTGGTGTTTTAGACATGAAGTCCTTGCCCATGCCTCTGTCCTGAATGGTATTGCCTAGGTTTCCTTCTGGGATTTTTATGGTTTTAGGTCTACCATTTAAGTCTCTAATCCATCTTGAATTAATTTTTGTATAAGTTGTAAGGAAGGGATCCAGTTTCAGCTTTCTACTTATGGCGAACCAGTTTTCCCAGCACCATTTATTAAATAGGGAATCCTTTCCCCATTTCTTGTTTTTGTCAAGTTTGTCAAAGATCAGATGGTTGTAGATGTGTGGTATTATGTCTGAGGGCTCTGTTCTGTTCCATTGATCTATATCTCTGTTTTGTACCAGTACCATGCTGTTTTGGTTACTGTAGCCTTGTAGCATAGTTTGAAGTCAGGTAGCATGATGCCTCCAGCTTTGTTCTATTGGCTTAGGATTGTCTTGGCAATGCAGGCTCTTTTTTGGTTCCATATGAACTTTAAAGTAGTTTTTTCCAATTCTGTGAAGAACATCTTTGGTAGCTTAATGGGGATGGCATTGAATCTGTAAATTACCTTGGGCAGTATAGCCATTTTCACGATATTGATTCTTCCTATCCATGAGCATGGAATGTTCTTCCATTTGTTTGTGTCCTCTTTTATTTCATTGAGCAGTGGTTTGTAGTTCTCCTTGAAGAGGTCCTTCACATCCCTTGTAAGTTGGATTCCTAGGTATTTTATTCTCTTGGAAGCAATTGTGAATGGGAGTTTGCTCATGATTTGGCTCTCTGTTTGTTGTTGGTATATAAGAATGCTTGTGATTTTTGCACATTGATTTTGTATCCTGAGACTTTGCTGAAGTTGCTTATCAGCTTAAGGAGATTTCGGGCTGAGACGATGGGGTTTCCTAAATATACAGTCATGTCACCTGCAAACAGGGATAATTTGACTTCCTCTTTTCCTGATTAAATATCCTTTATTTCTTTCTCTTGCCTGATTGCCCTGGCCAGAACTTCCAACACTATTTTGAATTGGAGTGGTGAGAGAGGGCATCCCTGTCTTGTGCCAGTTTTCAAGGGGAATTCTTCCAGTTTTTGCCCATTCAGTATGATACTGGCTGTATGTTTGTCATAAATAGCTCTTATTATTTTGAGATATGTTCCATTAATACCGAATTTAGTGAGAGTTTTTAGCATGAAGGGCTGTTGAATTTTGTCAAAGGCCTTTTCTGCATATTGAGATAATCATGTGTTTTTTGTCTTTGATTCTGTTTATATGCTGGATTACGCTTATTGATTTGCATATGCTGAACCAGCCATGCATCCCAGGGATGAAGCCCACTTGATCATGGTGGATAAGCTTTTTGATATGCTGCTGGATTTGGTTTGCCAGTATTTTATTGAGGATTTTTGCATCGATGTTCCTCAGGGATATTGGTCTAAAATTATCTTTTTTTGTTTTGTCTCTTCCAGGCTTTGGTATCAGGATGATGTTGGCCTCATAAAATAAGTTAGGGAGGATTCCCTCTTTTTCTATTGATTGGAATAGTTTCATAAGGAATGGTACCAGCTCCTCCTTGTACCTCTGGTAGAATTCGGCTTTGAATCTGTCTGGTCCTGGACTTTTTTGGCTGGTAGGCTATTAATTATTACCTCAATTTCAGAGCCTGTTACTGGTCTATTCAGGGATTCATCTTCTTCCTGGTTTAGTCTTGGGAGAGTGTATGTGTCCAGAAATTTATCCATCTCTTCTAGGTTTTCTAGTTTATTTGCATAGAGGTGTTTATGGTATTCTCTGATGGTAGTTTGTATTTCTCTAGGGTCAGTGGTGATATACCCTTTATCATTTTTTATTGCATCTGATTCTCCTGTCTTTTCTTCTTTATTAGTCTTGCTAGCGGTGTATCAATTTTGTTGATCTTTTCAAAAATCCAGCTCCTGGATTCATTGATTTTTTTCAGGGGTTTTTTGTGTCTCTATCTCCTTCAGTTCTGTTCTGATCTTAGTTATCTCTTGCCTTCTGCTAGCTTTTGAATGTGTTTGCTCTTGCTTCTCTAGCTCTTTTAATTGTGATGTTAGGGTGTCAATTTTAGATCTTTCTGACTTTCTCTTGTGGGCATTTAGTGCTAAAAATTTCCCTCTGCACACTGCTTTAAATGTGTCCCAGAGATTTAAAACATGCCAAAATGTAAAGACCATCAATGCTAGGAAGAAACTGCATCAACTAACGAGCAAAATAACCAGCTAACATCATGACAGGATCAAGTTCACACATAACGATATTAACCTTAAATGTAAATGGGCTAAATGCTCCAATTAAAAGACACAGACTGGCAAACTGGATGGAGAGTCAAGACCCATCAGTTTACCGTATTCAGGAGACTCATCTCACTTGCAGAGACACACATAGGCTCAAAATAAAGGGATGGAGGAAGATCTACCAAGCAAATGGAAAACAAAAAAAGGCAGGGGTTGCAATCCTAGTCTCTGATAAAACAGACTTTAAACCAGCAAAGATTAAAAGAGACAAAGAAGGCCATTACATAATGGTAAAGGGATCAATTCAACAAGAAGAGCTAACTATCCTAAATATATATGCACCCAATACAGGAGCAGCCAGATTCATTAAGCAAGTCCTTAGAGACTGACAAAGAAACTTAGACTCCCACACAGTAATAATGGGAGACTTTAACACCCCACTGTCAACATTAGACAGATCAACAAGACAGAAAGTTAAGAGGGATATCCAGGAATTGAACTCAACTCTGTACCAAGCAGACCTAATAGACATCCACAGAACTCTCCACCCCAAATCAACAGAATGTACATTCTTCTCAACACCACATTGCACTTACTCCAAAATTGACCACATAGTTGGAAGTAAAGCACTCCTCAGCAAATGTAAAAGAACAGAAATTATAACAAACTGTCTCTCAGACCACAGTACAATCAAACTAGTACAATCAAACTAGAACTCAGGACTAAGAAACTCAATCAAAACCACTCAACTACATGGAAACTGAACAACCTGCTGCTGAATGACTAGTGGGTACTTAATGAAATGAAGGCAGAAATAAAGATGTTATTTGAAACCAATGAGAACAAAGTCATTGCTTCTTTAGAAAAAAATAGATCTTTTAGGTGTTGGACAGAAAATTTGTGAGATGTTTGGGGCATATTATTAAATATAAAGGATGGTAGTGTTATGGACTGCGTGTTTGTATCCCCCATAAATTCACAGGGTGAACGCCTACACCTGAATGTGATGGTATTAGGATGCAGAGCCTTTGGTAGGTAATTAGGTCATGAGTGTGGAGCACTCAAGAATGATTGGTAGTGGTTGAGGGTGGATGACAGGTCTATTGTACTATTTTATTTGTTTTGTATATGTTCAAACTTTTCTGTAATAAAACTTTTGAAGAAAAAGACAAAATTGATGTACTATGTTAGTTCTTAAGATCATAGTTACCTTTGGGGAGGAAAGAGGGAGAAAGTGATTATGGAGGGCATGTGTAAGGCTGGTTTTATTTCTTCATTACCAAAGTGTATTTGCTTTGTAATAATTCATTGAGAATTACATGAATACTTTGTACAAGTATTTCTATTTTTTAATTAAATTTTTTGTGGTTACATAGTAGGTATATATTTATGAGATACATGAGATATTTTAATACAGGCATACAAAATGTAATAATCACATGAGGGCAAATGGGTATTCATTACCTCAAGCATTTATCATTTCTTTGTGTTATGAACATTCCAATTGTACTCCTTTGGTTATTTACAAGAAATCATTACCGACTGTAGTCACTCTGTTGTGCTATCAAATACTAGATCTTATTATTTGTGTCTGTATTTTTGCACCCATTAACCATCACCATTCCCCATCACCACCTTGCCACTGCCCTTCCCAACGTCTGGCAAAACATCATTCTACTTTCTATCTCTGTGAGTTCAGCTGTTTTAATTTTTAGTTCCTACAAATGAGTGAGAACATATGTAGTTTGTCTTTCTGTGCCTGGCTTATTCCACTTAATCTGTGTCCTCTGGTTTCATCCATGTTGTTGCAAATGACAAGATTTCATTCTTTTTTATGACTGAGTAGTACTCTATTATGTACATATACCACATTTTCTTTATCTATTTGTCTGTTGATGGACACTTAAGTTGATTGCAAATCTTGGCTATTGTTAGTAGTGCTGTAGTAAACATGGGAGTGCAGATATCTCTTCAATATGGTAATTTACTTTCTTTTGTATATGTACTTTGTAGTCAGATTGTTAGATCATATGGTTGCTTTATTTTCAGTTTTTTAAGGCATCTCCATACTATTCTCCACTGTTGCTATACTAATTAACATTCCCACTAACAGTATATGAGAGTTCCCCCTTTCTCCACAACTTCACCAGCATTAATTATTTGTGCATGTATTTCTGTATGCATGTTGTATAATAGTAAAAAAATTAAATACTAAACGTAATCACAAGAGAGATAATATATCTCTTGGCCACATGAGGATGCCGAAAGGAGAAGGCTATCTGCAAACAATGAAATAGGCCATTACTAGAACTGAAAATACTACCACCATGATTTTGGACTTCCCAGTCTCCAGAATTGTAAAAAATAAATGTTCATTTTTGAGGTCATACATTTTATGGTCATTTGTTATAGTAGGCTACACAGACTTAAGACAGGAGGTTACAAACAGATTAGATTATTAAGTCTATTTAGAAGGTACAAGAACCAGTATGAAGATGCTCTCATTGTTTTACATTAAAACCATTTGTGCTTCCAAAAGAATGATGACTACAGTGGATTGAAAATCCCAAGTACATAAAAGTGAAGTGTGTGTGTGTTGTGTGTGTGTGCAATCAGTCACATAAAAATAATACAACACTCTGTAGAGAATACTGGAATTTGCCAGGATATCAACTCATTATGGTGAAAATTGATAGTTAAATGAGAAAAATTAAGAATTTATTCTCTACTTTCTATATGGACTGCATTTTAGGCTTACCAAACCCTACTGAATGAAGTAGGGGGTGGCTAAAACAAAATAGTTTCAACTCATAAATGTGAAAAGATTGAAGAAATTAAAAAGCCACAATTTGTCTAAAGTACTGATTTAGACAGTCATGTGAATTACAATACTTGTTTCTCCAAAGGTCAAACCCAACTTTACAAACTATTAGCAAGCAGTAATTTAAAATCAGGTTGTCTCATTGTATAGGAGTAAGATAAGACAGTAAAGATAGAAAGTAAGAGTTTAATTGCTTTCCATTCAAAGGGGTTTAATATTTTTTGAATCTAAAATTAAATTCCTTTGCTTGTGAAAAGAAGTTCTAGCTCAGCTAGAAGACTGCTATGAAACATTAAACACTGTCAATTCTTACTGTGATACGACATTAATACTGCATAACATCAATATTTTATATTAAGAATGTTAATTATCCCTGAGTTTCTAGAATGCCTAACAGTGCTAAAGTACTAGCGCACTAATTTTATTTTTAATTCATTTTCTTTTTTCTATTGGCTGTTCTTCCTGGATTAAATTCTTCTCCCTGCAGTGAGAAATGAGTTAAATCAGCTCTCACTGTCAACTGGAACAGCCTTAGAGCTGAGTTAATTCATCACCTACTGACAAAAGGTTAAAAATATTGAATATCAATATCCAGAATGTTTTCCAGCTCACAGCAATTGTTTGGCAGGGCTGATGTCTAAGCTCTGAGAATAAAGTGCAAGGTTTTGGCATTCTCTGTGTCCATAAAGTTACTTTCTTAATGTGCTTTATGTATGAATACAGTAGAAGTTTTTAACCTTCATTTTTCTTTCAATATAGTTGACACCAGAGATATAGAAATTTGATAACAAAGATAATACGATATTGAAATGTATACCTCTACTTTCATAATTAAAGCAAACTTTCACAACTGACTTGTTGAATTACCAGCTGGATCTATAATGCATAGGCTCATGATTATTCATGCTTATCTAATTACATATTGAGACTCTAGCTATCTACAAAGACTAAACAATAGCACTGTTATTTTTTGAGTGAGTTTTATACAATATGTGCAAATGGAGATAGGAGAAGTAATACAGATGGCCATTGAGTTTCAAGGATTTGACTGATAATTTTTTGACTCTATAATTGTTCAAAATCATTGCAACACTGATGTAAGTATTCAATAAAGTTACATAAAATATTCACAGCATTTTGTTTTAAAATAGGCTTTACATTAGATGATTAGAGGTTAGTATTCTGAGCATATTTAAAGTAGGTTAGACTAAGCTATAAAGTTCGGTTGATTCAATGTATTAAATGCATTCTTTACATAATGATATTTTTTTTACCTTACTGTGGGTTTATCACAACGTAGCCCCATCATAGGTTGAGTGGCATCTCTATGTGAAATTCTCCTTTTGAACTCAGAGGGTTAGTATTCTCACAGTTGAGCATAGGATGTATTTATGTGTATGTTGAGCTCATATACACACACTGATGCATTATAGAGCATAAGTGTCATAAAAAGTTGTTAGAGAAATATGGTATTTTGGAAGAGAGAATATTGTAACCAGGGTTTGTGTTCACAGAAGTCTGCCAGGAGTGTGGGATTAACTTAGGCCTTCTCTGTCTTCCCTAAGAATACACACCTTGCATTCATTGGAAGGGATGTATTGGTGGAATAGACCATAGGTGAGGAGAACAAGAGGAAGAAATACAGCATTCTGTTGATGTATGATGGGTTTTAGTTCTAGTGTCCTATCATGGCAAATTCACAATAGGAAACACAGGCAATACAGACTTGCAAGCAAAATCAGTCTAATTGGAGTTGGGCGCTAGGGTGAGGAAGGAGTGAGATATGATTTCAGGATTTTAATAATTGGTAGTATATAAATGATGATACTTGGAACTGGGATGTAAGGAGAGAGAAAAACACATATATGAGAATATATGTACATATAAACACACACAGATATATACACATACAAGCCATTGTCATCTGTAAAGGACTATGTCTTTATGGGCTTAATGTTGAGTTAACAGTCCCTATAGAGCATTTAAATGGTGATTTATAAAGTTTTGAGGTTAACTTTAGAGAATTTGTGTTAGAGGATTAGGCTGGAAGCATCAACATGAAAAAAAAAAAAAAAGATTAGAGATTATTTTGCTTGTTTAAAGTTGGAATCTTAATAAAAATGGGAATGAATTTTAATCCTTATGAGTAATTGTTCTGAAGACTATTGAAATTTAGATAGAAAATATTTTACTTATTTATCTTATTCTTCTTGTTGTATACAAAGATCAACCACTCTTGCTTTATTATGTGTTTGGACGAGCTACTGTTGACTTTGTGACCAGAAGATTTCTGATATAAGGGGTTCTTATAACCTCATTTTTACATTTTTTCATGCTCTATAAGTGACTGCCAAAATTAAACTAAGCTCTTATTTTATTGTGTGTTTGTCAGTGTCTCATTATTATATAATTTTATAGAATGAATTTTTTAAAGCTAGTCTAACTAGTGTACAAAAATTCAAAATTTGTAACGAGTGGGGGAGTGGATGAAAATTAGAGTATTGTATAACATGAATGAGTCCAGCAGCTTTCTCTTTGTTCACATTTGTCACGTAGATCTTTATACATCTTTCTACTTTGAAACTATTCTTACAACACAGAATGTAGCTATGACTTTTCTGGGAGTGCATTACTAGAACCATTTTTTCAGTCTTTACACCAGTTATTTTTTTCTTCCTTCATCCTGATTTACTTTTTCACATTGCACTTTCCACTGAACAAAAAATGCATGTTTGACTTAATTTTCTTTTATTTTTTTCTCCACTAGCTTGTAAAAGAGTTTCATAAAGCAAGTTATTTATTTGTTTTGTTTTCTACTGTATCTCTAGCTGCCTAGCACAGTGGCTATGTTAAATAAGTTAAAATTTAATTACACATACATTCTATTTAATTCATTTGCTAATTGGCAAGTTGAGTCAACATTTTTCTGATAATTCAAATATCTGTATTTCTACAATCTTATTTTGTTATTTCAACTTTACTTTCTAGTCCTAGGCACCTTTTTTTTCTTTTTTTTTTCTTTTTCTTTGCTTTGAGCACTTCTATTGGAATGGTTGAATTTCCTTTACTCTCCTATTTCTCTTTCTATATTATATTTATCTGCCCTTTTCAGATGTATCTTTTGATTGTATCTTTAAAATTTTGACAGACATGCTTGACTTTGTGTTTATCATTGCTTATCTCAGACAATACATGGTAAGATTCTGAACGTATCTTTCTCATTTTATATTTTATTGTTTAGCATTTTAATACCAACTTGTTTTTACACTTCAGCTTAACATTATTGTATTTTTATTGTTTGTATTTAAATATATATTTATTTACCTATTTATTTCTTAATTCACACTTTTAATCATGTCATTTAATTCAAGTTCATTCATTAATCCTTTAGTAGTCATTTTAACAGGAATAATGTAATAATAAGCTCCTTTTTGGGGTGACAGAGATGGAGCAGTGTTTTCTGATGCTGAAAACTGAAAAATACTAGCTCTATATTTTAATTCTTTTTGATTTCAAAAAACTTTTATGATTTTGTCTACTTTCTTATAGTTTTACTTATGCTTTCAAGAAAATGTTTGTAAAATTTTCTCCATGTTCATATGCATGTGTTTGTGATTTGTGAAACAGTTTTCTTTACTCCTCTGTCCTTGAAGTGCATGTTACAAAGAGTCTCGAAAGTATGATCATTCCATATGCCGATTCATGGTGGGAATTTTAGTCAATTAAATTAAAACTTTGAAGAGCATCTTAAATAAATTGGCCAAATTAAGAAATTAGTAACCCAGAAAGAATTTTATATCTCAGATGACAGGACATAAGCATTACTGGAAAAGAGAATTTGTAGATGTATTACATGTATTACACGTTTTTCTGGATACTTGTTTAGCATCCCAAAAGACTATGTGGTGATCAGTATATTTTTCTGAGGAAATCATTCCATTTCCCCTTTCCTATAATCACATAATGAGCTCAAAGAGCAATGGAGGGCTTGGACAGCTTCCTTCCTATGTGTACTTTTGCTTTACTCTGGGAATCTGTTATGAAGCAATGGATACAACAGTAATGACTATCATAGACATCTGTAGGATATTGATTGAGTGTCATTAATACTGTTATTACACAGTGCAAAAAGTTAGAATGTGGTACTTCTATTTATTTATTTAACTTTTTCTCAAACCTGTGCATTTATCTCAACAACTCTTCAATGTTTTTTTTTTTCTGGTTTGGGAAGAAAAATTGTGACAAATGAAAAAAAGCAATGCAGAAAATAAGACTTTTCATAATAAGGTTACATTGTTGTGAAAACAAATGTCAGAATTGTCAATATTTGAGAATTAAATATGTTCTGTCCACCAAGATCTGGGAATCAAAGAAAAGTGGCCTCTGAGTATTAAACTACAACTACAACATCTGACTGATTATAACAGACACCTACAAAATGAACTTTTAAGCTGGTAACGTTTGATTGTACCTTTAATAAATGTATGTGCAATATTTCTAAGAAATAATTCATCAATAGCGAATAGTATTATTACCATTAAAGGATAAGCTATCCATTTTTTGTGTGTTGCATAAAGACCCTGTCCAAAAAAGAGAGCTTTGTATTTAAATAATGTAGAAACTAATCATATGTTCCTATTAAAATGTAATTTTAAGTTAATTCAAATTCACTTAAATTAAAAATTTAATTAGCTAGACTACCCAGATTCTGAATGCTCAACAACCACCAGTCCTTAGTGGTTACTAGACAGAACAGAGAACATTTCTGTCATCACAGATACTTCTATTGCATAACACTAATTTAGACAATAGGTTTCAAGTATTTAGATAGTATTGTGGTAACGATATACTAAATTGTAGCTAATCAACTTGAAGTATGCTAATCACATTTCTAGAATTATTGTCGTTGTGAGATAAATTTATAAACCTGTCCTAGCATGATGTCATTACCTATTTAAACATGACTACTCTTGCTTTAAACCATGCCACTAAACAATCCTCACCTTTTATTTATCTTCCCATGGTTCAGTTGTGTCTATCAGGATAGAATGGTCTATCTGTGCATACTCAATTATACCAACATTTCTTAAAACATTTTTCATTAAAAATTAATAAATCAATGATCTGATTTTATTTGATTTTACAGGTAACTTTATAGGGAAATAATATGTTCATCATGTCAATATATATATTTCTCCCAAAGCATCAATTCTATTGTTTATTGTAAATTAATACATTGCCCTCCTCCACTTGCTCACTTTGCTCCAGATAGCTTTCTTTCTTTCCTTCTTTATTTTTAAAGCTTTCTTCATTTAGGTATAAATTTATGTATGACAAAAATCAAACACTGTCAGTATATAATGATGCTTTAGTAAATCCATAGAGTTCTGTGATCATTACCACAATGCAGCTTCCAAAAATTTATTTTACCTCCAAAATTACTTTGTGTTATTATGTATGCAAGTCCTATACCCCTCATCCTAGGCAACTGCTAATAGGGTTTCTGTGTCTATACATTTGCCCTTTATATATATTTTATATGAACACAATTATATGTGGTCTTTGGAGTCTAGATTCATTCACCCAGCATGATATTTTTGAGGCTCACCTGTGATGTGGCATGTATTCACAGTTCATTTTTTTTCATTGCTGAATAAATTCCATTGTCTGCATATGTCCCATTTGGTTGATTATACATTTAGGGTTTTTCAAGGTTAAGTTATTGTGAATAAAAATGCCATAAAACTTACATGTTTGCATTTCTGTGTATTTCATTTGTCTATGATTGTTTTCTAGGAGACAAATTGCTGGGTCATAAGGTAAGTTTATGTTTTCCAAAGTGACTTTACCATTTACATTCACCAGTAATATATAAGAATTCCAGTTTCTCCACATTCTTACCAGCACTTGATATTGTGTCTGTATTATTATAGCCATTCTACTGTGTGCAGGTGTATTTACAAATTTATTACACACATATTTATTGTTTTTATCATAATCGATTGGTTATATGATTTTCTAATATTTTCTTCCAGTCTTTCTTTTCTTCGTGGTATCTCTGAATTACAAAATTTTTACTGTTGACTTTAAACTTTTATGGGTACTTAATATTTCCACATATTAATGGGCTCCATGTGATAATTCGATATATGATACAATGTGTAATGATCAAATCAGGTAATTAATCAAATATTTATCAATTATTTTTGTTGGTAATATTCTAAATCTACTCATCTATTTATTTTGAAATATAGAATAAATTATTGTTAACTATCGTCACACTATTGAGCTACCGAACACTGGATCTTATTCATACTATCTAACTATATTTTCATCAACCCCTCGGTATCCCCTTCTCTACACTACACTTCCCAGCTTCTGGTATACATTATTACCCTTTCTATATCCATGAGCTCCCACATACGAGCAAGAACATGCAATATTTGTCTTTCTGTGTCTGGCATATTTCACTTATCATAATGTCCTCCAGTTCCATCCACATTATTCCAAGTTACATAATTTTATTCTTTTTTATGGATGAATACTATTTCCTTGTACATACGTACCACATTTTCATTATCCATTCTTCCGTTGATATCTTGGCTATTGTGAATAGTGATGCAGTAAACACAGGAGTGCAGATATCTCTCCAACATACTGATTTCCTTTCTTTTGGATATATTGCTGTGACATTTGCTGCTGCTTCTGGATTGTTGGTTTGTGTACTGTTTCTTTATTTAGAACCTAGCATAGTTCTGTGAAATATGTCTCCCTGCATTATGGGGCAGCTGAGGTTCCTTCTTAGTGTTTATGGGGTTTTCTTGATAGTATTTTTCAACTGGGAATTGTAGGGTTCACTCCTCTGTATGCAGAGCTAAGTGGTCAGTGATTGGAGAGAAGTTATTCTCAAATGCTTTGATCCAGCAAGAAATCCCTCAGCTGACAATGGATCTCTGTGGGTAATAAGTGCATTCGGGGTTTTCATGGTTGCCCTGGCGTGTACTTTTCAGTGGGCTCCTTTTGCCCTTTTGCCCTTCCTCAGTGTGCAAAAGCACAGCTTCAGGGTTTGCCAGGAGTGTGGGGTTAACTTAGGCCTTCTCTGTCTTCCCTAAATAGGAGAGCAAACTCAACAAAGAATATGTTTTCTGCAACCAAGACAGAAATCTCAGGCTAGTAAAGCTGTTGGCCTTCCTTCCTTATCTGAGATCATCATTCCAATCAAGGATGAAGCTGCATCTCCCAATGCTTGAAAAATGAGTGAGCTTCCTTAGAGTATGGCAAGGAGGCTGCCATCCCTCATGGACTGTCTCACCATGGTAGAAGCTCCATGCCTACCCAACTGGGATAGGGAGGTGGTGATAGGAATAGGCCTGTGGGGAAAAGCATAGATTCTTTGTGTTCTGACTCCACATTTGACAGTTTTTCAAGAATGCATGGTTCTCTGGTTATTATACACCTTTGGGCCATTTTGAGAACACTGAAATATTTGTGGGGTTATTTTGTTGTTGTTTCTCAGTTTTGCCCAGCTTAATAGTTACTTGGTAGAAAAATGTTCTGATCGTTTTACTTGGCTAAAGCCACAATGACATTATTGTTCCTCCTGAAATACATCAAGCATGCTTTTGCCTGCATTTTAGCCCTCTACCTGGATACAGGCATGTATGAGTATTTGGCTTATTCCTTCATTTAATTCAGTATAGCCATATTGTGAAGCCATCTCACCCTATAAGCATACCCTCTGCTCTGTATCACCTTTCCCTTGCTTTATACATTGCTTCTTCCTACTTATCACTAGGTACGTGTTTATGTACTACTCCCTCTACATGAGAGCCCAATTTGTTTTATTTATTGTTGTATTTCCAAAATGTACATATATTATCTAGCTCAATAGATATTGTACTCACTAGGTATTAAATTAATTAATGAGTTAATTATTGCATAAATAACATTAAAAGGCAGATAATAAAGCACATGTTGCCAGAGCATTTGTCCTTTTTTTGAGTGAGTACTGAAAAATACTAACAGGAAGAAATGGTGTTTTCTAAGTGTGAGCACCATTGCTCTCCTTTCCATTTCCTAGAAATGTTTTAAGAATACCTTATAAATACTCTCTGAAGAAGGCTTTTTTTTTTCTTTTCTATAACCTAAGATAGGTTGAGATAATTTCTTCAAGCAATCTTGATTTAGATATGGGTAAGGATCTCAAATTCAGAGTTATTCCATTGGCTAGCATTTACAAAGAAGAAAGAGAAGAATCATTATCTTTCACACTTACAGAAGTATACAGTAAACAATAGCTGTACTAATACAAGAAATACTTATTTAATAATCCAAAGATTTAAAAATCAAATGCTGGTGTTGTTCAATAACTAGTGTCAGGGTATGTTATCAAGTGAGGAATTATCAAAGAAACAAGAGTAGCAGATGGGCAGGCAAGAAACTGAAGAAGAACATAAATGAAAGTGTACCAAATAGTGAAGTTGCTATGTCAAATATATTAAGGATTGGAGGCAAGGAAGAGGCAAAATACTAGAGGTGTTTGAAAGATTTTATTGGGGCTGATGAAATGTGCCTTCTCTTTCCTGTGTTTTTAGTTTCAAGTAAATTCTTATGTATATATTTTTTAATTTTTAATTTTTAAATTTCCAATTTTTGTGGGTACATAATAGGTGTATATATTTATGGAATATATAAGATATTTTGGTACAGGTATGCAATACATAATAATCATATCATGGAAAATTGGATATTCATCCCCTCAAGCATTTATTCTTTGTTTTACAAACAATTCAATTGGACTATTTTATTTATTTTTAAATGTATTTTAACTTATTGTTGACTATAGTGGCCCTGTTGTGCTATCAAATATTAGGTTTTATCCATGCTTTCTATTTTTTGTACCCATTAACCATCCCCTCCTCCCACCCACACCACCATTACCTTTGCCAGTTTCTGGTAACCATCCTTCTAATATCTATTTCCATTAGTTTAATTGTTGCTATTTTTAGATGTCACAAACAAGTGAAAACATACAATGTTTTTCTTTCTGTGTCTGGCTTATTTCAGTGTCTTCCCATTCCATCTATGTTGTTGCAAATGATAGAATCACTTTTTTTTCTTCTGGCTGAATAGTACTCTATTGTGTATCAGTACTACATTTTCTTTATCCATTCACCCATGGACACTTAGTTTGCTTCCAAATCTTGGCTATTGTGAGCAGTGCTGCAACAAATATAGGAGTGCAGGTATCCTAGAAATGTTTTAATACCTTTGATATACTGATTTCTTTTCTTTCGGGAATATACCCAGCAATGGGATTGCTGGATCATATAGTAGTTCTATTTTTAGTAACCTCCAAACTGTTTTACATAGTGGTTGTACTAATTTACATTCCCACTAACAGTGTACAAGCATTCACTTTAATCCACATCCTTGCCAGCATTTATTATTGCCTCACTTTTGGGTTAAAGCCATTTTAAATGGTGTGAGATGATATCTTATTATAGTTTTAATTTGCATTTTTCTGATTATCAATAATATTGAGCACCTTTTCATATGCCTGATTTTTTCCATTTGTATGTCTTATTTTGAGAAATGTTTATTCAAATATTTTGCCCATTTTTAAATCAGATTATTAAATTTTTCCCTATAGTGTTTGCCCTTTGTACATATTCTGGTTATTAGTCATTTCAGATGGGTAGTTCACAAATATTTTCTCCCATTCTATGGGTTGTCTCTTCACTTTGTTGATTATTCCCTTTGTGTGCAGAAGCTTCTTAACTTGATATGAGGCCATTTGTCAATTTACCCATTTTCGCTTCGGTTGCCTGTGCTTTGGGGTTATCAAATATTAGGTTTTATCCATTCTTCCTATTTTTTGTACCCATTAATCATCCCCTCCTCCCACCCACACCCCCATTACCCTTGCCAGTCTCTGTTAACCATCACTCAAGAAAGTTTTGTCAAGGCAATGCCCTGGAAAGTTTCCTAAATGATTTCTTGTAGTAGTTTCATAGTTTGAGGCCTTAGATTTAAGTCTTTATGTATTTTGATTTGATTTTTATATATTGTAAGATGCAGGGGTCTAACATCATTCTTCTGCATATGGGTATCAGTTTCCCAGCACCATTTATTGAAGAGACTGTCTTTTTCCCAATGTATGTTCTTGGCACCTTTGTCAAAATTGAATTCACTGTACATGTGTGACTTTGTTCCTGAGTTCTCTACCCCATTCCACTGGTCTATGTGTGTGTTTTTATGCCAATACCATGTTGATTTGGTTATTGTAGCTCTGTAGTATATTTTGAAGTCAGGTAATGGATTTCCTCCAGTTTTGTTCCTTTCGCTTATGATAGCTTTGGCTATTCTGGGCCTTTTATGGTTGCATATAAATGATGGGATTTTTTTTTCTATTTCTATGAAAAAATATGATTCGTAGTTTGATAAGAATTACATTGAATCTATAGATTGCTTTGGGTAATAGGAACATTTTAACAATATTGATTCTTCCAATCCATGAACATGGAATATCTTTCCATTTTTGGGGTGTTCTTCAATTTTTTTCATTAGTGTTTATAGTTTTCACTGTAGAGATCTTTTAATTGTTTGGTTAAGTTTATTCCTAGGTATTTAATTTCACTTTTGGCTCTTGCAAATAGGATTACATATTAAAATTTCTATTTCAAATGGTTCACTGTTGGGATATATAAATGCTACTGATTTTTGTATGTTGGTCTTGCATCCTGCAACTTTACTAAATTTGTGTATCAGTCCTAATAGTTTTTCTGGTGGAGTCTTTAGGTTTAAACATATATCAGACCATACCATCCTCAAACAATGATAATGTTACTTCTTCCTTTCCAATTCATATGCCCTTTATTTCCTTCTCTTGTCTGCTCTAGCTAGGGCTTCCAGTACTTTGTTGAGTAACAGTAGTGAAAGTGGACATCCTTGTCATGTTCCAGATCTAAGAGGAAAGGCTTTCAGTTTTTCACCATTCAGAATGATACTATGAGTCTGTCACATATGGCTGCGACTTTTATTATGTTGAAATATGCTCCTTCTATGCCCAGTTTTTTGAGGGATTTTATTATGCAGGAAGATTGAATTTTATTAAATGCTTTTTCAGCATCAATTGAAATGATCATATAGTGTTTGCTTTTTATTCTGTTGATATAATGTATCATATTGACTGATTTGCATATTCTGGGTTAAATCTCACTTCATCATGATAAATGATCTTTTTAATGTATTGTAGAATTTGGTTTGCTAGTATCTTGTGGAAGATTTCTGCATTAACATTCATCAGAGATATTGATCTGTAATTTTATTTTTTTGATGTGTCTTTGGTTTTGGTATCAAGGTAATACTGGCTTTGTAGAATGAGTTTGGAAGTATTCCTTCTCTACTTTTTGAAACAGTTTAAGTAGGATTTTTGTTCTTTTTTAAATGTTTGGTAGAGTTTAGCAGTGAAGACATAAGGTCCTGGGCTTTTCTTTACTGGGAGAGTTTTTATTATGGGATCTTGTTACCTGTTATTGATGTGTTTAGGTTCTGGATTTCTTCATGGTTCATTCTTGGTAGGTTGTAGGTGTCTAGAAATGTATCCATTTCTTCTTAATTTTCCAATTTGTTGGCATATAGTTGTTTATAGTAGCCATTAATTATCCTTTGAATCTCTGCGGTATCAGCTGTAATGTCTCCCTTTTCATCTTTGATTTTATTTATTTGGGTCCCTCTCTTCCTCTCCTATTTAGTATGCCTTAAGGTTTATGAATTTTTTTTAACTTCTCAAAAAAATGACTTTTTGCTTCATTTGTGTTTTGTATTATTTTTATCATTTCAAATTCATTTATTTCTGCTCATATATTTATTATTTTCTTGTATTAATTTGGTGTGTGGTTTGTTCTTTTCTAGTTCTTTAAGATGTATCATTAGGATATTTATTTGAAAGTTTTCTTTTTTATAATATATGTATTTATAGCTATAAATTTCCCTCTTAGTACTGCTTTCATTGTATCCTGCCATTTTGTTATTTGCTCTCTGGGTTTTCTGTGGTCTTCTCTTTCTCCTTTTCTTCCTCCCTGTTTTCTTTTTAGTGAAAATGATTTTCTCTGGTGGTATGCTTTAATTTCTTGCTTTTTATTTTTTGTGGATTGATTTATGTTTTTTGTTTTGAGGTTACTCTAAGGCTTTCAAATGCTGTCTTCTAACCTATTATTTTAAATTGATGACAACTTAACCCTGATTACGTGAACAAACTTTCATAAAGAAAATTCATGAACAATCTACACTTTAACTTCGTATCCCTGCTTTTTAGCCTTTTATTGCTTCTCTTTATGTCTTATTGTTCTATGTCTTGAAAATTTGTTGTAGTTATTATTTTTCTTGGTTCATCATTTAGTCTTTCTACTTAAGAGTAATTTACACATCACAATCACTGTGTTATACTATTCTGTTTATCCACATGCTTACTATTAGCAGTGAGTTTTGTACCTTCAGATGATTTCTTCTTGCTCATTAACATCCTTTTATTTTAGATCGAAAAACTCCCTTTAGCATTTCTCGTTGAATTTGCCAGGTATTGTTTGTCTGGGAAGATTTTTATTTCTCCTTCATGTTTGAAGGATAGTTTTGCCAAATATAATATTCTAGGATAAAAGGTGATTTTTCCCCTTAGCAATTTTAAATATGTCATTCCACTTTCTCCTGGCCTGTAAGGTTTCCACTGAAAAGCCTGCCTCCAGACATTGGCGCTCCATTATATTCTTGTTTTTATCCTTGAGTTTTGGGAGTTAGATTATTAAATGCCTTGAGATAGTCTTATTTGGGTTAAATCTGCTTGGAGTTTTATAACCTTCTTAAACTGGCATGTTGATATCTTTCTCTAGGTTTGGGAAGAGCTCTGATATCCCTTTGAATAAACTCTCTACCCCTATTTCTTTCTCTACCTCCTCTTTAAGTACAAAGACTTAGATTTGCTCATTTGAAGCTATCTTTTTTTCAATTTTATAGGCATTCTTTATTATTGTTTATTTCTTTTTGTTTTGTCTCTGTTGATTACATATTTTCAAGTAGCTGGTCTTCAGGATCATCAATTCTTTATTTCACTTGATCCATTCTGTTATTAACAGACTCTGGTGTATTATTCAGCATGTAAATTGCATTTTTAAACTCTAGAATTATTGCTTGACTCTTTTTAATTATTTCAATCTCTGTATTAAATTTATCTAATAGAATTTTGAATACCTTATCTGTGTTATTTTGAATTTCTTTTAGTTTCCTTAAAAGAGCTATTTTGAATTCTCTGTCTGAAATGACATATATCTCTGTTTCTCCAGTACTGGTTCCTGGTACCTTATTTACTTCATTTGGTGAGGTCATGTTTTCCTGGATGATGTTGATGCTTGTAGATGTTTGTTGGTGTCTGGGCATTGAAGAATTAGTTATTTATTGTAGCCTTCATAGTCTGGGCTTACTTGTGCCTGTCCTTATTGGGAAGACTTTTCAGGTATTTGAAGGTTCTTAAACCTCAAGCACAGTAACACTGTGATTTTTGCAGACTTGTAGGGGTACTGTCTTGGTGGTCTTGAATAAGAGCTGGAAGAATTACCTGCATTACCAGACAGAGACTGTTGTTCTTTCCTCCCAGTTTCTCCAAAATAGAACTTTGTTATTGTTGTTTTTTCTCTCTCTCCTGAGCCACGTGGAACTGGCGGTGTGGCGATGCAAAAACTCCTGTGGCCACCACCACTGGAACTTCTCCAGGTCAGACCTGAAGCCAGAGCAGAACTGAGTCTTTCCCAAGGCCCTTTCCATCAGGACAGCAAGTTCCCCCAAGTCCCAGGCATGTCCAGATATGCTGTCTGGGAGCCAGAGATCATAGACAAAGTTTAGCAGTTTACCTGATGTTTTACTGTGACTAAGTTAGCAATTGAACAACAATACAAATTGCTTCCCACTCTTCCCTCCCCTTTCCAAAGGCAGAGGAACCTCTCCCTGTGGCTACTACCACCACTGGTCCATGGGATGTTCTTCCAGGCCACTGCCAATGTTTACTTAAAACCCAAGGGCTCTTCTGCCAGCTTGTGCTGAATTCTGTCAGGCCTGGGTCTCACCCTTCAGGAAAGTGGGCTCTCCTCTGACCCAGGGTAGGTCCAGAAAGGCTGTTTAAGAGCTTAGGCTTGATCTCAGGGACCCCAAGAGCCTGCTTGTTGCTCTACCCCACTGTGGCCAAGTTGGTACCTAAGGTTCCAGCCAAAGTCCCCTTTACTTTTTCTCTGCTTCCCTCAAAGAGGAGTCTTTCACTATAGTCATCACAGCTGGGAATGTGCTTGTTCACCCCTGAAGCTAGTGTGTATCAGAGCCCAAGGCTCACATTCTACTCCCTGGATATCACTGCTAGTTATTCAGGGCTCAAGGGTTCTTTAGTCAGCAGGTGATAAATCCTGCCAGAACTGGGCCTTTTCCTTCAAGACAACAGGTTCCCTTTTGGCCCAGGATGTGTCTAGAAATGTCTGGGAGCCAGAGCCATGAATGGGGCCCTCACAACTCTGGTGCCCTATCCTACCGTGGCTAAGTTGGTATCCAAGATGAAAGGCAAAGTCCTCTGTACTCTTCATTCTGCTCTCCTTAAGTAGAAGGAAGGAAGTACTTTTGTTGTTGTGAGCTGTCCTGCCTGGGGTTGGGAGAGGGATGGCTCAAGCACTTCCTTGGTCATGACAGCTGGTGTCTCCCTAGGTCACATGTCACCCTAGTTCACTGTCTCTAAGCCCAGTGTAGCAGTAGGAGTTGCCTAGGAATTGCAGTCCTTGTGTGCTAGCCTGCCTTTCAAGTTTACCTGGGACCCCAGAGCCCTTCAGCCAGTGGTGGCAAGGTTTGCTGAGAAACTCAATTGACTGCTGGGATGGGCAGTTCCCCTCTGGCTAAGGCTGGTCTAAATGCTCCCTTTGTACAAGGGTGCTGGCTGAGCCCAGCGGGGATTTATTCTCCCCTGAGACAGTGTAACACTGAGTTCAATATAAAATCTCCCAGTCGCTGTGTTCTCCATCCCCAAAATGCACAGATCGTTTCTGCACTGCATGGCAGTTGCTGGGGGATGGTGGAGGGGTGGCATCGGTGATTCAAACCAGTTTCTCCTGCCCTCCTGAATGCCTCTTTCAGTGGTATGAAGTTAAAACTGGGTACTGTGCTCACTTGATTGTTTTATTCTTGCTGGCAATGCTTTTCTGTGTCCAGATAGTTGTGAAAATGCAGTATTCCGGTGGGTGTTGGGGAGAGGAACACAAAGAATATAAGCTTTTATTCTGCCATTTTGCTCCACACCTTTTCTGTATTTTAAATTGACCATTTAATGATAAAATAAAAGTAGTCAGTCAATTAATCAGCAATTCAGAGGAAAACAATAGTGTAAAGTGAGATTTTCTATTTTTTCTTTTTCAACTAAAAGAAGTTAGTCCTACGAACGCTATATGACAAAATGCAAAACGCATTTAGTTTTTAAATTAATTTCTGAATTGGAAAACTATGTACATATTTATAGTGTTTCTTGAAGCAGGGAATTTTTTTTTTATTTTATTTTTTTATTTTTTATTTTTTATTTTTTTAATTTATTTATTATTATTAAACTTCAAGTTGTAGGGTACATGTGCACAACGTGCAGGTTTGCTACATATGTATACTTGTGCCATGTTGGTGTGCTGCACCCATCAACTCGCCATTTACATCAGGTATAACTCCCAATGCAATCCCTCCCCCCTCCCCCCTCCCCATGATAGGCCCCGGTGTGTGATGTTCCCCTTCCCGAGTCCAAGTGATCTCATTGTTCAGTTCCCACCTACGAGTGAGAACATGCGGTGTTTGGTTTTCTGTTCTTGTGATAGTTTGCTAAGAATGATGGTTTCCAGCTGCATCCATGTCCCTACAAAGGACACAAACTCATCCTTTTTTATGGCTGCATAGTATTCCATGGTGTATATGTGCCACATTTTCTTAATCCAATCTGTCACTGATGGACATTTGGGTTGATTCCAAGTCTTTGCTATTGTGAATAGTGCTGCAATAAACATACGTGTGCATGTGTCCTTATAGCAGCATAATTTAGAATCCTTTGGGTATATACCCAGTAATGGGATGGCTGGGTCATATGGTACATCTAGTTCTAGATCCTTGAGGAATCGCCATACTGTTTTCCATAATGGTTGAACTAGTTTACAATCCCACCAACAGTGTAAAAGTGTTCCTATTTCTCCACATCCTCTCCAGCACCTGTTGTTTCCTGACTTTTGAATGATCGCCATTCTAACTGGTGTGAGATGGTATCTCATTGTGGTTTTGATTTGCATTTCTCTGATGGCCAGTGATGATGAGCATTTTTTCATGTGTCTGTTGGCTGTATGAATGTCTTCTTTTGAGAAATGTCTGTTCATATCCTTTGCCCACTTTTGGATGGGGTTGTTTGTTTTTTTCCTGTAAATTTGTTTAAGTTCTTTGTAGGTTCTGGATATTAGCCCTTTGTCAGATGAGTAGATTGCAAAAATTTTCTCCCATTCTGTAGGTTGCCTGCTCACTCTGATGGTAGTTTCTTTTGCTGTGCAGAAGCTCTTTAGTTTGATGAGATCCCATTTGTCAATTTTGGCTTTTGCTGCCGTTGCTTTTGGTGTTTTAGACATGAAGTCTTTGCCCATGCCTATGTCCTGAATGGTACTACCTAGGTTTTCCTCTAGGATTTTTATGGTATTAGGTCTAACATTTAAGTCTCTAATCCATCTTGAATTAATTTTCGTATAAGGAGTAAGGAAAGGATCCAGTTTCAGCTTTCTACTTATGGCTAGCCAGTTTTCCCAGCACCATTTATTAAATAGGGAATCCTTTCCCCATTTCTTGTTTCTCTCAGGTTTGTCAAAGATCAGATGGCTGTAGATGTGTGGTATTATTTCTGAGGACTCTGTTCTGTTCCATTGGTCTATATCTCTGTTTTGGTACCAGTACCATGCTGTTTTGGTTACTGTAGCCTTGTAGTATAGTTTGAAGTCAGGTAGCGTGATGCCTCCAGCTTTGTTCTTTTGACTTAGGATTGTCTTGGAGATGCGAGCTCTTTTTTGGTTCCATATGAACTTTAAAGCAGTTTTTTCCAATTCTGTGAAGAAGCTCATTGGTAGCTTGATGGGGATGGCATTGAATCTATAAATTACCTTGGGCAGTATGGCCATTTTCACGATATTGATTCTTCCTATCCATGAGCATGGTATGTTCTTCCATTTGTTTGTGTCCTCTTTGATTTCACTGAGCAGTGGTTTGTAGTTCTCCTTGAAGAGGTCCTTTACATCCCTTGTAAGTTGGATTCCTAGGTATTTTATTCTCTTTGAAGCAATTGTGAATGGAAGTTCATTCCTGATTTGGCTCTCTGTTTGACTGTCACTGGTGTATAAGAATGCTTGTGATTTTTGCACATTAATTTTGTATCCTGAGACTTTGCTGAAGTTGCTGATCAGCTTAAGGAGATTTTGGGCTGAGACAATGGGGTTTTCTAAATATACAATCATGTCGTCGAAGCAGGGAATTTCATAACGTGTAGAAAACTAAGCTACTGGGTTGTTTTAAATAAGCAGCTATGCTGGACATTTTAATAGTGCTTTGGTAATTTTTTTCTTTTTCTGTAGGATACTCCTGAACTTACTGAGTAAGCCTGAAGCCAAATAATTTTCTTCCAAGCAATATAAAACAAATTTCAAACACATAAAACATATTATAAAAGGAGCCATAGCACATCTTTTTTTCTAATTTCTTGTTGCATTTGAAAGTACTCCTTTTGATAGTTAACAATTTTATTCAATTATATCAGATGTGATGAGCACTATTTTAGAAAGGAAATAGGTGAAAATATATACATTCATCCAAGTACAAAGAGAGAACAATGTAGTTAGTATTTAATTCTGAATCCTAATATTAAAAATCCACTTATTTAGAAATATTTGTATCTTTATGTAATGTAGATAAAGACTTCACAAATAAAAATGTTTCAGCCTGTATGAGAATGTTTTCATTCTTCAGTTTAAATTCTATGTCAAATGAACACTTGTTTACCATACTAGTGGTTGTTCACCATCAAACATAAACATAAAATTATTTAGAGGGACTACTCTTTACACTAAGTAGAATGTAAAGCAAGAATGAGAGCTGTTCCTTGTCAAACTTTTTATGGATGTTTGGAAAGGTAAAGTGTTTATAGAGAACTATACAAAGCAGTGCAACCTTACATTTTTCATAGGCTAGTCACTCAAACCACAATACAGGTAAAAAATACAATTATTTGACTCCCTGTGCACTATTTTTGTGCATTTCCTCTTAGCAATTTCATCACTTTAAGCTTTGCAGCCACAAAGCTAACCATTTGCTTGTATAATTTCTCTTTTGTTTTCATACAAAATAACACCATTTCAAGTTTATGGGGATCCAGGGATTAGGAACATAATGCTACAGTCTCATTTAACCAATGTAACATTTCAGAATTCTGTCCTCAAATCCCCTACACATTTATCATGAAACAATACATACAGAGCCTATTTTTTATATGAAAGTACATTCTGCCTATAAAGAAATTTCTATTTTACTGAAGCATTCTAAATAGATCAACTGTGTGTGTGTGTGTGTGTGTGTGTGTGTGTATCTGGATTTCTACTTGATTTAAAAATTAAGATTGTTGTTTTCAAACTAAAACATAAAATGTAACAATGTTACTCTTAATATACTAGACTGGTGAAGACTGTTTCTTCCAACCATGTTTTCTTTGCTAAGTTTTGTATCTGTTAAATTAGGCTAAAACTAGACGAGAATTAATTGCAATCATCAGCAGGTTATCAGGTTTATGCAAATTAAAGATTAGAATCCTACAATGGCATTACAATTCTTTTTAAAATCCATTCTTCTTTTTGTAAGTAGGGAGATTTGGAATCTGAATAATCCTCCTTCAACTGTCATTTACTTTCCTTCTACATAGAACCAAACAGTACGACACATCAATAAAATCATGGTAACTCGTGTTTCACTCTCCTAGCATCTCCCAGAGGAACAGCCTGTGATCCCATGAAAACAAGTGTGGGCCATTCTTGTTTATGTAGCCTGCTGCTGCAAAACCGACAGACTTAAAATAAAAACAAAACAATACCTGCAGCTGTTTGCTATAGTTTACACTTCTTCAAGCCCCTAGCCATATGATTCTCCCTAATCTGTTTGGATATTATTTATTCTGACTGTTTGCACTCTACTTTGACCCACAGCATTGTTTTGCCCAACATCTTGAACACTGGCAACAAACAGGTGACTCTGAAAAGGAGCTTCCTACAATTATATTTTAACATTCTTGTTCACAATCAAGGTCACTCCAACCTGCCCCTCTCTATACAAGTAAGCAATTTGGCTTGTCATATAATTGGCCATAAGGCTGAAATGTCCTGAGACTGTAGCTCTGCTAATATTTAAGCTCTGCTAATATTTCTAAATGAGTATAGAAATTATGGACTATAATTATACCAGGGATTCATACACATTTTATACTCTAATACTGTAGAAGCTGATAGCAAAACGACCTATACATCAAAAAAATTCCAAGGAAGTGATGTTTGTGCGATTATCTTGCAGGGCAGTGATTCTCTTAGAGTTATGTTTAACTAGTAAAGCAATTCTCCATATTTTTTTCATATAGTTTTGGATTATACAATATAGATATTGTAAGAATTGGCAATATTGATCTTTATCATTTTAAAACGTTCTTCAAGTTTTTAATTTTGGGCAGTATTCACCTGAACTTTAAAGAAAGATTTTGGTATAAGAGCCAGATAGAAAATACATTTAAATATAGAAAAATGGCTTCCCAGCTTATAAAAATGCTCTGTATTCAACCAAACAGTATTGAGAAAACAAAAATGAAACAAAATAAACCAACAAAACAACACATGATAAATTATGAAACAGTGAAAGATAGATATCATTTTCCAGTCATTCTCCAATGGACTGTTTTTTAAAATATCTATTTTAATTTCATTAGGCATTGACATCAAGAACATCCAGTGACTTCACAATCAAGGCTTACATCTTTTGAGTTTTCTGGGACAGGGCAATATGGAAATCTTGGCATGCATTCTTTCATTTCATCACGTAACGACCTTCATTGGGCACCAATATTATTACCAGTTTTACAGTTCGGAAAGCTGAGACTTAGAAAGACTATGTGACTTGTGCAAAATCAAACAGATAGTAACTAATTAAATCTGTTTCCAATTACAGATATATTTATTCTCCAAGCCTACATCTTCACTACCCTCACATAAGATACCTGGAACCGTGCATATTTCACTACATATATTTACTGTGTTAGATCCTTGATATTACTATTCCACCAATGGTAAAGCACAAATTATTATAATTGTTTACTGCCTACACATTTGTTTGAAATAATTTAGTCATACTAAATTATCAATGACACATAGTGGCCCTATATAGATCATAAAATAACTGCTACAGTGGAGTCGAATAAGAAAAATCAGACAAATAAATCTAAAACTGCTTGTTTATAAAATCAGATATAATGTTATAATAAAAGCACAATGTAGAGTTGCTTTAAAATGAGGCATACAGATTGCTACTTATTTTATAATTATAAAACATCTAATCTTTGCAAAATATATTCTTTCATTTTATGTTCCTAGTTTTTCCTTAATGAAAATGGTTTAATATACCATAAGATATGATGGGAGGTTAATAGTTCACTCAGTCTTCAATGAAAATAAGCAAAGACCATAAGAAGTCCAGGGATCCGTAAAAACTAATAACATATATTCTAATGAGAATCTAATAGCAGGCCTTGGGCCTTTCAATCTGTCAACAGTCAAGAGCAATAGAGGGTATTTTGGAGTCATTTTTCTTTGCTTCTTCCATTTCTTTTTAGGATTGACAACACACAGAGAAATGGTTAGAACCATAGACTCTTGATTAGACATATTGGTGATATTCCTGCTCTGATATTTACAAGCAGCATAGCCTGAGTCATATTACCCAATATTAGTAAATCATAATGTTATAATTTGTCATGTTGTCATACATGCTTTTCAGTATATTGTTGTACAGCTCACATTGGGTTATGGGAATAAAATAATTTCACCATTGAAGTTACTAGTAAGCACCCCACATATGTTAGCTTTTTAAATTATTTTTCTAATCACCTCTGCATTGGGAGGAATGCTATATTTAGTGTGTATATGTCTAAACATATATATGCCTGTTGGTAAATATTTATTGTGCACTTACTGTGCCAGCAGTGAAAATTAACTATGTATACCAGATATTCCTAATACTGCTGACAGATGTGGTTGCATTTTATTTCTATAAAACCTTGAGATGACTGAAATATTTGAACAATGGTTGGAAGAAGAAAATATAGTGCTTTACTCTAATAGGGAAGTGGACACTGATAAATAGAGAGCTTCCATTTCTGCTGAAAAGCCTAGTAATAGCAAGACCCTTGGCTGTTCAACAGTTTTGTTTGAGTAGATTGCAATATTCTGGTTTGAGACCAAACGGAACCTGGAAAATCTAATTTGTCCTCAAATGACATTTTATTAGTCTGGCCTAGTTTTAAATAGCCCTCTGTGCTCTGCAGATATTTTATGTAATTTTTAGATTTAATGCAGGTTTTACATTTTTGTTTATCAATTAGTATTTTGTTTCTTTTAGATGTGAAACTGTAAAATGGAATCCTCTGCACTTGTCATGGGAGTTGCTTTATCTTTTTCTAGAGCTTTCTGATTTCTTTGAAAATAAACCAAACTCATATTTTTTTCTCTTCAGTTGAAGCAAGTAGAAATTTAAAACTAGATTCACATTCCAAAGTGTTCACCGACAATAGTACTTCTTACAGTTTAACATGTGACTTAGTGTTACATAAATTATTCATTAAGATGAAACATTCTGACCTAGCAACCTTTATTGCAGTTATGAGGATTGCGTTGAAAACCTGCTTCGAATACAAATCGTAATAACTACAAATCAATGTGTCCTACTAAAGCTGTGGGTAAGTCTACATAGCAAAATTCTCTGCAACCAAAAGCACTGAAATGACACAAATTTGAAACATCATCTAAGGCAGCCCCTGGCATGAATGCCTAACTACAACATATTCATTCTGAAAGCCTAATTTCTTTTCCTCTCACAGTTCATGATTTTCTTTTTGCCCTTTCCAAGATTTTCCATTATTTTTTTTCTTTGACCATGCCCTCCAATACCTTGCCATTTTCTATATTTTAATTTCCTGTTTTCCCTCACGAGTCATTAACAGTCAGCCACCCTGCCAACAAAAACAAAAACAATACAAATCAGAAAACAAAGAAACCTTTTCAGGAAATCTTTTCAGATCAACCTATAATAAGATACTTTCATGGTAAAATATTTAGTAACACAGCAGCATTGCCTCAGTTGCATATAGTCAGCCACATTTGTGTCAAAGATGTGTTCTCATGTACAATGATTGTGCTACCCATTAGTTAAAGGTCAAATTCTTCAAGTTAGAATATTTTCAAACTAGTGTCTTTTCAAATCATCATTTTTAGCAAAGTGTTCTATACCTAAGACTGTTCCAAATTAGATGCTTTTCTGAATATCGAGGAGTTTCTTAACATTTTCTTATTTCTAGTGGTGTTTATTATATCAATAAAAAAGTCTTCAAACCTGTGTTATAAGGGGAAAAATGTAAAAAAAAAAAAAAGCATTGATTTTGACTATGGTCATGAAGACTTACAGAGAGTTTGAGGTTATACATATATATGTATACATGATGGATATGGTGGTTCAATATACAGTTCTCTTACTAGCTGGGACTCTAGTCCTAAATATTTTATGTTCGCGTCTCTTCTTGTAAATCAGATTGTTCCTTACCTTAGTCTTTAATCTTTAATTAATAACAAAAATGAGTCATTAGACTTATAGCTAGACTTATATAGGATATAAGCTCTGTAACTGTTTGCATTACCTTTCTCCCATATCAGATCACTTCCTCTCTACCAACAGAACAAGTTTCAGTGTGTACTGTAGAGACTAGCAGGAGAAAAAAAATTAAGAGCAAGAAAACCTTTTCCTGTCTATTATGACATGCAAACAAAAGCAATTAGCCATAAAGGTACCTGAATACATACTTCTATCCCTAAAATCAGTCTCTTTCATCAGCTGTCTCTTCTTCCACTAGTTAATTTTGAGTCCTTATCTGCCTGATGTCAGGCTTTATATCAAGTGAGGTGATGGGTATCTCTCTGCTATGGAAACAGAAAGCCCTTCCTGGGCTGCTACAATGATTTTCCTAATGCAAATTGTGACTTCCCTATAGCAAAACTAGCCAACCAGTGAGTTTACCAGCACTACCATATAGTTTTTAAGGGAGAAATGGACATGGAATAATGATTTTAGAACGTTCAATTTTCATTCATTTAACAAATACATGTTAAGTTGGCAGTATGATGGCAGGTACTAAGGATATAGTGTTAATCTAGACTGACTTTGACTAGCCCTCAAGTAGGATGCATTTAACGTTAGATACATACCAAATACATTTATAAAATAGTTATGTGAATCTGTAGAAGAAACTTTTAACAATGTATCAAAGAAGGACAACATCATCCCCAATGTAAGCACTGTGTGTGACTCAGGGTGGAGTGACAACTGCAAAATTCTAGGCTTAGTGGACTAATAGAGAAAAACCAACTATAATATAGCTGAAAAATAATAAATTAGGGAGTGGCATGAATGATTTGAAGTTAAAAAGTTGTATATTAATGTAAAGAGTTTATATTTTAACTGTGCTGTAATATATGGTCATTTAAGTGTTTTACACAGAGCGTGACCTTATCAAATATATGCTTTTAGGAAATTACTCTTGCCACCATGTAGAATATAATTTGTAGATGAATAAAAGTAGAAGCATGGAGACCAGACAGAAGGCAATAGCAGTTATTAAATTAAATAATTAACATGTCCCGGCTTAGATGGATAGCTGGGAGAACAGAAAAATGAGGACAGATACTAGACATATTTTGGAGGCAGAAACATATGAAGTTGGTGATGCATTGATCCTGAGGGATGAGAGAAAAGGAAAAATTGAAACTGACTCCTCGTTTTTTTTGCTTGAAAGGTGATGGGTCCATTATCTAATATGGGAAAGTGTGAGAAGAACTATGGGAGGTACAATAAAAACTTTAATTTTAAATTTTTTAAGATTAAGATAAGGATTATAGGATAGGAGATATTGGAGTTGTATTTGGGATTTCTCAAGCCATCCTTGTTCAAATTTCTATGCTCTGCACATGTTTCCAACAACCCCCACAATGCCCTTTCACTCCATCCCTTGCTTGGTACATGCCAAATGACTCCTCAAATCCATGCTCAGATGTTGTCCCTGTCAGAAAGCCTTCTGATTTCAGTGTAGGCATCCAGTCAATGCTCTCCATTCATTCTCTCACTCACTTGCCTTTTTTCCTCCAGAATCATAATTTGATAAGGGGAGAAACTGCACTTCCATCTTTTTGTTTTTCCCGGACACTAGTCCAGCTATCCAATAAACCTTTGTTTTTCTTTTTTCCTTTTTTTTTTTTTTTTTTTGAGATGGAGTTTCGCTCTTGTCGCCCAGGCTGGAGTGCAATGGTATGATCTCAGATCACTGCAACCTATACCTCCCGGGTTCTAGGGATTCATCTAGCTCAGCCTCCCAAGTAGCTGAGATTACAGGCGCCCACCACCACGCCCGGCTAATTTTTTTCAGTATTTTAAGTAGAGATGGGGTTTCACCATGTTGGCTAGGATGGTCTCAAACTCCTGACCCATGGTGACCCGCCTGCCTTGGCCTCCCAAAGTGCTGGGATTATAGGCGTGAGTCACTGCGCCCGGCCTGTTTTGCCTTCTTACACTAGGAACAACTGAGCGGTGTCGAGGAAGCACTCTCTTCAGAGCTTGAATCCACAGATTGAATGAAATAGGACAATCCACCACTAAAGAATCTACAAAGATTGTGATCCTTTACCTTGAGAAAACCATGAGTTATGGTAAGTGCAGCTGTGTTGATGTCTGTGTGTTTTTACATCTCTGGAGGCAGGAAGAATCAGTAGGTATTTTGGTTATTTTGGCCTTTCTAATTTCAAGGCCATATAATACCATGGTACAAAGAATGGATGTATAGATAAATATCTGAAACCTTGACAGACAATGTGTTTTGGGGAAAAAAATTAATATGATTCAGGCCTATAAATGTTATGACCTTAATACACCAGAAACGAGTGATAAAATTCTACATACCACCATGAGAAGACAATCACTGATCACTTAAAAGCATCTGTCTAGGGCACTCCTATCTCCACATCTATCTGGACTGAACACTAATGTTTCAGAATGGGCTATTCAGAGAAAGTGTTCACTCTGCACATTTGCAAAGGATTTACTAAACTTAAAAATAGAGGGATTATGTTGTAAATGAAGAAGGGGAAATGTTTTATTCCACCAGTTTTCTACTAAGTAGGAAAATACATTCCATGTTTAATCTGTAAAATTAGATTTTTATTTTGTTTTGTTTTGTTATTTTAAATATGTTCTTCCATTTCCATTAATAATGTGATTCACTATGAAGGACATTTTAAAAACTACACTCAAAAGCAATAGTTTGCTTTCTGCTTGTTCTATCACATTAATTAGGTTAGGTACGGATTACTTAATTGATTTAGTTTAATTGATGTGAGAAGGGAATAGTCCTAGGAGTTGAATACGTCTGCCAATACAAAATAAGGTAAGAAGTGATGGATTCATCTTTGAAGACTTTATGTGATTAGAATGTACAACCTAAAAATAAGCTTAGTCCTAAGTAGGAGGTATTACAACTAACTTACTTCTTTTTTCTTTCTTTTTTTTTTTTTTTTTTTCTGAGGTGGAGTCTCACTCTGTTGCCCAGGCTGGAGTGCAGTGGTGCAGTCTTGGTTCACTGCAACATCTGCCTCCCGGATTCAAGCAATTATCCTGCCTCAGCCTTCTGAGTATCTGGGATTACAGGTGTGCACAACCACGCCTGGCTGATTTCTGTATTTTTAGTAGAGACTGGGTTTCACCAATTTGATCAGGCTGGTCTTGAACTTCTGACCTTGTGATCCACCCACCTCGGTCTCCCGAAGTGCTGGGATTACAGGCGTGAGCCACCGCGCCCAGCTTTATTCTTTTTAGTATTTTAAAGCAGAATATATGTCTTCCAGAGCTTTGAGGTTTTGTTATTATTCTTTTCTTTTTTACCTCATATTTGCTCATAACTTGGTTTTGTCCTTTTTAGTATCTACAAAAGGTCTAGAAATTCAAAGTTTGAATTTCCTTTTTAATTTTAATCAGAGTTTCATCTTGAAAAACAATGTGGTACTTTAAGTTCGCTATGTACAAAAGACAATGTTTCAGCTGCAGCGCAAGGTTATTGAGTCCTAATAGCTTGACCTAAGGCTTAGTAAAGTATAGGGGGGAAGAACCAAAAAGATGAGAAAAAATGGTAAACGTATGTTTGCTAGCCTTGTTAAACACTTGGTAAAATATTTTTGAATACACTCTTAGTATTCAAAATTAGTAAAAAGTATACTTTAATACTTTTTTGACATTATATATATATATCAAAGTTTTGCACATATATCTTTGAGATGTCAATCATCCAGTATTTATCAAATACAAACTGTCACACAGAAGTAATATTTATCACTAATGTTAATCCCTAATGCTTATTTTTTGAAAAATATCCTAATCTGTTTTTTTAATTTAACTCATTTTTTATTTTCTTTTTTTTCTATCTTTTTTAAAATTATACTTTGAGTTCTAGGGTATATGTACACAACATGCAGGTTTGTTACATATGTATACATGTGCCATGTTGGTGTGCTGCACCCATTAACTCGTCATTTACATTAGGTATGTCTCCTAATGCTATCCCTCCCCCCTCCCCCCACCCCACGACGGGCCCCAGTGTGTGATGTTCCCCCTACTGTGTCCAAGTGTTCCCATTGTTCTATTCCCATCTATGAGTGAGAACATGTGGTGTTTTGGTTTTTGTCCTTGTGATAGTTTGCTGAGAATGACAGTTTCCAGCTTCATCCATGTCCCTACAAAAGACATGAACTCATCCTTTTTTATGGCTGCATAGTATTCCACAGTGTATATGTTCCACAATTTTCTTAATCCAGTCTATCATTGATGGACATTTGGGTTGGTTCCAAGTCTTTGCTTTTGTGAATAGTGCTGCATACACACAGACATACATATATATACACACACACACAGCATAATAGATTAACTATAGTTGTTTTCCTGAAGAAAATATATATTGATATTAGAATTAAAGACCACCAGGAGTAAAATGCTGCTGCCAATATTAACAATAATAAATTGTAACAAATTCATCATTGAAGACTTGTCATGATTAGAATATGCATAAAAACAGATTAGGTCCTTAGAGATCTAATCTTCAATGATGAATTTATTACAATTTATTATTGTTAATATTGGCAGCAGTGTTTTACTCCTGGCAGTCTTTAATTCTATTATCAATATATATTTTCTTCAGGAAAACGATTATAGTTAATCTATTATGCAGTATGTGTGTGTGTGTGTGTATATATATATATGTGTGTGTGTGTGTGTGTGTGTGTGTGTGTTTACTTAATGCCTTAAAATTAAATTTAGTGTACTCTAGTCAACTCTATCATTAGAAATTGAAAATGTTACCTTTTGGTTTAATACCAATTCTGTTTATAATAGCTAATCTATGTCAGATTTACATTTTGAAATAATAAGATTAAGCATAAAGTTAAAGTCACAACAAGAAAACATACCAGATGCAATTTATCACCTTTTTGGAACCTTATGTGTGTGTGTATTTGGTTATACTATGACATAAATAATAAAACCGTAACTGTTTACCAGTAATATACTCTTGTTTATTTAATTCTTTTTTCTCCTTACCCTTTTCTTCTTTTCTTCATTTTTTGACAAGCTTCTTACATTAGATAGCATAACTTGTTGGTTTGCATTTAGGAATTAAAAAAAAAATACTTCACCAACTCTAACTTAAAATACATGCAATTATAATTAATAATTTTTATAACCTATTTTCTTGACACGCTTGTGTCACTCAACACAGTTGTCCTCTTTGTCTCTTAGTTTCATATTATCTCTCATCTTGATTTCCATAATCATACTCAAATTATTGTCAATATTTTTTATGGATTTGTCTTCACCCTAAAAAGCTGATATTTTTAAACTACATTCTGCTGCATTCTGTTTTTTGTAACTCTTCTCAGTTACACAGTAACCGAGAAGATTCTATCCCAGCTCAATACTTTCACTATACACTGATAGTGTACATGTATAATTCCACTATGGTCGGTCTGTAGACTTCCAAATACATAACTTTGGCATTACACTGCACAGTCACTTGGATATCCACAAGCACCACAAGGTGAGGTCCCACCTGTAAATAATTATCTTCAAAATAAAACTACCTTTCACCCTAGTATTTCAATCCCAGTTTTTGTCCTCTGAGTAAAGACAAACCCTCTGCCCAGGCCCTAGTTACAAATCCATAATTATCACAGCTCTTTCTCATCCCCCATGACAAAATGAACTCAAACTCATCTTCCCTCTTCTATATGGTCTTTATCATTATTCTTTCAACTTTCATTATTAGTCTATGACATGATTACTGTTCCAAGCTCTTTGCTTCCAGGTTTGAAAACTTCCCATTGACTCTCCCATTACTGTCAAAGGAACCATTCGGAATTCAAAATATGATTGTGTCACTTTAGCACTTAAAACTCTTTCACTGGTTCTTCTCAGCCTTCAAGAAAAGCAAAAATCCAAATGTGAGTCATAGTTAACAAGACCCATGATGATCTTGTCTCTGCATTTAATAATGCCTTAGCTAAATTTCCTCCACCTTTCAATTAAAAAATGTGTACTCTCACTGCAGCATATTGCCAGTATGCTATTCTCTATATACATCAAGTTTCTCCATTTTAATTTTGTTTACATGAATGCCTTATTCACTTAACAGAAAGCTGCTTTCACAAACTCTCACCCTACGCCTCTTATGTACTGGGACAAATGCATCAAGATTTTTTTTTTCAGCTTCAACTCCTCTGTTTAGTAATTATTCGTGTATTTATTCATTCAGTGTGTTAATTAGGTCCAAGTTCCTACTAGGTGCCCAGTACTGTGCAGGGTCCTGCATTTTAGCAGTAAACTACAGAGATGGCCTCAGCTCTTGTTTTAGCCTTTCTCCAAATCTGTTGGTAAACAGTTTCTCTGCTGCAATACTATTTATTCCACCCCTCCATTATAACCATTTTTAATATAATGCAATCTTTTGTTTGATTTTTCATGATATCCATTATACCATAAGCCTCTCAATGGGAGGGACTTTTTCTTATTCATTTTTTAAACCAATCCATATCTAAGCATGATGGTTAATATACAGTAGGCAGTTTTCAATATTTATAAAATAATTGAATAGCAACTAGTAATTTCTAATTGACTTAATGGTGTGCAAACCAGCATTGATTTTTTAAAATTTCTAAACAGATAATGGAAAAGTATCTATACAGTCAGTCAAAGTAGTGGCAGAAAAATTCTGTAAATGCTATTCTCACCAGCTGGGATGTCCTTCTAGATTTCTCTGTATGACCAAAGGGTGCTCTTTAATGTCTACTTTAAAATAATCATATCTCAGGGAGTCCATGCATGATGCAGTAGTCATTATTAATTTCACTTTCCTCTGAGCTCAGAGGAAGGTTTTCAGATACCGCTCATTTAGCAATTAATATATGCTGCTTTGTGACACTTAAAAGTATTGTTATCAATTAATAATGCTGGCTATTTCTTCCTCAAAAATACAGGATCAGCCATCTGCCAAATCTTAAGTTCTGCTCATTTAGTTCTTAAAAATAAAAAATAATTCACTGACCATTATTTTTCTGCCATGTTAAGGGTAAGGTCTGATTCTCCTCTTTTTCCTTTTATGCAAACTATTCTCTCATGAAACAATTCACCCACAGCCTCTCTCTCTCTACTTGCTCAGTACTGTTATCTCTTCTACCTCACCAAGTCCAAAAGTTCAGGCCTCCTAACTCAAACTCCCAGAGCACTAACTATGACTGTGGGATATTCTTTGCGTGTTGTCAACATGGAGTAAAAAGAGAAAATTGTAAACATCAGTATATTAGGGTTCTCTAGTGGGACAGAACTAATAGGATAGATGTTTATATAAACGAGAGTTTATTAAAGAGTATTGACATACATGATCACAAGGTGAGGTCCCACAATAGGCCATCTGCAAGTTAATGAGCTAGAGAGCCAGGCTGAGTCCCCAAAACCTCAAAAATATGGAAGCCAACAGTGCAGCCTTCAATATGTGGCCAAAGGTCCAAGAGTAACAAAGCAGAAGAACTTGGAGTCTGATGTTCAAGGGCAGGGAGCATCCAATACAGGAGAAAGATGTAGGGTGGAAGACGAAGCCAGTCTAATCTTTCCACATTCCTCTGTCTGCTTTTATCCTAGCCATGCTGGCAGCTGATTAGATGGTGCCCCCCCCCCCCCCAGATTGAGGGTGGGTCTGCCTCTCCAAGTCCACTGACTCAAATGTTAATCTCCTTTAGCAACACCCTCACAGACACACCCAGGAACAATGCTTTACATCCTTCAATCCAATCAAGTTGACACTCAATATTAACCATCACAATAAGTATATATAATTGAGCTTTTGACTATGTTTCTTCTTCATTGCACCTTTTTACTCTCTGTGTCTTTTATTTTTGTCTCTTCCTTCCTCTATTTATGTTCCATTCAAATATAAAGCAGGATGCAAACACACTTATGCATGTCGGCACATATCACCTTTTTACATCTGAATTTTCATCACAGTTCCTTTCTTGAAGCTTTATTTACCCTTCTACTGGTAGAGATTTTTGGTTTTTGGTTTTTGGTATGCTTGTTTCATTGTTTTACTTCTGGTATTCTTCACTGGGACATACATGTGAAAATGTTAGGAAAAATTAAAATTCTAATTAATTTTTGTTTTGAGATATGTTTCAGGGTGTACTGGTTTTCGTCATAATTATTGAGAATCTCACAAAATTAATAAAAATTGTCAAGTATGTAAAGATCATACACTATTCAAATGCACATTTAATTTGGTGTTGTCTTTCCATTTCAAATAAAAGGGCACATAGAGAAGACAGGGAGAAATAATTTAACATGTGACATGAGCAGTTTAAAACTGGCTGCAAATCTATTCTTCTTGTCCCATTGAGCAGTGGAGGTGATGTCCATTCCTCTTGAATTTTGGCTGGCCTGTGACTGTCACTAATAGAGTACAGTTAAAATGACACTATGCTCATTATTGGCCTTGCCTTTAAGAGAAATGGCCTTGTTTGCTCTTTTCCTCTTGGAGTTTTGAGTTTTTATGTGAATCTGACTACCGTGATGGAAAGAGTGTTTACAGAAGACCTGAGATGTCTTGAAGAGACCAGAAGATTCAGCTGAGCCCAGCTTTGTAAATGCTCCTTTGAACAAACCAGGTAGACAACAGAAGCCTTCTTGAATACTGCACACCAGCTTAGCTACCATCGAATAAACTGAGATAATTCCCTTACCAAAGCTGTATGGAATAAAACTGCCCAGTAAAACTCTGCCTAGATTTCTGACCCACAAATTTGTGAAAATAATAAGACTGTTGTTTTAAAGCACTATGCTTTGGAACAGACAGTTATGCAGCAATAGGTAAAGGAAATGATAGTCATCATATTTTAGATAATAGTATATTGACATATATTCTAGTAGTTGCATATTTTTACATTTATTTAAATTTGTCTTAGTGTAAAATTATTTCCTTTAATGCCATTTTATGATATAAAATATAACTTTCTCAAATATATGTTGGGCATTAAAAATTTCAACATATTTTCAGACTTTAAGACTCTATTTAGTATGTGCTTAATTTACTTATAGCAATAGCAAAGCTAAGGTCTACAGAGACAGTCAACAACTATATTATTAATGCATCATATAAAGGTTTTCTTTAAAAGCTAATTTAATCTGCTGTAGTCTAAATAATTTCACTATTTGACTCATTCTTCTTCTAAATTTTGATATTTTATATTCAAATTGAGTTTAGGTATTTTCTTGAATCAATATTGTTATGACATGCCAAATAAAGAGGAAAATAGAAAATGGTAGTATGAGTCCTAGGTTAAATTTTTTATATGAAACAAGTTATCAAACAATGGGAAAATGCATTGAGTAGCCTGTGTTTTGAAAATAAAACAGCTGCATGAACAATTTTATGAAAAAAGAAAAATAGAGTAACAAAGAAAAACACGCCAAAGGCAAAAACTATTTTAATCAAAACATAAAATATGTAGCTTTGTGAAGCAGTTTTGCAAGAAATCCCATGTCTTAGCCTTTATGTTTTGGTAAAATATGTTTTTGTCTCAATTGTTGCAGAAAAAAAGCCAGTGTAGTATCCTTAATCTGCCACTTTGTCTAGTTACCATAAGAGAAAACAGATATATTTACAAATATTCATTATGGCTTATATATTTTCACTTTTTTTCTGAGCTCCTTACTGTGTATGTAATAGTGAAATGGTGAAGTATTTCTTATTAAAAATGGTATTCTCTTCTCGACACACACACACACACACACACACACAAATTTGAAGTCATTTGTGGAGTTAAGAAATATTTTCTTAAAAAAAGAAGAAAGGACAAAAAAGAAATGAATGCATTTTCACATCTCTAAAGAGCACACATATTCAAAGATGCTGCATATGTGGCACACAAAAGGCATAAACAGCATCTACTAAGAGCCAGTCATACCAGCAATAGGTGCTAGGTATTTATTTTGTCTGAAGGAGTGATTTTCTGAGCTTTTTATGTATGGTAATTAATAATGTTTCTATGCTTTATTTCTGTTATTATAATTATTTTTACTTAAATCATTATGATATGACAAACCAACAGTTACTTTCAGTTCTTATGAAAAGTTTGTTTAGGTTCTCTGGGACACAGTATGAAAACCAGAATACAACTTTAATGACAGATCTACGTGTGTACCGGTTTTTTGTTTTTGTTTTTGCTTTTTTTTTGTTTTTGTTTTTGTTTTTGTTTTTTGTTTTTGAGATGGAGTCTTGCTCTGTCGCCCCAGCTGGAGAGCAATGGTGGATCTCGGCTCACTTCAACTTCCACCTCCTGGGTTTTCAAGCAATTCTCTTGCTTCAGCCTCCTGAGTAGTTGAGATTACAGGTGTTGGCCACAAACCCCGCTAATGTTTGTATTTTTAGTAGAGAAGGGGTTTCACCGTGTTGCTCAGGCTGGTCTTGAACTCCTGACCTCAGGTGATCCACTTGCCTGGACCTCCCAAAGTGATGGGATTACAGGCATGAGCCACCGTGCCCGACCTTGTGTACCTTTTTTAAAGCATGTCATTTCTCTAGCCTTATTATTTCTATAATGAAATTACATTTTGCTGGCAGTCTTTCTGATTAAACATTATTTCTTCTTTTATTAATCAGAATTTTTTGATACAATTTAACATTTTCGTGATAAGCCTTAATCATTTGTAAAAATTACATGAGCACTGATTTTTGCTGGCCTCAGATGGTCTCAAAATACTATATTGTCAGTTGAAAAATCATGTAGTATGTATGTTTTTGTTCCTCTTCATGTTGTGATGTGTTGGTTACTATTAATGTCCTCTCTTCTTTCTCTGATTGTTTTTATAAGCAATTGTTTTGAATAATAAAATCAAGAATAATTACAAATGTATAATGCTTTTTACATTTTATAAAGTGTTTTCTGGAACACTAAAAATATTCCTAAAGATAAGTTGAAATTTTAAAATGATCATTAGTCTTTTGACCTAAGTAAATCAAGCCACATTTAGAGTACAAAGAACATTATTGGGAAGAGACACATGAACATTTATAAGAACTCCCTCTGAATTTAGTAATTTACAGTGACACATAAGATCTCACTTGAGGAAGGCACAAGATTGAACAAGTACCCGGTACTGAATAACAAGCCATTGAACAAACCAGCAGGAAAGAACAAATGGATACTTCATTCCTCAGCTGTTGAACAAATATTAATTAACTTCCAATATTATGCATATGCCACAAAGTGATGTTCCATGCCTTGGGAGATTTATTAAATTTGAATAAGACATTATTCCTGCTCTCATGGAATTCATTGCTATTTCAAACAAATGAGAGTAAATGTGATAAAAGTTATACTGTGGGTTTGTAAAGTATATGCCATGGGCAAAGAAGGGAGCCTCTGAACCTGACTAGGACAGTTTTTTAAAACCTTCAGAAAGGAAGTAGTATTTTAATCTGTGTTAGGAGATTGGTGGGGTTAAGCATAGTAATAACTAAAAAACAAGCAACAGAGATATGAAAATGCAAGTCAGTAACTGTGAGAACTTGAAGAATAAGATGGGACCTAAAGTTCAAGATCTTCATATGCAGATAATGTATAGCATTGACTTTAAAAGTGCATAATTGGAGGGAGAAACACCACTTAAACATCTCCTGCAATTTTGGCAGTATGCTGCAGTTCCAGAGTTTATGCTGCAACTCATAAACTCAACTCTCTAATTTATCAGGCAGCTAAGTCCCAGTAACAGAGAAGAAAACATCAGGTTATAATTAGCTAATGATCCTGGCTAACAAAATCATCATAGTAACTTTAAATGTCTAGACTACATGCTAACTAACAACTGTCTTATTAAACATTCCCTTTACTTGTAAAGAAAGATAATGAGCTCATTCATTAAAGAGGCATTCTCAGTTCTCTTTACATTTAAAAAAAAAAAAAAAAAAAAAACCCAGAAAACCTCTCTCTCTCTCTCTCTCTCTTTCTTTACATTCTGGACAATCTTTTAAAGAAGACAGACAATGCAACTCCTCTGCTAAAAACACCATTGTCACTCCCTATAGTATTCAGAGTAAAAACCAAAGTTCTTACATGGCCCACAAAGTCCTACACTACCTCTTTTCCATTTTACGCATTTCTCCTTGATGCCCTTTCTTGCCATTCTCAGCTGTTCACTCTTCAGCTACACTAGTCTGTGAAATATTCTTGCCTCGGGACATTTGTCTGCGATGCTCTCTTTGCCTGAGAAATTCCTACACCAGAACTTTGATCTTGGCTTTGGATTGTGGCATATTTCATCCCCTTTGTGCTATTTAATTATCTATCAGTAATATTGTTCTAATTACTAGTAAGGCATTGAGAATGTGTATTAAATAAGGGTGCATTACACCACTCCTCCTCCCACCTGCTGTCCTGCTGGGCTCTCATCTATTTACTAGCAGCCTGTGCCATGCAGGCTGCTACAGAATATGAATTTGCCTGAGTGAGCTCAGGATGGTTTGGATATTTGATTGGGGCCAGGTGAGGGAGGATGAGAGCATATGTTAGATTCCTTGTATTACAATGAGCAAAAATTCATCCAGGCATTTATGCTAATATGACAATTAGGAAGTATAATAGGAGAGTACATTATTGAGATCTTGACATGTTTGTTGTGATTTGAGCTTGTGATCTAAAATGTATATCATTACTGTAACAACACAGGAATCTTGATAAAGTAGATTTCAGGGGAACCTGGAGAAAAGGCTTAAGGTAAGCTTTTATGGAAAACATAGGGAACACACAAAAGCTGGGCCTCATGAAGGCCAGAAGTAACTCAAAAGATTTCACAGCTCTAGGAGCTCATTTTACTCACCCTTCTCCATCACTCTAACTCATATTGAGAAAATATTCCCTTAAACACTAATCCACATTCTGCTAGGTCATTCCTCTCTGATTTTCTTACTACTGCTACTGCTAAGGAGATTTTCTGTATCTGTGCAAACTTGACTTCTGATTTTTCAGAGATTCTCCTATTGATAATTTCTGAAGCCCATATTGATTCCTTAGCCCGCTGTTTTCCTGTCTGCCAGCCCATGCTCTCAACACAACTGGGGACCACTTGTTACCATTAACATTTAAATTATCCAACAGAGAATCTCATTCGTTCTCTTAACCCCTATATCTTGCTTTAAAACATCTGGCACCTGACAATTGAGAATTCATGAACGTACCTCATTTTGACCAGATGCTCTCCATCACTGGCACAACTTAATTTGAATGTTTTTCTTGGAGCAGGGCAATCCAGAGGGATCCCCAGTGTTGGTGCTGGGACCATCAGCATCAGCATCTCTTGAGGCTTTGGTAGAAATGGAAGTCTTAAGTCCTACTCCAGACCTATGAGATCAGAAACTCTTGGTGAGGCCCAACAACCTCTGTTTAACAAGCCCTCACTTGTTAAAACTCACTACTTTTTTCTTAACCTTCTTCTAATTAAGTTTCTAATTAATTAATTAGAAGGAAGTTAAGAAAGAACTACACACTGGTCAGTTTAATATAGAATACCTCTCAGTTTCCTATTGGATATCACTGTAATTAACCAATATAAAATATATCAAATAGAGGATTCACTTTCAAAATAAGGTAAAATGTCACTGACATGTTGATTTCAAGATTCGTAGGGGAATCCCAGTTGAAAGTGTACAAGAGCTGGTTTAACTTATTTCTAACCTATCACCTTTCAAATATTATATAGAGGCACACATACATATGTGCATATATGATGTTAAAGCACCCTTACATTAATAAATACAGTTCAAATTCAACATGGATGGATGATCCAAGCTATATGGCATTAGGCAGCTCTAAATATTCAGAGCCAGATAGGTAGAGGAATAAAGGAAAGGTCAAGGGACATTTCAGATGTAATGAAGGTCCCAAATCAGTAGGCTTGAGTTAATCAAAAGAGAGATGGTTCTGCCTGGGACTGACTTCATCAGGTGAAAGTGCTTAAAAGAGGGCCTGGGCTCCAGCTGAGCTCAGAAAAATCTTGCTGAGTTGATGATATAAGCAGTTGTATTGGAAAAGCCGAAGAGGCCAGGAACTGCGGGAAGCCTCTGGGAACTGCCAACAGCCTCTAGGACCTGCGGGCAGTTCCTTGCCAACATCTAACAAATATTGGGGCCCTTGTCATACACCTACAAGAAATGAAGTCTGCCAACCACTTAAAAAGCCTGAAAGAGGGTTCATCCCGCCTCCAGATGAGAATGCAGTCCAGCCGATACCTCAAATATAGTCTTCTGAGACCTTCAGCAAAGGATCAAGGTAGACAGTGCCTGGATCTGACCCACAGACAATGTGGAATAGTAAATGTGTGTTGTCGTTTGATGTAGGTTTTAGTTTTTAAATTTATTGCACAGTAATGAAAAACCTTAAAGCATCAGTTCCTAGCTGCATATAAACATATACCTCCATTTTAAAGTGTAGTCTATGTATTTCAAAATAGAAATAAAATGTGGATACTGTCTAAAGCTTTCTTTTTTTCTTTTTCTCTTTGTCCTTCGCTCCCTTCTGTTCCTTCTCTTACATCAGTGGGGTCAGGGAAACCTTACAGAATAACTCTGGTGGTATTTTAAAAGCCTGTTCAGACACAAATTGACAGAAGAAACCAATAAAAAAAAAAATCTCAGACTTGTGGAAATCTGTTTCCTTAAGCCTTCATAATACTTAGAAAGCCCTTAGGTCAAAACAAATACTTTCTATTGCCACATAGAGACCTTTATGAAAGGTGAATACACAGCGATCAGCCTGGAATTCACACCTAATCAGTTCTGTATTAGAGGAATAAAAATAATCCCACAGCAAAGAAAAATGGGTGTAAAGGCAGATAGTGGAAAGAAGAGCATATACATTCATTTTATACATTGTGATCCTTATTTCATTCTAAGGTCTAAGGGAACAAAAACAGAGAAACTACCTTTTAAGATATAAATATGTAATATTTGCTTTATCCTTTAAGATCATCTCACTTCAAAATCATCTTTGGAGAACAATTTCTTAAACTTGGCTCCTTTACCTTTCTCATGAGGCAGTAAGCCTCCCTGCAATTATTTTTAAGGGTTTTACTGCTAATTAGGAAAGGATATTGACAGCCCATAAAAAAATGCATGAATAAAGTGATAAAACTTGCAGAATCTTAAAGATGCCCTATAAGTCCCTTTTCCTATTCTATAGTTTATGTGGTCTTTTAAAGATTGGTATCTTCTACTTGCCTTCTAGCCATTCATCTAGGTCTACGCCATTTATTATTCTTTCTCACTTATATTGATTGGTTCATCTCTCTTCTTAACTTGATTCTGTCACCCTGCCAGAATCCTACTGTATAGATGTATGTTGGACAAGGTAAAAATTGCACTTCCATTTCTTCTCTAGCTCCTGAGGACATAAATCAGGATCATCACTTTTCCTTACATATTATGTGATAAAGAGAGTCTTTGTCTGGCTTGGGGATGTAGAGTGGTAAGTCTTGGTCCAATTAAAACATCCTGTTGGTTATCCTGAAAATTACATTTTCCTCCAGAGTTTTCAAAATTTAAGGCCTGCAGCTGCCAAATTATTTCCTTTTGTACATTCAATAGGAATAACACATTCAACATGTCTAAAATTTAACTCCTTATTTATTTATTATTATTCTTAGTTGTGTATGCCAGTAACCCAGTAACTCAGTTGCCCAAGCCGGAAACCTGATATTCATCCTGGAGGTCCTGCAAATCTCTAACTCCTCTGTCCTCCCTTATTTATAACCATAGTCAATCCATCTCTGGCCCTATTTATCCACCTCTTAACTCCCAACTTTACCCTCCTCTCTCAATCTCTATTCTCTTCCCTTTCTGAGTTCAACCTTGGCAAAATCCTATTTCACACCTTTCTCTAAAAGAATCCACAGTAATATACAAAGGGCAGAATCAAATCCTATCAATAGGAATAATTTTGTTAAGCAGTTTTTACAATGTAAATGTCAAGTATTTTATCTAAGATATGTAAGGCTGGAGACATAGCATTTCAATGTACACACCTTTTAACAAAATAATACGAATATTTGTTAAAATAATTCAGAATTGTAATGTTTAAGAACAAAAATAGAAGCAATATTTATTGAGCAATAACTGTACACAATTTAAATGCACTATCTTATGTAATTATTCCACTAATCATACAGCACCTTATTAAGGCAAGCAGTGTAGTTGTGGTACAAAGCATGGACTTTGGAATCAGACTAAGGCTGAGACCTAGCTTTACTATTTAAAACCTAGGTAATCATGAACAAAATTTTAATTATTTGGTTTCTCAAATTTCTTAAGTATGAAATGGGGATGAATATAATTGTACCTGCTTGAAATGGCCATTTTGAGATGTAGTATACACTCACGTATTTTTGTTACCTTTATTATATGGTTCTTGAAGAAGACTCATATTTGAAGTAAAATGCCCAAACTTAAATGGTTAGTAAAGGAGTATAAACTGGATTAAAATATAAGTATGCTTTGCTCTAGAATACTTTATTGTAATCCCACTGTTTTACTGCCTCTCTACTGACATAGAAATTTGCAGGTACAATTATCAAACTATTTTTCCCTTTGCAGTAAAATATATTTTTTGGATTCTTGATGTTTTGTCAAATCTTATTTTGTAATTTTAAAATTTATGACATATTTGAGACTCTTGAGCATTACATTAACATTTTATAAAACTAAAGTAACATTTTGACTGACATTTCTTTTTATTGTTCCCACCTGGGGAAAAAACAAGTAAAAATAGTATTTATTTAGCACTTATGTCTATTAATCCAGTCTAAAAATTAATCATTTATTGAAAAACTATTTTCAGTTAGGATATTTTTAGACACTTTCATTTTATTGATAATGAAATGGTCACCCCAGGATCTCTATGCTATAATGTATAGTTCTTTTCACTTTTGATCAAATATTGTGCATCTGTGACTAAAGGATAACATTTAAATTATAATAAGACTATTTTATATTATTTTAAGTCACAAATACACAAATAGCATCTGGAATTTTCATTTTCTTTGATCATTTTATTTTAATTGTTTTTATGAATTCCTATTTTTTGGGAGTATTCATTACCTCAAGCATTTATCCTTTTATTATAGACAATCCAATTATATTATTTTAGTTATTATAAACTGTACAATTAAACTATTTTTTGTTACTGTTGTTACCTTGTGCTAGAAACTGCTAGGTCTTATTCATTCTTTCTAAATATTTTTTGAGCCCATTAACCATCCCCAATTCCCCCACTCCTCCCCACTACCCTTGCCAGTCTCTGATAACCATCCTTCTACGCTCTATCTCCATGAAGTAAATTGTTTTAATATTTAGCTCCCACAGATAAGTGAGAACATAGGTACTAATGTTTCTGTGCCTGGCTTATTTCACTCAATATAATGATCTCCAGTTCCATCTTTGTTGTTGCAAATGACTGGATCTCATTCTTTTTTATGGCTGAATAATACTCCATTGTGTATATGTACCATATTTTCTTTTTCTTTTCATCTGTGGATAGGCATAGGTTGCTTCCAAATGTTGGCTATAGTGAATGGTGCTGCAATAAACATGGGAGCACAGATATCTTGTATGTGGTTGGTGGGAGTGTAAATTAGGGCAACTGCTATGCAGAACAGTTTGGAGGTTCCTCAAAAAATTAAAAATAGAGCTACTGTATGATCCAGCACTCCCACTCCTAGGTATTTACTGGAAAAAAAAAAAAAGGAAATCAATATTAATTCCTATTATTTGAAGCCATAATTAAAGATAATTAGGAATTATGCTGCTGTTTCTGAAACATTTTCATGTTTGTATGAAATATATAAGCTAACTGTGTTAATCTAGTCCAAAGACATGGATGAAAATGTTAATGACACATGGTATAGGCATGAGACAAATTTACTCAGGAATCCTACAGGCAGGGGATCAGAGGAACACATGTAGTTCCTTAGATTGTCATCATCTCACAGTGCTGTGCATGAGACTCAGACATGTGGCAGTACTCCAGTGGAGACACACTCAATTTCCTGCCACTCTGCCTTTTATACATTTCCAGGGAAGTTGATAGAGGACAAGCGAGAACCCAAACCATCTTGTAATAAAGGAATCTTTCATTACTAGGGAGTGGCTCTTTATGTTTCCATGTTCTTTGTTCAGAGTTGTATTTTCAGAATTAACATCTGTATTTTCAGTTTTATGTCTAGAAAAATAATTTCTATGCATAGTTTAATAAAAAGCATAAAAGATATACTTAATTGATAAGTTTTCTTAGTTGAAAACAGCAAAATCCACAACAGCTAGTTTAAGCAAACCTGTAACACTATTAAAGGTAGGTCAAAGCATCTCTAAGGGAGATAGAAAACCAGCTCCAAAATCCATGAAGCCAAAAACATTACTCAGTCACCCTGCAGGGAATAATGTGCCAGAAACCTCTGGCCAAGGAAGGTAAGGAAAAAAATATCTGGAGGAAGGACACTTAGTGACTTAAAACCCAGACAAAGAAGTAACACACTTTATTTCTACTCACTTTCTACTGACAGGTGTTTATCTTCATGTTACTTCAAGGAAAGCTGAGAGATGGATACTCACTGGGAAATGATGTACCATTACTGTGAGAAGAGAGGATAGTGGATTTGTTAACTAGACAGTATTCTCCACCATAAACTTTAATTTTTTTACCAACTCCAAATATTTTTGATCTCAGTAGAACCTAAAATTTGTTAATCTTACAATTTTTTTTATTTTTATAGATACACAGTAGGTGTATACATTTATGGGTTATGTAAGATATTTTGTTACATGCATGTAATTCGTAATAATCGCATCACGGTAAATAGGTATCCATCCCCTCAAGTACTTTACTCTTTTAGTTATTTTAAAGTATGCAATGAAATTCTCTTTTACTATAGTCACCCTATAAACTTTAACTTCTTTAAGCTGTTTTCCAGTTTGATAATTAACTTCATAGTTTTACATAATACATTTATATTTTTATCTATTTGGTTATCTAATTTAGATAATGTATAGTGCATTCTTATAATAATACAAATATACACCTCAATATACTCTATTCATTATCTAACCTTTCTCTAATACTTTTATATTATTATATTTAATTGAATATACATCATTGTGACTATGTAAACCCTTTTATGCAGGGCTGATAATTCAAAACAGCTCTACAAAAGATACAGTTTCACATTGTATCTTGTTTTTGAAACTTGTTTATTTGGACAGCAGAGTGCTTTACTGTTACTTAAATGCAATTATCATATTTATTAAGTTTTCTTTTTTTTTTTTTTTTTTTTTTTTTTTTTTTGAGGCAGAGTCTTCACTCGGTCGCCCAGGCTGGAGTGCAGTGGCGCGATCTCGGCTCACTGCAAGCTTCGCCTCCCGGGTTCGCGCCATTTTCCTGCCTCAGCCTCCCGAGTAGCTGGGACTACAGGCGCCCGCCACCGCGCCCGGCTAATTTTTTTGTATTTTAGTAGAGACGGGGTTTCACCGTGTTAGCCAGGATGGTCTCGATCTCCTGACCTCATGATCCGCCCGCCTCAGCCTCCCAAAGTGCAGGGATTACAGGCCTGAGCCACCGCGCCCGGCACTGTATTAAGTTTTCATGAATTCTTTCTCATATTGATATAGTACTTCTCTGAAAGTGTTTCCAGACTTCTCCTGTGATATACTACCTGTAGTTGCCCAAGGATACATTTATTTTTTCCTGGCATTTAAATGATATTTTCCCTGGCATTAAAATTAGATGTTCTAAGTTATTGTCCTCAACACTTTTCTGTTATATCTTCACTATATTCCTGCATTTAGAATTGCTCCTGAAAAAAAAAAAAAAAAGTGACATTGATATAATTTATGTTTCTTTGAAAGTTTTTGCATTTTTATTGAGCTGATCTTTGTCAATGTTGTTAAACTGCATTTAATTTGGGTAAGGGATTTTGTCTAGGGAGATTGTGTGGTTGTATGAAGTTGTTTTGTCTGTCACTCCATGGAATGTTTCAAAATAAAGTATTTCATATACTAAAATAGAACATTCTCTATTATTAATCTAAATATAACTACTATATTTACATATTTTTTTCCTCTGAGTCTCCAATAGAAAAAGATGTGATCAGGCTTATAGTTTTTGGTCTGACATGTAAGAATGTGAAGTCCTCATTCCTGTCCACACAACAACAACAACAACAAATAGCAGAACAAACTGAACGTCAATAAATATTTTTAGATCCATTAAATAATTGATGTCAAAGGAAAACCTGCTGCCTAGAAAACTGAAGAGGCAGGCAGGAAAACTTAAACTATAATGGACAAATTGCTAGATGTTCTGTATTTGGATAATCCTGAAAGTTAAAAATTCCAGTAGTAAATTGAGTCTTAGAGAGCTCCCCACACTTTCAAGTGTTTTACCTCTAAGAGAACTACTGGTAAAGCAGTTCAATGGTAAAGACTGAAGAGAAATTTATTTCTTCTGGCAGGCAGAGAAAAAAAAAGCAACCATTTCAAATACACCAAGAAAGCATTCTGTTCTTGTTTAGAGGGCCTGTTCTCAAGGGAAGCTATTTTACCAGACCCCAACAGGCTGTGACTGCAATATAGTATAGGAGACCCAAAGGAAGAGAGATATCTAAAATTAGTCCCTCTAGACTTTCCATGTGTGAAAACAGAAAATACCCAGCCTCAGACCCCTTAAGCCTTCCAGTGTACTTAAGGGAGTAAATACCAACCAACCAAACAAACAAAAATACTGGGAAACATTTGTAATGGCCACACACAGCCCAAAACACAGGCTTAGTGAAGGAGTTGAGACCTAACTAAAAGACTAGGCAACATGTCCTCTCTTCTTCCAGACCTTGCTGCCACATTTGTAGGGCTTCCGTGTAATAACAGGAGAATAAAATTGAAACAACAACATGTCTCACACCTTAAGAAGTCTCTAGGGAAAACTGAACCCAACAGGACTGTCAAACAAATCAAGAACCTTAGAGAAAAATTTAGCCTCTGTCACCTATAATTAGTAAACGCAGCCTAACTTTTAGCCAGATAAGTATAAAATCTTCCAAAAAATGCCGATTTTTTCTTCTGTTTTGAAGCACTGACTTAGAGGTCCATTTTCCAAGAAAGAAGCACATTTAATTGTATCTTCTTTATTTTAAATTCCATGTATTGTAACCACTTTCCTTCTCATGTAGGCTGGTATTTTTCCAACAGTCTTACGATCAAAGTCTTTTCCTTGGGATTTCTGTATTTGCAAGTCTGATTTACTTCTTGATGTTCTGTCATCATATCAATTAGGATCTTAAAACGGAATTAGTAATGTTTAATAATTTGCAATTTGTCAAGACATCAGTCTCATTGCAAAATCGTATTTATTTATTTGCTGTTTAATTGAGTCAGATATATTTTCAAGACCCTAACAGTTTTTATTTTAAAGTATATTGTACTATATTCTGGAGCATATCTTTCCAAAACATCCTGAGAATTTGGGGATGAGAGATATGTTTTCTAAATCATTACAAATCCAAAAATATATTTATCATGTTCTCAAACTTAATAAATATTGTTTTTTTCTCAAAAAATTTCAAAGTCATAATTTTTTTCTGAAAATCTACTGATGCTTCTGAGAAATGCTGTTTTCATCTTCACGAATTTGTTTGTGACCAAAATGTATTTTTTTTGTTTTTTTTCAAATTTTTCTACAAGTAATTTTAAGATTTTTCTTTCGTCTCCACTGTTCTGTTTTCTGATGATGAAAACAGATTCATTAAAAATATTTATTACAATTTTCATTACAGAAAATTTTCAATTTGAAAACTTGAGGCCTTTGGTTATTGGAATTTTTCTTGCATTTTTTTCTTTCATTTTCTCTAAACATTTTCTAAAGATATTTTACCTCATTGATATGGTGGGACTCTGTGTCCTTAACCAAATATCATCTTGAATTGTAATCCCCACATGTTAGGGAAGAAACTGCTGGGAGGTGATTGGGTCACGGGGGCAGTTTCCCCCATACTCTTCTCATAATAGTGAGTTCTCACAAGATCTGATGGTTTAAAGGTGTGGCATTCCCCCCACCTCTCTCTCTTTCTCTCTCTCTCCTGCCACCATGTAAAGATGTACCTGTCTTCCCTATCACCTTTCACCATGATTGTAAGTTTCCTGATGCTTCCCCAGCCATGAAGAATTGAGTCAATTAAACCTTTTTCCTTCATAAATTGCCCAGGCTTAGGTAGTTCTTTATAGCAGTGTGAAAGTAGACTAACTCTCTCATAAATAGATACCTTACATCTTTCATTTTAAATTTATAGGAATACTTAGGATATATTGCAGATTCAGTTCCAGACCACCACAATTAAGAACATACCACAATAAATCTAGTCACACAGATGTTTTGCTTATATGGTGTGTATGAAAGTTATGTTTATACTACTTTGTAGTCATTAAGTATGCAATAGCATTATGTCTAAAAATGTACATACTTCAATTTAAAATACTTTATTGCTAAAAAAAAAAAAAAACCTGATGATTATCAAAGTCTTCAAGGAGTTGTAATCTTTCTTCTGTTGGAGTGTTGTACTTTTGTGTTGATGACTGCTGACTGATCAGGGTAGTAGTTGCTGAAAGTGGAGGTGGCTGTGGCAGTTTCTTAGAGTAAGACAACAATGAAGTTTGCTTCATTGATTGGTTCTATCTTTCACGCATGATTACTCTGTAGTATGTGATGCTGTTTGATAGCATTTTACCCACAGTAGAACTTCTTTCAAAATTGGAACCAGTCCTCTCAAAACCCTGCTCTTGCTTTATCAGCTAAATTTATGTAATATTCTCAATCTTTTTTGTCATTTAAACAATTTTCATGACATCTTCACCAGGAATATTTTCCATCTCCGGAACCCATTATCTTTAATCATCCATAAGAAGAAACTCCTCATCTGTTAAAATTGTATGTTGACATTGTAGTAATTCCACTGCATCATTAGGCTGTACCTCAAATTCTAGTTTTCTTGCTATTCCCACCATATATGCAATTTTTCTCCATTAAAGTCTTGAATGCCTCAGAATCATCCATGAGTGTTGGGATCAGCTTCTTCCAAATTCCTGTTAAATATGTGGATATTTTTACCTTCTCCTATTAATCACAAATGTATTTAATGGTATCTAGAATGATGAATTCTATCCAGAGGATTTTAATTTACATTGCCCAGATTATTCAGAGAAATTACAATCTGTGGCAGCTATAGCCTTACAAAATGTATTTCTTTATATACATATACATATATACATACACACACATATATATATCTTCTTACTAAATATATTTCTTAACTAATAAGACTTGAAAGTCAAAATCACTCCTAATCAATGGGTTGCCGAATGGATGTTGTGTTAGCAGGCATAAAAAAAACAACAATAATCTTTTGATACAGCTCCATCAGAGCTCTTAAATGACCAGGTGTATTGTCAATTAGCAGTAATAGTTTGAAATAAATTATTTTTTTTCTGAGCAGTAGGTCTCAACTGTAGGCTTAAAATATTTAGTAAGCTATGTTGTAAACAGATGTTCTGTTTTCCAGGCTTTGCTGATCCATTTATAGAGCACAGGCAGAACATATTTAGCATAATTCTTAAAGGCCCTAGGACTTTCAGAATGTAAATGAACACTGGCTTCAACTTAAAGTCACCAGCTGCATTAGCCCCAACAGAAGAGTTAACCTGTCCTTTGAAGTTTTGGAGCCAGGCATTGATTTTTCCTCTATAGCTATGAAATCTTACATGGCATCTTCTTCCAAGAGAAGGCTGTTTCGTCGACATCAAAAATCTATTGTTAACTGTAACCACCTTCATCAATTATCCTAAGTATATCATCTGCATAAATTGCTGCAGCTTCTGCATCAGCCCTTTACATTTTTATGTTGTGGAGATGGCTTCTTAGTCCTCCAGAAACAGCCTCTGCTATCTTCAAACTTTTCTTCTGCAGCTTCTTCACCTCTATCAGCCTTCATGAAATAAAAGAGAATAAGGGTTTTGCTTCGGGTTAGCCTTTGGCTTAGAGGAATGTTGCAACTGTTGATCTTCCATCCAGACTATCCTAACGTTCTCCATATCAGCAATAATGTTATTTTGTTTTCTTATTCTCGTGTTCCCTGGAGTAGCACTTTTAATTTTCTTCAATAACTTTTCCTTTGCATTCACAGCTTGGCTTATTGTATGGCACAAGAGCCTAGTTTTCAGCCTTTCTTGGCTTTCAACATGCCTTCCTCACCGAGCTTAATCATTTTTCATTTTTGTTTCAATATGAGAGACTTGTGACTCTACTTGAACACTTAGAAACCGTTATAAGGTTATTAATTGGCCTAATCTTAATACTGTGTGTCTTAGAGAATAGTGAGGACTGAGGAAAGGAAGAGAAATGGGAGAAGACCCAATGAATGGAGTAGTCCGAGCAAACATATTTATTCATTAGGTTCGCTGCCTTATATTGGCACAGTTTGTGGTGCCCTAAAACAATTACAGTAGTAATATCAAAGATTATTGATCACAGATCACTATAACAGATACAATAATAATAAAAAAGTTTGAAATATTGCAAGAATTACCAATATGTGACAGACACAAAGTCAGCACATGCTATTGGGAAAAAATGGCACTAGGCTAAACTTGCTCAACCAAGGGTTGTTGCAATCCTTCAATCTGTAAAAAACACAGTATCTGCAAAGCACAGTAAAGCAAACCACAGTAAAACAAGGTATGCCTATATTTCATTTATGTCACTTCTTACTGTTTTGTTTTATTTTCATAAAGTATTTCTCAATTTTACCTTAAATAATGCTTTTGAATTATTTTATTGTTATTTTTTTAACTCCAAAAATGTATTGTTTTTCTCTTATTGATCTTGCCTTTGTTTTTATTGGTTGCAGTATGTCTCAAGTCCTAATTCATTAACTAGAGCTCCTTAAAACTACTTTTGTAATCCCCTTTTCTAGAGGAAATTTCAAAGATAACGATTACAGAAACACATTATAGTCTTTCTAACCCATCTGGTCTGAAGACCACTACTTATGTTTACCATATTCTTCCTCTACCATCCTGAGACTGCTCAGCCTCAGCTGGTTCCTCTGCTGGCATAGGTGATTTACTTGATGGAGTCACTCAGATCCTCATAGCTGAATGGTGTTATCCTCCCCACACCATTCCCATGTCAAGCCTTGCTACCACACTTGTCAATTTACCAACAAAATTAAAATGAAGAGCACAAGACACACTATATGGATCTTTCGGACGCTACACACACTCCTTTATCCCATTGGGTCACAAAAAGCCTACCATATCCTAATAATCAGAATTCTCCCTGACTGGATAGTGACTTCTCTACTGAATGCTGGTCTTTTGGGACAAGTAGCTTAAAATGAATGGGCAGGGAGCGGTTTTAACCTGAGGATTAGTGAACCTCTTGCAAAGCCACTTGGTAGAATAATTTTCCTTCTAGAAACTAAAATTTATAAGCCTAGGGCACAAAAATTGCAAGTTTCTGAAAGTATGTATTCATTGGGTCACTGAGGGTGAATATCATAAGTTGGTTTTCACGGAAATAGACTCAGAGATTTGCATGCATGAAAAGTTGTATGGAATAAAGGTGCACTGTAGTGGACTATGTCATGAGTTGCCTATAGTTGGCCTGCAGAACCCAAGTCCTCAGTTTTCCACCTAATAGAGAATACTGGCAGCTAACAGCTCTCAGTTAATTCCTCTCCATGACCTCAGCTAAACAGTGACCTCAAGAAAGTCACCCATCTCTTCCTAGGACATCTCCCTCCTGAACACTACTTAATAGGTTGGCATAAAGTCCAACTGTAAAGGATTAAGATTGAGAATCACCAGAGAATTAGCTCAGGTCTTCATTGAACCTGAACTTCAGTTCAACATTTTCTCTGCTCACCTCTGCTTCTTTCTCATCCCCAGGTATTGATCCTGAGAGCACTCCTTAATACACTCCATTCACCTCAATCTCCATGTAAGATTCAACTTCCCAGTGAAACCCCTGTGCCATTAAGATCTACTTGTCACAGTTATCCAAACATATTTCATTAAGCAAATAGATTTGAATGTGAAAGCAACCTGTAATTATAATGTTATTTTTTTTCTGAGGACTTTCATTTTTTTATGGATGAGACTAACAGACCCCCACTGATTTTATCTATAGATATTAAAATCCCTGTTCTCAGTCTGCACATTAGATGGGGAAACAAGATCAGTGCTCTAGTTGTCTTGCATGCAGATTTCCAACCCATTCTCTTATTATTTTCCTTCACTTCTTACCCCATACACTCTCCTGTTGTATTCCAGATTTCCTTGTCTCTCCTGGGGGAAAAAATGTTTCCGGAATATAAGTCTCTGATATCCAATCAGATGCTCTGTTTCCTGAAATTTTCTGTCTGGAAACTGAGGAATGGTAACACCTGTGCCTATGAATAAATTTTTATAAATAATTTCCACTGACACCCTATCCTGAAGATGATGCTTTTAAGTTCTTAGTCTCTTGGTAGCTCAACAGAGCTAAGTGGTTTTCTTTTTTACTTCTTGCCTTTCTGTGGCCTACAATCTTTGACTGTCTATTCAGATAAAAGTGTAATATAAATTCTATATAAAATAAACTAGGTAAACGCTGTGAATTCTGACTTTAAAAGTCTATATAATGTCTGTATCTGGCAAGTAATCCATGGAGTAATATGTGTATGTGGAAATGAGTTTGAATATAGGATGTAAATTTTTAACAAGGCTTTTGAAAACAGAGTAGAAATGGGTAGAAGCTGAATGCAGCAAAAAATGCTTTTATGGAGAAGTGTTGCAATTATTAAATATCACAATAAGGCATAACAAATAATGAAAATTAAATAAATTAAATTCTAAACAATTTGATATCTTGGTGACTTTGCTTCTACTTAGTTATGTTCACTACCTAGATTTTTTTTTTAATTAAAATTGGCAGTGACTCTTTTCACATATTTGGGATTCATCTTAAGTACATGATCCTAGGAAACTTGTATGCAGTTTTTTTGAAGATCAACTTATAGAAATTCTTTAGCCAGCATTTAAGTAATGAATGAGACTGTTTATATCTAGCCATAGGAACTTAGTTTCAGTTTTACAAAGACAGTGTCTCATACAAAGTTTAAAGACCAAACTAGACAGAGTACCAATTACTTTTGGTACTGAAATCTTGAGTTCTGCTCAGAAAATATGCTTGTATTTTTATATTTACATAAAATAATAGTTCTCATTCTATGTTTATATAATCCAAAAATTTCAGTTTATACTTAAAATTTTTCTAACACAATTTTCCAAGATCCAAAAAAAAAAATTACTTATAAAACCTCTTGGGTGTCAACTTACTTTTAAAAGGTTGTCTATTTATATAATCATTACCTGAGAATTTATCTCTTAGGAAATTCTGTGCGTGTATGTGTGTGTGTGTGTTGACCATGTTAAATACCATTTGAATATGAGAGAAAATGGTAGATATTAAATCTGATTTTCCTTAAAGATTTACACTGACTTATAAAGAACAGATATCACACCATTTAATAGGCAGCAAAGTAATTGAACAAATTGATGACATTATTTTTAGATTCAATGTTGGTTGGTCATATCACAAACTATATCAATTATCAAAAAAAGAAAAAACAGTAAATTTGCTCTTAAAAATTCATAGTTTTTAATACATAATATGGTGGAAGTACTCAATATACTTTCATTAAATACAAAATATTTTATTCTTTTAAACATTTTCTGTGTTATTGGATCCCTTTCTTTATCGCAAATTCTTCTCATACAATATCTGTAGAGACTAAAAGAAATATAAACTGTGACAATTCTCCCAAACATATAAGGTGGAAGAATAATGCTGTTTTATTGAAGTTAAGTTTCAAGTATAAATATTGCAAAGATTCAAACGTTGTAAAGTGGGAAACATGCTGAACATCTTTATTTTAATATTTCACTTTTCAGCTATATCTGAATATGTTAGGCATTGAGAGAATTTTTCCCAACACTTGTTTTGAAGTATTCTTTTCTAACGATTTTCTCTAATATCCTCTTCCCATAAAGTCAGAGAGTCTAGTCAATATTTTATAGTTTCATGATCTGCTTTTCAAATATAAGATTTTGTTTTTAAAGAAAACTAATCTAACCTTAATCCTTTTTCAATAGTTAAGTATTACATGTTGACTCCTCATCCTATTTTTAGGGAAACTCAACCCTGCATCATTTGCTTTGTAGGGAATAAATAACAATGTTGAAAGTCAAACGAAAATCTAAAAACTTTTATTGTTTCTGACTCTTTTTTTTTTTTTTTAATTTTTGAGATGGGATCTTACTCTGTCCCTCAGGCTGGAGTGGAGTGACACAATCATGGCTCACTGCAGCCTTAACTTCCCAGGCTCAAGATATCCTTCCACTTCAGTCACTCGAATAGCTGGGACTACAGGTGTGCACCACCACACCTAGCTTTTTAAACTTATTTGTAGATACAGGCTGTTACTATGTTGACCAGGTTGGTCTCAAACTCCTGGCCTCAAGCAATCCTTGGCCTCCCAAAGTGCTGGAATTACAGGTATGAACCACCATGCCTGGCCCTGTTTATTATTCTTTATCTGCATCTTAGTCCGTTTTTGTGCCTCCGTAACAGAATACATGAGTCTGGCTAATTTATAAGGAAGAGAAATTTATATCTTACAGTTCTGAAGGCTAGGAAGTCCAAGGTCAAGGAGTCTGCATCTGGTGAGGATGTTTTTGCTAAGTTATCCTGCGGCAAAAGGCAGAAGGTCAAGGGAGCAGACATAAAGCAGGTGAAGAGAATGGAGGGGAAGAGGGAACCAAACTCATTTTTTTTAATGAAGGACCCACTCACAATAACTAGCCCACTCCTGTGATAACAGTATTAATCCAGTCACGAGAGGACAGCCCTCATGACCTAATCATGTCTTAAAGCTTCTACCTTTCAACATGTGGCACTGGGGTTTAAATTTTCAATACATGAACTTTAAGAGACACATTCAAGTCATAGCAATGCGTTAAATAATATAAAATTAGTTTGCAAATATCTATTATTTCATATATTTTATTTATTTATTATAACAATAAAGTGCAAAGATAGTCAAACAACCATAACCATATGTAGATTTTACAAAAGACACTCTCACTTCTTTCCTCGCCGAATTATCAAAAGATCAGTGTGAATATATTTAAATTTATAATTATTCAAGAAATACAAAAAACACATATGTGAGGTCTTCCACAATGAGTTATCACATTGCTAGTAGAACAGAAAGCTCTATATCCCACCCATACCATCAACATTTCAAGGTCAAACACCTCCATTGAAATTATTTATCCTACCAAATTAGAATAATTGAGAAAAACCTTAAGAATTATTAAAAAATAGACAAGTGTTTTTAAATGGTGACTAGAAAATTTAATCACAGATTTATCAACTGCAGTGTTAATAGAAAATTGTTTTATATTTCAGATGTTCTAGTCTGAATATCAGTTGGAATATTTTCTTTTTCTTCATTTCTGTCCTTTGAGCAGAGGATATAAAGATCCGTCATCAACCCTTCATTAAAGTAACTAACTCTAAGGCTATGTAATTTAGAAGGAGGAAGTAGAAATGTGGAGTCAGGGAGGAATAGGCAAAAAAAAAACAAAAAACAGAAAAAGCAATGAGTCAAAACTGAAAGAGCAGAACAGAAATAGACACACTCCACAAAGGGAGATGGAGTTGATAAAGACTTTACGGGAAAATGTAAATAATTGATCTGCATTATTTCCTCAATGTTTTGTGTAGATGATTACCTAAAACTTAGATATTATTTCTGGTAATAAATGTCCCTTACCAATATTACAAAGATTCAAAGTATAGCCAGTGAGTTAATTCTCAGACATGTCAATATTTAATATGTCCTTTCTCAAATTTGTACACTCTATTGATTTGTTTTCCAAGCGTTTTCTAATGGAATTTTAAGTTACCCAGAACATGCAAAAATCTCAACAACTTTAAAGTGCAGTGCCTAAACTTTTCATTATGTTAAATGTTTTGTAAGTTGTTCTGAAGTCTAAATGATTCAACTAATGGCTAAGTTAGATGTAGAGTTTCTGTTGCTGTGTCAGTTGGGGACTGTGCTGGTCTGACACTCTTCCTCTACGGCTAGGGTGTGCTTCCAGTAGATGGCTTCTGCAATCTTTATCCTTGCTCTGATAGAGCAGGCATATAAATCAAGTCTTTCTGTCTGTTTTTCTTTTACATTATGCTTTTAATTCATTGTGATAGATTTTGTCTTTCAAGTCATGCCAGACCTACTGGGATTGATGTGCTTTTCATCTGTCACTCTCTTCACACTGTTTGATTAAATTGGTTCTCCTACTTGCAGGGAGACAGGCTAAAAAGCCTAAGAGGCCATTTCCAACTCAAATGTATAATTCCACATTTTTCTATCTAAAGTCTAGTAATTAGCTTGAATTTGGATACAAAGGAATTGGTGTAATCTGTAAATTTGTCCTCTAACACCCTTTGAGGACAATAATTTTAAATAAAATACCACAGTTCATATTCATAATAGTTTTACTGAGATTATGAACAATGCAATTTTTGAAAAGAGTCAGTATTTATTATCCTTTTGAATAAGATCAAATGCTATATTAAAATTAAATATAAACATACTTCAATAAGAGAAGTTATAAAGAAAAATCATATAAATTTTCTGCTCATATGTAACTAAATTATATTGAGTTGATGTAAAAATATGACATTAATATCATATTTTAAGTTAAGCTTGTGAAAATACACTAAAAACCAGAGTTCTGTTTCTGCTACTTAGAACTATGCCAAATTCTGACTTTTTGTTCTTCACTTATTAATCTGTAAAATGAAGGATGTAATTTAATAAGCTCCAAAGTTATTCTTAGCTCTTCAAAATCTGTTTTTAACTCTTCAAAATCTTTTTCAATTTATTGTATGTCTGGGTGTATCTACATATCTCCTCCCCTGGATATGAAATTCACTGAAGATGAAACTATTAGTTACTTTCATGAAATACTCTTTCAAAAATTAACCTTATTGTTTACAAAAATTTGGTTCAAATCCTAATTCACATTCTTACTATGTGATTGTGAAACTGTATGTATTTTATATATGTATGTATATATTTGTTAACATATGTATTCTTATGTATCTATATACAAGCGATTTTTTTCATATAGAGTTGATACATTGCTTAGTGTAGCATGCATGTAGTATGTTCAGTGTGGTGATATGTGTAACATGTGGGAGATAGTAAATGTCCAGGAAATTTTAGCAGCTGGAGATGGTAGTTTCATTAAAAATCAAAGTTCAATGATATGTCATCTACAAACAACTTTTTAATGCACCAGATACTTCTAGGAACTTAATACTATGCTATTCCCATCTTTATCTATAGCACCTGTTTCATGTAGCATAATTTTTTCTTAGTGACAAAACAATATATTGCCAGTTATCACACTGGAAGTTTATTCTGCTAGGGAAAAAGACTTTATACCTCATTTCGGTTTGGGTTGAATTATTTGAAATATAGATAATATGATGTTTTATATTGGTCTCAATTTAGTGAGAGAGACTTTCTGGAGGATACTTGGGATATATAATATGTGACTCATTTTCTATCAGGGACAGAAATGGCTAGTTTCTGATTCCTACCTTATATAACTTAAAGCATAAGAGATATGCAGCTTAACTGCTTTAATGGTAACAGTAAAGGTAAATGTGCTGACATATATCCACAAATTGTATTTGCACTCTCGACATTTTTTGGTGTAAAGTATCCATGCATATTTCCAGTGAACCAGATAAAACATTCACAGAGACCTGGCATTTCTTAACTGGTTTTCTTAGTCTGTAGGTCTTAGTACAGATAAATTGGATTCCTAGGAGTTTTGGGAGGAATCAATCATTGGGGAGGAATCAATCATTGGCCAGAATATGTACAGAGTTATATCTACTAATATGCTGGTAATGTTTAAACACTAGTTCTCCGGAATAAAATAAGCTAGTTGTATATAAGCATGTAAATTTATTATAATACTGACATGCAGGATATATGGTATGGTATATGGATTATACCATTTTTAAATAATAAATATACAATGTTGTTTATTATAAATGCCATATAGCTCAGCAATCCTCATAAACTGCCTGTATTCATTTTGCCTAACTCTTTCATCTGTAGCCAATAGATGAATTAATAGATGAAATAGTGTAGTTAAAACATAAAGTTAATTGCTATTTTTATTTAATAAGAAAGATAAAAGTAAAACAATGAAGAATATTTCATAATGTTAATTATTCTCCAATGACACAAATGACTTATTTGCTACATTTTATAATTCTTTTTGAATACTAGAAAACTTTTCTGTTTTTTAGCTATTAAAAAGTAGTATTCATAGACTCCACACATCTTAAATTTTCATTATTATTTTATCTACCACTGTATTAAACCTAGACAATAAAAAACAATAAGCCCCGATTATCAGGGTTTTCTGATTTCTCTGCTGTACACACTCTCATCATGTTTGATTTTAAGGTGCTAATTGGACATCACTGACTGCTGACTTGTGAAGGGAGATGTTGAGGAATACCAGTCTGTTTTCCACACACAGGCACAACAGCTGTGAACAGCCTCAAGAGTTTGTGTAATATTCAAATATGGTAAAATAAGTAGAAAGTAATGAGATTTTGATATGTATTTTTAAATAACTAAATATTTTTTTCCAAGATGGTGGGTTGGATGCATTGTAGTATGCCTCTTTTACTTGTAAAGATAAAATAGTGTGTAGAGTTTCATGCTGTAAACTCTTTTTCCAAGAAGCAACATGGCAACTAAACAGAAAAACTGAAATAAATCACAGACCCTTTAAAAGAAGCAGTAGCCTAAACTGTGAAACATGAGGAAAACTCCCCACAAGACACTGTGAACTTACACATCCAGCACATTACTATTACAACCAGGCTCTGAGAAAGCCATCACGCAAATATTCTCTATAACTAGAAAACTCATACAGAGTCTTTGCAGCTGAAAGGACCAAGAGCCAGAGCTAGGTAACAATAAACTACGAACATGAAACTCACACCCTCAGGAGAAAAAAAGAAAAAAATCAAACAAACAAACAAAAAAAACCCCAAGTTAAATAAAAAATAAATTCAAAAACAAATAAAAAATATAGTCTACCCAAATAAGAAGAAACCAGAAAAATAATTCAGGCAGTATGAAAAAAACAGGATTCTATAAAACTACCAAAATATTACAGTAACTCTCCAGTAGTGGATCCAAACCAAGAAGAAATCTTTAAAATACCAGATAAAGATTTCAAAAGGTTGGTTAATTTAATCAAGGAGATACATGAGACAGGTGAAAACCAACACAAAGAAAGTTTAAAACAACTTGGAATATGAATGAAAAATTTTATAAAGAGAAATATATTTTAAAGAAAAACCAATAATAACTTCTGGAGATGAAAGTCACATTTAGGGAACTAAAAATGCAGTGGGAAATTTAAACAATAGACTAAACAAAGTAGAAGAAAGAATTTTAGCATTCTAAGATGAGGCTTTCAGATTAACCCAATAAGACAAAAATAATGAAAAAAAAAAAAACAACTAAAAGAAATAAACAAAGTCTTCAAGAAATATGGGATTATGCAAAACTTCCAAAGCTAAGAATCAGAGATGTTCCTGAGTAAGAAGAAAAAGTAAAAAGTGTGGAAAACATATTTGAGGGAATAATTGAGAAAAACTTCCCTGGCCTTGCTAGAGATTTAGACATCAAAATACCAGAGCTCAAAGAACCCCTGGAAAATTTATTGCAAGAAGGACATTACAAGAAAGTCAAAGGCTATCTAAAGTCAATGTGTAGGAAGAATTGTAAAAGCGGTGTCACAAAAGCATCAGGTAACATATAAAATAAAACCTATCAGACTAACAGCAGACTTCTCAGCAGAAACCTTAGAAGGCAGAGGTATTGGGATCCTATCTTTAGTCTTATGAATCAGAAAACTGTCTCTGTATCCAGCAAAACTGAGCTTCATAAATGAAGGAGAATTAAAGTCTTTCACAGATAAGCAAATGCTGAGAGAATTTATCAATACTAGATAAGCCCTACAAGAAATGTTAAAAGAAGTTACAAATCTTGGAACAAAAGGTGGATATGTACCAGAATAGAAATTCTTTAAGCATAGAATTCACAGTGCTTATAAAACAATAACACAGTGAAGAAAACAAAATCACTAGGTAACAATCAACATGATGACTGGAACAGTACCTCACATCTCAATATTAACATTGAATGGAAATGGCTGAATGCTCCACTTAAAAGATACGTATTGACAAAATGGATTTTTAAAAAACTAGATACCAAATATTTGTTGTCTTCAGAAGACACACCTAATACATAAGCATTCTTATAGACTCAAGGTAAAGAGGTGGAAAAAGATATTTCATGCAAGTGGAAACCAAATTGAGCAGGATTATCTATTCTTAGAGAAAACATACTTTATAGCAACAATGGTTAAAAAAGACAAAGAAAAGCATATATAATGATAAAAGAATCAATTCACTGAGAAGATACAAAAACTCTAAATATATATATGTACCTAACTCTGGAGCCCCCAGATTCATAAAACAATTACCACTAAACCTAAGAAAAGAGAGAGATAACACAACAATAACCTTAAGGGACTTTGGCACTCCACTGACAACACTAAACAGATAATTGAGAGAGAACGTTTACAAAGAAACACTGAACTATAACTGAGGTCTAGAACAAATGGACCTAATATTTATAGGACATTCTAGCTAAGAATGCTAGAATATGCATTCTTCTCATCAACATGGAAAATTCACCAAGGTGGACCATAATAGGCCACAAAACAAATCTCAATAATTTTTTAAAAATTGAAATTATATCAAGTATCTTTGCACACTTCAGTGTTATAAAACTAAAAATCAATTTCAAAAGCAACCCTCAAATCTACACAAATACATGGAAATTAAACAATCCTCGCCTGACTGATATTTTTGGGTTAACAGTGAAATCAAGATGGAAACTAAAAATAATTTTGAAATGAATGATAACTATAACACAAGTTATCAAAACCTCTGAGATACAGCAAAAGCAGTGATAGGTGGAAAGCTTACAGCACTAAATGCCTACATCAAAAAGTCTGAAAGATTACAAATTAGTAATCTAATGTCACACCTCAAGGTACTAGAGAAACAAGAACAAACTAGCAGAAGAAAAGAAAACAAAGATCAGAGCAAAACTGAATGAAATTGAAACGGAAAAAAAGAAGAGATCAATGAAACAAAAAGTTGATTATTTGAAAAGATGAATAGAATTGATCGAGCACTAGACAGATTAATGAAGAAGAGAGAGGATTTATATAAGCTTATTAGGAATGAAAATGGGGACACCACAACTGACACTACAACTGACACCACAGAAATGTAAAAGATCATTTGAGACTACTATAAATACCTCTATGCACATCAGCTAGAAAATCTAGAGGAAATGAATACATTCCTGGAAACATACAATCACCCTAGCTTGAATCAGGAATAAGTAGAAATCCTGAACAGACCAAAACAAGCAGAAATATTGAATTATTAATAGAAAAAAAAAAACCAAAAAACAAGCAGCCAAATTCTATCATTCAGAGAATTTATACAAATCCTATTGAAACTATTCCAACAGATTGAGAGAGAGTACTCCCTAGCCAGTATCACTCCAAAACTACAGATCAATATTACTGATGAATGTTAGATGCAGAAATCCTAAACAAAATACTAGGAAACTAAATTCAACAACCCGTCAAAAAAAAAAAAAAAATTCACCATGATTGTGCCAGTTTCATTCCAGAGATGCAAGGAAGTTTCAACATATGCACATCAATAAATGTGATTCATCACATAAATGGAATTAAAAACCATATGATCATCTCAATAGATACAGAAAAGGCATTTGATAAAATCCAGCATCCTTTTATGATAAAAAATCCTCAACAAATTAGGCATAGACAAAACATACCTCAAAATAATAAAAACCATGTATGACAAACCCACAGCCCACGTCGTACGGAAAGGGGAAAGTTAAAAGCATTCCCTCTGAGAACTGGGATAAGACAAGAATGCCCACTTTCCCCACTTCTATTCAACATAGTACTGGAAGTCTTAGCTACAGCAATCAGACAAGACAAAGAAATAAAAAATATCAAATGGGTAAAGAGAAAATCAAACTATTTCTGTTTGCCAATAATATAACTGTATATTTAGAAAACCCTAAAGACACCTCCAAAAGACTCCTAGATCTGACAGATGAATTTAGTAAAGTTACAGGTTGCAAAATGACTGTACACAAATCCATTAACACTGCAATACAACCACCACCACCAAGCTGAGAATCAAATCAAGAACCTTAATTCCATTTACAACAGCTACAATAAATAAATAAAATAATATGCCTAGGAATATACAGGATCTCTACAAGAAGTACAAAACACTGCTGAAAGAATTTATGGATGACACACAAAAAATGGAAATACATCTCATCCCCATGGATTGGAAGAATCAGTATCATGAAAATAACCATACTATGCAAAGCCATGTACAGATTCAATGCAATTCCTATAAAAAATTTTGGGGAAACATACCATTCAGTTAATTGAAGAGACCCTCTTCTTCAAATCCAAAAGTATGTTTCTAATCCAACAGGTAAGATAATGGCAATTCTTTAATTGTAAGAAATTTTATATGGATATGTTTATTTTGTGTGGAAAAATATGTGCTCAAAGTGGTTAAGTGTATGTATAAAACTATGAATTATAATAATCATGTATGGTGTATCATCATAAATGTCAGTATGAATAATTCTATGTATAAAATAATGTGTTTTAGATATATTTTATGTCATGTTATATATTTTGTGCTATAAACATAAACTTTCTTAATTATCACTGTGCATTGAAAAGTTTTGTCAATTAAACAAAAACTTCAGTGCAAAAAATTGGTATTATAACTCTGGGGTATTATAACATTTCTTACGTAATTTATTTTTGATAGGATAAATAATTGTAAGAAATAAAGATTATCAGTTATATAATCATTACTCAGTTTATATGAGCTTCTAAAACTTTCAAACTCACGTGTACATTGAGATTTATAAGTTGAAATAAGAAATGTGCAATTAAAACTTAAATTGATTGGAATTTAATGTGTTTACCGGTTGAGATAAATGTGTTGCTATAGTTGTTGTTTACTATTTTATGCTGAGGTTTTTGAAATATTAATATAACAAATTATATATGAAATTCCATAAAAAGGGACATGCAGACTAACCATAATCCTCAACATTATGGTTTTCTACATTTAGTATACTATTTCCCCTTATTTATTAATGAGTTATTGTCAACTCTAATTATTTAGAAACTGTATTTCCTATAAAGAAAGAATCCCTGGGGCGTTTGTGTAGTCCAAGTGATCTTCATTTATGAATTATTGCTTATATAGATTAATGCAGAGATTGAATACATTTTTTGTATATACAGAATTACTTTCAGAGTGTCTGCTACAGTCAGGACTTCATCAATAAGGTCCTGGTGTTATTATGTTGTTATAATTATTTTAAGGTTTAAATAAATAATTGACAAATCTATTATAATTTCTTCCTCATATCACTCTTTAATTTTTTTATCTGTTTATCTGTCTTTTGATTTGCAGTTATGTTCACACAGAGTTGTGAAATAAGAAATATTATGCTCTAGCATATCTTCTTATAATAATTTGAGAATACAGCAAAAAATATATATAAAGCTGAAACAGCCACACAGCTTGGACAACAATCTTCCTTCCTCCGTTTCTGAGGTGTGTGCTATTGAAGAATTTCTTCAAATGCCCCATGCTTCAATTTCCTCATCTGTAAAATTAAGAGTAGTACCTTCCTCAGTTTCTACATATTGGCTATTTACATTGATTGCTAAACACTGGGGCTCTCAGTAATTGTTTGCTCCTATTATAAGATACATACCTTTTTACAGGACAGGAAAATTATTTTGCTCTCTATAATGCGAACAGAATTTCATTGGGGCTGAAAAAAAGGAGGTTCTTCTTCCATAAATCTTAAAATGCATTTTGAATTATCTAAATGAACTGGCAAATACTAAGTTGTTTGGGTATTTTCCTGGGGTACATGTCTTTGATACAAAGTCTGATGCAGTAGAGTGGGAAAAATTATGTATCAAAACAAACTCTGGACCCTCTTGCTACAAGACATGAAGCAAATAATCTCACGTAAAAGGACCAGTACAAATCATGTACCTCTAGTTACTTATTCTCCCTAAACAATGCAGACAACAAGTAATATGCTCTTAGATTAGACTGAAGAGTTAGGATTATAAAAATATATATAAAAGTAGGTTGTATCTACATATTTATTTTCTATTTGTGATTTTATATTTTGTAGGATGATTGGGGCAAAATATAAAAATTGTCTGTTAAAATCAAGGATAACTGAGATAACACATTAAAAATATAAAGGACATTTGAAAGAGTAATATCTTTAAGAAATTTTTTTTTTCTGTAGAAGAAAGAAAAACACAAGGTATTTAAAATGCTGAAAAAATGTCAATGGGAAATATTGAAGAAGATAATGTCCTGTAAAATTAAAGATTTTAGAACTTAATCTGAATAGTAACTCGTCTAGAGCTAGGTATGGGATCATTAAATATTAAGTAGTTATTTTCATGATTAAAATATAAATTTACATGTTATTTGACAAGTAAGACATTAAATTGAAGGAACAAAGATCATCGTAAAATACAATTATGGAAAATCAATTAATTTTGCACTTTTTTTGCTTTTATCAATCCAGTTAATTTCAATAATTTTCAGCTAATATATGTGATAAAAGTTACATTTAAATTAGTGGCACATAGGTCAAAATGTATGTTCTATCAGAAAGCTTTTTCTTCTCTATCTTGTGATATTTTGTTAAAAGAGGAAATATGAAAGTGTGATACTGGAACAGTGTATAAGTATAGATCAATGAAATTGAGAGTACAGAAAAAAGCCACCACATATATTATCAACTGATTTTTTTTTTTAATATCAACTGATTTTCTACAAGAGTGTCAAGACTGTTCAACTGGGGAGAGAATAGTCTTTACAGTAAGTGTTGCTAGGACATCTGGATAGCCACATACAAAAGAATGAAGGTGAACTTGTACCTAATGTGAATGTGAAATGGTGCAACCACTTTGGAAAACAGTTAGGCTTGTCCTCAAACAGTTAAACATAGAATAACTATATGACCTAGCAATTTGACTATTAATTATATACCCAAGATTAATAAAAATAAATGTCACAGAAAAAAACTTACACAAGAATGTTTGTAATATTATTCATAATTGCCAAAATATAGAGACAATCCAAATATCCATCAAAGGACGAACATCAAAACAAAATCTGATATATTCGTACAATGTCATATTATTCAACCTTGAAAAGAAACAGAGCACTGATACATGCCATGACTTTGATGAGCCTCAGAAATGTTATGCTAAGTGAAAAAAAAGTCACTCACAAAAGTTTATATAATATGAAAACTGAAGAGTATTTTATATAAAAGTCAAGAATAGAAAAATTTATAGACACAAAAAGTAGATTAATGGTGACAGGCTGGGAAAAGAGGAGGCTGATATCTTAATTATATAGAGTTGCTTTAAGAGGTAATGAAAATAAGAGTCTTGCTTTGTTGCCCAGGCTGGTCTCAAACTCCTGGCCTCACACGGTCCTCCCACCTCAGCTTCCTGAGTAGCTGGGATTATAGGTGTGACCCACTGCACACAGCAGATTAAATTTTACATTTTAAATAAATTAATTATGCTATATGTGAGTTATATCAATAAAGTTATTTTAAATAAGAAAGACAATATAGAGATAGACTATACATGTGTTTATTTGCAAATATCACATAGCATAATTTCCTAAAATTCCTTAATTCTCCTTTCATTGTATTACAGACTGCTAGGAGTGTAGTAGTATTTTCAGAGTGCCATCTTTAGCACTCTAATGTATCATTTAATTTCTGTCAACTCTGGTGAAGTACAACAGTGCGTTCCCATGGTATGTTTTGATCAGATTAATATGATGTTTTCTTCCATCTAGTATAAATGGTTTACAAATAAGAGATTTTGAGAACTACAAAAGGCAGGATAGTGAAATCTCTAAAAGTGTATTTTCCAGATGTAGACTTCAACCACTTGTAACTAGTGTGAACTTCAGTGAGATTTTTCACCTCTCTGAGCATGGGTTTTTACTTTGTTTAATTGTAAATAATATTACTAACTGATGTGTAATAAATTAATATATGTAAAGTAGTTAGATCAGGTTCTATCATATAGCAATCATTCAGTAAATATTAGCTATTAGTAAATTGTCTATGGGACAAAATGAAAATTATTCTTTAGTCTTATAACTACAAATAAATATTTATATTTTCTTACAGAAAGCGATTAAAGGCTTCTGTTATTTTCCTAGACAATGTCTATTCATTAACTACAAAAAAAATGGAAAGCCACAACCCAAATCTGTGGCACTTTTATATTTCTTAGAAATCAGTTCCATATTATTATTTTTTTAATTGCGGAAAAGAAAACATGAGATCTACCCTGTTAACAAAATTTTTTAAGCGTATAGCATGGTTTTATTAACTATAAACACAATGTTGTGCAGCCAATATCTACAACTTTTCTATCTTGCACTACTGAAACTCTATACCCATTGAACAGCGATTTTTTTTGTTTCTCCCTCCCCCTAAGACCTTGGCAAATACCATCATAATTTGTGTTGTCCCTCGGAACGTTAAGTTCATCTAATTTCCATCAATTCTCCTGAGATGTGATAACATTCTACCATGTTGTAATTTGACTAAATGAACTCTGATATGCTTGCTACATCCAATCTACAAGAATACTAAAAATACGAAGTTTAGGACTATAATTACTCATAAGCTAATTTATATATGAAAATGTAATGAGCAGGCCAGGCGTGGTGGCTCACGCCTGTAATCCCAGCACTTGGGAGGCCGAGACGGGTGGATTACGAGGTCAGGAGATCGAGACCATCCTGACTCACACAGTGAAACCCCGTCTCTACTAAAAATACGAAAAATTAGCCAGGTGTGGTGGTGGGTGCCTGTAGTCCCTGCTACTCGGGAGGCTGAGGCAGGAGAATGGAGTAAACCCTCTCAGCTCACTGCAAGGGAGGCAGAACTTGCAGTGAGCTGAGATGGCGTCACTGCACTCCAGCCTGGGCAATAGAGTGAGACTCCATCTAAAAAAAAAAAGAAAATGTAATGAGCAACAATATTCTACAAATGAAAATGTCAATGTATACTATTCATTGAAGCTAAACGAAAATAGTATTTCTCATTAGTATCTAAAAGAGTGTTTCTCATTAATATCATTCAGTGTAACTATTGTCCTGTGCAATAAGCTTTACAAGTTTTGGCCTATTTTACTCTCATTGGCCATAAAAATTGTTTACACCAATAGTGTCACATTTAGTTATTGGTTTGTATGTAATAGGTTATGTTCAAACATAGATTTATCAAAAAACAGAATTTTAAACAATTAACTGAATCACACATATGAAATAATGAATGGCAAAAACTGTTTCTAAATAATTTTTAAAACTGATAATACATTTTCCACAAGTATAAATTTAGCTACAGTGCTTTATTCTATAGATTGTAAAATATAATTTCAAATAATGTTATAATGTAGCTCACTCATTGTTTTTCCTTTATTCATTTGTGAATAAACTTATTTTTAATTGCATAAACATTGAACAGAAGGCAAATTGTTGAGACTATGGGGGACAAAAATTGTACTTGATATTTGGCTTCGCATACTTCATTATCTCATAAACATAATCAAGGTACAATTATTGAAAAATAATTCTGAAAATTATTATAAAAAATGACTTAAAGTGCTATTCATACAGCAGATCTCTAGAACTTTTCCATCTTCTAGGACTGAATTTCGATATTCAATGCACTGAACTTCCTCATTATCTCCCTTATCTTTTATTCCATGGCAATCAACATTCTACTTTCTGCGCCTATGAAATGACTAATTTATATAACTTTTATTAGTGGAATCACACAGTATTCATTCTCCTGTGACTGGCTGTGTGCTAGTTCCAACTATTGCCTTTGCTCTCAGCAGTCCCCAACCTGATGCTCTTCCAGTCAGCACTTAGATTCCGGCAAAACAGAAACAAGTTTCTTCGTAGCCCCTGAAAAGTCTGAAGATTAGACGTATGTTGTAACCTCTCCTTTTCCTCCTAGAGAAAAGCTAAGGTTTGGGAGTCTCCATCCATTTTGCTGTGGTATACCAGGGAGAAGGAATCTGGTGAGTGAGGACCACAAAATTTCCTGCAGGCTTTGACATGGCTGGATTTGTGCATGCCTGGGATGTGAGAGCCTCTAAACTGGTTTTTGGATTACTCACAAAGGTAAGGTCAGTGTATTGTTGTGGAATTAGTGTTTCCATGGGATAAGTAGAATGTGGGGTTTTCTATTCTACCATCTTGTTGACATTACCCCCCCTCCAAAGGCATATTTTATCATAAAATACTTGCACTACCTGTGAAGTAGTATATTATTTGTTATTTGAAAGTGGACTTGGATTAGTAAATATACATTGCAAACTCAAAGGGCAACTACTGAACAAAGTAAAGAAAAATATTGATGGTATCCTAAGAAAGGAAAACAATTGAATTGTATAAAATGATTAATTAAAACCACAAATTGCAAAAAAAAAAAAAGTCTAGAGATTAAAATAAGGACAAAAAACAATGTCGACAAATAGAAAACATTAGCAAATATTATAGATATTACCCCAAGTATATCAATAATCACTTCAAATGTTAATGGTCTGAATTCATCAATTAAAAGAGGATGTCAGAGTAGATAAAAAAGTAAGATAAAATTACATGTTGTTTACAACATACCCATTTTACCTATAAAGCCAAACTTATACTTGATGATTATTATATCAGAAGTAGACAGATTCAAGCAGTCAAAAATATCACTAAGGACATGATTGACTGTAATGTATATTCAGAATACTTCATTAAAAACAGCACATTTCATATTTTTCTCAAGCTCACATGGAATATTCAGCAAGATAAACCACATTCTGGGCCATGAAACATACCTTTACAAATTTAATTTAATAGAAAACAGACGTGTCTGCTCTCAAACCACAGTGAAATTAAAATAGAAATCAATAACCAAGAGACAGCTGGGAAATTCCCAAATACCTGGAGAATAAACAGTACTTTCTAAGTAACACACAGATCAAAGAAGAAATATTAAAATATTTTAAATGAAAATACAACTTATTAAAACTTATGGAATACAGCAAAAGCAATGCTTAGAAGGTAATTTATAGCATTTAATGAGTATATTAGAAAAAAGAAAGATCTAGATTTATTTTTATTTTTATTTATTTATGTATTTATTGAGACAGAGTCTCAGTCTGTTGCCCAGACTGGAATGCAGTGGCATAATCTCCACTCACCCCAACCTCCGCTTCCCCGGTTCAAGCAATTCTCCTGCCTCAGCCTCCCGAGTACCTGGGACTACCAGTGCCCACCACCATGCCTGGCTGGTTTTTGTATTTTTAGTAGAAGCATGATTTCACCATATTGGTCAGGCTGGTCTCGAACTCCTGACCTCAGGTGATCCATCAACCTCAGCCTCCCAAAGCACTGGGATTATAGGTGTGAGCCACCATGCCCTGCCAGAAAGGTCTAAAATTAATTCTAACTTTCACTTTAGGGAAATAGAAAAAGAAGAGCAAATAAAATCCAACCAAACATAAGGAGGAAGAGGAGGAGGAGGAGGAGAAGGAACAGGAGAAGGAGGAGGAGGAGAAGGAGAAAGAAGGAGAAGGAGAAGGAAAAGAAGGAGAAGGAAAAGGAGAAGGAGGAGGAGGAAGGGGAGGAGGAAGAGGAAGGAAGAAAAATCATATCAACAGATAGAGTAAAAGCATTTGACAAAATGCACTGATTTATGATAAAACAATAAGAATTAGAGGAGAAATCGATGAAATCAGAAACTGGAAATTAATGAAGAAAATAAGGAAAACCAAAAGCTAGTTCTTTGAAAAGATCAATGAAATCAATAAGCTTTTAGTCAGGATAAGAAAAGAGAGAGGTGCAAATTATTAACATCATTAACAAAAGAATAAACATTATCACAGAGTCCAAGGACACTAAAAGATAATTAAAGAATACTATGAACAGCTATGTTCACAAATTTAATAACCTAGATAAAACAATTCCTTGAAAGACATAATCTGCAAAACTCATATAAAAAGAAAAAAACCACCTCATAGACCTATATCTATTAAAGAAGTTGACAAAAAATAACCTTCCAAAACACAAAGCACCAGCCCCAGAAGAGTTCACTGGTAAATTCTACCAAATATTTCACAAAAGAAATCATACCAATTCTCTACAATTTATTTCACAAGATAGAAGCAGAGGAAGTACTTCCTAATTCACTCTATGAAGCCAGCATCACCCTAATGCCAAAACCAGACAAACAGATTACAGAAAGAAAAAACCCAGCAAAATATATATCATGAATATACATGTAACAATTCTCAACAAAATATTGGCAAGTTATATCCAACATTGTATAAAATAATTATAGCCACAATCAAGTGTGATTTATCCCAAATATGCAAGTCTGGTTCAACATTTGAAAAGGAATTAATATAAAACATCACATTACGCACCTGAAGGGAAAAAAATCATATCAGCAGACACAGTAAAAACACTTAACAAAATACACCCATTTATGATAGAAATTCTCAGCAATGTTGGAATAGAGACAAACTGCCTAAGCTTGATGAGGAACATCTACCAAAAACCTACAGCTAACATTCTACTTAATGGTGAGAAATTTGAAGCTTTCTTGCTGAGATCAGGAAGAAGACAGGGATGCCCCCTCACTACTGCATTTCAAGATTGTTGTGGAAGTCCTAGTAAATGCAATAGATAAGAAATAAAAATGAAAGGTATGCATATTGGGAAGGAACAAATGCAACTGTTTTGTTCACAGAGGACATAATTATCTATGGAGAAAATCTAAAAATGTATTAAAAATCTGCTGGAACTAATAAGCAATTATAGCAAAATTTCAGGAAACAAAGTTAATATACAAAATCTAATCACTTTTTTTTTGTACCAGCAATGAATACATGAAAGTCAAAATTATAAACACATTACTATTTACATTAGCACCCAACAAATGAAGCCTTAGGTAAAAATCTGACAAAATATATACAAGACCTATAGAAAGCAACTTGAAACCAATGAAAGATATCAAAGAACTAAGTAAACCGAGAAATATTCCGTATTTATGGATAGAGCAATTCAATATTGTCAATATATCAGTTCTTCTCAACTTGATCTGTAGTTCCAATTCAATCCAAATCAAAATCCTAGCAAGTTAATTTGTGGATGTTGATCAACTGTTCTTAAAGTTTACATAGAGAGGCAAAAGACCCAGAATAACCAATTTCATATCGTAGGAGAAGAAAGTTGGAAGACTGGCACTGACCAACTTGAAGACAATATAAAGCTAAGGTAATCGAGACAGTGTGGTTTGGGTAAAAAAAAAAAAAAAAAAAAAAAAAAGGCAAATCAATGGAACAAAATAGAATTAGACCTGCATAAATGTAGACAGCTGAATTTTGACAAAAGAGAAAGGCAATACAATGGAGAAAAAGTTCTTCCCACAAGCAGTGCTGGCACAACTAGATATCAGTGTTCAAAAAATGAACATAGACATAAACCCTACATTCTTCACAAATTATGACTCAAAGTGTGTGATAGATCTAAATGTAAGATACAAAACTATAAAACTCCTAGACATTGTTATTCAAAATATACAATGAACTCTTGAAACTCAAGCATAAGAAGATGAATAATCCAATTTAAAAATGGGTAAATTAACTAAACACAAACTTCACTAAAGAAAGTACAATGATAGCAAGTAGGCCTTTGAAAAGTTGTTCAACATCATATGTCAGCAAGAAATTGCAAATTAAAACGACAATGAAATATCACCTACACCCATTAGAATGGCCCAAATCCAAAATACTGACACCACCGAAAGATTTCAAGAATGTTTAGCAATAAGTACTGTCTTTTATTGCTGGTGGAAATGCAAAATGGTATAGCCATTCTGGAGGGCAATTTGGCAGTTTCTTAGAAAAGGAAACGTTTTTATGATGCAATGCAGCAATCACGCTCCTTAGTACTTACCCAAATAAACTGAAAACTTATGACCACATAAAAACCTGTATAAGAATGTTTATAGCTGCCTTTCATAACTTCCAAAACTGGAAGCAACTTTGATGTCCTTCAGTAAATAAATGAATAAATAAACTCTGGTATATCCAGACAAAGGAAAATTATTCAGCACTAAAAAGAAATGAGCTATCGAGCCATGAAAAGACACAGAGGAAATGTAAATGAATATGATTAAGTGAAAGAATCCTCGTGGAAAGACTTCATAATGGATGATTATATTAGGTTGGTGCAAATGTAATGACAAACCAGCTATTACTGTTGCACCAACCTAAATAACTATATTGTATTCTAGACAAGAAAAACAATGGAGACAGTACTAAGATGAGTGGTAGCAAGGGCTTGGTGTGGGGAAGGAAGAATGAATAGGTAGAGCAGAGGATTTTTAATGGAGTGGAACTATTCTGTATGATTCTACAATGGCAAACACATGTCATAACACATTTGCCAAAACCCTAGAATGTACAACACCAAGAATGAACCTTAACATAATTGCAGACTGTAAGTAATAATGATGTGTCAAAGTAGGTGCATGGATTGTAACAAAGGTACCGTTGTGGTGTGGAATTAGGGGAGGTTTTGTGCCTGTGAGGACAAGGGAAACATGGGAACTCGTTGTATCTCCCCTAAATTTTGCTGTGAACCCAAACTGGTCTAAAACATAAAGATTATTAGTTAAAAAATCATTGAGAACTCTTGATTCAATGGGTATGTGGACACATAAGACAGTAGAGTTGGGAAAAATTTAAAAACTGTATCTCAGAGCTAGATCTCATAGATAGTTAATGCCATCTTGGAATTGTAGGCTTCATTCTGTAGAAATTATGAACCAATGAGAAAAATTTTTAGTAGCTTTTTCGTAGTCAGAGGTGGATTTTTTTGAAAGTTTAATTTACAAAAGTCACTGGTATGAGAAATGTATAGGAGGAAAAAAAAGAATATATCTTGTAAATATTGTAGTATATCATGTAAATATGTAGGAAATGATTGAACACAAATTATGACATTTATACCCAGATCATATACAGGGGTAAGAAAGAGAATTATGAATGATTGAGTTTCAAGCCTGAGTGATTGGAAGGAAAATTAACCAAAATTGAAAACATTATACACATGCTGCTGATTTCTGTGAAATTATAATGATTTATGTTTTCTATTTATTGTTCAGCGTGTGATATTACAAAGACCATGATATTACAGAGGTTCCAGGGAAAACAAGAGAACAAAACATCTAGAATAAAAGGTAAAAGCACTTTTAAAGAAGGTATGACAAAGGAAAATAAATCAGTAAATAAGCATTGATTACTAAGGAAACAGTATTATGTTTGGCATTACTGTAGCTTTGGTAATATGCAATGAAATGATTTCAATCAATTAATTGATAAGACCAAAAATCAGACTGCAAGGGGCTTATGGATCATCAGAAAATGTACACGTGTCTTGTATGCAATATTTTTATATAGTTTATCATGTTAATGTGTTGCAACTGTAAAGCTTGAACACTTGCAAGTAAGCTCAAATCGAATGAACACACAATTCCTTTGTATAGTATGAGAATCAGCCTCTGAAAGGTCCCCAGTAAACTTCTCTTGCTATTTATTCATGCCTTGGTTCAGTCTCCTCCCCTTCGGTGTGGGTTGAACCTGGTTACTTACAACTCAAATGATGACATGTCACTGTCAATATATGCTTACAAAAAGACCGTGACTTTTGTCTTGAACACACATCTTCTGTGTCTCACTTTCACTCTGTGGGAAGGCAGATGCAATGTTGTGAGCTGCATTCTGGTGAAGCTTGTGTCAGAAGATTGAGGGAGACTTTCAACCAAGAGCAGGTGAGGAAATGAGGCTCCAGGCCAACAACCCATGAGGAACTGAATCATGCCAACAACCTGTTGAGTGACCTTGGAAGTGGATCCTATCCCAGTTGAACCTTAGAATGAGACTGCTACCCAGCTGACACCTTGTGGGAGAACACGAGCCAGAAAGCCCAGCAAAGCCGTGCCCAGATAGCAAACCCACAGGAAGTGTGGTTAATAAATGCTTGTTATTTTAAGCTACTGAATTTGGGAATAACTTTTTCACAGCAATAGATAACTAACACGAATGGTGAAAATCTTTTTGAAGTTTAGGTTTTTATAAGCCAATATGTCTATAAATGAAATATCTGTGCTTTTAAGAGTTAAATATACTGATTTAATATAAAAAGAGATGTTTAATAACTGACATATGATATATTCTTAAAAGTGAATCTATAGATGCTTGAAATAAGCATGCTTGGGTAAAGTGAAATGTTTATTTCCCTTAAATTAAATAATGTTGCTATTTAACTTTTTTCAACCAGTAAATGTATCTGCATCGCAAACCACAATTCAATTTTTTATCATATGTTTTCTATTTGAGACTATTTCCTTTGCTAAGACTAATAGAAATATTTGATAATGACTTTTTGATGTTAGGATTTGCTTTGCAATATTAAAATTGAAAGTTTATTTGCAAAAGCATGTTAAGGAGTGCTGGTATGGTAGCACCTCTAACCACACTGTTGTGCTTTCATCCAGGAAGTCTGAAATTAAATCTTTACAGTTCACAATATCACCAGTCTTGTCCACTGTTGCATAAGCATTAATCAAGTAACTATTTTAGTGAGAGCTTAGAATGTTAAGTTCTGCATATCATGACAAATCACAAGGAAAAGGCCTCTTCCTAATATTCTTTTCTTCTCAATTACTTAGCTCAATTATTTAGTGTATTTGGAATACACGAGGCACAAGCCCACTTTAGTGCATTTGCTCTATCTCTTCTTTTTGCCCCGCATACTCTTTTCCCAGAGATCTGCATAGCTAATTGCTGCACACTTTTAAGTCCTTGTTCAAATTTCACTCTCAATCTTGACAATACTGTTCGATATTACAGCCTTCCCTACCAGGCCCACTGTCTTAATTCCTCTGATCTTTCTTTTGTATCACTTATACATTTTAAATATGTAGTACAATCATTTATTTTGTTAATTATCCAAGTAATCAAAATAAAATACAATTAATATAGGTTTAAGATGATATAATTAGTGTAATAGGTGTTTCTGTGGAAGCTTCCAAAAAATGTAACATTTGGGTTGACTCTTGATTGATGGGTAGCGTTTTTATAGCTATGGAGAAGATGAATGCTTCAGTAGTCCAGTTGGTAAGAATAGTATATTCAGAGAAGGAGCAGCAAGTCATTCATTTTGTCAGAAATATAGGGCAACTTTGATATGGTGTGGCATATAAGTCATGAATGCTGTAGTACAGTAAAATAAGGAGGAATAATGTGGCTCATAATAGCAAAAAATATACTATTATATAATATACTATAATGTAATGACATTACAACAATAAATGCTAGGTAGTAAAAGAACACTTCAAAAGTCTATTGTATATCATTTTCTGTGTTCAACTATTTATGTCATTACATAGTGACATAAATTATGTGCCTATGAAGCAAAAATATGGTAGCTCTTTTAATCTGTTCAAACTTCTTGATGTTTCATTGTGTGTGAGTACACTCCATATGAAAGTACACCAACTTGGTTATTTAGAGGGGACTGCAAAAGCCAATGGATGTGTAAAACAGGAATTATGGTAATGCCCTGGAGAATACATTCCCCATTTTAAAGCTAGTTACAAAGCAGATCCAGTTAATCATTTGCATGTACTTTTGTCAGAACTTCTACTTCACAGGAGATTATGGACTTTGAATTATTTATCTAAAATGTTTTGATATTTATGTTTGGAAAACTAATTAACAGCTTTGAAAAACTAATTGTTCATAAGGCGCATTTTGCCCCTGGGCTGCTCATTGGCACCCTCACCCTATGTCTACATTTACTGGTCATTCAATGCTACATCACTTCAAGCAGCAGCTTTCAAGAATCACAAAGGCTACCTCTATTTGTGATGACCTGTGATTTCCATACTTAAATATTGGGAACTTGCTTTACTGACACAGCACACATACAGTCACACATGTATACACACACAATATATATGAGGGTATGTATACAAATACTGTAAGTATTTTTTTGGGGGGTCCTTTTTAGATTCCATTTCAAAACCATATTTACTATGTATTATTCCAAATGTACTAACAAATTCACAATGTGTGTTGGATATAGAATACAGACTGATTTTTCCACACAATCTCTTTTTAATTTAATTCAAGGTCTTTAATATTTAAAGAAAGCTTGCTTTGTACTTTCATCAGAAGTTTTACTTTTCTACAGAAAAAATGTATTTTATTCCTAGGAGCAATAACAACATTTAAATCATTGAAAACATCATATAATGTATGACTGCACCTTAATTTAAATAACCTTTCAAACAGAACTCTCTCCTTCCTATCACTCCCAGTACTAGTACACAAGCAGTGGGGCAAGTTATCCAAAAAGATATATGTTGATTTTAATAGCTTGGAGGGAATGGAATTAAAAATTTCCTCTCTTTCCATTTTTTCCTAAGAACACTATAACCCAGACAAGTTTCACAGCATAAAACCAGCTCTTCTGGGCCAAATAATAGTCACGTGAAATGAAAAATGCAATTACCCTTAGCAGGATAACAGATAATTGGGGTATGCAGAGAGATATATTTTTATCACTTTTTCCTTTCTTTACAATCTTGGTATTACATTTGTTCTAATATGTCGAAGTCACAATACATAACAGGATCCTTTTTGAGCAATCGGAATAGCTGTCCACAAAGGCGTTCCTGTTCTCTAACTTAAGTATGTATCAGGTGTAGAGGTAAAATAGAATGTAGAATTTCATCCCTCCCTTGACAACTACGATTGTACCTTATAGTGAACATCCACTAACTTTATAAAAACATGTTTTTCTCTAAGGAAAAAACGAAGAAGTAATTTAAAATATACTGACAGAGAGTACTAGTTGTGGCTCTGACACAGAAATTTATTATCACTCCTGTCCTTACGACAAGAAATAAGTGGACAAACTAAAATTCTGTGACCTTTTCTTGGCCCATTAGAGAGCTGAGGTTGTAGGGCAAACCTTCAGCCCCAAATCTGAACAGCAGATAAACCTAGATTCACAGCTGAGATCTGATTACCTGGAGCAACAACGTTAGAAATTATGAACTATTAGGAACATTAGAATTGCTGGAAGCTGAGTGTGGACAAGTGTGAGAATGAGAAACTCATGAGGTGGCACAGACTTAGTGTCCTCTCCCTCAACACGTTTAAGGGCTTTCTCTCTAGAAACTTTGCACTGTTAGAATTCAAGAAAAATCTCCTCATGGGTCTGGCTGGTGCAGAGTAATTTCTCCATAGAAAATTCCTACCTTCCAGGCTAAAGAACCTTTACAGAAAACTTGTACCAACAAAGGAAACGGGATTCCTTCCCACTGAACTCTCTCCCGCCTACCTGTCACACATAAAGGGCTAAAAACACATTCAACAGAGGACTGAGGTTCAAATATATAGATTGGGAAAACCACAGTAACTGATTGAAATTTACTTGGAAAGTTAAAGAATGTTCTTCTTCCACACCTTACCACCAGTATAATAACATTGGATTATAGGTTAAAGACAAGACGTAGAATCTTTCTGAGGAGCAGCTTATAGGAAATCCAAAGACAGGAGAAGGGACAAAAGTAAGCAGAGGAATTGCAAGCTCTGGCACCTCTACCTACAACAAACATCAAAACAGTCCAACTTCTATTCAACTTACCATAAATTCTCACGCTCTAAGCCTATATACCTCAAATTCTATTACAAGATGCAATATGTCTATCAATCAGTCAGCAAAAATTAAAAAACACATCATAAGACAAGAAAATAAAACTGCAAATGCAGTCTTTACTCTTTTTGAATATTTATTTAAACTAGTCCATAATAGTCTGTACACAACTGACTTTAATCCTTCAAATCTTAGCATGTTTCCTGTGTTAATTATATGCCTCCACTACACTTGGTCTATATTTACATGATGCTCTAGTGTAATTATAGGATATAATTGTAATTTACAGAGTATTAACTGATGAGCAGTATATTGTCCTAATTATCGTGAGAACCAAGGAAAGGTGGGAAAGGCTGACATTGATGAAGTAGTTTAAAGAATTAAGGAGGATATGAAAAAGGATCTGTAAGGGTCTATGAGAGGGCACTATAAAAGTAATCAGACCAAAAATTCCTCCCTAAAGAAGTGGCATAATATTGCAATATGTTCCATTATATATCACTGTAATGTGTGAGCTTTGAGTATGCTTATTTTAATCACTGTTATGAGTTTTGGCATCTTCTGAACTACCAGTAAAATGTATTACCTTACTTGTCTAAGAGCTGTGGACACACGGAGCTAGATGATTCAGATGAAAACATTAATCTTTCTGTATATCTCTGCTTTTCTTATGTAGATAGATAAATATAGATACACAGTTGCCAAACCACCATTATAATCAATTACCTGTGTTATTCTACTAGTTTTTCTGGAAATAGTGATGGTGTTGAACAAATGAAAAACTATTTTCTTAATTTCTATACATATTTTTTACATCATCAGAAGCATTTATTTGTGTCTATGTGTGCTACACTCTATTATAGTGTATAAAATGAATGAGGCATGGTATCTTTCAAAAAGCAGTAACATACTATTTAGAGTATATTGTTATGAAATAAAAATATCTTACATTTTAAACATGTCACATAGTCTGTCTTCATTTGCAATAATATGATTTGCAGCTACATCTATTATATTTTACATTATTACATCCAAAATTTGAGTTATAAAATTTGCAAATAAACCTCCACAGATGGAGTCCTTAAATTTCATCTAGCAAGCAATAATCTACCACAAGTGCTTAGGAGTTCTATTCTAACACATTGAACAGATTTGATTCCAGTTTCAGTACATCTATTGCTAAGCGAAAGAGCTCTTTTGGATTTACTGTCTTGTTCATTGCTAAGATTATGAATATGCTTGTTTGAAAATGGTTACATTCGTCCTTTTAAAGTAAAGGGAAACCTGGAAACTTTTGTTTTATGCTTTTCCAAAATGTATTGGATACATATTTACCATTGTATAGAACGCTTAAATAAAAAAAGAAATTGCTTAAAAGCCTACTGCAAAAATTTTGAACAAATGGTTTTGCGGTAAAAATGAGTGCTTTTCCAAATGAAAAATAAAGTAATTTTGCTACACTTGGCAAGATTAATCATCTTTGTGTTAAATGTTTATGTCTGAAACTTAAAAGTATAATTTGAATTACCATTCAGTGCCTCTGGACATATAATTGTATTTCTATGTCTACTTCAAATTTTATGAATATGTTTTCTGCTTAATAGCAGCATTACACCAGTTGGCTTATTTTAATGTACCATAATTATTGCAGGGAAAAAAAGTCCAATATTGTCAGCAGTCATTTTGAATCACTACAACTGTTGGTAAACTGATTAATACATTTTTTTCTTATACATGTAATATTGGAAAAAGCTGGTTTTTAAATTCATTAACGTTCAATAAAACATATGTGACATACAAGAACCTCATTCATAATCCACGTGCTATCTTCTAGAAAAAAATTATCCTAAGTTTTTAAAAGAGAAAGAATGTATCTTTCTCAAAAAGTTAATTTGACTCATTAGGTAAGTCAAAAGTAAAGAGTATTATAGATGTAGATATATAATATAAAATGTAGATGTTTAAAATTAGGTATTTAATATTAGAATAGAATACTATGGATACAAAAGTATTAACTATAAATAATCACATTCTTTTTCTTCTTGAAATTCAGGCCAGGGCAGAAACATTTTTCTGAAGATTGAGAATTAAATATTCTGATTATAACTTTTTATCAGTGATTTCTTAATATGCTCTTGCTATTTGCATGGATAACATCTTTCTTGTTTTCCCTTTCCAGGGCAAATGGAAGCAGAGGGACAGAATGATGAAAATTGCCACTAAGTGTGTTTCCTTACCAAGTTTGTTTGACAGTAGTTACCAAATTTTATCATGGGTCAATTTAAAAATAAATAGCCTGTCTCTGTAGCTTAAAGCAAGCAAGCAAGAGTCAGCAATACAAAATAAGTTGGGGAAAAGGCATTTGTGCCTAAGAGCAAAAAACTAAATGAGTACATATTTATTTTCCCTTTTCACTTGTCCCATTGTTAAATGCTAATTTCTTTTCTTGTAATCAGTCCTAGAAAAAAGAAAAAGAACATTGCACTTTAATAGAAAAAAAAAAACTGCTTTTAGATTAGAACAATCATGTGTGGGGAGCATGTGTATGTGTGTAATGTGTATACACAAAGCATGTGTGTGTATATGTGTACCTTCTTAGGCTGCTTAGTATCTTTCTTCTTGCCTCCTGCTGTGAAATGGATTGGTATTTTAAAGGTCAAAAGAAATCTCCAATTGTTCAATGTTTGGCCTGTTGAAAGGAAAAAAAAAACCCAAAAAACTAAGATTGACAATTCTGTGGTAACTGAAGATGTTTCTCTTATTGACTCCTCTCTATTAGCATACTAGGAAGGAATACATGTTATTTGATCTGTTTGAAATGAACTCCTTTTGTTTATTTGAAATCTAGCTACTAAATGCCCAGCCAATGCATACAATATGCCTACACTTTTGTGTTTTCATCAACATAATAAAACAAATCATAGATCAATAGAATATTTTTGAATGCATAAAACACACATGCAATAATTTTCTGGCAAAAGGTATATGTGACCATGCTACATTAAAGAAAATTCATTGTGACTCTTCATTTTGCTTAATCTAAATATTTTATTATCTATTTACATTTTTAGGGAATACAATGGTTCTATGATTGGTCAACTACTTTGGATTACAGAAAATGTAAAGGTAGCATCAGATTATCTGTCCCAAAATACACAAGCACATATATAGTTGTCCCTTAGTATGTGGGGAATTCATTCCAAGTTTGTCTGCCTGCCTCTTCCCAACTCTTGCTCCACATAAAGTATAAGCATCCCATGAATACTGTATTTTCCAGCCATCCATTGGTGATGGATACAGGACCCACTAGTATGGATTGTATTTACTGAAAAAATTTGCCATATAAGTAAACCAGCGCAGTTCAAGCCTGCATTGCTCCAGCATCAAATGTATACACATAAAAAGGTGCATGCAATTTCAAAGATTTCACAGAATTCTTGAGAATCATGCATGGATCCTGAACCTCCAGCTACTTTTTTTTTTAATTATCATTTTTAAATTGAAAAAATATTTTTAAAAATTACCATCAAAACTAGTTCTGAAGTAAATGTATTATCTTCTGTCTTTTAGAATGTCTACACTTACGTAGAAAAAAAAACTCCAGTAATGATGAATAACTGCTGGATAGTAGTTATAGAATAGACATATATGTTTTTATCAGTCATAGCAAAAAACTAATTCTTCCACTGACTTGCCAGAAATGTGACCCTTTGAAAGCAGATTCTGTAACTTTGAACTTACATTTTAATTCCCATTTATTGTGACTCTTCATTGTCTCCATTAGGAAATACAAACATCCTCCTACTGACATGCAATTTAGCTTTACCTTTAGGGCAAATTAATATAGAAATTAGACTCATTTGCACACATTAAGGTGCAAAGCAAAGAGAATCAACCTTTAATATTAAAATGTACTTTGTGGTGATTTGAAGACAATTGAACTATGTTCTCCTCCACAGATTTAAGAGGAATTGCCTTGTAATTGAATAAATTCTGTATGCTCTATTATATCACCTAAGTGCTATCTCCTTTGGCTTTTTTTCTTCCCTCACCTTTGCATTAGCTGGTCTCATTCCCCCTACCCATAGCTCGTTTTATAAGCCTTGCCTTTTTTTAAGAAGAAGATATAAATATGAAGTAGTCAAATATATATACCATTACAAAAAAAAAAAAACAAGAAAAACAAGGTTTAGGAATGAAAACATGCATGAGTTAAGAGTGTTTTGAAAAATTGACAACTTTTAGAATAAAATGCTGCTTCACATACATATGAGTGAAAAGTGATGAAAAAAATAATTCAGCTGCCTATGGGTTTGTCTGTTACATCTGTAAACAAAAATGTTACTGGGCAAATTTCAAAATTACAGCTTCCTAATATTTATTGCTTATTTAATATTTTAAGGTTGCCAACCCCCCAAGGGCTAACTTTCACTGTCTTTTATTCATTATCAGAGCAGCTAAAATAGAACAGTGAGGCACTGAGTGAGAAATAAAACAGAAAAAAATGAGAGGAACAACATTAAAAATATATGGATGCATTTAATATAATATTATCTGAGTTAAAATATACCAATAACAATCATAAAAAAATCCCAGTTTTGTGCAAGATTTAACTCAAAATCTTTGAAGGTTGATTATTCAATCTTGCATTCGATTATTTATTCTAGGTGAATTTACTGAGCGCTTGCTTTATGTTAGACTGTCATTCTATAAAAATCACACTAATTGAAACATAGGGAAATGTTTTTATCCTAATATTGCTACTTATACATTGTTAATTAATGAATTTAAAATATAGGCATTGAATAAACTTTATCTTAGTCTAGTTGTATGCATTAATTTGAAGAACAGTATAATTATTTTTCAATACTTTTAGTATTCTCAAAGATTTTTATATAAAACATCAAATTCTCATTCTATCCCTTACACACATACATAAGCATACTTTTTTGCCCCAACTAAACATCCCACAATATTATTATTATTATTATCATCATTATTATTGAGACAGAGTTTCTCTCTAGTTGACCAGGCTGGAGTGAAATGGCACCATCTGGGCGCACTGCAACCTCTGTCTCCCGGGTTCAAGCGATTCTCCTGCCTCAGTCTCTCGAGTAACTGGGATTACAGGCATGGGCTACCATGCCCAGCTTATTTTGTATTTTTAGTAAAGACGGGGTTTTACCATGTTGGTTGGGCTGGTCTCGAACTCCTGACTTTGTGATCTGCCCGCCTCGGCCTCCCAAAGTGTTGGGATTGCAGGCCTGAGCCACCACGCCCGGCCCCTACCATATTAATTTATACTTTTAAGGGTTTTGTGGGTAATTGGTGATTTTTTTCTTCTTTCATTACGTTTAATATTTTATTTTTAAAATGTATTTATCTTTGCTTCTTGAAACAAAGGCTTCATTCATTTTCGATTTTTTTTTCTTTTTTTTTTCTTTTTGAGGCGGAGTCTCGCTCTGTCACCCAGGCTGGAGTGCAGTGGCGCGATCTCCACTCGCTGCAAGCTCCACCTCCCGGGTTCACGCCATTTTCCTGCCTCAGCCTCCCGAGTAGCTGGGACTACAGGCACCAGGCACAACGCCTGGCTGCGCGGCTAATTTTTTGTATTTTTAGGAGAGATGGGTTTTCACCGTGTTAGCCAGGATTGTCTCGATCTCCTGACCTCGTGATCTGCCCACCTTGGCCTCCCAAAGTGCTGGGATTACAGGCGTGAGCCACCGCGCCCGGTCCTTTTCTTTTCTTTTTTTTTTTTTTTTAGAGGAAGTCTCACTCTGTCGCCCAGGCTGGAGTGTAGGGGCGCGATCTCAGCTCACTGCAAGCTCCACCTCCCGGGTTCACGCCATTCTCTGGGGTGTATTTTTAGTAAAGACGGTGTTTTACCATGTTGGTTGGGCTGGTCTCGAACTCCTGACCTCGTGATCCCACCACCTTGACCTCCCAAAGTGCTGGGATTACAGGCCTCAGCCTCCTGAGTAGCTGGGACTACAAGATGCCCGCCACCACACCCGGCTACTTTTTTTGTATTTTTAGTAGAGATAGGGTTTCACCGTGTTAGCCAGGATGGTCTCGAGCTCCTGACCTCGTGATCTGCCTGCCTTGGCCTCCCAAAGTTCTGGGATTACAGGTATGAGCCACCGTGCCCGGCCATTTTCAGTATTTTTTAAATGTGCACTTTAAGGTTATAGGTACTTCCTAATAGCACTTACTTTGCATCTCAAAAGTTTTAACATTTGTTTGATTTCAGTTATAAGTGTTACTAGGCAGTTCAGTAATCCTAGGTTCTTAGTCTTACTTGGAGAAAGAATGCTGATAACGAACTAGTTTAGCTTAATAGAGGGAGAATTTATTGAAGGACAATAGAGAGCGGAGAGTTTATTTAAAGAGACAGTACACTCAAAGATGAGGCAGAGCAGGTTGCTGAAAGGGAGTGAGCCAGCAGCAGTCTGAAAGCTCTGCGTCAGGTTTTTATGAAGCTGAATTTTTTCTTGAAGTTCCTACCAATCGACGTCTTAAGTCTCCGCCATTTTTCTTTGTCTGGTTTTCCCGCTCCTATTTTAAGTCCTCTCCTTTCCCACTCCAGTTCCCATCCCAGGCTTGTGGGACCCTCGCTTCCGATTAGTTGGTGCACATGCACGGGCCTGGTGTTGGATATAAATTTTACTCAATGGCTGCATTGCTCATTACCGCCCCCTTCCCCCTAGGAAGGTTGTACAACGATTAAATTTGTGCTTGTGCCTGTGTATCTCTTAGGCGTTTCTTCTTTGCCCTCTTCCCCTTAAAACATGCGTCTAGCTACATTCTGACAAGTTAACTGCAGTGTGAATGGTTACTGGGCATCTTAATGCGCGTTCTTTCTGCTTAGAAATTTCCCCTGCTCCTGGCTCATATCTAACATGCAGGTTTCAGGTGGTCCCTGGAATGCGGGATTTTCCACACCTCCCTTTTCTCAGGGCTCCCCCTCCTCCTCATGCCTAGCTGTCTGCCTACTCTAACACAAATATTTCATACATTTCACCATGACTCCATCTTTAATTCATGAGTTACTTAGAAGTCAAGATTTTCTTTTTTATACATTTATGTTTTTTAATGTACAACATAATACTGGTATGAAGCAGGAAACATGAATAAATTATAGGTAGATGCTTAGACATGGATGCATCTCACAATGTAATATAGAATTAAAAGGCAAGCAATGGAAGAATACATGAGAATGATACCACTAGTATTAGTTACGGTACAGTCTATGTTCCTGTAACAAAGATACTCAAAATTACAACGACTCAAAAGAGAGAAATGTATTTGTCTCTCACTACTAGCGCAGAGAATGAAGCCGAATCTTGAGGTTTTCCTTCCAGATTGCTATGCAACTGTTGGGTGCAGAGAACAATACTCCGAAATACGGAGTTTGGCATGCTTAGTACTTTGAATTAAAAGAAATTGCAAGGTCTAAAGAGCAGCCTAACTTTCTACTCTTCTCTTCTTTCTCCTGCCCTCCTAGTACAGGGAGGGACTGTCTCTGTGAGACAACCACATGCCTAGGCAGATAAAAAGGGGTCCCCAGAGAATCTCCAACCTGCCCCACAAGTGTTTACAACAGACGCTTTTGTGCAGATTAGAGAAGCTGCCCAGGGCTGGTCTGGGCATTCCCCCAGCGGCCTGGAGCCACACATGCACTGGCGGAAGTGGGTGGAGCCACGGAGAACTCGCGTCATATGCAGGGGAGGAGCCTGCTCTGTTCAGCTCATGTATGTGGCCAGGAATCGATCTGAGAGATGGGGACCTGTTAGCGGGAACCCCCTTGCTTTGCTGAGAGTTCTCTTTTTTTCTTTTTTATTCCACCCAATAAATTCCTTTCAAAGTGTATGCGTGCCTAGTGTTTCCCGGTCATGTGACAAGAATCCAGTTTTAGTAGAACTAAGGAGCAAAATTCTGCAACATCTGGAATTTCCTTATTAGACTAAGGAAACTTATGTTCAGAAGAAATGCAATTGCCTTAAGATGCACACCCCACCCCGCGCCCCCCGCCGCCCCACCAACCCAGACATCTCATCAAATAACCAGACAAGATTAAGGAAAATGGCAGGGTTCTTCAGTGTTTGTTGTTTTGTTCACCATCCTGATTTTTGCCAGCACCTTTGTGTGTCAGTGGCTCCAGACTGTGAAAGTACTCCAAGATAAAAAGAAGCAGCTGCCTCTATTTTCTTTACTGCCTGCTATATAGCCCTGAGTTCCTTTTTGTAAGTGTGTTTGGTTCTGTGCACAGGAGTCCCACAAAAATAGTAGAGTCAAAGAAGGGCTAGGTGATGAAAGTCTATATCACATCCTGAGCTGTAGAAAGAAACAGGGGCTTGAGGCTCCTGAGAGGTGATAGAATCAAATTACGGGAGGGTGAGGAGAAGAAATGTATGGTGAACAAAGGTTGCCTCGTTATGCACACAAAACTCTTTTAGGTAATAAAAGTTGTCTGGGAGCAGCTCGCTTCCTGTTACAGATACCTTTACTAAAAAATAATAAAAATAAAAAATAAATAAATCCAGTATGGATATAAATCTTCTTTACAAAAGGGAACTTTATTGTTTATTTTAGGCAGTTGAGTGGAAGATGAAGAACTATTTCTATGTTGGTTGATTTGCAATTTGTTTTTATTCAAAATAATCAAAATGCCAGGATGGTATGTATCAGAGTGTTATATCCTAAACCTCTTTAAAATCATTTATCAAAATGATATTGTATAAGGCTTACTAAATGTAACGTCATAATATAACATTTCAAGAAGTTTGTGAATACGAGATCCAGCTCAGCATTTAACCAAGTCTCTTATGTGTAGTCCTCACATCTGAAGAATGCCTATGCATGCTCACATTTATTGCTAGAGTTTTATTTGTTTTTTTTCCTGTGATTGTGTGATTTGTTTATTTGGAATATGGTTGACAGTGATGTTTTGTTGTTATTTGGAGACCTGTCCTTATTTTTCTTGGTAATAAAGAATAATATTTGAAAGCCCAATTGTTTGCATGACATCCTTGGGTTTTATTATTAATTATATTATTTTATAACACCTTAATTAATATAATTAAATAATATAATTAATTATATTATTAATATAACACCTTCAGAGGGTATAAATTTCTCTGTTCTATTTAACCCCATTATTAACTGTTTGGTCTGGACTTTAAAAAATATCGGTCTGTAAGTTGAGAAATAATGACATGATGTGATTTGAACATGCCTACTTTCTAAGGAAGAACACAGCTTTGATATTTTTTTCACCTTAGATGTTTATGTCTGAGTTATGAGAAGAGAGTTCTCATAGCTACATTTCTCAGGAAGCACAGGCACTTGAGGAAACTGGAGGGACTCTGCTCTGGGCCCTGCTGTCAAGAAAGGGCGCAGCAGAGTTTGTTTTGGTGTTGTGTTTGTTCACTGTCCTTCTGATCTTTGTCAGCACCTCTGTGTGTCAGTGGCACCAGAGTGTGAAAGTACACCAGGATATAAACAAGCAGCTGCCTCTGTTTTGTTTACTGCCTTGTATATATATCTGAATTTGTTTTTATAAAAGTTTGTTCGGTTTTGTGATGGCTTATCCTGAGAGAACAGATCCGCAGGGCCTACACTTTATCAGCCTCCTACACTTCATAATCTGATTTTCTTGAATTTCCCAAAATACCTAGGAAATTTAGCATTCTGCTGTTAAAACCACTCTTAAAACATACCTGGAATTAAACTCCTTTCCCTTCCCTCCCTCCTTCCCTCCCTCCTTCCTCCCTCCCTCCCTCCCTTCCTTTCTTCCTTCCTTCCTTCCTTCCTTCCTTCCTTCCTTCCTTCCTTCCTTCCTTCCTTCCTTCCTTCCTTCGCTACTTATTTATAGGATTTATGATCCTTATTTTTGTAACTTTAATACTTAGGATTTTTTTCTTTTTTCTATCTATGGCATCTCTCTACCCACCTTATCGAAGAACAAATATTTATCTATATGAGAAAAGAATTTCAAAAGCAAAGGAATATATATTTAACATTGAACAAACTCAAACAAGTTAACTGTTTAGGACAGAATTCTGAAATTAGTGGTTTCCCTACTTAGGAATCATCATCTCAATATTACTCTATGTCCACAAGATTCTACAAGGCAAGAAAGAGTAATTCCCATATATTCTTAGTTGAAACAAATCCCTGTTACAAAAAACAGATTAACAAGTTAACAAGAGAAGAACAAACAGAAGGTCATTAACGTGCAGATTTCACATATACATGGAACACACCCAGGGAATGAAAAATTCTCAAAGAGGTGAGTTTGAAATTGATTTTATATAGCGTCTTCAACAAAAACAGTACATTTTTAGAGAAGTGGCAAGACCCAGAAAAAGGGCTTTGAGTCTCTAGAGGGTGCAACTTGTGGAAAGGCAAATAAACGGCAGATAAATGTTAGCAAAGCCTGTTACTATAGATTCCTCTGACCCTCTCCAGGCTGATAAGGCTTTAAAGTTGCCTTCAGTAATCAGCCTTTGTTCTCTGTGGCGGTAGATGAGTGGGAGCAGAATACTTTTTGTCTTTGTAAGTCTATGGCCTGCTTTTAGGCAAATAGAGGGAGGGGAGAGAACTTTTCTGCCTCTGTTACTTTTTAATTGTCTTCAGCTCAGTAACTCTTCATATTTTAGTGCAACCTATTTACATGATCCCACAGTTTTTGTTTATATGTAACACCACTTAAGGAATATGACTATAAAAATTCTAATATTATTTGTTGATAATGAGCAAACCTACTCTGGAATGACAACCTTAAGATTACAGTATAGACTAAGCTTAAGGACTAGACAATATAGCCAATTAGAATGGCTATTACTAAAAAGGCAAAAAATAACAGATGCTGGCAAGGATGACAGATAAAAGGGAAATTTTAAACTGCTAGTGGGAATGTAAACTAATACGGCCGCTATGGAAAACAGTATAGAGATTTCTCCAAAAATTGCAAATAGAACTACCAGGCAATTCATCAATCCCACTACTGGATATTTATCTAAAGGAGAAGAAATCAGTATATGAAATGGATACCTTCCCCCTGCACCTATGTTTATTGCAGCACTATTTACAATAGCAAAGATATGAAATCCACCTAAATGTCCATCAACAGATGAATGGATAAAGAAAACATGATATATCTACACAATGGAATACTATTTAGCCATAACAAAAATAATGAAATCATGTCATTTGCAACAACATGGATGGAATTTGACCAACATGGATAGTCATTATGCTAAATGAAATAAGCCAAGTATGGAAAGAAAAATATTGCATGTTCTCACTCATATGTGGGAGCTAAAAAGTTTGATCTCATGGAGGTAGAGAGTAGAATGATATGTACTGGAGGGTGGGTAGGGTGTGGGGGGCAGGGAGGAAGAAAGGATGGCTAATGGGTAAAAATATACAATTTGACAGAAGGAATAAGTTCTAATGTTTGATAGCAGTGTAGGATGACTATAGTTAACAAAAAATGTATTGTCTATTTGAAAATAGCTAGAAGAGACGACTTGAAGTATCCCTAACTCATAGAAACAATAAATACCTGAGGTGATAGGTACCCTAACCACCCAGACCTGATCATTACACATTTTATGCATGTCACAAAATATCACATGTACCTAAGTATGCACAAATATTATATATGTATAAAAAGCAAAATGAAAACTATTTATTAAAAATTATGCATGTGAAATATATAAAATAAATAAAACTAAAAGATATACAGGCTGGGCATGGTGGCTCACACTTGTAATCCCAGCACTTTGGGAGGCCTACGTGGGTGAATCAATTGAGGTCAGGAGTTCAAAACTAGCCTGGCCAACATGGTGAAACCCCACCTCTACTAAAAAGAGAAAAATTAGCCGGGTGTGGTGGCAGGCACCTGTAATCTCAGCTACTCGGGAGGCTAAGGCAGGAGAATTGCTTGAACCCACGAGGCGGAGGTTGCAGTGAGCCAAGATCCTGCCACTGCACTCCAGCCGGGGCAACAAAGCAAGATTCTGTCTAAAAAAATAAATGAATGAATGAATAAATAAATAAATAAATAAATATATAAAATATATAAACTATGAATTATTCAAATAGAGGCTTGGCATAATTTTCTAATAATATGAGAGAAAATTAGTCATGTTAACATTATTCTTGGTTGTGTGAACATCTGAAAGAATCCAATTTTTATACTGACCTATACTGAAACATAGAAATGGTACCTGACTGACCAGGTGCAGTGGCTCACGCTTGTAATCCCAGCACTTGGAGGCTGAGGCGGGCTGATCACGAGGTCAGGAGATGGAGACCATCCTGGCCAATATGGTGAAACCCCGTCTCTACTAAAAATACATTTAAAAAGAAATGGCGGGGCGCTGCGGTGGGCGCCTGCAATTCCAGCTACTTGGAAGGCTGAGGCAGGAGAATGGCGTGAACCCAGGACGTGGAGCTTGCAGTGAGCTGAGCTCGCGCCACTGCCCTCCGGCCTTGGCAGCAAAGAAAGACTCGGTCTCAAAAATAAATAAATAAATAAAAATTTTAAAAAAAGAAAAAAAAAAGAAATGGAACCTGACTAAATAAATTAATAAATTATAGCAATTTTGTCTTTCAAATTTTTCTTTCTAAATTGTACATTAAGAAGTTTCACATATTTGATCCTCATATCAAAAGTAAATAATTTGAAGTTTGTAGATTGAGTTGAAATAATTTTTAAGAAAGAAATGGAGGATATTTCTCATAATATGTAAGGAATAAAAAGTACCTTGTTTTCCTAATTTATTGCAAGGTGCGTGACTGAGACCCCTACAACAAAAGAGATTAACAAGTAAAAAGCAAGACCCAAAGACCTGCAGAAAGTGTATTTTTATTCTTTGACTCAATGAAAAACAGACATTCATGTAGAAATATAATTGAGCCAAAAAAGGGAGTGATTGTTACCTGAAGCTAATACACTGGGGAAACTGTTCAGATTCTTCTTGGCCTCCAGGTATAGGACAGGATCTCTCTGGAATGAGGATCTTACGTCCTAGTTTCAGGCAAGGTAGGTCAGAGAAATTCTTTATGAGCATGCTTCAGGGGAGAAATATGGGAGAAGGTCAGAGTGACCTTGCTTCTGTGGTTTTCTCAACTGTCAAGATGCCGTATTTTGGTGTATAGTGTTCAGAGGCCAGACAGCATTCACTACAATAGTGGAATGGAACAAGCCAATGTGAGCATTCCTGTCATCAATTGGGGGGCAAAGAGTGAGGAAGAAGAAGGTTTACCTTAAACCTGAAATTCAAGAAGGCAAGAGATTATTTGTAAATTTTAGACACGTAATTAGTGATTTAATGGTCTGTTCAAAATTATAAATTCTTTTTTGAGACCGAGTCTTGCTCTGTCTCTTCAGGCTGGAGTGCAGTGGTATGATCTCATCGCACTGCAACCTCAGCCTCCCTAGTTCAAGGGATTCTCCTGCCTCAGCCCCCTGAGTAGCTGGGACTACAGGCACGTGCCACTATGCCCAGCTAATTTTTGTACTTTTAGTAGAGACAGGATTTCATCATGTTGGCCAGGATGGTCTCGAATCTCTTGACCTCATGATCCGCCCGCCTCAGCCTCCCAAAGAGCTGGGATTACAGACGGGAGTCACTGTGCTCAAATTTTAAATTCTAAAATATTTTTTAATTCAAACATCATTTTAAATATGTGGCTCATATGGAACAGAAGCTTATAGCATCACTAAATTGTAATTTATTCCAATTAAGATTTTTTCAGCCAAATTCAAAAATTAGAACAATAGTCAAGTACTTTGTCACTTATGGGTAAATACCTGCTTTTTTCAGAATTTTCCTTAATATTCTTATCCTATTTCATTCTTTGGCATTATTTATCTTCTGGCTGAAGTGCATCATCCATTTTATTCCCTAGCATTGAGATCCATCTTCACTTTACTCATTGCTACAAGACTGATTGGAAGATTCTTTTTAGAATATATGCTCACACTAGGATAAACAATAACATTGTAGTTGCCTTTGGTTCTTTACACTTCCTCCTCTAAAACTTCCCTAGCTCAAAATTCCAGTGCTCTCAGATTTAGGAGCTCAATAATTTTCAGTTCCCAAGGATTTTTGGTGTTTTTTGTTTGTGTTACCAAGCGAGGCTCATTTATCCAATGTGCAGCAAGACAATCACTGAGACATCAAGATTTGCATCAAAGCAAGGATTTATTTATGAGACACCCAAGTGAGGAGATGGGAAAACAAGTCTCAAATCCACCTCGTTTATGGGTCATAAGCAGGGCTATTTTAGGGATTGGACTGAGGGGTTGGGGATTGGGTTATGAGGTGCCATCTGTTGATTGGCTGGGATGGAGGAAACTCCAGGAACCATGGATTAGGTACGAGTGCAACTATCTGGGTCACCTTTCACTTCAGAAACGGATCCACAAGAACATAGTCCTAGTCATTGAGGGTCTTTTGCTTTTGTTTCTGTTTTTGCTTTTATTTAGTTCCAGGGGTGGAGTTTTGACTTTTTTTTAAACATCAAAAGGTCAACCATTAGACACTAATGCAAACTTGTTTGAAGGGTTGATGGTCTCAACTGGTTTGAGTTGGGTTCAAGGTTGAATCTTCATTTCCTGACAAACAACTTAGATAACATCTTTTGATCCATGTGTCATAGTGAGATGTTATCTATACGAACATTGCAGAGACTATCATTAGGCTATATGACATTTACAAATAAGCAGAACAGCTATCAATGATTAAGCAAACAGCTAAAAGTTATAGTTAATAACTGCCTAGAGAAATGTCAATTACTCACTTCCTAATCATTAATGGCTATCTGAGCACTGGTTTCATTTATCTTAAATTAGAGATTCATGAGTCTTTCAGGTTACACAGGACCATCAGTCTAGGCACTTCACTCAACATTGCCTCTTGCTTCTCTACTCTTTACCTCCCATGTAAAATCACATCAAGCCATGCATGGATCGTCTCAAATAAGAAAAGGTACATGTACCCACCATTCTCTCTTATTCTGACTCCATATCAAGTTAACTAGGTTTTAATATCTTAGTCTTCTACTCAAGTCCTAGGTAAAGAAAATGAGGCACTATACCCTTTATATATTTCCCCTTTGGAATCTTTTTATGTTCTACTTCAAGGATATTAGTAATTTTGAATTTAGTGGTATGCAATTACAATAATAAATAATTTTGGATATATTGACCTAAAAACCTGCTTGCTTATTTTGAAAAGACAATATACACAATAATTGACTATGGATCAAATGACTATTATTTAATGGAAATTCTTACATAGAGATATTTTGAAATTTATTTTGTTGCACAGGTATGCCATATTTCAATTTTAAATGAATTACTAGATCCTGGTTTTAAAAGGTAACTCTATTCTGGGTCATGCCAAAATCCTTTCACAATTTTTCAAACAGAATTTAAAATAAAAAGAGAATCATTAAAAATACATGAATGTGATTAGAGGGAACTTGGGACAAGACCATTAGTGTCTGTTCAGTTCCATGGGAAAGAAGATGAAAGATAACTATCATGTCAAGATATATCATGTTTACCCTAAAAATATGGAGCAAGCTATTCATGTGAAATATATTCCATTTAATTAATTTTAGGAAACCTTGAGAAACAAAATTATTTAAGGTAATTGCTACATGAATTTTCATGAATAGGAGTCTAGTTGAAATTTATAATCTTATCTTTGTTAATGATTATTTTCACGAGAAAAAATCAAAATGATTGCACATGAAGTACAGTCCTAACTTGCACAAAAAATGACTAAATCACGAAGGTAATCCCAGACTGGAAAGTTTATATATGTTGTTTTACTTAAACACTGAAATTACACTAAATGTGATTTCCTGATTCTACTATTCATGAAACTTTATTTTAAATGTATACATTTTGATATTTAGATAATGTAACTTTAACAAAAGAAGCTAATCTATATGAAACATTATAAAGTATGACAAGGATTAAATATATGTTTATTAAATATGAATGATTTTTAGGTATCTAAGCAAAATTTAAATATTGTGCACTTAAATTATTAATATTTTGCAAGATTGTTATTGACTATAATGTTTTTTAAATTAACTCTTTAAAGAAATATTTTAAAATGTTAGTTTAGTTTGAGAATCTTTCTCAACTCTTGGTTCCATGCTTATATGGCATTCCCAAATGCTGCTAATATTAAATGTCTTATTATTCTTCAACTTATTGTTAGCTATATACTTGGTTTATTTATCATCTATAAACAGATTATAAAACTCTAAAATTCTATACCTATAATAGTTTCCAAATGAAGGTGAAATGATTATGTGATCTTAATAACATTAATCAAAATGTCATTTTTAACAATGTAGGGTGAAATAAATGGCCAGTATTATGACACATTAATAACAAATTTCCTAAAGAAGGGATTTACGTCCAATATAACAGAGCAAAAGTAACAGAATTTTTTTTTCTCTATGAGTAAGTGCAGGGTTGAGTTAGGTATTAATACATGCAAATATTATAATCGCTGAGCTAGAATTCTCCTGATGGGGGCCTCATTTGTCCCTTTCTCAATTGATTGTCACCTTAACATCCATTTTTAGGCAATCAAAATAAGCTGTAATTTAGACTGAGGTCAAGAACACTAAAATGAAATGGTAATATGTGACACAGATATTAACAATACTGGGTAAAGTCTTTTGTGTTGTCTTTCTTTTCTAGTAGTAAATAACTTGGAAAGCATTTCCAAACAAAGAAAACTATACCTCATACAAAAGTTGGAAGCCAAGGCCAGTTATGGAGGCTCATACCTGTAATCCAGTGCTTTGGGAGGCAAGATGAGAGGATTGCTTCAGGTCAGGAGTTTCAGATCAGACTGGGCAACCTGGTGAGACCCCGTCGCTACAACAATAAAATTAGCTGGATGTGGTGCAGTGCACCTGTAATCTTAGTTCTTCAGGTGGCTGAGGCAGGTGGATCATATGAGCCCAGGAGTTCAAGGCTGCAGTAAGATACGATCAGGCCATTGTTGCACAGAAAGCTAGAGATTTTGAGCTGCCAAGTACTTGCTAAGTTAGCCTGGAACCAAATTGTGAAGAGTATTGGCAGGCCTGCTAATGATTTTGGATTTTTGCTACAGAGAGTGAAGTTCCACAATAGAGTCCTAAGAAGAGCATTAGCATTAATATATTTGATTGTTTCCCCCCAAAGTAGTGGATAGACAGAATAGAGAACAGACTGCTAGAGGAAAAAAAAGCCAGCTGTAATGAGATAATGAGGGTATAAATAAGGTAAATAACTGCAGATGGAAAAGCAAATTCTTTAGATATTTCTGTTCAATTTTTCTCCCAAGATGGGTACATGTTTTGTTTACAATATCTTTTAAAATGACCAGACTTTGAATAGTTTTCTATATTTGGGTACTTTAAAATCTTCAGTAAAATATGCTTTAATTATTTCATAGGTCAGTGTAACAGTGGTATCTAACACTACAACTTGTTGGTTAACACAGGGAGAGTTTCTTCTATTAAAAAAAAAAAGAAAAAAAAAAGGAGAAGGGGGAGAAAAAAAAAAAGGAAAAACAGAAAAAAAAGAAAGAAAAATGCCTTCTACTTAGCACCTGAGGTAACTTCAGACTGTATATAACTTTTTAAAGGAAAATTACACTACCATGTTTTTACCTCCTTTTTAATAATTCAAAAAAGACAAGACATAGCTACTTAACATACAAGAAAGTGCTATAGAAAATAAAATGAATCATATAGAATGTACAAAGAATAAATTCATTCAAAATAAATTATAAATGAAGCAAAACAATTTACGGGACAAAGAAAACACATACTAAGATCATAGGTTGAAATAAAAATATATCAGAAATCATGTTGTATATAAACACAAAAAAATCCAATTAAATAGCTGTCTTTATTCTAAAATAAAATGATGCAAATGCACTACATTCAGTTCAGAAGAATGTCACCTTAAATATAAATCTCCAGTAAGTAACTTCATTAAAAAATATAGACCATGCCCACACTACATAAAAGAAAGTTAATGTAGCTATTTAATAACAGATACAGTAGAGATTTTAATTCAAGAGGACAACCCTATAAAAAGGACATTTCCTTTTGATATAAGAGAAAATCAATTTTAAAAACTGTAAAGTGTTAATGTTTACAAGCATGTTTAACTAGCTTCAATTAAAAGACCAGAATAAAAATTATCAAACAGTGGAAAAATTCAACTTATGTTTTATTAAATCAAATTTTAACTGGGGGGCCATTGGACTGGGGCATCTGTAGCCCTGTAGTTTCTCCATAAGCAAACTAAAGCTCAATGTAAATCATAAAACAGAATTAGACATTTTACCAATCGGAAACCAACTACCCACCTCTCACATCAACTAACCTCTCACTCAGACTTTCCACTGTAACAAATCAGATATGTTTTTTTTGTCTTCCTTCCACATCAGCCTATAAAAGCTAGCTACCCATGTGCTGCAGCAGAACTCTCAGAACCTCTTCTGTTTCTGAGCCCTGCCCGAATCATAACAGTCTTTTTTTTTTTTTTTTTTTTGCTCAAATAAACTCTGACAATTTATTGTATCTAAAGCTTTTCTTCTGACAGTTATGATGTGAGAGGTGATCATCTGAAGGAGACCTTTAGTGATGACCAGGAGCAATGAGAAAATAGGTGTAGACATCCCTCTGAGCCTCTTGCACTGAACATTGGGAGGTCACCGTTAATAGGTCCCTCTTGGATAAGAGCTCCAAAATGTGTGTTGAGTTCTCTGAGTTTATTTGAGCATTTTTATCTCAACTGGGTTCAGAAACCATGGCAGAAACTAGATTGGTTCCAACAGAGAGGTCTCAGGTATTAGCCTGGGTCAGACAAAAACTGGACTGGGTTCAGTAGGAAAGTCTGCTATAGGTAAAGTTACAAAAAGAAAAGGAGTCATGAGTTCATCTGAATCCAAGGTATCTGGGACTTCTACATCTCAGAACCTATCCTTTTCTAAAGAAATGCATAAACCATACCACAAATAATTTACAATTTTGGTGGCTGCCATGGGGAGATTTTAACCTAAACAAAATTGCTCATCTATGGGAAATATTGAAAAGAAAGAGGAATCTTGAGAATCTCAGAAACAATGAGATGTATTTTTGATTGGCACGCAAAGGCTGCTAAAAGACTAAAGGAGTCAAAATTTCATCTCCAAAAGACTCCTCAGAAAAGGCAAATGAAAATCTTAACTAGTGAGAAAATATTATATGTTGACTAACTTAATTCCAACTGTATCTTTCTTTCCTCTTAACTAGTGAGAAAATATTATATGTTGACTAACTTAATTCCAACTGTATCTTTCTTTCCCTCTATTCTCCTCCGACTAATTATTCTGAATCTGCTAGCCTTTTCACTAAGTTATGTCAACTGAAGAATGACAAGGTTCATAAACTTGGAAAGAAGAGCTTTACTTCTCATAAAGGGTGGCAGCCTGCAGGGTGGCCATTCTGACAGGCTGGGAGGTGTAGTCTCCAGCCAGCAGCCAGAAACGGACACTTGGAGGACTGTCAGAAAAATACCAGGATTTATGCAAAAAGGAGTGGCAAAATATACATATGCAGAAAGCTATGAAGGAGTCATAAATAATTGTGAAAGGAGAAGCATGCACATACAATTAAGCTTCATGACTCTCCATGGGACCCAGGTTCAAAAAATGGCAGCATTAGCCTGCTTCAAGGGTGAAGTTTTCCTCCTTCTGACATCAAAAGGTGAAGCAGAGGCAGTGAAAACTCACTGCACATCCTGTGTAGCCTGGAGGGAATACTGGTCGGATGCTTATTCCAAATTGCAGAAGGGAGGGTCAGCTTCCAGTAGTTGGTTGAGAGAGTCTTTCTAAAGGGCTAGTTTCTGTTTAGCTCTTAGAGAAGAAAGCCTAATAATGGCAGTTAGCAAGGGTGTAGGTATAATGAGATGTGTCCCATCTTCTATCCTGTCATGGACAGGAACTCAGTTTACAAGGTTTCTTAGGGGCCTTCTTGGCCAAGAGGGGAGCATTCAGTCAGTTTGAAGAGCTTAGGATTTCGTTTTAATTTTTCAGTTATCTTCCCACTCCAAGATAACTCCAGTTATCTTCCAAGTCTAGAAAACTAGATAAACACCTTAGGAAGTTAGTCCCTGAGATCAACTGGATCTGCTCCTTTAACCACCTTTATTGCATGAACAAAACTTAGAGCTCAAAGCAAATAGTGAAAGCTTTGTCTGTCCCAAGAGAAAACCCCCAGAAACTTGCCAATGAGTTTAGACTTTCATGGAAGCACATAACCTAGGACACCTTGATCTTTCTGAATTTATTCATGATACTGGAACTTGGTGAAGGCCATGAATGGATGGCTGAAACCACGTGGAAGGTACCTGAGAAAGATATCAAAAATTCAAACACTGAATCTTTCAGTAATGGACTGAAAAGAAACAAACAACAAATAAACAAAAACTAGGAAAGTAGCAAGCTATCCCTTAGAAATCTATCCCTTGCCAAAATATTTCCTTCAAAAAATAACCTGAGTAGTCTGCTATTCAGTCTTTTAAACAGAAAAAGAATGAACCAGTTTACGACTTTAAGGCAAGATTAGAAGTACTATTTGCAAAACATCCTGTTGTATCTATGCTGAGTTCAGGGACTTAAATGTTATATCTGCACTTTCTGTTAATGAGCTCCACCCCAGATTCAGTAATGTGGTTTTAAAAAGTAAATAAATAAACAACTGGAAACCTCTAATGTAGCCAAGTTAGTGGCCAAGTATGCCTTTGTAGCATATAGACTATTTTTAGCTAGTTGTTTTGGGATGCTTTAGTAAGAAAAATTAGTTCCAAGCTTGTCAATGCCTTATTAAATGGTATGCACCCAACTGGAAGTGATGAAGGATAGTAAGTTGTCTTTGAAATCCGAGCATGCTTCCTATTGTCATGCTGACAGTTCAGTGTGGTTCCTCAATTTCTTTTGCAATTCCCTGGCAAGTCTATGCTGTATTCAATAACAGCACACCCCAGCATGTACCAGTAACTTTGTGTGGCCACTCTTTTGTAGCACTGGTAGGGAGCAGCAGCAAGGAACAGCCAGGTTGTATTATTTGTACTTATCCACTACTTAACAACACATTAAGTATGCAGTGATTTTGAATTATTGAATGAGACAATACAGAGTTCCAAGAGAGAAATACTTGGCTCCTCATCAGTCAAAGATCGGTCAATTTTTTTGTTGTTTCTGAGAAAAATTAAATGAGATTTGATGATGTTCGCACTTAATTTCAGCGTTCATGGTTTTGCTGTGTGTTTTTATATTCATTTTGCCAAATTATTCCATAACAGATTTTCAGTGCTTAAACTCTGTGTTTGAAGGCACTGTAGGCTGCCTCAATTTGATGTATCTTAATATTAAAAGGTAAATGGTTGTCTCATAATATTATATATTACGTTTATTGTCGAGTTTTAAAGAAAAATAAACACTATTTTCATTGATAATTTATAATTAGCTCCATAGGTTAAGAAAGTGAGGCTGATATGAAATCATGAGAAAAATGTCACTCTATATAGATTGAGCAATCAATAGTGAAATTTCCAAAATATTAATTGCTACATTATGTCAAGGTTCATTCTAGGATGAAATATTTCACAGCACTTTCAAAGCATAAGAGTCATCATAGCTAACAATAGTATAAACTTGTCAGACTTAAAGGTCGGTGTACAATGGTGTGAGTTTATTCTTTTTAGTTTTATTTTCTATTACTAAATACAGTTTTCCATCAGTTTCTCTTTAGCGTAGTAAGTTATTTTATTATATTAAAATAATATTTTACTTGTTAAAAATTAATATAAGAAAAACTTAGCGATGAAAATATAATTTTCAAAAGCAAAATTATCAAACTGAAAACAATGAAATATAAAATTTACAAAGTATGCAAAAGTTTTCCTGGTTGTACATGAATCAGACCTGAAGATAACCAGCAATATTAATTAAATATATTATGTTGTGAATTATTATCAAAAGAGTTTTTTAAACTAGGTAACATATTTTAAACATCCATTCAGTTAAACAAGAATTATAAAACCCGACTGGCAGAAACATCTCCAGCTTTACTAGTTGCTGTAAACTCTAGAAAAATCATGTTTTCTCTGAAGACAAAATTAAAATATATACATAGTTATCTGAACGATGTTAGGAAAAAAGAAATCCATAGTAAACTTTCTGTTATAATTACTTTGATCAGTATTAATTATAAATATTATGGACTAAAACACAGCAGTATTGAGAGAGGTGATTACCCGCTTCTGCATGGCTGCTGTGACACTGTACACTGTGGGTTCACCTGCCCCCTCACTAGGCACTCCTTCTCAGTTAATTTTATTACTTTTTAAAAAATTCACTGCCTTTGAATATTTGAGACTCAGGACTGCATTTTTAGGACTTCGCTACTCTCTATATGATCTCTTGCTGTTCCATGCTCTAAGCACTCTTAATGTGCTAATGACTACCATAATTATACTCGTTCTCACCAAATCTTGTATTTATTCACTGCTCACACGCCAACAATTAAATATCAATTAGTTTACAGTCAAACTTTTGATTATTTTTCATAAGCCCTTTCCATCCCTTTCATTGTGTGTCTTACTAAGAACTTTAACCCGCAATTCACATCATTGTTCCAAGGTGCTTGGAGTAATACTTAACTAATTCTCTCTCTTTCTCTCTCTCTCTCTGTCTATCTCTGCCTCTCACCCCCCAAACCCCACCCTATCACACACACACACACAAACACACATACATATATTTCACCATTTATTTATTTATTTATTTATTTATTTATTTATTTATTTTTAATTAATTAATTTTATTATACTTTAAGTTCTAGGGTACATGTGCACAACATGCAGATTTGTTACATATGTATACATGTGCCATGTTGGTGTGCTGCCTCCATTAACTCATTGTTTACATTAGGTATATCTCCTAATGCTATCCCTCCCGCCTCCCCCCACCCCACGACAGGCCCTGGTGTGTGATGTTACCCATCCTGTGTCCAAGTGTTCTCATTGTTCAATTCCCATCTATGAGTGAGAACACGCAGTGTTTGGTTTTCTGTTCTTGGGATAGTTTGCTGAGAATGATGGTTTCCAGCTGCAACCATGTCCCTACAAAAGACATGAACTCATCCTTTTTTTATGGCTGCATAGTATTCCATGGTGTATCTGTGACACATTTTCTTAATCTAGTCTATCATTGATGGACATTTGGGTTAGTTCCAAGTCTTTGCTATTGTGAATAGTGCCACAATAAACAATAAACATATGTTTATTACTGTCTTTATGGCAGCATGGTTTATAATCCTTTGGGTATATAACCAGTAATGGGATGGCTGGGTCAAATCGTATTTCTAGTTCTAGATCCTTGAGAAATCACCACACTGTCTTCCACAATGGTTGAACTAGTTTACAGTCCCACCAACAGTGTAAACGTGTTCCTACTTCTCCACATCCTCTCCAGCACCTGTTGTTTCCTGACTTTTTAATGATCGCCATTCTAACTGGTGTGAGATGGTATCTCATTGTGGTTTTGATTTTCATTTCTCTGATGGCCAGTGCATTTCATCATATATTGACAAACTAAAAAATAATCCTTTGTGTTCCTAGAGGATTTGCCTCTAGGGCCCTATCTATTGTCATTTTCTATCCTATTTTCTTCACTTATTCTCTTTCGGTGTAGCCTACATCTTTATTGTTCTTCCAATTTACCAAATGAACAATCAGTTTAGAGACTTTCTGCTTGCTCTTTTCCAAGCAAGTAGTTGGAAATATCTGGAAAGTAGTTTTCTCAGATATTTTATAATAAAACTTTTCACATTATTTCCATATCTCTGATTCAAGTCAACTCCTCAGAGATGTCTTCTCTGCCCATCCTATACAAGATAACCTTCCATCATGATTTTCACTGTATTTAATTCATTTACCACTAAGTATTACTATTAATGTTACTAGTGCTACAATATGCTGAAGCACTTATCTCTCTCTGGTGTTTTATTGTGCATTTGTCTGTTAGTTTTGCTTCTCTCTCTCCTATTTAAAATGTCAACTTTCAAGAAAAGAAATTGTGTTGTATTTACTGCAATATACTCAATAGCCAGTAGAGTGTCTTGTGCACTTGGATGCTCCATAAATGTGTACTGAATGAAGGAATGAATGAATAGTAGAGAGACATTGGCATAATATGAAAAAAAAAATTAACTTACAAATGTATAAAAGTGAATAGTATCTAATGTAATTGGATATAAACATGTATCATAATAAAGAAGAAATTTTTATGCATTCTGTATGAATAAACAGAAACTTCTGTAGTTTGCATTTATTGGTTCTATAGCCAATTATTCATTGCTTTCTTGCATATCTCTTTTGCTTGCTGTTTTGCAAAACTTCTTTATATATGAAGGAAATAGGTTTTCATTAGTCACATGTATTGTTAATGTATTTTTAGTCTTTTACTTTTTTTATATATTTGTTTATTTTTTTCTATTTGTAAAAATATAATTGAGTTGAATGTATCACTTTTTTTCTTTAATGGCTTATGGGTTTTATGACTCATTTGGAAAGGCTTTCCCCTCCTCAAAATTATTATTGTTTAATATTCATAATTTTTCTTCCAGAAAGTCTTTGATTAGTTATGTTAAAGTTTATGCCCATTTGGATCTATTTTATTTTATTTTACATTTTACTTTTTAATTTTTATGTGTACATAGGAGGTGTATATATTTATGGGGACATGGGTCTATTCTAAATGTAAGTAATAAAGTGGGGATCTACATTTTTCCAGTTATCGATATGCTTTCCCCCATACAGTTTTCTGGTAATTCTTTATTTTTACCTTTATATTTTGTGTTTGAATTTTGAACCTTGAAGCCACTTTCATTAATACTTCTCTATTGTACTAGAAATGAGAATGGTAACATTAAATCAAATTGAGGTAAGAAAGGATAGCATTTGAGATGTGTTGCAGTATTTTGTTGCATTTGGAATGCAAAAAAGGAAACAATTATAAAATATTATACTAACATGCTTTAATCTTATAAAATTAGCCAAGCATTTAGTATTTATAGCTAAAATCAGGAAAAGACATATTGTTATATCTTTATGAGCAGAATTTATTGCATTGTGTTGTCTACTATTTTGGAACTGTCCAAATATAGAGTGAGAATATTTAATATTACTATAAAAATTACTTTTGACTCTCTATTGGGTGTATGGATTCCAAATCTTTGACCAAAATATCAAGTAATTGACTCCCTTATTTCTTGAATTTCTCCGTTTGTCTTTTCCCTCCATAAGCATTCACTGTGCCCTGTTTAGTAGATTCAAATTTCATGTCAGTTATAAAAGTGTGACCCATGCTACTGGAAGATGTGAGAGAATCATCCAACTCTGCAGCTTGGATTGCAAATACAGTCACTGAAATTGCATACCCCATTGGCCTTATTTCACTTGATTTGCCTTGTTTTATATTAGAATGTATTAGAGAGAAAGGGAAGCCAGAAGCAAAGGAGATATTGGGATAGAACCAAGAGATTAAATGTCTAGTGAAAGAAGTTACTTTTTATCAAAAAAGACTGTGGTGTTCTGACAGCAATACAGAAGAAGATGCTGGAATATGTATCTGAAAATATTTATAGTTTTATAAATTTCATGCTGAAATGTCTCCATCTCTTTTTCATAGGGATACAGATTTTGTCACCTCTTCTTCATAAAATATAATTATGCAAATATAAATATATATATACACACATACATATAGTTTACCCTTTAACAACACAGGTTGGAACTGCGTGAGTCTACTAATATGTCAATTTTAAAAAATAAATATATTGGAAACATTTTTAGAGATCTGTGACAATTTGAAAAAACTCACAGATGAGCCATGTAGTCAAGAATTAATGAAAAATTAAGAAAAAGTTAGATATATCATGAATTTATAAAACATATGCAGATACTAGTCTATTTCATCATTTACTAACATAAAATATCACAAATCTATTATAAAACATTAAAGTTAATTAAAACTTATACTTAGTTAACACTAAAAATATTAATTAAAACTTACTAAGCACTTATAGATCCTACATGGTGTCATTCACAGTCCAGAGAAATGTAAATGAATATAAAGATGCATTATCAGAACATAACTGCATACAATTAACTGAGTAACTCTCTTCTGTAATAATTTTAAAGCTACCTCCCATTGCTATTGTAGTGAGTTCGTTTTTTGACTATTCACTTAAAACGCCTTATGCCACCAATCTTCTTCGTGTGAGCAGCTCATCTCTCCAGTAAATTGTGTATTGCAGTAATAAAAAACAGTCTCTCCTATTTCTGGTATATTTTTCATCCTGTTCGTTACAATACCATGTACCTTGAATAACACCCTGAAACCCATACAAAGTGCTATTAGTGATGCTGAACATGCTCCCAAAAAGCAGAGAAAAGTCGTGACATTACAAGAAAAGTTGAATTGCTTGATTTGTACCATAGATTGATGTTTGCAGCTGTGGTTGCCTGCCATTTCAAACAGTCTCATAAAGACACAATGTAAACTTATGTTATCAACAAATACAGTACAGTACTGTAAATGTATTATCTTTCTCAGTTTTTCTTAATAACATTTTCTTTTCTGTAGCTTACTTAATTGTAAGATACAATATATAATACATGTAACATAAAAATATGTGTTGACCCTTTATGTTATCCATAAGGCTTCAAGTCAACAGTAAGCCATTAGTAGTTAAGTTTTAAGGAAGTTGAAAATTATGTGTAAATTTTCAAATACACAGAGCGTTGGCTTCCCTAACTCCTAAGCTGTTCAATGATCAATTGTGTGTGTGTGTGTGTGTATATATATATGTGTGTGTGTGTGTTTGTGTGTGTGTATGTGTATATTTATGTGTGCATTTTACCAAAATCAGTGTATAGTTGTTTTTATGAAGATGTATTTACTCAGACATTATTCCAGTGTGGAGCAATGACTTTATTTGTGTTAGAGATGTTCCCTAGAAAATATTCTAATTTAGTTTCACTGAAAATAATAATAGTCAATTGTTCATGAGTAGCCAGTTTTGTAAGTCTATTTCCTGGACTGATGTCTTGGTTTCTCCCACAGTGTTAATATGAAAGGAGAAGTACTTTTCTTGACTTTTTAAAAAATCCACCTTTTTATTTTGAAGTAGATCAACAATGCCAGCATGAGGCTTCTATTTCTAAGAAAGTTTTCTTTGTGGCTGTATTCAGTATCTATACTCCAGCTCTCAGGTCATGTCAGAAAATCAAGCCAACTTTGAAATGTTAATCAGTGTACAATAAAGGAATGTGCACATGAATGACTGAATTCATTTAAAAACTTTTACGATAACATAAGAATTATTAATAAACCATGCACACTGGTAGTATTTTGAGATCTAGGGAAACAGATAAAAGGAGGGAGAGCAGGTGGTAGTAATTTAAAAACTACACAAAAGAATATGAATAGTTTCTATCTTGGTTTCAGTATTTTCACAAGGGACTATCATTTTTTAAAATGTCAACCAGAAAAGTAAACATCCACCTTGCTTGCTTATTCAGTGTCAGAAGACTCACCATTAATCTAATAAACAGCATTTCCCCGAGCTAGAAAACTTATTTAAAATATTTCCAAGGCAAATATCCTTTCATAAGCATAAATCATTTTCTTTTGAACTCTATCTGAACTCAGATTACCATAAAAATATTGAGATAAGTACTATTCTAACTGCCATGCATGAAGCACCTTATCTAGATATTTTAACTGAACCTTCATTTAATATATAAAATATTTGCACCTTAAAAACATTTATAGTAATTTTAATCAACAACCAAAATACCAGAGTTCTTTCGCCCGGTTTTAGGGTTGTGGTCACAGTTTGTCTGTTGATTTCCTTTCTTTTTTTCCCCCATAAACGTGTAAACAGCTCGAATTTTCTTTTACATTTTTTCAAATTTTGTTCTCCGTATTATATTCCTTAAATTTATCAATTTTATTCATTTTAGATAAAATAACTAATTATTATTTTTTTATTTTAGGCAAACTTTGCTACAGATTTCAACGTGTACATAAAAAATAATAAAAATAACATGGTTCAATTTCTGATACATTATAATTAAGATACAGACAACTTAGGGACTGTCTGTATTCCAACTTTATACAGCACCAATTTTCGTAAAATGTCAATAATGTAAAACTTTTATTTCTTTGTTATTTTAGAAATTATATTAATGTATAATACATAAATATAAATGGATTTATACCACACATGCACAGAGGTGTGCACACAGACATACATACCTACCCCCAATATATGAATGTCTGACCTAAAGTGACATTGATTGTTATGACAATAAAAAAAACTTATTTATAACCTATTTGTAAGCATGAATTTTAAATAATGCACATGAATATGTATCAAAACATGCATATAATAGATAAAACTAGGTTATCATTACAGAACCACAATGGTATTCAATGCAATATCAATATTACTTTATTTTGTTCACTTGAGATTATTTTATTTATCATACTCTCAGATGAATAAAACATCTTCATGAATATGATACCAGAACTGGCTTAGTTGAGGAAGCATCTGTTAAATCACTGTGTCTCTGAAACTGGAGTGAACAGTAATGACTACCAAAGGTGGGCTCTTTCACGTTTCTTTTACAGATATAGTAATAGCACTTAAAGAAATTTGGCTTAGCTGCTTAGTCTCCATCTGTTTAACTGGATATTTTAACTGGATAGTCCATCATCAATTATCAAATCAAAATAAACCAGCCATAGCTGTTTATGAAATTCATCTTTCTTTTCTTTCTCTGGTATCAGGTAGTCATCTTGCATAAAATTTTAGATTGATCTATAACAGAATACTTCTCAGTACAAATGAGTTTATATTCTCAAAGCCATGGTGCCTAGCACTTAATAAGAACTTAATTAAGGAAAGCAATTGATATGGCCAGAACCTTTGTATTATGCTATACGTGTTTATAAACTGTAAGATTTATAGTTTCTTTTGATATTTGATAATAATGCTTATTATATTACAGATGATTAGAACACATATCTAACAGTCTAAGGGTAGATGTATAATATTCTCTTTTATTGGGGATGAGAAGTATTGACATTAAAATAGTACCCTAAAATAATAATTTGTATTGCAGGTATTCTTACAAGATTTATGCCTTAGTACATGTCCATTTCTCTCCTCTGTTACATATATGTGTCTATACAGCCACAGCATACACATCTTTGTTTTTGCAAAATAGAATTAATCTAGACAGTCATCTGAAATTCATTTGCTTCACTGGACAATATACACTACATATGAATACTTGAATGCCTCTATTAATTAAAAAATACACTAGAAATACACTAGATAACAACATGCATGCCTAAACACCCATATAGTCTGTATATGTGCTTGTGTTTGTATACATACACACATACATAAAAGTTTAGGTAAATGGGATTATACTATGAAACTATGCACTGTATATTTTAAAGCAAACATTTCTCTGCTTATATTAATCTGTCTCCTTTTCCTCTTTTTTGACTCACCATTTATTCACCATTGCCACCAACTCCATCCCCTATAGGTATGGTGTTTATCCTCCCATGCTCTGTACACATTACAACTGATTCCAGATGAGAAGCTGAGATCTACATTTATCATATAATTTCCAGATGAGAAACTGCCAATGCGAGGCCCTGGCATGATATTTGGAGGATTGAAGAAAAGCTCTTAGGGGCCATTTATTATTTTGCTGCAGGTGTAGAAGGGACTGTGGAAAGACATAAACTGCACAGCTGCTTTTTCCTGAGCTTTTGTGGACCACTACCTTCATGATTCAGGCTCCAAAAGTCATCAGGTGGCAGCTTCTCTGATTGTGAAGCCCCTTACCAGCTATATCATAAACACTTCATACATATAATTCACAGATGGTCTCATGTTTTCATCACACATACAACACACACACACACACACACAGATTTCATCAGTGTTAGCTTTACAGCAGTATTATCAATATGGGGTTAGATACTTCTCATCTTGTTTTTCTCACTCATCCCTACCTTACGAAACCCCAAAGAATCAAATTAGACCTTTAATGTAAGAGCTACAGTTCAGAAAGTGGTTGTACCTCTGTAGAGTCACTCATTCATTTTTTTCCATTGACTTATTTTTTACCGTTATGAAAAATGCATATGAAATATCATTGAACATATATAATTACATCCTAGTCTTTGGGTTTGTATAAATAAAATATATGACTATTAATGGATTTGTGCTATATAAATATATGTGTACTTTTAAAATTAGTTTTAAGAGATGTTGCCAAATTACTTTTGCAAAAGTATAACAGTTTAAGAGTCCTCCATCACTAGTAAGAGAGTCCATGATCCTGCATTCCCAAATTCACTGATAGCCATATTTTTCTATCTTAACTTTTCCTACACTTTTGGATGTGACCGGTGCCTCATTCTTATTTTATTTCTATGACTATTTTGCGACCTTGAATATCTTTTGTGACCTTGAATACCTTTTACATTAGAAATTTGAATTTGATGTTCAATGAATTTTCTATATATTTTTCTTTTGGAGTTTTTCTTTTTAGTCAGTATTTTAAAAATGTTTCATATAATGTAGATATTAGTCATATATCTGTCACATTATATTTTAACTAAAAGATTTGGCTATTGATTTTTATATTAGCTGCTTTTTTAGAGAACTATATATGTAAATAAAATTGTATATATCGTATACAATATATATGTACATATACATAATACATATGTACGCAAACACAAAAACACATGTTTATATTCAACATTTTTTTCCTCTTTACTTCAGATTGTCATGGTTAAGAAGATATTCATCATCTTAGGGTTAGATACCATTTAAACTTCCTGAAGTTTAATTTTATTACTGTTTGCGCCTGCTAAATACGTCTTTTGAAAAGTGTAAATATGAAATTAACACTGCAATAATATTGAAATAATACATAGTCTAAAAGTTAGATGTGTTAAATACTCCTCCTGGAGTGATTTCATAGACATCCACAGGTCTCAGCTAAATTATATGCTGAATTACATGGTATGCTACTGTTTCTTACTACAAAATATATGCATTGCTAATCTCTACAGAAGAACATGCAATTATTTTGAATAAAAATACCTGAAAATATGCTAGTCAGGTGAGATTATGGCAAATTTCATGGATAAAAGCAGTGTAGAGAAGAGGAATGTATTCATTTTTTGACTGGGCAGATTAGGGAAAGATTTATGTCTGAGATTTTACATAAAAATGGAAGTAAATTATACATACAAAAGATGCCAGAGGAATAAGAAGAGTATAGTGTGGATTTAGAAGACAGAAAACTGTAAATGGGGATTTCCAAAAACTAAACAAAACAAAAAACTCAACTTTTAAGATTTCCTAAAAGAATATCTATTACATAGCTATGTTAAAAAAAATTTCTCTCACTTTCTTCTTCTCCCTGAAAATAGTATTTCATACTAAAACTGCTAGGTTTTCCAGTTATACAATTGATATCACTAATAATCTTAATTTCAGATGCTTTGGAAAATATTTGCTTTTACACACATTTCTGTATATAAATCTACTAAAATATTACTTAGACAAATAATTACATTTCAAAGTGTATTACACTGATATAATCAAACTGGATAGCGCTACATTTGTTCACAAATATGCTATCTTCTCATCATCTTAATGTTTGCTACTAATACATATTATTGTAAATTTGAGTGGGTAAATGATACTTAATTGTGCTGGCATTTAAGGATGTAATTTTACATATATTTTGCAAAACGTGCTTATTTAATCATTATTTCAAATACATATTGTATTAGTCAGCGTTCTCTAGAGGGACAGAGCAAGGAGAGCCAGTCCAAGTCCCAAAACTGAAGAACTTGGAGCCTGATGTTCAAGCGCAAGAAGCATCCAGAACGGGAGAAAGATGCAGGCTGGGAGGCTAGGCCAGTCTTTTTTTTCACATGTTTCTGCCTGCTTATGTTCTAGCCACACTGGCAACTGATTCGATTTTGCCCACCCAGATTAAGGTGGGTCTACCCTTCCCAGCCCACTGACTCAAATGTTAATCTCCTTTGGCAATACCCTCACAGACACACCCAGGATCAATACTTTGTATCCTTCAATCCAATCAAGTTGACACTCAGTATTAACCATCACAGATAAGTTTTTTTATTTTTATTTAATTTTTATTGACAGATTCTTTTACACATTTATTGAGTGCAATGTGATGTTTCAATGTATATACATGTAACGTAATGATCAAATTGAGGTGATTACCATATCTATCACTTTAAACATCTATTATTTGTCCATGTGGTGACAACATTAAAAATTTTCTCTTTTAAAATCTTGAAATATACTATTTGCTATAGTCACCATAAAGTGTAATAGAACACCAAAACCTATTCTTTCTAGATGTGACTTAGTTTTATTAATTTTAGAGACACCTATCTATCCACACATGCATCGCTGTCACACAGACATATACACATACCAATAAAATATTTATATTAAAAAATTAAGTTTATACTGTTACTTTCTCCAACAGTAGTTAACCTGTTTGCTAGTAAGATGTAACGTTAACTTAGATTTTAGGCTAACATAGGAAATGTTACTGATGAAAATAATGCTTTAATTTGCTATGTTAGTTCCATATCTGTTACAATGAAAGAAGCAGCAAAGTATTTTGATGACTTGCCACTGAAATCAAAAATGGACAAGTTCTGCAAATTAGTTCTAATAGAATGAAATCTGAAGAACCGTATTAAATGATTCCAAAGAGTTCAAATCAGAGCTCAGATTCTAGGAATTTCATTAAGTTCATGTACACTGAAAATGTTCACAGAATAATTAAAATATTACCACTTATTTTTATAGAGAAAAACAGAAGAATGAAATATGCATGGTGGCTGGAGAAGTTAATTAGGTAAAATTAATTCATTCTTAATTATTAGAATGCAAAGTGAGAACAGATATTCTAAACACAAAACTAAGGCCAATGTCTTTTCTGTTGATTATGAAAAGTTGAGGACTTTTATGAAATTTGTTTTTTAATTCTATAAGATATCTATTTCACATTTATATAATAAAACACTTTACTGACTATGTCTCATGGGTTTGAGGCTTTTTCCACTTTAAAATTCAGAAAATTATCAGTGCTCACTTTTCACATGTATATGTGATTCCTGAATTTATGATGCAGGAATTAATAATTAGTACTATAATTAAATTACTATCAGAATTAACATTTGACAAGTTAAATTGACGTAAGTTTGAAGATATTTTAGTAACAGAATAACAATATGAACAATTTAGATACTAATGAAGACCTATTGAAGAAAATGCTATTTTCCCTTCTAATAATAACTTATCGTTTATAGCTGTATTCCTTATGGCTATATATGGCTATATAAACCTTTTCCCAAGCATAACAGTCAGAGCTCATTTTTAAAAGCCTCAGAAACTATTCTAGCCTACTTAAGCAGACAGTAAATGTATTAAGAATATTGGGTAAAGTGGGGTATTGCTGGAAATCCAGGGAATCATGTTTGTTGAATGCATGACGAAGAACTATGTGCAAATAATGCCATATGGGAGGGATATCTGTGACTCCTCTGCCTCTGCAAGTTGAGGCCTTTCTGTAATCCCTTCATCCTTGCATAGATGTCGTAGGTGATACCCACTTCTCCGTGCCACTCTTTTTCAAACTGAAATCTCCAGTGTGGGGTTCTCATCTGATGGATATAGTGCAGGTCATGTGCCTGTGCCTTGTGTCTGTAACAGTCAGTGAAAACAAGCACACAGCTTGTCTTTTGGCGTGGGATACAGGTGGAAACTATTCCAAATGTATAAAGAATATTTGAATGACAAAAGAATTAAAAATATCCACTTAAAATAAAAAAGCATACTCGTAAGCAAATAACCCATAGTTTTTTTTGTTTTGTTTTGTTTTGTTTTGTTTTAATTCTAGGTAATATATGTGAAGTTGCAAACTAGGTAATTACCCAAGATACTTGAGCTTATAGAGTACATGAAAAGAGAATACCTCAGGGCTAATGCAGCTATTCAAAACATGGTAAAAATATATTCAATACCTTTCCACTATACATATTATTTGACATAACAATATTGGTGCAATAGAACACTAAAATATTTTATTCTTTCTTTGCCCTAATTGCAGTTTAGCATAATATTTATGGAAATGAAAGCTGGATGAAATTGGCCTGTGTTCTAAACCTGATTAGCCTCTTTACTAGCTCTGTGACTTTGGGCAGGTTACTCCACTAATCTGAAGTTCAGTTTTGTTATTTATAGGTTTTAATAATAATGCTGACCGTACTATTAGTTCTAATTAAAGCCATACTGCTGCAGAAAAACGACCATAGTGCCTTGGTTATTAAGAATCCAGTAAACCAAGACCAGTGGAGAAGCCAAGAAACTGAAAGTGCCAACATGGTGAGCCAGTGATTAAGAGGACAGCAAAAGTAATCAACAAGTTCAAAGTATGCTTCACTGATGTTTCTGCAAGATGTCAATGAGCAGTAAGAGCTTCACTCTTTCCTCAGCTAAAAAATTTCCTTTAGAAACTGCAAAGAACTTCAGTGGAATAATAACATGGTTCTTTCAGTTGATGCAGTGTGCTTCACAGTCATCATTTCCTTTTGTAAGGAGTGTAAAATAACCTAATGACTGTATTGAAATCACCTCCTGAATTGTGTGCACAAATATTTTTAGTTTCCATAGTGCATAAAGTTAGCTGCATCTTACCTTAGATATTAGATAAGCATCTCCCATACAAATTGTTATGTGACATAGAGACAAATTAATGACAATTTCTAAGAAAACAAAGTACAACAAAAACATAAAATCAAGCTTTGTGTCAAAAGTATAAGGCAGTCAACACCTATGTAAAAGTTCTATGAGAGTTTAATTTAATAAAAAAGATAATACAGAAAAAAATGCTTTTAAAAGAGTTCATCAAGGTATTATGTAGTCATACAGGAGAATCTACAATACTGCTGAAGTGTATGTCCAAAGACTAAAATTATAGAAAATGTAAGGATGACATATGATGTTGAGAAAGGGTAGTTAGTCTAAGGCTATTATATTAAAGAGTGGGCCTTGAGTACAATTTGTCGGAGCTACAATGATGTGAAGGTAGAAGGGTATTAAAGGAATGCAGAGGTAGAAGAATTCAGCACCAGGAGATTTTCTTTGCAGTTTTGTCCCTGCAACAAATGTATTTGACCTTGAAAAAATCAGTTAGCCACTTGAAGTGTCATTTCTTTACCTATGATGTCAAAGTTTCAAGTATTTATTTCTTATCCTAACCTTAAGTTAATATATTCTTTCAAATATTTATTAACTCAGTAATTCATTCTAGGATCTTAAATTCTAACAGCAAAGCAGAGCAATAAACAGGTAAACAAATACAGGAACAACATAAATGTAAATTGCGGTAAACTTTATAAAGAGAATGAATGGGGGTGATGTGACATTTACTAGTTATGAGGGGCTGGAGAGATTGAATTGTATTATCTATGATGGTTAGAGATGGCTTCTAGAGAAAACAATATTTTAGGTGATAATTGATGGATAGGATGGAGGCAGCAATGTAAACTCAAAAGAAGGACTATTTTAAGAAGCCAAAAGCTCAATGGAAAATGTGTTGCAGTTGGAAAGAATCCACCCTGTTTGAACAGCATGAAAAGGATGGCAAAGGTATACTGATTAAGCAGAAAGAAGAAATTTTTTAAAGTAAATAGACTTTGTGGTTTACTTTTTTTTTTTTTTAATCCAGGTGCAAAGCGAAATTGCTGGGGGATTAACATACAGGTGTGACACAACTGGATTTATATTTTAAAATTATTCTCTGGCTGCAGTGCGAAATGGATTATAAGATAGGTGAAAATGAATGGAGACAAGTCAGAAAAGCACTGTTACGTGAACAATGATGGTGGTCTGGACAAGGATAGTAGCAAAACTGTGGATGGATTCGAGACAAATCGGTTTTCTTTTTTTAAGTCTTAACAATAGTTTAATTGACATCTGTACTATACCAGACCCTTTCAAAGGCCTAGTGAATAAAACAATGCGTGCTTTTGAACATAGAGATGTGCCACACAGATTCTCTTGTTCACCTTAAAGGAAAACTCTTTGTACCAGCTACTAAGAGTGCTGTAAAAAATACTTTGACCAGCAATTTCCTTAAAGCCATGCCCACTGCAAAGTTAGCCCTCAGTTTTATCTGCTTTATAGGTTATTGCTGCTGCTGTGGGCCTGCACTGTGGGCCTGACTTTAAGGCGATTGATGGTCAAAGTTAGCCCTCAGCTTTATCCTTTATAGGTTATTGCAGCTGCAAAGAACTACCTCCTGCAAGGCTACACTCTTCCAGGGATGGCCTACATTTGATAACTGATTGACTCAGAGGTATAAAAGCTTGACCATTTCACCCCAGCACTTGAAAACAGTGATGTGCCATTTCAGCTCCAAAACTCTCCATGGGTTTGGCTGAGACTGCCAGGCCTGCATTATTGAGCTCAACTCCTGTCTTTGTTTATTTCTACTGTTGCCACACCTCTACAGATATTGATTCCAATGGCATTTCCTAACCAGCATCCTGGATACTAAATCCTATCTCATGGTCTGTTCCTGAATACTCAAACTGTGACGAATAGTACAGGTTCAGATATAATTTAAAAAAAAAAAAAAAGAAGAAGAAGAAGAAGAAGAAGAAATGGAGGATTTTTTTTCTTTTTTTCTTTTCTTTTTCTTTTTTTTTTTTTTTGAGATGGAGTCTCACTCTGTCGCCCAGGCTGGAGTGCAGTGGCGTGACTTCTGCTCACTGCAAGCTCTGCCTCCCGGGTTCATGCCATTCTCTTATCTCAACCTCCCGAGTAGCTGGGGCTACAGGCACCCACCACTACACCCGGCTACTTTTTTTTTTTTTTGTATTTTTAGTAGACATGGAGTTTCACCATGTTAGCCAGGATGGTCTCGATCAAAATGGAGGATTTTTTATAGATGTTTTTACCCTAATTTGTGAGTGGTTTTGCTATTTATTGAGATGGAGAAGGTGTGGGAAAATAGATTTGGTGGTAGGTAACAACTCAAACACTCTGTTTTGCACATGAGTGACCAAAATCTTTTTAAAAAAATTTTCTTGTCTTCAGTGACCCAAGGGTCATTTACAAATACATTGTCTAATACTTAAATATTTAGATATTTTCCAACTATCTTTCCAGTATTGATTTCTAATTTAATTTCATTCTGATCTCAAAATAGTCTTTGCATTACTTCAATTATGTGTATTACACCCTGTGATATTGCCTCACAGCCCATGGATCTTTTTTCTCATTCAGTATTCTTTTTACATTCTACTTTGTGAGTCTCTATTAGCATGTATTAGAGTTCTGTGAAACTTTCCTTGGTTGTCACGGCTCCACTACTTCATCTGTTGAAGGCATTCTTCATTTCTGTTAGTTTAAAACATTTCTAACCTTTTCTTTTTTTATAGTTTCTAATTTACATTATTCATCATTTATTGTACGTTGTCTACTTTATTCCGTTACAGCCAATAACATGTTAATCACAGTAATTTTAAGTTCTCTGATGAATAATTCCAACATCCGTATTGTGTCTGAGCCTTTTTCTGCTGATTGCTTAGTCTCTTCAGACTATGTTTTTTTCTTGCCTATTGTAATGTCTTCCAGTGAAGAGAGTAAAAAAGTTGCAAGTAACAAGGTGGATGTGATACTTTTATGTGCCAGCTTGACTATGTTGCAGTCTGTATTATGCAATCAAATGCTCTTGTTCAAACCATGTTGTTGCAAATAACAAGATCCCATTCTTTCATGGCTCAATCCTACTTCATTGTGAATGCCTGTGTCAAAATATCTCATTTATCCTGTAAATATATACACCTGCCATGTTACCTATAAAAATTTAAAAAAGACTAATCTAGATACTGCTTTAGAGTATTTTGTGTATGTCATTAACATCTACAATCAGTTGAGTTTAAGTAAAATAGATTATAAAACATTATTTGGGTAGACTCTATTCGATCAGTTAAAAGCCCTTAATACAGAAATAAAGTTTCCTTGAGGCAAAAATAGATTGCCACTGTCTGTGCTTGTGGATTGCAGTTTATCTCCTCACCCTGTAGGCTTCAGCTGGCCCATCCTGAGGGCCTGACCTGCAGATTTCTAGCCAGCCTTGATGAAAATCCCATAAAACAATTCCTTGCTATAAATCCTTCTCTCTCTCTCTTTCTCTCTCTCCACACACACGTGCATATATATCCTACTGTTTTTATTTCCCCATTGGAACCTTGCCTGATATAGACTTTGATACCAAGAATTGTTCCTGAGGAATAGAATCTTACCATGATTTTTCTGAATTGATTCTGTGTTTTCTGGATTTGTTCTCTAGTGTGACTAGACTTAAAGCACTAATGACTTCATTTCCAGGGACAGTGCATGGCATAATGTGGCAATAGATATATGCAAAATTTCACCATCATTGGATATTCCCAACCAAATATCCATAAAAGGAAAAGTTTTGAATGACACGTATTTGTAGTTCATAAAAAATGAGTGGCATATATTTGTACCTTGGTACATTTTAGTCAAACTAAGTTACATAATAAGATAGATTGGGTGCTCATAACTGCACTGGAGAAAGTAGAGGAATAATTGGATGAGCTCAGTGTCTAGCTCCACATAAATTACCTAAGAGTTTCTATGTCTGCCCTGAAAGAAACCCTTCTTTCCTGTAGCCACAGGATTGAAATCTCTGAACACCATACCTAGAGTCTCATCTTGCAAGAGGCAGGATTAGAATACAAATTGACTTCCCAACCTATGAGTTGACTACTGTTTAAATGAGGGCATTGATTAGAAAGAAATGTAATCCTGGAAATTAGAATGAGGACATGGGGGAAGATGTTTAGGAAGCTGGGAACATGGAAAACCCAAAATTTTGCTGAGTCTTTGCTAGTGTAAGCAGCATCTCCCCTCCTGTTTGAAGAGGTTACCCTGCCATTTCCTGTAGAAACTGTAATGGCCTCCATTACGGAGTTTTCTTGAAAGTCACTGATTATTCTCAGGACATACCTTTACCACCCTTCTTTGCTTCTGGATCTATAACTAGACTCAAGTCCCAGTATGCCTCAGAAGGTGGGGTACAAGTATGGCTCGCAAGAAAAGCAAATCCCTATACACCAAAGAAATGCATGATTTTTCTGTCTATTCCAATAGGAATATGTGTAAGAGTTGGTAGTAAATATGTGAGACAATGAGGGAAGAAACATAAAGTTGTATCAAACTTGATATATGGATATGGACCAACTAAGGTGAGATTCTGGATCCAATATTTTAGCCTGAGGAGTTAGAATGAGTCCTAATAGTTTGGTTGGTTAGCTAAAATATGGACCAAAGATGGTGTACAGTAAATAAAGTTAGAATATCAGAACTGCCTTTGTATACTGTAGAGGAAGTTATTTAAAGGTTTAGGGATATTAAAATGTTAGAGTGGATTTATCATGTAAGACTTGCTCACCCACCCTGGGACAGTTCAGAGGATATACGTTTTACCATTCCTGTGGGAAATACATTTGTGAAGGGAACCCTGGCTTTCCTCAAGAGCCTAGTGGTCATTCTTCTCTGTAGGTCAGAAATTACAGTGGGGAGGACTGCCACCAAGATGAGATTTCTAAAGGCAATGTGGATATTGGATACTGAGGTAGCAGGTGTCAAATAATGGCAATTAATCACCAAAGACAAGAAGAAGTTTACTCTAATGACAGAGGAGTCAAAACAGTAACCAAAATAGTCTAATAGACAAATAGACAAAGGCCTATGGAATTTTCTACTTAATCATGGTGTAATTAGAATTAAAACAGATGGGCTGTCTCCTAAATCCTTACTTGATCTGCATATGAGAAAAAGAGTTTCAGGTCAAGTGAACAAAAGTGTAGCTTAAAAACTGAGTATGACACCCTTCAATTATTTTCAGACTTAAGCCACTTTGGAGACCCAGAACCTTTTGAATGAAAGGCAAGCTAGAACCCCTTGAGGAAGCATATTGCCAAAACTTTTCACCGTTAGTCTTTTCCTAGCCTTCCCTGAAGATAGCCATGGGCATTTGCCAGGGTGACTCTGCATAGAGAAAAGAAAAATAATCAGACTTTTGAGAATTGTTATATACAGGGTCTAACATAAGACTAATTCCAGGAGGCCCAACACACTAATGTGGTCCATCAGTGAGAACAAGGGCTTAAGAAGGTCTGGTGCTCAATGGAGTTTTAGCTCAAGTTCTCACAGGGGGTACAATAGATTCCCGAATTTATCCTGTGGTTATTTCTCTAGTTCTGGTATGGAAATATATGAGAATAACTTATAATAAATTCCAGGCCATAGAATCTAAGAGTATTTCCTAAATCACAAAGGAATAACAAATTCAAAAATACTGCCCACAGTCAAGAAATGAATCCCCAACCACTAAACTAGAGATTATATCTCAAGCTAAACTACTTGGCAGAGCCTAGTTTTACTAAAGATGAACATTTGCTAAAATGTCAAAGTCTAAACCAAAGCTTCCTAACTGCCAATGCTGTTGGCTAAACAAAGGGAGAATCTCTTTCTTCTTTTATTTTTGATCGTATGCTTCTTGGTAAAAGGAAATGCACTAATGATATTTTAATCTGGGTCCCCTTACAATCTTATTTATTTATTTAACTTTAAGTTCTAGGGTACATGTGCAGAAAGTACAGTTTTGTTACACAGGCATACATGTGCCATGGTCATTTGCTGCACCCATCAACCCATCACCTACATTAGATACTTCTCCTAATGCTATGCCTTCCCTAGCCCCCACCCCTGACAGGCCCTCAAGTGTGATATTCCCCTCCCTGTGTCCATGTGTTCTCATTGTTCAACTCCCACTTATGAGTGAGAACATGTGGTGTTTGGTTTTCTGTTCTTGTGAGTTTGCTGAGAATGATAGTTTCCAGCTTCATCCATGTCCCTGAAAGGACATGAACTCATCCTTTTTTATGGCTGCATAGTATTCCATGGTGTATATCTGCCACATTTTCTTTATCCAGTCTATCATTGATGGACATTTGGTTTGGTTCCAAGTCTTTGCTATTGGGAATAGTGCCTCAATAAACATACAAGTGAATGGGTCTTTATAGGAGAATGATTTATAATCCTTATACCTAGTAATGGGATTCCTAGGTCAAATGGTATTTCCAGGTCTAATTCTTGAAGAATCACCATACTGTCTTCCACGATGGTTGAACTAATTTACACTCCCACCAACAGTGTAAAAGCATTTCTATTTCTCCACATCCTCTCCAGCATCTGTTGTTTCCTGACTTCTAATGATTGGCATTCTAACTGGCATGAGATGTTATCTCATTGTGGTTTTGATTTGCATTTCTCTAATGACCAATGATAATGAGCATTTTTTATATGTTTGTTGGCTGCATAAATGTCTTCTTTTGAGAAGTGTCTGTTCATATCCTTCATCCACTTTTTGATGGGGTTGTGTTTTTCTTGAAAATTTGTTTAACTTCTTTGTAGATTCTGGGTATTAGCCCTTTGTCAGATGGATAGATTGCAAAAATTTTCTCCCATTCTTTTTTTTTTTTTTTTTTTTTTTTTTTGGAGACGGAGTCTCGCTCTGTCGCCCAGGCTGGAGTGCAGTGGCCGGATCTCAGCTCACTGCAAGCTCCGCCTCCCGGGTTCACGCCATTCTCCTGCCTCAGCCTCCCAAGTAGCTGGGACTACAGGCGCCCGCCACCACGCCCGGCTAGTTTTTTTTTTGTATTTTTTAGTAGAGACGAGGTTTCACCGTGTTAGCCAGGATGGTCTACGATCTCCTGACCTCGTGATCCGCCCGTCTCGGCCTCCCAAAGTGCTGGGATTACAGGCTTGAGCCACCGCGCCCGGCCAATTTTCTCCCATTCTGTAGGTTGCCTGTTCACTCTGATGATAGTTTCTTTTGCTGTGCAGAAGTTCTTTAGTTTAATTAGATCCCATTTGTCTATTTTGGCTTTTGTTGCCATTGCTTTTGGTGTTTTAGACATGAAGTCTTTGCCCATGCCTATGTCCTGAATGGTATTGACCAGGTTTTCTTCTAGGATTTTTACGGTTTTAGGTCTTATGTTTAAGTCTTTATTCCATGTTGAGTTTATTTTTGTATAAGGTGTAAGGATGGGTTCCAGTTTCAGTTTTCTGCACATGGCTAGCCAGTTTTCCCAACACCATTTATTAAGTAGTGAATCTTGTTCCTTTTGCTTGTTTTTGTCAGGTTTGTCAAAGATCAGATGGTGGTAGATGTGTGGTGTTATTCCTGAGACCTCTCTTCTATTCCATTGGTTTATATATCTGTTTTGGTTCCAGTACCATGCTATTTTGGTTACTGTAGCCTTGTGGTATAGTTTGAAGTCAGGTAGCATGATGCCTCCAGCTTTGTTCTTTTTGCTTAAGATTGTCTTGGCTATGTGGGCTCTTTTAAGGTTCCATATGAAGTTTAAAAGTAGTTTTTTCCAATTCTGTGAAGAAAGTCAGTGGTAGCTTTATGGGAATAGCATTAAATCTGTAAATTACTTTGGGCAGTATGGGCATATTCACGATATTGATTCTTTCTATCCATGAGCATGGAATGTTTTTCCATTTGTTTGTGTCCTCTCTTATTTCCTTGAGCAGTGGTTTGTAGTTCTCCTTGAAGAGGTCCTTCACATCCCTTGTAAATTGGATTCCTAGGTATTTTATTTTTTTAGTAGCAATTGTGGATGTGAATTCATTCATGATTTGGCTTTATGTCTATTCCTGGAGTAGAGGAATGCTTGTGATTTTTGCATATTGATTTTGTATCCTGAGACTTTGCTGAAGTTGCTTATCAGCTTAAGGAGATTTGGGCTGAGATGACTGGATTTTCTAAATATAAAATCATGTCATCTGCAAACAGAGACAACTTGACTTCCTCTCTTCCTATTTGAATACCCTTTATTTCTTTCTCTTGCCTGATTGCCCTGGCCAGAACTTCCAGCACTATGTTGAATGGGAGTGGTGAGAGAGGGCATCCTTGTCTTGTGCCAATTTTCAAAGGGAATGCTTCCAGTTTTTGCCCATTCAGTATGATATTGGTTGTGGGTTTGTCATAAATAGCTCTTGTTATTTTGAGATATGTTCCATCGATACTGATTTTATTGAGAGTTTTTAGCATGAAGGGGTGTTGAATTTTGTCAAAGGCCTTCTCTGCATCTATTGAGATAATTGTGTGGTTTATGTTGTTGGTTCTGTTTATGTGATGGATTACGTTTATTGATTTGCATATGTTGAACCAGCCTTGCATCCCAGGGATGAAGCTGACTTGATTATGGTGGATACACTTTTTGATGTGCTGCTGGATTCAGTTTACCAGTATTTTATTGAGGATTTTTGCATCAATGTTCACTGGGGATATTTATCTGAAATTTTCTTTTTTTGTTGTGTCTCTGCCAGGCTTTGTTATCAGGATGATGCTGGCCTCATAAAAGGAGTTAGGGAGGATTTCCTCTTTTTCTATTGTTTGGAATGGTTTCAGAAGGAATGGTACCAGCTCCTCTTAGTACCTCTGGTAGAATTCAGCTGTGAATCTGTCTGGTCCTGGACTTTTTTTTGTTGGTAGGCTATTAAATACTGCCTCAATTTCAGAACTTGTTATCGATCTATTTAGGGATTTGATTTCTTCCTGGTTTAGTCTAAGGAGTGTGTATGTATCCAGGAATTTATCCATTTCTTCTAGATTTTCTAGTTTATTTGCATAGAGGTTTTTATAGTATTCTCTGATGGTAGTTTGTATTACTGTGGGATCAGTGGTGATATTCCTATATAATTTTTTATTGCATCTATCTGATTCTTCGCTCTTTTCTTCTTTATTAGTCTGACTAGTGATGTATCCATTTTCTTGATCTTTTCAAAAAAAAACCAGCTCCTGGATTCATTGCTGTTTTTGAAGGGTTTTTCATGTCTCTGTCTCCTTCAGTTCTTCTCTGATCTTAGTTATTTCTTCTCTCTTGCTAGCTTTTGAATTTGCTTGCTGTTGCTTCTCTAGTTCTTTCAATTTTGATTTTAGGATGTTGGTTTTATATCTTTCCTGCTTTCTCTTGTGGGCATCCAGTGCTATAAATTTCCCTCTAAACACTGCTTTAGCTGTGTCCCAGATATTCTGGCACATTGTGTCTTTGTTCTTATGGTTTCAAGAAACTTCTTTATTTCTGCCTTAATTTCATTATTTACCCAGTAGTCATTCAGGAGCAGGTTGTTCAGTTTCCATATAGTTGTGTGGTTTTGGGTGACTTTCTTAATCCTAAATTCTAATTTTTTTGCACTGTGGTCTGAGAGACTGTTTGTAATGATTTCCATTCTTTTGCGTTTGCTGAGGAATGTTTTACTTCCAATTATGAGGTCAATTTTAGAATAAGTGTGATGTGATGCTGAGAAGAAGGTATGTTCTGTTGATTTGTGGTGGAGAGTTCTGTAGCTGTCTATTAGATCCACTTGGTCTAGAGCTGAGTTCAAGTCCTGAATATGCTTGTTAATTTTCTGTCTTTTTGATCTGTCTAATATTGACACTAGTGTGTTAAAATCTCCCACTATCATTGTGTGGGAGTCTAATTCTCTTTTTAGGTCTCCAAGGACTTGCTTTATGAATCTGGGTGCTCCTGCATTGGGTACATATTTAGGATAGTTAGCTCTTCCTGTTGCATTGATCCCTTTACCATTATGTAATTCCCTTCTTTGTCTTTTTTCGTCTTTGTTGGATTAAAGTTTGTTTTATCAGAGACTGGGATTGCAAGCCCTGCTTTGTTTTGCTTTCCATTTGCTTGATAAATATTCCTCCACCCATTTATTTTGAGCTTATGTGTGTCTTTGTATGTTAGATGGGTCTCCTCAATACAGCACACAGATGGGTCTTGACTCTTTATCCAGTTTGCCAGTCTGTATCTTTTAATTGGAGTATTTAGCCCATTTACATTTAAGATTAATATTGTTATGTCTGAATTTGATCCTTCAGTTCAACCTTGCTGAATCTGACGATTATGTGTCTTGGGGTTGCTCTTCTCGAGGAGTATCTTTGTGGTGATGTCTGTATTTCCTGAATTTGAATATTTGGCCTGCCTTGCTAGGTTGGGGAAGTTCTCCTGGATAATGTCCTGAAGAGTGTTTTCCTACTTGGTTCCATTCTCCCTGTCATTTTCAGGTACACCAATCAAATGTAGATTTGCTCTTTTCACATAGTCCCATATTACTTGGAGGCTTTGTTTGTTCCTTTTTATTATTTTTTTCTTTAATCTTGTGTTTCCACTTTATTTCATTAAGTTGATCTTCAATCACTGATATACTTTCTTCCACTTGATCGATTTGGCTATTGATACTTGTGTATGCTTCCCAAAGTTCTCGTGCTGTTTTTCAGCTCCATCAGGTCATTTATGTTCTTCTCTAAACTGTTTATTCTAGTTAGCAATTTGTCCCACCATTTTGCAAGGTTCTTAGCTTCTTTGCATTGGGTTAGAACATGCTCTTTTAGCTAGGAGGAATTTGTTATTACCTACCTTCTGAAGCCTACTTCTGTCAATTCATCAAACTCATTCTCTGTTCAGTTTTGTTCTCTTGCTGGCGGGGACTTGTGATCCTTTGGAGGAAAAGAGGCGTTCTGGTTTTTGTGATTTTCATCTTGTTTGTGCTAGTTTCTTTGTGGATTTATCTACCTTTGGACTTTGATGTTGATGCCCTTCAGATGGGGTCTTTGAGTGGATGTGCTATTTCTTTCTGTTTGTTAGTTTTCCTTCTGCCAGTCAGGCCCCTCTGCTGCAGGTCTGCTGGAGTTTGCTGGAGGTTCACTCCTAACCCTGTTTGCCTGGGTATCACCAGTGGAGGCTGCAAAACAGCAAAGATTGCTGCTTGTTCTTTCCTCTGGAAGCTTTGTCCCAGAGGGGCACCTGCCAGATTCCAGCCAGAGCTCTCCTGCACGATGTGTCTGACAGCCCCTACTGGGAAGTGTCACCCAGTCAGGATACACAGGGGTCAAGGACCCACTTGAAGAGGCAGTCTGACCCTTAGCAGAGCTTGAACACTGTGCTGGGAGGTCCACTGCTCTCTTCAGAGGCATCAGGCAGGGACGTTTAAGTCTGCTGAAGCTGCACCCACAGCTGCCCTTTCCCCCAGGTGCTCTGTCCCAGGTAGATGGGGGTTTTACCTATAAGTCCCTGACTGGGGCTGCTGACTTTTTTTCAGAGATGCCCTACCCAGAGAGGAGAAATCTGGCAGTCTGGCCACAGCAGCCTTGCTGAGCTGCAGTGGGCTCCGCCCAGTTCGAACTCCTGGTGGCTTTGTTTACACTGTAAGCATAAAACCACCTACTCAAGCCTCAGCAATGGTGGACACCCCTCCCCCCACCAAGCTCGACCTCCCCCGGTGGATCTCAGACTGCTGCTGTGCCGTCAGCAAGAATTTCAAGCCAGTGAATCTTAGTTTGCTGGGCTCCGTGGGAGTGGTACCAGTGGAGCCAGACCACTTGGCTCCCTGGGTTCAGCACTCCCTTCCAGGGGAGTAAACGGTTCTGTCTCACTGGCATTCCAGGTCCTGTCACACTGGCATTCCAGGCGCCACTGGGGGATGGGAGGGGGGCGCGGGAAACTCCTGCAGCTAGTTGGGTGTCTGCCCAAAGGGCAGTTTTGTGCTTGCAACCCAGAGCCCTGGTTGGGTAGGCACCACAGGGAATCTCCTGGTCTGTGGGTTGCGAAGATTGTGGGACAAACTCATTATCTGAGCCAGAGTCCCCAGTTCCTCAGGTTCAGTCCTCACGGCTTCCCTTGGTTAGGGGAGAAAATTCCCTGACCTTTTGCACTTCCTGGGTGAGGCAACTCCCGACCCTGCTTCGGCTCACCCTCCGTGGGCTGCACCCACTGTCCAACCAGTCCCAATGAAATGAACCAGGTACCTCAGTTGGAAATGCAGAAATCACCCACCTTCTGCATGGATCTCACTGGGAGCTGCAGGCCAGAGCGTCTCCTATTCCGCCATCTTGATCAGGATTGAGACAATTTTCTTTATTAAATGGTACTTGAATTTAATGTATGTTCATAAATAAAGACTCTCTGGGTTAGATGCAGGATGAGTACTGATTATTCCTAATGAATATCAGGTTCTGTGAGTGAGTGGCAAACCATGTTTGAATACTGCTGCTGGGAACATTTATAAGAAGATTAATATGGACAATAGTGACAATGACCATAACAAAAAAGCAAAACATGATTAAACATGTTTAGTAAATGGAGAATAAATTAAAAATCCTTTAAAAAGGTTAAAATTATCATAATATGTTAATATTTGACATTCATGATATGTTTCCATCCTTCACACTCATATGTGTTGAAGACTTACACAGGCATTTCTATAGTTTAATAGAAAATACTCCTATAAAAACTTAGGAAATCTTAAACAGCTAAAATGGAAGTCTTATAATGAAGAATTTATTCAGCTTTAATGGTCTCATACATTTCTAGAGTTATAAAAATTAAAATTAACATTGCTGCATAGCCTAAATTACAAAATAGCTATTGAGTCAATGGTCAGATTTCTTAGAGATATGAGAGTAGAATCTTTTCTTCTCTGAAATACATCATTAAGATTTATTTAAATAGAATATTGACTTCACATTTAATTTGCTTCAGGAGACTTATTAGTTTTTTACGTATAATATCAATTTGAACTAAGCCATTATCTTCCAAGGGTCATAATAGGGGAGAGTGTTTCAGAAGGGTAGGAGAGTGTTTCTTAAAACAGTTCTGCCAATAACCACTTCTTACACCCTAGACACACTGTTATCACTCTGTATTTTAATTTATTTAATCCTCAAAAAACTTTATGAAATAATTGTTCATCTGTAGACTCAGACACCCAGTGTGATTCTGGAACTAGGATTCGTCTTTGACATTTTAACTCCAGAGTCTGTGTTGTTAAGCATCTTCTTGTCAACTAAATGCCTCCCCAAGTTCTATTTCCTTATACTAAATCCAACCATATGAGACTAAAGTACACTTAGGAATTTAATATTGATTATTATTCAACAAATATATTAGAGAATACTTATTTTCCAAGAATAAAAAGTCAATTTGTACCTTCCAAGTAACAAAAATAATACGCAGGCTTTAAATTTTGTATTGATGCATTTTTAATCACCTTGTTTGCTTACTGTTTCATTTTGTATACATTTCATGTTGTTTTGAAATTATGGAATGTTTCATGTGTGCTAGGATACCTTTATTCAATGTTATAGGTCATATTCATAACTTCCTCAATGATAATAAAATCTGAAGATTAAAAATAATGCCATAATCAAACTTTTATACAGAAAGTTTGAAATAAATTTCCAATTAATATTTTGAAACATCAGAAACTCAGCTGATGTTTGTGTCAGATTAAACATAACAGAAAATGTGAAGACTCTTTCAAAATAGCTTACATATATTATTCCAATTTGCTTTATATTTCTTAACTAAAATCATGCCTTGAAAACTTTAGGAAATCTTATTTTGAATACCTGACATTTTTGTTATCAAACAGAATAAGTAGAAAAGTGGTGTTTTAAAACATAAAATTGTAACACAATTTTAAAATATCAATAGGTAAATTAATTATTGATAGTAAAATATACCTAAGTATAATCTAATAGGATTACTTTTAAAATCTTATTTTATGATGAGATTCTTGAACTCATTCTTAAAAAGTCATTTTCTTTGACAAGTTTCCAAAGAACAACTGGGCTCGGTCTAAGTGCCACAGAGAATAGCATAAGGCATGTAGTAAAGTGACACTAAGATTAAAGCAGTGTCTGGCATTTTGCTCCTCTACAGGCAGAAGATGACTCAATTAAAATTTTAGGAAATCAAGTTTCCTCATGAATTCCCTAACACTGTGAGTGGGCTCTGTACGCTTAAAGTCAAAGGTCCAATAACAAGCAGCAGGCACACCCAATTGCTGATATTCAACACAAATAATTCATGCCAGCAGAGTGGAAGAGGAACTTTAATGACATCCCAGGACTAGAGTCCCTTCCATGGATTGAAACCCACCAGATGGACTAAGCATGACAACCTGGACATGCAAACGTCAAATTGGCTCCTATAGACTATGTTCACATCACCCTATGGTACAGTAACAGCTCCCAATGTACCCTTGGACCTTGTAATCTCTACTATTTACAACCCTAAACTTTCCCAAACTGAAAGGAGGTTTCTCAAAAACTAAAAGTAGAGCTACCCTATGATCCAGCAATCCCACTCCTGGGTATACATCTGAAAGAAAGAAAATCCTGGTACTGAACTCCCCTGTTTACTGCAACATTACTCACAATAGCCAAGATATGGAATCAACCTGCGTCCATCAATGGTTGGATGAATAAAGAAAATACAGTACATATGCACAACAGAATATCATTCAGCCATGAAAAAGAAAAAAAAATCTGACATTTGCAACAACGTGGATGGAACTGGAAGTCATTATGTTAAGTGAAATAAGCCCGATGGGAAAATGCATGTACCACATATTCTCACTTATATCTGGGAACCGAATAAAGTGGATCTTATAAAGATAAAGAGTTGATTGATGCTTACTAGAAGCTGGCAAGGGTAGGGAAGAGGGGGAAATGAGGAGAGGTTGATTAATAAATAGAAACATAAAATTATATAGAAGGAATAAGACCTAGCACTCAAGAGCATAGTAAAGATGACTGTCGTTAACAATAATTCATTGTATGGTGCAAAATTGCTGGATAAGAAGATTTGGAATGTTCCCAACACAAAGAAAGGGTGAATGTTTGGGGTGATGGATGTTTCATTTCCCTTGGTTTGATCATTATACATTGTATGAATGTATCAAAATACTCTATGTACCCCCAAAATATGTACAAATAATAATAAAAAATAAACCAATACATAAAATGCTCTCAAATATTATTTTGGAACCCCAGAATCCCAGAATTTTCCTATATGCCCATGTCAATTTCCAGTTACCACTTCTGCCAATTTAATTTTTTTTTTTAATTTTTATTTTTTGAGATGGAGTTTCACTCTGTTACTAGAAGGAATACCATGGCATGATCTTGGCTCACTGCAATCTCCACCTCCTGGGTTCAAGTGATTCTTCTGCCTCAGCCTCCTGAGTAACTGGGATTACAGGCGCCACCACCACACCCCGCTAATTTTTGTATTTTTAGGAGAGATGGGGTTTCACCATGTTGGCCCAGCTGGCCTGGAACTCCTGACCTCAAGTGATCCGCCCACCTTGGCTTCCCAAAGTCCTGGGATTACAGGCATGAGTCACCATGCCCGGCCCCAACTGACTTCTAATATCATGTATTTGTTTGCCTATATTTAAACTTTGTAAAAATCACTATCATACAGTATGCAGTTTTTAATACCTGGTTTCTTTTGCTTAACATTATATTTGTGAGAGTCTATCATATTTTTACACAAGCAAAATATTATCCCTGCAAAGTGGTAATTTATTCTTTCTCATTGCTGACAAATATTCCACTGTGTTAATATATGATAATTTACTTACTTTTCCTAGTGTTCTTGGGCAATTATGAGAAATATTTGTATACACACAGTTGTGCATTTCTTTTAGGGAACATATGTTTACATTCCTGATGGAATGTACTTAGCAGTGAAATTTCTAGGCTAACAACTAGCATTTATCTCTATTAGATACAGTATAAAGGTGTTCACAATTGTTTTCTCCAATTTTAACTCTTACCAGCAGTAAATGAGAATTCTATTTGCAGCATATTCTCATCAGCACTTGTAATGTCTGTCTTTTAGCTTTAAATTTTATGTTGTGGAGATAATCTTCTATGTTTACATTTTAAAAATTTACTGTTTAACATTCTTGAAACAATGATGTCACATCTTAAGCACTTTATAAATGTTAGTTTAATTTTTTGTGAACTGGGTCTTAGTAAAAATTACATAAAATTTGTCCTGACAAGATAGAATTCATGGCTCTCAGGAAAGAAAAAAAAAGGAAGACAGGAAAGAAGGAAGGAAGGAAGGAAGGAAGGAAGGAAGGAAGGAAGGAAGGAAGGAAGGAAGGAAGGAAGGAAGGAAGGAAAGAAGGAAGGAAGGAAGGAAGGAAAGAAGGAAGGGAGAGGGAGAAGGAGGGAAGAAGAAAAGAACAAAATAAAAGAAAGAAGCCCGCTTAAGAAATGCAGAAAGTCTACTTTAAAAAATGTCCCTGATCTCTATTTGAGAACATTGTCAAGGCATGTGTTTTATAGTGTTCTGACCTTTTTCTGACATTAAGACTTTGAAGTTTTTAATGTTTGTTTCAGATAAATTTGGAATATTTTCAAATCTTTTGATTTATTATGTATTACCTTATCAAGATGATATTCTTCATTTCATATTTATTGTGTAAAGTCATATTTACTTTTTAAAATGTCATATTTCGAACATTAGAAAGCTGAAAATAAACTGCAACCATTTCATTTAGCAAGTGAGAAATCTCGATATTAGGTTTCAAAAGGAATCACTTGGTTTCTTAAGAACACTGAGGAAAAAGTATACCAACATTAAATATCAAATATCTTAGTGAATTTCAATGAGTGCTGATAGTTTAAATCCAGTGCTTTGCATTTGTGATAATTGGTATATGTTTTATAAGCTAATGCATGATAAATTGGTAGGAAAAAAATTTAAAAGATAAAAGCCTTACATCAACAACTTTTTTACGTTGCATGAACTTGAGAGACTAAATATATTGCAATTGTCTGGCTTACCAGAAATGCTCCTCTATATTGAGATTGAATTCCCTTGGAAAATAGTTGCAATCAATTTTCATTTGATACATTGAGCTATTCAATGGGATTAGATGTTAGGATTTATAGTGTAACTTGTTGTGCAAGTTATAGCTTTCTTGTAAGGGTGAAGACAGAAGGAGTATACAGTATATTTTCTGCACTTGGTGTTCAGCTTTTAATTGGACACACAAACTAGTAGTGATTCGATCAGAAGGTAGAGTGGCATTTCAATTTGAAAGGAAGGTGTAATGATCTAAAATATTGTCCTTTCAGTCACTTAGATTGCTAAAGCTGTAGAAGTGAAAAATTTAAGGAGGGAAAGTAACACTTCACTGGCAGTGAATTCTTCTACTGGAAACAGAAGCCTATTTATTTTATATCACTGAAGGGAAACCATTTACATCCAGTTTATGAAAATGTTGGTACTGTGGAATAGACAGAGTGTGACATTATTTAAGAAATGGATATTAGTAAGGGAAAAAAAGACATGAAAATAGTTAATTACAAATAGACATATGTATTAAAATAGTCCAAACATTAATTTCAAATAAAAACATTAAAATGTTGAGTTTCAAATTTCATTAAAGTATTTCTTCTTGTTAGTCTACATTACTAAAATTAGATTTTCAAAATTCTAAATCCAAACTGCTGCTTATGTGTTGCATTATACATGATTAACAGTCATTCAATATATTGCCAATCACAGAATAATAGGTCAAATATAAATTGTTGTTCTTTACTCATATGAAAATAGAATCCCTCTCCATTTTCTTACCTCCCTCCTTTCCAATGATGACATGCTCTAAGAGTATTGTAAATCCAATTTCCAAAATAGTTTAATTTCTTTTTCTAGTGAGCTCTTAAGGTCACAATTGATTAAATTTAGAGTACAAAATTATATATGTTTACTGAAAGCTCCAACAAAAGGTCAATGGGAAAATTAAAGCAAGGCTTTTCGGCAATGTAAATATTAATATTTCATTGTTTAAAAAACTGTGATATTCTCAGGATTTCTTATTCCATTTTTCAGCATTAACTTAAAATGATCCATTAAATTGATGAGGAGGCTTGTTGGATACAGAAAAGAAAAATAAAATAATCTTAAGCAACACATGTACTGCATCCTCATAACTACATTGAAATAACATTATTATAATAATTATTATTTTATCATCATCATTATCATCAACAGCAGCAGCAACATCCAGTTCGATGGTACTCACTGTTTCAAAGTCTCTTAAGTAGTCAAACTGCACTGATTTAATCCTTACAACAACATTTTAAGACTTCAAAAATAATTTTAAATATTATTTTCCACATCTGTTGGTAAAGTAAGTAAGACTTAGATTAAGGTACCGATTAATATTTTCACAAAGCTAGTGAGCTATGTTGTGAGAAGAACACTAAATGGGAAACAAAAAATACTCTTTTTGTTTTTGTTTTTGTTTTTGTTTTGTCTTTAGGTATTTTGCTTTCAATGAGCAAAGAAAGAATGAGTTGTGGCTGTTTAGGTCTTGTTCAGCAGTGGATACTTTAACTCAATTCTGCATGGTTAGAATGTAACACTTTTAGAGATAAGCGTACTGAAGTGTTAGCGGTTGAATGGTTCTCAAAATGTTTTAGTAACTCGTGGTTTATTGCCCTAACTGACTTATCAGTGGCAGATGCTGTAGGTCAACCTTCCCCTAGAAATGCCCTGCTTTTCTACTTTCAGTGAAGTGTGCAGTGAAGTTTTCGACTTCCTGGCTACTCCTCAATCTTCTTTATTTAATCTTTAAAGAATGGTGTTCCCGGCAGGGTGTGGTGGCTCACACCTGTAATCCCAGCACTTAGGGAGGCCAAGGTGGGCAGATCACGAGGTCGGGAGTTTGAGACCAGTCTGGCCAATATAGTGAAATCCCATCTCTACTAAAAATACAAAAAATTAGCTGAGCATGGTGGCAGGCGCCTGTACTCCCAAATACTTGAGAGGCTGGGGCAGGAGAATCACTTGAACCCAGGAAGTGGAGGTTGCAGTGAGCTGAGATCATGCCACTGTACTCCAGTCCCGGTGTCAGTGAGAGACTCTACCTCAAAAAAAAAAAAAAAAGAACGATGTTCCCACAGGACAAATCATTAGGAATGGTTAAATTCACCAAGTAAATAAAGACATGGAATTTACTTTATGATCAATAAAAATTCTGAGATTTATATGAGTTACTATTTATGTTAATATTTGTATTAAGGATAAATTATTATATCATTTAAAAATGTCTCCAAGTGTTGGGATGACTTACCAGGCTACCAGGCATTATATGACCTTAGAATAATATGGACACAATATTTTATATAGATAGATATACTATTTATAATGAAACATAAAGCTTACATAGTGAATTGATGAAGAGTAAGTTGTGTGTTACATTTTATGGAAATGTCATTCATGAGGGACTGTAACTCTTAAGATTTCGTATTGGTAATGAAGTAGCCAATAGAGAAAATCCAAGGGCACATTCCTGTAAGTTTACGTATAAGCTAACAGTGAGTTGAGGCTAGCAAAAATACTTAACCCCCAGTGTATTTCTTCCTTAGGAGCTCAGTTGTTGTTCTTTATAATTATGGAAATATAATTGTTCATTTTGTGTTGCTGTAACAGAATATTTGAGTCTAGGTATTATAAAGAAAAGACGTTTATTTGGCTCACAATTCTGATGGCTGAAAAGTCCAAGATTGGGCAGCTGCATCTGGTGAGGGTCTCATGCTGCTTCCACTCGTAACAGAAAGTGGAAGGGGAGTGGCAGTGTGCAAAGAGATCACATGGCTAGCAAGAAAACAAGTGAAAGAAACCAAAGAAGCTAGACTGTTTTTAACTAATGCATTCCTACAAGAGTGAGAACTCACTCACCCCTCTGAGAGGACATTAATCTATTCATGAGGGATCTACGCCATGATCCAAACACTTCCCACCAGGCCCCACTTGCCAACACCACTACAAGGGGCATCAAATCTCAACTTGAGTTTTAGCAGAGAAAAACCATATCCAAACCATAGCAGGACATAATACAGTATGTCTCAATATCTTTTGGATAGTCTGGGTTCTGTAAGTCTAGTGAAGAAAAGCTCTCATACTAAATTTAACTGCACTGTATATTTGCAAAAATACTACTATATACAGAGATGCAACAAGACTTTTTTCTTAAGTTTAAGTAATTTTCTATCAGTAATACATACAGAAGAGAGAATGTTACTATTATCAAGGGGGAGGTGATTTGAAATTTCCCTTAAAAGTTTGGACTATTGAGGCATAATTTTTGGGTTAGTGTCTTAGCTCCACCATTTATTAGAAGGATGACCTTTGATAAAAGAAAAACTTCAACTGAATTTAAAGGAGTTTAATTGAACAATGAACGATTTGCAAATTGAGCAGCCCCCAGAATCAGAGAAGATTCACAGACTCCAGGGGTACCTAGTAGTCAGAGCAAATTTATACACAAAAAAAGGTAAAGTGATGTACAAGAATCAGACATGAAGTACAGAAACTGTGAGATTGGTTACAGCTTGGTGTCTGCCTTATTTGAACTCAGTTCAATAAAATTTGAACACAGTAGTCTGTGAGTGGTTGAAGTATGGCCACTGGGATTGGCCAATACTCAGCTATTGTTATGGGTGCATACTATTAAGTTAGGTTTTCAATTTTGTCTGACTATTAAGCTAGGTTACAGTTCATCCACAAGGACTCAAATATAGAAGTATGGAGTCCATATTTAGTTTGGGACAGCTTAACTTAATGTTTCTATTTGCATATTTCCTCATCTGTAAATTGGAAATAATGGTATTACTTGTTATATAGTCTTAGAAGCAAAATTAAATTTTAAAATAAATGTCAACTACTTGAGACAGTGTTTACTACATCTTGAATATTTGCAGGTATTAGCTATTAGTGTTATTAAAAAGGCAGGATTGGGCATGAAATTAATTCTAATACATGGGTCAAAAGATGTAAGTTTGAAGTGTGTACATTCACAAGAGTAGATAAGTACTAGTGTTGCTGATGCCACCAAACGAAGATTTGTGGATTCTCTTTCTATATCAAAAGGTTGTTAATATATGTTTGAATACCCTGTGTAAACTGTACTTTAAAATAAATCATTACATTAATGTTTTTAATTTACCTTCAGCCCTGTTTTCGGAGCAATTTTGCTATGGTGATCCATATTCAGAATCTCTCATACAGGATGAAATCCACATTCTCATATGCTAAGAAACAAGTTTTTGGTTTTCTGTTTTTGTTTCTTTTTAGTCTAATGTGACCTCTGTCTACCTGACCTGGATTACCTCTTATTGTCTCTCATACTGACTGAAATTATACAAATGTATTTACTATTTCCACAAACACATATTCAGACTCAGATAATGTTTTAAGATAAATATGTCTACAAATGTTGTTCCCTCTACCAGGAATGCACTGACTCTTTCACATTCAGATTCGCTATAAGAGTATAAAAGTGATCTTTGAAGCATTTATCATCCAACTGTCCCTCACCACAAAAATGATTTACATCATATCTGTGTGCCCCATTGTCTACTCTTAACTAGAATTTTAGAAAAATGTAGGAATAAGCAAGGCAGTATCACTCAATCACAAAGCAAACATCACATATTCAAAGGCTAGAATAACTGAAGCAGGAGAAAGGGCCCCAATTATTTTGGCTAGGAAAAAACATGATAATGAATAAGGAGCTAAGTTTTAAGATAAATGAGTATAAGATAAACACCTGTTAAACAAATACAAAGGACATTGACCTTGTAGAGACTTTGGAGGTTACCAATTGATCCTTATACTTCCTCTCTGCATGCAACCCTGAAGACTTAACAAAATATTGACTCCCCTGCAAGGGACAGAGACCCTCAACATCATAATGACCCAGCACAACAGAAAATTGTGGGACTGTGGGCCTGTTATTTTTCATGTTTTCTGATTTTTGTTTGTTTGTTTGTTTGTTTTTTTACCATCTGTTGTCTCAGTGGACAATTTTATTTAGAACAGTGATGTGGCCAGAACTGATTCAGGGAAGAATCACATTCATTGATTCTGCCTCATTGATTCTACGCAGAAGGTGGGATATAGGCTGGTCTGCATGTAAAGTACAGTCCTAGTATCCTAAACACAATATAGCTAAAGAAATGACAGTATCATATAAATTTGTAATAAATGTGATTTGTCTTAAGATAATGGATAAAAAGCTTCCTTAATTTAGGTAGTCTTACAGTTTAGTAAAGAAATAACTGTCATCAAGGATGACTACCACTTACCCTTGCTTCCTTTTATCTTTTTCCAAATCTACTTTGATATATTAACAAAAAAAAGTACAGCATTGAGTAACAAAAAGTCTAAATTAGGCTGATTTTTAAATTTTGCACAATAATCGAATAGTAATTAACAGAAATATGGATGAGAACACTGTTTATGTTTCAGTTGGGTATTTGCAAGCATTATATGCACTTAGGAATCAAGTAAAAATTATTGCATGGAGACTGTGGTAAATTGGAAGCATAAAGGTATGTTTCTAATGTAAATTTCCACATTAGAAATTTTCTCTAACTCTGTATAACTAACTGACCCTAGCAAGTTTATCTTCATTTTTCACTATAATTATCTTGTCACGTTTCAAATTCAAAAACTGACATTGCTAATATTAGTAAGAAACTATTTCCAAATATGTCACACTTTACCCAACCCACTAAGCACTGAGTCAATCAAATTAGAAAAACAAGTGATAGTCTTGGATTGTTGATATGCAGGCATAACTCATTATATGGAAATTCACTTTATTGTTCTTTTTACAAATTGGATATTTGCGGCAACCCTGCATTGAGCAAGTCTTATTGATGAGTAAAGAAATTTGTATCTTGAGATGGAATCTATTCCTGGTGAAGAGGCTGTGAACATTGCTGAAATGACAAAGAAAGATTTAGAATATTATATAAATTTAGTTGATAAAGTAGCAGCAGGTTTAGAGAGGATTGACTCCAGTTTTGAAAGAAGTTCAACTGTGGATAAAATACTATCAAGCAGCATGCTACAGAGTAATCCTTCCTGAAAGGACATGTCCACTGATGTGGCAAATTTCATTGTTGACTTATTTTAAGAAATTGCCATAGTCATTGCATCCTTCAGTAACCACCATACTGATTAGTCACCAGTCATCAACATGTAGGCAAGGCCCTCCACCAGCAAAAAGATTACAGCTTGACGAAAGCTCAGATGAACACTTGAATTTTTAAAGAGTAAAGTATTTTAATTAATGCATTTACATTGCTTTTTAGACAAAATGCTGTTGCACACTTAATAAAACTGGTGTGTGTGTGTGTGTGTGTTTGCATGTACCTGTGCCTGTGTTTGCAGTAGGACATGTTGGCAAAGGCTGGAGTCCAATAGAGCATTTGATGTCTTTTGGGAGTAGGTATACACACAATTCAATGGACTTGAGGGTCATGAGATACTTTCCAAGGTGATTCTTCTAAATGAGAGGCTGCTATGGCTTGAATGTCTCTTCCAAAACTCATGTTAAAATTTCATTGTCAGTGCAACATTGTTAGGATGTAGGACTTTTAAAAGGTGATAAGACCATGGGGTTCTGCCTTCATGAATGGGATTAATGCCACATGGGAATGGGTTAGTTATGGCAGGAGTGCTTCTGTTATAAAATCTTTCTTGTGTGCTTGCATGGTCTCTGGCCGTGTTAGGATGCCGCACACAGACTCTCACAAGATGTAGCCCCCTGATCTTGGACTTCCCAGCCTCCAGAACCATAAGCCAAATAAAACTCATTTCTTTATACATTATTCCATGTGTAGTATTCTGTCATAGCAGCAGAAAATGGACTCAGAAGAGATCTTCATAGGATACAATGGAGTACTAGAGAAAAGACCTGAGATAGAGCTAGAACACATTTCTATTCTATCTTTTGTTCTATCTATCTATTCTATCTATTTTATCTATTCTATCTATCTATTCTATCTATCTGTCTGTCTATCTATCTATCTAGAATAGATCTATCTATCTATTCTATCTATGTTTGGATCTCTATGAGGTGTTACAGTGGGCCATAGACCCTTATGAGACTATATTATAGACACTGTATATTTTATTTTTTAAAAAAAGAATGATTTTTATATACAGAGGGATGGGGTCAGAAGGCATACATGACTGACCTTAATTGAAAAATTGGTATACTTTAAATTTTTTTCAACTTTCAAAAAGTTAATGTAAGTATAAAGTAATATTAACTATTAAATATTACTATCACTTAGAAAAAATTAATACTTTAAGTTAAAGTGTGTATGCTTATATAAAAAGTTCATATAGAACTGATGTAAGTGGTCAATGAAAAAGAATAAGTGAGAAAATTCTGCTGACTCAGTTTGCATTAACCTGACTTAGGTTTTTATTAAAATTTTTCTATCAGTAAAGGGGAGAGGAAGGAGATAGAAAAATATATGTGTGCCAAACAAAAACAAATCTTATGTTCAAGTACTAAAGATAGTATGCTTCATTTCTCTTTGCCATGGAAATATAAGGACTAATTGTTACTCCTTCAGGAGTGAATGTTTTCACAGCTGGCATTGCCATTTAAAGTCGCAGAAACACACATGCCACTCCACAAGTCTTCCTGTACAAAAGGAACGAGGGGACCTTGTGAGCCCCAAAAAGGTATATTGCTGGCCAAAAACAGATATTGAATTTAATTTGAACTAAAGCTGAGAGAAAATACCTAAGATTAAATATCAGCCTTTTTAAAATCTTGATTTACCTATGCAAAAACAATAATGTTTTCTTTTGTATTGTCATTGTTGCCTTATTTTTGTATAGATTGCTAACACACCGTAATTGACTATAGCTCATACAATGACATCTGGTTAGATGCATGTGATAAAATTTCTCAAAGAAAATATAAGAATCTTTTTTCTTGATTTAGAAAATATCTATTTCTTTTTAAGTAAGCATACAGCATTGAAAAGAGAAACAAGTTATAACACTTGCCCAGAACCAACACTTAAAGAGTGATGTTAGAATAACACCTTCCATTAATTCAAAAAGATTAGTAATGCATACTTTGAAAACTAGTTCCATTACAAAAATTCTACAGAAGTTCCTAATGTGCCTACATTAGGAATACACTAGATAGCCACATTAGGAAATATCATAGAATTTTAGGAATGCTTCCTTGTCAGAATGCTTCTGAAATCTTCCAAATGTCAATATTACAATTTGCTTTCTATAGTTGAAACTATTCTTTTGAGAGTAAATGTCAGTAAATGTGAAGGATGGCCGTTGTTCATTTGATTGTCAAAAATTGGTATAAAGACATTTTTAAAAAGTATCTAATTCTAGTGTTTTGAGTGATATTATAATAATATTGCAAATAATTTTGCTTCCTTTATAAAACAGTTTAAAATGACTTATGACTCAATCAAGAACAATCATATTTTAATATTTAAAAGTGTATAATATAAATGTTTATCCTAATATCCTAAGACAGAGACAAAGTTTTCATGATTACTAATTATCTTCTGGCAAAGGCATTCAAGATATTATTGCCTTTAATTAAGAGGCCAATGTATGAACCAAACTTAACCCTCATCCCCAAACATATGTAAGCTGAAGGGACAATTGTCATTCAGTCAGGTTTCATTGTTAAACTTCATTTGGATAATCGTTGTATTGGTTTAGTTAAAACACTTGGGCAATGTCACCAATTGATATAACCTATATCTCTATACGTGGCACAACTGAAGGTTGCTCAAGCTACAGAAATTTGTAAAAGTCATGTGGAAGGAATATTGTGCTATCTCCTGTGCAAGTATGATGCAGGGTCAAATAACTATATGATGAACATAGATTAGAGGAAAAACAAACCAAACACTGCCCGAGTGTTACTGTTTAAAATCATTCCAATCATTTCTCCTGCTTGTCTGCTGGAACCTCAAAATGTTGTTGCTATTATGTAAGGAAAGATGCTATTCCTTTATGTTTGCTTTGTATTTTTCTGTCATATACCCATCTCCATCTTCTGCCCTTCTCTGTTATACATACTTATTTTTATTTGTTACTTTTTATTTTTAGATACGGTGTCTTGCTCTGTCGCTCAGGCTGGAGTGCAGTGACGTGATCATGGCTCACTGAAGGCTTGAATTCCTGGGCTCAAGCAGTCCTCCTGCCTCGGCCTCCCCACTAGCTAGGTCTATAGGCACATGCTACTACACATGGCTAATTAAAAAACATTGTAGAGATGAGAATTTCACTATGTTGCCCAAGCTGGTCTTGAACTCCTGGCCTCAAGCAATCCTCCTGCCTTGGCCTTCCAAAGCGCTGAGATTACAGACTGAACCACTGTAACTCCACCTTCATATTTATTATTAGAAAAGGTATATGACTTGTTCTTATCTGCATTTTTCCCTCCAAAATTTAAAGATGTAAATTTATTGTATTCATTATTTGCTAGTTTTGTAAAGCTAGACAAGCTATTTTACTTCTCTGTGATTGGTGATTTAACCTCCTCATATGCATGAGATAATAATAGTGATTATAATGACAAGTTGATATTTTGACATTGCTTACTATATGTTGCTTCTCATTCAAGGCAATTTTCACCTGATAACTTATTTATTCTTCATAACAATCTTATGAGAGATGAGGAGGAAGAAACTGAGAAATGGAAAGTTTTGGTAACTTAAACAGGTTGCACAACCAGTAAGTGGCAAAGTTGGGATTCAAGTCAAAATAATCTGACTCAGACTCCTTCCTTGATCTCAAACAAAACATCACCCACCTACCTCATTGAATTTTTGTCAGTATTAAATAATACACCTACAAACTTTGCTTAGAATATAGCTCCTGGCACATGGTAAAACTGGAATAGTCTCTAGCCACTATGCTTATCATCATTCAGATATTCCTTACATAGAGGATGATGCCTACTTCTCATTTTTTATTGTTTTCCTTAATTATCTGATATATTTCTAATCATTTTGTTTTTTTCTTTTTTACAGAGATGGAGTTTTGCCATGCTTCCGAGGCTGATCTTGAACCCTTGGGCTCAAGTGATCCACTCACCTCAGTCTCCCAAAGTGCTGAGATTACAGGCATGAGCCACCACGCCTGGCCACATTAATAATTCTTAACATCCATTATACCTATTTCTTTTCCCTTAATTTAGTTTGATTATTCTCTACATAGTGTTTGTTTTGGTACTTCTTTTCAGGAACTGTCATATCTTTCCTAGATAATTTTACTTCACTACTTCTCTAATTGCTATAATGAATATTATTTGCATCCTAGATTATCTTCCATATCTTTAGTCTTTGTATCAGAGGTTAGAGAGTATTGGATGTTTTTTCTGAATTCTGTGGTATTTTTGATCTTTGTTTTCCCTAATTGACTGCTTTAGATTTCTGGTATTTAAATTATTTGTTCTACGATTTTATGGTATTTCTGAATTTCATGAATATGTTTAAAACTCAAAGAATTGTGATCTCATATTTTATCTTAGTACTGATTTCTGAATTTATTTTATAAATACAGTTTTCTTATGTCTATCTTTGAGAATATTGAATTGGTGATTATATAAGATTCCTCTCTTTATACCTTTATTGCTCAGTAACTAAATGATTGAGTTTCAACCCCTTCTTTTCAACGAAAGTTGTGTGACACAGATGTCTCCCAAGTTAAGGAGATGAAATGAACTCTGACGTAGATTGTGTGGGACTCTTCTCACGCTTTTAGGCCCATATAAAGAAAGAAGGGTTAAATGGCTGGTTATTTTAATTCTGAGCTATTAGATTAGACATTTTACAGTCTATGAGAAGTAAAATGAGAGGCATAGCTAAGGGCAATCCCGGCAGAGAGACTATTGTAGCTGCCTAAAATGACATGCTGCAGAATCTCCACTCCTGGTATAGCACACGTGCCTCTGTGGAAAATCTTCCTTTCCATACTACTTTGGGAGCAAGGGGGAAGCATATTTTATACTATACAGAACATGCCTTTTTGGTGGTAGCGTGGTTATAAAAGTTAATATGTGGCCCCATAAATTGAATTATAGTAAAAATTTACAGACATATTCTGTCATTTCAAACTGTGGGATACTAATGCTCTCTTGTCCTTTCCTCCCAGCGGGGGTGCCTTTAACTTACATTCGAGTCCGTGTATCTTTATTTTTTCATAGAAATACATATAAGGAAATAGGTACTTAATCTTTGAGAGTTTAATCACAACTAGTCACTTACATTTAGACTCTGACATTTACTCATAAAATGTTCAGTAAAAATTTAAATGCAGAAATGGGAGTAATAAATATTTTTAAAAGCATCTAGTGCAATCAGGATTCTTTGCTTGTTGATGTAACGGTGCCTACCATAGCTGGTCATGAGGCCTTGAACATCCCCTTTTCAGATGTAAGTTTATGTAAATAATTTGTAGTAGAAACATTTCTGTTTCCTTCTGCTTTCAAAACTGTTGTCTCAAAATCTTGTGTATTTAGTTCAATAGAATGAGCATCAAACTTGATGTCAGGGTAACGTGGCTGAATTATTAATTTTGTGGATATCTAGGCATTTAACCAGTAAACAAAGATACAATATATTAAACTTGTGTCTTTACAGAAGATGAATTCAGAAAATTGGGCTTAAGAATACATAAAAATGTGTGTTTTCTTCAGAAGTTAATAAAATAATCTATAAGAAAGTGTTCTGTCACTCTTTATTAATTTCCTTGGCATACTGGTGAGCTTTTCTTGCATGCTAGGTATAATAGTAAAAATTATTCTAATATATTAGGTATTTCCTTATCTTCAGTCATTCTTATACACAACCTACATTTATAGGCTACCATCTATAAAATATTTCTTAAGTATTTTTTAATCAGCTTATGTTTAATTCAGCATTATGTTAAACTATAATAGTCATGAGATCATGAGTTTGATGTGCCAGATTTTACAGTACTCCTCAAAATGAAACATTGATATAAAAGTAAAAAAAAAATCAAGTTATAAAAATATGAACAGATTGAAATGCTCTGGCTCATGAACAATCTACCATCCGAGGCCATCCTGAAATTCACGTCTTTACCAGTGATCAAGCTGTGGCCAATAGCTTAGCTGTATGGTCTAGTATCTGGGTGGCCTCAGAGTAGACAATGCATGACAGGCATTGTGGGGTGCTTCCCTTTGGTGATGCATTGCTGGTGTCTGCACCATGTGGCCTATCTTCATGTTCTATGCCTAGGCTCATACTAATTGCCAAGATCTTGTCTCTAAATATATGAAAAAGGTAGATGAGCTTACCCACATTTCTGTCCTTACAGTGGAGAATAAGGTAACTGAACCAGCTGTCTTACCCTGTACACACCTGACTTTGGGGCATCTCAGACAAGCTCAACTATCAACTTGGAGTAGCATCACCTGGACCTCTCACTCCCATACCAGCAGAAAACAGACAGCTGAACTAATTGAGAGCATAAATGGGCTAGTGAAGAAGGTCCTTCTTTGAGAATAAGCTGACCGCTGGATTCATTCTTGACCAACATCTGATCCTGGTGCTGGCCCGTATTAACAGCCTCACATTGAGACCTGCTACTCCTCATCTCCAGGGACCTGTTATATTTTCAACCTTTCTGCCTTGTCCTTTACTCTGCCCAGCCTATCCCAACATGGAACAACTGAATTTTGATGTTGTCACAGTTGTTTTTGCTGGCCCTATGACTGGGGCCCTCAACTAATGTTTCCCCTTGCCTGTCCCCTTGCAGATGCTTCCCACAACTTTGGGCCACCCTCCCATGAACACGGCATCCCTTCAAAGGATCCTTAACTCTCTTCCTCCAGTTAATGTTACTTACCAGGATGAACGTGCTACCAGCCACCCTACACATGTTTCTACCTCCAGATACGGTGCCCACCACATGGCTGCCCTGCAAAATCCTCTGAAAACTAACTCTGGAATCAACTCTTATTGACAACAAGTCAATTACTGGCAGCCACAGGAACCCATTGAGCCTAAAATTCTTAGAAGCCCATTGCCTGACCTTTGTTTATTGCAGTAAGTTAACATGGGCAAATAATATTTGGACCCATAGATAGACATATCAGTGCTCTTGTTATTGACACCACTGCTTTTGCTTATTAGCATTTATCCTTCTGAGCCTCCACTTCTGTGGGTTGTGGAACAATTGTGATGATAACGCTCCATACAATGCTCAATGTTAGGAACTTTTCTGTAGGGGCCTTCCACTGTGTGGTCTGATTACTACTAATTTTACCTCATCTGCCACAAACCCCAGACAAGCAACTGCCTCTCCTGTGCCAGTGAGTACCCTTTGGGTCATTACCACTAAAAATTCAAAAACTGATCAGTGAAGACAAGGCTTCGCTCATCTTACTAAAATGTCAGCATGATTACATCTCCACTCTTGAAAGTCGTACCCTGCCCTGTGCTCCCACTCCTACTATCAGGAAGCTCATGAGTTGTATTCCTGTATACTGTCCCAATTACCAACTCTCAAACACCATTGCCATGCTCCTCCACTGGGACCAATCAGACCTCCTGTACATTCATCTCCCTAAGCCCCTTATGGAGTGGTCTGACTTGGCAGTGTCCCCTTCTTGGCCCTGCACTGGTAGAATTCTACTGTGTTACTCAGGAGAGTTATGCCCAGATTGAACTGATCTTTTCACTTTGATTGTTTACCCTGTGGGGCCTCCATCACTGGATTGGCAAAATTCTAACAATTACTAGTGGAGGAAGGCACCTGCTGCAATACAGACCTCACAGCACCATATTGCTGATGCCTGTGTCATTCTGTGATATGTGGAAACTGGGACATGATTACTTCTTTCACTCTCCTCAGATTCCACCATGTGAATGATGCTGTGGGCTAATATCACTGGTTGCTTAACTATATTTGGCCTCCCTGTGTCATGTGCCTTCATCTCTGCTTACGAAAAGTCCACTTTCTTCCAACTCACCAGCACATAGCAAAGGTTCCCTTCTGATCAGCTTCCACAAACAGTTCCTCATCTTTCTTCTTAGCTTTTCTTCAGACTCTTCTAATGCTGTGGCAACTTTACAGGCAAAGAGTTTTTTCTACATTCACCCAGCTCATAACCTCAGCTCAGGTCTTTCCCATCTGCAAGGAGCTGCTTCATGCACAATCACTTCTTATGCCTTGTCCTCACAAATTCAGGTAGGTCACTGCCAGTGCATCTCCACACATAGCCAGCATTGCCAAGTCCCTTGCTTTGTCATGTGCATGATGAATATTGAGCATGGACTTTCTACCTGTTAGAAGATACCTTTACTGCTAACATCTGTGCTGTGTCCAGGATGGTTGCACCACTTGTCCTACCAACCCCAACTACATCACTGCCCGGGAAGACTTTTACTGGTGTATTTGCCCAATATTTTCTTGGACCACCTACCCCATCGTTTCCATGGCCTGTGATGCCTGTAAACACTCAGCATCTCAGTTGTACTTGGCAGTCATCTGGAATGGACAAGACCTGAAACTTTGGTTTGATTGGCCAATCCCCACAAGCAAGCTTTGTATCTGTGACATATTACCTCCAGTGCACCTAGTGTTTCCAGACCTTACTATGAAGTTCTGAAACTGCTTGGTCTTTGTGGTCCGCGCTGGTCTGCATTGCTGTGCAGTCAAGCCAACTCCAACCTGCTGCCATCAACCCTGTTCTACTTCTTTTGCCTTTCTATGTAATAGTGTTTTCCAAATCCCAGCATGCCTATTTGCGTTCAGGTGGCCAGATATTCCACATCCAATTGTGGCTTCTCCAGAACTTTTCACGAATGATGTGAGCACAGAACTTCACAAAGACTATCCTTGCAAGAAGAGCTTAGAATTCCCTTTATGACAGAAATACCTGGTAACTGACGCAGACTGAATACACGTAAAAGAAAGGGGAAAGCGTTCCCCAAATTCTGAGATTGGTCTCCAGACAGAGACTCTCCTGCCAGTTGGTCATCTGAACCCCTGACTGTACCTGGCTCACGCCACCGGCCTGCTCCTGCTATGCATCTTCTGAGTGCTGCCAGAATAAACTGCTTGAACACTAGATGGTATCTGAGATTCAACTTTGATGTGGATCAAACCAAAAGAGAGAAGTTGCCCCTGGGTAGCCTGGTTGACTAAAACTACCCAAAACCCCCAAACACAACTGTTTCTTAAATGTGAAGATATATCGACAGGGAATGCAAAAAAGTGACATGATTAATTGCTAACATACATGCCACATTATTTTTCCTTGTATGTGATTCTTCTATACCTGTTTTATGTCACTGTAAAATGATAGTATGTGTCTAATTTAAATTGGAGAACCTTTGAGAATGCAAATATACTAAAACATGAGAATTATTTCCTATCTCATTCCTGGTATAACATCGTTTTCTAGTTCTTTCACAAAGAAATGAACGAATGGAAAATTAACTTGTTAAACTCTCATATGCATTAGTCAATTTGATTTTATTATTCAAAAAATAATTACTAATCTTAGGTGATATTTTTCAAAATTTTATATATGAGATTTTGAATTAAGGGAGGTTTAGCAGCTGGCCATTATCACATATTTAATAAATTACAGATCAAAATGTCCTAAAAAGATAGACCAAAAGTATCTATTATATGTATGAACCAATTAAAAGTTTCACTTTCAGTAGTTATGGTGGGAAATAATATCTGGCCTTTAACTCACATAATAATATTAAACATACAGAAACACTAGAAATTACTAATTCATTTAATTAAAACTTAACTATTTATTTTGCATTTTTTTTTTAGAGACAGGTTTCTGCTCTGTCACTCAGTCTGGGGTGCAGTGACGTGATCATAGCTCGCGGTATCCTCCAATTTCTGGACTCGAATAATTCTCCTACCTCAGCCTCTCAAGTAGCTAGGACTATAGGCGTATGCCACCACACTGGGCTAACCCTTCCCTCCCTCCCTCCCTCTCTCCCTCTCTCCCTCCCTCCCTCCCTCCCTTCCTTCCTTCTCTCTTTTCTTTTCTTTTCTTTATTTTTTTTCAGATGAAGTCTGTCTATGTTCCCAGGCTGGTCTTGAATTCCTAACCTTAAGCAACTCTCCTACCTCAGCCTTCCGAAGTGCTGGGATTATAGGTGTAAGCCGCCATGCCTGTCCCACACATACTTATTGAATACATAATTTTTAAAGTAATGAAAAACTGAAGTCCAAAGATTTTTTGTTGTGATTTAAAATAAGATTGGAAACTATTGTCATATCCCTATGGAAATGAAGCAAGTGAAGGTGTTTTGTATTATGACCTTTTTTTCTTGGCATGTAAGAAAATTTAAATTCCCTGGCTGAAGCAGCAAAGGTTTCTGCCTCTCAAACAGAAACCAACAAGTAAGAAAATAATAATAATTAATAAATTTAAGGTCTTTGGTTCTTAAAATTTGTGTACTCAGGCATTGAGAATCTTTGGAACATGAGATAGGGAAAACTCATCCTTTTGTAAGAAAAACTTCAATGGTGAGGCCATAAATTTTAGCAAGAGAAGCACAGGACTAGCTTTCCCATCCTAACTCTCTTCATTGTATCACTTTAAGGAAATATCTTCAAAAATTATAGTGATTAGTTTTTATCACTGGGGGATATTGACAGTCATACCATGAAATGATTTTTAATTAAATAAGAAAATAAATATAACAACACTGTTGTAGTCCTGACTTAATAAAGTTTTATTTACTATAAACAACAAAAATGTTACTGCCTGGAAATCAAACAAGTTTTAGATCTCGTGTTTGTGTTCCTGAAGTTTATCATATGATTTTTGAGAAACATTATTTTTTATATCTACAGATTAATGATATAATATTGTATGTGATATATAAAAAGTGAGTGGTAGGATTAATGAATACTGTAAGCATTTTTATGTAGCAGAGGTGTTCAAATAAGTCTTTATACAGGGTGTTTTCTTTGCCCTTGTAGTAGTATAAAGGGAGCTGAAGCATAAAGCAACTTAAAATGTACTTTCAAAAAGCAGCCTAAAATGTTTTCAGCAGGTGTATAGGGATCATGATAGAGAGAGATGCATGTAACCTTAGCAAGGTAATTCTAGAATATAGAACCTTTTCAAATGTTTGGTTCAGGAATTTACACTAGTTCTTTCCATGCTTTTGAATATGCTTGCTTTACTTATTACATTGAAACAGGAATCTCATTATGGTTGAAACAAACAAAAAAAAACCCTTTTTATCACCCAAGAATATCATTATACATAAAAAAGAATAGTTATACTTTCAAGTATTCTATAATTCTATTTACCATTTAGATTCATGTTAAAGGCATACCATTTGCATTAGTAATGTCAGGAGTACATTTTATTGCTTTGGCATCCAAATGTATTTTAAAAAAATAATTCCTTTAGTAGATAAAAAATAACAATGTTTTTGTAGGTACATTTTACTAAAAAATAGCAGTAAATTCAAAGAAAATGAAATGTTAATGAAAATAATATTCTTAAGGATTTTTTTTTTTGAAACAGGATCTTGCTCTGTTGCCCAGGAGTACGGTGGCAAGATCATGGCTCACTACAGCCTTGAACTGCTGGGTTCAAGCAATTCTCCCAACTCAGTCTCCCAAGTTGCTGAGATGACAGGCATTCACCACCACACTGGCTTTTAAAAAGGTTTTTGTAGAGATGGAGTCTTGCTGTGTTGCTTAGGATAGTCTCAAACTCCTGGGCTCAAGTAATTCTCTCACCTTGGCCTCCCAAAGTGCTGGGATTACAGGTGTGAGCCACTGCATCTGGCCTAGTATAAATTATTTACAATAAAACACAACAAAACAATTTTGGTTAGTAGAAGCAATTTGTTGTTATTCACTGTAAATTTAGAACACAAAGATAAAATGCTGTAATTGTTCAATTTAATATAGTGAAATGACACATCACACCTGTTAATAAACATTGTGATTGATAAAAAGCAAATTCTTACTTTTTATATCAACCAAAACTATTCCTTTGTTTTGCTGCCAGTTGAACCAGTTAAGATCCACTGCCGATGGCAACATACTATCACTCATTCATCTATTCATGACTTTATTCATTTGAACTAGAGAAATGAATTCAATCATGTGATTGACATCCTGATGTGGTTATTTAGAAAGATTTTACTTTTTTACGTAAAGAATAAAGATTAGATTGAATGCCAAGAAATCAACAAGGAGACTATTGCAACAATGAGTTAGCAGAAGAAGAAAAGGTAAGGCGGCGTAGACATATGAGAAAGAAAGAATAATATGATTGAGTAATCCAATTAGATACAGGAGAGGAGAAAATTTGTTTATATTTTCCAGTATGCTCATATAAAATGTCAAATCATCACTCACTTATTTATAATCACCCCTGTCCAATCTAAACTTAAACTTCCCTGGCTTTCCTCAATTCTTCATCTCATTCTCTTCTAATTTGTAATTGGAGTTAGTCAGTTCTATAAAGAAGAAAATCCACTTTATCAGTTTGAAGAGAAAGAAAAAAGTAATTATAAAGAAAATCAGAGACTTGCACATGATCCTTCAAAGAAAATGCTAAAAATACTGAGTGAAAGGCCCATTGAGACTCTTCTGCTTCATCAACCTCACATGGGTGCCATAGTTTGCAGTACCCAAATCTTGTCAACCACTGCTCTCAAAAGCCAGAGCGCCCCCTCTCTGCATTGCCAAATACTAGGATTCCCAGTAGTCTCTATGCCTTTATTCTTGACTTTTAAAAAAGTGTGAATGCTTAGTATCTGGGATAAAGAGTTCCTGACTTCTGTCTTGGACCTAATGTGACCAATACTCAACTTTAATAATGGGCTCTCAACTCAAATGACTCCAAGCAGCCAGAATGCATGGGAGAAATCCAGTTCAACACTCAATTCTGCTCATTCTTGATCAGTTACTATTTATTTGATTTTTTTCAAGATGTTTTCTATCTACTTTTCCCAAACTTTGAAATAGCATTACTGATAATCAACCAGGAAAATCAATTTACATAAATAGATGTGATGATATAAAACCTGAATTAACCTATTACTGTGAAAGTTCCATTTACATACCAACTAAATCAAATAATTTGACATAAAGTTACACATTTTGAAATTGACTTTGCACTTATTAAACCTTAATTATGTATATGTATATTAATTTTCAATTTTTGATATGGTGGATTTCTCGTTTGTTGTGTATGGGTGTGTAAGTGTCTGTATAAATGTGTTTATGTGTGTTTGGAAATAAGTGGATAGCTGCTCTTAAATTGACAAGGCTCTTGAGGATAGTGAAGTTGGTTTCTGTTTCTTTTATATTTTCCTATAATACTTGTGTAAGTCTCCTAGAATTGCCATAAGATATTGCCGTAAACTTGTTGGCTTAAAATAAAAGAAAGGTATTCTCCCATAGTTCTGGAGACCAGAAGCCACAAATCAAGCTATCAGCAGGGAAGCACTACCTCTGAAAGATGCAATGAAGAATGCTTCATTTTGCCTTTTCCTTTATGTGGGTACCTTTTGTTACCTCTTCTGCCTCTTAGAAGAACATTTATCTTTAGATTTAAGGCCCACCAGGTAATTCAAGATGTTCTGATCTCAAGATCTTTAATTATATCTGCAAATATATTTTTTCAAATAAGGCTTGCAGGCTCACTGATGCTAGAGATTCGGATGTGGACCTGCCTTGTTGGGGGCTATGGATAAAACCATTACAGTTTATAGAGCTATGAAGGGTAATTTAAAATGGTATTGAATGCCAAATTTTACCCTCACTGATTCATTTATCTTTGATTCCATCAATCTCTCAGCAAATGCAATAGAATATCCACTACGTATGTTCCAACCCTCAAGATGGGCACTGGTGAAATACAAAAGAACAGGCAAAAATTCATGTCTCTACAAAGCTCATACGTTGATTACCTGAAAAATGTATAATTTATAAAATATTTATATAATAGATATGCTTCATAGTACATCAATGGATGTAGGAATCAGCATCGATTTTACTTCTTGAAAACTGGAAGGAGTTTATAAGTATGAATGCAGGAGGAAATGACATCTGAGTTGAGCAGTAAGAGGTGAGTGGAATAGTATGTGTCTGGGATATGAAGAGAAAAGCAATTACTTAGTAAAATTTGATATGCAAATGTTTATGAACTTTTTTGTCTATTTTCTTCATTATTTCAATCCAGTACATTTGAGTAGAGTAATAATTATGATAAATTTAATACATGTACAATGATTATTATGTTTATTGCCAATATATCAAATTTATTTTTCATTAAGTAGAAACTAGTAAAACACAGAGTACAAAACTAAATCAAAGTCATTTGCAAAACAGTACTTGTAAAAACTGACCCAATTATTTTAAAATACCAGTATTTTTATTTTAAAATGTATGATAATATTAGAAAGATAGATATTTCTGATATTATTTTATTGTATTTATATCTATATGTATGTATTGTATCTATATGATTCAATATATGATATTATTTTATTGTATTTATGTATGTATTATATCTATATTATTCAATATATGATATTTTATTGTATTTATATCTATATGTCTGTATTGTATCAATATTATCCAATATAATATCGATATTATATTAAAACAGTAACTTAACAGATATTACTTATGTTGGAAATGATTTTCCTGAGCTCCCAATATGTTCAATTCATGTAAATGGCACTAATAATAATTATATATAGTATTATTTCTCTGAGAAGAAAGATTTTGCAGATCTTTCGCATACTCTTATGCTTAGATGACACTATACTCTCCTCGATGTTCAGAATTAAAAAGTTGTTGGAATTTGGCACTACACTGAAAAATACGATTTTGACAAATACCTCATGAAAAAGGATTTATTTGCATATACTATAATATACATATAATGTAATAACACCATCACGTGACATGTCAGAATGATCCAGTTTCTGGAAGGGGATCACAATTCAAGGAACGTGTACAGCCTCCAAAATTTAAAAAACACAAGAAAGCCGGCGTGATAGCTTATGCCTGTAATCCCAGCACTTTGTGAGGCTGAGGCAGGTGGATCACAAGGTCAGGAGTTTGAGACCAGCCTGACCAACATGGTGAAACCTCGTCTCTACTAGAAGTCGAAAAATTAGCCGGGTGTGGTGGAGCATGCCTGTAATCCCAGCTACTCAGGAGGCTGAGAGAGGAGAATTGCTTGAACCCGGGAAGTGGAGGTTGCAGTGAGCCAAGAGTGTGCCACTGCACTCCAGCCTGGGTGACAGAGCAAGAGAGAAAGGAAGCAAGAAAGGAAAAAAGGAAGAAAAGAAAGAAAGAAAGAAAGAAAGAAAGAAAGAAAGAAAGAAAGAAAGAAAGAAAGAAAGAAAGAAAGAAAGAAAGAAAGAAAGAAAGGAAAGAGAGAGAGAGAGAAAGAGAGAGAGAAAGAAAGAAAGAAAGAAAGAAAGAAAGAAAGAAAAGAAAGAGAGAGAGAAAGAGAGAGAGAAAGAAAGAAAGAAAGAAAGAAAGAAAGAAAGAAAGAAAGAGAAAGAAAGGAAGGAAGGAAAGAAGAGAAAGGAAGGAAGAAAGAAAGGAAAAAAGGAAGAAAAGAAAGAGAGAGAAAGAAAGGAAAGAAAGAGAGAGGAAGGAAGAAAGAAAGAAGGAGGAAGGAAAGAAGGAAGGAAGCAAGGGAGAGAGAGAAAGAAGAAAGGAGAGAAAGAAGAAAGAAAGAAAAAGAAAAGAGAGAAAGAAAGAAAGAAAGAAAGAAAGAAAGAAAGAAAGAAAGAAAGAAAGAAAGAAAGAAAGAAAGAAAGAAAGAAAAAGGAAGGAAGGAAGGAAGGAAAGAAAAAAGAGAAGAAGGAAGAAACAAAGAAGAGAGAGGAAGGAAGGGAGGGAGGGAGGAAGGAAGGAAGGAGGGAAGGAAGGAAGGAAGGAAGGAAGGAAGGAAGGAAGGAAGGAAGGAAGGAAGGGAGGGAGGGAAGGGGCAAGAAACAGATTCACTCCTGGAACAGAAGAAAGTGAAAGAAAATAGCTCTGGTGATACGTTGATTTTAGCTGTGTAAGAACCATTTTGGATTTCTGATCTTAAAAACAATAAGATAATAAATTTTTGTAGTTATAAGCAACTAAGTCTGTTGCAGTATGTTACAATAGCAACAGGAAACTAACACAGATTTTGGTCACTATGTGCTAGGTAGTTTTGTCACGGATCTTTTTCCTGTAGAAGGCTGAACTAATTATTAGAGCCTAACTATCAAGGAATTATTGTATTAGTTGTTTAGTTTGGGAGTAGGTAACTCCTATGTTGCCAGTGGAGAAGCACTTGGGAAGTCACCAACCATGGCTCAATGATTTGGTATCTAAATATTTATAACCATATATTATTCCTCTTTCCTGTGTTCTTCTTCTCTATTATAACCAAGTACAAGTTTGGGTAGAGCCCTACTACAGATTGTTTCTCTAAATTTTGTCACCAACATAAATTTTAAAATATCTTGCTCATATTTTTCCCATCTTGCCATGGCATGATAATGTGAAATAATTCAGTTATGTTATTTTCAAAATGAAATAATAAAAACTAAAGATTATATTATGCTGTTGAGAGATTTTATTTGAGATTTGCAATATATACTCTTGTCAGTGAAAGCATAAAATACTATTTTGAGAAAATTTCATGTGTGCTATATATGTTATGACTTAGTTCAGTGTTTAGTAGTCTGTTACAAGTGGTTACAATGTAATAATAATTAAATGTTAATTTAACAGCAGCATTCTGAACTAGATTAATATGAAAAATGGTGAGCCACGAAAAGCATTTGGACTACAGCATTATTGAATATTTTTAAATGTTCTCTCCTTTCCCCCACTGAAATAATAATTTAGTTTTACACTTTGGTGGTTAGGGGCTTAATGCTATAAGAGTTCTGCCTAATATAAATTGCATAAATCACACAAAATGTCCCAGAACATCATGCTTTGTGGCTGATAAGAACCGTATTTTTAGGCATTTTTCAAAAAGAATCGAGTCCCAGTTATTTAATCAAAGAACATAGCCAACAATCTCTTGCTTTCAATTTATATTACATACTTTATAGCTGCTGCTGCCATCAGTAAATTATCACTTTCTATAATGCAATTTAAATTTCGTTTGACCTTGATAAAATAAAGATATTTTTTCCTGTTGAAATTAACATGCTGTTCACAGCTTCAACTTTTGTCTTTCATTAAAAAGTACTTGACAACACATGATTGTATTTTGAAGAAATCTATGTTTTTAAATAGTCTGTGTCCTAGGTGTTGATTGTAGAAAATGATAAAGTGAAGTCTGAATACCTGTTTGTTAGGACAATTTTTCATTCAAGAGTTTCTTGTAAAAAATAATTTGTTCTTTGTTTTCTCTTTCTAAATTTTTGCTATTAGGGATTCATTTTTCACTATAATCAACTCAATTATCCCTCCTTTTTAAAAGAAAGTAGAACTGCTCCTGCTACATACATTTTCTTTGCTGGGCCCCACATCTAATTAATTCAGAAGAAAACCTCTTTTCATTAAGTAATAGCCTATATGTGGCTGGCATATTTCTAAGACTCTCTACAGGGAGAAGGAAATAGTCAGAATAAGTTCCAAAGAACGGTCTGAATTTACAAGCACACTGGGAAGAATCTAAGGCAAAAAGTAGATGTACCCACCTGCAATAGGTAAGGCAGGCATTCTCCCCTCTGCGGCTCTACCTTAAATGAACATTCATTAAGAAATTTTAACATAAAAGAACAAATCTCCTTCTAACATGTGGCATTAGGTTATTATTTAACAAGTGCACAGCAATGATGTTGCCCTAAAGGAAATACCATGCAATGCTTAGGAATTTTGAAAATGAGAAAAAATAAATTAAATATGAAAAACAAAAAGTTATAAATGATATATTTAATGTCACAATTTCCTACTCTTCTATATTTAACTCCATCCATTATCACTCCCTGTACACTTACTCTGAGATTATTTTCCTCATTTATTCAATTTCTGTAATTTACAACAAAATAAAACAGTACTTTTAAAACAATTTCCAAAGCACTTTTATATGTTATTTGCGACAATCCTTAAACTCTGGTAGAAGAATAAGGAAAAGAATTTCCTTATTCTGGCAGGAATATAAATATATTAAATATAAATATAAGTATTAAAAATTCTGCTACATAAAGACATATGGTCAGAAAATTAACATATTATTTATTAATTAATAATTTGTGAGTTTAGTTTGTTTTTTTGATAGATTTTATTTTTTATAGTAGTTTTAGGTTCATAGCAAAATTAAGTGAAAGGTACACAGATTTCCCATATACCCCTTATATACCATATATATATATACACACACACACACACACACACACCTTATATACCTTATAAATGCACCACCTCCCTCATTATCAATATCCCCCACCAGAACAGTATATTTGTTACAACTGGTGAACTTATATTGATTCATCATCATCACCCAAGTCCATAGTTGCATTAGGTTTCACTCTTGTTGTCCTAGATTCTGTGATTTAGGGCAAATGTAAAATATAGGTATCCACCATTACTGTATCATTCATAGCAAGTTCACTGCCCTCAAGACCCTCTGTGCTCTCCCTATTTATTCCTCCCTACCCCAGCCCCTGACAGCCACTGATCTCTTCACTGTCTCTTTGCTGTAGCCTTTCCAGAATGTCACATGGTTGAACTTATACAGCATATACCATCTTCCCATTGGCTTCTTTCACTTATTAATATATATTTGAGGCTTGATAGATTGACATTTTGGTGCTTGCAAGTTTTGACAATCATGGTAAACATCCACATGCAAGTTTCTGTGTGGACATAAGTTTTAAACTCCTTTGAATAAATACCAAAGTGCATGACTGATTAACCATACAGTAAGATTATGTTTAGCTTTCTAAGCAACTTTCAAACTGTCTTCCAAAGTGGTTGTACTATTTTGCATTCCCAATAAATGAGAGTTTCAATTGCTCCAGATCCTTGCCAGTGTATGACATTGTCAAGTGTTTTGGATTTTGATCATTCTAAGTGGTAGTGCATCGTTGTTTTAATTTGTAATTTCCCAATTATGTATGATGTAGAATCTTTTTTATTTTTAGCAATGTGGTTTCCATTTTCTCTTCTTGAGTAACTTTTTTTTCTAATTTAAGGAAGATTGATTGTACTTTCAGTCATGATGCCCTCACCATGATTGGCCAATTGAATACTCTTTGTCTGAATTTTGAAACCTTAATAGCATTATTTAAATAAAGGAAATGTTTGATGCTCAATCATATGTTTGGCAGCATCCTGAAGAAACTGTACACTATAGTCCTGTATTCTGGAGGAACTCTGGTCCCTGTGTTACCTGCACCTCCTTCTTTATTTTTTCTCTCAATTTTGTGAGCTCCTCTATGTTCTTCCCAGTAATTTATTTATTCCTTAAGTTAATAAAGGTCTCTTTCCCAAACTTGCATTTAAATAGTAAGAAATAGTCAAATAATTTAATAGTGGAAAAGATAGTGTCACAGGATCTTTGGGGTGTTGCTTTTCTGGCCAGAAACTTCTGTGGCTGGTGGCATCTTTACCTGAGTTTTTGTCCTGTGTCCAGGAAGAATAAGGTACTCATACAAGTAGATGGTGAGCAAGAAGAAGAGGAGCTTTATTGCGTGTTAGAACAGTTCAGAGAAGACCCGCAGTGGGTAGCTCCTCTCTGTAGACAGGTTGTCTTACTGAGTGTTCAGCTCTCAGCAGAGAGGAGGCCCTGGAGTGGGTGGGTCCTCTCTGCAGCTGGTAGTCCCAACATCTCTGCAGATCTCTGAAGCTCTCTGTGGGAGCTACCCTCTCTGCAGCTGGTTGTCCCATTTGCTCACCTCTGGCTGAGTCTGGGGCTTTTATGGACCTCAGAGTGGGAAGAAGGGCATGCTGATGGACTCACGGGCCAAGAAAAGGCACCACAAGTTCCCACTCAAGTTTATGGGACTAGCAGCCCAGCCCCCAGCTTTCAGGTCCTCCCTGCCCTGAAGGTGGGGACTCACCAGGACCTGCCCCCAGCCACCTGCTGCCATTCATGGCACTCAGGGTTGGCCCTGAATTTTCCCTGAGATTAGAGCAGGCACCAACAGCATAGAGAAGCCAGGCAGCAGGAGCAGACACTTCAGAGCCTGTGAGAATAATGGGGCCTTCCTGGGCCTCCAGGAGTGCAGGGATGCTTGAGTTTGCAGCTGCAGTTGGGTAGCTGCAGTTGTGCCCTGGAGGGCAGGGCCCCTGACTGCTCCTAGCCCCACAAGAGCACAGGGAGGCTCTGATCTGCAGCCACAATTTGGGCAGCTGCAGCCCCACCATGAGGCTGCCTATTTCATGGAGTGTGCAGCCTGGCCATGCCTCCCTGCTGCAGCTGGCGTGATGGTAGTGGCAGGTCAACTGGAGCTGCTGCTGCCATCAATAGGACTAGAAGACAGATTTTCAGACACCACTTCCACTTTGCCGAGACAACTTATGCAAATACTTAGCACAAATTTTGAAATGTGTTAAATGCCCAATAAAAAATCCCTTAATACATACATACATATCAATATTGCAATCAATAGTAAAATAAAATATAGATTTTAAAATGTATTTTCTTCTTTCAGAATATCACAAACTCATGAAAAATTTCATAGAAATCTCAGAAGAAGCAGTGAAAAATATTGGCTCTGAGAAGCAATCACCAGTCAGTATATTTGTATGTCATTTGGTGCCAAACAACCTTAGGTCTTGTCCCAGTTCTATACGATTTTGACCATTCATTTAATATATTTAATTTCCACTATCACTTTCTACAATGGGATTATTGATTATACTTATTTTACATGTCTACTTTATTATTAAATATCTGACCTAAGGTCTCTAAGTACATAATCACATTCAATGTTCACAATATTCTATGGACTTTCTAGACTCCCACATTAAGTGATATAATGCGTGTAAAATATTTACATAATGCCTGAAAAAATAGAAATTATCCAAAAATATTACTACTAATGTTATGGAAGTGATCGTTTGAGGAAAATATGCATCAAATTATGAACAAAATGAATGGTTTATAAAATAAAGGAATGATCCAGTGTCTGGTAGGCATATAGTAGACACCCTCTACTGACTGATTCAATAAAAAGTGAGATTTGCAGTTATGGTTTTATTATATTGTTTCATCCTCAAGTAAATTTTATTCAGGGGAATATCCATTTCAGCTTGTATAAATATCAGCTCACATTTTCACATTTTTTACCTTAATGACAAAAAACCCTGAGAACATTGAAAAATTTTCCCAGAGAAAACATCAGTGCCAGATACCTACAATTCAATACTGATAATTTCACTGGCAATTCAAGCAGCTTAAAGAAGTTTTAGATATCAAAATAATTCACCAGCAAGCATGTGTTTCAAAGCCAGGACCCTAAAAACAGCAATGCTGACTTGAAATTCCACCTCCTTGTAAATTCTGGATATTAGACCTTTGTCAGATGGGTAGATTACAAACATTTTCTCCCATTCTGTAGGTTGCCTGTTCACTCTGATGATAATTTCTTTTGCTGTGCAGAAGCTCTTTAATTTAATTAGATCCTATTTGTCAATTTTGGGTTTTGCTGCAATTGCTTTTGGTGTTTTTGTCATGAAGTCTTTGCCCATGCCTGTGTCCTAAATGGTATTGCCTAGGTTTTCTTCTGTGGTTTTTATGGTTTTGGGTTTTACATTTAAGTCTTTAATCTACCTTGAGTTAATTTTTGTATAAGGCATGAGGAAGGGGTCCAGTTTCAGTTTTCTGCATATGGCTAGCCATTTTTCCTGGCACTATTTACTGAATAGGATATCCTTTCCCCACGGCACGTTTGTCGAAGATTACATGGTTGTAGACATGTGGTGTTGTTTCTGAGGTCTCTGTTCTGCTCTATTGGTCTATATGCCTGTTTTGATACCAGTAGCATGATGCTTTGGTTGCTTTAGCCTTGTAGTCAGGTAGCATGATGCCTCCAGCTTTGTTCTTTTTGCTTGGGATTACTGGGTGTATACCCAAAGGAATTTAAATCATTCTACTATAAAGACACATGCACATATGTGTTTGTTGCAGCACTACTTACAATAACAAAGACATGGAACCAACCCAAATGCCCATCAATGATAGCCTGAATAAGAAAAATGCGGCACATATGCACCATAGCATAATATGTTGCCATGAAGGAATGAGATTATGTCCTTTGCAGGGACATGAATGAAGCTAGAAGCCATCATCCTCAGCAAACTAACACAGGAAGAGAAAACCAAACACCACATGTTCTCACTCATAAGTGGGAGTGAAACAGTGAGAACACATGGACACAGGGAGGGGAATAACACACCAGGGCCTATTGGCAGGTGGGGGACATGGCGGAGGGGGAACTTAGAGGGCAAGTCAATAGGTGCAACAAACCACCATAGCACATGTATACCTATGTAACAAACCTGCACGTTCTGCACATGTATCCCATTTTTTTAAGAAGAAATTTTTTAAAAAATAAAAAAATTCCATCTCTACTGTGTATTAATTTATTAACTGCCAGCTTGAGTAAGTCACTTTTCCTTTCTTGATCTTCATTACCAAAGCACCAATTTTTTTGTTTTCTCAGTATAAACTCTCCAACTTACCACCTACATCTCTTGCCACTTATTCTCTATATATTAACCATTTCCTTGCAAACTTGAAATAGAGGAAATCCACATAATTAGTATAGATGTTCTTTTTAAATCAATATCTTCCCTTAATTAACCAAATTCATAAACATGTGCTCATTTGTCATATATACATGCATTAATCTCAAATGTATATGTACTGCCCAAATTCTTTTTTTTTTGAGAAAGAAAATAAAAATCAATGTATCATAGATTCACAGCATTCTGTTACTCAAATCTGCTTGCAGAGAACTATGAAGTCAGAATGAATTGAGGCAAAATTGAGTAATTTTCTCACAGAAGGAAATACTGTTTCAGCCAGCCTCTCGCTTTGTCGTCCAAGCTGGAGTGCAATGGTGCAAATTGGGCTCACTGCAACCTCTACCTCCCAGGTTCAAGCAATTCTCCTGCCTCAGCCTCCCAAGTAGCTGGGATTACAGGCACCTGCCACCACATTCAGCTAATTTTTTTTGTTTTTATTAGAGCTGGGGTTTTGCCATGTTGATCAGGCTGGTCTAGAACTCGTGACCTCGGGTAATCCAGCAGCCTCAACCTCCCAAAGTGCTGGGATTACGGGCATGAACCACCACACCCAGCCTCAAATTCTATCTTTAAGGCTCACTCTCCAGTATCTAATTGCCTCCTAGAAATAGTCACCAGTTTCTTAAACCTGCAATACAAATCAATGTGCCTAAAATTATAATATCTTCCCAAAGATATATTTTCTCTACCATTTATTCACTCTCCACATTTCAACCAGTGCAAATTTTTAAAGTTTAAATCTGAGTTTTAAATCTGAAAAAGTCTTTCGATATCTGTCATTGCTTAGCCAATTGACCACACGTAATTGAAATGTAAGGTACGGGGGTTCCCAGGAAAAAGAACAAACAAATATTCAGTGTCTGTCACATTATTACCAGCACACATTATTTACAAGCAGGTACGGCACTTTCTGAATGCCTGCCAAATACTGAACATGTTGCTATGAGACTTGCTTGTACAATAAGGTTCACATTTCTTTGCTTGTGTTAGGAGAATCATTAGACTAGTCACCTTGGTTGTTTCAGAAAGTCTAGTAATAACGTCTAGAAACGGTAATGTTTAAGAATTTATGAAGGCAGAGAGCTCATGTATCCAATGTGATGAAGGGAATCAATCAGAAGTTTGCATTGGAATAGTTTTAAAGATGTTTCTCAAGCTTTGGGGTATAAGAGCCTTGGAGGCAAGAGGTGAGTGGGTCTGAGTACACGTGGAAAAAGACAGTAAACATGCTTGACTTTTCTCAGTTTATATCAATGTGTCCAGTATTTATTCCTTCTGGTGGGTTCTTGGTCTTGCTGATTTCAAGAATGAAGCCACAGACTTTCACAGCAAGTGTTACAGCTCTTAAAGGTAGTGCAGACCCAAAGAGTGAGCCGCAGCAAGATTTATTGCAAAGAGCAAAAGAATAAACCTTCCACTGCATGGAAGGGGACTGGACCGGTTGCTGCTGACTCAGTTGGCCAGTTTTTATTCCCTTATTTGGCCCTGCCCATGTCCTGCTGATTGGTCCATTTTACAGAGTGCTGATTGGTCTATTTTTACAGAATGCTGATTGGTGCATTTACAATCCTCTAGCTAGACAGAAAAGTTCTCCAAGTCCCCAACCAACCCAGAAGCCCAGCTGCCTTCACCTCTCATCAGGTTGAGTAGAACTATATGAGTTCCTTAGTCTTTCAGATGTCAATGTTTGAAACAGTATTTCCTTCTATGAGAAAATTACTGAATTTTGCCTATATTCATTCTGACTTCATAGTCTTCTACAGGCAGATTTGAGTAACAGAATGTTATGAATCCATGATGATACATTGAAAATATTACTGTTTGTAATATTGGTTTTTGAAGGTCTTGTCTATGGTTTATGAGTGCTCTGGGGCCAAGCTGGGCAGAATTCAGAAAAATGGCTATGTATTGAACAAAAAACTAAACATTAGGAGTTTCAGTCTAGGAAATGACGATGCTGATGATGACAAAGCCAACCCATGAAAACATACTCTTTGCAATCATTCTTCCACTTTTTCACTCTCCTTCAAAGCTTAGCCCAGAAATCACCTATTCACTAATTCAATCTATTGCTATCAGACTTTTGGCTTCCCACCATCACTTTCATATCAGTAAAACTGACCTTGTCAGAGTCATTGAGAGTCTCCAGATGTTCCTCTATGGCAGTGGAATTCTAAACCTTGGACCCCTTTCCCATTCCAGAAACTCCTCCTTAGTATCATATGCCCTTGATTTTCATCTTACCTCTCTGATGTACCCTTTACAGCTTTCCCAACAAGCTCTTCTCTCCCACCTATTCTGTACATGTCAGAGATGCTAATATTTTGTCTTTTTTCGTTTTCCTCGTGATCTCTTTTCTCATTTACTAGCTGTGAAAATTAGCCTTGTGGGGTCTTTGCTTGTTCGTCTAAAATAAATAAGGATATAGGAAATATCTAATCTATAGAATTTCTGTGAAAATTAAGTGGGTTAATACATCTAGAGCTTTTAGAACAGTTTCTGGCAAATTTGAAGCATTTGTAAAATGTTTGGCTATTTGATTTTTAGAGATCAATAGATAGTTTCTCTACTTACATAAAATTTATTGTAAGGATGTCATAGGAATAGTTGATTGCTTAAAATTATTAAACTATTTTGCATCTGCTGAGGTGACATATATATGTACATATGTAGAAATAAAATTAGGTCTGAGATGATGTTGGCATTCATAATATTTGTCTATTATACAATATTTATCAAGTAGAACTGAACCGTAATAGTTAATGGGTCACTCAGTATTTTTATTTGTTGAAGCAGTGGCTGTAGAAGAAAACATTCAATTTTGCCTAAATTCAGTTTGTCTCATAGTTCCTCTGCAGGTAGATCTGAATGACAGCATATCATTAATATTTATTCCTATGTTGCCATTATTTTCTTTTAATATTTGTCATTTTTGAGTTTGCCTATGGGCTTTCTTTTCCTATCTGTATTGATTTTTGAATCTATTCACTATATTAGTCTACTTAGATTTATTTTTCTCTCTATACCAAATTTAAATCCTCTAATCTAAGCCCCTATTATAAAATTTCAGTTTGATTATAGTGCCTCACCAAAATATTTAATAATATGTATTTTCCCTTTAAAAATATTTTAACTGCACATGCACTCTATAAATATAAGTGCTGAAACTTACTTTAAAAGATTAAGATATCAAAATACCTAATGCCATTCTTCTCCCCATAGGTAAACATCCTTCCCCATTTGCTTTGCATTTTGGAGCTCTTAAAACATATACAAAGCTTTCTGTATCTGTTATTTTGTTAACAATAATGGAATCATGGAGTGTGTTTTGGTTGGCAACTTTAATTTTTATTTAATAAATTAACATATTTCTATGTAACAAAAATGTATTTAATAGATTAAATATACTTATTTCAAATTTTAAATTAAATATGTTTTATTTTACATACTTCTGAAATTTCTTAACACAGCTATATCTAATATTTAAACAAGTCCCTCAAATCATTTTGAGTCTGTGTGGTACATCACTGGTGTGAACAATTAAGGGGATTTGTTGGCTGGTATAGCTGTATATTGCTGGCGAGATCATATATGGTACTGTAAGAATCCCAGCTTTATTTCTTTGAAGAACTTTGAAACTCGCAGCTTTGATATGATCTGTGTGTCAGTTTTATTCTCAGACTACTAACAGGGTTTTCAGACAGTCTATGTCTTGCTGATATACACAACATCTGAGAAAGCACATCTTTTTTCCTGTGGCTCTCATTTAAGGTTAATGAATATTCTTCACTGGAAGGCTTTGTCAATTTTCCTTTTCTGTCTTGTAGAACAGAATTACTAAACTTTCTCTCCCTTACCTTTCTAACTTACACTTAAACCTTTCTCTGTGCTGAGAATCTTTCTTCACACCTCTCCTCTATCCCATTTAGGTTACCCAAGCTCAGATCAAAGTGATGTTTTAGAATATCCTTCAATTCCCATCTTTGATAACTCTGTATTTTTACAAGTTTTTCTCTTGCTTGCATTGCCTTTTCTTTTCTCATGTCAAATGCATATTTGTTCTTCAGCATTCATTTGTTCCACAGCACTCCAGAGAGAATTTCTACCTGTCTTTTCTACTTTACAACCTATTCAACAACTTCTAAAGCACTAATCATGTTTAATTATAACAATTTAATTAAATATATTTGACATGGATTGTAGATGCACCAATGACCAGGATAAAGGACTCACTATTTATGCATCTCAGAGTTCCAGTATAATGTCATCTCCATACAGAGTTCTCAGTAAATATTTTTTGAAGAAAAGATAGCTTTAGGCTTAATAGTAATGCATTATAATTTTTTGAACTAGTTTTCTCATACAGAACATTTACTGCCAATTATCAAACATAACAACCAACAAAACAGAGACTGATATCAGCCCATGTCACTCTTGATCTTGGTTGAGGGAAGCTTGAGGGCAATATTCCCAACAATGGGGGATTTCCCGAACTACTCCTGAAAATAATGTTCACAAAGCTCTAACGGCTTCTGGGGTAGAAGCCACAGATTCTTGGTTATATAACCCTTCCCCTGTAAATGTGAAAAAGATAGTTCTGTCCTGGGCCACACTACAAGCTTTCGTGAAGCACAGCATCCCCCATTGGAAGACCCCATTACTTTTTCTGTTGTCCCTTGAAATAACCATGGGGGAAGCAATGGAGAAGCTCTACTGAAACAGCTCATATTGGGATGCACGTGGCAGATGGTTTCAGTGATTTCCTATGAACAGGCCTGGATGAATGGAAACCCAACATGGTAGTGGTAACAATGCCAAAGGACCAACAGGGAAACTCAGTGGGTGACAAGAGGAAAAATAAAAGAAACAAACAAAAAACCAAAGGGAATAAGGCCAGCCTGCAGAGTAATGTGACTTTGCTTGTTAAGACAAGGGGCATTAAAAATACAAATCCATGGGACAAAAAATAAAAAATAAAAAGACTCCACCAACACTCTAAGGCGGCAGAGAGTGTGTTCCCCCAATTTGGAAGGTAAGGCCCTCAATGAAGCAAAAGAAACAGAAAGAGGAGAGGAAGATCCACATCAGATTGGATGAACTTAGTTAAAATCCTGCATAGTAGCCCTCTGAGTCCCTGAACATGTTTTGTGAACAGGGGTGCATGGGATTTTAAGGTTTTCTGATGCCCCAGCCAAGTCAATGAGGAATATGATCCCCATTCAATGCAATGAATCAGACAAAGAAGATGTGATCGCCTTTGCATGTACCTTGACTTCACGCCCTCAGAAAGAATGATTAGGAATGGGACCAGGGTCTCTGGGTCTCTGCTGGGGCCTAATGGACTTCCATGCCTGACAAATTGGAAGAAAAAAAAGAGAGAGAATTCAAACTTCTGTGTGGCTCATGGATACTGGTGATCAAATGGTAATAGGCAGAGGCCTCCACAGGGGTAGGGCTAAGCTTATGGAAGTGGGAGGTTTGGGGACAAACACAGTGATCCATTGCTCACATAGCTCACACGCAGGTTCACCTGTACTTATGAACGGGGTTATTGGGCAATTTGGGACAACAGTAATCATGGTTTACACAATTGAGTGCATTATAGACATTTTAGCTGCTTGTGGCACAAAATATCACTGCTGCCTCGGGGAATACATCCCTCCGTTACACAAGATTCAAGCCGTAACAGAGTGCTGCATTCACCCTTACTGCTCACCTAAGTTACCCAAGCCCAAGTCCTGAAGGATTATTCAACAAAAGCAGTGCAGCATACCAGGTGCAGAACATTACCCTGCTGATATAGGACTTGCTGCAGGCAAGAATGTTACGCACCAACCTGTTGCAGTTAGCAGCCAGTTCATGCTGTAAAAAAATGTCTCAAAAGCCTGGAGGCTGACTACCACAGATTAAATGCCAAGATGCCACCCTCAGTACCTGACATTGTTACCATCAAAGTACTGGTAGCCCACATGGGAAACTGGCATGCTGTTATAGATCTCCCTAATGCTTTCTTCTCCATCTCTTTGTGTGATAAAGATCATATGCAACAGCCTGCAGCATATTTTACTTCTCCAGGGTTACCTGAGTTCCCCTGTAATATGCCACTAGTGGGTAAGGCTAGTTCTTCAGCAAGCCAGATTATTCCTAGAAGTTCTTGTCATCCACTATATTGATGGCATCATCATTGATGGCCTGACTTAAAAACAAGATAACCAGATTCTATGTGAAGTCACAGACACTAGGACACAGACAGGCAGGGCCATCAACCCTAATAAAATATAGGGTTGTGCTCAACAAATGTAGCTCTTGGGAGCCACTCGGGATGATAATCAGAGATGTCGGATAAAATTATTAAGGTAATTTTATTTCTAATTAAATCAAACAAAAATTGCTGACCATAGCAACTCCTACTAATAAGAAAGAAGTTCAACAGCTGATAGGCTTATTTAGTTATTGCAAAAACATGTACCACATCTGGATACTCTTTTGACCTTCATTCAAGGTGACCTGCAAGGTGGCCACCTTTACATAGAAACCCCAACAACAACAGACTCTGGAAGCCATGCAAAATGCAGTGACACAGGCACTACCATTGGGCTGATGGAACCCACCGATTCTATGCAGCTATAGGCCCCTGTGAGAACTACACATGAAGATTGGAGCCTGTGACAACAATAGATTGTTACTGGGGTACATCAGCCCCTCAAATTTTAGACAAGGAAAGTACCCAAGGCATCATCCACCAGGTACACCCCCTTTCAAACAGAAACTCCTAACCTGCTGTTGTGCTTTAATAGAAACGAAGCAACTGACCACTGCAGCGCTGCAGGTAATTTTAAAACCTGAGTTGCCAGGCTGGGCGTGGTGGCTCACGCCTGTAATCCCAGAACTTTGGGAGGCCAAGGCAGGCAGATCACGAGGTCAAGAGATCGAGACCATCCTGGCCAACATGGTGAAACCCTGTCTCTACTGAAAATACAAAAATTAGCTAAGCATGGTGGCGCACGCCTGTAGTCCCAACTACTCAGGAGGCTGAGGTGGGATAATCACTTGAACCCAGGAGGCAGAGGTTGCAGTGAGCCAAAATCACGCTACTGCACTCCAGCCTGGCAACACAGTGAGACTTCATCTCAAAAAAAAAAAAACAAAAAAACTGAGATGCCTGTCTTCACACAGATTTTCATGAATCCTACTGATACAATAATAAAATATAAAATAAAATAAAATTAGCGCAGACTCACCAAAGCACCGTTATTAAATAAAAATGATACCTCCAAAAAGGATTCAGATCAAGGTCCCAGGAAGTCAGCCTACTCCAGGTATAAGTAACTGCCTTGCCAGAGGGAGCTAAACAGCCCGTAGGGGATGTTACTGCACCTGCCTTAACTAAGGGGGCCTCTTGATTCAAAGATGTTCCAGCTCATGGTATGGCTCGGTTGATGAATAGGTCTGCAAATTCAAAGTTCATGGAGTCAAATAGGACACTGCTGCCATCTGCCCAAAGGATGGCCACCTTTGAACTGAAACCAGACAAGGACACCATATGAAATTGATGGAACTCCCAGTAGTAATGAGGGCCTTGCAGGCCACTCCAACAGCAACTCTGCTACATATTTACAAACTCATGGGCTATTACAAACAGGCTAACTGTACGGTCCAATGACTTGCAAATGAATGATTAAACATTAAGGGCTCCCCTGTGTAGCGACAGGGACAGTGACAGCAGCTTACAAATAAGACAAAACAAAAACAAAACTATTCATCACTCATGTTGGTGATTAATAGTTTTTATCAAAACTGTGACTAATAGCTTTCATCAAAATTATGCCAAAGACCTGTGACAAAGGACCATTCAAAAGGGAACAAAATGAAACTCACGAGCTGATCTAGTATGCACTTACCAAATCACCACAACTGTTGTTCGCCCAGGGGCTGAAACATCCCCTGTGTACTCTTAGCCCCCTCTGGCAAGGTAGGGATTAAGTCCATGACACAGTGGAACATAAAAATTAACCTCAGGTGCAAAAATGGATAAGATTATGAGAACTTACCATTTAAAAAAGGCAAAAATAAGATAGAATTGTGTAACATCTTCCAGTAACCCCTGGCCTTGCAATATGGAAAACTGGGTTAAATTAATCGAGACATAGGCCCCACATGAGTATGGATATCAACCACTTATGACCGCTTGTTTTCAGTCATGGATTATGATACATTGCCATAGTACATATTCCAAACAAGAGACTGCCTTTCTAGTGTGCCATGTAAACGTAAGTGCCACTGTTGTAACCTTCAGAAAACACCTCTACCACGTTTCTAGATATCCAGAAGGATTTCAGTTCACTGAAGGTACCACAGTCACTGCACAAACTGCACAATAACGGATGCAGTCCCACCACATAAGACAAATGTTTTGTATTCTCTGGATGAACGGGGCAGTGGAGCAATTAGCTGGGTGATGTCAACCATGAATACACAAAGGCCATCAAAACGTCAACTTACTGGCTCTTACTCTCCTTTAACAAAAGCCGTTTCGACCCTAAATACTGAAGCAGGATATTTCCCAGACCCCTTCATGGGACTCAAGACAGGGGTGCCCCATTTACTCAGCCTGCCACTCTCAGCTCCTCTTTGGAGGGAATGCGTGAGCAAATGAGGCAGGAACTGGACCACACAAGCGCTGGAACCAGCTGGCTGCTTTGGCGCCAGCAGGAGTGAACTCCGTGCACTGGACCCACTGTGTTCCACCCCTCACAGGAGGGAGCACACAGGTAAGCAGGTGCAGGAACCGGGGCGAGCGCTTTTCGGTACTGGCAGGAGCAAACTCCACGCAAGCCCCAAGGCAGCATCAAGGAGTGTATGCTTGTGACCTATGAAGCCAAACAGAGTGTGTTTACAGTACTCTTTTAGCTCTGCTGTCCACAGACGGCTTAAGTATTAACAGCTTAGTGGACCCTCTGCCTCTTTGCATGAGGCAGCTGTCTTCCACCAGTGAGGGCAAAGGGACAGTGTGTCAGCTTTTTGTATCCACACTCATGGATCCCAAGAGGGTAGGTAAACTTCCCCTGGAGTGCAGCCGTCTCCAGCCAGATTCTTCTCCAAAGTTACAACGTCAAGCTGTCCCTCTGAAGTCAAACTGCTTCTCTCCAATGTCAGCCATAGTCCCCAACATCCAGCTGCTTCTTTTCTCTGCCAGCTGAGTCTGGTGTCTTTATAGGCACAGGATGGGGTGTGGCAGAGACATGGGTGGTTTAGGAAAAGGCAACATTCAAGAGAGAAAACAGGAATATAAGTTTTAATTGGGGCCGTGGTCTCAGGCTTTTTGGCTTGAGGGTGGGGCTTTGCCAGGGACCTGCCCCTGTCTACCTAGAATTTCTCTACTCCAGTCCCTATCAATCCTACATTCCAGCGTTAAAAAAAAAAAAAATGGCACTACAATCCATGTTTAAAAATATTGAACTTTGGGGAGGGAACTGAAATGACCAGGAAGTTGCCTAATTAGGCTGTGGTTTCAAACTCCCAACCTCAATATACCCAAACATTTTCTGAGCTCTGAAATGCACTTTGCAGTGGTGGTTGGTGTTCTAGGCCACAAGGGCAACACTAGAGGAGCCTCCTTTTTCAAACCTGTAGGCAAGGCTATCTTTGGGCACCTCTCCGTGGTGGGATTCCCCACAGGGAAGGGGGAAGAGGGGACAGAATATCAAAGTACTAGGATTCCTCTGGTTGTGCGTGGGACTCCCAGTACCCCTGCCCCGCCCATAAAGATAGGAAATATTATAGAACATGCCAAATTTGTTTAGGGTGTGACCTCCTTCCCTAAGTTGGTTGGCTGGTGCCTATGGGTTAAGTAACAAGGGCAGTGGATCTCTGAAAATACTGGAGTCTCAGGATATGGACGAACAGCCTAGTCAGCTAAACCCAGGTAATCCTCACCCCAGGTTATTGGATAAGATCATCCCTGGCCTCAGAGGGAGGTTGGGAGAATTAATCATTCCTCTTTTATTCCTGCAGAAGCCACTGCCTTGCCTGATATTATAACACAAATGAAAATAAGCATAGCCATGGTGAGAGGAGGAAGAGTTCAAACAACGCTGGATTTCTCACCCCAGGCTGACATCTTTCTTAATTCATTTTGTGCCCTGGTAGGTACACAAGGACTTGGATCACCTACAAGCTGGGTTAAAATGCCAAGTGACTCCATTCCTATACGTCCAGGTGCAGACACATTCTTGAGTCCCTTGCTTTAATATGACTTAAGATATGACAGGAAAGAATCCCTATGCTGGAACACACATTACTGATCTATGTTGGCATTTTAGGCTTGGATGTACCTTTTTTTCTTTCCCTGCTACCATATAGCAAAATGAACTGAGACTGTATATAACTGATCTACACAGGATAATCACAAATCCCTGATGGGGGTCACCTGCACCCTTCTGGGTTATGGATTTCTCTGTGGACCTCAGTGGGCAACAGAGTATCTGCCCTTGGGCAAAGAATCTTATTGCCTTTGAGCCCTAGGACCCATAGTTCATGTCAAAAAATTACATAAAGGGCTTGAGAGGGGTGCAATTGGGATCCACTTTGCTAACCCAGCGCTGACTGGTCTATAACGTCCTCCTGGGAGTACAAACTCACAGCTGGTTTTATTCTTCTGCTCCCATTTTAATACCAGACATAGGTGTAAAAGCTGTAGGACAAATGATATGGGATCTGTCCTTAATCATGGTGGAAATAGCTAATAATACTACTTAGGCCATACAAGATCAACAAAACCCAATACACTCACTAGTCAAGGTGGTAATGGACAATTGAATAGGCCTCATCGTCTGCTAGCAGAACAGTTGGCATTTGTGCTTTTATCAACACCCTTTGCTATGTAAATATCAATTGTTTAGAGAAGGTAGAAACTGAGCTGGAGGAGATCCACGCTCAGGCTGGAGATTATCAGCTGTACACCCTTCCTACCTGTGAAGCTCATTTTGTGATCTATTTAATTGCTTTAATTCAGGCACTTGGGGTTCTTGGTTAAGAATTATCTGCCAGGGAAGTCTCATCATCCTCCTGGGTCTGGTTCTCCTAGTGACCCTGATGTCTCAAAATGACAGAGGGTCTGTGAGCAAACTACCTCTATAAAGTGTTGTTCAGGGGTTCCACTGGACACAACTCTCCTTACGAATTTGGGGATGAGAGGTGGCCCTACCAAATTTTGTGTACTTTATCTGCTATTTCAGTAGCCAATCCAGGGCCAAAAGTGTTTCTTGGGGATTGACAGTCACACATTGCCTGACAACCCTTACAGTGTTGCATAGAAGTGAACCTTACATGGAGATTACATTACATTTACATCTTACATTTCCTTACATGGAGATAAAGAGGACTCACAGGCTATGCTGAATGTATCATCTTTTGGGAGCATACTTTTCCATGATCTGGGCTTGATGTACACTTTTTTGTTCTGGTAAAACGTGTGCATGATACGGCACCTGGCCTATCCCACTGCTATACCTGTTTCTTATGAGGAGAGGAATAGATATTTTACCTGCAGCACATGAGGTTTGTGGACAAGAGGCACTAGCCATGGGAGGCCAAGACTTACTGTGAAAGCTAAACCTGCTCTGTCCCTTGCTATATGAGTAAAACATTCCATCCAGTGCCTGGGTAATTTGTGTCTCTCTTCACAACCCTGACACCTGCAAACAAAGTAGTGAGTTTACACGCTGGGAAGCACTGGCCCTGGTGGTAGACATTGTTGTGTTCTTTACTGTTTAGCTATCCTTCACGCAATAACATTCCTTCCCTGCAGGTGACAACAGGTACCACTAGCTCAGCAGAAATGAATGAGGGGAAATGGTGGATGATGGGTTCTAAGATGTAAGAGAAGGTAGATCCTTTAGTGTTTCATTAACCATGTAGGTATGATATATGATTCTGAGTTTGATGGAAAGCAAAGGGAAATTTTGATCACCGTGTAAGATGATCTTCAGATTTAACATTTAAAATTATTCTAATAGCTATTTGGAAAATAGAATGCAGTAGATCAGATGCAAACTTAGAGACAAGTTGATATGCTGTTGCAAAAGATGTAAGAGATAATATGGCTAGGAACTGAGGAGGTGAAAATAAACTTTTGAATAACACATATAAATTGGAGATAGTGGCAATAAGATTGAAGATGGGATAGTGTGAAAAAAGATGGATGATAGATTTGCAAATAAATGAGACAGAAAAGTCAAAATGGGAGCAAGCATGGGAGAGTAAACCAAAGTTTGGTTTGGAACATGTGTAGTTCGAAATGCCAGTTAAGTATCTTGGTGGAAACATTATGTTTTCAGTAGATTATATTGAACTGGAATTCATGAAAAAGTCGATAGGGACTGGTGATACATATTTTGGAGTCATCAGTATATAGATATTTTTTAAGCCATAAGGGAATTGAATGACATCTTTTAGGAGATTATCTGTAGAAGAGAAGAGAAGTTTAATATTAGCCTGAAGTGGGGAATTAGAGGTTACTTAAGCAAGATTATTAAAGTTTTGGAGATTGAGTGAAGTTTAATAGATCTGATATATTTCCAAGAGCTTTTGAGGGGTCATAGTGAGGAAACACTGAGTTCAATCATAAGTTTGTAGAACTTAAGGTTGGTACAAGGTTTAATAATTGAAGTGTTAATTTCACTGGTGTTACTTCCTACATCAATTTTCAAGATGACCATAGAGGTAAAAGATATCAGGGACATGGAATAGAGGGACTATTATGTTTCACTTACATTAAAATTTTCTCCACATTATTTTTTTCTACAACTTCATAGCAAAACTTAATTTAAAAGTTATCCCCATTTAAAAATTTTGTTATCTAACATATTATTTCTAGAACAATAGTAGTCATAAAATTACATATGCAACGCTTTTTAACAAGCCTTTGATTTTATGTTTCATATCTGAATTTCACTCCCAACTAATTAAGCACAACATTGGATAAAGACAGTTGAAGGAATCATGTTCTTCAGATGTTTTCCCAAAAGTAAATGAATACAGTTTATTAATATGAATTTTATTTAATCTACATATTACATGGCAGTATTAAGCTAATCAAGACAGCAATGAATGAGAATCTAAGTGATGAAAATATTTTTAAATGAATATGTTATTAAGGTTACCAATAGTCTTATTTCTGAGATATAACAGAGTTTGTATCACAAAACATAAAGTAGTATAAAAAATACATATGTATTACATAAAAGTGTGATATATAAGTATATATGTGTACATGTGTACATGTATCTACAAATAAATACATGAAAGTATAATACATACATACTTATAGGTAGTTGAATACCCAGCTGATTTCTCAGACTTGAACTAAATTGTGAAACATTGAAGATCTACCCTGGGGTATTCAGCGGCTGGTGCTGTGCTTAATTGTGCATAAAATCAAGTGCAGTTCTTCTACGACCATCAGGCTTCTTGGTACAACGGTGCTCCTGCAGTGTTCATTATGTTTTCTAATCTGATTCAGTGACTAGTCATTCTATGCCTCAGACTATGAAATAAAGACCAATGGGGAAGAACTGGGCAAAATAATTTCAGTATCATAATGAGGCTGGAACCTCTGCTTGGAGTCAAACAATTCTGAGTGTTATTCAGCTAATTATCTTAATACTTCAAATTTTAGAAATTGGGGCATTACACTGATACAGACATAGCTTCCTACTCTGTCACCATACGCATAGGCACTATTGCAAAATGAATACTTGTCTTTACTTTCCCTTATATCATTAGTGTTTTCTTTCCTAATAGTGTTAATTATATCATTAAAAACCATAGATGTTTATTAAGAATTCACTATTGCTTTGTACAGATAAACAAGAAAATTTGTTGAAAATATATGTAGTTTTCATTTTAAATTCTGATTACTGAAATCTCATTGCTTTTATGCAAAGTATTGTTTCCAAAACTGGAAAATATATAATTGGATCAAAAAATAGACATGTATATCATCCACCTTTAGAACAATACTTTGAGATTAAAAGAAATTGTTCTTTGTGTGGATATTTATGCATATGTGTATGAAGTATATGAATATATATCTATTTATAAAAATATATGTGTTTTCAAAGGAGAAGATATCAGAAAGCAGTTGTATCAAAAAAAAGATACTTTGAGTTGAAACAAATTTACATAGTCTCTATAGAGGCTAAACTGGTATTTAAAGTATAAAATTTATTTCCTAAAAGTAGAAATTTAGTTGTAGGCAATCTTGCAATGGTTGTTCACAGTAATTTTTAGATGAGCTTGTATCAGTGATAAATTAGACCTCATTTTCTATACCCACAGTGAACTTGCATTCTACAATTAAATGTGAATCTATAATTATATTTAATACCTTCACATACAGAGTATCACTCCTCAAATCTGAAGCCACTTTTGATTACACATTATTATCATTACATATACCTGAATGGATGAGGGTTGAAAATAATAAATGGAAATAAAAGCTCAAGATTTTATTTGCGTCAACATTTTTATTCAGTTTTACTGAGTTGAAATTTAGATACAGGAATATTCATGTATTTTAAATGTACTGGTCATTGACTTTTTAATAAGTTTGTTGACGTATTATTGGCAAATAAACTACATATACTCAAAGTGCACAATTTGATAGGCTTTAGCATATGCATATATATATCAAACCATAACCATAACTATCATTAATATGTGCATTATGTTCTCAAGTTTCCTTGTGCACCTTTTGTAACCTGAAATTTTGTGAGTTATTATGATAAAAAATAAATGCTAATATTTGATATATTTAGACGTATTTAAATCATTATCCTTGAAAGAATGCTCATATGGAAAAAATGTGTTAATACATCATTAATTATTTACTTTTATTTATATTTTCTCATTTAGAAAAGGCTGTTATAAAATATTTACTTGTGGCATGACAGCTTGTTCAAAAACAACTATCTCCCTAAATTTGACAAAATTAAATCATAAAATTTAAAAATTTTATAAATAGTGTTTCAAAAATTTAATGGTAAAATGCTATCTTAAATAAACATATGGAGAGCCAATTGTTAACTATTTTTTAGACAAAAATTAGGTGAATACGCACAAACACAGTGATAAAGAAGCTAGAAATTTAAGAAATGTGCATAAAACTTGGGTGGCACATAAATGCATTTTAGTGATATTACAAGAAGTCTTTAAAGACGAGGAGAATTGTTACTATATATAGAGAAAATGCATTTAAAAGTTAAAGTTGACAAAAGATATATCTGATAAAGGACTGTTATTCCAAATATATGAAGAACTATTAAAACTCAACAATAAGAAAAAAACTGATTAAAAAGTGGGCTACGAATTTAGACACCTCACTAAAGAAGATATACGGATGACAAATAAGCATATGAAAATATGCTCAGCATCATAAATAATCAGAGAAATGCAAATGAAAGCAGCAATGCGTTACCACTCCACCCCTTCTAGAATGGCCAAGATGCAAAACTTTAGCATCACAAAATGCTGACAAGAATGCGGAATACAGAAACTCCATAATTGCTAGTGGGAATGAAAAATGGTACAACCCCCATTGGAAAATAGTTTGTCAGTTTCCTACAAAACTAAACATATTTTTACTATATGATCCTACAACTGCACCCCTTGATCTTTACCCAAAGGAGTCTAAAACTTCTGTCCACAGAAAAACTCACACAATGATGTTTATATAAAAGCAGCTTTATTCATAATTGCCCAAACCGGGAAGTAGTGAAGATGTCCTTCATTAGATTAACGAATAAACTGTGGTACATATACATAATGAAATACTATTCAGCACTGAAAGAAATGAGCTATCAAGCCATAAAAATACATGGAGGAAGCATAAATACATGTTGGTAACTGAAAGAAGCCATTCTGAACGAGCTGCATCATGTATCAGCTTTTTCAGGTTGGCTTCTTTCACTTCCTAATGATTGTCTGATTGTCCCCATAGTGTTACCTTTTCCAAGATATCGTATTGTTGACATATAACATCTTGGAAAAGGTAACACTGTGGAGACAATAAAATGTTCAGTGGTGGCTGTGGGCTAGAAGTGAGGAAGAGATGAACAGGATACAGGATTTTTAGGACAGTGGAAGTCCTCTCTGTGTTACTGTAATGGTAGGTACATGTCATTATACGTTTATCCAAACCTATATAATGCACCTAATGTAAAGTATGGACTTGCGGTGGTGATGATGTGTCAAGGTAGGTTCATCCATGTAATAAATGTACAACTGTGGTAGTGGGAACTGAAAATGGAAAGGCTGTGCATGTCGGGGAAAGGTAGGGGGCTTAGAAGAACTCTGTACCTTCTGCTCAATTTTGTCATGAACCTAAAACTAGTTTTAAAAATAAAGTCTAGGGCTGGGTGCAGTGGCTCACACCTGTAATTCCAGCACTTTGGGAGGCTGAGGCGGGTGGATCACCTGAGGTCAGGAGTTTGAGACCAGCCTGGCCAACATGGTGAAACCCATCTCTACCAAAAATACAAAAAATTAGCCGGGTATGGTGGCAGGCACCTGTAATCCCAGCTACTCAGGAGGCTGAGGCAGGAGAATTGCTTGAACCCTGATAGCAGAGGTTGCAGTGAGCTGAAATCATGCCACTATACTCCTCCAGCCTGGGCAACAAGAGTGAAACTCTGTCTCAAAACAATAACAGAAAAGTCAAGTCTAGGGTTTTATTTAAAGTTAGTTATCTATTACGTCTACTAAAGTACTACATTTTATGATCATTTTTCTGGCTATTTATTACTGAGTGAAAACAATATTGTGAAAAAAATACATTCCATAGTTAACAATACACTTTTATTGAGATTATTCTCACGCTTAATTAAGTAATCTGGAACTGGTCAAAGAAAATTATAGTCTTTGATGCCATGGAAGTAAATGTAGGTTTGAAAGACATATACCTGATGATACTACTGGGGTGTGGCTGACTCTGAGGTTCCATTTGAATTCTTCATTAAGTTATCTATCACCCAGAAGAGACAATCTTTCTTTAAAACAATAGATATATCAGTTTGGTTTGTTAAATTTGTATTATACTATATCAAATTTTACTTCCTTGATCGATCAAAATGTTTAAACTTCCACTAAAACTATTAAAAAGTTTGCCAAAAAATAATTTCTGCACTAGATAATATTTTAATATGTGTTTCCTTAAGAAAGAATGGCCCAGATAAAAGTAAATGAATGAATGAATGAATGAGTAAATAGCACTGTGCAATACTGAAGGAACGTATTAGCCACATCTCATTTTAGAAGTAGTGTTTCTTACCATATACTATCAAAAGAACTGAACTAATCCCTGACATAATTTCCCTGACTATATTTCAATATTTTAAATTTATATTATTATTAATAACATCAATAAAATGTGCATAGTGACATTTCCTGCTTTGAGATTTAAATTACTTTGCATACAGTTTCATCATCTCAAATACTTTTCTCAATCTATTATCAATGAAGTAAAAACAATTGAGCTAGTTTATTGCTAAAAAAACTTTTAAGTGACCTCAGCATTTATCCTTGCTATAATTTCTATTGTATATATATTCGGGTGTATTCATTTTTATGTCTAAAATCAAATGTCCTCTCATTTGCAATTTGGTTTTGGACACCAGTTTATATATTCTTAAAAGTTTCTGCTTTTTTTCCCCATAATTTTACAATATCCTAAATCATGCAAACATATGCCTTAAATTTAAAAGTAGATAAATTTTGGTACATTTAATCTAATTTCTTGACTCTGTCAATTTACTTTTGCTTACAAGTAAACTTATATTATTGTTATAATTCTAGTTTGAAATTAATTTTAGTAAGTTTTTCATGAAGGATAATTAGTTTAAAATATATTTCATTGATGTCTTCATTCAGTTACAGCATATTAGTAAGAAGCTACTTGATAGCAGGGTTATTCCATTTCACCTTGCAATTCAATAATTGCTTAAGTGGCCACTTGTCAGCATAGCTCCATATTACTGCAGGACAGAGTTTAATATCTAACTAGGTAAAAAAAAAAAAAAAAAAACTCAGAGGTATCTAAAAAAATAAGACTATTCTGGCAATATAGGAATTCTTTATGATAGAAAAAAACAATGACAGAGGTTTTATTAAATTGCAAACTTTTTTGATTACCAAGCTACTTTAGAGCCTTGTGTATGAGATGGAGGAAGCTTTGGTATAACTTGTATTTGAAGTGGGTTAAGTGCTGAGACAGAATTTTTGTTGATAAAATTCTTATCATATGCAAACTCTAAAGTAAAATAAATCCTTGGTTTTCAAACAATTTTCATTCTTAAATGTTAGTGATCAAAGAAGAAAAAAGAGGTTTTTATGAAATAATGTTTAAACCTTCAATGTCCCATGTCATTTAAAAATTCTATAGGAATTTCCATTACAAACACACTTTGAAGACTTTAGATCTTTGTAGCTGAAATTTGCAACAGAGATCCTCAGTCTCCAACAGTTGTTATTTCCTTAAACAAGAAAGCAAAAAGTCTATATTATTTTTCAGTGGCAACAACTACAGAAAATGTGAAGAAATGAGATTCCAAATAGAAGTAGAAAAGTCTAAAAAACATGATTCGGTTTGAATGCTGGGAAACATGAAATGACATGAATTTCAGTTTCTTATGACATTCAAGTATAATATAGAATTCTCACTATCATTGTTTATCTCCCATTTTTGTTCATATCTTACTTTATCTGTGAATATTTGCCTATTTATTAAAATCCTGAAATGCACTGTAGATGCCAGAATATGCCACAGGTATATTTGTAATGATATATTTAAGTCACATGAAAATCTGAGAGTATTATCTGAGATTTGAAATCTTACAGGGCCTGAATAATTTATTACAAAACCTATTTCTATATCCATTTGTGTAGTTTCATGATTTGGAGTGAATAGATGAATAGTGATGGCTGAATAGTATTTATGAGTTTGTTGAAATTAGATGACAATCTGTAAAGCTCTAAGAAATAAACTATTAAGCTGAAAATATTTGTTCCTTAACTCCTCTTTGGAAACGAATTTCCTATGCATAGGGACTTCCAATCTTCCCCAGGTACCCTAAATTCAGACAAACTCCAGCTTTGCCTGTGGCTTTTAATAATGGAAAATGAACCATTTTTTTTAAGAGGACAGACAAACATTGAGCTATTTATGAAAGACTAATCACCTTGGTTGGAGTGCTTGACAGCAGATCAATGGTTCAGGCCATTCTCATAAAAGGATTTTACTTTTTAAGGCTAGTGTTAGTGAATCTACTTTTTTTTTTCCCAATAAAAATAATTTGGCCGGATTTGGCCTAAGATTTCTCTCCACTATATATTTGTTACAATTAAACATTTATTTTTGTGCTCATTTGAAAATAATGTAACTAAGAAAGAAATTATTGTTAGTCCAGAAATTTTATTTATTCATTAACTCATTTGAAAACAATTTTTGAGAATCTATTGCTAAATCCTATTTCAGATCCTGAACATTAAAAGAGATGTAAAGTGTAGGGATTTGCTTTAATTACCTTATAAAGAATGAAGCAATACAAAATAATTTGTGTTATATTAGTTCATTTAATATAAACTATAACACAAGACAATTTGTGCTATATTAGTTCATTTAATCATTTTATTAATGCAATAAGTATCTATGGAATGGTTTCTATGTCTGGTACTGGGCCTAGTGTCAGACATATAAAAGCATAAATCATGTATAGCTTACAGTCTAGTAAAGAAGACATCTATGTAGACAAATAATAATTACAACACAAGGTGTTCAATGCCTTCATGGAGCTATCAAGTCTGCAGCGTGTTGCAGACCCAAGAATGTGCGAGATGCCTCAAGTGAAGTAAGTTGATGACTACCTTAGTTCTTACTGAATGAATAGAATCTTGAGAAGCAGATGACAAGGGGAAAGGAGGAATTCTAGCTGGGAAATATATATGAAATTGTATTGAGCATTACAAGGATTTTTGATTAATCTGGTACAGTTGTAACATAGAGTGTTATGAGCTGTCCAGATGTGAGGCAGGAGATGTAGGTCCACTTTATGAAAGACCTTGATGGGGTTCAGGGCATGTAATCCCAAAATATGGCATCTTGGCATATGAAGTATTTTAAGCTAAAAGAAATTGAGAAAACCACAGAAACAAAAAAGATAACTCACTTTCCCCATGCCTTTCTTCCCTGAAGCATGCTATGAAGAATTCTCTGACCTGACCTTCCTCTAAAGAAAATCATAAGACCCTCATTCATGAGTATCCTTCTCCATACCTACAGGTGATCAATGAAGACACAGAGATGCCAAGAAGAAACTGAAGAAACAGCCTGTGCTAAGTCTCTCCCTCTGGAGTTTATTACCATCAGATAGTTAGTGGTGGCAAACAACAGAGTTGTGGTTGTGAATCCCTATGGGTCTGCAGTGACCTCAATTCTTGTCTCCTCAGAAAGAATTTGACTGAGGGGCATGAGGCAGAAAAATACACTGAGGCAAGTTTCAGAGCAGTAGTAGAAGTTTATTTAAAAAACTCTGGAGCAGGAAACAAAGGAAAGTGCACTTGAAAGCAGGTACTTTGGAGGTCAAGTGAGGCATTTGACTTGGGGTTTTATATGTTGGCATACTTCCAGGACCCTGCGCCCGTTTCCCTCTGATTCTTCCCTTAGAGTGGGCCGCCCACATGCAAGGTGGCCTGCTAACACTTGAGAGGTGAACATGCACAGTGTTTGCTGGAGTTGTGTGCATGATCACCTGAGGCATTTTTCCCTTTTCTGGTGGAATGCTTCTGGAAGGTTATACTCTGCCATTTTGTCTCCTAATGCACACGCTGGAGTTCACTCACCCAGTTCCTGAGATTTTATTGGAAGCTGCTGATTACCAATTTCAAATGTTTTTATCTCATGGGAAATTCCCTCTCCCTGATGCCTGAGACCAATTATCATTTTAGTGTGACAAAGGCTGGATCATCAGGAAATTGCCTCTCCCTGGCACCAGCCCAACCAATGATCACTTTTAGGCAGGCAGTGTAATAACTGCCAGACCATCACCTGATTGTCACCTGACATTTCCTTGTGGGTGGGGGATCCCTCTCCTGCCCTGTGCATCCCTAACTACCTACTGTAACAAGAGTGTACTCTCTTTGTCCAATTACACTTATACACACTGTCTGCTCTCCATCAAATTTAAGCATGAAAATACACAGTTTATCTTGTTTCTTTTAGGTCTTTGTTTCTGAAGGCTACCACATCACATAAAACTTGTAAGAAATAGATGTATGTGTTTTTTTCTTGTTAATCTGTCTTTTGTTATAGGGTCTCAGTCATAAACTTTTTAATTGGTAAGAAAAAGAGATTATTTTTCCCCCTGCTGCCTTGTAATTCCATATTTTATCTTACAGGTCGTGAAAAATTATTTTAAGAAAGTCATAATGAATACATATATATATATGTATACACACACACGTGTGTGTGTGAGTGTGTGTAGAAAGAGAGAATAAAATGCTTAGAAGATTAACTAGAACAAGCATAGGTAGAAGGCAGAAAATATCTCAATGTCATTGACATTATTTGACCAAATTCCAATTATTCTTTCTTCTAAACACACAGTAAAATTCTACTTTTTGATTCTTTGTGATTTATTGGAGCTTTTGACTAATTCTCACCAGTCAGTCATAAGTGAAAGTCACATGCCATTTCTAGCTGATTGCATTTAATTCCTGATTAGAAACTATTCATATTATCTTTTCTCTTTCCCACAATAGTACTCTTTCCTTCTTTTCACGTCTCAGAGAGAGGAGAACAAGACGAAACCAAGTGGCCAAGCAGCCCATGTGGATATATACAATGAACAAGAAATAAACCTTTGTTGTTTGATGTCAGTGAGATTTTTTTTTTCTTGTGTTTGTGGTGATTGGCGTTGTTACTGCAGTATAACCTATGCTATCCCAGTTCACACAGGTATCACTATGTCCACAAACTGAAGCAAATGTGTCTAAAGCAAAACAAACTTCTAGGTGTCAGTAGATTTTATCAAATAATTCTTAAATATTTGCTAAGTATGAAACACCATCATATTACTTCTGAGTTGTCAAGCAAATTTGTGACGTGTCTTGATGACAAAGAAGCATTTTGATTGGCAGGGTATTATCAAAGTTCAGGATGGCTCTGAGGAGTCTTATCTGGAGTTAGAAACCAATTTTCCCCATCTCTTGGACTTTGCTTGTTAGAGGTGCTTTGGGGAGGTTAGGACATACCCACCTCAATTCTGCTTCTTTAGCACTCTTCTGATAACACGACATTTGTTTGCCTATAAGTTTGCCAAAACTGGATCATGTCAGTGAGATAATCTAACTATAATTCCAAGTTCCTTCACTCCATCTCTGGCAAAGGGATGTGCCTATTTTCTTGGTGATAACTCTTGCATTTATTATAGTTCCAAAGGCAATTCATGCCTTGACTCACCATGGTTAACAAAACACCACTGGATCTATTACAGTCTTGTTTGACAGTCACCACTCTCTTTTCTTTTTTGAAATTCTATAGTGTTTTTTCAACATCAACAACAAGTTCTCTGGTTCTCTGGATACTAACCAAGTGTTCAACAATTTTATTCAATTCTGACACTAACTACCCTGAGTTAATGCAGAGCTTACAGGTTATGGACTTGATCCCACAAGATTGCCAGATCCCATTTCAGGTGCCATTCATAAGTCCTGGGTCTCTTATACCTGGCTGTAAATTAGGGGCTCCAAGACAATCTCCTCAGGTTCAATAATTTGCTAGAATAACTCACAGAACTCAGAAATACACTTTACTGGTTTATTATAAAGGATGCAAATGAACAGCCAGATGAAGAGGCACATAGGGTCCCAAGCATGGTAGTTTCAATCTCTGTGGGAAGATGGTAGTATTCACCATCTGGAAGTTCTCTGAACGCTATTATTTAGGGATTTTCATGGAGGTTTCATCACATTGAAATAATCAATTAATTTAATCTCCAGCTCCTTTTCTCTCTCCAGTGGTTGGAGGGGAAGGTTTCAGGCTTCTAATCAAGACTTGAGGTTTCTGGCATCCAACCCCCAATCCTGAAGCTATCTAGAGGCTGACAAGAGCCATCAGATTAGAATAAAATCTCCTCCTATCACCCCAATAACACAGGAAACTACAAAGGTTTTAGCTCTGTGACAGGAATCAGTGACAAGAGCAAATATATATTTCCTCCTGAAAAAAAATGTACTTACAAAAATGTTTAAAGATAGCTTCCAACTGTTGCAGAACTTTCTCCAGGGTTCAGCTAAAACTGGGTTTTTGTCACAGACCAGGAAAGATTAGGCTTGTGGACATAGAAAGGTGAGGAGTGGAATTAATTGGCAAAAAGGAGAGGAAAAATAACTCTCGGCAAAGCCAGAGAGAGTCCTGCTAGCAGGTCTCCTGCCTCGCAGATTGAATCCTAGGCCACCACACAGGAACTGAAGAGGCCAGGCTCCTCCCCCATGCAAACTGCGTGAACTACCAGAGGCTCCCCTTCGTCCTTCCAGTGTGTAGGTGGGCATTGTTCTGAGCGGATCAGTCGGGAAAGGTGGTCTTCTTCTGGGACCAGCAGTCCAGGTTTTCAGACTTCAGGCCAATTTAGGCTTGAAGGCAGAGTTTCCCTGGGGACCCTTGGCTGTCTCCCGTCTCTATCATAACTAGCCAATATTAGACATCCTCTGGTGAGCTCATGAAATTCTATGTGCAAATAGTTCTTTGTGTTAAATACATCTAGCCTCCACTTATATATTCTCCCCGAACTATAAAGCTCACATCAGAATAGTGTTATTTCCCTTAATTTGTAGACTTATTCCAAGGTTCATCATGGCTCATGTCCAGTTGACTTTAGTCACTGCATGGATGAATTGTTACAGCAAATATATACCTTTGTTTCTTTCTATTGTGATGACATTTTCCAAGTGCACTTTAGGTCCAATATCCTGAGAAGTAGGCTCAAAATTGAGACTCAGAAATAGACTTTTTATATTTGATTTTCCCTCCGAGAGGCATTTTTTTCTAACTTACTGTTTCTCGAAATATGTGATTTCCCAAAGTGGATAATTTTGCAGCCTCATTCCCCATACTGGAGACGCAATTTCCTTGCCACTGACAGGAGTGGTTATCAATAACCTGTAGGTAATTCATCACATTTCTCCTCAGTCCTTCTAGTTTTGAATAAACTGAATTGCAGACAAAGGAATCAAATAGAAATAAAGTTAAGAACTGTGCATGCCTTCAAATTAGGTGGGAAAAGCTGTATATCACTGAGTTAAGCAACAACATAGTGTGAGAACTAAAAAATGTTAATTACTCTCACTGCATGACTTTGACTTTTCGCTGTGTAGATCTTCCTGGTACTTCCTTACTAGTTTAGGCCTAGGAATGTTGACAATTTGCAGAGCAGACGTACTTTCTCTGAATTTCTCTAATTTGTACCATACTAAGCTACTGCCCATGATAGCAGGGAGAGAAAGAGCATACAGGATAAAAGTTTTTATTTATTTATTTATTTATTTTATTTAATTACCTAATTTATTTATTTGATTGAGAGGTAGTCGTGCTCTGTCTCCCAGGCTGGAGTGCAGTGGCACGATCTCGGCTCACTGCAACCTCGGCCTCCTGGGTTCAAGTAATCTCCTGCCTCAGCCTCCTGAGTAGCTGGGATTACAGGCATGCGTCACCACACCTGGCTAATTTTTATATTTTTAGTAGAGACGGGTTTTTGCCATGTTGGCCAGGCTGGTCTCGAACTCCTAACCTCAGGTAATCCACCTGCCTCGGCCGCCCAAGAGTGCTAGGATTATAGGCATTAGCCACTGCACCTGGCCAGGAGAAAAGTTTTTAACACATTAACTCCATCCACATGTAAATAAGTACCAATGGATGACAATTTATTGATATTTACCAATTGCATAAGTTATCTTTTCTCACACTAGAAGGAATTTATAAGGCCACAAATTACTGTATTCCAATGGAAGAAATTTCTTGAAAACATAATATGTCAAAAAGTATTATCCTCTCCAATTATTTGCAGCCATCTCATTTAGTGTAAGCATTGTGTGCATTTTCATCTATCATCCTCTGATTTGCATTCCCTTCTCTTCCACTGTGGGAGAAGTACACATCCTCCCCCATTCCATGTGGAGCTGGGGGCAAACATCCTGTGGTTTGAATTCTTATTCCTGAACTTACTCTTCGTGTGAATGTTGGCAGGTTCTCAACCTCAGTTTCTAACATATAAAATAAAGAAAGTAATAGTAACTTTTCATAAGGTTCAAATGCTAAGGTAAATATATAGCTTTTGTAATCTTTTTTACATCTATTTTTTAAATAAAGTATTTGATTTTACAAATTTTATAAAGCATAATATGAGTTGTCTTGGATAAGTGGCCCACTATTGTATCATCTCATAGAGTAATTAAAATAGAGTAAGTTGTTAATTTAAGTGCTTTAGCCAGGCGTGATATAATGTTTGCTATTGTTAAATCAAGCGTAGCCTAGAGCTGCCTCCTTACATATTTTAAGTCTCTGTACATCGTGAACTATAACCTAAAGGGAGTTGTAAACAGGCTGTAGCCTACTCTTATGCCAATCACTGAGTTTTGGCCAATCAAAGGTGGCCAACTGTTCAAATCATGTTCAAAAATAAGGCAAACACAGAGCTTAACCAATCTGGTTCTTTCTGTACCTCACTTCCATTTCTTGTACATCACTTTCCATTTTCTTAAATCTTTTTCCTTAAATCTCCTCCCACCATGTGGCTGCACTGGAGTCTTTGAACTTCCTCTGACTCCAGAGGCTGCCCAATTTGTAAAGTGTTCTTTGCTCAATTAAACTCAGAAAAATTTATTTTGGCTAAGGTTTTTCTTTTAACACATTGATGTTAAGGATAATGATGAAAAAAAGACATTTATTTCTTAACTCACATGGGTTATATTTATATTTATTGCACAATCCTTTTCATTACCTCATAACCACAAATAATAAGGCCCTAACCCACCTTTTAGTTTCCATCTTTATCAGAAGAATTAGAGGTAGGGGTGTAAGTTCAGATGAGTTGGGAAGCTCTAGTAGCATTTTACACAGGTTAAGCCATCTTAGCCATTTATCTTGTATGAAGCTTCTTTTTTTTCCTGAAAATAATAGAGAATGTTTCATACGAAACCTAGAAGTTCATCTAGTGTCAAAGTGAAAAAGCAGTGATGATACTGAAAGGCAGGAAGATCCTAGGATTTGTATGTAGATGTGTCACTTTTCTCTGGATCTGACTCTCCTTGCTAGGAAAAAACACTAGTTTAGTTTCCATTAGATTTCAGTATCTTAGTACAAGCAATAAGCATACTAATATAAATACAAAATAATATATTTCAGTCTGGGGAGATATGAATCATATGACTGATTTATCTGCATAGTCACATTGAGCTTAACACACTTGATTTTTTAAAAGGTTAACATTATCTGCCAAATGAGTTTTCTCTTCCCCTTGAAAAAGCCTTGTAATAAAAGAACTGTTTGCACTCCTAGAGAACAGGATCCTATGGGAAACAAAGAGCTCACTGAACTCCTTTACATTATAGTAATCTGAAGAGAAACACAAGTCAATATTTTTAAGGCATAATATATGGGCTGGAAACTGCTATTTCCCTTTGGATAAAACATTCACTACTACTAAAATCTAGGCTCAAGTGCAACTTGATGCAAACAACCAAAACTATTCTAAAAATTACTCTGAGGGACTTATTTATAAAGCAGAATGGACAATAGATTTACTTGTCACTTTTATTGAAGACAGAACTGTAAAATGTAGCTTCTAGAATCGTGGGATTTGGTAATCATTTTTACCTGCAAACTTTTTGATACATCCTTTGGCAGTTGCCAGTCTTCTTCTAGAAATTGGATGACAAAGAATAGTTTATTTTTTCTATCATTCACTTTGAATAAGTTTGTCAAGGTAAAAGTGAGGTACACATTTAAGAAACTTGTATCTAGATTTAATGAACACAAGAGTCACTTTGAGGCAAATACCTTTTCAGAAATCTTTAATGGAAACTTTCGTCTCTGAATTCCGTTTATGCTTAGCTCCAACATGCCACAACTTTTGATTAGCATACAACGTTTCTCTATATACATGTGATCTTTTAAATTAAACTCTGCTTAGGTCATATTTTCTGTCATAGAAATAAAATGTCTTTTAGGTCTCCCAGAAATAAGGTAAGAATAAATTTGAATAAACCAAGTGGATGCAAAATATGAAGTTTAAAAGTGGGGTAATAAGTATGATTCTTGTTAACTTTAAACTGTCTTAATTTCGTCACCATCAGCACCTATTATTTTTGCATATTTAAATATTTTCTAAGCTACTACACACTTTCCCAATCTCCAGCCTGTATCTTTTGAACATTTTGCCTCCATGTTTTTTTCCCAAAATTTGACTAAGCTTCTGACTGATCGACTTACTCTAGCATCAATTATACTATAGTGCTGAATATTCATTTGTTTGACACTTTTTTCATACACAGATTTCGAATGTGTTTATTCTTCTAAACTATGTGTTAGTCATCGAAAATCAAAACTTGCCCTTATTTGACTTTCTACTAAGTAATGTGATATTGGCTTTGTGCATATAATAATCGATAATTACTTATAATTAATTTAGTACTAATTTTGATAACAATACTCTGGCAGTCAAATTACAACAGAAGAATAACATGACAATTTTGGTTGTATTTCCTTCCTTTCAGAAAAGCATTTCACTTTCTCTGTTGGCAGTAAAACATTTTAAATTGACTGCAAATTTGTGCAAAATCATTGGGAATTGTTATGCTTCTATGCATTTTTAAAGAGTGTATTTTTGTTGTGATTCTTTGGATCAGTAATTTTATATGTTTATTTCCCACTTGTTATTTTCAGGCTAATTTAGAGCATCATTCCTAACATCGGTAATGGAGTTTGACATCCCTGGAGTTGTTTTGTAAATAGAAACTTAATTTGGAGACAGTTTTATATTTAGAGAACACTTTCTAATTTATAGACTATAAAATGGAAGACAAACTTAATTCTTTTCTGTTTACACATTCTTCTTAACAAGGATCACAGTTATTATTGTGGACAATCTGAATAGGTATAAATGTAAGTCCTATTAAGAATTTCTCAGAAAAAAAGATTAACCTGAAGAGTAGCTTAATTATTTGGCTGTTTTTATTCAAAATTCTACCCCTTGGGTATTTTAATGTGAAGGAGGTGTGCATATGTTTATAGATAAAAACTTTTGAAAAGGTACTTTAAAATTAGGCTCAATTACTAGAAGGTGTTTTCCTTTAGATTACAATTTCCATTGGTGCAATAAGTATGAATTTGGAGACAACAACTTTGCCTTGCCGGATAGACTATATATGTAATATCGTTCAATGAAATGGCTTCAAGTTACTAATTTAAAACATTATGTTGTGCAAAAGAGCATAGGCAACAGTTAGAAAGTAAGTGAAAAATGTATTAGGCTACTTTCAAATCAATTCCAGTAATATGCACCTAAATAAATTATATGATGCATTTAGAAAACTAAAGTGTATGGTAATAGCCGTTACTCAATACACCTCATAGGTGATCTTCCTAGACAGATGGTCATAATCAACTTCAGATATGATTTGGATTTAAGTATTATCATTAAGGAGTATAGTATATGTAATAAATGTATATTATCAGGAGTAAAGCGAGATGGTGCTTTAAAGTCAAATATTTAATAAAGATAATGCATTAGAAAAGAATGCAATCACTTGCCCTCATTTTGGAAAATATTCACTAATATTACTGGAAAGTTATATGATTCTATTAAAATAAAATACTCTTTCTATAAATATACACACAATTCTAAGTAGCTATTACTTTGTCACTGAAGCAATGGATACAAATCTCTGGAAATAGTTTCTGACAAGGTAAATAATTTCCTAAAATAAAACTTACACTCAATAATTTAAGATGGAGTATGTTATTCTGTTACTTACATTGAAGGTGCTATGGTTTGAATGTCCCCTCTAAAACACATGTTGAAATTTAATTGCTATTGTGATGTTGTTAAAAGTCGGGACTATTGGCCGGGCACGGTAAATCACGCCTGTACTCCCAGCACTTTGGGAAGCCGAAGTGGGCGGATCACGAGGTCAGGAAATCAAGACCATCCTGGCCAACGTGGTGAAACCCCGTCTCTACTAAAAACACAAAAATTAGCTGGGCGAAGTGACGTGTGCCTGTAGTTCCAGCTACTCGGGAGGCTGAGGCAGGAGAATTGCTTGAACCCGGGAGGCAGAGGTTGCAGCGAACCGAGATGGCACCACTGCACTACAGCCTTACAGTCTGGGCGACAGAGCCAGATTCCGTCTCAAAAAAAAAAAAAAAAAAAAAAAAAAAAAGGGGGGGCTATTAGGTGATTAGGCTACGAGGGCTCTGCCCTCACGAATGGATTAATGTCGTTGTCACAGAAGGGGCCTGACCCTCATCATGAGAGCGGGTGGTTATACAAGTGAGTTAGGCCCTCTCTTGCTCTCTCCTGCCTTCTTACCCTCTGCCTTTCCTCATGGGATGACAGGCAGGAAAGCCCTTAGCACATGTGGGCCGCTGGATCTTGGACCTTCCGATGGTATTTTGTTATAGCAATACAAAACAACGTCAAATAGACAGAAATAATGCAAATGCCAGGCACATTTATTTGATGATTTTAAACACAGAAAAGACCTATTTGGTTTAATTATCAGTTCTTATTAATATTCTGTTTATAATTCCTGCCTATAATGTTCATTAACTTTGAAAGTTCTACTTTTTAAAGTCAGAACAAATTTCAAACAAATCCGTAAGGAATAATAGGCCATTATGCCCTCATAAACTTACTAATTATAAAAGAACTAAAAAGTGTGTAGCTACCATGAAAATCTTTGACATAAATTCTAAAAGGTGTCTAAGGGTGACGGGAAAGTCAGTGTCATTCAAGGAGAAATATAAGAATGACTAACCAATATTGATAAGTTGTTTAAAGAAATATATATTTAAATGCACATAAAAATATCCTAAATATAATACATGTCTGTCATCAATTATGTAGGACATAATGCAGTGACCAGGTTTTTCAAATTAATCACAATTAAGGACAGACATAGATTAAAGATATGCTGTAGAATATTATACTTACTGCTACCAGTGTGTGGCAGATGTGGTGCTTGTAAAACTGCTCCTGTGAAGCATGATTATATTAGTGGGAAGGACTTCATCATTAAGAATAAGAAATGTGGCCTGTCAAAATTATGGTGAAAGCTATTTGCATTCTATTGAATTATATACTTAGAAAGCCTCATGTATTAGTCCATTTTCATATTGTTTTAAAGAACTGCCTGAGACTGGGTAATTTATAAAAGGATTAGGTTTAATTGGCTCACAGTTCAGCATGGCCTCAGGAAACTTAATATCATGATGGAAGGCAAAAGGGAAGCAAGGTACCTTCTTCACAAGGAGGCAAGAAGTGCTGAGCAAAAGGGGAAAAGCCCCTTACAAAACCACCTGATCTTGTGAGAAGTCACTCATTATCACCAGAACAGCATGGGGAAGACTGACTCCATGATTCAGTTACCTATACCTGGTCTCTCCCTTGACAAGTGGAGTTAGGGGGATTATGGGGATTACAATTCAAGATGAGATCTGGGTGGGACACAAAGCCTAACCATATCACCACATAAGAAGAGTATAGTGAGAGGCCCATAAATGTGTTGTTTGCATTTGGTTCAAAGAGTAATATTCTGTTATTTATCCCTTCAAAGTTGGATATTTTATCCAATTAAAGAGAAAATAGAAATTATCTTCCTGATCACCATTGACATCATTATAAATATCATCATGTTCAACACCATCATCCACAGTATCATCACAATAATGATGATCTTCATTATTAACTTCATCACTATTATCAACATGAATTGAGTTTTTGCCAGGTAAAATGCACTTTGCTAAATTCTTCAAGCGCACTTTTTTTCTTTAATCTCTATGATAATTCTGTGGTATATGCTCTATTGTTCCTGCTAAAAGATGAGGGAAATGAAGCTCAGGAAAGTAATTTTTACATGACCAGCTAAAGAATTCGACTCTCTAATGTCGTCTGTGTTCCTAAACACTATAGCAGGTCATAGGTCACATATTGAATTGACTGCTGAACATTATAAAATTAATTGCATTTATCATAATGATTTCCAAACATCTCTTTTCAACCATCAGCTGGTAAACATAGTAATAAAGCGCAGTATACAACTCTCTGATTTACTTCTTATCAGAACACAGAAATCCTTGTATCTTTCTGTTTCACAGAGCCACCAAAGGGAATTGCAGCCTACTTCCACCAATCATTCTGGGTTAAAATCTGTTAAAGGGTTGACTAATTGCAAACTTTACCCCACAGGTGGGAATTTTGTGATTTTTTTGTTTGTTTGTTTCTTCAATACTTCATGTTTATTCCTACTGTCATTAACTTGGTTTTAGAAAACATTTTATCTTACATATGCTATTTTAAAGTATCAAAATTATTTTCCAATCTTAACTCATGTTTCCAAATAGGCTTAGTTTTCAGCCTATTATGTCTAAACTACTCGTCATGACTGTTCTACTCCAAAATTTCTAAGGCTTTTTTATCTCTAACAAGCTAAGTCCAAATTACTTACCATTGCATTTGAGGATTTCAATGATTTATTCTCAGCTTCATATGTTGAACCACAGCTAATGTGGTTCATTCAATACTTTGTCATGTATGACATGATTTTCTAAATCTGCACCTCCTGGGTTTTTTGCTTTTGCTTTCTGTGACATCCTCCAATTTCTGTTTGTAAGAATAAAGTTACATAGCTTTCCCTCAAAAACTCCTAGTGAATTTTTTACAATTTTAGAAAAATATAAGGAAAATGAAATTCTATGGAGCTATACAGAACTAGGAAAGATTAGTGCTTGCATTTCATAAGTTGTAAAGAGTGTATATTAAGCATAATGCACACAGGAAAAGTTTGCAGGAAGGTTCTCTGAACTTAATTATAACTTTCTACTAAAAGAAAGTAATATGTCCACAAGGAATGCCAAATAAACATCATTATTATCACCTAATTGGAGGTAGCAAAGGCAGGAAATAGAGATGACACATGGAGTATGTTGGGTGCACGTATTTTTACTGCTGTAGTCAGTAGCCATTTAAAATAGTGACAGAAAAAGCTGCAAGGTCCTTGGTATCTACACAAGATAGAATAATGAAAGGTTGTCTCTAACTTGACAATATGTTTGTGGGGAATAAGCAAACTGGGCTTTCCTACAGCTGGATATGCCAAATAAGTCAATCAGGATATTGACTGAGTGACAGTGACTTCACACACACACACACACACACACACACACACACACACACACACCCCATAGCTCAAAGATAAATTATAGATTGTCCACAGGTCCATTTCTCTATCTAAGCCTTTCAGGTGGTAGTATTGCTGACCTGTTAAATTAACTCACCATATTCATTTATACCCTTAAAATCAAGGGCAAATATTATAATAGTATTCAGAAAAAATATCAAGAGAAAGTACCTACTCTAAGAATAGACCCTAAGACAAGGATGCTAGCTCAGGTATTTTATTTGAGAGGTACAGCAAAGGCTGATATAGGAGTGAGGAAATGTAAGGGGTAAGTGCTGCAAGTGACTGAAGCCTAATTCTGCCTGGGAAACTGTTTAAAACATCCAGCTCAATGTTATATGACCATGCTAGCCAAGAAATTGAAGAAATCACACATCAACTCTTGTCATTCTTGGTTTAGGGATAGGGGGTGGTAAGTGTTAATTTCTTGGCCTCTCTCTTTTGAGGCACAAACACTAACTTATGGGAAAAGCCCTGAGATGAAGAGAAGCAGTTCTGGCAGTTTGAATTCTACACACGCTGAGGTATAAGCCTGGAAACCTGTAGATGGGAGTATCCACTGTCTCGCCTATGGACAGGGGACTTGTAGAAATATTCTGCAACGTAAAGGAAAACAGGTTACTCATGAAATTTAAAAAAATGCATTTGAAATATTAGCTAAAGGAAAGCAAAATAAAATTTGTGCCTAATTTAATTTTTTTTCAATAAATTATCAAAAAGCAGGATTTTTTAAATCAAAAACTTAAAGGAATCACACTGAAAGTCTTTCACCAAAAAAATGGAAATCTGAAAAGAGAGAATGGATCAATAGTTTCCTACTTTTCTTTCTTGCATCAGAAATTTCTCTCTCTACTCTTTCCTGTCCTTCAACTTTTAAATGTACCAAGAATCTCTTTTTTTATATAAAAACAAATACATAAGTAAGAAACGCTCTGACTCCCTGGCTTTCTCCAGGTCACATGGCTTCTCTATTCTCCCTGCACTTGGAGGCTTCAGGAAGGGCCTCAAACCAGTCACCGTATTCATTTCCTCAATCTAATTCACTTTTAAAATTACCTCAAGGTAAATTCTACTTTGATCTCACTGAAAAACTGCTGGTTACAAACAGCCAACATTAAATAAACCCACAGGACACTTTTCAGTCCTTAACTTGTTTGACCTCTGCATAGCATATGACATTGTTCAACACTCCTTTCTTCTAGAAACAATCCTTCTAAGCTTCTTTAGTGTAACACCTTTTTTTTGTTGTTTTTTTTCCAATTGTTTTTCTCCTATTCCTTCTATTATTGTCGATTCCTTTGGTTAAAGCTACTAAATCTACTGCCAGGTGGTCAAGGAGGATCTGACTTATTATTTGGGATAGTGACAGCGATCTAGAAATCTGATTGTTTTTCTTACAGACTTTCCATGGAACTTTTGCTTTTCAGCTTCATCTAAGCCTCCATCTTTAGCAAAAAATTTGAATTTCGACCTCCTAAAACTTTCAGGCTACTAGCATGCAAAATTTCTTTCTTTTTACTTTCTCTTGCTACGAGTTCTTAGTTTTTCATTTCCTCTGCTCTGTGGAGTCCCTGGCTATTAATATGTTTTCATGCTTCTTAAAAGTTGATTATTTTCTCACTGATTCTTTTTGCACATGTAGGTATGGACTTTCATTTTTATTCCTTACCACCATTTTTATAGTATATCAGAAAAACATAGAAGTGGAGGTGTATCAGTCAACTTCCTTGAGTAACAATCACACAATGGAAACGAAATATATATATATATAATGTAATCATATATAATTGTTATTATATAATAATAATAGAATAGGATAGAATATTATATATATATTTCTGGTGCACACAACTGCAGGTCAGTTGGTGGGCTCATCTATAGTCTGAGAGCCATTTCTACTCTGTGAAACTCAAAGCATCCCTTGTAATGACAGATACACATGAAAACAAGTCAAAACTCTGTTCTTGCCAAGTATATTAATATCTCATTGTGACAGCAAGTTGCATGACTATGAGCTATCTGTAAGGGGTGCTGTTCAGTAATACAGGGAAATGAAAATTCTAAACCAACAATCCTAGCTGCTATAAGAATTACATACTTGTGTTCAATATGCCATGTCTAGCTAAACATCCAAATAATATTACATATTCATGTATTTATTTTGTTTTTAGCACTAAATAAATCACTTGAATGCTCAATTGTAAACACTCTATATACTTCACTCTCTTAAGTATAAGACCTACTTCTCAGTAACCCCAAAAAGGCATTATTCAAGGCTTCTGACAACTTTTCCAGTTCATTCTCCTTTTCTTTATTTCTTTCAACACATATATCTTGCACTCAGCACCGTTCTTAACTCAGCCATTCTTAACTATCAGAATTCCTAGAATATAATATGATCTATATTAACTTATGGAATTTAAAGGGAATTCCCTTTCATAGATTCTGAGAAAACCATTTTTAAGTCAATTTGGCTTAATCAGCCAAAAGTATTAATAGAAAAAGGACTTAAAGCTTCAATGGCTCAAAAGAATTTTCAATAAGCAGTATTATTGAGCCTTTGAAAGCTTCCTGACTAAGCAATCTCTTTCTGCCCTTGCTGATATATGTTTATCTGAGCTTCTTTTACTTAGCCCAAAATAGGCTAATGTAATTTACATTGAAAATCCATTGATAAAGCTAATGACCCCTTCCTTGTTTCCACTTCCTCCACATGATGCTATGCCTCAGAGTTTCAGAAAACACTTCTCCAACCGACATATCTTCATTTTATCAGAGTCACATCAGAATGTCACAAATGCAAGTTTTCCTGAGACTACGTCATTCTTCTAGTCTTTTTAAAATCAACAGCAGCACTATTACTTCAGTTTTTAAAGAAATCTGGCAGGTAATAGAGTTAACATTACTAATTTTTTTCCTGACAGCTGAAAAAACAATCAAGTACTACTCTGAGTACTGACAATCTAGAAGCAGCTAATGTTAAAAATAAGTAATGCAAAAAATATTATCCGTTACAAAAATAGATGAGCAAAGAGATAAATGATAAGCCATTTGAAACCAAAATGCCACCACCTTCCCAAGCAAAAATAGCAAAACAAATCAAAATAAAACCTATTTAAAAAGAGTTTATATTACAAGGAATAAAGTGCCCCTTGGAGTGTATCATCACTTTCAGATACTGGCAAAAAGTCTGTTAACTGTGTTATTTATTTGCTGTAGTCTCATAATCAAGTTATGTCAATGTAGAGAAGGGAAAACAATTATAGAGTAGGCAGTTCACATTATCTAAATATGAATCTAAAACACCCAACAAATTTGAGAGAATTATGTGATCATATGTTTTGGTGTCTGTGTTATCAGGTGTAATGGATATATGCTGTTTCTGTCTGCTTGGCGTATCTTTGAGGTTGACAATACTTTAATTATTTTTCTATTTCTGAACCACATTTAATCATTCTAAGTTAAAGAATCCAGCTCCATTGATGAGGATGAGACACAAGTTATTCAGGAAAAGTCTACCTGTTGCCTATGCAAAGAGTTTTACTTGGATGGCAGAAAGGGAGGAGAATTTTTATTTCCTGAATAACTGAGAAGTAAGATTTCCTAGGCCACTTTCCATTCTTCGGTAGTAAATATTTCTGGTTTTTCCTGCTACCTTGAATTTAACTGTGTCCTTGGCAAGCTTAGACTTATCTTGGCCAGTAAAATATAAGTTAAATTGATGTAAGAAGATTGTGAATGCAAGTGCCGTAGTCACCGTGCTCTTTAGCCCTGCCATAGGGACTGGTGATGTGCTTTATGTTGGTGGCCCATCACCCTGTGACCTCAGGTAAGGAACACTGTTGACTACTGAGGGACATTAAGTATGAATACATTGTTCTATACCACTGAGATTTTGAGATTCTCTCACAGCACTGTCTAGCCCATAATGACTAATACAAACGCTAACTTCTGACAGTTTTCACTTCTACTGACAAAACTTATGTGGTAACCGTTACCAGGATGTGGGACGTTAACATCTGTAAATTGCGGTAATGGATGAGCTGAAATATGTTAGGGTCAGGGATGACATTCGGTTTAAATGCAATGAATGAATAGAATGTGAAAAATTACGTATCAGTGCTAGTTAATAACTACCTCTTGTTCAAAACTTCCTCTATACTCTCCTGATCTGGCTTCCCTGGTTCCTTCCTCTGGGATCCCTGAACCTCCTCCATGAGCCACCTTATTAATCCAATAATGCCAGAGTTAGAGGTATCCTCTAGAACTCTGTTTCAATGTTGTGGTCAGTATCTGTACTTAGGTTTTGAATATCAACCCTGTGGAAGTATGGTTTGACACCTCTATCCAAAGCTGGCAGGTTGTAAAATATAGTGAATTATTGCTATGGTAAAATATAAAAATTAATCAACCAATATAACTAAATAAGACTAAATGTTACATTGTCTAAATTATGCCCATGAATGTTTGAACTCTAGGACATGAGGAAGAATTTTGCTAGAATGACAGTTTTCGTTACATAACCCTTAAATTCTGGAATAAATTCCTACAAGGAAATGACAAGCTTAATTTGGAAGTCTCGCTTCATAAAACAAAATACCTGTGAAGTTACTAAGATCTGTGGTGCTCACAGGATGGGAGACTTTCACTTTGGTGATACTTTTCAGTATTTTTCACATCTATAGAACAGCTCACAGTGGTTCATCTATAGCAAAGTCTCTTTTTATAGAAGCAGCACTGTGCAGAGGCTGAGTGACTTGCTGAATGGTCTGCGTGCCTAAAGCCTACAGCAAAGGCAAGAAGCCCTCAATAAAGCAACATGAATGATTGGACTTTAACAAAGTATCAAAGCCTGAATAAACTGAAATGAAACACTGACCAAGTAGATCTCAGCAGGTAAGTAAAAATGCTACCTACATGACCACGTCAGCCAAGCAAACATATAGAGTTGACGGAGCCTCAAGAAAGCATAGACTCTGAAGATTGCTAGCTTATTCAATTGGCCCAAAGGTGTCAGTTGTGTGATTCAACCTTAAATTATACTTGTTCGGATTATCAGAAATAAAGGGTATCAAGAGAGACTGGAACAACAGAGATATTAATAGGCAGATTTAGTTGAGGAAATGATTTAATTGAGGATAAGAGAGTGCACTTACATCATACCTTAAAACTTTAAAAGGCAGACAGATAATGTTAACTGCCTACTCTGTAACTGTTTTCCCTTCTCTTCATTGACGTAACTTGATTATTATCTTAAACGCTGGTGCATGCATCCTGGCTAACACGGTGAAACCCCATCTCTACTAAAAATACAAAAAAAAAAAATTAGCCGAGCACTGTGATGGGCACCTGTAGTTCCAGATACTTGGGAGGCTGAGGCAGGAGAATGGTGTGAATCAGGATGCGGAGCTTGCAATGAGCCGAGGTCGCGCCACTGCACTCCAGCCTGGGCGACAGAGTGAGACTCCAGCTCAAAAAAAAAAAAAAAAAAAAAGAAAAGAAAGAAAGAAAAAAGAAAGAAAGAAAGAAAGCTGGTACACGGTGGCTCATGCCTGTAATCCCAGCACTTTAGTAGGCCGAAGAGGGCAGATCACGAAGTCAGGAGTTCAAGACCGGCCTGGCCAACATGGTGAAGCCCGTCTCTACTAAAAATACAAAAATTAGCTGGGCATGGTGGTAGGTGCCTGTAATCCCAGCTACCCGGGAGGCTGAGGCAGGAGAAATGCTTAAACTGGGACAAGGGAGGCAGAGTTTCCAGTGAACTGAGATTGTGCCACTTCACTCCAGCCTGGGGTACAGAGCGAGACTCCGTCTCAACAAACAAACAAACAAACAAACAAACGAAAGCAAAAACATAAACAAAAAAGAAGGAAAGCTAGTGCATAGAATAAAATACAAAATGGTTCAGCTTGATTAGTCAGCATGGAAATTAAAGTAAAACATTTAGTATGATAATACCACACCATCAGAAACATGAACTTAAAAAAAAAAATCAAATGCTGTAGAGGAAAGGGAACTCTCACACATTACTGACGACGAGAAAGTAACCCTGTACATAAAAGTGAGAAAGTATTTGGCAATATCAATTAAATGTGGGCCAATATATAACTTTGACCACTCACAGTTATATACCCTACAGAAATGAATATACATGTTCACTGAGAGAAAAGTGTCAGAATAGACACAAAAAGAGAAAAATAACACGTGTTCAACAGTAAAACGGATAAGTTGTGTTAAATTTATGTGTGGAATGTAATAAAAATGAACAAACTACGATTACATGCAAAAACATTGACGAATATTATAAATAAAACACTTTGTGAAAGAAGACAAACACAAAATATTCCATTAATAACCTTACCAAACAAAAATAATCTATAATAACCTAAGTCAAAAGGGTGATTACTGTCAGAGAAGAGGGAGTGGTAATTACTGAGAAAGAACATAGAGCTGGGAGGTACTGGATGCCATGGGTATCCTGATTTTTAACAAAAAGGGTGGACATATGGATGTTCACTTTACCCAAATACTTCAAATTGTACACACATGACTTGTGTACTATTCTCTGTGTTTGTAATTGTTACATATTTATAAGTAAGATCTTGAGATCTATGTTATTATGCCAATGAAAGTTTTGAGGAACTAACTGAATAAATTATACCATTCCAATAAAAGATAGTCCAGTCTGTAACTCCAGAAAAGCAAGCTCCTTACCAAGGATAAATACCTTCTATATAAGTAGTAAATACAATAAGACATTAAAGAAGGCTTTAAATTCTTGGGACTTTTAATTTTGAAAGGTGAGGTAGTTGATTTAGGACTTAAACTCTTTGAGTTTTAATGTTCTGAGACTTGGATTGCAAAGAAATTAAATCTTTGGACCATAATGTCTCAGTGAGAATTTGATAGTGGAAGAGAGTTTGAATTTAAATGTGGATTATTTGTATGTTGATGGAATTTTATTTCTGACATATCTTTATGCATTTATCATTTTATTTTTAATATTTTATTCTACATCATTTCAAAAATACTGATAAACTCTATTGTAAAACTTAGAAGAACATTATTTGGAAACAAAAATGGAATAAAGAGTGACTTTTCAGCTGTTAATATACTCATAGGGTTGATCTATTGAATATCATATCCTTACTCATTTCAGAAATTGCAGCAAACACATAATATTGTAATTCCTTTTCAAACAGGGTTTACCTTTTCAAAAAGGATTTACCAAGAGTGATAGTGGAGCAGAACTGGCCATTATAGACTACTCATCTTCTCCAGTATCTTCTCGTCATACTGTGCCAACATGGACTTGTAGCTTAACCAAATGGGTTAAAGCCAATGGGGTATAAGAAAAACAAAACTTCAGTAATTTCATTGTCGGTGCTTTTTTCCACTCTTAGTGTTTCTTTTCATGAGGTGGAAGTTTCATTAGTATAAGCCTCTGTTTTTTCCTTCAACTCCTCACTCACACCTAACCTAAGAGGAATGACTTAATTTAACTGATGAGTTTAGAAATAGGAACTGCAGGTGTAGCTGTTTTATACTCTTTTCTTCCACTCTTCGGAGCCAAGTGCACATAAGAAGTATGCATTTTTATGTGCTCATTCATGTACACAGAGCATCTTTGTAGAGCAAAGACCCTAAATTGTGGGTCTCTGTGCAAGATGAAAATGGTGGGAAAATGTATTGTAAAGGTACTAAAGTATAAAGTTTTTCATTTGTTCTATGAGCTCTTTCTCTACTTGTCTTGATGTTATTTTTTTTCTTTGTTGTGTAATGTTCTAAGTAAAGAAAAAGTAAAATTTTAAATTATTAACAGAAATGTTACCATTCATCTTTATATTGTGTAATGTTCTTTTTTAATAGAAAAATGCAGTCAGTATCCTGTAGCTCATATTTGTACATGCATTTCATTCTTACTAAAACAGTAGAAATGATAAACAGAACTAATTAAAAACTTTTATTTCACATCTTGATGCCTACATTCTACACTCAACCTTCAGTTTCTGAAGAATAAGAACTAGTGAACAAAATAACGTTCACTTCTTATATGTTATCACTTTCAGTGTAAATTGTTGGCTAATTCAAGGAAATCACATAAATAAGAAAAGCTATAACAGAGTTCTTCAGTTGTTTATATTTTCTAGAACACCACTGTCTCCTTTCTACATTAAAAACAACTTAGTTTAAATAAGAAATGTGGCTTCCAGGAACTGTCAATTTCCCTCTTACTCAGACACAGAAGTAAGATGCTTACCTTACACTCTTATGTCTTCCCAAATGTCCATGTATTGTGGGTTCACTGGAATTCTCTATTCAGGAACATCACCTATGCTATATGCAAATAGAGAAGCCAAGGATGGGGGACACGAGCATTGTGTATCTCTCCTCTGCTCATACTCATGATTCTTTGCCCCATCAGGCTTTATTACCAAGCACAAATTCAAAGAAAAAAATTATTAAAAATTTCAAGATGGATACATGAAAACATTAAACTAAGTTTTTAATGTCTCCATGAGTGTTAAATGGACAGGGACTTATACAGGAAGTCCTATCTTTGTCTAATAATACTGTGGTTGTGTAAACAGCTTGTGAAGCTAATTTGGGGTGCCAAGAGTCTACTTGGCACTAAATATTTGCTTGGCAGCAGATATGAACCATATTCATCAGTTTTTAAAATGGTGTTTTGGTTCTTATCTGCCTTGATTTGGGGCTTATTTCTCAATTTCTGAGCCCTAAGACAAAGAAAAGAGGTATTTATTGGAGCTCATCTTAAACATAAACAGTATTAATTACCATACAGAAGACACTGTAGCTAAAGATGAAGCTTAAACAGAATACTGGGAGACCTACAATATTTTTCTCAGAATATTTTCAAAGATGTCATTGTTATGGTTTGGTATCATGAATTCTAACTTCTAACATTCAGTTTATCTATTTTTTTACAGGTAATCATAATAATATGTGGTCAACAAAACAATTTTTCTTAGTCTCCAAAATATTATTTTATGCAACAAATAGCTACTCATTAAAGTCTACCTTGGCATAAAGCCAATTAGTACTTTCCTTGGCTACATGTTGTTGTTAATAAATCAGGGAACATAAAAAACAATGTCACACTTTGTTAAACATACATTCTTAAAGTAGTTTAAGTTACAATAAAAGGTATCATCATGATAGTCTGGAGTAAGTAAGAAGATTAAATAAGATGCAAATTTTAGTAAATAATGTGCCTATGGGGAAAAATCAGTAAAAAGGACTTATAAGTTGACTTCAAGTTACGAGAATTCCTAGATGAGTACACTATAATGCAACCTAACAAAAGATGATATGAGGAGAAAAAGGACAAAGAGTTCAATAAAGCAGAATAGGTAGCTGAGAAACAGACTTGCAAAAATAGCCAAATGGTCTTTGACAAAGGAGCAAATGAAATATAATGGAGAAAAGATTTCCTCTTCAAAAAATGGTGCTGGAACAACTGGATATCCATTTGCAAAAAGAAAAAAAAGACACAGATCTTATACTCTTCAAAAAATAAAACTCATAAAACTTATAAAAGATAATATGAGAGATTATCTAGATGCCCTTGGCTAAAGTGTTGACTTTCACCAAAAGCACCGATGAAAGAAATAATTGATGTCAGACTTCATTAAAATTAAAAACTTCTGCTCTATGAATGTCATTCTCAAGAGGAGAAGAAAATCACACACTGGGAGAAAATATATGCGAATAACATACTTGATAAAGGATTTTAATCAAAATATACAAAGAACTCTTAAAACCGAAGAATAAGAAAATGTCATGCCTGTGATCCCAGCACTTCAGGAGGCCAAGGCAAGAGGACTGATTAAGTCCAGGAGTTTGAGACTGACCTGGGCAACGTGGCAAAACCCTGTCTCTACCCAAAATACAAACACAATTAGCCAGGCATAGTGCCATGCATCTGTAGTCCCAACTACTCTGGAAGTTGAGATGGGAGAATGGTTTGAGCCTGGGAGGCAGAGGTTGCAGTAAGCCTAGATCACACCATTGCAGTCCAGCCTAGGTAACAGAGCCAGACCTTGTCTTAAAAAAGAAAATTAAGAAAATAAAAACTTAATAGGAAAAAAAAAAAAAAAAACCTGAACAAATATGCCACCAAGGAAGATATACAGTTGACAAGCAAGCATATGAAATGGTGCTCAACATCATATGTCATTAGAGAATTGAAAATGAAAACAAAGAGATACCACTATACCCTATTAAAACGGCCAAAATGCGAAACATTGACAGCACCAAATGCTGGTGAGTATGTGCAGCAACAGGAACTCTTATTCATTGCTGGTGGGAATGCAAAATGATACAGACTGTGATGGTTAATACTGAGTGTCAACTTGACTGCATTGAAGGACACAAAGTACTGATCCTGGATGTGTCTGTGAGGGTGTTGCCAGAAGAGATTAACATTTGTCAGTGGGCTGGGGAAGGCAGATCCACCCTTAATCTGGTGAGTGTAATCTAATCAGCTGCCAACAAATATAGAGCAGGTGGAAAAACACAAAAAGGAGAGACAGGCCTAGGCACCCAGGCTACATCTTTCTCCAGTGCTGGATGCTTCCTGCCCTTGAACATTGGACTCCAGCTTCTTCAGTTTTGGAACTCAGACTGGCTCTTCTTGCTCCTCAGCTTGCAGACAGCCTATTGTGGGATCTTTTCATCTTGTAAATTAACACTTAATAAACTCCCCCATATATATATATAATATAATATATAAAAAATAAATTCCCCTATATATAATAAACAATAACAAATATATAATATAAAATATAATAAATAATATATATAATATTATATATAATATATTATAATAATATATATTATATATTGTTATATATTAGGTTTAATATATAAACATGCTATATAACATTAAACATAATATATATAAACAATATATAACATAAACATAATATATAACATAAATTAAACATAATATATAACAGTATATAATATAAAATATAATAAATATATAATAAAAATATATAGGGGAATTTATTAAGCATGTGTGTGTATATATATCCTATATATATCCTGTGTGTGTGTATATATATCTTGTTTTGTCCCTCTAAGAGAACCCTAATACACAAACATTTTGGAAGACAGTTTGGCAGTTTCTTATGAAACTAAACATAATCTTAACATGTGATCCAGCAATCATGATCCTTAGTATTTACCCAAAGGAGCTGGAAACTTATGTCTGCACGAAATCCTGCTCACAGTTTTTTATAGCAGTTTTATTCATAATGGGCAAAACGGAAAAACAGCCAAGATATCCTTCTATAGGTGAATGGATAAGCAGACTCTACTATATCCAGACAGCAGGATCGTTTTCAGTGTGAAAAAGAAACGAGCTATCAATCCATGTAAAGACATGGATAAATCTTAAAGGCATTTTACTAAATGAATGAAGAAAATGTGAAACTCTTCATGTTGTGTGAACACAAGGATATGACATTCTGGAAAAGCAAAACTATGGAGATAGTAAAAAGATCAGTGATTGCCAGGGGTAAAAGAGGAACAGGGATAAAGAGAACATAGAGGATTTTAGGGTAGTAAAAATAATCTGTATGTTACTATTATGGTGGATATATGTTATTATCCATATAAAGTACAACACCAGAAGTGATCACTAATACAAACTATGGACACTGGGTGATATTGATGTGTCAATGCAGGTTTATAGATTGCAACAAATTTACCACTCTGGTGATGGATATTAAAAGTGGGACTGCCTGTGTATGTATGGTGGTAAGGGGTATATGAGAACTCTGAATACTTTTTGATTAATTTTGCTATGAACTTGAAACTGCTGCAAAACACATTTATATATAGGAAGACACTAAGTTTATAAAGCAGAACTAGAAAATTTTTGCTTTATTGTATTTTTTAAAAGTGTTAATGTAATATTTTTCTTTATAGAAAAACAAAACAAATCATTTTTGAGTTTATACTTTTAAATTTAAAATTCCAGGTGTTCCTACAACATTGGCATTTTGATCCCTGTACTCAGAGTATGTCCTTACTCTGTCCATACATATTAGGCATTCTCCTGCCCTCTGTCTTTTCCTAATTATTATCCCTAGCTTTAATACTTTTAACTTCTTGTTTGTCCTTCTTTTCCTTAAATTTCAGCTTCATAGCTATCTTGCTATAAATTTGTCTGAATAGTAAAGCCACTCATGATCTCTTCCTTATCCAAATTTTTTTTTGTATTGATTGAATATAGCAATCATTTGATACTGATGCAGGATTTTTTTCTGCTCCTTAACTCAACTAGGTCCAAATTCTTGTCTCACAACAAGGAAGAATTGGGTGTATGGATACTAGAGAGTGAGTGGAGTAGAATTTATAAAGCAAAAGGAAAGTTCTCAGCAAAGAAAGAATGCAGGGGATGGATCCCCTACCTGAAAGCAGAAAAAATTCCCTGATATGACTAACCATGGGGCTTTTATGGGCTCAGAATAAGGAGTGTGTGCTGACTGGTTTCTAAGTGTGCAAAAAAAAAGGTGAAAGCAAAGATACTACTCAAAGGTGAGCATGACAGAGTAGAAAACCAATTAGGAAAGGGTAGGTATATGTAAAATACATGACGGGTGTGGATCAATCAGAGGACAGCACACCAAACAGAAAGACAGGTTCTTAATCTGGTCCAAGGATTTAACTTGTAGGTTGGCTTTCAGGCTTTAAACTGTTTCTGGCTTGTAGGTGGGGTTTCATTGGGGACCTGGGTCTGTCTAGCCTTTTCACTGCCTCCTGTTGCTTTCAATACTTACTACATCTCTATTTTCATTCTTAGTGAGCTTTCATCTTTTATGTTAATTATGAAGCCATGAACCTTTTGTAGTTTTACCTATGGGCATTACTTGTGGTTGGCACATTTGCTTACAAAATATTGATGTTTGAAATATGAATTGTGATTGACAAGATTCTTTACAATGTCTTTGGAGATCTGCTGGGGTTTTGGTGATTTTCCTTAGTAGTAAAATTCAATTATAAGTATACACTTTTTAAAAACTACAGTTAAGAAAACACTGCATGTACAAATTCAAATATGAACCAATGCAAGAGGCAGCATCATTTAATATAGAAACAACTAAATTTACTTTTCCATATTCATGGTTCTTTGGACTTAAATTCTCTCCAGGGAATTTCACCAAGCATGACTTGTCAGGGTGTTATTTTAAATGAAGTGCATGCAGCGAAGCCTCCTCTCTATTTGTCCTGTGATTTAAAAAAATATATGGTAATAAAACTCATTTGAGTACCATGATGAGCTAACTGAAAATACTAACCTCTGGCCCTTTACCCTTTCCAATCATGCAGAGAGTTTGCAGTTTAACTAAAGAAATTGACAGTGGAAACAATGCTGTTGTACTGTCCATCTTTGATAGCTGCTCAATCAAATCGCGTTTTATGAAGACAAAACATATTTTAAACTTTCATTTGGTACAAAGTTGCTGAGTGATGACAAATGCTAGATCTATCAGTCATAATTGGTTCTGGATCATTACCAATATCATGAAGAAAACTTCATAATCACCACATTGAAAGATCAGTTCATTTGCTATGATGTGCACTCATATTTGTCTGACAAAGAAACACCCAAATACTGTGCTGTAAATGCTCGAGATTAATATTCAAAACTGCTACAGTGTGTGTAGCACTGTATATATGTATTTACATATGTAATGCACATATATTTACATATGCAATGTATACATATGTAATGTATACATATATTTATATATGTAATGTACACATATATTCCATTCCCTAGATTAAAAAAACTCTTCTACAAAATAATCTTTTTAAAATTAATTATATGACATTTATTTTTTGTTGTTGAGTACATGGGAAAATGGATGTTTTTCAACCATACCTGTTCTATGATTGTTCTTAGATGATTGTAAGTAAAATCATAAATGTTTTATTAATATTTTCATTCAAATAATGTATCTGTATATGACTGTGTTACACCAAAATATAGTAAAGAAGTAACAATGAAGAAATACTGTAAACGTTTTCTAAATTCTTCATTCTCTGGAGCCATGTGGAAGAATAAAGTACCACTGGTGAAATTACAGTTGTCATTTTTGGTAGCTGGTCAAATTTTTCCATCCCAGCTTGAAGGTTTAAGAACACAAAGTTTGCCACCAGACATGACGAAGCTGAAGTTCTAGTCTGTCACTGACTAGCTAGGGTGTTTAGAGAAGTCGCTTCTCTCTAACCATGTTTCATGAACTATATGAGGTGATAGAAGCTAGTCAAAATCACGGGTTGTTCTGAGCATTAAGTGAGATGATACAAATTGTCTTTAGCATAGGTCTGAATCATATGAAGTATACAAAAATGTATGTTAACTCTATATATCGTTTTATGAATTTGAGATATATCTCTGTGCTTTGAGATTTTCTGTAAAATAATCCTATTGTCAGAGGATGAACGGTCTTTGTGGGCTCTGACTTCCAAGTGAGAGACTCAACTGATTTTCTGAACACCCCTAGGTAACCAAGCTCAGATCTGACCTTAAAAAAAAAAAAAAAATCTTCTGGCTTGGTGTAGTGGCTCATGCCTGTAATTCCAGCACTTTGGGAGGCTGAGGCAGGTGTCCAAGGTCAGAAGTTCAAGGTGCCTTGAGGTCAGAAGTTCAAGGTCAGGCACCAGAGGCAGCTGCCGGAGGTCAGAAGTTCAAGACCAGCCTGGCCAACATGGTGGACCCCATCTCTACTAAAAATACAAAAACTTAGTTGGGCATGGTGGTGGGCAACTGTAATCCGAGCTACTTGAGAGACTGAGGCAGCAGAATGGCTTAAACCCGAGGCAGAGGTTGCAGTGAGCTGAGACCACGCCTTTGCACTCCAGCCTGCGCAACAAGAACAAAACTCTCAAAAAAGAAAAAAATCTTCTTAGGGATAACCACACTGCTCTCTAACTTCTTTTTTACCTATCATAACAAGGGAAAGAAATTGAAATTCCCACTTTGGAGATTCCTTTGTATAATCCAAATAAAAATGTTTGAATTTGGGCAAACACAAATATATTATAAATAGTTTCAAATAGAAACAGTGCTGGATGTCAGGCTGCAGAACCTCTCTTGACTGTTTCCCCTGATTATATATAGGAAAGGTCATTACTACCCAGTATTTTCAACAAAGCAAAGCAAGTGGCATTCATTTTGAGAAAGTTTTCTCCTTTTCAAAAACTCTCTCATATCATCCTTTTTTGTTATGTGACACAATTTTGATAAATTCGAGATTGCAGAAATTGAGTTTAAAATAAATTAAGTCGTATAATAATTATTGATCAGATACAAAAAGTGTTGGACCATATCCAGAAATGAAATCATCCAGTGGTTCAATGCCACTAGTACCCGTACATTACATTCTCAACCTTTCTCCTCCCCTCCTTTCCTCCCTCTCCTCCTACTCCTTCCCTTTCTTTATTCCTCTTTCCCTCTCTCCCTCTCTCCCTCTCTCCCTTCCTCTCCCTCTCCCTTCCTCCCTCACTCCCACTTTTTATCCCTCTCTCTTATCTCTCCTGGTTTCATCTTTCCCCTTCTTCCTTTATTTCCATTTTAGTTTACATGTTCCAGCCACACTTTTAGGAACAAAATTCAGCATAAATAATAATTCTTATACCTTATAACAATCCTGTAAGATAAGGAACATTACCATACCTATTTTACAGATAAAGAAATTGAGGCAAAGAGAGGTTATATACTTCGCTGAAGGTCACATAAGTGGTGTCTAAACGTAGATGATCTGAATACAGAGGGCTTTTTTTAAAAAATAAATGATATATTTGAGTATATTTGTTGCACAGTATAAAGTGGAAATCTCATATAGTTTTCTATAGCTATTCCAAGACTCACTGATGTTTCTAAGATCCCATGACTTGAGCAATATTTACCTTTCTTTTCTGCACACAGATCCAAACATTTAGCAAGCATTGTAAAGGGGTGCTGTTCGATGTGTTTTATAGTGAGAAAATCTGAGATACAGGTGAGGGTTGAATTTTAGCTTCCTTAGAAAAATCAAATCTCTGTCATCATATGTGATTTGGTAGCCATCCTGCCATCCTTTATCCCTGAATTTCACTTCTGTTTGAGCCTATATTTATCCAAACATGAAAGTCAGCATTTCTACCTGATACTACAGAAAATCCAGTCACACCAAACATTTGGAATTGTTCATGGACAATTGAAACTCACAGGGAAATTCGTGAAGGGTAATACCATTCATTGAGCACTCTTTACCGTTCAACAAATCCCTGCTGTTCTCTCGACTCCTTATAGTCCCCTACCCATTGCCTCTATCTACAATTCATTTTCTCTCTGTTGTACATAGTTTTCTCCCACTTACTTCTTTAGCTTTAGTATCAGATAGTCTCTGCTCTTGAGGTCAGAGTTTCCATAGGAAATTTTATTTTCTACATACTTATATTCCTTTAAAATGAACAGTTTATCCATCTACACAGAGAATATGTTCTATCTTCATCTCATAAATTAGGATGTATATGAAGAAATGAATAGCTTGCATATTTGGGTATACGGTAGACCCTTGAACAATGTGGGGGTAAAGGTCACAGAACCACCATGCTATTGAAAATTTCCATATAATTTTCTGCTGCCCCAAAACTTAACTACCAATAGCCTGCTGTTGACCAGAAGTCCTACTGAAAGCATACTCAATTAACACATATTTTGTATGTTATACATATTATATAATTATTCTTACAATAAAGTAAACTAGAGAAAGTAAAATGTTATTAAGAAAAAGAGAAAACATATTTACTATTCATTTAGTAGAAGTGGCTCATCATAAAGGTCTTCATTCTCATTATCTTCATGTTGAGTAGGTTGCAGAGGAAGAAGAAAAGGAGAGGTTGGTCTTCTGTCTCAGGGGTGTCAAAGGTGAAAGAGGTGGAAGCGGAGACAGGAGAGATTGATTGAAAAAAGTCTGTGTATAATTGGACCCATGCAGTTGAAACCCGTGTTGTTCAAGTGTCAACTGCATATGCGTCTGTGTGGCGAGGGCTGGAGGGGGAGAGCAAGCACACAGGATGATGCAAATACACAAAAAAAGAACGGTAAACTCCAGTAAAGATAGAGAGTGGCATAACTCTAATAATACGTGCCCAATAATTTTAGTCCACATTTTCAAGAAAATGGAGTCCAAAGCAAGGTTTAAAAGTGTTCATAGTTAATTAAGAAAATAAAAAAACCCACAGTAGCAAAGGTGAGAAAATGAAGTGAGGCAAGGAAGGATGTGAAGCAATGCAACAGAATGCATTGCTGTGCTAGACATTGCATATGGTGATTGACAAAAAGTCACTTACGAAACTGATTTGGACTAGACAACATGGAAATTAGGCTTTGCGGTGCTGCCTGCAAACATGTATCTGCCTGGGTATTTCCTGTCTCTTACTTTCCATTGTCCTATATTTACCCCAGGTGTACTCAATGCCTCTGGAATGTCTAGCTGCTTTTGTGGCTGCTTATGCCAGATTCTTAACCCTGGAGAGGTCACTGGGGCAGGACAATTCATGCCCTGCAGTGTGATATTTCATTTAAGTCAGGAATATCTCCTGATTATGAGATTCAGGAATATGGCATTTATCTAGCTCTGGCAGTCAAAGGACAGGCCTGCACTTTAAAGCTGTGACCTGGGAGGACATTGTTGTCTGAGGGGCTAACCATACACTGGGAATCTTCAGAACAAAAGGCAGTATCATGTTCCTATGCGTACTCCATGCTCTAAAAGAAACACAATTAAGAAATGGAAATCACTCAGCTATGTGATAAGTCTCATTATAAACAGTTAACCATCCTCAGTTTTCTCCCTTGAAGGAGAGAAAAAAGTAAGAAACAACACTGCCTTCCAGTGAGAAGGGCTTCAACAGTTATCTTCCTAAATACAGAACCAAACATTTTCAGAGGGCAAATTGCTTATTGTGTGGGGCTGTCCAGATCAATTTTGGCATCCTTGGGCCTTGCTTGTTGATGCAAGTAGTACTCCCTGGTATTGAGACACCTAAAAATGACCTCACATATTTCTCAGGGTGGGATAAGTATGACCCTTGTTTGTGACCCATTGCTAATAATCCATGTTAACTGTATTTCAGTCGCTGACCAGTTCTGATTGAATCTCGAGATGACTTACAACTTTACCTCTAATATATAATTGATTATGCATCCTTTTTCAAATACAGTATTCCCATACCAATATTGTCTGGGTAACTTGAGAAACAAAACTCTTTTTCATCCTTTATCTGGTCCCTAAAAATGTTAATTTACTTCAAGATTCTATCTCCAGCTTTGCTCTTATTCTCTCTAGTGTATTAAATTGATGTCATTTATTCCCCTGGTTTCACTTTCCATCTATAAAATAAGGACTCCTAGAAATAAATTTCCAGCTGAGCCTTCTCCATTGAGCTTTAAAAATGAATGCCTAACGTGGTTTGGACACCTGAACTTCGATGTTTCCATGGCACCTGAAACTCATTATTGCAAAAGGTGAATTCATATTTCTTCCTCCAAACTGGCTTGTATTCCTGTACTTTCCATCTCATTTGGTGAAATATAATTTACTCTCTTACCAACATTAGAATATTAAAAAATTCTTGACTTTTATTTTGATCTTTTCTTTACCTTCCACATCTAATCATTTGGTGAAAATCTTAGAAATCTTACTTTTGAATAAGCAAAGTCTTCTTCATACTAGCTATTAGTCACTATGTAAAGGTTTAAGTATAATAAAATTGATAAGTATTCATTTATAACTGGATATTTATTATATAAACAGTATCGAGTTGTTGTTCTCTGATTTAATATTATATCTGGAAAACTTGTTATTTTGTCTAGGTTTGCCTTGTTGGTTTCTAGGAGCACATATATTATAAGGTAACACTTTACTACAATGATGAGGAAATACGACGTAACTACAATGATGAGGAAATACGACGTAAAACCAACATGAGAAGCATTTTCAGTTCCTTTATTGTCCTGGCATCTACATGTGGATTTGTGAGATGGGTTTGGAATGGAAAGCTTTAACCCTCAGAATTTTACCACATGTGCTTTGCTTGTTTTGTTTTTAATGCACTTTTCCTGAGCAATGAAGACATATGTATTTTAATTTATTTAAACAGACTATCCTTCTTGAACAGCTAGCCTATAATCACTATTTACTTAATATCGTGTGGTTACTAAAGCCAGGTTTTCAATTTGAATCTGAAAGTCCTTCATGCTGGACACAGTAAAAACATTAGTTGTTAAATAGACAAAGAGACAGATTGGTTGATCTTATCCAGTTGGCTTGTTCCTCATCCCCATATCCAAGTTCTCGTGCTGTTAGGAAGGTGTGTTGCTTTTATTAATGCCTGGTATGCTCTCTCTTCATGTGAATTGGCAGCCTTTATAGTATATAGTGTTAAATCAGGTGAAAGCTTCAGTATTGCATTCCACAATGGAGTTACCTTTCAAATATAAGAAAGGACATTAGTTGACCAGGTTTTGCTAAGTAAATGAAGTTCCTGGGCCGGCAATAGCAGATATGTTTATAGTTTTAGAGATTAAAGAGAAATTTGGGTAGGCATAGCCTGTCTGAATGCCCTTTTGTGAGCACTAGTTAATATGAGAGTAAGTCAGAATAGTCTGTCTTTGGATGAAAGGTGAGTATTGCTGTTCTAATTTATATCATAGGATTCAAAATTTAAGAAAAGTTTCCCCTTTGTCAAAATGCTTTACTAGTACTGGAGTAATATAGGATTCAGCAACTGAGAGAACCACGACTGTGTATGCAAGGGGGTTTCTAAATCCCAGAGTTTACTGTTCACTTATCAGTATTCTTTTGGAATGCGTTTTGATTAAAACAACAGAATTAAAAATTGTAAGAATTTAGGTTATGACAGAATTACTTTAGATATATTTTTTTTTGAAAATACTAATTTGGTTTTTCATTTCATCGTTTTTTAGGTCTGGAATTTGTATCCAGGAAAATGTAACATCTGATGGTAATTGCATTTTTATAATAAAAACGATAATCTAACTAGATACATTTTAGTTCATTAGAAGAGAAACATTAGAAGAGTACACTTTTAGGAGTTAAATTTGACTTGTACTTCTTCAATGCTTACTTATAGATCTTCAGGGATTATAGCTATAGTTTGTTTCCAAGGATTGGTTTATTCAGAATGAAAGATCACATACTTATTTTCTCAGATCTCAGCTTCTCAAGAAGATGAATGGGAGTGTTGTCTTGCTGGAACACCTTCAAGCTGTCTCAGTGTGTAGTGGTATTGGTAGGAGCATTTGGTGTTCTCAAGGATATTGAAAACATTATAATGCTCACATGACAATTGGAAGAAGTTTATGGGTCCCTTTGTGTAAGAATATTTCAACATTGAAGTATGTACAGCTGAGGCTTAATTATTTGCCTGGGAATTATGATGAGTCCAGCTCCACAGAGGCCTGATACGATTTGTGTTTCATAATCTTCGGTGGGGGAATACAGAGAGTTCTCAGAGTATTTCAGATTTCCACAAATTATACTTTCATTTCTTAGGCAAAGAAGAAATATTCATACGTTCTTGAATATGATTATTGGTTCACAGCCTTTATAGTTTTCATATACTATAAATATTTGTCACCTTATTTGATTTTTAAACTGGAATAACTTTAATTAGACAAAATATGGACAGTTTATAATGATATAGTTGTTTTTTAAACCCAAAGCCATTTTAATATATCAGTGTTAAATTTCATATCCAATAATGAATAGAAGTATTTAAAGAAAACATTTTAAATGCATTTTTTCTGTAAAAGGCATATTAATATAGTTATTTCTAAAAATATTATAATATAATTTTTATATTTAATATATTAATTTTCAGACACAGAATCAACATCATTAATTTTCTAAATATTTGACACTTGCAATAAGATGTCACTCTTAAGGAAACATTTGGATATTGCAGCTGCTTTAAAAAAATACCCAGGAAATTCAGAGCTCACTATGAAGGTTTCTAAAAACACTTTTAAAGTCAGTCAGATTAATAGTGATTATAGAAAAGAGCTACCAAAGATTTTAACATTGTTCAATATAAGGATTATTTCTATTAAAAATAGCATTATGTTATTTGTTGATTTTTAAACTTAGTAACACTTATTTCTGAAGTCAAATTTATCTTTAAAAATTGAAAGTACCTTTTATGACAAGTTTGTTTGGGTTCTAAAATAAACGCAGTTTAAGACAAATCTTTCTTTCTCCAGTTTAATTGAATAATTGACAAACAGGAATTACATATATTAAAGGTGTAAACTTAATACTTTGATATATGCATACATTGAGAAATTATCACCACACTCAAGCTAATTAACTTATCCATCACCTTACATAGTTACTTTTTTGTGTGGTGACAGTAGTTAAGATCCACTCTCTTCAAAAACCACAAATATACAATACAATTTTGCTAACTGTTTTTGCCACACTGTACATTAAAACTCAATAACTCATTCATCTTACATAACTGAAACATTGTGCCATTTTATTAACATTTCTTCATTTCCTCCTCCCTCTCTACCCCCACCCGTGACAACCACCATTCTACTCTCTACTTCTAGTTTTACTATTTTGCATTCCACATAGTAGTGATATCAAGCAGTATTTATCTTTGTGTATCTGGCTAATTTCACTTAGCATGATATCCTCTAGGTTCATTCATTTTGTTGCAAATTACAGTATTTCCTTCTTTTTAAAGCCTAAATAGCATTCCATTATATATAAAAATATATATTATATATTTATATAATATAAACTATATACATTATATATACATATTTATATATTATATACATATATTTACATGTTACTACATTATATATAACTGTATAATGCATATAATATAAAATTTTCTTCATTCATTCATTCATTCATTCATTCATTCATTAGTATTTAGGTTATTTCCATGTCTTTTCTACTTTAAATGATGATGCAATTAAAATGGGACAGCAGATATTACTTCAAGATCTATATGTGATTTTCTTTGGATATATAGAAGTGGGATTGCTGGATGATGTGGTAGTTTGATGTTTTAATAGTTGAGGAATCCCTATACTGTTTTTCATAGTGGCTGCACCAATATACATTCCTACCAACAGCACACAGGAGTTCCCTTTTCTCCACATCCTCGCCACCACTTATTATCTGTATTTATCTTTGTTATAATAGCCATTTTAGCGTGAGAGGTGATATTATTGTGATTTTGATTTGCATTTCCATGATGATTGGTGATGCTGAGCATCTTGTCATATACTTTTGAGCCATTTGTATGTCTTCTTTTGGAAAATGTCTATTCAGGTTCTTTGCCCAGTTCTCAATTGGGTCATTGATTCTGTTGTTGTTGCTCTTGTTTTTTGTTTGTTTGTTTGTTTCATTTATTTATGTTTTGCTATTGAGTTGTATGAGTTCCTTTTGTATCTTGAATATTAACCCCTTATCAGATATTTCGTTTGCAAATATTTTCTCTAATTCTGTAGGCTTCATTTTTACGTGTTGATTGTTTCTTTTGCTGTGTTAAAGACTTTTTAGTTTGATGCAATCCACTTGTCTATTTTTGCTTTTGCTGCCTGTACTTCTGGTGTTATGACCAAAAATCTGTTGCCAAGACCAATGTCAATAAGGTTATTGTCTACGTTTTTTCCAGCAATTTTACATTTTCATGTGTTATGTTTAAGCCTTAATAAATTTTAAATTGGCTTTTGAATATGATGCAAGATAAGGTTTCACATTTACTCTTTCACATTTAGATATTCAGTTTTTCCAACACCACTTATTAAAGAGATTATCCTTTTCCTTATGGATAAGGGTGTCTTGGCACCCTTATCCAAGATCAGTTGACAATAAACATATGGATGTATTTCTGGGCTCTCTGTTCTGCTCCTTTGGTCTACAAGTTTCTTTTGTGACTGACAATACTGTTTTGATTACTATAGCTTTCTAATATATTTTGAAATCAGAATATGTCATGTATCCAGCTTTATTTTTCTTGCTCAGGATTGCTTTTGAATTCTTGGTATTTTGTTCTTTTACATGAATTTTAGAGTTGTTTTTCTATTTCTGTTAAGAATGCCACTGGGATTTTGACAGGGATTGCGTTGAAACTAGATCAATGGGTAGTATGGAGATTTTAACAATATTAACTCTTTTTTTAGGGCCACTAACTTTAATAACAATACATATACCATGTTATCACCATGAAATGTAAATATGTAAATTCAGGTTAGACAAGAGCTTTTCACAAGTGCAATAAAGCATTCTATATTATATCAAAGTTAGCGTATAATGTGTGATCAAATCAACTTGCTCACAAATCATTAAGCAATTCCATTATGGGTAATTCGTTTAATGTTTACAACTAAACATTAAACATTCTTATGGAGAAAATAAACAGTGCACACATTTTAAAAGTGTTCTTCATGTACCTTTGCATGAACACTTAAAATGCATATTACTATTTCAATATGACATTTAAAAATTATTCTAACAGAAGCAAATATGTAATTCTGCAATTACAAAAGAACTAAAATAGAACTCATGATTAAATTATTCTTAGGTTTGCAATTGTGATTCTTCAGTAAATACTGCTACTGTGCAGCTCTCCTGTAAACTTTCTAGATTTGCTTTAAACACACACACGCACATATATATACTTGCAACTGTGGGAGGCTTTACAAGTTATATTCCATGCACTTTTTTTACAGAGTTTTAAAAGAGACAACCAGTCCACAACACAGACAGAAGAAAAGGTAGATTAACTGAGGCAAATAGGACTCTTATATAACATCCAAAACAATATTCTTCAGCAAACTGGGGTTTAGGGTTGGTCTGCTATCTTTTTTAGAATGAATTTCATCTTAACAGTTTAAGGAGATGGACACTTTAACACCATCAATTGCATTTAGGTGATGTGTTTCTTTTGTGTTAACTTGACTCCCCTGAATGACCTCGCGAGTAAACTAGTCACTAGTAATTTGGTCACCAGGCAAGTTTAGCCTGCAAGAAAGGAATTCAGTATTCAAAATACCATGTTATAATCTGAACACACTCAAATAGTTTATTTTCAACATTAACATGTAACTTCAACAATGAGATAGATGTCTAACTACAGCAAGTTCCTCCAACAAGATCAAGACAGCATCTCTTCATCTGAGATTTGTGTTTCTCGCAGAATTCCTGATATGTGGAATAGCTCATACCAACAGTCATTGCTCCCAAAACAAAGCCTTGAGCTGCCACCCACATGTGGATCAGATGAAGGGATACTTTAGTCCTGCTTTTCAGTTTGTATAACACATATGCAACAATTGCTGGGAAATCAGCTATTCCAATGGGGACAAATGGTGCCTCATTAGCTTTTCTAACTTTTCGGTCCCTGATCTTCATCATATGAAGAAAGGGAAACATCTGTGTCTGTTGACATAGTAATTGCTTGAAGAATCTCCCTAAAGTGAGAAAACAACAATATTAACTCTTTTAATTCATGAACACTCCATGTCTTTCCTTTTATCTGTGTCTCTTTTAATTTCTTCCATTAGTGTTTTATAGTTTTCAGTGTAACAGTCCTTCACCTCTTTGGATAAGTTTATTCCTAAGTATTTTTGTTGTTGTTAATATTGCAAATGGGACTGTTTTTTGAATTTCTTTTCTGAAAGGTTTGTTGTCAGTGTACATATATTTCACTAAATTGATGTGTTGATTTTGATCATGTAAGTTTACAGAATTTGATTTTTATTTCTAACAGTTTTTTGTTGTTGTTGTTGAGTTCCTAGGGTTCTCTACATATATGATCGTGTCATCTCCAAAAAGAGAGAATTTTACTCTCCTTTCCAATTTGAACGTCTTTTTTTTTTTTTTTTTTTTTTTTCCCTTATCTAACTCCCCTGGTTAGGACTTTCAGTACTATGTTGACTAGAAATGGCAAGACAGAGGCATCTTTGCCTTGTATCAGATCTTAGAGAATAAGTTTTCAGTCTTTGCTCTTTGATTACGACTTTAGCTGTAGGTTTTTCATACATAACCTCAATTATGCTGAGATAAATGCTTTCTATATGTATTTTGTGAAAATTGTGTTAATGTTTCCTTTTTTTAAAGAGGCATAGGTCTGAGAGGAATTTGTATGTGTGTAAAAACACTTTTATTAAGATTTTTTCAGAAACTAAAATGAAATTAATTTAATATGCATACACTTCAGTAAAATACATATCAATATATAAATTACATATTATTCATAAAACATATTATTATATTAGTATTAAGGAATATCTATCTATCCATCTATTCCCCATTCTTCTATCCATCTATAAATGTGAGGCAATATTATCTTGCACTTAACTGTAAGAAGTTCAATGAGGCCGGGCCCGATGGCTCACGCCTGTAATCCCAGCACTTTGGGAGGCTGAGGCGGGCGGATCATGAGGTCAGGAATTCAAGACCAGCCTGGCCGAGATGGTGAAACCCCATCTCTACTAAAAATACAAAAATTACCTGGGTTTGGTGGCGAGCACCTATAATCCCAGCTACTCAGGAGGCTGAGGCAGGAGAATCTCTTTGAACCCAGGAGGTGGAGGTTGCACTGAGCCGAGATCAGGCCACGGCACTCCAGCCTGGGTGAGAAAGCAAAATAAATAAACAAATAAAATCGGGAGGTTGAGGCAGGAGAATCATTTGAACCCTAGAGGCAGAGATTGCGTGAGCCGAGATTGCGCCACTGTACTCCAACCTGGGTAACAGGGCGAGACTCCGTATCAAAAAAAAAAAAAAAAAGTTAAATGAAATTAGACTCCCTAGAGTCAAAACCCACAAATAACCTCTCATATCATCCAGAGTGAAATCCAAAATATGCCACACATGATTTGCCTTCCTCCTACTTCGCTGTCTTCACCTTCTTTTATTTTTAGTGCTTTTACCGCTTTTGCTCTTCCAACCTGACAATTTGCTGATTCTCGAATTCAGTTGCAGAGTTCTTGCCAATGGGCCTTTACAGTTGTTATTTTTGTCGGGAATGCTTTTCTCCACTGTATCTGCAAGGCTCATTTTCTCACCTTCTTTAGGCTCTAAAATCCCATTCTCACTCAAGCCTTTTTTTATAATCCTATTTCAGATTGCGGTCTCCACCTCAGCATTCCCTATTCTCCTTTGTCTAAGCGTGATCACCACCAAGGATGCTGTATATTTTATGTCTAATATGTTATAATGTTCACCTGTTGTCTGTCTTCTTCCGGTAGAATGCTCATTTTAGAAAGGTCACAATTTTGTCTGTTTTTTTCCACTACTGTGTCTCCTGACATAAATTAGTTATTCAAAGAATACTTCTTGAATTGATGAATAAGTGAATAAAAACACAAGGTTCAGTGATAGGCAGGATTTAATTGTTAATTGTCTTAATAGGTCTGTCATACAGCATAACTAAGAAGAGTATATGAGTCATGAGCTTTATTTTTAGTGACTGTTAATTATTTGGTCAATATTAGTCATATAAAATTGGGATAAATTAATTGGATTACAGTTTTTAGATAGTATGCCAATTGATTTATGGAATTAATTACACATGAATGATGATAATTTAAGATTGTATTGATCAGATTTCAATTTTTGTTTCTATTATATTTCCATTTGCTTTTTAAATGTTAGCAGATAAGAAATATGGGAGAACTGGGTTGGTGGACAGGTAGTTAGCTATCACTAGAATGCCATGAGCAACTGAAGTACAATAAATATCTGATCTTTTTCCCTTGGTTCAGGGTGTGTGTGTGTGTGTGTGTGTGAGAGTGTGTGTGTGAGCTTGAATGGGCGAATAGGTTATGTTTCCTTTAAAAACACATTTGATCATTAAAACCTAGAAAAGCTTAATCATAACTAAAGAGAAAAGCTTCACCCTAGGTTGTATAAATAGTACAAATACATGAAATTTCCAAAGGACTTAATGAGAACAAGTTCTTTGGATTCAAATTATTTTAATTAAATAATTATCAAAAGCAGGTATGCAATGGTATTGTAATATAATTTCTAAAAGTTTAATTTTAAATCTCTTTTCTGAAATTTAACTTTTTAATGTTTAAAATATCAGTAAGGAAGATGACTGCTTCCTATCATAGATTTTAGTTCAATGACTGATGAAGGTCCTCCAGAGTTTGTGGCTAAATGAAAGGAGCCAGCCTATGAGCTAGACATGCCGTGATATAGAAAATTTTATTTATTTCAAATTTATAGTATTTTTAATTTATTTCATCTTTTTAAAAGTTGATTCACCCAAATGTTGTCATTTTTAAAGAAAAAAAAGTCCCTTTATAGTATCTATTATTCAGAATTTCAGAGCCATTCTAGCTATTGTTTTTAGTTTACAGACTTCTTTTCTAATGGCCTAGAAATTTTCTGTACTAGGACTTAATTAAGGGCATTGGATGTCCCCAGTGACCTGATAGAAACTTGACTAGAACTTGACTTAGGTTACTTCTAGCATGCAGGAACTCCGACCCTTGAGTTTTCTGTCTCCCTAAATAGCTTTGGCTCATTTCTGGTATCACTCTTGAGAGACCTGAGAGCTCATCCTTCCATAACAATCTACCTTGAGTTCATCACCTGACAATTGCCTTACTGTTATGCTTGATTTCCAAACTCAATTTACTTCTGGACTTCTGGTTTGTTGACCTTCTGCACTTATTCACAATAAACAACTTCTTGTCAGTACACTTCTACAACTCGAGCCCGTATCATTGCTGCTCCTAGCTACCAACCTAACCTGAAAAGTCAGAACAAAAAACACAGAAAACCAGAATGAACTGTCACTTGAGGGATGACAGTCTGGCTGTCCATCAAATGACACTCTAGGATAAAGCCAGTGTATATGTCTGAGATCACAAGGAGGGAAGTGGTGAAATGGACATCCTTTTTATTTCCAGGTGCACAGCGATATCAGGTATCTCAGGTAACAGAGTGTCCAACTTCTGATATCTCTTACCTATTGAATTCCTTTTTTTTTTCACATTTTTATCAAGCTTTCTTTAAACATTGTTGACAATACAGTTGTAATTTAGTTGTTAAATATATTATTTTTTAAAAGTGAGGTGTATACTCTAATCATCATATTCTGATGTTCCTTGACTTGATAAACATTTGCTATATGAATCATTTTTGTGATTAATTGACTGAATTAGTCTGGGTTTACATTACCTGAAATTTGTTATTTTAAAAAATCATATCTGTTCAAAGTTACCAGATGAATCATCTTCATAGAAATAACTGATCAACTCATTCTAAAAGCCACATTTTCAAATATTCATAAGCCACAACAATTCTCATTGTTCATGCCAAGTGTTAAGTATTTTATTTAGTCTGACCCACTCACTGAAATCATGTATCAAAATGGATTGTAAGTATTTTCAAGATTCATCCTTGAAAATGTCGTATTTTAAAATGATTAAGTTTCCTGAAGCTTTATGGAAAAATTTGAGTCTAATTCAGAGAATTTTAGGATATCTATATAAGCACATAGAGTATGTTTGATAAACGACTATATTCACAAGGAAAGATATACCTCCCATGAGGCTTTAATAAAAGAGATAAAGTGTAGCATTTTTGTGTAGTTTTATTTAAAATATGGCATATGAATCATGTATATTATAAATATAGCTTGCAGAAAAAGCTATGGTATACTTACACTAGTAATCAATGTGGTTGAATTGATTTTAATAGTCTCTGCACATTCAGTTAGACACGAAACATGCAAGTTTAAATTAATAAGTTCAGAAAAAAAGTTGTCTCATGTATGCTTCTTTTCTTTAGATATTACTATATTTCAGAAAGATGAGTACTTTATTTCACTCAGTAGAGAGGTTAATTAAGTAAACTTAATGAATAATAAATGAACTGCTTTCATTTAGAAGTCTGCTTTTATATGTTTAGAAAATTAAAGAAATATTTTAATGTTATATTTTATTTGTTCTTTCTGTGCCCAGATGAATACCTGTGCTGTGCATGTACCATAAAAAGCATGATAAGGCAGAATTCTCTGTCCACAAGGCAGACATTATTTAACTAGAATAGCAGCATAAACAATGGGGATGGAGGAGAAGCTGGTTTAGTGGCTGAGAAATCTGGTAGTACTATTGGTAATGTCCTGGATTAAAATTGTGAAGATTTGTCTCATTCAGAGGAAATGGTCACTTTTAAAACTTGGTAATTGTTTTAAATCTACATGGAAAATCCAGTTGTAAGACAGAACATTCTAACCACCAGATAGAAAGTTATGTAGATAGGGCATCCTTGCCCATTATCACAGAAAATCATATATAGAATGTGTAGCAATTGCTCATCATCAAACAAATTATGAAAATACTAATTTTTAAAATTGATCTTTCAAAAAGAAACAGTCATGTTAGATGTCTTTCGTTAACAGGGTTTAAACATTTGTAATAATTTTGTGGCATTTTTTCTTAGTAATACATTAATGTTGCATTTGTTTTCAGAAAGTACAAAGAATTTATTTTTTATTAAAAATTTTAAACAGACAATTTTATTATCATGAAACTGCAAACAAAATGGCAACATTTTACTAAGATGACTGAATAATATATCACATTGGATATGAAAAAGTTGTTATGATATAAGTAAATTAAATAGGACACAATATAGCTGTAATTTATACTCACTTCAATTTAGAATTCTCATGGTTCCCAGGAAGCAAACTGAGTGATCCATAATTGCATCTTAAATTAAACTTTTTGCAGTGATTAACCACTCTAGCACTGCTTGTTTCATGCATATACAATTTTTATATTATCAAAAGTGTTTTCTTTCAGAAATGTTAAAGACTAGTTATTATTTCTCTGTTTTATAGAAGTGTTTAAAAACAATTTGTGAATGCACTTAGAAAAAGGCTAACAGATATTTTCTTCAAGTTGTATCCAAATGAGCAGAGCTTACTACAGAAGTAGATGCTTTAGCTACAGAGTAGGGAACCTGTGGTTTAAATCTAAAGGATTATAATGTGGCACATTTATTTGAAGAAATCTTCTTTGATCCTCTAACACAAAAAGACAATGTGAGAATTAAAGAGCAAAGAACAAAAGCTGAACTGTGAATTTGATGACTCCCCATGTTTGCATCCAAAAAGCTATGAAAAGCATTGATTGGAAATTAACTTCAAACCACATTTGCTTCTTAGAAAAATAAAAGTTTTAATGTTAAGTTGTAGACCATTGACATGTGAATAAATTATAAAGAGATAAAAGGATGGTGATTTGCTTCATTGCTGTGATTATAAATAATCAAGGTTTTGCTTTAAGAAAATGATATCAAGTTCTGCAATGTTAGCATTTCTATGAATCTTTTTTTTTCTTTCTTACTTTCAATGAGTCTCATCATATTAAGTAGAACTTTTGCTATAGATGAAAAATGAAGCCAGTGTTGACACAGTTGGGAATAAAAATTATCTCCTTAAATATCCTCTTTCCAGCAGTCAAGATATCCAGTTTTCTCACAATTCTGTAGATGGCTGAAAATTAAATTTTTATAAATACCAATTGCAAACTGCATAAGAACAAATGAAATTAATGCAATGGTTTAAAATTATAGATATATGATAAGACATTTTTGAAGTGTGTTCGCATGGTTCAAAATTAAATTTAAAAAGAGGAAAAATAGGCAAAAGCAGTGGTATTTAAGGGGGAAAGAGATATAAAAATCAATGAGGAACAGCCAAACATGAGGTGTGGGAGGAGCTACATAAGTCGGATCTAACTTTCCAAATAAGTAATGTCTTCCTTTTCATAGTATTGAATGCAAATAAAGCATTGAATCAGGAGATATCAGTACTGTCCACTTACATCTAGAAATTCATATCTGTGGAGCTCTATTTTTCAAAAATCATTGAACTGTTGCAGATCAGAAAATGTTGGTTTGTGTCTTTAAACAATTGGATATACAGTTACCTAAATTATGAATGCAAATGAAAAGTTCTTAGGGAAATTAAAAGTGCTACTCCAGTGAACACAAGAATTATAAGAAAATAAGATGGCCTTATTGCTAATATAGAGAAAAGTTTGAGTTGTCTGGATAGATCAAACCAGCCACAGTATTTCCTTAAGCCAAAGCCTCATCCAGAGAAACATCTTATGTCTCTGCAATTCTGTGAAGGCTGAAAGAGGTGAGCTGCAGAAGAAAAGTTTGAAGCTAGCAGAGGTTAGTTCATGAAGTTTAAGGAAGGAGCCATCTTCATAATATAAAAGTGCAAGGTGAAGCAACAGTGCTGATATAGAAGGTATAGCAAATTACTTAGATCCAGCTAACATAATTGATGAAAGCGGCTACGCTAAACGACAAATTTTCAAGGTAGACAAATAGCCTTGTATTGAAAGAAGATGCCATATAGGACTTTCACGAGTGTATATACAAAAGGTAGCATGCTGTAGATACTATTTTACACATTTCTTTTTTCTATTTAACCGTATATCCTGAGAATCCCTCCATATCAATTCATAGGCATCATTGTGATCATTTTTCATCTTTATTATTAATGTATAGTGGTATGTATCACAATCAAAAAATTTGGCTATATAATTCTGTAATTTCGTGAGGTTACCACTGGTTTGTATTAGTTGATCTTCTTTTTTTTAATTTTCATTTTTAGCTTTTTGGGCAGGGGCCATGCTAATTTTCTTTGCATCCTTCCAATTTTAGTATATGTGCTACAGAGGCAAGCACATTGATCTTATTGAAACAAATCTTCTATTAATGCTGTGGAAACAAAAAGTATAGATCAGTACATTTTGATTGTTATCAGAAACTCAATGTTATGTTTATATTTGAGAGCTGGACCTATCAATTTATGAGATGTGTGCTAAACTGGACTCGATATTAATGCCTTCCTAAGGTTTTCTCTTAAAACTTTTAACACTTTTTGTTGTATCTGCTAGAGTTCTATTTAATCTATAGTGTGTTTTCATCATAATCACTATGGTTCACACTCTAAAAAAATACAAGATCTTCTTTGACTAAGTTAATATTTTTGTTCTAACTTTAACATTATCTAGCATGTATTATCTAAGTATACTTTTGCTTTGCAATTATTGGACACATTTTTTTCTCCATATTATTGCCTTAAACTTTCAAAGCAGATATGTTCTACATTTATTTTCTGTAAATAGCGTACATGTAGATATTAATTTTTGACCCAGGGTAATGGTTTTCTCAGTATAGTAGTATCAAAATAATCTACTTGGTCTTAGTTCTGTTTTTTTATGCTTTTCATTTGCTGTTGTTCCTTTTTGTTGCTGATTGTTTTTCTCTAAGTTTCTCATAAGCATATGTTTTTATATTACTGTATTTGTTGCAAATGTACAGTTTCATACTATTTTAAAAATGTATTACCTTAAAATCTAAGTTCAAAAATGTCCATATTTCTTAAATAACCCAGTTAAGGAAATAAAGTATATACTGACACATACCAAGGTAGATTAACAAAATTCAATTTTATTATTTCTGTGTACTGATTTTCTAAGAATTGTCTACATTATGTCAACATATCACAATTAAGGAATGTTACACTAGTATTGCTATTACTATTACTATTTTATAGCTTTTGTTTTAGTTATATTTATAGTTGACTTATTTCATAACTATTTTTATAATTGTCTACATGTGATTTTACATGAACTGATTTCATAATTCATTGAAAAAATGTATTCTATGACTATCACTTTCTAAAGTTCTTATTGTGATCCAGCTCTTATATTGTAATGTAAATGTAAAACTTTTACATTACATTAAATGTAAATGTCTTTACAATGTAAAACTGCCTTTTACATTGGGGCATATGCCTGCAGCCACTCCTGTAGACACACACTTAATATTTTGTTTGTTTGGCTTCTTCCCATATTAGTTAGTTTTCTTGTGTAGAAGTGCTTGGTTAACAATCCAATCCTTCAAGAAACATAGTGATTTACCATTTTATCTTCCAAAGTTTAATATTATCAATACAAATTCGGAGGCCTCCATGGTTTTTCATTCTATGTAGAAGGAGTTTTTATTTTTCTGCCTTTTTTTCTTTACTTCTTGAAATTCAAAAAAGTTAACCATACTATACCTCTTCCTTATATTGCCTGATCCGTACCAAACTTTGAAAGTCACAGACTGTTTCAAGATAGTTTTGTCATATTTTAAATGTGATTATTGCCTCTGTTACTACTTCTGATTCACATGATGTAGGCCATTTCTCATAACGTCTACTTGAGGATGTATGACTTTATATATTATTTTTCATCTGTTTTGTTCTTTATCATTATACTATTATCAGAGCAAATTGAAATGTGTTGTCCCACATTTATCATCTGATACTTTACATAATTGATTCTGAACCTTAATATTTCTAATAAAATTCTGATATTTGTATTTCTTTAAAATTTTCATGGATCTCAATAAACTCTTTTTATACTACCCACGTACTTTTAGCATCCAAATTTACATAAAATTTTAAAGTATACATAGATGCTTGCTAAAGTTTATACACCACATTCCTGTGATCTTTGTTTCAAAAGTGCATTGTACTTCATACCTCGAGTTCTATATTCTTCTTTGTTTATGTTGCTAAATTTTCATGTCTCTTTTCTTTCTCCTTTCATGTACGTATTTGTTTAAAGACCAGTGACAGGTTTAGTATTGGCATTTGCCATAACCTAGGTAGATCCTTCTTCCTTAGCCCTTCTTTCTCAATATGAAATAGGCTGTTAGGATCCTCTGTTCACACATTACACAGAAGAGTTGATTGAAGAAAATACATGTTATTACTTCAGAGGTTTGAGAATCTAACTGATAATAGGAGTTTCTAAGATCTAATGGAAACCCCAGCATGAAAAATACTTTCAGTGGTTATTTGTCTATGCCTGAATAATCCTTGACTCACTCTCTATTTTTCTGAATTGGGATTTCTGTTTCTTTTGTTACATATCTGATGTGTCAGTGATTGGGTTCAAGGTCTTTTAGATATCTTCTACACAGTTAATAAAAATATTGAAAGAGTCACTTTTTTATTGAGTCTGAAATTGATACATGTAGTCTAAAAATTGTAGCCTGACCTGTCCCTTCTGAACTCAGATAACAGATTGGGACTGAAGTCTTGCCAGATAATCAGAAGGCACTGTGCTGATCTAAAGTACCTAACAGTGCTAAGGACACAACAATCAGTCAATAATTTGGGTTAAATTGAATAATTTATTGTGCTACAAGCACAGTAAATTTGCAACTAAAGCAGTAAGCAATCTCTTAATTTGCCTTCTGTTTAGTTTCAGCTTCTATAGACAAAACAGTTCTTCCAACTCTTTACCTAGTTTCTAAGAATATTTGTTTATCGACAGTTTAAGCTCTGTTCACTTACTCCATTTTCATTAAAAATGTAGAAAATTTTATTACATTCTTATTATAGAATATATGTCTGATAGGATCATCTTGATTTGGCAGTTTAATGAAAAATGAGTTGGTAAGTTTTCTATTGTTTTCATATAAAGGGATATTGGCTAGTATTAAGTAGATGAAATGTTTTTATTCAAACAAATATTCATGTTTGTTACTGCATGTAAGTTTGCAAACCTTACTGTAAAACTTAATGTTTATTTTAAAACACATGTATACACCCTTACAGCGACCACACTAGTCAAGATATAGAATGATATGGAACATCTGCGAAACTTCTTTCATGCCAACTCCATTCCAGAGTTAACCATAATTCAGTTTTCTAACATAGTAAGTAAAATTTGCGGCCGGGCGCGATGGCTCAAGCCTGTAATCCCAGGACTTTGGGAGGCTGAGACGGGCGGGTCACTAGGTCAGGAGATCGAGACCATCCTGGCTAACCTGGTGAAACCCCATCTCTACAAAAAAATACAAAAAACTAGCCGAGTGAGGTGGCGGGCGCCTGTAGTCTCAGCTACTCGGGAAGCTGAGGCAGGAAAATAGCGTAAACCCAGGAGGCAGAGCTTGCAGTGAGCTGAGATCTGGCCAGTGCACTCCAGCCTGGGCGACAGAGCGAGACTCCGTCTCAAAAAAAAAAAAAAAGAAAAAAAGTCTGCTTTTGAATTTTACATAACATAAGTCATAAAGTTTCTTGTGTGTCTAGCTTATTTTGCCAATTTATCAATAAAACTTTTTTTAATTGTTAAGTGATTCAAATAATGGTTTCTATTATCAAGCTAATTTTCATTATATGAATATAATAGGATTTATTTATACATTCAGCTATGATGGACTATTTTTTTCTAGTTTAGATATATAATGAATTAAGCATCAACGCTCTGGTCAATGTCCTTTGTTGAACACATGTAAGTATTTCTATTTAAGACTAAAAGGTCTGGGTCATAGAAAATGCATCATTCAAATTTAGGAGATACTGCAAAACATTTTTCTAATTTTTTTTTTCTAACTTCCCCTTTCATCAATAGGACCTGAAGAGTTCAAGTTGCTCCATATGTTTTTGATGCTTGATTGTTATAGTACTTTAAAAAGAAAAAGAAAGTAATGGTAGATATGCTGCTGGCATATGTCTCATTGTGTTTAGATTTGCACTTTGATGACTGATAACTTTGAACATCTTTTGGTAAGCTTAGGACCTGTTGGGAAGACACTTAGATGAACACCTGTTCAAACCCTTTGCCCATTTTTTATTGAGCTCTTTGTCTTCTTTTACTTATTATTTTGAAAAAGTTTTTAAATACTTTCTGAGAAAAATTAAATATCAAATATTACGTTGTCTATATTTCTTTAATCTTCTGACTTGACTCTTCGCAGTCTTAATATGCCGTTTGATGTCTAGACCTACTCACTTTAAAATGGTCCAATTTACTGGTAGTTGTTTTTTTGTATAGTGCTTTTTTTTTCTGTTCAAGTAAAAAGGGTGCCACTGGCAAGTTCCTTATAATATTACCCTTTGTTATCTTCTAAAAGCTTTATTGATCTAATTTTATATTTAGATGTAAATCCAAGGTCAGGCGCAGTGGCTCACATCTGTAATCCCAGCACTTTGGGAAGCAGAGGTGGGCAGAAAACCTGAGATCGGGAGTTCAAGACCAACCTGACCAACATGGAGAAACCCCGTCTCTACTAAAAAACAATTTTAGCCGGGCTTGGTGGCGCATGACTGTAATCCCAGCTACTCAGGAGACTGTGGCAGGATCGCTTGAACCCGGGAGGCAGAGGTTGCAGTGAGCCGAGATCGCACCATTGCACTACAGTCTGGCCAACAAGAGTGAAACTCTGTCTCAAAAAAAAAAAAAAAAAAAAAGATATAAGTCCATCTGGAAACACTTTTCTGTGTACCATGTTAATTAGGGAAATATATATATATTTTTGGTCTTTTGTTTGTTTACCTTAAGTATACCAAATTGATCCAATATCCTCATATATATTTGTAACATTAAATCTATTGGAAATAAAAAGAAAGCTAAGGATGTCTTAGTAGAATAAGATTTTTAAATATGAAAAATAATTAGATGGGCATGGTGGCCCAAGCCTGTAATCCCAGCACTTTGGGAGGTCAACGCAGACGGATCACCTGAGGTCAGGAGTTCAAGACCAGCCTGGCCAACATGGTGAAATCACGTCTCTACTAAAAATACAAAAATTAGCCGAGTGTGGCTGTGCTGTACCTATAATCCCAGCTACTCGGGAGGCTGAGGCAGGAGAATCGCTTGAGTATGGGAGGTGGAGGATGCAGCGAGCCTAGATCAATCGCACCACTGCTCTCCAGCCTGGGCAACAGATTGAGACTTTGAGAGAGAGAGAGAGAGAGAGAGAGAGAGAGAGAGAGAGAGAGAAAGAAAGAAAGAAAGAGAGAGAGAGAAAGAAAGAGAGAGAGAGAGAAAGAAAGAAAGAAAGAAAGAAAGAAAGAAAGAAAGAAAGAGAAAGAAAGAAAGAAAGAAAGAAAGAAAGAAAGAAAGAAAGAAAGAAAGAAAGAAAGAAAGAAAGAAAGAAAGAAAGAAAGAAAGAAAGGAAGGAAGGAAGGAAGGAAGGAAGGAAGGAAGAAAGGAGGGAGGGAGGGAGGGAAGGAAGGGAAAGAAAGAAAATTTAAATAGTAGAAATATTCAGCAGCAAGTCTGATAGCTAATTTAACTTTTCAAATACCATAAGTTGAAATGGCATTTCAAGATTTCTTCAAGAACTGAAAAATCTGTGATTTTTATTGGTGACAATTTCCAAGTACTGCTAGTACTAAATCTATTTGCTGCCTATATTCATATGTGAAAGGAATAATAAACCTTGCTTAGAGATTAGCAGAGGTTAAATTGTAATTTTTTCCCACTCAAGTCCATGAGTCCCTTTAATTTGATATCCTAGAATTCAAGTTAAAAATCACAGATTTATTGAAAATAACACTTCTGCTTCAAGCCATGGCGGTGTCATTGCCGTACTTTGTTATACAATTGGTGATCACGTATATATTAGGTTGTTTTTTCTATCTTGTTACATACCTGTATCTATGTATTCTTTCACTAGTAAGACAGTTCTTTAATTACTGCATCTTAACCAAAGGACTTGAAATTTGGCAGTGTAAATATTAAGCTTTATTGGTCTTCAAAAGTATTTTGGCAATCTTAGCCATTTTGACTTTTATGTACATTTAAAATGATTTTGAAAAAACTGCCACTGTTTTCATTAGGTTTTGTTCAACAGATCATTTCAGGAAGCCTTGACAATATAGAGTTTTTGATCTAAAGTGTAAAATTTTCATCTTGTTATTTATAATTTTAAAGTCACTCAATTATGTTTTACAGTTTTCCATATAAAGGCAATGTAAATTTTTATGCTTCTAATGATATGATCAATGGCTTATCTGATTTTTCTAAAATATGAAAATACAATTAATTTTTTGTATATTAACTTTTAATCAAACAACTAATACAATTATTTTAAATTTTTATAGATTGTCTTCATTTTCCTTTGGAGATTTTAACTGAATGTGGATAGTTTAATTTATTCCATTTCAATATTTATATGTGTCTTTTATTTGCTATCCTAACTGCATTGTTGACTAGAATTGGTGGTAGTGGACATGTTTATGTAATTTATCTCAGAGGAAAGATTTGCAGGTTTCAATCACTGATGCTAGTTTTGCCTTATTAGCTATTGGTTATACTTCATCAGATTTAAAAAGTTCAATTTTATTTTCAGTTTTCTGAGATATTTAATCATGAGTAAACCAATTTTTGATTTATCATGATTTTTGTCAAATGTCTTTGCATTTATTGATAGATTTCCCTTTATTTTGTGGGTATACTAAAATTTATTGACTTTTTGAAAATTAAATGAAAAATGAATTGGGATAAATTCACCTTAATCATGATATATAATCTTTTTATGTTCTACTTTATTTAATTTGCTAAAACTTCTATAGACATTTGTGCATCTGATTTCAAGTAAAATGCTAAGAAATAATTTTTCTTTTCTTACAGTGTTTTTATTGTTTTAGTCATTATTACACTTACCTCTTAAAGAAAATTAAGAGATGCTTTATTTTTTAATTTGTATTCTCTAGAGAGTTTAAGATGGGTGTTAATTCTTTCTTAAAGTGTTGGTAAATATAACTGATTAAACTATCTGTGTTTGGAGTTTTCTTTCTGGAAAAAATATAGAAGTTCACTTTGTTTATTTCTTTATTTTTAAATTTTTACCTCTGTGAATTTTAGTAGGTTAGCCTCACTCTGTAGTTCAGGATCTTTCTGAACAACTCCTAGTGTCCGTGGAACTCCAAAATGCCAGTCTCTGTCTTCTAGTTAGAACAAATATTTTGTGTTTCTAGACTACCATGTTCCTCTTAAAGTAAGGTAAAAGGGCAATTGCCCTATTTGATGTGCAAATAAGAAAAAAAAAAAAAACAACTTACCCAACGAAAGAGTCAAAGAGACTAATTTGAAAATCTTAACATACTGCATTTCCATTTTCTCTGTTCTTTTGACCACTAAAGTTCAGGTTGCCTGAATTATATAATGAAGAATTCAAGCAGTTGTTTTATGTTCTTTATCCAGCTTTCATAGTTGCTTTCAGTAGGAGGTTAGCAAAGTAAAAGTTACCCAAACGGGGCTGGAATTTGAAGTCCCAAAATTGGTTTTCATGCATTGTTATTCTGATGAAGGCTTCTATTCTCATTATCTCATTTTCTATTCTTATAACTCATTAATATTTATGGCTATCAACATGAAAGATTTTCTTTGAAAAAGCAATTAAATGCTGTGCTTATTTTTAAAGCCCTTATCCAAGATCTTATTTTTTCAGAGCCCAAGAAAGTAGAAACAATATATTAAACTTAGTCCGCTCTTACTTTATCCTCTTGCCAACAACAACAAATGGCTTCAGAACTAGCTCCATCAATATATATACACATCCCATTAAAATTTTTTCTTTCTTTCCCGTATTTTTCAACATGGCTGAAAACTCTATGTACCATGAATCTTTATGTACAAGTAAAACAGCAGTATTTATTAAGTTTAGTGCACAAGAGAAAAAAGGAGAGAGGATTGGCAGCAAATTGATATCTCCCTGAAGCCGTATCACTGCTCAGCGGATTGTGTTCCTAGGACCTGTAAATCACGTCTCAGGATGTGTGTCTGGTCACATCTGAGATTTTAATAAATCTGTTCAATCATGGCTTGTCAATATTGGGCCCAGTTTTTTCCTATTAGTTGGTTTTTTTAATGAAAGCTAATTTTAGAGTCAATTTGGGCTGAAAGCATCATTAAAACATGCAAGATGCAAACTGCAAGAAACTTCCCTCTCTACTGGGCATTCATATCCTTATAATATGGAGAGGCCATTACTCCCCTAACTGCTAGTCATTAGAAGGTTATACACTCATGACTGGGAAATTGTATGTAATGCTGGCCTTTTCTCTAATGCACTGAATGTTGATATAATGAATGGAAACATTTCTTTATACAGAGTTTGTGACCAAGTGCTAAGTTATGTATAGTCTATAAAATATTTGAAAACAGATGGTATATGCACTTATCTTTGAAATCCAAGTTTAAAAAGTCATCATACCATCTTTCTGAGGATTTTCCTCTTGCCATCTCAGAGAGAGACTACAGTAAACTTTAATTTTCAATACGTCATAGTGAAACACATTTTACTGTAGTCAGTTGTTAATATGTAGTTTTCTCCATTATGTGTATTCCTATCCTGAAAAATGATAATGTCTTCTTTTTGGTGACAGTGTCTTGTTTTGTTGCCCAGGCTGGAGTGTAGTGATGTGATCATGGCTCATTGCAACCTTGAACACCTGGGCTCAAGCAATCCTCCTGCCTCAGTCTCTCAATAACTGAAACTACATTTGCACGACACCATACTTGGCTGTTTTTCTTTTTTTTTTTTTTTCTTTTAGAGGGAGAGTCTCACAATTTTTACCAGGCTGGCCTTGAACTCCTGGCCTCGAGTAATCCTCCTGCCTCAGCCTCCCAAAGTGATGGGATTACAGGCAGGAGCCACTGTCCCAGAAAGAAAAAAAATGACAGTTTTTCATTCATCTTTCTGTTCATCTAATGTCAAACAAAGAAGAGCTTCACAATCAAAATGGTAGTTATATTATTTGGATATCTGTCTCCTCCAAATCTCTTGTTGAAATGTAATTGCCTATGTTGGAGGTGGGGCCTGGTGGGAGGTGTTGGGACATGGTGGCAAATCCCTCATGAATGGCTTGGTGCTGTCCTCAAGATAGTGAGTGAGTTCTCACAAGATCTGGTTATTTAGAAGAATGTGGCATCTCCCCTGACTTTTTCTTGCCCCTCCTTTGACCACGTGAGATTCTGGCTCCCTACCACCTTTAACCATGATTGTAAGCTTCCTGAGGCCTCACCAGAAACAGATGCCAAGATCATGCTTCTTTTAAAGCCTGCAAAATCATGTACCCATTTAATCTCTTTTATTTGTAAATTACCTAGCCTTGGATGTTTCTTTGTAGCAATGCAAGAGCATAATAACACAAGTAAAAATCAGTTAATGAAAGTTCTCGGTGTAAGGTTATTAATTTATTCATGAAATGTCTGTTTTACTTTCTTCAAAGGCATATTTTGCTCAAAATAATTGATCATCTGAATAAAAAACTACATAAACACAACTTTAGGCTAAAACTATGGCATGCCAATTCTCTATTGTGTCTGAAATTTTTAACATAGAAGTTAGACTGTCAATAGTAATCTTAGTCACCTTGAAATGTAAGCTTAGATACACTTAAAAATGTTACTGGAGAGTTGAACTCAGGGAAATAGAATCAGCCTAGCCAGAAAATGCAATTCAAATCACAAACTTAAATAGAAGAAAAAAAAGGCCAGACAACATTTCAAAGAAACCTGAAATTACTTTGTTAGAAATACAGAAGGGGATAATTGCAAGGAGATGATCACTGACTGCTTAAAAGTATTCTAGACAAAATATATTTAAAACCCAAATGTGTTTGTTCTGTAACAGGCAAAACTGAGCAGAACTGAACAAGAAACTAGACTCATTTGCTGAACCAAACTTTTTAACGGAAAAGCATTATTTTCAGATATCCAATTTTACTTACTCCTTAATAAGTATTAAGAAGTTCATTAATACTCTAAGAAAAAAATAATGTTCTCTTTGAAGTAGTATGGAAAGAATGGCACACTCAATATGAATGCATATATAAATAGAATCAATATGTTTCTTCAGAGTTATTTCCAAACATTAATGACGGATTCACACATGTTATGACCATTTAACAAAACCCATGTTGTAAGTCTTGGGGATTTAAGTGGTTTTACATAAAAGACAAGATTTGTATTAAAGAGCACTCTGCCATTTCTACTTTCTATAGACTTTTGTGTTTTCTATAGTTAATTATTTTGTCCAAGTAATAAAATGATTTGGAGTCCACAAAGCTTCATTACAATTTTAAACTAAAATATTTGTTTCCATTAGCAATACCATTTATATATTTTGCTTGAGTATTTCATTTGAAATTTAATTGATAAAAATGCAGTCATTCACTTCGTAAACAAGGCATTTACTAATTACCTGCTATGTGCCAGGCATTGTTCTCAAAACTATGAATATCAAGTCAAACAAAAAAGGATTCATTACTTCAAATAACTTCCATTTAATTGGGAAGGACAGGCATTATTTAATGTAATAGCTATTTTCATCCTTTATCTTTCTTCCTATGTTTAGAATACATTGGGCATAATTAAAATTTGACATCTTTGAGGAAGAAAAACTAGCAGTTGAAATAATAAAACACTGAAGTTGATTATTACATGGCTAAATCATCTTTTGATTTTTAAAATATGGTTCAAATATTAATATAATTCAATGTAAAAACAAATATTTTAATAAAAGAATCTACTCATAAAACCAGAGACATCCATAATCTCTGTAAAATTCTGCTATTTGGATGGATATATTTATATTCCAGGCTTAGTTTGCTTATTAACTACAATATTATGTGTTTCTGAATTTTGGTGAATCTTACCTTGAAGGTTTGCCAAAAATGTCTATATGAGCAGTGAGGTCATTAGAATGGTTAGTAAATAACTCATTCTTCTCATCAGAGGATTATAAACTTGATAAAGCAATTTGTAATTATAGTTTTAATCTAAATAGCTCAATCATGTTCTGCACAAAAGACATCCCTTTGCAAATATTATATAATGAAAGTGGGGCTATTATAATGATTGTTAGGAAAGTGCATAAATGCTGACTGAATTGCAGACTAAGTTTTGGAAATTGGTTCCATTCTGTTTATATTTGGGTAATTACACTGAATACACATTCTAGTCTACACTGTAAAAAGTATTTTGGTTTCATTGATCATTTTTATTTACACAGAAGTCTCATATTGTCTTTTATGAAATTCTGCTTTGAAACTCCTAGAAATGACTATAGTTCTCTAATTAAATGTACTACTTTCTGTCTTCTTGCTGAACTTCCTGAAATATCTGAATATATAAACTGATTCTAATCTTTAAAGGATGTTTTCTATCCCTCAGAGCACAATTGCATAATAAGTTGTTAGGAAGATGGAACATGTATAAGATTCTGGTAGGTATTTCTAAAACAGAAAAATAACTTATTTAAATTACAAAATGTTTCTCAAAATTATATATTCCAAAAAGCGTAGACATTTCTCCCCTCAAAATATGTAGAATGTGTCTGTTTATCTAAACACGTATTAAAAACAATCTTATTACCAAACTGTTTCTTTAGCAAACATCATCCAACAATAGTTATCATTTAGCCAGTATTTCCATCTACTAGTAGCATTGAATGACTAACTTCTTGTGCCAGAAACACTTTTGACGTTTCAGCAAACACACCTTAACAAAACATAGTGTTCTGCCTTTATGTAGCCCCCAACACATTAAAATGCTGTTAAAAATTTACAACCATGAAATAAGTATTATAACAATGATTTGTAAAGAAAATGGAAGCAAATAGATAAGTGTAATTTTCTTTCTCTAGAAACAAAATAAATAAAATATGTGAAGATGAGTAGGAAAACATCAGTTAGAGAATGGAAGTGAGGATGGCACTACCAACAAAGGAATGTGTGTGTTCAACAGCAGTGACTTTAAAAAAAACAAATAGGCATATCCACGAACCAGGAAGGATTTTCTGGGTCTGGATTTCATATCCATGCTAGTTGTAATGCAAAGTGTGTACTAATAATTTATCATGAATTGGAAAATTCTACAGCAAATAGAATGCATATTGTATTTTAGTAATGCTAAGGTTTTACCTCTAAAGAAAGCTTGAGGTGCTTTGTCAGTAATATGGTCAAATATTTTCTAAAATCAACAGTAAATTTATATTTAAGGCTATCTACTTCATATCTGATACACAATGGCCCCTTCCTTTACTTACTGTAATTTATTAACAACTTGTAGCATGTGTAGGATTATCTTAATTACTGTGTAAAAGATACTGAATCTTCCACAAGTTTTACTCATTAAAACTACTACATAAAGAGGAAAGAAAGAAAGAGGTACAGTTAGGAACTGGGATACTACCACAACAGGAGGCCCAATACATAACACAAATCAGCTTTGAGTATTTGCAACTATCATTAGCAATTATAGAAACCTGCTATGGACTGAATGTTGAACTGGAGGCCATTATCTTCAGTGAAACAACTCAAAGACAGAAAGTCAAAAACTGCATGTTGTCACTTACAGGTGGGAGCTAACAGGGACATGGAGTGTGGGAGGGTCGGGGAGGGGATGTGAGGGATGAGAAATTACTTCATGGGTACAATATACATTATTCGATTGGTGGTAACAATAGAAACTCAGACATCACCAACACACCAGATGTTCACGTAACAAAAACTGGGCTGGGCACGGTGGCTCAGGCCTGTAATCCCAGCACTTCGGGAGGCCAAGGCGGGTGGGCCAGCTGAGGTCAGGAGTTCAAGACCAGCCTGACCAACATGGTGAAACCTCATCTCTACTAAAAATACAAAATTAGCTGGGCGTTGTGGTGCGCACCTGTAATCCCAGCTACTTGGAAGACTGAGGGAGGAGAATTGCTTGAAGCCGGGAGGCAGAGGTTGCAGTGAGCCGAGGTTGTATCATTGCACTCCAGCCTAGGCAACAAGAGCAAAACTCCATCTCAAAACAAACAAACAACAACAAAAAGAAAAACAAAACAAAACAAAAAAACTGCACTTGTACCCCTTAAGTTTATAAAAATAAAAAACACTCAAATGTTGAAGTCTAACCCCCTAGTGTGATGGTGGTCAGAGATGTGACCTTCGGGAGGTCACTAAGTTTAGATGAGATCATGAGAGTGAGGCCCCGTGATGGGATTCAAGACCCCAGATCTTTCTCTCCCCACCACCTTCTAATGTGATAACACAGAAAATCATATGTAGTCCCACTGCAAACCAGGAAGAGGCCTCCATGAGGAACTGAACTTGATTCCCCAGCTCCAGTATTGTGAGAAGCAAATTGTTGTTTAAGCCACCCAATCTATGACATTTGTTATAGCGGCCTAAACTGGCTAAAACACTGAAGAATGAAATATTAATTTAAAGAGACTTACAACCATTTTATGCATGCAAAATACTAATACTACTTTATACAGCTGCAAAATATTATCTTTTATTTTTTTTAATTTCACCATATATGGACTATTTCTATGCTGTACGACCTATGAGCCACTCATGAATAAAATCAATAAATGCAATTCAATTTAATCCTCTGCTCATCTAGATAGTCACAAAACTCAGCAATAATATACATGATGGCACTACAATTTACATAAAGAATAAATAGTTCCCAGGGTTTACCAGATAATCAATACATTGTTTTGTTCTATCCATTTGAATAAAAGGAAGTGTAATCTTTTCCAAAAATTTCCATCCTCAAAGACAACTGATAAACTGTTTTTACTTATTCAAGTTTTTATTTAATTAACAATACACCATTGTGTGCAAAGAGTTTGTTTCCTTTTTTTTTTTTCATGTATAATCATAGTCACTTCCCTGAGCTGTGCAGTGTTATCTCTGTTACATTATCAGCTCCGTAAGGCCAAGATTATCACTGTTTTGTCTACTGCTGTCCAGGCAGAACCTAATATTCGTTTTTAGTATTTTAGTTTCTTTGGAGAAGATATTCCCCTTGAAAAATTCTATAACACATCCTTATCCTTTTTATCACAGCTCTTTTCTTTCCAGACAATATTTTTCTAACTTTATGCCAATTACTTAATATTTTCTTGATTGTTTTAGCTTTCTATTAGGTCTTGAAATCAGGTAGTGTTTCTCCTTAAAGTTTATTCTGCCTTTTCAAGTTATTTAGGCATTTTAATTCCTTTGAATTTTCACATGCATTTTAGATTCAGTTTGTCAATTTCCACACCCCCCAAAAAAAAGGTCTACTGAGCTTTTGATTGGGATTGTATTAAATCTACAGATATATTTGGGGACAATTGATATCCTAACAATGAAGAGTTTTTTCATTAATCTTTAATATGGTTTACCTCTCCATTCATTAATGTTTTCTTTATGTACCTTAAATTGTTTTGTATTTTTCAATATGCAGGTTTATCATATGATTTATTGTATTTATCCTGAAGTGTTTCATGTTTTATACTTTCGTAAATGCTACTTTTTTCCCAAGTAGCATTAATAGTGCCTAGAAATATCACTGATTTTTAAGTATTGATTTTTTTTATCTCTCATCCTTGCTAAACTCATTTCTAGCAGCTTTTTTTGTAAACTCTGTTGAATTTTGTACAGAGATAATCATGTTGTCTGCAAATAAGGACAATTTTATCTCACATACTGCAATTTTGCTCCCTGTAAGTATGATTTGAGTTTTCTAAAAAATATCTTGTGTCAGTGCTTGACTTTTTAAACCTGTGGAGTATAATTACAATAACCTTTAATATCCTATTTAATTCTAACATCTAAGTCAGTCCTGAGTTAGTTTACAAGGAACGGTTTTTCTTCTTATGGGTGATATTTTCCTGCTTCTTTGCATGCCTGATAATTTTGTATAGGGCGCCAGACATTGTGAATCTTACCTTTTTAGATCTTCAGTACTTCTGTACTCCCATACATTTTCTTCATCTTTATGAGATAGTTATGTGAAACAATTTGACCATGTTGGTTATTTCTTTTAAGATTTGTTAGATGGTAGTGGTCAGTCTAGGACCAATTATTCTCACTGCTGAAGTCAAGTTCTTCTGATACACTACCCAGTGCCCCATGAATCTTGGGGAATTCCTGCTTGAATGATAAGACCAGGCTTTACTGGCCCTATGTGAACATGAAGCACTGTTGACTTTAATCCTTCAGGTGGTTCTTTCCCTGGCCTCAGTTTCTTCAAATGCATGCACTGATCTCTCCTCAGCTAAGTAATTAAGAGAAACCCTGATACCTCCAAAGATTTTTATCTGCACAATTCTCTCCTCTTCAACATTTTCTTCTGTGAATGCTAGCTGCCTTGGCTTCCTCAGACTCTGAGCTCCATCTCTCATCTTCTGTAATGTGGACTACCTAAATTTACCATCACTGACCCATGGCCAGAAAACACCCCAACACAGTTGTAGGCATTGGCAGATTGAAGGACCCCCCCATTGGTTTCCCTTCTCTCAAGAATCATTGTCTTTCCTTGCGTCATACCCAGTGTTTTGAAAACTGTCGCCTTATATTTTGTCTCTTTTTTGTTTATTTTAAATAGGAGAGTGAACCAGTTTCCTTTTAGTTCACCTAACTGAAAAGAATATTAACCTTTGTTTCTATTTTAACTATTTTAAAATTGCATACCTTACAATTGATACTTACAAGTACAGTGTTTCTTTTTCATTGTATAATAAAACTGTTTTATTCAATGTAACATTCTTCCTAATGAATTTCATGTTAAAATGGAAGAAAAAATAAATCACACCAGAGCCAGGCTTTATATGTGTATTAGTCAGAGTTTTCCAGAGAAATAAAACCATAAATTGAGATCTACAGTCTATAGGTCATCTATTTAAGAGATATAATATATATTTATAAATATATGCATATATGAAAAGATTTATTATGAAAATTGACTCACATGATTCTGGAGGCTGAGAAGTCTCATTATCTGCCACCTGTAAGCTGGAAAACCAAGAAAGCTGGTAGAGTAATTCAGTCTGAGTTAAAAGGTCTGAGAATCAGAGGAGCCAATGATGTAATACCCAGATCAAGGCTGAAGATTCTAGAACCAGCAGGGGGTGGGGGTGAGGATAGGAGGCTGTTAGTATAAACCCTGAGCCCAAAGGCCCAAGACCCAGGAGCTCTTAATGTCCAAGGGCAGGAGAAGATAGATCTTCCAGCTCAAGAACAAAAAGAAAGAATGAGCCCTAACTCTGCCATACTGTGCTATTTAATCTTGGATGATGTCCACCCACCTTGGTTGAAGGCAGGTCTTTCAGATACAGCCTAATAACTCAAATGCTAATTTCCTCCAGAAATTCCCTCATAGACAAACCCAGAAATAATGTCTTACAGGCTACCTGGACATCCCTTAGCACAGTCAAGTTGGCACATAAAATTAACCACCAAGATATTCTAGAAGTCTGATTTTCTTATTTAAAAGAAAAATAACTACATACATATCCTGAGGGAGCCTGACTGGTCATTCTCTAAGTTTAGCTGCCTGGCACGTATGCTTAAACAGATGGACACATTTCATGTGGATGTTGGCCTCCAAACCCTTGGAAACAACCAAAAGAGCTTGTAAGAAAATGGAAATTTAAATCTACTTAATCATTGTTAAATGTACTACAATAATTGCCAGGATTGTCTCCCATAAATCATGAAAGAGACAGTTTGGCCTAAACAAATGTAAAAATAATTGAACTTCCTTCCATAATTTAGCAGTGATTTGTTGAACCTGTACAACTTTCCCCAATAAAGAATCTTCTTTCATTTTTCTTTTGTGTCAGTAATAGGTTTTCTACATTTATGTCAAGTTATCCAAAGGAGAAAACTAACCTACGATGTTAGAAGTTAGGAGAGTGGTATCTTGGGTGGAGTGAGAATGCGGTGATTACAAGGGGACAGAGGGACATTCTGAGATGCTTTTTATGCTACAGCTCTCACTCTTGATGGTAACATTGAAGTGTTATATATGTGCTAATTTTTGAGCCCACTTATGGCTTGCACATCATAGAAAGGTATTAATTTATTGAGGCCACTCATTGCTGATGTTCTTTCCTGTATCTGGTGTTAAGTTAAACTACAGTAATGGGCAGCATAAGGACGTGTTGATCAGTGAATGATCCTTTATCTAACAGTGACCCCATTAATCCATTAATATTATAATGGAGATGAAATATTCCCTTTGCCTAGTGGCTTCATAGCCATAGTCATGTCACAGCACAATGCATTACCCATGTGTTTACGATGACGCTGGTGTAAACAAAACTATGAGCTGTCAGTTGCATAAAAGTATCACACATTTACAATTATGTGTAGTAAATAATAATAGGCCGGGCGCGGTGGCTCATGCCTGTAATCCCAGCACTTTAGGAGGCCGAGGGGGGCAGATCACGAGGTCAGGAGATCGAGACCATCCTGGCTAACACAGTGAAACCCCGTCTCTACTAAAAATACAAAAAAGCCGGGTGAGGTGGCGGGTGTCTGTAATCCCAGCTACTCTGCAGGCTGAGGCAGAAGAATGGCGTGAACCCGGGAGGCGGAGCTTGCAGTGAGCCGAGATCACGCCTCTGCACTCCAACCTGGGAGACAGAGGGAGACTCCGTCTCCAAAATAATAATAATAATAATAATAATAATAATAATAATAATAATAATAAATGACTGTTACTGATGTATAAAGTTAACTGTAAAAAGGTCTCAGGCAGGTCCTTCAGTAGGAATTCCAGAAGAAGACGTTGTTATCACAGGAGATGACAACTCCATGGGTTTTATTACCCTTGAAGACTTTTCAGTGGGACAAGATGTGGAGATGGAAGGCAAAGATATTGATGATCCTGGCTCGGTGTAGGCCTAGGCAAACAGGTGTGTTTGTGTTTTAGCTTTTACTAAGAAAATTTAAGAAGGGAAAAAAAATTAAAAATAGTAAAAATGTTACAGAATAAGGGTATAAAGAAAGTAAATATTTTGGTAGAACTGTACAATGTATGTTTTAAACTATTACAAAAGAGTCAAAAAGATTTTTAAAAATTAAAAATTACAAGGTAAAAAGGTCACAGTAAGCTAAAGTGAATTCATTACTGAAAACATGAATTTTAAAAAATAGATTTAGGGAAGCCTAAGTATGCAGTGTTTATTAAGTCTACAGTAGTGTAAAGTAATGTTCTAAGCCTCCACATTCCCCCACCACTCACTCACTGACTCACCTAGAGCAACTTCCAGTTTTTGCAAGCTCCATTTGTAATAAGTACTCTCTACAGGTATACCATGTTCTGTCTTCTACACTGTATTTTTAGGTATGTTTTGAGTATACAAATACTTACCATTGCACTACAACTGCCCACAGTCCTCAGCACAATGTGTGCTGTATAGGTTTGTAGCCTAGAGCAATAGGCTATACCATATAGCCCAGGTGAGCAGTAGGTTTCTAGGTTTCTGTAAGTACCCTCTAGGTTTCTGTAAGTACACTCCATGATGTTGCATAATGATGAAATGACCTAATGACGCATTTCTCAGAACATGTTCCTGCTGTTAATCAACACATGACTATATATACTTTAATACTACTTTGTCTACAATCAAAGAAACCATTTGTCTCCTAACCTAATCTTTTTGTAATTGCTTGGCAAAAAATCTTAATTTGCAATTTTGTTAGAATGAATGAGTTTAACACGTGAAATTACATTTATTAAATGTTAACTTATTTTTGCTTTTCTAATAAGTACAGCAAATGATATTCATATTTTGTATTGATTTACAAATCCAACTTGCATACTGAGGACATTAAGGTCTGTCTGTCAGATAGGATCCCAATATTTTTGTAAACTGTTGCTGGCATTTATATTTATGATATTTAAAAAAGTGTTCACAAGTTTTCATTTTGACATTTGAATTTTAATTGGTTTATCTGTATAAATGTTTCCTTGTACTTTAAACTTATAAAAATTTTATCATTCAGAAATAAGTAATCTGAAATATTTTAGTATACTTAGTTGATTGTAATGGTGTGATTATGTCTAAAAATTTTTTTGTTTTGAGATAATTAACTAATTGCCCCAGAATAGTAAGTAATTAAAGAAGCAGGACCACTAACTAGGAGTATTGCAGAATAACAGATTTATTACAAGAATTTGACCTCAGGTAATTTTGGAAACTGGTTATACAGTGTGTGTGTACAGCTGTGGTGTCTGCATCTGAGGCCAGGCCTAAAACCAGCAGGCCAAGCAGTGGGGAAGGAAGGATAGACATGAATTAGGAGACAGCAAAGACAAACCGGAACTCGCCTTGCTGAACTGGGTCTCACCTCTGTGCACCTCTGTGTCTCACTCCCTCCAAGCTGCCAGCTTTTGATGCGGTTTGAGAGATGCAGGAGAAGCTGGCACCTCCTGCCATAAAGTTAAACATACACCTAGCCCTGCAATGACAGCAGTTGGAGCTAGGAATCTGACAGGAGCTAAATAAACTGCATGCAGCCCATTCCCTGCTCCAGCAGCCGCACCTGCCTGCCCATGATTCAGAGAGAGTGAAAAAAAAGATCTGGCTGATGCTCTGTAAGGCTGGATGCCGCTCCACTTCCACAAGGAGTCAGAATATCAGCAACAATATGCTTGAACAGTCACACTGTGCCTGGTGCCTCGCACCAACATTCTGAGTGTGACAAGAAAATAAGTGCTGGTGTACTTTTGCCTTCCAAATCGTAATGCATGCACGTCTCTTGTGGCTGACTCTAATCCAGAACGCTGCAGGAAAGCAAATTATACATAATGTATTTCCAGCTTAGATAAACAGACAACAAAATCCATTTCAGACTAATGCGTGTCTCTCTCTCTCCCTTTTTTTTCCCCTTTCTGTAAGAGATGGGGTCTTACTTTCTCGCTCTGTCACCCAGGCTGGCATGCAGGGGTGCGATCAAAGATCACTGCCACCTCAAACTCCTGGGATGAAGAGATCCTCCCACCTCAGCCTCCAGAGGAGCTGGGACTAGGGGCACGCACCACCATGCCCGGCTAATATTTAAATTTTTTTAAAGAAACAGTGTTACCATGTTGCCCAGGCTGATCTGAGACTCCTGGTCTCAAGCAATCTTCCTACCTCGACCTCCCAAAGTACTGGAATTTGGAGGTTTGAGTCATCATTTCTGGCCCAGACTAAGGTGTATCTTAAAATAAAAACACATGTACCTTTGTCCAATGCACACATATAAATATAGCTATAACTTGTCTCATTGATACTTGTAAGTTTTAAAAGTCATCTTTTTAAATTATTTTAGCTTTAATAATTTTTATAGCTACATACAATATCATGAATCATTCACAAACTTAATGTAATTCGAAATAAATAAAGAGCAAATGGTTCTAATTGTATGAATTTCAAAGAAATAAGCAAAACAAGTCTATACAATAGAAGGCAGGATTTTATTACCTTTAGAGAAAGGAGTGAAGTTAGTTATGGACAGAAGGCCTGAAGAGTGGTTTTGGTATGCTGGTAACATTTTATTTCTTGACCCGGGTGCTGATTATCTAGATATATTGATTGTGTGACAAGTAAGCAACCTTTACTTGTGACTGGTGCCTTGTGTCAGTGTGTGTACATTATTACTATACAAACTGTTAAAATGCTATTGTATTTTTAGACTTGATGATAAAATGTTTCTAAATCATCTGTGTTGTAAAATGCATATTTGAGTGGTATTACTTTTGTAACCCATAACAGTATGATCATTATAATTTATTTTACGAAAAGCAGCCCTAAGTTTAAATCAACTTTCTTCAAATTTACCTAAAATTTTAACCATTTCAAATTACATCTTATGTCACTATCTGTACGTTGTTCAAACCTATATTATTCTGATTATCTTTCTTGAGAGTATTTCTGTTTAGATCGAGATTATAGTAAGCTTTTGTTTTAATAAAAAGAGATCTTGAAATGGGTTAGAAACGTCTCTTTTATTTCAGTATAAGGCACAAAATGAACCTAAAAAAATAGCTCCCTTTTTCTTTCTAGGAGGCATCTTTTATCTCTTCTTGCCCCTTTCCTCTCACATTTAATTAATTTCCAAATTACTTTAAACATATTTAGCCCCTTTATCTTTTTCTTTTACCTATCATCATTCTAGTTAAAATTCTTATAGCAGTTGATAGAATACGTATACTATTTCATCTCATATAGCTACCCCTAATGTAACTGTCTGATTGACATCACTTAATTTCCGTCTGTCTTCCAGTTCTTCCCACACATTCACAACAACTTTAAAAATTTGCTTCAATCCTTTCCTCTGAACAAATACTTGCTAATTCTTCATTTCTTTTCTGAAGAAGTTTGAAATTCCTGAATTAATTTTGAAAGTTATCTATGAATTGGCTTTACTCCCTTTTATCCACATGTCAATTTCCTCTACAAAGAGTCCTCTTGGGCTTCTAGAATTTACCATTTTAATGGAGGAAAGCCGTGCAGGGCAGGTGGAGATCTGTTATAGAAGATCAAATTTAGCCAAACAAATAATGGGGGAAAATGTACAATGGAACAAATTGTGTGTGTGTGTGTGTAACTTATATCTTAGAAAAGATCAGAAAATATTAAAATATAATTTACAATAAATATTTTAGCATATACACTTTTTAGTTTTCTACTTTTACTAAATTAAGTCATCCAAAAATGGAGATGGAAACCATAGTAGCAAAATGGCATTATTTGGCTGATAGTCATTGCTCTCAGGGATACTGTGGTCATTTAGGGCTGTGAAATTTGGGGCATTTTTGATAATATAGCTAAGTTACTGGATAGGAAGATAAAAGGATTCAAGGAAAATGATGTTCCCAGTAATACTTACTCTAATGGCCTTTGTGTTTTAAATCTTTGGAAACCAAGATGTCAGAAAGGATGCAGAAAGCAGAGGCATCTCAATTACCCTGACCTATTTGTCTAGACTAATTCTTAAACATTTTCAAATATAGGTCTAGATTCCTATCAAAGTTGACAAGTGACTGGCATTAGAGAAATCTTAAACCTTTTTCAGAGTAGAAAATGTAGCAATATATTTGAGAAGCCAAATCAGAGATATGTAGCATATAAAAAAGGAAGGGGGAAGGGTGCTGAAAAAGTATAGAAAAGCATTGCCAAAATTAAATTTTAAAAAGCTGCTCCTTGAGTAACTAGCAAAAAGAAATATAATAGCAGATGGCACTAAACAGGCAGTAACTTTCAATTTTCTTTTTCCTTCTGTCATTATCCAAATTGTCAACTCATATAAGAAAACCCAAGGAAGATATATAAGGAATAAGAAGGCACAATTTCTAAGGAGAATAAAGAACGTGTGAGCAATGGATAACTTGAACTATTTAAATATGCTTAAATTCACAGCTCCAGTGATATCAAGGCTAGAATATATATAGTTACTAAAAGTTTCAATAAAGTTATTAGCAATCATTTCTTATAAATCAAGAAAATGTAGAGAAAGATGTTAAAGGTGAAAATGCTACAATAGTGTTTTTCTATGAGACAAAATCATGTCTTTTTCATAATTTTAATTCACTTTTACCACATATTCCTGAATTTCTACTCTATTCCAGGCTATGAACTAGAAAATGGAGATAAAAAGAAGACTACATCGGGCTGAACTAAGAAGATAATAGATTTGTGGTGGATGTAAGATCATAAAATTGAGAGTATATTAGAAAGTCCTCATTTATAGATAAGTCCAAAATGTTACATAGAAGAGAAAATATCAATATTCACTCCAAGGAGATATACAAATAAGTCTTCCGCAAGAAATAACATCGTAATAGACAGGAAGAAATCTGAAGGCCATAGGGAACTGCACGGAGTAACATAAATAATTGTGGCTTATTTAAAGAATGAGGAGTATATTGGAGTAACCAGAATATAGGACACACAAACATGAAATAGGGAAGGGAAAAATGGTAGGAGGTAAGAGTTTTAAGTTAATGTGTGCCAAGATTCTATGTATGATGAGAAAGAGCTTAAATTTTTATCTTTAAGAACCTTAACTTACTTTCTTTCTTTCTTTCTTTCTTTCTTTCTTTCTTTCTTTCTTTCTTTCTTTCTTTCTTTCTTTCTCTCTCTCTCTCTCTCTCTTTCTTTCTTCTTTCTTTCTCTCTCTTTCTTTCTTTCATTTTCTTTCTTCCTTCCTTTTTCCTTCCTTCCTTCCTTCCTTCCTTCCTTCCTTCCTTCCTTCCTTCCTTCCTTCCTTCCTTTTTTTTTTTTTGTCAGAGTCTTGCTCTGTTGCCAGACTGGAGTGCAGTAGCACAGTCTTGACTCACTGCAACCTCCACATCCCGGGTTTAAGCGATTCTCCTGCCTTAGCCTCCTGAGTAGCTGGAACTACATGCCAGCGCCACCACACCCAGCTAATTTTTGTATTTTTAGTAGAGGTGGGGTTTCACCATATTGGCCAGGATGGTCTCGATCTCTTTACCTTATGGTTCAACCTGCCTCAGCCTCCCAAAGTGCTAGGATTACAGTCACGAGCCACAGTGCACAGCCAAGATACACTTTCTTTTTAATAAAAAAAAAATGTTTATTTGTGGGGGGTACAATAGTAATAAAGAGATTTTATATATACATCTGTTACCAACATACACATGGCCATAGAAGCTTCAAAAATCATTGTCAAGGCCAGAAGGTTGGTCTTCGGTGTGACACCTATAGAGTGTAGACAGAAACACACAAAGAATTGGTCTTACAGGAGCTGTGCCTGGCTGCTTCTCCTGAGTGGCAAGAGAAAGAGGCAGGTAGTGGCAAGAGGAGGAGGAAGGTAGTGGCAAGGCCTACGACTGTATGCCAGATAAGACCTCTCCATGTGGAGTGCCCAGAGCACGAAATGGTAGGGGTTATACTGAGCACTTGACTGAAAAGCAAAGTGTTCTCCTATGTACCACAGAAAGGAGTTTCTATGCACAGGCAGTAATAAATCACCACATTTTAAAAGCAGTTGAATAATGAGTTTGTGCAAGACAACTTTGGTAGTATGGGAGGAAACAATTGCTTCAACCAAAGGGAAACACTTAGAATAGAGAAATCAACTTAGAAAACATTAGCATTTGGATCACAGTTGTATCAATGCAGAATGTCCTCTCTTCAAAGAAAAGGTGGATGCAAGGTAGCACTGTTGGTCAGGATCTTCAGTAGAGTTTAGTCAAACTTGGAAGTGAAGCAACCATGAAGAGTGGGTAGGGAATGAGGCAGCTAAAGCAATGCTATATACATATAATAAATTTTGCTTTCAAAGTGATCTTTGAATTTCCTTTAATCCTCATGATTATTAGATTTTACACTTGCAGGAGAAAGTGACATTCAGAAAATTTAACTGATTCAAACCAAATTTAATAAGTAGAAGAATGAGAATGTAAAACTAAAGTCAGGGTTTAGCATCTTTTCACTACAATACATGAAGAACAAAAGCAAGCAATCTGGCAACCAGAAACCCATGAACAAACAGAGAATATCTACAAAAACCTTCAATATTCAAAGTGACAAGCCATTTTTATGATTTTATGTTACCTAGCGGTAACCTAAAAAAGATTTTCTGTGACTATGATTGATTTTATATCAGTATTTGACAAAATATGAGGCTAAACTAGCCACTTGTTTCCATAGATAAAGTTTAATAGGGATCCATTGGACAAATACATTTGTTTACCTGTTTTGTATGGTTGCTCTGAGCTCCAACCACAGTTGAATTTTAGCAGAAATGTATGGCCATCAAAGCCTAAAATAATTACTATCTGGATCATTAAGAAAAATACTGCTTATCCCTGGTTTTAATAGTGAAACATATGATCTAAGCCTTTGTACTTAGCATAACCAGTTACTAAATATATTGAAATATAATCTGATATCATTGATTGTACACTATAACAGTAGAATTTTAAAAAGGTCATAAAATAAATGAAAAGTTTTATTCATTTATTTAGAGATAGACAAAACAGTTTCATGTTTGCATTTATTACTGTCTTTATGTGATTTATCATTCTTAACTCTTCTATTCCAACGGTTTGCTTTTTAATTTTGATGATGGGCAACTTATAAATTTTTCTCTTATCAGTTCTGCTTTGGGATTTGTGCTTCAGTAACAAACATTTTCTACCATGTTCTTTTCTTAGAAGTTTTAATGTTTAAATTTAGTCCTACATTTCACACTGGGTTACTTTATATGTATTATACACACACACACACACACACACACACACACACACACACACAGTGGCCAGAATAGGTTGAGCAAGCGTCAATCTCTCTCTGTCTCTTTCTGTCTCACACATTGCATATGGATATCCAATTGTTCATATACCATGTTTTTCTAGAGTTCATCCTTTCTCCATTTGACCTTCCTGTCAAAAATCAATTGCCCATATATATGTGGAAGTATTTCAACTCTGCTTTATTGATAGATTCATCAATCTTTAGGATAAAACCATTGTATATTTATTATTGTGGTTCCATATAGTAATCCTCAAAATCACTTACTATTTAATAATAGTATGAGTTATCCACCTTGTTCACTTATTAAAAATAATTGGTCTAGATCCTTTGTTTTTCATGTAAATTTTAGGTTTAAATTATAAATTTCTACCAGAATCCATTCTGAGATTTAAATTATGACTGTGTTTAACCTGTAGATCAACTTGGGGGAGGATTTACATCTTAACAATTTTGACTTCTCCAGTCTATGAATGTAGTATATCTCTCCATTAATTTAAGACTTCTTCAATTTCTGTCATCAACATTTTATAATTGTCTGTATGTATCATGCCCACATTTGGTTCACACCTAATTATTAATGGCTTTGGTATATTATAAAAAAGGTGTTAGTTTATCAAAATTAATATTCTCTATAATTCCTTCAGACTATATAGATTTTCTTTTCATTTTGACCTTCTATTCTGACCAGTTTGATTTTCATAGTTAAATAATATTTCTTTTATACATCACTGAAGCTTAAGTTTAAATTTTTAGTGTTTTATAAATATAGCGTAACCAATACATCTAAAAAAAACCTCTTAGCAATAATGCACCATACTAAGACATACAACTATTTCTGTTTGTTGCTATTTTACTTAACAATGCTAAAAAATGTGTTGGTGGTTGCTAAATACTGCTTCAATCCCGGACCTTAGAAATATATGGAATGATATAACAACTTTCCAAAATGTCATTGTAGCTCCTAATGAAATATCTAACAACTAGGGTGTTAGAAAGTATGGGGCAAGAAAGCTGCCAAGTGGAGGTAAACACTTGAGTAGCATTCTAGAATATCACCAGTGTCGGCTCACTCAAGAAGAAAGAGTAGTACTGCAAAGAGCAAATATAATATGCCTAATATCCCCAAATTGTAAAAAAAGATTGTATTTTCATGAAATCACAAGTTATTTATTATAATTGAAGTGTTTTGTTGAAGTGGAAAGAGATTAGAGTAGAGAAGTAGGCAACAAGAGCAAGTGGAGAGACTTCATTTCAAGCTATAGAATTTAAAATGTATAAAACTATAGCAAAAGCAGTTTATTTAGAGAGACATTATTGAATTTATATGGAGTGGTAGCCAAATGGATATGGGGTTTAATAGAAAAGATCGATTCTGTAATTTGTCAGATTGGGCAATAGAGTAATTTCTTTCAATTTGTGTTAGTGGGCACATAAAATGTCCACAATACTTTAATGATAGTATAAGTAAAATTTCTATTTTTTTCACTTAGCAGTATGTATTCTGATCATTCTTGAGATTTCTGTTATTATTATAACTTCCATACTATTTTAGTGAGTATACTTTATTTAGTTACTCAGTTTTCTATTGCTGAACATTTGGTTTATCTTTAGCTTTTCCACCTTTATAAAATTTGAAAAATGTCTGTGTGCATGAGGAAAATAATTTTTGAAGAGTTTTATGATTTTTAAATTCCCATATTGCTTTCCTACAGTACTGCATAAAAATTCCATGTACCCAGCATTTTCAAAGGTTTTATCTGTACTGTACCTTTTTTTAATCAAAATGGCTACTAAAAAGATTACTTTTGTTTACCTAGTGTTTATAGGAATAGTATCATAAAGTACCAATAGTATATGAAATAGCAAATATAATAATAATTTTTGCATAAATCTACTTTTAAAATTACTTTTGCATATACTTTATAAAATATTAGAACTTATGAGCTCTTAACATATTTATTGTATCTTTTATGCAAAGATTAATAAAATTTGGGCAAATTTATAATACCAAAATTGAACTAGACATCGTTACCCCCTTTCCAGTAAATCCATAAGGTAAAAAAAACAAAAACAAATTATTGCTAATGTAAAACAGTAAAAAATGTTCTTTGATATCGACTTTTTAAGGGACATTCTAGGATGAATTCAACAGTTTTGCCTTAGACTTTCAAGTGATTAAGTGCTCCCATTTTTTTTCCTTAACACAGAATAAATTCATAATAGAGAAAGCAGCCTTAGGTGTGTGAGTTTATGCATATTTACCTGAGTGTCAAAGGGATTGTGGGCAGTTTATCATTAGAGTAAGAAACCTTTCGATAGAGCATCTTGAGCTCCTTAGAGGAACAGAGCAATAAAAATGCAAAATAATATAGACGGTTTTATAAGCCTGCTTTACAAGATGGAATGCTTTTATTCTACTGCCTCTGGATAAATGAAATATATCATAATGAAATAACAGTAACTGCCATTTCATGTATCTAGGTTCCTAAATATTCCTGGTAGACAGGTCTATATATTATGGGAGCTAATATGAACACATTTAAACTCTGAAGCATCACTTAATCATAAGCTTAAGGATACAGTTTAAAGAAAAACTTAGGAATCTTTAAGTGAAATATATCTACTAGAAGAGAATTCTGAAACATTATCTTTGCATGTGAATAAAAACACTACGTGATTCATGGCTCATTCAACGCATCCTTCTTTCAACAAGCATTACTAAATACCAACTACATTCCAGGCATTGTGCTTATTACTAGGATACAAAGATGAAGAACTCATATTTACCTGTTAATTCTGCGCTAATAGTAATGTATGACATATGTTAACATTTAAAGGCATACGCTAGTTATATTCTAAGTGTTAAGACCAGCCTTAAAATTTTAAGGCTGATGATGCATGGCTAAACCCTCAGGAAATGATATTTTGTGGATTGAGCATAATGAGAAGTTTCTAGGACAGATATCTTGGCATCACAGGCCTGGCTACCAAAATCAGGGAAGAGACTAGGTGAAAGAAACTGCGTCAGTGAAGCCAGAGGGGACAATGGGAGGCATTGCAAAGAACAAAGTATGCACCAGTGTCTTAGAAACAGAATAACAATTGAATGCATTCACAAGGACTCAGATAAGATGTTGCTCAAAAGCAAATTGAGTGGAAAACGGTGGAGGCTGATCTCTTTCAGACCAGAAACATTTGATACAAAATAAAAAGGAAATTCCCAAGTAGAAACAAATTAAATATATTGAACCATTGTAAATACATCTAAGCAATTATAATGGGCTGAAACAAGAAAGGTTAATGAGAAAATTATAAGTAAACCAAGCATGTATAATTATACACTTTATGGGTTCTTTAGCAGTATTTGGAAATCCATGTGGTTTACTTGTATTAAAAATGAATTTTTTCTCTTTTTTAAAAAAAATATAAATCCAGACTTTTGATAAATGTTTTAACTGGATTAAATAAATATAACTATTAAAATTATACTTAATAATACTGAGTCTGATGAATTAATTCTATTAGTCAACAAACAAGAATGAAAACAATTGCCTTATTCAAAATCCTGTCTGCTTTGCTACTCAAGAGAGAAGACCCACAGTTAATAACCATGAGGCTATGAGTATAGTTAACACATGTTTTAGAGGAAGAAATAAATAACCATCTCAAGGTGGAGTGTAAATATTCATTTCCTTTAATAGTGATATAATTGTGTCAATCAACTAAGTAGCATTTCAACTGAGGAACGAATGGGAAAAAATATATTTAAAAACAACGGGTAATGTCAGATTCAGAAGTTGTTTTGAAGAGCTCCATTGGTAGGATGAATGTCAGATGTAAGATACTCTTGGACACTCCAATCCTCTTACTTTACAAGTAAAGTGAGTCTATAGATAATGCCTAAAATTCCTAATGGTTCCAAAATTCTGAGGCATGACATATTTCTTTCTTTCTGACAAGTTATTAAATTTTTACTTGGGTCCTAAGAAAAAAAAACCAAAAACCAAAAAACAAAAAAGAAACACAAAACAATAACAACAGAAAAAATTTTTTAAGAATTTTCATATTTTCACTTCCCATAATCACAATTTGGGTAGCACTGAATATTTTTCAGAGTAGAGCCATCTTGTTTCTCTGTTAAAGTTTCCCTCAGCTTCTAACACCAATCAAATCATCAGAGAGTGCCTGAACTATCTCCCATTCAGTTGTAAGTATGTTGTTGCTTTAAGAATTCAATGGGGCCTGGCGCGGTGGCTCAAGCCTGTAATCCCAGCACTTTGGGAGGTCAAGGCGGGCGGATCACGAGATCAGAGATCGAGACCATCCTGGCTAATACGGTGAAACCCCGTCTCTACTAAAAATACAAAATATTAGCCGGGCATGGTGGCGGGTGCCTGTAGTCCCAGCTACTTGGGAGGCTGAGGCAGGAGAATGGCGGGAACCCAGGAGGTGGAGCTTGCAGTGAGCCGAGATCGTGCCACTGCACTCCAGCCTGGCGGACAGAGTGAGACTCCGTCTCAAAAAAAAAAAGAAAAAAAAAAAAGATTTCAAATGAATTGCTACAGTATAATAAAACGACAATAAGAAACAGCATGCAAAAAGAGAATGAAGAAAAAGAAATTAATAAAAATAAAATTGTATCCCCTTTAATAGCGAATGTAATTGCCTCACTGTCCCTAAAATATAATTATATAATTATAAGAGATAATTTATAATTGTTTTGTTTCCAGTGATTGAAACAGGGTAAAAATCAACAAGAAAATACAGACCGTTATACATAAATTCCGAAGAAACTTGCTTATGTAGACAATTATTGCTTTTTCAAAACATTTAAATTTTGGGTCAGTTCAATGTTGTAAAGACACTATAATAACTTGAAAATAGATTATATTGTAAAGATTTAAGTAATGTGGTTTTTAATCTTTGTATAGAATAATTGCATCTGTAAACATATATTGAATATATACATACTCTTCAAGGTATGTATGTCAATTAAAAACATACTTAATAGAAAGAAGAAAAATGATGCAAATGAGGCATAATCTACAGTTTACTGTCAAGTTACAGTAGTAATAAAGTGATTATTTACATTCTGCATATTTTACATAGATGGCAAATTGTATCTGTTTCACCTTTTCTGAATTTGTATTCTCAAATAGATCTACTTGTTTTTATACTTTTATGCAGCTTTGAAATAGTTTGTAATTACAAAAATTGTGAAAATAAATAGAATCACAATGATGATGCTTCATTTCTGGAGGTATGAAAATTCTCATGTTTATGTTACACACACACAAACATACATAAGCATGCTAATGCATATGTAAGTAAACATATAAATGACTCTTTAAATAAATGGCTCATTTCCTTCTTGAAGACGTGTGCTATGATCTGACAATTGTGTTTCAATTATATATTCAGAATAATATGAGTAGCAAGGGGTCATTTATACCCACATATTTTTAGCATCTTCCACATATCTGCCGTGTGACACCAGAGGCTTCCTTCTTGGCCTTGCAACCTAAGACTCAAGAGTATGTAGGCATACAAGAGGAATGATGGTAGGCTCCATAAAATCTTAATTAGCTCAAACATTTGGCATGATTTGTTTTATTTATTGAGCTTACAATATATGGAATGCGATAAAATGAAAATGTAAAGCTCAAACTAACTTAGGTTAATGTTACTAATATGGATAGATTTTAGGGATAGTAAATATAGCAGTAGTTTTCTGAGTTTTATTCAGGATTGTGGAAACACATTCATGTTCAATTACAAAAGAGATACTGTATTATCTAAGAAAATTTCACTACCAAATTTAAAATACCTTTGGGCAATGTGAACAGCCTTGGAATCTCAATGTTTTCTTCCATTTCCATAACATGCTTTCTTCTCCTTAATGAGAGGGGCTATACCAGGTACTTATGGTGCCTATTGATACTACAGATTAACGACTCACGTGTTCATGTTTCTCAGTCTAAACCGACATGATCAAACATCTGACCAATGGTTAACAGGAGATTATAATTTTTGATATAGATGAAGATGACTTTATGAAAGCTGACCAGGAATCCAAAATGAGCTAATTATTTTAGAGCCTTTACTTTACATTTCTTTTGTTTTAGAGCCTTTACTTTACATTTCTTTCATGTGAGATGAGACATTTCCTTATTTTCTTAAGTCAGATAATTGTGTGTGTGTGTGTGTGTGTGTGTTCCCAAAGCAAACTTAAGGATACACCTTCCAAAATTTTGCTTCTTAGACAGAAAACAATCATTTTTAGTATCCATAAGTGTGAGTGTTCTTGCACTTTATTTAGGTCTAAATAATAAAATGTTAATTTTAGCAGTTTGAAATAATATTATAATGATATGAATAAAGTGTAAGCATTGTCTAGACAATAATTTCTATGTCCTTTCAGAAATTCTGGACTTTGTAGTAAAATGTTGAAATCCAAATCTAGTGTGTTTGACTGTGGAGGCAAAGCTATCAAGCACTAGGTGGTCTACTTCCAATTGTAGAATTCACAGGACCTTTTCCAGCCAATGCAGTTGTCTCATCATTATTTAATGGGTCATCTTATTTCTGTGAAAATATTTCCTGTGACAAAGTAAATGCTGGTTCACAAGAAAGATTTTTCTGCTGTTGGGTAGTTTTAATTCTGAAAAGAAACAGGAGAAAGGAGAATAGGCCGTTCTTTCTTATGTTGAACTCAAATTTAATTCTTGATTTGTATTTACTATTTACAAGAGACAAAACACAAGTGCACCTTTAATTCACACAACGTTCAAATATTTGAAATCATTTGTCAGGCCCTCCTGAAACTTCTTTATTTGTTTGTCGATACAATCAAATGCTGGATTTTCACACAATTTTTAGTTCCAAAGGAACTAAAAGATATTCACCATTTCACATTCTAGCTTATTTCAAGGGATTATATATTCCGGTTTGTCTAGTAGAAACCTAGCTTATCCTATCTCTTAAAAGTGACCTGATTTAAGCTGTAAATTACATGAACATTCCTCTTTTGAAATCAGTTTTAAAAATAACCAAATACTGATCATAACTGTAAGAGAAAGGGGGCACACAGTAGACAGGCTTTAAAGATTTTTTATTTTTATTAATATATAGGATAATTAAAGGGATATTCAAGTTTTGGAGTGTGAAACATTGTAATTTGAGGAACTTCTTTAAGAATAAGAATAATGTATAATCATAAAATTAGGTATAAAAAAGATTGTTAGCCTAGGTGCAGTGGTTCACTCCTGTAATCCCAGCACTTTGGGAGGTCAAGGTGGTCAGATCACTTGAGATCAGGAGTTCAAGACCAACCTGGCTAAGATAGTGAAATCCCATCTCTAATCATACTACAAAAATTAGCTAGGCGTGGTAGCTCATGCCTGTAATCCCAGCTATTCAGGAGGCTGAGGCAGCAGAATCCCTTGAACCCAGGAGGTGGAGGTTGCAGTGAGTCAAGATTAGGCCACTATACTCTAGCCTGGCGATAGAGCGAGACTTCATCTCAAAAAATAAAAAAGAAAAAAATTGTTAATTTAGAAGCAGTCGTAATAAGTGAAGGAGCCTGTGGCTTGGGATGCATTAACGTAATGGTAAATCTACCTTTGAACGTCAGTGTTGTATCTGAAACAGCAATCAGAAACTACCAATGCAAAACCACCAGTGGCAATATGGTGTTTGCTATTTACTTAGGTTTCTCATTGTAAAATTGTTAACATGATTAGAGAGAGCCTAAAATCCAAATGTGATTGTCCCTGAACATATAAAGTAAACAAAAATATTAATCCTCCTGAATATATTGGCTAAAATGAAGCGTTAAAAATTAGATAAATATTTATTTTTAATTTAATAAATATGACTTATCTAAATATATTCCAATTTTTCTTAAATTGGTAAAAATAGAGATAAATTTAAACGAAAATAAACTTTTATGTGTCTATTTTATACTTCATGATCATAGGTACACTTTTATTTGCTAGCATTTTGTTTTGTTTGTTTTGTTTTTTGAGATGGAGTCTCCCTCTGTCTCCAGGCTGGAGTGCAGTGGTACAATCTCAGCTCACTCCAACCTCCAACTCCTGGGTACAAGTGAGTCTTCTGAGTAGCTGGGATTAACAGGCATGTGACATGATGCCCGGCTAATTTTTGTATTTTTGGTAGAGATGGGGTTTCACCATTTTGGCCAGTCTGGTCTCAAGCTCCTGACCTCAAGTGATCTTCTGGCCTCAGCCTCCCAAAATACTGGGATTAGAGGTGTGAGCCACCGCACCTGGCCTACTAGCATTTAAAGATTAGATTATAACAAAAAAGTAGACATTCCTATAGAAGGAAATAGAAAAAGAGACAAATGGAAGAATGAAAGCAAGATAGGCAGGCAGGCAAGACATTGTAGTAAACTGACATTAGAAATTCTCACTCTACACATTTTCAGTTATTTTAACCATATAGGTTATTTTATTTCCCAGGACCTCAGTTTTATTACATTTGAAATGAATAAGTTGAGGATTGTATATCTATAACATGAAATAAAGTATGCAAAATAACTAAATCTTGAAAAAAACCTATGTGTCATATACAAAAGGAAAGTGTTCACTGTAACCTTCTTGAAGTAATACAGATGGAAAACTCAGAATAGAACAAAGAACTCAAGCTGACTTGCAATCATTTGAGCTAACATGTGGACAACTCAAATCAATATTTTGGCCTCATCAGCTTGGCAGAGTAGCTTTAAAGGTGACTTATAAAGGGAATTGTCAAAATTCCCTCAGTTGGAGCAATAAATGATGAATGTTCATAATAGTCGTCTAAAGGAGCATATTCAGTACTCTTTAATATAAAACTCACCTTTTTCTTTGTACTTTAAACTAATAAGATTTTAAACATCCTTTTTAGCTCCTCTAATAGGAACATTCAGGACACACTTTGCTACAGTTGAAGGATCTTTGATAATTCTCTTAGTCAGATACCTTAAAAGATTACCAGGCAGTTGAATTATAAACTCAAGATTTTAAAGTTTTCTATAATTCCTATTATTTATCTAATAAAAGGATCATTTATTTAAAGAAATTAAGTCACATAACTGCTTATTCCTGCACTGTAGTTAGTACTTTTGGTATCTTAAAACATTTTTTTGAACAGATGGGATATTTTGCTTAGGGAAAACTTGCATTTGCTAGCTCTTTTAAAAACATATTTTCAAGATTGTCAAAACATTACAAAATCATTAGGAGACTCCCATGTTAAAGTCTTGTCAGACATTTCATTGTAAGCTTATGTTAGGATCCCAGCTATTTTAGATCACAAACAGCCCCAGTCAAGCGCAATCTGTTAGTGAAATTGAAATTTGTTTGGAGAACGTTATAAATGAATTGCTATAGTTGTAGCTCAAAATCGTTAAACTGAGTGTGCTGATAGAAGCTCTGTGAAATTAGATTGGAACGATAAATTAAGGAGTGCTACTAATGCTCTAGGATTCAGGGATATATTGGGAATAATGTAGTTTGTGGTCAATTCTTTCTTATCACAATGTATCCAAAGTTAAATAGAACAAAATCATGTATAACTAAATTTGCCATCAAATCAGCAAGTGCATTTTAGCTTTTAATTAGTTGTACTGTCCAAAGTAAATGTGTAAATTTCATCTTGCTTTCCAATTAAAGACATTGGAATTTTATTTTATGTCAGTAAACATAGTCAAAAGAATGCAAATATATGCTGTCAAATAAAATAAATTGAATATTTTATAAATCAGCTTAAGTTATGCCACTATAAAAAATACCAAATTTTAGTGGGTTTTTTTTTCAACAAAGGTTTAATTTTTGTTGTTCCATGTGTTTTTGTTGTTTGGCAGAAATACCATGAACTCTTGACTCTAGAACCTAAAGTCAGAAAGAAATTAGTACCTGAAAAGTGGATATTTCAAATTGTATTATGGCTTTTAAAGTTTATAACCCAGTGGTCAAAGTCACATAGGCAAGCCTGAAGTCAATGCATGGGAAAGACAGCTTTCCCTAATGAAAGGTTTGCATAGAAAGAGGTTTTGTAGGGGGTATCAATACATATGTTAAACAAACAATACAAACTACTACAAAATAGAGGGAGACAGGAAGTCCCTTATCTTCTACTGGATTTTATTTTTTAATTTTTGTTGTTGATTTCAGTTGGCCGAAGAGATTCTAGGATAAAAAAAATTCATATACTCTAAGATATATGTAGCTCTCTTAACAATTCTTGAAAAACTCTTCAGACTAATAACTTAATCTGAACTGAAGAAAACAACTTGACAACTGTTTTTATAGAAGACATTGTGATCACTAGAATAATATATGGAAAGTTCTCTAGTTTCAAGCTTGATCTGTGTCCTTATTCTAACTTCAAATTTTTAAAATGAGACATAAAATATATACAGTTAGATTAATACATAACATTTGCATTTAAAATATAGCAATGTCCCATATGAACTTTAAAGCAGTTTTTTCCAATTCTGTGAAGAAGCTCATTGGTAGCTTGATGGGGATGGCATTGAATCTATAAATTACCTTGGGCAGTATGGCCATTTTCACGATATTGATTCTTCCTATCCATGAGCATGGTATGTTCTTCTATTTGTTTGTGTCCTCTTTTATTTCACTGAGCAGTGGTTTGTAGTTCTCCTTGAAGAGGTCCTTTACATCCCTTGTAAGTTGGATTCCTAGGTATTTTATTCTCTTTGAAGCAATTGTGAATGGAAGTTCATTCCTGATTTGGCTCTCTGTTTGTCTGTTACTGGTGTATAAGAATGCTTGTGATTTTTGCACATTAATTTTGTATCCTGAGACTTTGCTGAAGTTGCTTATCAGCTTAAGGAGATTTTGGGCTGAGACAATGGGGTTTTCTAAATATACAATCATGTCATCTGCAAACAGGGACAATTTGACTTCTTCTTTTCCTAACTGAATCCCCTTGATTTCTTTTTCTTGCCTGATTGCCCTAGCCAGAACTTCCAACACTATGTTGAATAGGAGTGGTGAGAGAGGGCATCCCTGTCTTGTGCCAGTTTTCAAAGGAAATTTTTCCAGTTTTTGCCCATTCAGTATGATATTGGCTGTGGGTTTATCATAAATAGCTCTTATTATTTTGAGGTACGTTCCATCAATACCGAATTTATTGAGCGTTTTTAGCGGAACCAAAAAAGAGCCCGCATCTCCAAGACAATCCTAAGTCAAAAGAACAAAGCTGGAGGCATCACGCTACCTGACTTCAAACTATACTACAAGGCTACAGTAACCAAAACAGCATGGCACTGGTACCAAAACAGAGATATAGACCAATGGAACAGAACAGAGTCCTCAGAAATAATACCACACATCTACAGCCATCTGATCTTTGACAAACCTGAGAGAAACAAGAAATGGGGAAAGGATTCCCTATTTAATAAATGGTGCTGGGAAAACTGGCTAGCCATAAGTAGAAAGCTGAAACTGGATCCTTTCCTTACTCCTTATACGAAAATTAATTCAAGATGGATTAGAGACTTAAATGTTAGACCTAATACCATAAAAATCCTAGAGGAAAACCTAGGTAGTACCATTCAGGACATAGGCATGGGCAAAGACTTCATGTCTAAAACACCAAAAGCAACGGCAGCAAAAGCCAAAATTGACAAATGGGATCTCATCAAACTAAAGAGCTTCTGCACAGCAAAAGAAACTACCATCAGAGTGAACAGGCAACCTACAGAAGGGGAGAACATTTTTGCAATCTACTCATCTGACAAAGGGCTAATATCCAGAACCTACAAAGAACTCAAACAAATTTACAAGAAAAAAACAAACAACCCCATCAAAAAGTGGGCAAAGGATATGAACAGACATTTCTCAAAAGAAGACATTCATACAGCCAACAGACACATGAAAAAATGCTCATCATCACTGGCCATCAGAGAAATGCAAATCAAAACCACAATGAGATACCATCTCACACCAGTTAGAATGGCGATCATTCAAAAGTCAGGAAACAACAGGTGCTGGAGAGGATGTGGAGAAATAGGAACACTTTTACACTGTTGGTGGGATTGTAAACTAGTTCAACCATTATGGAAAACAGTATGGCGATTCCTCAAGGATCTAGAACTAGATGTACCATATGACCCAGCCATCCCATTACTGGGTATATACCCAAAGGATTATAAATTATGCTGCTATAAGGACACATGCACACGTATGTTTATTGCAGCACTATTCACAATAGCAAAGACTTGGAATCAACCCAAATGTCCATCAGTGACAGATTGGATTAAGAAAATGTGGCACATATACACCATGGAATACTATGCAGCCAAAAAAAAGGATGAGTTTGTGTCCTTTGTAGGGACATGGATGCAGCTGGAAACCATCATTCTTAGCAAACTATCACAAGAACAGAAAACCAAACACCGCATGTTCTCACTCGTAGGTGGGAACTGAACAATGAGATCACTTGGACTCGGGAAGGGGAACATCACACACCGGGGCCTATCATGGGGAGGGCGGAGGGGGGAGGGATTGCATTGGGAGTTATACCTGATGTAAATGACGAGTTGATGGGTGCAGCACACCAACATGGCACAAGTATACATATGTAGCAAACCTGCACGTTGTGCACATGTACCCTACAACTTGAAGTTTAATAATAATAAATAAATTAAAAATAAAATAAAATAAAATAAAATATAGCAATGTCAATCAGTAACTTATTAAGCCATTTCTATGTTATAAAAATGATTCTGATTATGAGTTAAAATTTGAGTTAATTTACAGATATTTCATTTATGGAGGCGATCTGCCTTTGTTAAAAACATCAAGGTCAGGAGAAATATGACAGAAAATTTATTTAACATAAATGTGTTTGAATTAATTTTAATCTTTAAGAAGCTTATAATATGTTTTAAATTCTCTTTCAAGCATTATTGGCAAAATGGAAATAAAAAGGCTTAAGATTGCTTTGCTAGATACATGAAATAACTTCTAGTAGACAATCAATACAAATTTTACTCCCTCCCCCCTCCTTCAAATGTGCCTGAATCATTAAAAGTTACTTTTTTAAAATGAGAATAATCAAGTGGGGATTACTATATGGAAACCTGTATGAAGTCTACAGAGTTGCATATCCCAAGGGTGGTAATTTAATTCATGAGTGAGTTAATATATCATACCTTCCAAGGGAAATGCAAAGTAAGGAGCATATTTTGTCTTTCTCCCACGAGGTAATAATGTTCAACGCAAGTGTGAAATGAAGAGCTCGTAATAAATTCTGAACAGGTGTGATAACCGGATTAATGCATACCTCTATTTTTTGCAATTTAAATTAAGTTAAATTAAATTTATTATTTCCATGTACTATGTGTTTTTCAAAATCACAGAAAAAACTAATGTTCAAATTTGCAATTCAAAGTCAAATGACATTCACAAACTTACCTACTTAGCTCAGCACCTGGACTGTGCGATATATTAAGATCTCTGTATTCTAAGATTTGGTTTACCTTAGATTAATATACAAATTTACAGAGATGGTATATTTCAGCTCTCTATGGTACATACATCATTGTTATAGTCAAGTCTTAGTCCTTTAAGGATTTTTAAATTGGACCTTCTAATAAATTATTAATATTTCCACAATAGTATGACATTTCGGAAGAAAGCACCATGAGAAAATATGCAAATGACAGAATGTTATGAATTATCAACAGGGGTGAGTCATTGTTTGATAGCAGAGATGCATAAAATTATAATATTCAGTTCATCTCTTCATTTAACTTTTCCAAGTATAATTATCCAGTTATTTAATTTTTTACCTCTAAGACTGAATGTATTGTCTAGCGCCTTCAAAGCCTTTCAACCTGTATAGAGAACTGAAAAAAAAAAATCAACTGAAGCGATAGAAATCCATTAATGTTTCTTCCTCAGAGCTAATTTAAAGAGGACACTTATCATACTGTTAGTTCCCGACAGCGACTAATTTCACATTATTAATCATTTGCAGTAAAAGTACAGACATAACAATAGCTGTACAATTGGAGATAGAATTCAAATCTCTTAAATCTCTGCAACTTCTCTCCAAGGATCAGCAAATGATTTAATGTTATTTGAAGTATGGGCATATATCTAATATATACTTCACTGGCTTTTCTTCCCTAAATGCCTTTACTCTTAACCAGGTTATCAAAGGTAAACAGAGTCCTGTAACTTTATTTTCTCTAAATCATGAGAATTAAATAGTAAATATTTTAAAACTGAAAAGCTTAATAAATATAGAAAAGCAGCAATACCTGTGTTCACTCTTATGTTCTTATTAATGTGCACTGAGCGTACTTGGGTTTTAGAAATTGCTATACTAATTTTTCTGTTTAGTGAACAGTATCACGTTAAATTCTGGGTAAAGAAACAGGGATATAAAGTCTTTCAACTACCTCACTGAAATTCAAGCAAGAAAAGATTTCTTTTGAAAATGATTCTATGTATTATGATATACAAACAGGCAGTATTTGTTCTTTTCTGATTTTCTTCAAATTCATAATAATAAAAATTTGTATTTAATTTTCCAATAAAAGTACAGAATAAAGCAATGGGAAACTGAGAGAGCATTCTCTGAGAAAGAAAATTTAATTGGAACTTATCCTTAATCATCTAAGATTAAAAACATTTCGAAGACATCCTAGAATATTTTATAGAACATTTCATGAAAAGAAAGGACAAACAGATGAGATAGAATGGCAAAAATAGAGGACATTAGTTAAGTGAAATAAGGCAGACAAAGACAAATACTGCATGATCTCACCTATAAATGGAATTTAATACAGTCAGACTCATGGAAGCAGAGAGTATAGCAGAGGTTGCCAGAAGCTTGAATTGGAGGTAAATGGGGAGATGTTGGTCAAAGAGTTAAAAAAGGTGAGAGTGACAAATTGTATAAAAAATATTATTTAAAATGTATTTTGACACATCATTTTTATGATAATAATGTTTCTTTATACCTTTAATTTAATATTATAATTCAAATTTATACTGACATCTTCCCATCTGCTCCTTCTAAAGGACAAAGTCATCTGTCATTGATTTAGAGTTCTCAGGTATTATTTAATTAGGGCTTTGCAATTAATACCAACAAGGAAAAATATTTTTGACATTTTTGACAAAAATAGTTTTTCCCCTTCTAGCCTGGCAGAATCAATTATGTATCCACATTCATTCTAAATTGTCTTCCTTTCTTAAGATTAGAAACTTGGAAAATAAAAATGTCACTTAGCTCTCAATACCAAATCTAAATTGTTTCAGAAGACAAGTACTCTAATAGTAATTTTTTTTAAATAATAAGAGTAGCTGTTTCGTATTATTAAAATTTTTTAGTTTACACTTATAATTAGTAACATATCTTTGTAACCAGTAAAGAAATTAAGAACAGTATCATAAACAGATGCTTCATTTAAGGACAATCTAATGCATTTCATTTTTTGACTCAGGCTTTAATATACACATGTCTAAGTAAAACTGGATTTTATGTAGAGGTTAACTTGAGAAAGGGTTTTAAAAGTCTAATTTAAATTTTCTCAAGTTGTGCCATGCTGTGAATATTTTAAGTCAGAGTAAAAGTTATAACAGAAATTTTGTTGTTTCCCATTTCACCTGCATTTACAGAAAATCAGTCCCTCATTGAGCTGTTTTTTATTTCTGTTAGTCTCCAGGGAATGTTGCATTAGTCTCCAGGGAATATTACACATGTGCTTAAAAAATTGCCAGTAATAATCACTTTGCTATGGCCATTTCTCCTTTTGCTATTCTGAACCTATTAATTGCTAAACTCTGATGGAGATACTACATAAATGCCTTGGCTTCCACCAGTATTTCTGATGCTTCTTGTGAGTATGAAATCAACACCAGAGTGTAATCTTTTTCATGTTTCCAAATCTGTTATCCAAGTACTAAAGTGACTCCACATGACTAACATAACTGAAGAGCTCACTCCCTCATTTTTTTCTTTTTTGTATATTGTCACCTGAGTCTAAGCACCAACTCTATTATCAGAGTTTTTTCTTCTTAGAAAAGTAAGTTCATCCACTTCTCAATAGGGCTCAGCCAGCCCTCCATCGGATAGGACAGTTCAGTCACCAGGCCCCCTCTCCATCGTTGCTTCTCCTTCTACTTTTGGCAAAACAGAAAACTCTTCTCCTTAGTCCCCTTATCTGTTCTTCAAACAAATCCAACTATATGCAGATTTTAAGCTTAGCTGATACAGATAGCATAATCACATAAAATGCAAAGTGAATTGAAAAATAAAACATGGAGGTTTTTTAAATTTAAAAATCTATCTACAACTATTAGTTCCAGTTCCAATGTGAACATACCTTGGATACAGCCACTCCTGTCTTTACACAGAAAAAATGTTGTGCAAACTGAAAATCAATAATTTTCTTTGACTCATGAGAGTCGTGATTCCCAGGGTAAACCACCACTCCAAAATCTGGAGACAGTTGAATGTAGACAGTCATATCGGAGATCTGCTTACCTGGGGCTGAAGCCCCTGGGGTCATAAACTGGTAGGCCAACACAAGTGCAGTCATATTTCACTTAATGACTGGGATAAGTTCATCATCTCCTATAATAACAACAATAACTTTTGGAGCACTTCTGAAGTACTTGCTTGAGGCTATTGTACAACTAACAATTATTTTAATAGTAGAAGGAGTATACTCTACAATGACAAGAAGCATATTACATAAAACATAGAAACAAATAACACAAGAGTTTATGTTCATTATCTCATTATATACTGCACATAATTATGTGTGTGATATATTTATACGACTGGCAGCCCAGGAGGTTTTCTTACACCAGTGTCCCCACAAACACACAAGTAATGCATTGCACTGCCACAGTATGATGGCTATAATGCCACTATGCCATAGGAATTTTTCAGCCTCATTTTAATCATAAGGGACTACCATGTATATACAGTCCACTTTTGATCAAAACCTCCATTTTTGACCAAAATATGTGGCAGACCAGGTCTCCATTTCCAAACAGAGGAGTCAGCTTTCACCAACACCTTGCTGTAACTCTGATGAATATATAAGTTAAACACTAAAGAGTGGGAGAAACCAGTGCCTTAGTACAAAGACTAGAATATAAAACCAAGTCCATTAAGACCCCTCCTGGGCTTTCTCAGATCTTAGAGTTTAATTAAAACAATCGAGACGTTCTTGCACACCTTGTACCAGGACCCACTTTAAATTAGGTGCTTTTTCCAAGGCTCTGCAGCAGTTGTTTAGATCCCAGACGCTAGATAAAGAATAGATAGAGGGAAACGCTTTGGCTTTCAGCTTGTAGGTGTATTAAATGTATATAAGCACTAGACAACTTGTAAGTTTGAGTTGGGCTGGTGAGTTACTCCGAGTTTTTGTTTGTAACAGTTTGTAGAAATAAGTTCCCTTCCTTCCCAGTCAGTCTGCATCTGGTTACTGGTCTGAGAGAACCAGCAGCTGGACACCCACTCAGTCTGGGAACAACATCATAACTATAACTTTGGTGAATTTCTGAAGCTGAATGTGGATAAGCATGAGATGAGCAAAGTCTTAGAGGCCTTCCTTTTGCATGGTCCTCCACAATTTTGTGGAATTTACACATAGGAACTCATAGGTTACAACAGTGAACAGAAAAGAAAAATTCCTGTGTTCTGGAAGTTCAGGGGAAAAGTAACTATTTTGAAAAACACTCAGATCTTCCTGTAAAACAAAGGCCTACTCTGCAGGGAAAAAGACTTTATCAGAGCTATATCTTACCCAGGAGAAGGTCAATTTTACAACTCTAATACCCAGGAGAAGGGCAATTTTACAACTCTAGCTATATTAGCCCAACTGCCTCAGAAAAGGTGAGGGGGAGGTGGAAGCTAAGAAAAATGTGTGAAAGTCAAGCCAAGAACAAAGACCTACTAAAACACTGAGATTTAATTACAATGTTGTAGATTTCTACCCCTCACTCACACCTTCCCACCACATACATAGGGCTCCAGTGTAATAATAGTGGATTATAGCTGAACGAGCTACAAGGCACACATATAAGAAGGATTTTTCTTTCTTTTGGTTGCTGATTTTTTTTCTTTAAGTAAAACCCAAAGACAACAGAGGAAACAAAAAGAAGGATACTAAAAGAATTTGACTCTGACACCTATCGCCACAGCAAATATTCAACATAGCCCAACTCCTTCCCAAGTGAACATGAAACCTCATACTGAAAGTATATTTATTTTGTTTCCTGTTATGTCTAGGTTTCAACAACAACAACGACAAAATAGAAGGTGTCTTAGTCTGGAGTTCTATAACAAAATACTATAAACCAGGTAGATTATACACAACAGAAACTTATTTCTTACAGTTCTAGAGGTTGAGAAGTCCAAGATCAAGGCACCAGCAGGTTTGGTGTCTGGTGAGGGTGGCTTTCTGGCTCATAATTGTCACCTTCTAACTGTGTCCTTATATGGTGGAAGGGGCAAATTAGCTCTTTGGGCTTATTTTATAAGAACTCTAATTCCACTGGTTTCAATTATCCCATTCGTGAGTGTTCTGACCTCACTGACCTAATCACTTCCCAAAATGCCCTACCTCCTAATACCACCATCTTGAAGGTTAGGACTGCACCATATAAATTGTCAGGAACACAAACATTCAGACTGCAGCCTAAAGTGAAGTGTGTTAACATGTAGATAGATAGATAGATAGATAGATAGATAGATAGATAGATGACAGATACATAGATGATAGATAGATAGATAGATACATAGATAGACCCAGCCAACAAACAAAAACATAGTTTGAGAAGACAAAGCAGGCATCAAACTTGACTCAGATATAACACAGCTTTTGTAATTATCAGACAGGGAAATAGAAATTACTATGAAGTATACGATAAGAATTCTAATGTAAAAATGTAAACAGCAAGCAGGACAGATGGCTAAAGTAAGCAGGCAGATGAAAACACCAAAAAATAATCGAAAGAAAACACTAGAAATAAAGAATACTATCACAGAAAATTTAAAAATATTTTTGATGGGCTTATTGGTAGACTTGAAATAGTCATGGGAAAGTCAGTGAGTTTGAAGATGTCAATAGACACTTCTCACACTGACATTCATAGAGAAAAGAAGATGAGAAAAGTAGAATAGAATATTCAAGAACTGTGGAACAACTTCTCAAGGTACACATAATACACAAAATTGGAATACCAGAAGGTGAAGAAAGAGAGAAACTAGAAGGAATGTTTGAAATAATAATGTCAGAGAATAGTCCAAAACAGATAGAAGAAACCAAACCACAGATTCAGAAACCAAACCACAGATTCAGAAACTTCAAACAAAACAAATACTCAAAAAATCTATACCGAAGAATATCGTATTCAAACTGCAGAAAACAAATGCCAAAAGAAAGCCTTGAAACAGAACAGATCATAAAATCATCTAAAAAATTACTTTACATGGGAAAACAGATAAGAATTGGAATGGACACAGAAAGACAAGAACTACATGATCTCACTTATATGTAGAATCTAAAAAGTTGAGCTCGTGGGAACGAAGAGTAGATGGGTGGATGATTACTGGGGGTAAAAGAATGGAGTAAATGGGGAAATGTTGGTCAGAGGGACAAACTTCCAGTTGTAAAATCGAATAAATTATGGAGTCCTAATGCCCTTTATGATGACTATAGCTAAAAATTGTATCTTGTATACTTGAAATTTGCTGAGAAAGCAGACCCCAAGTATTCTCACACATACAAAAACGGTAACTCTGTGAAGTGATTGATACATTAACTAGCTTGATTGTGGTAATCATTTCACAATGTATACATATCTCAAAATATCCCACTGTACACCTTAAATATATACAGTTTTTATTTGTTAGTTATGCCTCAATGAACCTCAGGAAAAAAGAACTAAGCAATTAAACTTTGTCTTTGTAAGTAAATACATTAGAATGTTTAATCAATAATATATAAGCATATGAGTATTAAGAAACTCCTATGAATAATATGTAGAACATAATTTATATGTTAAGTTCACCAATATAAAAACAGCCACATGTGATATTAGACGTCTAGTAATAATTTGGCTCCTCAAAGTCCCATCATTTTCTGGATCTTTATCTTTTACCTAAGGAGATTTTCAATGTCACACTGATACCTGTCCTACTCTTTTAAAGAGTAAACAAATTCATTATTTTTCTCTTTGTAGGAGAGACTTGTGATCTTCCTTAGATGATGTGTGAGACAGTAAGTGAAATGAGGAGTATTCACTTAAATGTTCTTGAGCATTTCTCTCTTCTGGGCTCCAGTATCTGAGAGTTGATAATGAGTTTCTTCTGATATCATAAGAATGAAGGCATACAAATATCTTAAAGTACAATATGAAATTTGTAAGTATTTCTAGTGAGACTGTGGGAGAAAGCCAATAATTGTTCCTGGCAATGAAGGAAATACTAAAAAACAAACAAACAAACAAAAACCCTTAACGATTTGTTAACAATCTCAATTCTCAATATGCTACCTCACTTGGGCTTGTACTCTTTTTATGGCAAAACTTTTATGTTGCCTTTGAATACCAAAATTACTTAATTTTTACCTCATTTTTGTAATAAGTCTTAAAAATTAAATTATTTCTATACTTATTCAAGTTATGGTTAGTTACTTAAAGAAAAATTGCTATCTTGATTCATCTTTCAGTGGCTATTTCACTTCAAACTATGAACAGCTTTTTCATATTAGCATTAAACATTTTCAATAACAAAGGAGATTATCTTCATTAATCATATAATTTATTCCTCTTTGCAGTGAAATACTCAATTTCTATGTCTTTGGTTATATCTGCTTTCATATTCTCTTTCACAAAAACGAGTTGTTCTTCCTATTTTCTCATTTATTCTCCCAAGTTTATTTTATATGTTATTCTCTGCATACAATCTGATCTCCAAAAGCCATCCACACATATATAATGTCCATGACATTTGATGTAGAATAAACCCATAGTACTTATATTCATTGACCTTTGTATTATATTGAGTGTATATTTACCTTAGCCCTGCTTCAACGATGGATATGAAGTGAGAAAATCTCTCTCTGAGCTGTTATTATCCTACAAATATATAGCCCCGAACACTGAAACATTAAATACATTCTTGTTCAAGAATGTATTTAACTCAAGCTAATCAATTCTCTTTCTTGTATGACAAATAACTGGGAAAATACAGTTATTATCAATGATATATTTTTGACCAATAATCTCTAAATATTTTCAATTAAGTTTTACAACTCTTAACTTTATCTTTTTCTTTAAAATGAGCATAATGAAATCACTAATAACAATTTGATCTCTAACAAATTGTGTGCAGATGTTTATAGTTATAACACATACAAAATATATATTTAATTTCTCACCTCTTGTTTTTAACTGTATTTCATCCTGCAGTAACATTCACTAGTGAGACACACATGCACACAATTTTAGATGTTAAGAGAAAATATTAATAAATTATCTAGTTCATTCTCTTTATACCTTTTAAAGAAGGCTTCTAAAATACAGCCAGATTTGAGGTACTTTAATCAGTATCTTTTTATTTAATAGATATACATATTTATTTTCAGCTAATATTTTAAGTCAATCTAGACAGGTAGAAGATTATTTGCAATTATTCTACATAACCATACATTTATTTCTTCTTTTAGTAACGTTTACTCAGTAAGTGAAATAGTAGGTGACTGTGATGAACAATACCATTAATAAAGATGAAATTACTACTGAGTCAAGAATAATTTTTGAAATTTTCATTTTTAATAACTTTTGCAGATATTGCACATATTTATAGTTAGGACATTGTTTAAAGAAAAAGGACCAAAAAACTATAGTAAGTGTTCAAAATAAGTGTAAATTGCAAGGTAGGGAATGCTGGTTGCTATGGCAACTAAGAAATACATTTAAAGCAAGATTACCCTGGGTAAAAATTATAGAAAAGGTAATGCATTTTTATTGTACTGAAGTGAAAATCACAACTCAATAAAGACCAATGTCTGTATCAACTCAGATTGTAAAATTAAGTTATAGTGCTTACATCCAGAAGTCAAGATACTTCTTAGATAATTGTTTTCTTATTATTTTTTCCTGGAGAACCACTTCTCTTTGATGTCTGATAGCATTCAACTTAAACTATATACAATTGTTTATAAGGCAGGGTTTAAAAGACTCTTTTTAGATTTGTGACATAGAAATTTTAATAAGGCTGATTCACACACACACACATATATGTATAAGTCAACTAAACTCTCTATACTTTGATTTTATTACCTCTTAAATGAATATAATTTTGTACTGACCTCTTAACAATATCCAAAGAGAAGAGGAAAGACTAAGATAAATTTTTTTGTCATGGCATCAATATGCAATAGGCGAATTTCTATATTCATTCTTATAACTCAGAATAAAGTTTTAATACTGATTGCAATCAGAGAAAGCTTTCCATCTAAAAACTTTAAAAAGCTAAAATTGAGAGCACTTTATTTTTAATCTATTATTTTAAAAAAGCTATACAAAGGCACTTTTTCCTGCATTGATAAACAAATGGAGTCAGTTGTGCTTTAAGTGCAGTAAATATAATGTGAAATTTCTCACAGAGTATGTACAGTCAGGTGCTACTGAGGATTGAGAACTGCGTAATTATAATTGTTGGAATTATACATTCATTCACAAACTCTGTAATATCATTTGTATAAAGTTCTGCTAAGTAAATCGTTGACCATGGTTAAAATAAATAGACTTCTTAACATAGTCTAAGTGAGGTGCTGATAGCTCAGTCACATGAAAAAAACACCGAATTTAGGCTTGTCATGAATGAAGTTCAAATCGGAATTATGCCACTTATTATCTTTTTGACTCTGCCGACTCAATTAACTTTATGTGTTTTACTTAACTCATGCTTGAATTGGAAATAAAAACAGTTTCAGTGTTTCATTAAGGTTCTGTGGTAAGATTAAAACATGTGATATTGTGTTAATACATAACAACATGTACAATACAGTGGCTCAATCCTATAATCCCAGCACTTTGGGAGGCTGAGGCAGACAGATCACCTGAGGTCAGGAGTTGAAGACCAGCCTGGCCAACATGGTGAAACCCCATCTCTACTAAAAATACAAAAATTAGCCAGGCATGGTGGTATGCACCTGTAATCCCAGCTACTCAGGAGCCTGAGAAAGGAGAATTGCTTGAACCTGGGAGGCAGAGGTTGTAGTGACCTGAGATTGTGCCATTGCACTCCAGCCTGGGCAACAGAGCAAAATTCCGTCTCCAAAAAAAAATCACGCAGATCTCAGATATGATAAATTATGTCTCAAATTATTGGTGTACAGCTAGGTGATATTTTATATTATTTTCATTTAGTCATCAAATATGTGTTGTGCCCTGCCATATGCCAGGTGATGTTGGTATCTTAAAGTATAGATATGTGAAGACATTTTTTTTCTGCCTTACAGGATTTCACAGCTTTGGTGACACAGGCATGTAATCAGACAAATAAAATAAAGAGTAAAGTTTGAGATCATTCATTCATTCAAACAAAGAATATCAAATTGTATAAAATTCATACATTTTGGTAGTAAATTTATGTACAAGCAAACTACATCGCTAGTATTCCCTATAAGTGAGTTTCTAAGTGCCTGATAAAAAAGAGGCAGGGACTCTCCTTCTCTGGTAGCCTCAGCTGAATTAGGGGTCAGAGCTCTTTCCATGACAACTTTTCTCTTCTTAACGTTCCTTTGATTTTCAGTATCTGCTTTGCTTCCTACCCAAATGAGAGCCATTGTCATAGAGCTGGTGGCTTGATGAGAAGGAAAACTGTGCTTCCTAAATAAATCAAGAAACAAGATAATAATAATTAATAAATTAGTTGCTAAGGAGTAGAATACATGAAAAATCAATGTATGATAGTGATGATTTACTACATTTCACTATTTTGTAGAATGTTTTATTTATTTGATGACTGAATAACAGTAGCACAGATTTTCAGTTATTAAGAACATATATGGGCCTGGCATGGTGGCTCACACCTGTAATCCTAGCAATTTGGGAGACTGAGGTGAGTGGATCACTTGAGCCCAGGAGTTTGAGACTAGCCTAAGCAACATGACGAAACCCCATCTCTACAAAAACTACAAAAAATTAACTGAGTGTGGTGTTGCATACTTGTAGTCCCAGCTACTCAGGGGACTGAGGAGGGAGGATCACCTGAGCCCAGGAGGTAAAGGCTGCAGTGAGCTGGGACCAAGCCACTGCACACCAGCCTGGGCAACAGGAGTGACAGCCTGTCTCAAAAAAAAGAGAACATACATGTTTCATAAACCATTTACTTCTTCCTAGCACTTATCACATTTGTAGAGTAGCTCTACTTTTGAAATTCTGCTTTTGTTTATCTTGCCTACTATACTACAAGTTAAATGGGGGGGTGGGGGGGAACTTCTTTGTCCTTCATCTCCACTTTATTTCCAGATCTTAACTGAGAGGAGGGGCACATGACTCATATTTAGTAGACGCTTGTTTAATGAATAAATGATCTTCACTGTATACAATGGCATGTCTCAATTTCCAAATGAGAAAGGAGTGTGATGTGACAGCTACCATCTCTGCCACACCAAGATCCCCACATCACACATTTCCATGCATTTCTGTTCAGATTCCAACTCACAGCACTTACAACTAAACCTATGTAAGGATTCTCTCTGGCCATAGGTGTCTGCTGCACAAATAAGAAGGAATAAAGTGCGATGGAAAAAATGTTCCCTTCTGAGAACAGCCCTCAATAACTATATCAGGAGGTTGGTGGGTAGATATCCAAGCTTCTTTGTTGTCTAGTGGTCTAATTCTGATGACTGTTCTTCATATTGGTTGGCAGAGTTTGCAGTAGGATTAAGTTCCAGCTGTCCACAGAGGAAACTTAGTGGGTCAACCTCCTTTATTGGCTTCTGCTTTTTTCTTTTCTCAGGTTCACTTCTTTTATGCTGTCATCTTTTGGAATTATATCACAAAGAAACTATGAGTATTGAAATCCTTGTCACGGTTATAATTCTGGAGAACTCAAATTAAATCAGATAAATTCTTAGAATTAACCAAAAGAATAAAATATTTTTAAAGAAGGGGATGTGTTATCATGATCTTTTCTTGCTTAAGTGTTTTTGTTTGTGATAAAGCTATCTTCTTAATGACATGAATAAAAATTTTAGTAGGACTGTGCAAGTTCTCACTATTTATACACTAATAATAGGAAACAAAAATTCACGTATTCTCAAAAAAAGTCTTCCAGATCCCTAGGCTTTAAAATAAAACTTTGAGTATTGACTATTTATCTTACTGGTCTTTAAAAATTAAAACCTAACTAGTTACTAGGTTATTCATTTTTCTTTCTCTCTCTCTCTCTCTTTTTTTTTTTTTTTGAGACAGAGTGTCTCTCTGTTGCCCAAGTTGGAGTGCAGTGGCGCAATCTCGGCTCATTGCAAGCTCCGCCTCCCGGGTTCACACCATTCTCCTGCCTCAGCCTCCCAAGTAGCAGGGACTACAGGCACCTGCCACCACGCCTGGCTAATTTTTTGTATTTTTAATAGAGACAGGCTTTCACCATGTTTGTCAGGAAGGTCTCGATCTCCTGATCTCGAGGTCTGCCCACCTTGGCCTCCCTAAATGCTGGGATTACAGGTGTAAGCTACCGTGCCCAGCCGGTTATTCGTTTTTCTATTCACCACTCAGTTTATCCAGTGATCCATCTACCTAATAACGCATACATCCATTTGTCTTTCCAGTAATGATTTCTTGAGTAACTAATGTGGATTAATATATATATTTTTTGACTAGTCCACAATGGCTTACTACTAGTCTAAAACTAGAAATGTGCTGATTATATAATAGAGAAGCTACACATACCAATTTTATTTCAGGCCACAAATAAATTATTTATACTTTCATTTAATGTAAATTAGCTCAAAAGTCACCTTATCTGTATTAACACATTTCATTAGAGTATGTTCCTCTTTAAAACTACTATCGATTTTTAAAAGAATGCTGAAAAAACTGTTTCCAAAAAGCATGATAAGGCTCAATGTTTAAATCCATCACAAGTCAGAAGTTTCCTATTCCTCTAGTAATTTAAAATAGGCCAGAGAGAACTGTTTAAAAATCAACCATTACCTTGTGATTACCTGAACTCTTTTCTAACAGATGTGACTAAATTCGCCCAGCCTTTGCTGGAAGGCAAGTGTCCTTTTGATGGAGTGCTACTTTATGAATCACATTCTTACTCCATTGGGTTCCGAGACATTTTCATGCTGTATATCAAATTTACTAGTATTACATGTATATAGTATTCATGTAACTCACAAACTTCATTGCTAAAAAATTGATGGGTTAGGATAAATATTGCCTACAATAAATTCACAAACGCTATTATTACTGTGTGAAATATATGAACTGCCTTCGATTTCAACCTTCTATTTGTCTCCATAGCATTCATTTGATCACATAGCAGATTATCTGTTTAAAATGGTTTCATCTGAATTTAAGAAAAAGGCAACACTCAGTGTACTTCATACTTACATAATATGAAGTCTATTGAGCATTGACAATAGCACTGAGGGTACCTTCCGAATACGTAGCACCAAGAGTATCAGACATTCTTTTTGCCTTTTGGTTTGAAATTAGGAAAGTTAATTCATTAAGTGCTTTAAAATGTGATATCTGTGTACATATGAATCACTACAGAGCAATAATAATGATTAATCTTCTTAGTCCTTAATTTTTTATAAAGACAACTAAAATGCAGAAAGCAGGTGTTAAAAAAAGAATCAAAACAATATTGATCTTCCATTAAACCTTAAGGATAAGTTTTTGGTTTTTATCTTTGTTTTACTTTGTTTTTAATAGAAGACTGTTAATCCAAGCTTTCAGAAGAATTAAACACAAACGATCTGCAGTAGTTTAATTATGGAAACATGTTTCTGAAGTTAAATTAAGGGAAAAAGTTTCTTAGATGCAGAATATAGTCAACTGTCGCCTATCCAAAAGATAGTTTTAAACTAGTCACCAGAAGATATTAACGATGATTTTGTAGCAATTAACATTTACATTTTGAAAACATTTTTTATACACATGAAGTTGTTAAGAACTAAAATAAGGTCTGTCCACCAGAACTTTACGCTTTTTGTAACCTAGGGTAGGGTATAGATCATCAAAACATTATTTACCAAGTAACAAAACAGGCAAGTGCAGACACTTTTCATGGCCTGTCTAGATGGTCGTTTTTCCTGAAACAAGAAATCAAATATAAGGGTGGAGGGAGGAAATAAACAAATGAAGCATCTGTTACTTACAAGTACATAGATCTGGACTTGTTTTAGAATGTGTGGAAGGAACTAGAAAAGAGACAGATAAGATCTGAGATTCCCAAATGTCAGTGTTTGGTGTGAGTGGGATAGAATAAGACATTATTTCTTGAGAAATGGAAGAGAAAACTAAAAATGGGGGGGAAAAAAAGGAAGAAAAAGGGAATTAAAAAAGTTCATCCAGGAAAAGAGAGAGAAAAAGAAGAGAAAACTTCATCAGGAAAATAAACACTAAGGCAAAAGGCAGCAGAGTAGTTGAGCATCCCTTCTGGGTGTTGTAACCCGAATTTTTCGCTTCATAATGATTGAAATAGTGCACACTACGTGGTGCTAAGGACTCTATCCACTGAAACTACCATGAAAACAATCTAGAAGTTTTGAAAGAAAATATGGACAAACAAGTTTATCTCTCAAAATGATTCTTCCACTGTGCTTTTTTTTTTTTACATGCATCAACATATTTAACAACTTTGTGAAAAATAATTATTCTGGATTTATAGATAACAAAACTAAAACTCAGATGGATTAAATAACTTGCCCAAAGGAGCTTTATATTAACGACTTATATCTAACTCTAAAGTTTTTTCAACTACACTATTTGCCTATCATCCAGTCTTTGGTTGGGAACACCAGTTATCAACCATTTACATCTTGTTGTTAAGGAAATATATATATACACACACACACACATATATATTCAAAATTTAAAATATATATATTTTCAAAATTTAAAAATGTTACAGAATTAATATGTATATCTTAACTAGACAAAATATTTCAGATGATACAATAATATGTCAGATCCTAAGGCCCTAGGTGGATTGTCTGCTTCAAAAGGCAAATATTCATAGCATATAGCCACAAACAGATTTTCATATACTAATCAGAAGCCTGCAAAAGCGTTTGTTCCTGATTGCAAGATTCAAGGAGAAAGGCTGTAAGATGATATAGGACTCATGGACTAGTGATCAGGCATCACTAGGGAAGCATAGCATGTCACATAGCATAAGAATGACTGCATTTTTCTGTGATCCAGAGACGCAAGTAGAGAGGATTGGTGAGGCTGCTCATGGCTTCTGCATGGATAGCTGAGATCCTTTTCTAATGACATTCTTAGGAGAAGGCTAGACCACCACCAGGAGTAAAACGTAGTACTCCTGTAGCACACTGCTCCTCAACTACACCATTTCAGAAAGTGTATTGAGAGACAACTGCTAGATGAGGAGATCTCACTATAGTCTCTCTCAAAAGTATAAAGCAAGAGTAGACTCTTACTCATGCAAAGGCTAATACTTCACTCTGGGTAAAAGGAAACAGAAAAATGGAGCTCAGTAGACAACAATCATAGGAAGGAGAAGGCAGCTTGCCAAATCCTTGAGACAATAGCAATACTCCAAACCCGGAGACATACTCCAAACCCGGAGACCAGGTTCTTAGGAATTATAGATGAAACTTCATTGCAATGTAAAAAATGAATTTTGAAATGTCAGAGTGCAGACCGATTTTCAGAAATATATTGAAGGCAACCTCAAAGTCTGTCTTTAGTGTTAAATTACTTCATTCATTCCTATGTGCATATAAAATATGGAGCTTAGAAATAAGGAATTTCGTGGTCATATTTCTAACTTAAATTGAGTGGCACCTCTCCCAAGCCGATTATAACATTTTGAATGTCTATTAATTGAAGACTGAATTTTTTTTATAAAAGTGTTTCCTTAACATCACTACCAAAGTATGTTTGCATGGCGAAACCGTACAGGTCTGCAGCAACTTGATTCCTGCCTCCTCAAAGGAAAGAGTTTGTGCAAAAGGCATAAGGCAGAGAGAGAGACCACGGCAAGCCTTAGAGCAAGAGAGGGCTGTCAGTTTCTCCGCAAGTTCAGCGGCCTCCAGCATTTGGGAGGGGCTTCCTGTGGGCTGTGTTTGCTGAAGTTTTGCGCATGCTCATTTGAGGTGTTTTCCCCTTACCAATGAGTGTTCCTAGCGGAAGGGCATATACCTGTTAAGATCGCCATTTTGCCTTGTAACGTACATGCTTTAAGTAGTCTCGCCCAACTCCTGGTATCTTATCCTGAAATTGAAGTATTCTCATGAGGCAGTACCTATTAAAAGTTAGTGTAGAGATGTTTTTGACATTTTTTCCTGACAGAAGACCAAAGAATATCTAAGAATAGGAATAGGTAAAGTCTGAAAGCTTTGTCTGTGCTATGGAGAGGAAGGCTGGCGGCAATTATGTCATCGGAATATGCATAATCACTGAAAACAAACCTGCCAGAGAATTCTGAAGGCTGGATTTGTTGGTTTGGATTCACAACGGAAACCCCAACTTCTTCAAAGTTGCCTGTACAGTAGATGGGGTTTATTTCTCACACCAATTTTATCTTTTTTTTTGTTTGTTTTTAGACAGAGTCTTGCTCTGTCGCCCAGGCTGGAGTGCAGTGGCACGATCTTGGCTCACTGCAAGCTCCGCCTCCCAGGTTCACTCCATTCTCCTGCCTCAGCCTCCTGAGTAGCTGGGACTACAGGAGCCCGCCACGACGCCCTGCTAATTTTTTTTTTTTTTTTTTTTTTTTTTTTTTTGTATTTTTAGTAGAGACGGGGTTTCACTGTGTTAGCCAGGATGGTCTGGATCTTCTGACCTCGTGATCAGCCCGCCTTGGCCTCCCAAAGTGCTGGGATTACAGGCATGAGCCACCGCACCGGGCCACCAATTTTATCTTTTAGTCTAAACTGAGTGACTTCCAGCTGCCATAGGTATTGATACGTAAGTCAATAAAAGAGCAAATATGACATGTACACAAAGAAGTCTTAATCATCCCCAAGTTTTTCATATTTCAGAGAACGTTGGCAATGTTTTGTTTGTTCTTGAATTGGTTTTGAAATTTTACAAAGAATGAGTCACATGATTACTCCTCTTTTCTTAGAATATATGGACTTCACAGAACATAAATTAGGAACTCATAACTCACATCAGATCTTGAAGCATTAATGGTCCTGAAGGTCAGTAGGGGAGAAGAAAAGATGAATGGCTGGGCAATAAGTGTAGGAAGCAAATAATTTAGTGTTTACGCCATATCCTTAAGTTAGCCTAAGGACAAGGTGCAGGGTCTTCAAGATCCTTCCTCCACAACTGAAAAGGTAGAATATATGTGATTAAAAAGATATGTTCCCAGGTTAAGCAATGTGAACATGACTGAAAATCGTTTCCTGACAACAAACATATTATAGATTATGATTTTATATTAAAATCTCATATTTTCTTTTATGATTTTATGTTAGTTCTAAATAAATTTATAGTATTTAAACCAAATAAAAAATCCCTATGTCAAAATAATTGCATTCGATACCAAAAAATCCCCAATGTTGTCATGATTTCTTAAAATTCTATTCAGCAAATATTGATAAATAAGTGTAAAACGATGTTTACTTTGGCCCTTAATAAAGATATTCAAACATCTTTTAAGAGACTACTCATGTCTCTATGAGCGCAGACAGATAAAGGGCTACCAAAGACGAAAACCACCTAATTCACCATGGCTCATTTACACAGAAAATAACAGAACTTGGAGATTCTGGGCATAGAGCAAATACCAATTAAAATCATGTAAGAGACAGGGAACAAACATTTTAGGACAGAGATAATTTGGCTATGGTATTATTGGTTAGATTTTGAGTGTATGCTCTTACAATGAGTATAATAATAATTTTTAAAAAATATTTGTTTTCCTTATTCTAAATGCATCAACATTCATTTAAATAGTTGGAAGCTCTCTAATGGTTCAGAAAAAAATATTTATTTAGCCAATTTCATGTTCAAATCATCATTCAGAATCAGGCTATAGTCCCACATTTTCCACAGAATAAATAACTATTTAACTATAGGAAAATCAGAAAAACCTAAATATGACTTTATTTTATCATATGGAAAAAAGGCTTATAATAATTATTTTACATGAAGAGTTGCACTGAGATAAACTGAAGTATTAGAAGATCCATGCTAAGAAACTCTGTGGGGATCCCTTTGGTAAATCACTCAGCAAAGTTTGACAACATCTCTTATGTGAAATTTGCAATGGTATTTGTTAAAGATGTTCATAATTATTTATAGTCTCCAGAAGCTGTATTTCAATGGTTAATTAGCAAAGGATAAACAATTTTCAAACCTAAAAATAACAATGCAGATAGATTCATTATTTTGCTATTGAGTCTGTATGGGAACAGATCATAGAATACCAGATATGCAAATATGTCAGAGGTAGGTTTTTGTCCCTTTAGAGGTACTGTAGTCAAATTGAACCATGACTTCACAATCCACATATTCACTTCACAACTTTTGTAAATGTCAAATATTTACAGCACTTATATTCTTTTCACTTATACTTTCCTAACTCCAGATAGCAAAAATTTGTTCTCACAGGATAACAAGAATTTGTAGTTGAGATAGTGTTGTGTCTGGAGGTTAAATAATGTATTATTTTTAAAAATATGCACCTTTCTTGCTTTAATTTTATTTTATTATTTGTGTTATTGCATATATCCACAAGAGCTGACCAATAGTTACGTGTAGGGACCTCTATGACTACTTTCAATGATCCTTGCCTCATTGTAATCCTTTCTCCTTGAGTATGGGCTGGATTTATTAATCACTTCTAATGAATGGAGTGTGCTAGAAGTTTGGGATGTTCCTAATGAGGTTAGGTTACACAAAGACTGTACTTCTTAGTACCCTTTCTCTTTCTCACACAGACTTTCTTCAAGGGAAGCCAACTGCCATATTCTGAGCTGTCCTATAGGTAGGCCCTTGTGGCAAGGACTGTAAGAGGCTTTTGTCCAATAGCCAGAGAGAAAAAGAGGCCCTCAGTTTAACAGTTCACAAGAGGTCAATACTAAAAATCATATAAGTGAGTCCTGGAGGTGGATCCTGTCCTACCCAAGTGTTCAGAAGAGACTGTAGCCTTGGCTGCAAGTTTAACCACAACCCTGTATGAGAACTTGAGACACAGATATTCAGTCATCTGAGGGTTGTCCACTGATACACAGAAACTATGATATAATAAATGTCTGTTACTTTAAGTTGTAAAATTTTAGGATGATATGTCATGCAGAAAGAGGTAACTGATGCAAATTACTTGCATGATGCTAGTTTTCGTCTTTCCCAATGATGACACATAAACTTGCATACCTCCTGAGACCTACCATCACCCTCATAGCCCGAGTTCTCAAAAACTTTAAAATATATTTAACAAATACAAACACAGATTTTAAAAACCCAGAAGAAATATCAAATGAATAGTTTAATAATTGTAATAAGAATCAAAATTCCTGATAGAAATGGACTTGTCAGTATTTTGGCAATACAGTGTTTCCATATAAAGAATGAAAGTTTAACATCACATGGATTTCCAATTTTCAATCTCATAAAAAAGACACTTTACTTTTTGATTCCTTCAATTTCTAAATTTAAATAATAAATACTTAGAGCAAATCCCAGAGACTAATAATCCATTCTGTCTCAAAAGGAGAAAAACAGAACAAAACAAAAATACCTATTTGAAAACAATGAATTAAAATAAAATGTATCAGCTAAAATAATTTGTTATATTATCTTGAATGAAACATTGTAAATGCTGGTAAGTTAAAAGCATTCTCTGTGTCCACATTAGCCATCTAGTTTATATGCTTTAAGAAGTAATTATACTGGTACTGAAAAATAAGAGACTGGGCTAGTTAAATAACCAATAAAGAGAAGTGATTAAAAAAGAAAAAAAAAAAAGCTACGTGATTGCTTTTGACTGGCTTTTAAAGTCCTATTCGGAGGCTGGAAAATGGTCTTAACTAATCAAGATTTCATTTATAGCTATGACAAATAGACTTACATGACCCAGCCAGATACGAAGATAATAGAAAACTCAAGGGTAAAAGTAAATGCACATTTTAAGGAAGAAAGAAGATCTTGGTGTTTAAAGGGGATGACTGAAAAGACTTCAAGTTATCCAGAGCCTAGGAGCAAACAAATACTTCATTAATGCTGCTAAGGAGAATAACCTCAAGGGAGGAAAAAAAAAAAAAAAAGGCAGGAGAATGACTGTTCACTCAGATATCTGGGATGTATGACCAATTGAATTCATTGCTTATTTTGAGTCTGATGGCCATGAATCCTAGTCCACAAGCTAGGGGATAAAAGAAATTTTAAATTATAATTTTTTTATTTAATCTAATAAAACTTCACTTTGAACTGCAGTTTTGTATGCTTGCTGGAAAACTTAGTATTACTTCATTATTCAATCTCCTTTGCCCCCGCTGAGACCTGTGTAATAATTCAGAAGGTACTGCTTCAGTGAGGCAATTAAAGCACAAAATGTTTGATGGATTACATTATCCCTGAAGCTTAATGTCCAGTATTCCTGGATGCATTATGTAACCATTCTCCCTCTGAGACCTTACTACCCTTTGAGGATGCAAATATCCAACAGGGCATGAGTCAATGATATCAGCAAACCCATCTGATCTCAATAATCTCTCAAGAAAAAATATTTAAGGCAAAAAACCATCCTCTCAGCTGCTATTCTAAAAGGTGTTCCAAAAAAAAAAAAAAAAAAAACCCTCATTTTTTTGGTGACTAATGTCCCACAAAATGAGAATTTAAGAAGAAAAATGTAAGAAGGTAGTTTGTACAAAGCTGTAAACCTTGAAACATTAACATTTGTGGGGTATGAGAGCATCAGAGTCCTGGCTACTTATTAAAAGGAGGTGTAGAGAGAGAAAAAAAATAAAAACTACCACAGAGAAGAAAACATAAATTACCATCAAACTAAACATTTATACTGCTTTATTACAAGACTGTAATAGGTATGATGAGTACTAGAAAGATAAAATAGACACAATGTTTGGCATGAATAAACTTAAAATATTGTTAGAAACGTAGCATATGAACACAATTTATAAAATTTTAAAAATTCATCTTGAAAAACATTATAAAATAGTAATACAAGCAATTCAAACAGGAATCCTTTAGGGCCTTAAAGAATAGATGGAATTTTTACGAAGAAGATAGCTAGGGTTGTAGTTACATTAAGTAACTTAGAAAGGGGAAAAGGAGGCAGAGAGTAAGGGTATCCAAAATTTGCCTAAAAATGTATGTAAGATAGACATTTATTCAGTAACAGAACTGGTCCACTTATTTACATTTGTCTTAGCATGGGTGCCCTAGGAAATATAATCTGAGAAAAATATTGTGCGTTAATATTTGATGAAAAGGTACAAACCCAAGAATACAGTATTGATTTAAAAAGGTAATGAGACTGAGAAAGGAGAACAATTTTGGAGGTGCATATTGAATTAGCTACCATTTTTTATCTTGTATAATTTATTACTCGGCTTCTCAGAAATCTTCTCTGGGAAACTATATTAATTTCTGGAAATTCCTCCACATGAAGAAAGAAGAAATAATTTATCTTTTGCTTCCAGTGTTACATTGATCAAAGGCTTTTCCCTATAAGATATTAACCTGCACTTTTTGGTCGCACACACATGAGCACAATGCAAATTTGATGGCATCTTAGGACTCTGTGCCAAAGAGAAAACCTAGCATTGCAGCTGAATGGTGTAGAGCATGGGCAAGAGACAAAATGTGGTGGTTGTGCACACAGGAGGCCATTCTCTATGGTAGCAAGGATGACACAATATGCTGTGTCCCAGTGCAAGAGAATCTAAAGTGGTATCTAAGAGTAACTGATGTAGTCTACACTGACAAGACCAAATTATTCTTATCCTCTTCCAATATCCAGTTCTACAACATAGGCCTCTGCTTTCATGAAAACCCAGTCTACACTACTTTTCTGAGACCCTAAATGCAAATACATTTAATCTCAGAGTCTCTTTCCATAAGTTATAGTTCCTACTGCTGTAGCCAATTTTATTAGTTTGTTCTCACACTGCTAATAATAAAGTCATACACTAGACTGGGTAATTTATAAAGGAATGAGGTTTAATTGACTCATGGTTCAGCATGGCTGGGGAGGCCTTAGGAAACTTACAATTATGGCAGAAGGGGAAGCAAACACGTCCATCTTCACATGGCAGCAGGAGGAAGAAAAAAGAGAGCTGAGCAATGGGGGAAGCCCCTTATAAAACCATCAGTTTTCATGAGAACTTACTTAGTATCATGAGAGTAGCATGGGAGAAACTGCCTCCATGATGCAATTACCTCCCACTGGGTCCCTCCCACCACATGTGTGATTATGGGAACTATAATTCAGGATGAGATGATTATGGGAACTATAATTCAGGATGAGATTTGGGTGGTGACACAGCCAAACCATATTATTCTGCCCTTGACCCCTCCCAAATTTCATGTCCTTACATTTTAAAACACAGTTATGCCTTTCCAAAAGTCCCCCAAAGTTTCAACTCATTCCAGCATTAACCCAAAAGTCCAAGTCCAAGGTTTCATTTGAGACAAGGCAAGTCCCTTCAGCCTATGAGCCTGCAAAAGTAAAAGCAAGTTAGTTATATACTTCCTAGATGCGATGAGGGTACAGGCATTGGGCAAATACACCCACTCCAAATGACAGAAATTTCCCAAGACAAAGGGGCTAGAGTACTCATGCAAGTCTGAAATCCAATAGGGCAGATATTAAACCTTAAAGTTCCAAAATGATTTCGTTTGACATCATGTCTCACATCCATGTTCTATAATAGGTATTCCATCATTTTTCTCCTCAACCATCTGTTCTAGAACTTCTTTACCCTCATTCAGCAGTTCAGTTGGTCCAGGTTGCTTGCCTGGTAAGGGCAAACCAGGCCTTTATCCCTTAATTGTTTTGGTTAGTTTAAATTTGGTGCAATTGTCCATTCACAGTTATTATTAGTATTATAAAACAAGATTTGGGGCTGGACACGGTGGCTCACACCTGTAATGCCAGCACTTTGGGAGGCCGAGGTGGGTGGATCATGAGGTCAAGAGATCGAGACCATCCTGGCCAACATGGTGAAACCCCGTCTCTACTAAAAATACAAAAATTAGTCGATCATAGTGGTGCACGCCTGTCCCAGCTACTCGGGAGGCTGAGGCAGGAGAATTGCTTGAACCCAGGAGGCGGAGGTTGAAATGAGCAGAGATCCCACCACTGTACTCCAGCCTGGGTGACAGAGTGAGACTCCATCTCAAAAACAACAACAACAAAAGCAAACAAACAAAGATTTGCCACAGCGAACGTCACAGGTTTTAGGCATACTCCTCCCTAACTCATTTGTATCAGCATTCCCAGCTTCTGACCGTAATCAGTGTTAAAGTCACTGATAGTATACTAACTCCTTTCCATGCCTGTTGATCCACAGGAATAACAAGCCAAAGTGGCTAAATGACAGTCACAGATTCCTGTTCATTGTAACACTTCTTGTTTTCCTTGACAGTGTGAACCCCCCAGCCCTAAACTCAAGAAGAAAAATCTCCAAGAAGACCTAATATTGGATCTCTAAGAGGACCTAATATTGGTGGGGCATGCCTGTAATCCCAGTTACGCGGGAAGTTGAGGCAGAAGAATGGCCTGAACCCAGGAGGCAGAAGTAGCAATGAGCCAAAATTGTGTCACTGCGCTCCAGCCTGGGCAACAGCTCTCTCTCTCCCCCTCTCTCTTTCTCTCTCTCTCTCTCTCTCTCTGTCCTCTCTGTCCTCTCTCTCTCTCTCTCGATATATATATATGGAACAAGAAGCATATAATTGGCAACTAGGCTACTAAGAGTGAGTGACAGGGGCTGACCCTTTGTTTCCAGACATGAGTATTCCAGATATTAGAGACAAAGTAACCTATATTAGCATCTGACCGAAGCATATATGCCTCCTAGGGGATAATGGCTCAATCCCACATAAATTGATCCCAAAGCTGGAAAGTTAGTTAAGCCTTTCATAGGCCATCCCACCATTCTATCTGTGTAGCACCGTCTGTATGACAGGGTATATGGTATTAGCAAGATGCTCTTTGTGTCAAGATGATCAAGGTTGACAGTGACCTGAAGGAACGTTGATATGGCTTAGGGACAAGAAAGTGATAAAGCATAGCTATTCTTCCCTCATAAAAAAAATTGATTTTGATCCTATTTACTAATGGGGTTTGAAAAAAAATGCATTCTCTAGATGAAAAGCTGCATAACAGCCTCCAGAGACTGCATGGATCTGTTTCAATAAAGATGCCACATTGGCAGAACAAATGGAATTGAGCCTGTCACTTGGTCAAATAGAAGATGATGCAGAATAATCTACTATACTCCATCTTTTCCCCTCAGGAATCACAAAAATAAGATAAAAGCAGATACGGTGGGGCAATAAACCCTATCTCCTTTATGTATGTGAGGGCGTTGATCATCTCTAATATTTTACCAAGGATATATAGCATGACTTCTGATATACAGTCGTAGCTGATGGAGCAACAGGAGGAATTCTCAAGCACTGCCACTTGTTCTTTGCTACCAAAAAAGTTCTTACACTACAAATTAGGTAAACTTGTAAGCGTACTGCCAGCTGTTTGGTGTAACCATCCTAATTTTGTTGTCAAGTACGAGGAATAACCTAAGGGTTTATCTATGATCCTTACATTATTCTATGACTGTGAGATCAACTTGAGTCAAGATTTCATTGATCACTGGTTCTTTATGGAATTACTCTAACTGAAGGATCATGATAACATGTGAGATTATAAGTGTCAGATCACACCCTGTATCCAACAATCCTCATAACTTTCCCCAGTGTACATTTATGTTGGCAAATGACTGTAGGTATTTCTAGGAAAAGGATTTGAGGAATGCTCATTTTATATTCTTTCAGTGACATTGCGGAATCTATGTTCAAGGCACACAACATTCCCTTTAACTGGTGAGTTCAAGGTCTAAAACTAGCTAAGATTAGAATATCAGTAGAAAACCATGGTTTTTCATGTTTGCAGTTGATTCCGTTTGCATTCTATTATTTTTTTTTAATTATTGAAAGAATCAATAGGATAATCAAATAAAAGGAAAACCATTACCATATCAATAAAAAAGAAATCACAATAGAATTTGAAGATTCAAACTATACCAGATAAAAGTGATTTATGTAAAACATTGTCTTATCAAAGGAATCATCAAACATCTGATGAAAATTCTCATGAGTTTTATGTGGAATATATCTTGGATGACTTTGAAATTTAAGGGAGGAAAATAATTACCTAGGGAAAGTATTTCAATTATTTTTCTAATAGTTGAGGCATTTTGCCCTTGGGCAAAATGGATGACAAAGGAATTGAACAAATACATAATATATTGATATCCAAGAGAAGAATTTTATTATTTCTTTAGCAAAAATATCTCACCTCATAAGAAAACCAAATCAAACCAAACCACACATATAATTTATTAAAATCATCAACTAAATCAAATTTGTATTTGAACAGGAGAGAGGCTAATGCTCTATTACAAGTGAAACAGATAATTGGGAAGGTAAGTAAGCCAGCCTGTATAGAAAATATTTCTCAGAAGTGATATCATAGGGATGTTGACACAGATGTTTGTTGCTGATTTGCCTACACTGATTTATTTAACACTGCTCCTAATTAAAATAAAGTAATCTGGAAATTCTGACATAGAGACATGATTATTATTTAATAGGTATCATTGCAATGTTATGAATTGAGAGTAATGATTAAAAGAAAGACATTTTTCAAAATAATATATATAGTTGAAAAGTGGTGATTTGGAAATGGTGCATGACAGTGAAAGAATGCCTACATGATGATGCATGAACTTTGGTAGGAAAGAAGTGACTGAAGGTATTCTGTCAGAAATAAAGGTGAGGTCAACATAAATAATGTTGGTATGTGCCGCACATTTTCTTGCTGAAAGAAATTGTACTTTCCAATCTAATGAAAGGTAACATATAAAATAAGGTATTGTGTTATATTAAGATATGTCATTTGTTTTAGAAATAATTTATGAAATATTTATAAAGTCCAACTATGTACCAGGAGTTTCTCCTATAGTGTCGATTAGAGTGCAATGTTTATTCGTTTCTTATTGTAATTGAGGGAAGAAGACCTGTAAACATGTAAGTACTAAAATATTATGCTAAGATATTACAGAAATACAGAAGAGAGACTTTGTAGAAGTGCTGGGTTCAGTTATATATGTCAGCTATTCAGAGATACCTTAGCAAATTAGGGTTAAAATATCCACCGAGAAAACTAAAGTTAGGAAAATAATGGTATAGAATAAATGGTTGGAGCCAGTGGGCTTTATTATGAAGAAAGAGAAAAATGATAGTTTCACTGGCAAAGTTCATATGGAGAAACTTTCAGTAAAAGAATTATTAATCTAAGTTATTTAGATAATGTAAAACAGTAGTTAGATATCATTCATTTAGAAACAAATGGCAGATATTTTGAAAAATCTAGAATACCAATTACAATAAATTGCATACTTATTATATAACTCATTATCATAAAGTGAGTTTTAAGTAGGCTTCCAAAAAGATTAAAAAACTTAATGTTAAGTATTCAAGATTACTTTTAATAATTACCTCTCATTAGTTTGTAAACTTAGGACTATAGTTTTTTCAAGGTTTATTTCTAAAATATTTTCTCAGAAACTGTATTTGTTAACATTAACTCAGTCTATAAGAACTACTCATTTCTCTTAGTTTTTTAAAAATATTATTTGAATACATTCCTTCTTGCAAAAGTTTTATGTAAGTAAAAACATAAAACATAACTTTAACATATTAAATTTCAAAAGAAAATTCAACAGAATTTAATTTTATACATACTTATTTTTTAAAAATAGAATATAGAGATAAATAATACATACCTCAGGTATGCATAAAGTGAATATATTTATAAATAATACATATGTACATTGTATGAATATGTTGTTATGGTAAAATAAGTGTGTAAATCATAGTTTTATCATCTGTTTTTATACTTAATAATTTGTTATCAAATATTTCTATTTTTATGAATATAAAATCAGGTTAGTGTGGATGCTAAGACCATGAATTACAAAGGTGGATGACTTTGAAATTTAACACAGGAAAACAATTATCTGAATAGAGTATTTCAATTTTTTTCTAATAGCTCATGTATTTTGCCTTTGGATAAAGATAGACAACACAGGAATTAAACAACCAGATAATCAATTAAGGAGAATTTCAGTGTTGCATCCTGGCTCACTTATTCACAAGTTATTACCACAGTATACATTACTTAACCTTTATTCACCTATGGTTACACGATTCTATATTTTACATATAACTTAATTTATCCATTTCTAATATATTAAGAGATGTAGCCTGGTTTCCATGTTTGCTATTATAAACTATTAATTTTTCAATAAGCAACTCTGCACATATGTTTATGTGCACATAGGTGAGGATAATTCTCTTCAATATTTTCAAGGGGAAGATTTATAGCTAAAAGTATGTATATGATACAGATAAATAGGTGTTCATCAGCAATAATAGGAATCCTGACTATACTAATTTTAAATATGGTTTACTATTTTCAGATAAGGAGGTACCATACCTCAGCATGCCAGAACTGAAATCTCTCATTATTATCTTTCCGTGATGAAAACATGCAAGTTCTTCCAACTTCTACTTTTATGCTTGTGTTTAAGAGAAGAATAAACAGGAAAGCCAGGGTTATGAAAAAGGCAACGCAACAATATTTCTAGGAACGCTCTAAAATAATTTTTCTTACTTCTCACTGGCAGAGTAAAACCAGGTCTTTTGGCAGTAGTTACATGCAAAACAGTGTAGGACAGAAGGAGCAAGGCATTCGTGAGAGAGAAGAGAAGAGACAGTCTATGTGCAACTCACAGTGTCTGCCAATGCTTATTTGTTACTTCTTAAGTAAATATTAATAGAACTACTTATATTTCTTTGAATCATTGCACTATTCCAAATCAATATCTTCTTTAAAAAAAAAAAAAAAGAACTGAATTTAGGAACTATTCTATAGTTCAGCCTAGCCAAGTTGATATATTCCAGCTATGATAGCTTTTTAATATGGCACCTTGCCTAGGCTGAACTACAGTCCCCAGAATTTTCTTTCTAGTATGATTCCTGTTAGGATGGGCTATAAGAGACATTCCTTAAGGAGAGCTGAAAGACGAGAAAAAAGTAGTGGCCATTTTGTAGCACACACACTCCTCCTCCCAATTATTCATCAAACACAAATCTAGGTGCTGCTGTAAAGCAATTTTGCAGATGTTGGTATAGTCCCTAATTAGTGATTTCGAGTTAATTAAAAGGAGGACCATCCTGGAGGAAGGGGGAGGAGGGAACTGACTTAAGCAGTTGCAAATTCAATTCATAAGGTCTTAGGTCTCGCCTGAGGAAAAAACTCTGAATAGCCCCTGGCATTGTAATTGCACCACCCCCTGGGCCCCAGTCCTGAATCTTCTCTTCTGACTGTTGCCCATGGTCAACTTTCAGATCATGTGGGGGTCTAGCCTGCTCAACCTCCCTCCCTGACTGTCTAAGCTGAAGACTGGGATTGCTTAGTCAACGCCACAGTTACATAAGGCAATTATTTACTATATGTTACATATATCCCTAATGTTGCTGTGATTCTGCTTGTCAAATGGCATCCTGATTGAAGCACTACACCAAATAATTTTTAAGCCATCGGAGAGTGCATACAACATGGTAAAGAAGAAGGAGGTGAAGGAGGAGCAGGAGAAATCGGGGTGAGGAAGAGAATGAAAGGTAGAGCATTGTGCCATTTTTATTCAGCCTGAGAGGCAATTATTTTTATTTATGTTTTCGAAATAACAAATATAGAGCCAACTTTAAAAAAAAAGGTAGGGGAAAATAATTCTGTAGCTAACAAATTGCTGTCAAGAGGCCCTTTGATTGCTGTATAAAAAGGAAGCCAACTTCCAAATCTTCAAATATCATTATTTAAGACTGGATTTATGTACATTATAAACAGAAAATGTTTCGGATTTGCTTTCCCTAAGGAAAAGTAAGCAGAAATTTTTCTGAGAATGTACTGCAAATTATAAAATAAATGACTACAAAGAAAATTAAGTATAGGACACGTAGAAAACAAGAAATTGGAGAATTCTAGATTGGGTAAGTACACAGATCAAGATGAGGATCCTCAAGAAGTTGTTTGTTCAGAAAGAATTAAACCATTATGCACGAGTCCCACTGAGTATTGTATGTAAACAATAAAATAATTACCTATATCATAAATTATATGTATTTCCATTCCATAGGATATTATCAGTCATGGTGGAGTAATCGCTTTAGTAATAAATTTCTCAATCAAAATCCCCCAAAATGAATTGTTCTAAGCCAATATATGAACGAGGAAAAGCTTATCTGATTCTTGTACTTGGAGGAAGCAAGCTAGGAAAATAGTAAATTTTTATGAACATTTGTTAAAGGAATGATTTATTTCTGAGAGTGAAACACATTAAATTTATGTGTACAGAGCATAATATGAGAAATTGTGAAGCAGCACCATATAAATATATAAGTTATATTTATATTGTTTTAGGGTGTATGTGAATGCTACCAGGAAATAGTAGAATATAATGAAATTTTAAAATCTAGATTTTTAAAGTAGATAGACCAGCTCTAAATTTCAACTATCATTTGCTAGGGATGTAACCTTGGACAAATTGATTCGACTGTAATTACTCATAGCCTTATCTGAAAAATGTAAGGATAAAAATACTACTTCAAAATTTATAGGGCTTTTTCACAGTGCCAAGATCGTAGTAATGAAACTAATGTTAAGTCCATGTGATTATTTTTTTTTTTTGCTAGCTTATATTCAACTTCCCTTTATATGTATGCATTTTCTTTTAGTCACATTGTCATCTACAGTTATGAATATTAGCTTAATGTGTGTGTGTGTGTACTACATTGAAGGAAAAAATGCAGTGCCATACAGTACATAGCATATTCCAAAAGGAAACACTGTGAAGTTAGGAGTAGTTCATAATGCTACAAAGACCAGTAATTCTTGGGAAATCTGGGAAAAACCTAGAGACACATGACCAGATAATTATCAGTCAGCTAACACCATTTAAGAAAATCGTGGCAGCAAGGTACCACAGCTGTGAAGAGAAAGACTGCAACATTAATCCCCAAATAGTTTGGCTTCAATGTCATCTTTTCTGGTAGAAATTCCCCAGCCCATTATTATTATTACTTTTTTTGTAAATATCCTCATCACCATCTTTATCTTCCCTTTCTTTTTATTCACCCTACAAGACCCCAAGCTTTTTGAATTCTAACACTCATAGCCTCTTCTTCTGAAATTTGCTGGAGAAAAAGACATAAATGTCTGTTGGTTTTGTTTATAAATTTATGGTATAAATTGACATCAGCTATTTCACAGCAACTCTTATGTAATTTTTGGTTACATTTGTTTTCATACTCCCTCAAATACTATCTGCTTACTATTTTATCTTCCATTCTAAAAATTTTCCTATGCATATTCCTCCTATTTTTTCACTCATGTCTGATAACATCATTGCATAATTCGCTTTGAAAATGGAAGCCAACAGATGAGGCACCTTCTTACTACTGCCAAATACAAAAGCCTATGCATCCTTTATGCATTTTCCCCTACCCTCCCTTATAATGGAAAAGGTTCCACAACTCCTATCTCTTATTAAAGGTTTAGTCCTCTACTTGTACTCTAAATCTTAGTGTGCTCCAAACACACTAAGTGTGTGTAAGAATCAATTTGAGAACTCTTTAAAACTATAGGTTTCTGGGTTATATCACAGAAATTCTACATGTCCCTCCAATCTCAACTTTTGCCATTCCAAGTTGCTGGATGTGCATACACGTACAAATCACACCCGGGCATACATGTGCATGTACCTAATCATACATACTTACACATACACAAATATACCTATTTCCTTCCACATACAAACAAGCAGCACACACACAAAACACTTACACTTATATACATAATGTGTAGATATCCAGTAATACTGTTTAGTCTAAATTTTGCCCCCCTAAAATTGATACATTGATGTCCCAACCTCTAACACCTCAGAATTTGACTGTATTTGAATATATGACCTTTAAAGAGGTAACTAATGTAAAGTAGGGCCATATAGGTAGTCCCTAATGTGATATGGTTGGTGTTATTGTAAGAGGAGATTTGGATACAGACACATACACAAAGAAGACCATGTGAAAACATAGGAAGAAAACAGCCATCTACAAGCCAAGGAGGATGTCCTTAGAATTAAAATCAACCCTGATTGCACTTTGACTTAGACATCTATCCTCCAGAGCTTTGAGAAAATAAATATTTGTTCAGACACAGTTCATGATATTTGTTATGGCAACCCTAGCAAACTAATGTGGATACACACACCAACTGTCTTCCTCCAGGCATTCACACACACAAACACACAAACACACATACACCCCTGTAAACAATCCCCAGTGATATGGTTTGGATCTGTGTCCACACCCAAATCTCACCTTGAATTGTAATAATCCCCACATGTCAGGGGTGGGATCCAGGGGAGATAACTGAATCATGGGGGTGGTTCCCTCAGTGCTGTTCTCATTATAGTGAGATGAGTTCTCACTAGATCTCATGGTTTTGTAAGGGTCTTCCCCCTTCACTTGACACTCATTCTCTCTCCTGTCACCCTGTGAAGAGGTGCCTTTAGCCAGGATTATAAGTTTCCTGAGGTCTCCTCAGCCATGCTGAACTGTGAGTCAATTAAATATCTTTCCTTTATAAATTACTCAGTCTTGGCTATTTCTTCATAGCAGCATGAGACAGACTAATACAGTAAATTGGTACCAGGTAGTGGGGCACTGCTGTAAAGATCCTGAAAATGTGGAAGCGACTTTGGAACTGGCTAACAGGCAGAGGTTGGAACAGTTTGGAGAGCTCAGAAGAAGACAGAAAGATGTGGGAAAGTTTGGAACTTCCTAGAGACTTTGATAGGGTTTGACTGTGTCTCCCTAGCCAAATCTCATCTTAAATTGCAGTTCCCATAATCCCCATGTGTCCTGGAGGGACCCAGTAAGAGGTAATTGAATCATGGGGGCAGTTACCCTCCTGCTGTTCTTGTGATAGTGAGTTCCTATGAGATCTGATGGTTTTGGAAGGGGCTTTTCCCTCTGTTTGGCACTTCCCCTTCCTGCTGACACGAGAAGAAGGATGTGTTTGCTTGCCCTTCCACCATGATTGTAAGTTTCTTGAGGACTCCCCAGCTCTGCAGAACTGTGAGTCAATTAAAGTTTTCTTTATAAATTATCCAGTTTTGGATATCTTTATTGGCAGCATGAGAATGGACCAATACAGTAGTTTCTTACCAAGTAGTGGAACACTGCTGTAAAGATACCTGAAAAGGTACAAGTGACTTTGGAACTGGGTAACAGGCAGAGGCTGGAACAGTTTGAAAGGCTCAGAAGACAGGAACATCTGGGAAAATTTGGAACTTCCTAGACACTTCTTGAATGGCTTTGACTAAAATGCTGAGAGTGATATGGACGAAGAAGTCCAGCCTGACATGGCCTCAGATGGAGATGAGAAACTTGTTGGGAACTGGAATAAAGGTGACTCTTGCTATGCTTTAGCAAAGAGACTGGCAACATTTTGTTCCTGCACTAGACCTCTGTGGAACTCGGAACTTCAGGGAGATGATTTAGGGTATCTGGCAGAAGAAATTTCTAAGCATTGAAGCATTCAAGAGGTAACTTGGGTGCTCTTAAAAACATTCAGTTTTTTGTATTCACAAAGATATGGTTTGTAATTGGAACTTATGTTTAAAAGGGAAGCAGAGGATAAAACTTTGGAAAATTTGCAGCCTGACAATGCAATAGAAAAGAAAAACCCATTTTTCTGAGGAGAAATGAAACAGACTGAAATTTGCATAAGTAATGAGGAGCCAAATGTTAATCACCTAGACAATGGGGAAAATGTCTTTATGGTAGGTTCCCCATCACAGGCTTGGAGGCCTAGTAGGAAAAAATGTTTCCTGGGCCAGGTCCAGGGCCACCCTGCTGTGTGCAATCTCAGGATTTGGTGTTCTGCATCCCAACCATGGCTAAAGGTGATAATGTGTAGCCCAGGCCATGGCTTCAGAGGGTGCAAGCCCAAAGCCTTGGAGGCTTACACATGGCATTGAGCCTGCAGATGCACAGAAGTTAAGTACTGAGATTTGGGATTTCAGAAGAGGTATGGAAATGCCTGGATATCCAGGAAGAAGTTTGCTTCAGGGGTGGAACCCTCATGTAGAACCTCTTCTAGGGCAATGCAGAAGGGAAATGTGAGGATGGAGCCCCCACAAAATATTCCTGCTGGGGCACCACCTAATGGAGTTGTGAGGAAGGGGCCACCATCCTCCAGACCCCAGAATGGTAGATCCACTGACAGCTTGCCCTATGCACCTGGAAAAACCACAGACACTCAATGCCAGCCAGTGAAAGCAGCTAGGAGGGGGGCTATACCCAGCAAAACCACAGGGGTGGAGCTGTCCAAGGTCATGGGGGTCCACCTTTTGTATCAGCGTAACCTGGATATGAGACATGAAGTCAAAGGAGATCATTTTAGAATTTTAAGATTTGACTGTCCCACTGGATTTCAGTCTTGCATGGGACCTGCAGCCCCTTCATTTTGACCAATTTCTCCCATTAGGAATGGATGTATTTACCCAATGCCTGTAGTCCCATTGTATCTAGGAAGTAACTAACTTGCCTTTGCATTTACAGACTCATAAATGGAAGGGACTTGCCTTGTCTCAGATGAGACTTTGGGGTTGGACTTTTGGTGTAATGCTGGAATGAGTTAAGACTTTGGGGGACTGTTGGAAGGGCATGATTGGTTTTGAAATGCAAGGACATGAGATTTGAGAGGGGCCAGGGGTGGAATGATATGGTTTGGCTCTGTGTCCCCACCCAAATCTCACCTTGAATTATAATAATCTCCATGTTTCAAGGGTGGGGCTAGGTGGAGATACTTGAATAATGGGGCAGTTTTCCCCATACTGTTCTCATGGTGGTGAATAAGCCTTATGAGATCTGATGGTTTTATAAATGAGAACTCCCCACTATAAGCTCTCTTGCCTGCCACCATGTGAGATGTGACTTTGCTTCTCATTCTCTTTCTGCCATGATTGTGAGCCCTCACTAGTCATATGGAACTGTGAATCAATTTAACCTCTTTTCTTTATAAGATAAATTGCTCAGTCTCGAGTATGTCTTTATTAGCAACATGAAATACACTAATACAGCCAGATACCCTAAATCGTCACTCTCAAGGTCAAAGTTTCACAGATCCATAGGGCAGGAGCACAATCCAACCAAGCTCTTTGCTAATGATAACAGAAGAGACTTTTGTTCCAGTTCCCAATATGTTTCTCATTTCCACCTGAGAATTCCTCAGCCTGGACGTCACTTTTCAAATCACTGTCAGAATTTGGTCACAATCATTCAGCAAGTCTCTAGGAAATTCCAAACTTTTCCTCATCTTCCTGTCTTCTTTTGACCCCTTCAAATCATTCCACACTCTGCCAGTTACCCAGTTATAATACTGTGCCTCATTTTCAGGTATCTTTCTAGCAATGCCCCACTTCTTGGTACCAATCTTTTGTATTAGTCCACTCATGCACTGCTAAAAAGAAATACCTGAGACTGGGTAATTTACAAATAAAATAAATTTAATTGGTTCATGGTTTTGCAGACTGTACAGAAAGCATGGTAGCTTCTGCTTGTGGGGAAGTCTCTGGAAACTTACAGTTATAGAAGTTGAAGGGAAAGCAGGTACATATTACATGGCCAGAGTACGAGGAGGGAAGAAAGAGGGGGGAGGTGCACACACTTTTAAACAATCAGAGCTTATGATAACTCACTTACTATTACAAGAGCAGTACCAAGGGGATGGTGTTGACCCATTCATGAGAACCCCCCACCATGATTCAATCACCTCCCATCAGGCCCTACTTCCAACCCTGGGGACTGCAATTGCACTTGAGATTTGGGTGGGGACACAAATCCAAACCATATCACCTAGTTTTATTTCAGCTTATTTATTTATTTATTTACTTACTTATTATTGAACATGACAAGCTCATTCCTATGGTAGGAGCTTTGGGCATATTTGCAGTTTTGCATGGAATGCTTCTTTCACACTCTTTGCTTGTATTATTTCTTTTTACCTTTCAAATTTTATCTTAATTGTCACTTCTGAAAAATTGTGAAAGAAACCATCTCCTTCTATATCATTATCTATCTCTTCCCATGTGTGCTTTATCCAAAGAACATGTTATAACTTGAAAACTATCATTTATTATTTGCCTTTCAAATTTTGTTTTGCCTAGCAGACCATGAAGGAAATAAGCTTCACGATGGTAGAATCACTGCTGTTTTATCAAAAGCTCATATTGCTAGTGTCAGGACAACGCCTGGCATAAAAGAGATATTCATATTTGTTAAATTTATGAATATAAAGCATCCCTAGATTAGTTCTCTTTTGGATTGTGAGTTTATGTGCATACGTGAGGGTGAACATGTGTGTGTATGTAGATGTTTGTGTGCATGTGATGTGTGTGTAGGTGTATTTCTGATGAGGGAGAAGGTGGATTTGAAAATGGGAAATAAATAGGTTGCCTGAATAATTGCTACCTTTCTTCTGCTAATGTTTTCCAGAGCCATTTTATTTCCGGATGCAATTGAGGGTTAATGACTCAGTTTGCTACCTTCTCCAGCATTCTATGTCTTCTGCAAGAAGTTGTCATTTGCATTAATATAATGTAAGCATGAGCTAAAGAATAGGACTTGTGACTATAAGGAGTCACTACAAGTGTCTATAAGGAGTTTGGGAGAGTACAGGCAGATATTGTTCAGATGTTTTCACATTATGCAACAGTAATAAAATATTAGCAACAGCAAGAAAGATAACTGAAAAGGAGAACTACTTGTGAGAATAGATAATATCACTAACGCCGTTTTATATACATTACTTTCAGTATTGTCTTTGGATATTCAAATGTAATAGCCCAGCTGGCTGTGACAAATTTAGGTCTGGAATAGGAAGCAGTCAGTGCTAGATGCACATGCATGCTATCATAATACCTTCGTGTTCTCACTAAAGCAGAAGAAAACAGTATTATTTATATGAGCTAGAGAAAGGAAATAGCTAAAATACCAGAGTCCAATGAAACCCTTCAATGACTTTATTAATAATGGATCCAGGCTCACACTTACTCTAGATTTCATTCTAGTATTTTATTTTCTGGAAAGATACGCAATTTCCTAGCTTCTATGATTTTCAGCTATAATGAAATCTATTTCAGTCCTTAGTTGGTTTTAGTCTTTAGTTGTTTAGCAGGTAATTTTGCTATTTAGTCATTGTTGATTGACTGGTATCATTGATGGAGTTGTACACAGACCCAAAATACAGTCAAAGGAAAAGGTTATCACTCTGATTTTTATTTCTTCATGAAGAAATCCATTTAACAATAGTCATATATAGTTTTGATGGGATTGGTTTGATGGAAAAGAAAGCAACTACATTCTGGTTACCAAGTACCACTGGCAGTTGATGACAACTTGGGAGTAGAGTTCAAATGGCAAGTCCTGTAGAGTACCTTAATTTTTTTCTCTAATAATTGATATAATGATTGTGAATAATTATTGATAGCAATAAATTAGGTTGCATATATATCCAGTGGGTAACTAGCCAAAAATTAGCCAAAAATTCAAATATGAGATACATATTAAAATAATTACTATGTATAACTCATCCTGCTACTTAGCCTCACATAGGTACAGTTATTTAAAAATATGGCATTATTGTATGAAGAAATATTAAAAGATATCAATTGTTGTTTGCACTTGTAACTCAAAACCTGTAAGGGCAGAGATCGTAATTCAACATTCCGTGATTTAAATCATCTGTTTTTGACAATTGTTACACGACATCCCACTGTGTGTACAGATTATCCTGTGACCTCTGATAGTGATACCCTAAGAGTAACTGACATTTGAGAATTATGAAACAAGATTATTCGAAATATTAAGCCACAAAATCTTTTAAGTGTTTAAGAGAACAATTACATTTTCATACACTGCACAAAATTTCTTCCAAAAAACCAATTTTTAAAATTGACTTTTTATATTTAATTTTAAAAAACATCCTTATTGAGCCATGTCTTTTAATGTAAAATCAAACACAGAATAGGAAGTCTGAAAATTTCTGATGTGTGTACGACAGAAAGTTACATTACCAAAATATTATCATAGATATTTGAATTTTTAAAAATAGATTTTCAATTTTATAGTGTTACCCTGTGATTGAATTGATAAGTTCTCCCCTGAAAACAGACATTTCATTTTATTGCTTCTAGCTTTTTGGCAGAAACAAAAAAGTGAATAGCTAACACCTGGTTAATAGCTACCAGCCAAACTTGCAATTTCTATCTCTGTAGAAATGAAGTTTGAATCTTAGAAATCAAAGTAAAATGAAAGTTTTAAAGCTTTAGTCTTGGTTGTGTTCAATGGAAGAGAAATTATAAGAAAAGATAAAATAATCTATTGAAAAATATTTAATATTTCCATCCTAAATATAGAATTAAAAACATTACCAAATGATTATAACTCTACTTGTCATGATACTACTTTTTGTTAATTTAGTTTATTGACATTTGGATATAAAATTAATTAGAAATGTTAACTGATGCATGTGTTTTTCATATTTAAAGTGAAATCTTGTGAATATTCTACAACAGAAGAATGGTCAATAGTTCATTCTCTATTTTCATGGCACAAAATAGATTAGGAAAGGCAATTCTAAGATTTCAACTTTACAGTGACACTATGAAGTAATGTAAATTTATACTTGTGCTTAATATAAAATGCCATATGCATAAAGTATGTTAAATAATGTGAGACAAGACCTAATATAATTTTTATAATACAAATTACAATATAAATTATAATATAGTAATATGGACATATATATCTTTCTTTCATAAAATTATGAAAGTTTAACCATGGATTTTATTTTACAGATCCAAGCTTCAAATGAATTAATGAAGCTCTTAAGTTATGCATGCTACTCTGCACTCTTATTGAAATGTTTTGAGCAATGGCCCATTGCTCTACAGCCTGACCCCTTACATTTAATAAAGATTATGTTTACATATAACCCAAATAAATTTGTAATCTTAATCTTATTTTTAACAAAGTCATAAATATGAGTCAAATAGCTTTAAATTTATTTAAATTTTGCTGCAATATTTATAGAGGTAGCAATATTATTTCCATATCATATATCAAAGAAAACAAACCTAAAAACATTTCAATGTCTTATACCTACCTCTCAAAGTCTCTCAGATCACAGCATTGGTCCCTAGAATTTATCTTTTCTCTCTTATGCCTAAAAAGTTCAATCTTAAGATGACTCCCCTTTATTTCTACTCTGTATTACAAATTAGCTTTCATTACATACTAGCTATTTTAACCCTGAGAAAGTTATTGAAATGATTACTGTGCAAGTTTCCCTAAACAGGGACAATAATATCTACCTTATAGAGTTGTGAGAATTCTATGAGTTATCTTGCAGTACACTTAGAATAAAAAACTCACATATAATATGTGCTAAAATATTAGTAATTACAAACATTCCACTCATGTATCACTATTTCAAAAAATAATTATTTATCAAGCATCAATTATATGAACTGCACTTTTCTCAGTGCTCAAGATTACCAGTGAACACTAACAAGGGAAATTATATGCCCTAATGGGACTTAAAATGTAATGCAGCAGAAAGGCAAATAGGAATTTTGGTTAGCAAAATATACAGTGCATTATATTGCTCTAGGTGTTAGACAAATATGGGAATGGAGTAGTAACAGAGAAGTGAAGATTGTAGTTTTTAGGTAGTGTGACTGGAGAAGGCTTGACCCATAACGTAGTATTACATTAATGACCTATAGGGAATAAACAATTTAGTTACGGATGTATCTGAGGAAGAACAATTTCAGACGAAGGGAGCAGTAAATGAAAAGGTTCTAAGGCAGCAGAAGGCCTTCCATTTCTCCAGGAGTGGCAAGGACACTATTTGTTGTAATGCAGTAGGTGAGAAGAAAAGCCGCCAGAAATGAGTTGAGCGAGATCACTCACAGAGACCAGATCTTTCTAGATATTTTGAGGCTTTAGACTTTATGTAACTGAAATTAGAAGCAATTGGTGGATCTGAAGAGAAAAAAAAAGATAATCTTACTAACAAAAATTAACATAGCCTCTTTAAACTTCTTCCACTTCACACAGGCACTCAACGCACAAACACGAAAGGCAAACACCCAGGTGCCAAGCAGGACACCCAAAGAACCTTCTTAAAATTTGACTGAAGGAAAGAGCAACATATATATTTTACACTAATTATATATGTGAATACTTTTATCCAGTATTTGTGAAATTAACACTTAACTATTTTTCTTGTTCCTCTACACGGCAGCTGATGATGATTTAATCTGTTGCTTCCCCCAAATGAGCACACTAAACTCCTAGGTGCTCTATTTTATTGACCTCTTCCATTTATGCCACCCACTCGCCACGGTAAGCTGCTTTGTGATTTCACTAAGGACCTTTTAAGAAGCCTTTGATCCTGTTTAACAGTGACTCTTCCTTACTTCTCACCCGTCTAACTCTTAAGATCATCCTCTGGAGTGTTCCAAAAGATTTGGCATGTTATATGTGGCTATTAGAAGTGGGCCATTCCTCTTTTGAACAGCTTTCTCCCTGATATTTTATTTTTACTTATTTATTATTATTATTTTGGAGGGGGGACGGAGTTTTGCTCTGTAGCCCAGGCTGGAATGCAGTGGCATGATCTCTGCTCACTGCAACCTCCGCCTCCCGGGTTCAAGCAATTCTCCTGCCTCACTCTCCCATGTTGCTGGGATTATAGGCAGCCACCACCATGCCCTGCTAATTTTTGACAGAGATGGAGTTTCACCATATGGCCAGGCTGGTCTCGAACTCCTGACCTCGGGTGATCCACCCACCTCGGCCTTCCAAAGTGCTAGGATTACAGGTGTGAGCCACTGCACCTGGTAGTTTTCTCGCTATTAGTTTATAATAAAAACTTATACAACAATGATTAAAGAATTTAAAAATGAGGCCAAGCGTGGTGGCTCACCCCTGTAATCCCAGCACTTTGGGAGGCAGAGGCAGGTGGATCAGCTGAGTTCAGGAGTTTGAGACCAGCCTGACCAACATGGTGAAACCCTGTCTCCACTAAAAATACAAAAATTAGCTGGGCATGGTGGTGGGCACCTGTAATCCCAGCTACTTGGGAGGCTGAGGCAGGAGAATCACTTGAACCCAGGAGGTGGAGTTTGCAATGAGCCAAGATCAAGCCATTGCATTCCAGCCTGGGTGACAGAGTGAGACTCCATCTCAAAAGAAAGAAAGAAAGAAAGAAAGAAAGAAAGAAGGAATTTAAAAATGAAAACCCATGTAACTACCATCAAGGTATTTTGTTATAGATGCTTTATTGCATATCTATTTACCACATCTCAAATCATAAATGAGTTCATCTTACTTATCCATTCTTAAACAATTGATAGTTAAAATTTGTGGAGTTTTTTGGTCTTTTTAAAAATAAAGTTGCTTTGAATTTTCGTACAAATTCTTTTTGAGAAAATATGTTTTCATTTCCATTGGTTAAATGCCAAGGAATACAATTTCTGGAATGTAGAGTAAATATACAATTAGCTTTAAGGGAAATTGGGCAGAGCTTTTTTTCCCCAGGGGCGATACATTTTACATTTCTACTAATTCTTTGCATTGTACCAGGAACAACAATAATTAGTTTTAAAGAATGTTGGCAGAACTTTTTTCCTAAGGGGCTACATATTTTGCATTCCTGCATTGTTTCACAAAGAGTCCATTGAATAGCCAAAAAAAGTGTCATGAGTCTTTTTATTTTTCTTCTGGTGGATGTGGGCTAGTATTATTTCCTGGCTATAATTTGTATTTTCCTGATGCCTGAAGATATTAAAATTTTTTCATGTGCTTCCTGGCCTTTTGTATGTATGTATCTTATTTGCTTTGTGAAGTTTCTATTCAACTCATTCTTTTTTTTAACGTTTGGTAGTTTATCTTTTTATCACTTAGTGAATTTTTTTATTTTTTATTTTTTTTACATATTATGGGTATCAGTCATTTCTTAAATATATGTTTTTAAGCCATACATGTTTTCTAAAAATTTTCTTCCAGTTTGCATCTTGCCAAATCTTTTTCCTAATTGGGTCTTTCAATAAACAATTTTTTTTTTTTTTTTGAAATGGAGTCTCTGTTGTACCGGCTAGAGTGCAGTGGTGTGATCTCAGCTCACTGCAACCTCTGCCTTCTGGGTTCAAGCGATTCTCCCTGCCTCAGCCTCCTAAGTAGCTGGGATTACAGGTGTCCACTAATTTTTGTAGTTTTTAGTAGAGATGGGGTTTCACCATGTTGACCAGGTTGGTCTTGAACTCCTGACCTCAGGGGATCCACTTGTCTCAGCCTCCCAAAGTGTTGGGATTACAGGCGTGAGCCACCGTGCCTGGCAATAAACAGGTCTTTTAATATTAATGAAGCCTAATTTAACTATTTTGTCCTTTTCAAGTGCTGCTTTCCATGACTAATAGAAGAAACCTTCACCTATTCCCATGACGAGATATCTTCTGTGCTTTTCTCTGAAGTTTTATAATTTTAGCATTTGCATTTGGATCTATGCTTCATTTTGAATTACATTTGGTGTATAAAGTGAGATACAGTATTTTTTTTTCATGTGGGTTTGAGACATTCCAACACCATTGGTTGAAAAAGCATCCTATCCCCATTGGATTACTTTGGTTCATTTTTAAAGTGTCATATGAATGCATATATGTGTTAACAGAAAAATCAAACCCTGTACAATATTTTAAAGAGCTTTATTCTGAGTCAATATGCATGACCAAGACCCAGAGAAAACACAAGCTCAAGAAGCCTTGAATAAGTGACCCTGAGGTGGTCAGATCATGGTTTGGTTTAATATCTTTTGGGCAGGCAGGAGTTATGGATAAAGACAAAAATCAACTCACGGAAGGTGTAATTAGTTTGGCCCCAAAAGGAAGAACACCTTTAAATGAGGGCTTATAGGCTATAGATGGATTCAGAGATTCATTTATTTGCGAGTGGTTAAAGGAGTAAGGCTGTGCCTAAAACTTGGAGTCAACAGAAACCAATGTTTTAGTTAACACAAAGATGCTATGTAGCAAGATAGATGGCCTGCAGGTGTAACTTAACTTTTGCCTGGCATGACCTTAGGTCTTGTTTATAATTTGGTATCTTATTGCCCCAAAGAGTCTATTTTGTCAGTATTATAATCTCTAGTTTAACATTATTGCTGGTCAGTGGTTGTGCTTAAACTTCAAAAGGGAGGGAGTATAATGAGGCATGTCCAACTTCTCTTCCAATCATGACTGAGAATTCCGTTTTTAAGCTTTGTAAACCAAAAGAATATGCGGTAAGTCTGATTGAATTTAGAAGTTTATTTTGCCAAGGTTAAGAACATGCCTGTGACACAGCCTCAGGAGGTCTTGGGCACACGGGACTTGTGCCCAATGTGGTCAGGCTACAATTTGGTTTTATTCATTTTAGAGAAACATAAGACATCAATGAATACATGTAAGATGTACATTGGTTTGGTCCAGAAGGGCAAAACAACAGGAAGCAATGGGTGGGGTGGGAGGCTTCCAGGTCATAGTCAGATTCAAAGATTTATCTGATTGGCAATTGAGTGAGTTATTATCTAAAGACCTGGAATCAATAGAAAGGAATGCCTGGGTTATGGTAAGGGGTTGTGGAGACCAATGTTTCATCATGCAGATGAAGCCTCCAAGTAGCATGCTTCAGAGAGAATAGATAGTAAACATTTCTTGGCAGACTTAAAGAGGCTGTTCTATCAGTCTTATCAAGGTCTGTGTTGATGTTAACGCTAATAAGGCATGTCCATCCCCCACTTCCCATCATGGCCTCAACTAGATTTTCAGGTTAACTTTGGAATGCTGTTGCCTGAGAGGTGTCCATTCAGATAGTTGAGGGAGCTTAGAATTGTAGTTTTGGTTTACAAGTTGTTTTGCAATCTCCTTGGCCAAGAATGGGTCCCTTTAGTCAGTCTGGGTGATTGGTTAGAATTTTATTTTTATGTTACACAGGCAGGTCAATTCCTGAGCTGTATATTTACTTTGTTTGATCTATTTGTCAATTTTTAGACCCATCTCTTCTTTATTGTCTTCATTTGTATAGTGTCTAACAGGCCAATAAATCAAGTAATGTAATTCCTCCAAAATTGTGCATTATTTTGTAAAAGTAAGATTTTCCATTTGCTCCTCTTAAATATGATTAGATTGATATTAGTTCATTATTTGCTTTCTCAAGGTCACATTTGCCCACTTATTACATATTACCTTTTTTCTAAGCGTATTTTTCATCAAAAAAGTATAAATGTGTTTTGTACTCAGATTTGATGATTACAGTATTGAAGTGAATAAAGTGCTGTGCTACAGATGTGTTCTTTTATACAACTATAACCTCTTTTGTCTGTGGAGCCTGCAATGATTTTATAACTTCAGTAAGAGGAGGAGGAGAAACTGCTGTGGTCATTGTCATAGTAACAGCACTAGCAAATTTTAGATTCTTAGTAAATGTACTACTTTTTAATGTGTGACATAATGTGTGATTTTATTTTTCCTTTCACATGTAATCCTTATAACTATGCAAAGTACATATCATTATATACATTTCACAAATCAAATAAAGTTTCTAAAAGATGAAGTAATTTACAAAATAATTCATATATGCTGCTATTTAATTCTCATAGTTTGTCTCCCAAAAGGTATTAGTGGTAACCCCGAGACTCACAGAGCATTCAAACTGCTTTGTTTGGTATAATGTTGAAGGACACAAAATGACCATAAGGAAGTAGGTAGAATTGCAGTTTTCAGTAATTCCAGAAAGTGCCATTCACATTGTAATCTATGTGGGGCTGCTCTCCCAAGTTGTGCAGTGCATACACCAATTAAGATGTTTTTTATTTCCAAGTAACAAGGTTCCTTCTCAAAACTGTATCAACCTAAATGGCATTTATTGCTTCACAAAACAAGTTGGATAAATAGAGGCCCAATGTATATTGACTTGATTTTGCATTTCATGGATATTACTAGGACAATTTTTCTCAATTCTCAGGTTTCCACAGTGGGTGTAATTAATCCCAAGGTAAGATTTTTACCAATTATTTCCAGGGCTACATCCAAATACAGGGAGAAAGAAGACTTATGGCCCATAGTATATTCATATTGTATGACTGCCATCACCTATCACAACAAACTGGGTGGTTTAAAATTTCAGAAATGCATTCTCTCACAGATCAAGCATCCAGAAGCCCAAATCAAGTTTCTGGCAGAGTCATGCTCCCCCTGAAGGCTCTAAGGAAGTATTCTTCTTATGCCTCTTGTAGGTCCTCACATCCTTAGTTTGTGGCAGCATAAATCCTATCTCTGCCAACACATGGGCTTTGCTCAAGCGAGTCTTAAGGTTTCCTTCAGCTTGAATAAACCTTAGACAGTCTTCTTTCTGCCTCTAAGACCTCACCTCTCTCCTACCCTGGCTGCCACAGAATCCAGGTGACCTAACCAGGGAGGTTGCTCTTCCTCCCTTTTCTTAGAGCGTTTACTTTAGAAAACACGCAATTGCAAATTTGTTCTCTGCCCCTTTGACATATAAATCTTTTTCAAAGTTTTAAAATCCTGAGTTTTCTTTCTCAAATACTTGAGAGCCATATTTTGAAATGTAATTATCAAGGAAAATTGGTCTATCTGGGAGAGTAGGAACCTAACTAAAGTGAGCACCTTGCTCCAAGTAGTAAAACTACCTCCTGTCAAGAAGATTGGTAGGATGAGGAAGTTTTTCAAGAAGATAGGATGAGAAAGTTTGCTTTCAAGAAGATAGGATGAGAAACTTTATTTTCCTTTGGGTAAAGCTAATTAACAAAGACAGATGGCTTAGAATCCCCTCACCCCAGCTCTTAAAATATCTGCCATTTTTGTCAGTGGATTTGATCTCAGCCTGAGTTTCAGCCTCTCTATCCTATTGTAATATAATCAAATAAAGTCTTTTTCACCTGCTTAACTTTGACCACTGCAATTATAGGTTTGACACCTTTGCTCTGTATGTCTCTGTGCTGTTTCCTATTTTTATAAAGACACAAGTCATTGAATTTAAGGACCATCCTAAACCCAGCAGGATATTATTACAAACATATTTAACTAATTACATCTGCATAAACTCTACTTCCAATTAAGATTATATTGTGAGTTCCAGACAAACAATAATTTGGGAGTGACACTATTCATTTTGCTACATGCTACTAGAGAAATATTTTCTATACGAGCTTTGAAAACCTCCCCTCTTGCCTCATTGTCTGAATTAGGTCACACGCCCATTCTCAATCTAATCCAATTGGCTAGGAGAGTGTCGTTAGTTAGCACTGAATGACTTAAACTTGAGATACCTGGCCGGGGGCGGGGGCTCACACCTGTAATGCTAGCACTTTAGGAGACTGAGGCAGGCTGATCATGAGGTCAGGAGATCGAGACCATCCTGCCTAACACGACGAAGCCCCATCTCTACTAAAAATATAAAAAAAATTAGCCGGGCGTGGTGGCCGGCGCCTGTAGTCCCAGCTACTCGTGAGGCTGAGGCAGGAGACTGGCGTGAACCCAGGAGGCGGAGCTTGCAGTGAGTCGAGATAGCACCACTGCACTCCAGCCTGGGAGACAGAGTGAGACTTCATCTCAAAACAAACAAACAAAAAAACCAAAACCAACCAACCAACCAAACAAAAAAAAACTTTAGCTCCCCAAACCTCATCTTGGCAAGTATATTTTGTTGAATTAAAATGCAGTTTAGCAATTTTTTCCTAATCATTGACGTAGTAAAGATACCTGGTCCTGAAGGCCTTTCAATCCTGCCATTGTGGGGGACTAGAATGTGCTGCCCCCAAATATGAAGGATTCTTGAGCTGCAGAAATCAAGAAGAAGCAGATTCAGGAAAGCGTCTGTCCTTCCCCTATTTGCCTAGAAGTAGAAAACAGAGTTACAAAGAAAAGAAAAGGTATCCTTCCGCCTTCAACCAAGAAGAGCAAAAATTAACCAGTGATGACACCTGTAGACCCTTATGGACCTGGAGATGGTACCAGAGGAATCTACCTTAATGGGCTTTGCTAACCAGTCTTTATCTGCCATTTATTTACCCTTCTCCAAAGTGACCACCTGTGAAAACTCAAAGTCCTTTTCCTTTGTCTTATTCCTTCTCTAAAAATTTACTATTCATTGTTGAGGATGCTATATAAGCTGGAATTCAAAGCCACCGTTTTAGAATTACTCATTCTCTGAGAGTCTCCCATCTGTATATGAAATACATGTGTTAATATACTTTGTTTGTTTGTTTGTTTTTGAAACAGAGTCTCTCTCTGTTGCCCAGAATGGAGTGCAGTGGCACAATCTTGGCTCACTGCAAGCTCTGCCTCCCAAATTCACACCATTCTCCTGCCTCAGCCTCCCGAGTAGCTGGGACTACAGGAGCCGCCACCACGCCTGGCTAATTTTTTGTATTTTTAGTAGAGACGGGGTTTCACCTTGTTAGCCAGGATGGTCTCGATCTCCTGACCTTGTGATCAGCCTCGGCCTCCCAGGATTACAGGCGTGAGCCATCGTGCCCCGCCACTTGTTTTTGTCTTGTTAATCTGTCTTCTGTAATAGGGATGTGTTCCAACTACGAACTTCTGGGGGTTGAGGAAAAATCCCTACACCGTAATTACAGGAAATCAACTATACCAGCTATCTAAATTCTGAGTGTGCTTAGAGTCCGATACAGCTTCATTTGCATATATAGGCAGCTAGGCCGATTTGGCCAGAGGGCAGGCAGTAGCTCACCAACCCTGGATTAGAATAATCACCATCAACTTCTCCTCCCCTTGGAGCTAAGAAAGCACCAACACTCTTTTCCTCTTCAAAATGTGGAAAATACAGATACCAGGACCTGTCAATTCATCTCTGAGGAACTTAACTTCATTTTCAAGGTTTTACCTTCAAAGAAGTCATTCGCCCACCTCTGACCAAAAGAGATATCATTATTTCCACTATTTAAACAACAGTTCTCTCTATCTTAGTAGATAACAGCAGAGCTTATTTTAGGACTAGGAAGAATATAGAAGCCATTCTTACCAATTCTGTGACTGCGACTTTATCCTGTCTTTCTCTGAAAACATCACAGCAAAACATTTTGTTTCATGTACTAATGATGTTCTGTGTGTTTGTGCACACACTGGGTGTGTGTGCTGCTCCCTTATTATTACAGTGTTTAACAATGTTCTCTTTCTACAAAGAGAAAGTTCAAGGTAGTGGCTGTAAAATGCAGGCTCAGAAAGAAGGACAACAGAAATTTCAAACTTGGCTCTTAGTTACTAACTAGCGATCTTGCTTATTTTATTGTGTGTACTTCAGTTTCCTGGTACATAAGTGGTAATTGTAGTAGTACCTATCTCATTCAGTCATTTCAGTGATTAAATGAGCAGTTACATGCAAAACTGTTAGTACAGCATGCTCATTGTACTATAAGCTTTTGGTAAATGTCAGCTATGTTATTATATTTCTTAGTGATGAGAAATTGTCAAATCTTCTGAAGCTTTTCAGTGTCATAGGCTTTGAACCAAGACGGGCTTTTGTGTTTTCTATGACAAAGAGCTGTAGTAGCAAATCATTTTAGTTTTCATTATTAATAAGTCTGAATAAGCGCTGACCAGCATTTGTTTCTCATGTTGCTTATGGCAGGCTCTTCAAATTTTAAATAAATTAAGTACTATAATTACTCCAAAACTTAGGTATTTAAGTTATAATCAATGTATAAAAATAAATTAAATTTCCAAGACAAAATTGTATGTATTTTTCTGAAGTAAATATATGCTTATTTGTAGGATGACTGATATTTTATTTATTTTTATTTATTTCTGAGACAAAATCTGGCTCTTTCACCCATGTTGGAGTGCAGTGGCATGATCTCAGCTCACTACAACCTCTCCTTCCCTGGTTCAAGCAATTCTCATGCCTCGGCCTACTGAGTAAGTGGGACTACAGGCGCACACCATCACTCCTGGCTAATTTTTGGTATTTTTCACAAAGACGGGGTTTTGTCATGTTGACCAGGCTGGTCTCGAATTCCTGACCTCAAGTAATCCACCCCACTTAGCCTCTCAAAGTGCTGGGATTGCAGGAGTGAGCCACAGCACTTGGCCCTGATTTTTTATTTTAACCTTGAGTGCAGAGAATTGAATTAATTATTTTACTAGTTTACATTATTAATTGATCTGTGAAAAATTACACGCACACACATATACAAGCACACACACACAAGCACACATTTCCCTCCCCACAGAGGCAACCAATTTCATGATTTAATATGCATGTTTTCATTGCCATATGTTCTTTTATAATGGACATTTTTTACTTCATTTTCATGTTCTTTTAATTTATGTAAATACTACAGTAGCAGAGATTCCTAATTTTCTACCAAAATTCATTATCCCCTTATTCAATAGTAATAGAAATATAAATTACATTTTCCAGAATTTTCTGCAGTTTGGTGTGTCCGTGTGGAATGAAAGCAAAGTGATATGAAACATTTCCAGGTCTGAGCCTCAGAATACTAAATGTGTTGTTTTTCTTCCTTCCTACTCTGTGCTACACAGATGTGGGGGTGATGTGGTTTCAAGTAGGCGAGTTAACAGCAGCGCTCCAAGGCACTGGTCCTCAGAGTGTTCTTCCCAGGCACATGGCATCAGCCTCACCTCAGAAACTGTCGGTTTCAGCATTGTGAATTCTCTGGCTGCGTACCAGACCTACTGAGTCAGAAACTCAGAAATGGGGCCCGCAATCCGGTTTACAACCTTATAGGTGATATTGATACTTGCTGCAGATTGAGAAGCAAGCAGCAGTAAGACAAAGGAGATGGGTCCCTAAATGACTGTTAATAGCAAAGACCAGCCAAGGTTTTTCCTTAGAGTTTCAGATAGTAAATATCTTAGACTTAGGGTCTCTCTCCCCTCCTTCTCTACTTCCTCTTTTTCTTCTTCCTATCCTCCCTTTTCTACTCCTCCTGCTTCTTTCACTTCCTTTAACAACCATTTACAAAGTTAAAAACCATGCTTAGCTAGCATGCAGATTGTATAAAAATAGACCAATAAAGAATATAATAACTATGGTAACCTTGGGCATATCACACAAACGTTTGGGTCTTATTGTTAAAGCAGCTTAATCTGGAACCTGAGTTAGAAGGAAAGTGGAAGTGTACATTTTTTGTGTTTTTTATTCAACTCTTTTTACTCTGCTCTAAAATTCTAAGATTAATCTACTTTTTGTTTGCATATTTGTTACATGTCTCTCTATGTCTTTATGTAGTTTACTGATTCAACCTATAGTCAAGGGCTTCATGTGCTCTTAATCACATTTTGCTATGCCCTACCCAGCCATGAACACAGATCACTTCCCTAATACTATGTAAAATACAATCCTCTATATGTAGACATTCCTTTGGCTCCTATTTCCAGGAGTTGAATGTTTGGGTCATATATTTATGTGATTAGACTTTTCCAAATTGATCTGCAAATGGACTGCACTAGTTCACCCGCCCACCTGAAGTGTGGGAGTGATTTCCTGTCTTGCATACAACCAGCTCTCTGCATTACCCGGCTTTTTCAGGCATGCCTATTACAAAGGTGTAAAGAGACATTGCATTGCATTATTTTTTAGGATGCTCACAAGCCAAAGCTCATCAGTGACTTTCAGTCACTTACAAACATTTATGATAATTCCTACTATATGTGATAAAAATAAGCAATTATGATTGAAGCAATGTGTTTTAAATAGAAGTTTTAAATGTATATATAATTGAAACAAAAATAGAAGACATAAAATTGACATTATATATGCCCCCAGTATATAAAAAATATATAAGTACTTAAGTACAAACAAGGAATGCCTGTACCTGTCTTTTGGGGGAGATGGTCAACTAATACACACTTTCCATTAGTGAAGAAGAAGAAGATCAAGTGATCTATTGTATAAGTACCTATAAAGACTGTAATTAATAACATGTATTATACTCTTGAAAATTGCTCAGAGAGTAGATTTTAAGTATCTCACCACAATCAATAATCATGTGAGGTAATGTATATGTTAATTAGCTCAATTTAGCTATTGCAAAATGTATACGTATTTTAAAACTATGTTTTATGCAATAAATATATACAATATTGTGTCAGTTAAAACAAAGCAAAATTTAAAATTAACTTGGCAAAAATAATAAAAGATTTTATAATTGAAAGAAATGTTTGAAAGAAGTGACAAAAATGTAAAGGGAACATCTTTGAACACTAAATATGCTGTGAAAACTTTAGAAAGAATGTGGACATTGAAATGGACAATAGGGACATGCAGCATTATTTTATTTATTTAGAATAATTATGGCATAATTTATTATGTGTACATACCCTTATTTATATTATTGTTCCCTAATTGTCAAACATTTGCTTTAGCCACAATTTCTGCTATCATAAATCACAGTACAGGGGGTATAGCATCCTTATAAATGCCACCTTGCATACATCCATAAGTATATTTTTAGGAGTAATTTCTGGAAGTAGTATGTTGGGGTAAATGGTATACATATTTCTAATTTCTTATATACATACTGACAAATTGTTTTTGAAGAGGTTACTCCAATTTTTATTTCCATAAAGGGCAAATGACTACTCACAATAATATTTATTTTTAAAGGGGTTTATGTTACTTATTTTTTTGATTTCTATTTTAAAATATTTCTTACATTTCGTGCATGCAAAAATATATGTAATATGTATGATAGCTAAAATAATTACTAGCACAACTTCCAACTTTCAGTAACTACATTAATAATTTGAGAATTTCACTTACCTTTGAAATCCACTGGTGTTCCTTGCTTTGCTCTCTAGAGGTCTTAAAATTTTTGCTGTTGGCATGGCGCAGTGGTTCATGCCTGTAATTCCAGCACTTTGGGAGGCCGAGGTGGGGGGATCACCTTAGGTCAGGAGTTCAAGACCAACCTGGCCAACATGGTGAAACCCTGCCTCTACTAAAAATAAAAAAAGAAATTAGCCTGGTGTGGTGGCGTATGCCTGTAATCTTGGCTACTAGGGAGGGTGAGTCAGGAGAATTGCTCAAATTCAGGAGACAGAGGTTGCAGCAAGCCAAGATTGCACCACTGCACTCCAGCCTGGACAACAGAGCAAGACTCCTTCTCCCCCCCAAAAAAAATTGCTGTCATTTTCTTTGCATTTATTTTCATTTTCTACATATATTATCTATGTATACACACAAACCCCACATATATGTACATATAAATATATAATCAATGTATTTTACAATATGTTTCTCATTTTACTAGTTTTTGAAACCTATATTAAAGGTTAAATGCTATATTTTTCTATTATATAATCTTTAGCTAAATATTATACTTGTTAATTTAAGTTATGCAACTACCTTCATTTATTTTGATTGCTGCATAATGTTACATTCTGGTGACAGTCCACAACTTATTTATTCATTATTTTTTAAACAACATTTTCCAGGTTAATTTTGTTATCTACTATTTTACTTGGAACAATTTTGTACATTGGACAAGAATTTTTCTGTGGTATATATATCACGGAATGAAATCACTAAATCATGCTGTGTGCATTAGCAAACTTCCTTCTCACAAGTAACTGGTAACTCCTTAACCAACTTCAAGCATTGTTTGTACTATTTCAGATCCAGTATTTTTAGAAACTTTTTCAGATTTATCTTACTATCAGTTACTTCTGAGAGTTATGCATTCTCTATACATTGGCTTATCCATTGGGATGTGGCCATTTCCTTATCATTTTCTAACATTGTAGGGGTAGCAGTCAATCTGAGATGCAGCACCCTTTATTTGAAATCTTGTCAATCACCATGAGTACCAGACATGTGAACAAAACGTACTTGTTTTTCTTTATTTCAAATGACTATTTTCTACTGCAAAAATAGAAATAAGGAACACTAGACTCTTCACGTGAGATTGTACTTTTCTAAAGTGCACATATGCCATAGAGATAAGTTGTATGTCTGTATATGTACATATATATGGACATGTGTGTGTGTGTGTGTGTGTGTGTGCGCGTGCGTAAGCTGGCCAAGGGGTTAATTTTGCATCTGAACAGGCCTGTGTTACCAGATATGCTGCCAGATAAACGAAACTGTTCAGAATTATAAGGCAGTTAATATCCTACATTTGTCTAGCAATTTAACCCCCCTTAAATACCTGTTTTGAGTCAATTTAATGGTTATTTTGAAGGGTTCCATCTGCCACCCATGAATTAAAAGAACAAATTATATTCATAAATAATCAGCAAATTTCCAAATCTAAACAAAGAGCTGATGCGGTAAGGGAGAGAAAGAAAGAGAAAAAGCAGAAATGGAGGAGAGAGAAGATATAGGGAAAAGAAAACTGTAAATTATGTAATTAATATAAATTAGATTAGCGTTTTTGTTTGTATTCCCTTCCCAATTTAAATGCTTGTTTTGGAGGAAATTGTTTACTTCCCCCCTTTTTTCAGTCTCTTTTTTTTCCAATTGTGTAGCTATCTTGTGCAATTCATTCATTTAGGATTAAGCTTTCAAACTAAGATGCACTATTTTAAGGCATTTTTTTAAAGAACTAGTCTAAAATCCTATGATTTTAAAGACAACTATTATTATCAAGTATATACTTTCTCTTCTTGTTTTATCCCCAGTTATACGGGAAAAAAAAGTCTAATATCAAAATGAATTTGTACTTAGGATTCCAAACACTTAAAAAATGTTTAGCAGACACACTAGTTGAGAAAAAATAGTATTGTTACTAACCATGTATGTTTTACCAAGAAGTAATTGTTAGTTGCATCACTATCACCAATATTAAAAATATTAGAAGAACCTAATTCCAGTATATTAAAAATGTATTTCTTGAATTTGAAAATTTATTTAGAATTACATAAAGGGTTGCTTCTATTTAAAATTAAGAAAGTAGATAAATCATTTATCACAGAGGTGCTTATTTTATCTATATATGAAGCAAAATCACCCTGACATGCTCTCTTCTTCAAGAGGTTAATTGTTTTGGAAATATGGGCTTAAGTGGGACATAAGCAGGAGTTGAAATGAACTTTAGAAGTTCACGTTGCAAGTACTCCTACAAGTGTATAATTCAATCTGCCTTATCTCAACTTCAAAGAAATGTTTATACCTCAACACCGTATTCAACCCATAGACCTTCATAATGTGAAGACACTGACAAAGTGAAATATTTTCAAATTCAAGTTATCTTTTAGCCATTAAGTCCCAAATTAAATAAGTCTTTCTTCTCATTTTAAGTCTGTTACAGTGAGTATATCATGTTAAATTGCTTGACCATGGGAGTCAATAACAATTCAATATTATGATAATGAATAGAATCTATTTTGTCAAGTGCTTAAGACACAACTAGTGGTCATGTGCTTTTAGGAAATATAGTAACTGCTTAATATTATTTTATAATATATTATCAGTAATATATTAAATGATAATTAATTGACTTATGAGTTGTGGAAATACTATAATCAATAACTTTACGTACATAGGGAAAATACATTGGCAAATTAAAGAAATATCCTTCCTTTAAATGTCCCCTTACCTTCTCTTAAAGAGTAATTTAAGAGAAGAAAGGAAATTTTTGGACATTAGCTCACATTAAATCCATGAAATAGCTCATTTCCATTTGTGGAAATACAGAAAAATTCCTTCTTATAACAATTTGTTATTCAAAACCTTTGCAGTGATTACATTTGAAAAATGATGGAAGACTGTGATTAATGTTAAATGAACTTCTATTATTTACCAGGTACTTTACATATGCACCAGAGTCAATACTTAACACAACTGCTTGAAGTAAGAATTGCTAAATTTGTTTTCCTGTGATGAAGTGGAAATTCATAAGGATTATAATATTTCATTGAATTGAAAACCAATCCTATTCATTGAAAGATATGTATCACCTTACTGCCAGGAGAAACAGAAAATGCTGCCAAACATGACTGTAAGACTTATCTGTAGACTGGTACTGACTCAAAATTGTTATTATGGTAGGTTTTATGTGGGTAAAGGATCCTGGTAGGTTGGGTTGGGTGCCCCATGGATTAATGCCAGGTAGTAAAGCACCTGTGTAAGGCAAATAAGTTGGTGAGCTCAATCTAGTCCCGGGCCTCTCTGACTCCAAAGCCCCTGATTCTTCCATTGAACCTCACAGCCTTAGCTATCTTCACAAAACAGGATGCATTTGACATTTTCCTTTAATGAGAACTCATCTTTTCCTTGATGGCACCAGCAGTCTTTGTAACCTTCATGTGGAGGAAATCAAAGTGCATGGCAGTGTATTAATCAGAAAAATGGATTGTGCTTGCCTCCTCCTGCCAATCACTTGATAAGGAAAAACAAATAGCAAAGATTAAATCACAGCCTGCTCAAACGCTCCGCACTTGAAATAAATACATTTCAGCTTTCATGAAAGTCCATTATGCACTGTTTGACTTTGATTAGCAGGGGGCATTTCATAAAGTATGAAAGAAAGGTACAGCCAGGAAAAGAAGGAAGAAATGTGTGAGCATATGTACTCACTGTTTAGTTAAACAGCTGATTCACCCCAGTCAAAGAAAACAGCAAAGGCTCTGACAATTACGAATGTCCTTGGCAAAAGGATGAATTTATCTGCCTGTAAACGAGACGTCGCTTGAAAAGGCAGTGTCTGCAGCAAACAGAACACCAGCAGAGCATGACTTTAAAGAACAATCCGTACTTGCCCTTACACAGGAGAGATCCACAATTGCAACTTGATTGTAATCCTCACCTGGGAAATCTGAAATCGCCACCTGTTTTCTTTGGATGCTTGTGTGACACACTCCAGTTGCTTTCTACAGAATTTAGAACATTCATTTACTCCAGTGGATACACTTGGAGCTTTACTCAATTGGATTCATTTTCATTAAGCAACTGACTCACCAGACTTATTAGATCTATGCAATTCACTGTGTTTCATAGTCACATCTTTACTTCTAAGTATACAGTACAAACATTGCTTCTACTTAATGGCATATTTTCATACAAATGCTGTAATTGTTTGCTGTTTGTTTAAAAAACCAAGATATTAAATGTAAGAATAGTTTGTTACTATGCAGTCAGTTGTCTTAAGAATATTGGAGAAACAGAGCAAGTGAAATAACATCAACCACTCCAAGTTCTAATTCACTTCATATGAGCTCTTCTACATTAAATTCCAAACACGTTAATAGGAACTTTATTTTTTCTATTCAATATCCTAAAATATTGTATTGTAAGAATTAAAGTAATTTTAATAGACAAAAAACTGATAATGTAGACTTATGATTGTCTGAAATGTATAATAACATATGCTACTTTTAGCATTTTATCTCTTGCAATTGTATGAGTCATCATCTGCTACTTAACCCAGTAAGACAAATGATACTATGATCTGCATTGCAGTGCCAGTAAAGACATACATATCCACAAAACTAGGTATATTTGTAGTTATCTGAGCAAACAAGTTAGCTAGAAAGATAAGAAAAAGCCTAGTAACTTATTTCAACAATATAGGCAAAGTCTATCAGAGCCCTCACGCCTCTGAGGGTTTAATATAGCAGTATGCAGCACTTACAATCATATAAAATAGCTAAAATACACTTTTTTTCTAAATTGAGAACATCACTTACAGAATTGTAATTTAAATTATGAAATTAAATGTTTAAAAAACATGCAAAGTGTTTCTAGGATTATATATATGTAAAATGAACACAAAACATAGCAATAAGCCAAAGGTACAAATGTTCAACATATTAAAAAAAAAAAAACAGTTTTATCCTGAGTTTGATATAATCAAGTATATTTAATCATTTTTAATCTACCAGAGAATAAAGATTGATTATGGTTAAGCAAGACCTTTGTCAGCTCATACTATTGGGGAATTTTTAGGATAGTATGATTATTGTACAAAGGCCTAAAAAAAAAATCAACTTTAGATTTTGCTGAGTGATACTGCCATCTACTGGTTTAATGTGTTGCAATATTGTAATGACTGACATCTGAATGTATTGGGTTTTCCAGGTACACCTGACAGATGTAGATATTCCTGAAGGTAGATAGGTCATTTAAGCTAAGAAATAACTAGAATCCGACACTGTCATGAATTATGACTTTTAAAGATTATACAGAATAAAGGGAAATGCTTTAGGCAAAATCATTTTAGAGCTTTCACTAAATTACTTAAAGTATGCTGTATATCAAAGATCTCAGTGTTTAATCAATGTTCTGCACAATTGGTTTATTGAACGTAATTTGTGCTGCAAAATTCAACAAAAATCCAACAAAAACTTGGTATTTGAGACAGACAATAGAAAAAAATAGGAAATGGTTCTTAGCTTGAAGTTTGCAAATTGAACAAATATATACACTAAAGAAAATTTAGCTAAAGGTGTTTCAGATGCATATTTTAAGTAAAAAATGAAGGTAGGGCTTTGGAGTAGAAGGGAATTTGAAAGAGGGCTTGCATTTGAAAAAGAAGAGACAAATAAAATGTGAGGAAATCACAGCTGGAGGAAGGATTGTAAAAAGTGAAAACAACAGGAGAAGGAGGAGATTTTTCTGTTTTAGCTTTTGCACAGTAACCACAAATGTATCCTTAATTCTGAGAAATGCAATTCTTGATTCCTACAGTACTCAAGGTTAACATGCATACTGAGTACAGGAACATTTGTGTCCATTCTTAACATTCTTAACATAGTAAAATGTCTAGTTTGGTCAGTCACAGTGACAAAGCTTGACTTGCATCGATCCAACTCTGCTAAACTACCCAAATAAAACACTTTATATTAGTAAAAGGGGAAAAGAGATTGTTTGCTATACAATCATTGAGTTTTGGTGACTTTATGAAACTCTGTTTCCTTGTACTCCTTGTTAAATTTGATGCTTTGAGATGTAAATTATACTGGAATATCTATTAAAGAGTAATATATATTATGATTCCTCCCAACGTATACAAATTCATCTCAAAGATTTAACACTTTTTAAACCTGATGCTACTGCTCTGGAAAATTCCCAGGATTCCCCTAAGGGGAGGGAGTAGCAGGCAGCAGTGGAACAGCTCCCAACCCAACTCAGTGAAAGAGGAAGTCTTTGATCTGATATACATGTGAGTGTATACATATGTATGCACACTCACATGCACTCACATACATGCACATATAATTTGCTCTATACATTCAATTTTCTTTGAAGACATGCTCTGCTGCTGAAGATAATTTTGAAAAATGATCAATTTAAAAATTGGAAATATGAAAAACAGGATTTGAATAAAGAGAGGAAAAAAATTGGGAAGAACAGCTTGAGTAGAAGTAGGAAAAGGGAAAAGTAGAGGAAGAACATGGTATATTGTTTTACCTTTTTGCAAACAATGCATTAAATTATTCAGTGGCTCAATTTATGTTGATAAATTTATGAATTGTACATGTGGTATATTTCCCGCATGTTGATATTCAGTATGTATAGTTATTTTTTTAATTTAATTTTTTTAAGTTTATGCCATGGTATGCCCTTGCAATTCTTTTACTGGGTGTATATACCAAAGCAATGGTCAACATTTCCATTAAGGACCATATAAAAGGATAGGCATTATATACTTGTTTAGTTGCTAGGGAGTTGAAGCAACCTGTGTGTCCTTCCTTGAGTAAGCTTATAGAAAGTGGTGGATGGATATCATAGAATACCGTGCAGAAGATACAGAAATGCGAATGGTTTTGGAAAATGCAGTTGAAAGATAAAGTAATCTATAAAATAGCATTATGTATTCAAACTCCAAATACACATGCACTTTTCTATAGAAATATGTAATACATTTTCTATAGAAATATGTAAATATAAGGATTTGCACAAAACAGCAAAAATGGGAATAAAAGGAAACAATCAAACAAGCATATAAACAAGTCAATAAATAACAAAAAGCCTTAGACCGATGGCAATAATGTGTATGTTCGAGGAGTATGATTAACTCAAGCTTTTGCACCTGAGACTTAACTAGGACAAGAAGAAAGACTAGAATTTTACCCTTCAATAGCGCGAATGAAATAGAACTTGAACAGGTGTGGAACTTGAAATCAACCTCAAGTTGTTGTTGTTGTTTTTCTTTCTAGAATGGAAAATATTTAGGTCTCAAATTTCCTGATAACTTTCTATATGAATTGACCTTTTCTATTTACACATAAAGCCAGATCTTTTCTAATTCCAATTTTCCTTTCATTTTAATTCTATATCTGCAGTTTCGTTGCATATATCACGAAACAACAATTTGCACACACAAAAAAATTACTTTGAACTGGGAAAAGTGACAAAAGCAGTTTCCTGAATGAGGCAGCATCACATTTCGGAACTCAATGAAGTCTTTCTTCTAGTGTCACACATTTATCATGAGCACAAAGAAAATATTTCATCCATTCATCTATTGTTTTTATAATTTCATACAGAAAAAAAGGTTAAGCAGAAAAGTATTCCAACTACAATTACATTCAAGCCATGACAAGATTTTGTTTTTATGTATACTATACTAGCAACAAATGCGATAAACAGGATTTCGGGAATATGATAGATTTGTCTCTGCCTCTGTAACTGGCAAACCACATAATTTCAGCCATGGAAAATCAAGTCTTCAGTTTTACTTTCTCATTATTAAAAGTGAGACTCTTGGCCAGGCATGGTGTATCATACCTGTAATCTCAGCACTTTGGGAGGTTGAGGCCCATGGACCACTTGAGGCCAGGAGTCTGAGACCAGCCTGGCCAACATAATGAAACCTCATCTCCACTAAAAATATAAAAAATTAGCTGGGCATGGTAGTGTACCCCTGTAATCCCAGCTACGTAGGAGGCTGAGGCACAAGAATCACTTGAGCCTCAGAGGCAGAGGTTGCAGTGAACTGAGATAGTGCCACTGGACTCCGGCCTGGGTGATGGAGCATGACTCTGTTTAAAATAAAAAAGAAAGAAAGAAAGAAAAAAAGTGAGGCTATCATACTCAGCATATCTCTTATTCAGTGAAAGAAGAAAAAAAATCAAATTTAAAACAAAAATATGACCATATTAAACTAACCAGTTACTGGCTCAACATAATTGTTTCTTGCAAGTACAATTTTGGAATAAGTAATTGTAAGATTTTTTTTTCAGAGTTAGAGATATAGCTGTTTTCTAAAAATAAATTAGTTAACTAGTATGGGAAATTTTCAACATTGAGTTATTAAAAATTGCTAAATATTTTATATTTTAGAGACAACCCTCAGTTTATCTAAGGATAAAATAATAAGCATATTTAGAGTATAATTTTATTTTAGGAGTAGCTGTTTTCTAAAATTGGTCATCTTTTGTGCTGGCTTTATTAGGGCCCGACTGTGGTTGTAGTTAATAATCAGGAATACAAATAATGTTGCTTCTCCACTGACCTGAAGGAGATTCACATGAAGCCAATTCTTCACACTCATTCCCCTCTTCAATAAAGTTACACAGCATAATGAAAAAGAAGAACAATAAAGGACAGAGCTATACCTATCTTAAAAACATTTGGTAGAAAGTACTACATTTGTTGTTCTGTCATGAGTAAGGTATCATGGCATTATATGCAAACTAATATCTACTCTTATTTTTAATGCGTTTAACATGTAGTACCTCATTGTGACCTCACAAAAACTATAGGTGATAGAAAAGAGACATTTTAAATTTTCGTTCTATAGATATGGAAACTAACTCCAATAATTTGTAACTTTCTCAGTATTTCAAGAAATAAATCCTAAAATTAGAATTCAATTATATTTCTTCTGTCTCAAGAGACAAACCAGATTCTTTACATATGGTGCATGTCTTGCTATGCATAGTCAATGTAGTATAGCTCTGTGTCTCCACACAAATCTCATCTCCAGTTGTAATTCCCATAGTCCCCACCTGTTGAGGGCAGGACCAGGTGGGAGGTGATGAAATCATGGTAGCAGTTTTCCCCATGCTGTTCTCATGACAGCGAGTGAGTTCTCATGAGATCTGATGGTCTTATAAGGCAGTTTTCCCTTCTCTTGCTCACTTTCTCTGTCACCTACCACCATGTAAGATGTGCCCCTTCCCTTTTCACCATGATTGTAAGTTTCCTGAAGCTTCCCTAGCCATGTGGAACTGTTAGTCAATTAAACTTATTTTCTTTATAAATAACCCAGTTTTAGTTATGGTATATCTTTATAATAGTGTGAAAATGAACTAATGCAATAGTCTTATGTTTAAATTAGTCATCATGAAATGAGAACAAATAATGAAAAAGAGTAAAAAGATATAGGTAAGAACAGTAATTTGCTAAAATACATGAGATATCACACAACTGAAATTAGACTTGATCATGAGGGCATGGAGGATCACAGCAGAATTTAAAGCACAAAAAATATGTAAAAGCTATATTTTAGGAAGCATAATCTGGCAGAATTATTATCGAACAGGTTGAAATGTTAAAGGCCTTAAAATCAGAGAGAACAAGAAACTAATGCAATCATCCTGGTGTGAGATAAGAGTCTACCTTATGGTTAAGGCAGATCAATTAATGAGAAAGAAACAAAATCCAGACATATTTTAATTAAAAGCATGATGAAATCAGGGACTTGATGTAAGTAGGTTAAAAAATGAGGCAGGGATAAAATTATGTGTGAAAATATTATATTCAATTATTTTTATTGATAGGGCAATATTCTTAAAATAATGCTTTAGTTATATTTAAAAATGCTCATGTTTAAACTTTTCATTCAAAGAAGAGATGGACTGATAATAAGTGTCTCCATTCAAAGGGCATTTTTCCTAATCAAAGATATGAGCATGTGAAATAATTATAAGTGGAATTTCATTAACATGAAACAGAGCAAAAAAAGAAGAGCCTTTTGGCAAATAAGGCATGCTCACTGGTGAGCATAGCAGTAGCCCACTGGTCAGCCATTGCTTTTGTAAACAAGTTTTTTTATTTAAGAAAGACAAAATAAAATCATACATTTAATAAACAAATATGTCACTTAATACTTGGAGAAGGTTAATTTTCCTTTAATTAATCTGTGAATTAGTTTCCCACATGTTGATATTCAGTATGTCCCTAATTATCTAAAACATGCACAATAAATTACCATTTTGACCACTTCAGAGTGTAAAATTCAGTTATATAACCATCATTACCATCTAATTCAAGAAACTTTTGATATGGTTTGGATGTTTCCTGACCCAAATCTCATATTGAATTCCCATGTGTTGTGGGAGGGACCCAGTAGGAGGTAATTAAATCATGGGGGCAGGTCTTTCCCATGCTATTCTCCTGACAGTGAATAAATCTCATGAGATCTGATAATTTTGTAAGGGGAGGCTTCCCTGCAAAATCTCTGTCTTTGCCTGTCACCATCCATGTAAGATGTGACTTGCTCCTCCTTGCCTTCTACCATGATTGTGAGGTTTACCCAGCCATGTGGAACTGTAAGTCCATTAAACCACCTTTTTTCCCCAGTCTTGGGTATGTCTTTATCAGTGTGTGAAAATGGACTAATACAGTAAATTGATACCAGTATAGTAGGGCGTTGCTGAAAAGATACCCAAAAATGTGAAAACAACTTTGGAACTGGATAACAGGCAGAGGTTGGAACAAATTGGAGGGCTCAGAAGAAGACAGGAACATGTGGGAAAGTTCGGAACTTCCTAGAGACTTGTTGAATGACTTTGCCCAAAATACTGATGGTGACATGAACAATGAAGTCCAGGCTGAGGTGGTCTCACATGGAGATGAGGAACTTGTTGGGAGCAAAGGAGACTCCTGTTTGGTTTTAGCACAGAGACTGGAGGCTTTTTGCCCCTTCCCTGGAGGATCTGTGGAACTTTGAGCTTGAGAGAGATTATTTGGGATATCTGACAGAGGAAATTTCAAAGCAAAGCATTCAAGAGGTGACTTGTGTGCTGTTAAAGGCATTCAGTTTTATAAGGGAAAGAGCATAAAAGCCCAGAAAATTTGCAGCCTGACAATTTAATAGAAAATAAAATCCCATTTTCTGAAGAGAAATTCAAGCCCGTTGTAGAACTTTGCATAAGTAACGAGGAGCCCAATGTTAATCACCAAGACAATGAGGAAAATATCTCCAGGACATGTCAGAGGTCTTCAAGGCATCTCCTCCCATCACAGGCCCAGACACCTAGGAGGAAAATATGGTTTCATGGGCCAGGCCCAGGGTCCTTCAGCTGTGTGCAGCCTGGGAACTGGGTGCCTTGCATCCCAGCTACTCTAGCCATGGTTAAAAGAGGCCAATGTAGAGCTTTGGCTGTGGCTTCAGAGAGTGCAAGCCACAAGCCTTGACAGCTTCCATGTAGTGTTGAGCCTGGGAGTGCACAGAAGTCAATAATTGGGGTTTGGAAACTTCTGCCTAGATTTCAGAAGATGTATGGAATCGTCTGGATGCTCAGGAAGAAATTTGCTGCAAGGGTGAGGCCCTCATTGAAAACCCCTGCTAGAGTAGTGCAGAAAGGAAATGTGCAGAAGGGCAGTGCAGAAGGGAAATGTGGGATCATTGCCCCCACACAGAGTTCCTACTGGGGCACCACCTAGTGGAGCTATGAGAAGAGGGCCACCCTCCTCCAGACCCCAGAATGGTAGATCTACTGACTACTGGCACCATTCACCTGGAAAAGTCACAGGCACTGAACGCTAGCCTGTGAAAACAGCCGGGAGGGAGGCTGTACCCTGCAATGCCACAGGGAGGGAGCTGCCTAAGACCATAGGAACCCACTTCTTTTATCAGTGGACCTTGATGTGAGACATAGAGTCGAAGGAGATTATTTTGGAGATTTAAGATTTGACTGCCCTGCTGGATTTCAAACTTCATGGGGCCTGTAGTCCTTTTGTTTTGGCCAATTTCTCCCTTTTGGAATGACTGTATTTATCCAATGCATGTACCCTCATTGTATCTAGAAAGTAACTAACTTGCTGTTGATTTTACCAGCTCATAGGCAAAAGGGACTTGCCTTGTCTCAGATGAGACTTTGGACTTCGGACTTTTGAGTTAATGCTGAAATGAGTTAAGACTTTGGGGGACTATTGGGAAGTTATGATTGGTTTTGAAATGTGAGGGCATGAGGTTTTGGAGGGGCCGGGGTAGAATGATAGGGTTTGGCTGTGTCCCTATCCAAATCTCATCTTGGCAAACATCACTCACTCCCAGGAAAATGTTTATCTGCTTGCAGTCCCTATGGATTAGCTAATTCTGGATATCTGACATAAAATAAATTGTACAGTATGTGGTCTTTTGTGTCTGGCTTTTTCCCTTAGGATAATGTTCTCAAGGTTCGCCCATGTTGCAACTTGTATTAGTGCTTTATTCTCTTTGTGGATAAATAATATTCCATTGTATAGATATGGCTTAATTTCTTTATCCATTTACCAACTGATCAACATTCAGGGTGTTTCCACCTTTCAGCTATGATGATAGCACTGCTATGAACATTTGTTAAGGCATTTATGTTTGAACACCTATTTTCAATTTGGAGGGTATATATTTAGAAATGGAATTGCTGGGACATGGTAATTCTATGTTTAACTTATTGTGGAGCCAGTAAACTCCTTTTCACAGTAGCTTCACCATTGTATAGTCTAAAAAACAATGTATGAGGGTTTCAATTTTTCCACATCTTTGCCAACACTTGTTATTTTTCAATTTTTGTTTGTTATAGCCACTTTACTGCATATACAATGGTATATTTCTGTGGTTTTGATTTGTGTTTCCCTAATAAAGACATTGAGAATCCTCTTTGTGTTGGCCATCTGTATATCTTCTTTGGAGAAAAGAAGACTTTGCTCATTTTTATTAGATTATTTATTTGTCTGTTGTTGAGCTATATGAATATTTTATATACTCTGGTTACAAAACTTGTATTAGATGTATGATATGCAGTTTTTTTTCTATTTTGTACAGTAGTCTTTTCATTCACTTTTCTTTTCTCTCTCTTTTTTTTTTGGTGACAGGGTCTTGCTCTGTCACACAGATTGGAGTGCAGTGACAGAATCATGCTTCGCTGAAGCCTCCAACTCCTGTGCTTAAGCAATCCTCCTGCCTCAGCTTCCCAAGTAACTGAGACTACAGTCATGTACCCCCACACCTGGCTAATTTTTTCTTTCTTTCTTTTTTTTTTTTGGTAGAAACAGGGTCTTGCTATCTTCCCTAGACTGGTCTCCAATTCCTGGGCTCAAGTGATCCTCCCACCTCAGCCTCACAAAGTACTAATTACAAGTGTGCCCAGCCTTTTCATTCCCTTCATAGTGTCCTTCAATGTACAATTTTTAAAAGTTTTGATGAAGTCCAATTTTTTCTCTTTTGTTGTGTGTGGGTTCGTTATCACATTTAAGAAATCATTACCAATTCAAGATCATGAAGATCCATCCTATCTTTTCTGTAAGAGTTGCATTGTTTTAGCTCTTCTGTTTAGTTTGTCTATCCTTTTTGAATTAAATTTGTATGTGGTGTGAAATAAAGGTCCAACTTCCATTTTTTTGCCTGTAGATATCCAGTTTTCCCTGCATCACTTGTTAGTCTATTCTTTCCTTGGTGAGTACTCATAGCATCTTATTGAAAATCAATTGACCATAGATGTATTTATAACAATAATATTTCTAAAAACAAAATAATAGGTGTGTTTCTGAACTCTGAATTGTATTACATTGATCTGTATGCCTATCCTTATGCCAGTACCACCTTGTTTGGATTAATGTAGTTTTGCATAGATTTTGAAATTGAGAAGTGTGAGTCCTTCAACTTTATTCTTTTTGGAGATCATTTTGACTGTTCAGAGTCCCTGTAAATTTAAGAATTAGCTTTTCCATTTCTGCAAATTGACATTGAAATTTAAATGGGACTTGTATTCCATCTGTAGGTCATTTGAGGGAATATTGTCATATTAAAAATGTAAAATATTCTAAAAATGAACATAGAATGTCTTCCCACTTATTTGGCTCTTTTTAAATTGCTTTAACCAGTGTTTTGTAGTTTTCAGTGTCTAAGCCTGACAGCTTTTAACGTTTATTCTTATTTTATTCTTTTGGATGCAATTGTAAATGAAATTATTTCCCTAATGCCTTTTTTGCTTGTTCATTGCTGGTATATAGAAATAAGCCTCATTTCTGGTGTATTCTGTAACTTTACTGAATGTATTAGTGCCCATAGCTTCTTATGGATTCTTTAGGATTTTCTCTATATAAATTCATGTTATTATTAATACAGTTTTACTTTTTATTTTTCAATTTGAATGCCTTTTTTTTTTTTTTTTTTTTTTTTTGAGATAGAGCTCCCTCTGGCACCCAGGCTGGAGTGCAGTGGTGTGATCTCTCACTGCAGCCTCGAACTCCTGGGCTCAAGGAATCCCCCAACCTATACCTTCTGAGTAACTGGGAACATAGGCTTGCACCACCATACCTGGCTAATTTTTGGATATTTTATAATTACAGGGTTTCACCATGTTGCCCAAGCTGCTCTCGAACTCCTGAGCTTAAGTAATCCGCCCACCTCAGTCTTCCAAAGTGCTGGGATTGCAGGCATGAGGCACTGCGCCCAGCCATGATTGCTTTTTATATATTGCATCTCTCTTGCATTCCTGGGATAAATGCTATTTGTTCATGGTGTATAATCTTTTAAAATATGCTGTTGGATTTGGTTTGCTAGTGTTTTATTGAGGATTTTAGAAGATTCGACTTTTGTTTAGATTCAGAGGGTATATGTGCAGGTTTGTTACACGGGTATATTGTATGATGCTGGGGTTTGGGATATGGATAATCCAATCACCCAGGTAGTGAGCATAGTACCCAATAGGTAGTTTTTCAGCCCACTCCCCACCTCTTTCCTTCACCTTTCTAGTAGCCCTAAGTTTGTATTATTACAATCTTTATGTCCGTGTGTACTCAAAGTTTAGCTCCCACTTCTGTGAGAACATGTGGTATTTGGTTTTCTGTTCCTGTGTTAATTCACTTAGGATAATGGCCTCCAGCTGCATCCACATTGCTGCAAAGTACACGATTTCATTCTTTTTTAATGGCTGCATAGTGTCCCATAGGGTATCTATATCGTATTTTCTTTATTCAATCCACCATTGATGGGCACCTAGGCTAATCCCATGTCTTTACTATTGTGAATAGAACTACAATTAATATATGAGTGCATTCATCTTTTTTGTTGAATGATTTATTTTCTTTTGGGTATATATCAAGTAATGGGATTGCTGCATTAAATGGTAAACAATTTTCGTCTCTATATTCATAAGGAAAACTGGTCTGTAATTTTGTTTTACAGTACTATAGTATTATGTCTGGGTTTCTTAACAGAGTAATGCTAAACTGAGGGAATGAGCTTGAAAATATTCTCTTACGTTTTTTGGAATAGTTTAAGAATGATCGGTATGCGTGCCTTTGTAAATTGTGTGGTAGAATTAATCAACAAAGCATATAGTCCTCAGAATTTCTTTCTTATGAGGTCAGGAATAGATGTTAAGTTTGTTCATTTTAGTGTTGGAGGTAGGAGCTACCAGCCTAGGAATGCAGAGAGATTTTGGAAACTTAAAATCCATGGAAGTGGATTCCTGCCTGGTGTCTCCAAAAGGAACAAAGCCCTGTGGATCCATTTTAGATTCTGACTTCTGGAGCCACATGAGAATAAATTTGTGTTGTTTTAAGCCGTTATGTCTGTAGTAGAATGTTATAACATCATTAGGGAACTAATACAGCAGATATTCAATTATATTTCAAAATCATGAATTTCACTGCACAATGTAGCCAATAATTTCCAGTACAATCATGCATCACCTAATGACAGGGAAATGCCCTGAGAAATAAGTCATTAGGTTATTTTGTTGTTGTGTGGACATCATAGGTTATTTACAGTAACCTAGATGGTATTGCCTACTCCACTCTCAGGCTATGTGGTAAAGCCTATTGCTCCTGGGCTACAAACCTGTATAGCATGTTTCTGTACTGAATACCATACACAACTGTACCACAATGGTAAGGATTTGTATATCTAAACATAGAAAAGGTACAGTAAAAATAAAGTATTATATTATCTTATGAGATCACCATCGTATATGCAGTTCACTGTTGACCTAAATGTCATTCTCAGCTCAGGACTCTGTATTTTCATCAGGATTTTGGACCTAGTCATATCCCTGTCATCTGTGAGCTATAAAACTACTTTTCTCTTTCAATATTGTTTATGACTCTTTTCAAGGTTTATATCCTGAGTTGTTCTTTTTTCACAGTTATATATGCAACATATTAGCAGGTTATATTAGTCTGTTCTCACACTGCTATGAAGAAATACCTCACACTGGGCAATTTATTTAAAAAAAGAGGTTTAATTGGGCTCAAGGTTCTGCAGACTTTATAGGAATCATAGCAGCTTCTGCTTCTGGGGAGACCTCAGGAAACTCACAATCACGGTGGAAGGCGAAGTGGAAGCAGGCAGGGAGCAGAAAGAGAAGAGCGAAGTGTCACACACTTTTAAACAACCAGGCATCATGAGAAACTCTATCAAGAGAACATCACCAAAAGGGGAAATCTGCCGTCATGATTTAATCACCTCCCATCAGGCCTCATCTCCAACACTGAGGATTACATTCTGACATGAAATTTTGAATAGGGACATAGATCCAAACAATATCACAGATATATGTATAAATATCATATTATGTTCTCTGAAAAGCTATATATATGAGAGATAAAGCAGCGTAGATAATGCCATATAGAATCCATTTATGCAATGTTGCATTGTGTTCTGTATCTGTCAATGTTAAATTGAAATATTACATATTATAAATTTGTTCGTTTTCTATTTGCATTGGAAATTTAGTTTATAATCAGAAAATGCTTCATTAGAATTTAAAGAAGAAGGCAATTGGTTTCGTTTGATTTGTTCACAGATATATTCTCACTAATTAAAGTAGCTCCTGGAATATAGTAGACATTTCAAGGTGTATATTAAATGAGTATTGCGTATATATGTACACACGTATATTACTCATATAAATTTATACTTTTGAGCTTTTATAATTATAACCTCTTGCATAATAGAATAATTATCATAAGCACCTTCAATATCTTAAACTATATCACAGTTTTTAAGCAAAACTCATAAAATTTTATATGAATTTATTATAATTACTATCTATGTTGTTACATTAAATTATAATTTATTTAAACTGAAGTAGAACATTGTTTTTTAAAGTAATATAAGTGGCAAAGTTAAATCCATAGTTAGAGCTTACAATTATATTTTAATGGTAATTGCTTTTAAAAGCTGATGTTAATCTATAGGAACAATATATTTCCAATAGGTTGACCTTTTAGGGAAATGTTTCAACTGAATAAACTGATCTGGGAGTACACATTTATTATAAAATGTTTCATATGATTTGCAAAACTAACATCATTTACATAGCAAGTTAATTAGTAAATAATAATAGAAAAAAGATTAATCAAAAGGTCATGTTACTTATACTTGATGAGTATGAACTCAATATTGTGATTTATTCTTTAGAGAATTGATGTATATCATCAGTCAAAATGATTTTAAATAAAGTTCTTCTCTGCATGCAAAGTAAAAGCAATGAAATATAATGACTAATAGGCAAGTGTTTGGAGTGTATAAATGTAATAGGAAAAATTGGAGTTTGCACAAAACTAATTTCAGGGATGAGATTAGAAAAATTTGATAAGCAAAAGACCATATTTAATGAGAAAATTATAAAGGAGACAAATGACAGACTCGCCTTCTGACATTTTTTGTTTTTACATTTTTACAGCAATGAAAGTGATCATGTAAAGAGGTTCTAAGAAAATGACTGAATTCAACATTTGGCAAAGAAAGTTTTTTAATTATGAAAACATAAACCAAGTTTGTTAACAATTGCTGACCAATCTTTTGAAACACCCTGCTCCATTATTTTTTGTGATGCCCTGCTTCATTTTCTTTCTCGCTATGTATTTCATAAGACAAGTTTTTAAAGCAAGGCTTCTGCCCTCCAGCTTATGGATGTTTAGTAATCTGCCCCCACCCCTACTCCCAGCCTATGCCAGTATCAGTGCTAGGTGCAAAAAACAAAAGAATGCAAGAACAGAAAAAAATTCTGCCCTAAGAGACCAAGATATTTACTTAGAAATATTATTGACACTTATCTAATGATCAGTTATCAAGATAATCTCAGTGTTGCCAATGATAGTAAATTCTGAATTGTTTTTACAAGGAATGACTTCAAAAAATTTAAAATATTAACTTAGTTCCATAACTCCAAAGATAATAAAACAAAATATATTTAGAATAATTTTATGGTCTATTCAAATCAATACAAATACTAGAAAGTTTTTTCTCATTGTCTCTTTTTTGTGGTTTCTGTACTGTTTTGCCTTTTACTTTGTATAAATTTTAAATGTTCTCCTTCTTCTTTGGATAAATGTGAGTATACATATATATGTACATGTATATATGAATGCATATAAAATAAGTAATGCACATAAATGTATATAAATAACACATATATTATCATCTTATATAAGATAATAACACATATATTATCTTATTTTAATATATGTGCAGGTACTTATTTGTACCTGCACATATATATATTATTTTAATAATATATGTATATATGTGCAGGTACTTATTTGTGTGTGTATATATGTATGTATGAGTGTATATAGACACATACATTATCTACATGTGTATATGCATTTTTATGTATATTATGTATGTGTATGTATTTTATGTATATGTATATTTTATGTATATGTATTTTTATGTTTGCATACATGTTTAAATGCTCATTTGTTCATTTTAATATAGGGGGATTCAAAAGAAAAGTTGTAGAAACCATATAATTATAATGTAAAAAGCTATTCAAACTTTTAAAATAGTAATAATATAATAAGATAAATTGGTCAATTTTCAGAAGATAAAAAATTAACCTAAATAATGATAATGTTTGAATGTTGTGGTTTTAATTTAGAAATAAACAGATTAGTTACCATTTTGGTCAAATAAATACATTTTATCATTGCAACATATTTGGTTAAGTATAATCTGTGTTTTTTCAGTACTTTAAAAACGTCTGTCAATTAAAAAAAAAGGTACATTTTTTAATGTCTATTAGAAGTATAACATGTAAGCAGAAGGTTATAAACATTGAATAATTCTAAGAAAAATAAATCATTTAACAAGTTTTATCAAATAAAACAAGTAAATCTAACTTTGAAGTGTTGTCTTTTCCCTGAATTTACTCCTAAAAAATAAGAACATATTTTCATAATTACTAGCAGATTAGAAAGACATTTAAATTTGCCCAATTCTAATCCTGAGGGAAGCCTCATGATAAAATAGGAATTATACATTATTTTGCCTTCTTAAATCCTATGTTAATCACATTGTCTAAAAGTGAAAGAATATTATTGATAAGAAGATTAAATATGAGTAAAATTAGTTTTTATGTTTTTAAAGTTGACAAGATTAAGTGTCATGTTTATTTAAACATAGATTGTATTAATTATGGAGTGCATGCTTTGGACTGATTTTCTAGTCAAGAATGACTTTGCCTGTTAATAGGATAACAATCGTCTTTACTTCTTTTAAAGAGTCACTAAACCAAGTTGAATGAATTAATTAACAAAGCACAGACAATACAAAATGTTAAAAAGTTTATACATCTGTTCTTTATAAATAGATCTTATTTATCTGAAAAGGGAATTAGGATAACTGAAAAATGTCCCTATTGAAAAGTTGACACTAATAATAGAATACACATATTTAAAGTTGACAGAATATTGTTAAAAGAAAATCATTCCAAATATAAAACATTGTTATGATTTTGTAGGGTAGTTTGTTCTATGAGAAGACTCATGAAATATGTTTGCCCTGATTTTTAAAAAGCCTTGAACACTTTTATTTCCTCCAGAAGGAAGGGGGATGAAGACTGACTCTCTCCAGCAACTTGAGGTCATTTCATTAACTAATGCCTCAAAGAATGTACCCAGTCGTGTGAAATGATAGACAAAAAGCTTCAGAATAGTATCACATATTTCTGAATATTATTAGAGTGAAAATTATATTGTCAAATCATTATATATTAAGCTTGTTTCTTTGTGTGTGTGTGTGTCTTGAATATAATTAAAAACAAATACAATCTTATTCTCTAAATACTATACTATTTTCTAAACAGTTCATTTTGTTCTCCTCCTTATTTCGTCTTACCCACCAATATGGTAAGACCAGTTTCTCTAACTTACCTCCAAAAACTATTGATTCCAAAATTGTTTATTTGGAAATCATAGTGGAAGTCTATTTTCTGAGTCATAATATTCTGAGTTTTTTCTGTGGTATTCTGAGTTTTGACATTCTATCATTTCTTTTCCAGGAAGTAGTGATACCCCTGTTTTATCCTGATTAGACTTTCTTATCAGCCAGTCTAATCATCAAGGAATAATTTCAGAGTCAGCACTTTCTCAAGGCAAACTGTTCCTGTAAAAGATTAATACATTCACTCAATCTCTGGCATTTTGAGTTATTGGAAAACCTATCCAAACTCTTGATTTATTGACATAAACATGATTGGACAAATGAGTGTGATAAGATACAGTGTTTTCATGTTTTTTTTTTTTTTTTTATATTTGAAGCAAAAGGTCACCACAGGATATGAATGATGTAGTCTTATTATCAGTTTTGTCAATCGTTGTTAATATTTGTGTTAGGAAAATATTTTAGGACTACTCTGCCATATCTTTGGTAAAGACTAAAGTATCCCATTTACAAATTAATCCATGTGTGTCTTAAATAATGTAAGATCAAAATAATATTTCTGTTGCTTCTGGCCCTTGATCTCTCAAAGAAAGCACCCTTCTTCGTAACTATTTTCTCACTAAATCTATTAATTTTTGCTCATTTTAAGGTAGTGGGTGGTAATTCTATTCTAATACATGAACAACTTGATTTTAAAATTCTTAGGACACATTTTAAAAGTCAAATTGGTATCATTTTATGCCGAAGGCAATGAAGTTGATATAACAACATAACTTAAACATTAATGTTAGATTCAATGACCCCATGCTGACTTTGGATTAGTGTAATTATAAAAACTTTTCAAGCAAATTATATCTTTATTTTAATTGAATGCAATGAGCCCTTGGCGGCATGAACTTTTTCACTAAGATTTATTTCTTTAGTCTGTCCATCAATCTTAATTGTGATTGGAGGAGTTACTTCATAACCATGAAGTTTTGTTTAATGATACGTAATTCGAATGAGAGTTTTTTTTTTTTTTTTGCTTTATGGTTTGAAGGAGATTTTTATTAATAAAATTGAGTTCTCATTGTCATTTTTCTTATAGTAGTGGTTTATGACTGTTTTCTTCTATTTTCTGTTTATTTTGTAACATTATTTTTGTGAATCAGCAATAACATTTCAATGCAGATAGGATGAAGGCTTAAGGTCTCTTACTGGTTTGCTTAGTTCAAGATGCCCATTTTAGTAGATATACAATAAAATGTAATTTTTTTAGATAGTGTTTTTTGGGGGGAGAATAGGGAAGGTGGTTATGTGTTTTCTGATTTTGTGCATCTTTTTTATGTCTGCAAGAACATTACACACCGTCTCTTCCTTCCCCTCACTCCCAAGCCTGTGAAGGGGAATCTTGCCTCTTCAAGTCACACAGTCTCCCCATAAATTACATTCACAGAATAGCATCTCTTAACAATTCCACCTTCGTTCAATACACTTCCATTTCCAATCTTTTGATTACCTAGTATTCAATGCTCATATTAGTGATTTTATTCCTATTCTTATTGTGTCACCATTCTTTATACACATGCAGAAACAACTTTTATGGAATGCTTCAAGAAATACCTCAGGTTCGTTTCATTTAAATAATTTTTTATTGGTGGGAAGGTGCTTCTTTACAAGCTGTTGTAAACAAATAGTATTTTTATATAAATAAAATGATTTAAATACTACATAAATGTTTATCTAAAAATAAATGATAAAGCGTAACATTTGTATCATAGTACTTACTATAATAAAAAGTAAATAATTGAAAAACATAACACAAATGAATAATTTCAAGTAAATAATTGAAAACCGTAACATGTACACTGTAATTATTATACCAACATATCTCTTATGTTTGCACCAAAATAGAGCAACTATAAACACAATTGATATCATGAAACAATATTTTGTGTTTGTTTAGATCCAGTGTAGTTAATAATACCATCACACTGTTCTGTAATATTTTTGTTAATCCCATTAATTAGAAATTAATTCACATCTTCAAGAATGATATAAAGGATAATCCTCCTTAGTTAATGCCAAACAACATTAGAATCTCAAGTTTCGCCTAGTATTGTACCTGTCTAACATGTACTTAAGAAAGGAAGAATCTGAGTCAGCATTAACCTATTCATTAATACCTAAGCATTTTATTTATTTATTTATTTATTTATTTATTTATTTATTTATTTTTGAGATGGAGTTTCACTCTTGTTGCCCAGGCTGGAGTGCAATGGTGCGGTCTTGGCTCACTGCAACCTCCACCTCCTGGGTTCAAGTGATTCTGACTCAGCCTCCCGAGTAGCTGGGATTACAGGCATGTACCACCATGCCCGCTAATTTTGTATTTTTAGTAGAGTCAGGGTTTCTCCATGTTGGTCAGGCTGATCTCGAACTCCCAACCTCAGGTGATCTGCCTGCCTTGGCCTCCCAAAATGCTGGGATTACAAGCATGAGCCACTGTGCCTGGCCTGCTCCTAAGCATTTATTTTTAACCAAGTGTTCCATACTTAGTGAAGGCAACGTAGGGCTGATTAAATCATAAAGCTTGCTAAATGAGCTAATATTTTTCTTTTAGAGAAAAAATTATGAAATGTTTCTAGATTCAATAGAAAGTTAAATTTGAATATGTATTAAAATAATTAAAATACATTATAGTAGAATAGGAAATAACACAAGTAAAGAGAATATGAACTTTACTAAGCAGCTTGAAGACCTTAAGTCACATCTTTTGGCCATCAAGTCAAGGTTAACAATGACTTTAAAAAAATGATATATAATTATTAAACATATTTTGGGGGTTCATGGGGTATTTTGATACCTATATACAATGTGTAATAATCAAATCAGGGTAATTTGGATATGAATTTCCTCATGGATCTTTTCTTTGCATTGGAAATATTACAGTTTTTCTCTTCTCGCTATTTTGAAACACAGAATAAATTAACAATTGTTAATTATCATTTTCTCACTGTACTTTCGAATACTAGAAATTATTCATTCTATCTAACAGTAGTTTTGTACCTCTTAACCAAACCTCTATTGATGCCTTCATTAATGGCAGGATATTATCAAGCCTCTAATATTTATCCATTCTTTCACCTATTCATGCATTTATTTAGGGAAAAAAATATTATGTAACAGGTAAACTACAGTTTTGTTAGAAATCTAATAGTAATATCATAGTATGGTAAAAGTTATGAGAGATAAATGTATAGTGCAATGTTCTGCTAAGGGCTGGCACACTTAATTCTGATGGAGGCTCAGCAAAGGCAAGTCTTGGGCTAAGTCATAACCAAAAATTAGGAACTAACCCTGGCAGGAGAGGTGGTAAGAAAAGATATGAAATTGCAAACAGAGGAAAAAGGTCAAGAGGCAGAAGTGAGAAGGAACATGATAAATCCAGGGAACTAACAATTATTTTGGCATACCTTAAGAGCAGTGTACATATGATTAAGAAGATGGTAGTACTTTTACTTCTAAAGAAGACATTTGAATCATTTCCTACATATTTTTGAAATGAATTGATGTTTAATCTGTAACCTAATTTGAATTTTGCATATATGACTTTGGTAACAGCATGAAGCGTTTGTTGGAGTACAAGTCAAGCACAGAGCTTTAAGCATCAATAGATAGTGCCTGAAAAACAGATCTTTTTCAAGGATGCTTTGCTCTGGTTATTTTGAGGCACGCCACCAGCGCTTCGTGCTCCACCTTTCCTAGGTAATTTTACTTTGGAAGATTCATTCTCATTGTCAGAAATCATATCTTGATTTGAGCCCTTTGCCCAATTCCCAAATTTCCCCTGACTTTGTCACTCAGGATGACTGTTGGGATAATCAGTTTGTTTTCTCTTAATGACAAAATATACAGGAATCTTAGAAAACAATAGCCTTAATTAGTCACAGGTAATTTTTGGAAATCATAATCCTAGAGCAATAAATCCCTTCTTAAAATGTCTAAGCCTATTTGAAGATAGTGATTCAATTGTCTTTGTCAGACCAAAATGTTCAAATTTCTTAAAAATACAAAACAATTGGAAGTATTCAATTACAATGTGTTCACGTTACTTTGATACACCAACTTTCTTTTTCTTCCCCCTTTTAAAAAATTGCTTAACTTCTTTAAATGAATATTAGAGGTGAGCCATGGGCTACTAAAAATGATGATATACTTACTGTTATTATGTCTCATTTAATCTTCACAGCCGACTTGTAGATGGATAATAATATCTAATGAAGGAAGAAATCAAGGCTCCAAAAGAACAAGTGACTTTAGTAATGCTCAGCTATTAAATTACAGAGCCAAGAACCAAACTCAGTTCTCTTTGATGACAAAGGCAATTTCATTTCTATTACTATTACATGTCTCTTACTGTTTCTCTAAGAACTCTACAGCAAAGCTTGTCTTGAAAATAAAAATTTAGATTTCTTCTTTATTTGACTGAATTATGTTTTCCTTCTTACTCTAAGAATACCTAATTGTTTCTTTTCTAAATCTAATCTGAAAAATGCGAAGGACATTCTAGAAACTAAAATTATATTAAATTCTTGGCAGTACATTTCAAGAACCATGTTTCTGAGAAGTCTAGATATTAGTTTAATTTATAGTCTGACCTTGGTGGGTTAAAACAGTGCTTTTTTGTACTTACTTCAGCTATGCTCTGCTGAGTATTCAATTCCTTTTCTTTAATAATGTACCAGAAATGTTCTTGTCTCTCCAAATGCACTTCTCACCCTTTCCCCACACTGATCTCTTCCCTAGGGAGTTGACCTGTATGGAATAAATAGAGATGTCTCTTAACCTCTGGCTTCCAGTCTGACTGGCTAATGCGAAGCCAGGCAGGAGATCAGAAGAGGAGAATTAGGTCAGCACATTTATTTTCCAGCTCACCTGTGACTGGAGGTCACAGGTCCTCTTATTATGATTTGGCCATATGACTCTCCTTTGAGATCCAGTAACCATTCTCTCCTTCAGGTTTAAGGAAGCTGCAGTCCTGCTGTTGCTAACTCTGACTACTGTACTATTCTTTGTGTCTTTTTTGATGACCTGTTCACACCCTTGTTAATAGCCCATTTATTGAATTCTCCTGAAATCATACTAAATTGAGTATAACATCAATTTTCTCTTAGACTCCTGAGTGATAAAATGACATGGCAGAAGATCTTACAACTTTCTGACTAGTTGCATGTATTAAAATATTCTCTGTTACTCAGTTTCACTCCAAATCATTTTTTTTTTTTTTGTCATGTGAGAGAAAGAGAAAAAATAAATGAGACAGGTCATCTTCTGAGGGAATATCATTAATTGCTCTTGGTTAACCATCCTGATTTCACAGCAACCGGCTGCTATGAATGGCATCTATACACTGGCACTCTGGTGGTGCAAAGGTTTAACTATTTCAGGGATCCTGTGGTGAGATGGAGGAGTTTGCTACAGAAGGACATTTTCGTTGATTACACCTCTGACAACCTGTAGGAAGTGGTCACTCCAAACCCTCTTGCTTCTGAGATTGTCTGTCCCAGCAAAGTCCTCAATTTCTAAAATGTTTGGTTGATGCTCCTCCTACCCTGACTCTTCATTTGATTTGCAAGATGTGTGTGTGGAGAGAAACACTCAAACCCTCTGTGGGTGGTTCATGGTCACGGATGCCTTCTCTTGCTTCAGTCTTTTGCTGATAACGACTACAGGAATGGGTACTGGCTAGTTAAGAAGAATTTAATATTTAACAAATCCCAACAAGGTATCTTCCCACAATAATTTTAAGTTTTTGTTCCTGAATGTGGGATATTTAAAACCACTTTGTTCTTTATTTTTAACTTTTATTTAAGTTCAGATTTTCAAACGCAGATTTGTTAGGTAGGTAAACTTGTGGCATGGGGGTTTGTTGTACAGATTATTTCATCATCCATGTTTTTTTTTTTTTTTCAAGATCCAAAAGAATGAGTTTTTAATGGAGAGACTTTGGGTATTTAAGTAATTGAGGCAGGTATTTAGGTAATTGAGGTAGGTATTTTAGCAAAATAGCTTTGTCAATTGCCATGGCAACTGAAGTCTTCCATTTGGATGGATCAGACACTGAATTGCCTGTCCAGTGACACAAGTTCCAGGGCTCACCTTCCTGTAAGACTTTGACCTACAGATTAGTCCACTAAATCTCTTTCAAACTCAGGGCACACAAACGCTCAGCATTTGATAGTTTAAATACCTCCGATGGCACATCTGCCCTGCCCTGCTCATGCTGGCCTGGTAGGTGAGCTTCTAAAACCAAGAAAATAGACCTGATTCTCAGCTGAAAGAGATATTGAGGAGCTGCCTAAGCCAGAGATAACGTGTTAGTTACATCTATTCCTTGGGTGACACTCTCATCCCAAGTCATGATTACCTCCCATGCTGCTTGGGATTGGAGCGGATCCAGGTTTTGGTGGGCTATTAACTTACATAATTTGGTAGAATCTCTGTAAGAAAAAAAAAAAAAACCTCAATATGAGAAATATAATTTAGGTGTAAAAGTGAATATTTAAAATGAGAAAAGAAATCGCAACATGTTACAAATTTATAAATATTGAAAAATTGACAAATTTCATAAATACTATCTGGAACTGCCAGATTTCATCACGAAAAGATGGACCGGTAACCAAGATGTCTGGTAGACCAAGGTGGGCGAATCTCATCACCTAGGTTTAAGCCTAGTACCCATTAGTTATTTCTCCTGATCCTCTCCCTCCTCCCACGCTCCCTGCTCTGAAAGGCGCCAGTGTGTGTTATTCCCCTCTATGTGTCCATGTGTTCTCATCATTTAGCTCCTCCTCCTGAGAACATATAAGACTCATAATGAAAACAAAGTGGTTTTGTTTTGCTGCAGTATGGACTTAAGAGGCAAGAACCTGTCACTCCATCTCTGCATAATCCAATCAGATCACGCCTCATCGTATCTTCCTATCTTCACAATAGCTAACCTTTGTCTATCCAACCTTCCCCCCAGACCCTAGCTCAGGGAGACAGCTTTTCCTCCTATTTCCTTGCCAGTTGACTTGCAATAAAACTTTTCTTTTCTCGGCTGGGCTCTATGGCTCAACGCCTGTAATCCCAGCACTTTGGGAGGCCGAGGTGGGTGGATCACGAGGTCAGGAGATTGACACCGTCCCGGCTAACATGGTGAAACCCTGTTTCTACTAAAAATACAAAATAGCTGGGGGTGGTGGCAGGCGCGTGTAGTCCCAGCTACTGGGAGGCTAAGGCAGGAGAATGGAGTGAACCCGGGAGGTGGAGCTTGCAGCGAGCCAAGATCTTGCCACTGCACTCCAGCCTGGGCAACAGAGCAAGACTCCATCTCAAAAACAACAACAACAACAAAACCTTTCTTTTCTCAAAAGCCAGTGCCATTGTATTGACCTCTGTGTGTGGCGCAGGAACGAGCCCATTGTTTGCTCAGTAACATTCCCCTTATACAGTTACATCTACAAAAAATGAGTCTATCATTTATTGCAGTCTCTCAAGAGGCATGTGTTAGAGAAAAGACATGTATACTTCTTTCCAAATATCAGGTATGTAAAAATGGCATGCGATATAGCCCTTTGAGTGTGGAGATAAATCACTCGAAGGGGAAAGAACACCTATAAAAACATTGATAGTGTAATCTCAGTGACAGATGTATGAGGGCTTATTATACTTCCCTCTTTAACATATAGTTGCATTTGTTTGTAATAAATGGTTTTATAAGTGCTAAAAAGTTCACAACAAATATATATTTCAGTACAAACTATGGAACTGAAAGCCATATTAATAGTCTGTTTCCCACTGCACTTAGAACAATATCTAAACTTCTTAACTGACCTACCTGCCAAAGTCCAATGGTCACAATGTGCTACTACTATACTGGTAATTCTTTCTGCTTATTGACAAACCAAGTGACTTCTACCTGAGGTGATTTGACCTGCTGGAATCCCTTGTCTCGAATGCTCTTCTGCTCATTCCTTACGTGGCTGGTCATTTGTCACCTTTCAGCTCTCATTTTTAAGTAGCAACTTTTCAGTGTGGCTTTCTGTGACCAATGTGTCCAAGAGAAGTTCCAGCCACTCAAATTATTTCATTTCAGAGCATCATTCTGCTTTGTTTATAATCCTCATCATGGCTTTTAATACCACCTTGTCAGATCTTCAAATGTATTAACCGCCCCTGCTGTTGTATTCAACTTTGAATCCCTACAGTGTCTGGTAAGTAGAAAGTGCTCAAAATGCTTGATAGGTGATGAAATCTACTTTGAATAAATTGGAATGAAAAAACCTAGCTCTTTGCTTTCAAATAAACAGTGGAGTGGGACTGTGGTGGACTCATAATTAAATTCCACTGTAAGATTATTTTTACCATCAAGTGCTAGTGAAATGTTCTTTAAGCTTTCCCATTTTAATGTTCAGAAAGTCTTATGCAAACATCATCATTTCCTTTGAAATATTTTGTATTTGGTTAGATCCAATATCTTCACTATGAACCTTTTTGTGTGAGAAAATTAACTCCTATTTGGGTAACTGATTACTAGTCAATTACTCTATAAATCGAAGGTAAACAATTTTAGATCCAGTATAGTTGTTAATAAACCAACCACTGCTGTTTTATAATGTCTTTATTAATCCCATTAATTAAAAGTTAATTCACATCTTCAGGAAGCAAACACAAACAAAAGAATTCCCAACAGAATGTTCAATTGCAGTGTTAGCAAATACCAAAGAAATCAATCAAGACAGCAGTTTACTCACATCTTCATTTATAAAGGTATAATCAACCACATTTCTTAATCCCTTTGTCAGGAAGAATAAATGTTCAATTTGTTTTCTAACCACTTGCTTAAGTACCAAACACCTGTACTGTGTAGATACAGCATTAATCATTCTACCATCCACTTATGTCCTCTCTCAGTTTCTTTGTTTATCTTGCCATTATAGTTCTCAGCTTACTTTCTTAAGACTTTTTCTGTGACATAAGAAAGTCTGCACTTGATGCAAAATACTTTATATAACCCTACCTTAACTGATGAGATCATACTCTTTTTCCTTAAGGAAGTGTTCAAACTCAGTTTTTTTTTTTTTTTTTTTTTTTTTTTGAGACGGAGTCTGGCTCTGTCACCCAGGCTGGAGTGCAGTGGCCGGATCTCTGCTCACCGCAAGCTCCTCCTCCCGGGTTTACGCCATTCTCCTGCCTCAGCCTCCGGAGTAGCTGGGATTACAGGCGCCCGCCACCTCGCCCGGCTAGTTTTTTGTACTTTTTAGTAGAGACGGGGTTTCACCGTGTTAGCCAGGATGGTCTCGATCTCCTGACCTCGTGATCCGCCCGTCTCGGCCTCCCAAAGTGCTGGGATTACAGGCTTGAGCCACCGCGCCCGGCCCAAACTCAGTTTTATGTGTATTGGATGTTTACATAAATAGGAATAATTTGGTTAATCTTCCACTAATGAAAGAACATGTTTAATTATTTGAAAATCTCACATCACACTCAAATTTACATGAATTTCTGCTAGAAGTAAAAGCAGGAATTTAATAAAGACAATTATGAGAAACTCAGGCCTATGACCTTGAAATAGTGGAGGAAAACAATCAGCTACAAAGAAGAAAACAAATGAGCTATTAAAAAAATGAGGAAAACAGGGAAATATAACATGTAAACAGAAGGAGCACAATGGAAGGTGAGAGAGAGAAACAAAATGAAATGAGTTGGGGGCACAAAATGTGGTATGGGAGAAGGGAAGAAGAGAGCATATTTCGATGAAAAGGTAATGCAGGGGATTGGAAACAAAAAAAATGTGTTATTAAATGGATCTGATCACAACCAAAAAGCAGAACTTGGAGAAGAGAAAAAGTAGAGAAAGGAGGTAGAAGCAAAAAAGAGTAGTAGGAAGAAAAAAATCTGAGAAAAACAGGGAAATTAAGCAAAGTATAAAGGGAGACTGAAAAAATAGAGAAGCTGTCCACCCTAAAGAATGGCTATTCATTAAATAGAGCCATTACATGCTCTGAGATAAATAGTCAAGTCCTTTCTTACTACAGGGATATGGTTTGACTGTTTCCCCATCCAGATCTCTCATCTTGAATTGTAATCCCCATAACCCCTACATGTCTAGGGAGAGAGTTGATAGGAGGTGATTGGATCATAGGGTTGATTTTTCCTATGCTGCCCTCATGATAGTGAGTGAGTTCTCATGAGATTTGATGGTTTTATAAGCATCTGGCATTTCCCCTGTTTGCACTTCTCTCTCTTGCTGCCATGTGAAGAAGGTCATTGCTTTCCTTTCTGCCATGACTATAAGTTTCCTGAGGCCTCTCCAGCCACGTGGAACTGTGAGTCAATTAAACTTCTTTTCTTTATAAATTACCCAGTCTTGGGTATTTCTTTATAGCAATGTGAAAACAGACTAATATATACAGAAATAAGTGAATCATAATCAGAAATTCCTAAAGGAGACTCACAAGCAATAAAATTAATGGAACATCCAGCTCATGTCTGTAATCCCAGCACTTTGGGAGGCCGAGGCGGGTGGATCACGAGGTCAGGAGATCGCGACCATCCTGGCTAATGTGGTGAAATCCTGTCTGTACTAAAAATAATTAAAAAAAAAAAAAAAAAAAAAAACTAGCCAGGCGAGGTGGCGGGCACCTGTATTCCCAGCTACTTGGGAGGCTGAGGCAGGAGGATGGCGTGAACCTAGGAGGTGGAGCTTGCAGTGAGCCGAGATCTAGCCTGGGGACAGAGTGGGGCTCTGTCTCAAAAAAAAAAAAAAAAAAAGAAAGGAAAAAGAAAAAAAAATTAATGGGACATCTGGTGGAAAGAATATGCTTCCAATTACAGCCAATTGATGCCATGTAGAAACGGGGTCCTACATTTCCAGTTCTTCTTATCTTTGTATGTGGTACATACAAAGTATGTATGTCGGTATGTTTGACATTGTGTGCTACCTGCTCCAAATCTGTTCTTTTTTTCTTTGTGAATTAAAAAAAAAGTATTCTGGAAAGACAGCAAGTATCTAACTCCAGTGGTTATTTCTGGTCTTCCTTTCAGCTAAGAATGTCTATGTGAATCAATTGTGAATCAAAAAGTAAATCAGCTGTAGTGGGTTTTAGGACTACGACAACACTTTTGTTCTCTTCATAAAAGATGATCAATGTGACTAGCATCTTCTTTGTTCCTCTTCCTTGCTTAAAGAATATGTGATCTTTGGAGCTTCAATATCCATCTTGAGACACTGGAATCAATACTGTTGAGTAGCTAAATCAATAGCAACAATATCTTCACTATGAACCTTTTTGTGGGAGAAAATTAACTCTTATTTGGGTAACTGATCACTAGTCAATTACTCTATAAATTGAAGGTACACATATTGCAAATAAAGTAGTGGAAATGTAGATTACTTTGTAATTTACTTTAACATTTTCAGTGATACTCATATTTTAATGCTATTTTTGACACACTAAAGGTGCTTGCAGACCAGATCCTGACCACTGGCAAGAAAACTGACTTCTACATACTGATTCATTTTGGCAAATGAGCGAGAATTTACCACTCTAAGTTAATGTGTTACACTCAAAGTATTTGTTTGTGAAGAACTAAATTTATTCTAAAGAAATTTTATTTGGAAGTTTTGTCTTGGTCAATCATACAATTCCTTTATAATTAATATTATTCACATCTATAGAAACATGTTCTTCAAGTTTTCCCCTTGCCCTTGATGTTGTCCATGCTGCCCCCTTTTTCTCTATCTCCTTTATGCTTATTTTCTCTGTGTCCTCTTTGAAATTGAGGTTCAGATCTTATTTTAATCAGATTGTCACTTCCCAACAGAAAAGTACCCAGGTGCTCCCATCTGCAACTCCAGAGACAGCAGAGACACACCTAGAAGACAGCAGGGTCATAGTATACAGAAGCAGGTTGCAGAAGACCTAGGAGACAGCAGGGTCATAGTATACAGAAGCAGGTTGCAGAAGACCTAGGAGACAGCAGGGTCATAGTATACAGAAGCAGGTTGCAGAAGCAAAAGCAACAACCAGTCCTATATGCAGAAAACCTGAAGGGAAACAAGGCTTTTTAAGAAAGGACCATTGATAAAACAATGTATTAAGGTGGAACATAAGTGCACATTTAAGAAAAGTAATATGGGCCAAGAAACAGAAAATGCCATCACAATAAAAAAGAATGTGGTAAAATAAGACTGTGGGACACTGAGAAGAATCCAAAGATGTTACGTGATGCACAAATAAAAAAGGAGTCAGGAATAGAAGTAAAACTGATTTCTAATTCAAACTGGCACATGAAATTTCATATCATTAAGACATTCAAAAGTTTAACTCTTTAGATATGTTATTATGCACAGTACACTATATATTTACCATTTACTTAGGTCTATAATAAAATGCATATAGTTTTCATTTATTAATATGAGTTCAATAATGTCTGTTTAATTGTTTCATGAATTCACATTGAAAAACCCATATCTCAAATTTAAAATATAAATGCATGAATTGACAAAACTTAATGTATGTTTACAATAAATATTTTGGAACATATATAAGGAGAGATAGGCAAATAACGTTCTTGCCAAAACATTACATTCACCATGTTTATGTCTTTTGGATGTTCTACTAGTAAAATAATTTTTGATTATATTAATTATATTTACATTTATTATATATAATTAGGCTTCTGTTGGTAATAAATACGCCTTTTTAAAATTTCTGCACATCGCTCTGTCTCTTAAATTGCATGTTATCCATTCTGATTTGTTTTTCATATTATTAGTATTACTTTTAACTGACAATACAATTTTTGGATGTTATTTTATAATTATGCTGAACATATTATAGGATATAATTTTGTAGAAACTATAAATTTGTGGACGGTTTCCTCAACACAGATAAATTTTTATTTTCTTTTTGAACATTGGTTGGGTCATTTTAGTTACACGTTGAGGTTGGATAACACAGTGAGTTGTATTACTCTACAAAACTTATTTTGGTATTTTTCTCAAGCATAATGACATTTAATAGAAAATCTCTTTAATATGTGTGTTCTAAGCTGATAAGTACAGAAACCGTTCCCATGCCTTTACACTTGGCAGTATGTTTTCCTACTTGTTTATGATACACCATCACAGGTGAAAGCCAGACTGAACATTATTCCCTTTTTTGTGCTTTGTCAAGCTATAAAAACATACATATTTAGTATTTGTCCTCTACAGTTCTACTCTGTCCCCTGGAAATTATGCATACCCAGAATGTAATCAAGAGGTACATTTTCTCTAGTTTCAGAAAACTGTCATTTACATAAAAATTAGAAATTGAATTAAAATATCTAAAAGAGAAATTCGTTGTATTTGTTGCTTATTCTTTATCAATATTCTATAGGCCTTAAGGCCTTTCTTTTAGAGGTTTTCTGTGTTTCTGGGGCTGAATTTGCAACACATTGCCAGTTGCTTTCTTCTATGAATCTGGCAGTTGAAGACGTATATAAGGAGAGATAGGCAAATAACGTTCTTGCCAAAATACTACATTCACAATATTTATTTCTTTTGGGTATCCTACTAGTAAAATAATTTTTGATTATAATAATTATAATCAAATTATAATTTGAGTTTGGGGAAGAGAAAAATCTTCTGTTCTCTAGTCTAAGTCCGTATTATACCAATTGTAGAGCACAGATTTCAGCTTCCTTTATTGTTGCTAGCAACAGCCATTCCATGTCCCTCAGGGGTACTTACATCAGCCAACCACGTTGTTTTGTATTTCTGAGTTCCAGAACTTAGGTCTAAGCACCAACGGTTCTGTGGTTTTCCAGAGGTCTGAACCCTAACTATGTGGTATGCCCCTCAGACATCTGATCACATAGCATAATGATCAGTTCCTGAAATCAATCATGCTATGGTCTGAATGCTTGTGTCCCCTCATAATTCATATGTTGAAACCTCATCCCTAATGGGATGGTGTTAGGAGGTGGGAGCTTTGGGAGGTGATTAGATCATGAGAGTAGAGAACCTTTATGAGTGGGATTAGTGCACTTATAAAAGAGGCCTGAAGAGCTTTCTTGGCAATTCTGCCAAGTGAGGAGGCAGCAACATGACAACTTCCGGTGTCCCTCATCAGACACCAAATCTGCTAGTACCTTAATCTTTCACCTCCCAGGCACCAGAATTGTGAGAAATCAATTTCTATCTTTACAGGCTATCCAGTTTATCATATTTGTTATAGCAGCCCAAATCAATGAAGACAGGTTTATATTACTGTAAACCACATTTTTATATTCCCCTCAGCCTAGATATGGGAACTGCTTCCTGCAAGCAATATCTTTGTTACCTGAGTATCACCTTTTTTTACTTCCAATTTTGTTACATGTATAACTAATTCCCTGTTTGAAATTCTTTTTGTTCAAATAGTTAGTGTGGGTTCAATAGTCTTCAATGGACCCTGACTGCCAAAGTATTTGGTAGTGGGAACAGGTTTTATTCCTCACTCTCTAACACACTAAAGGGTCTCAGGTAGTTGCAACCTTTGCACATTAGATCCAATTAATATGATATCAGAAATGTAATGGGTCAGCATGTTATTCCATGGGATGCCAAGATGATCAAGATCTAGACTGACTAAAATGTGGTAGAAGGCAGAAAGGTTGGCATGACTCCGAGGCAAAACTATGAAGATACACATTTGTTGCTGCAAGGTGAGAACAAACATGCTGCTGGCACTGCACTGCCAATTGGTCTGAAATAAGGATCTGCAAACCAGAGCAACCAGACGGACCACATTCATCCCACTGTCTTTTTATTTATGTGTTTGCTTTTAAATTTTATTGGAATCCTGTCATATCCATTTCTTTACATACTGCCTCTGGCTGATTTTATTAACGGTGGAGGTTGTCCAGGTCCTTGGCACCTCGAAAAAAGAATTGGACAAAACTTACAGACAAAGCATGGAAGGGACTAAGGGATTTATCGAAAATAAAGTACACTCCACGGTGTGAGAGCAGGCCGAGCACAGAGGCTCGAAGGCCCCATTACAGAATTTTTTGAGACTGTAAATACCCCCTAGAGGATTCCATTGGTTACTTCAAGTACACCCTGTGTAAATGAAGAGAAATAAGTAAAGTTACAAAGTCATTTATGGCCCATGACCTATGGAGAGGGTATTTCCTGTTATAGCTGAAGTGTAAACTGACTTTATGTTCCCACCCTCCAGACCCCATTTTCCTGCCACAGTTTTGTGCTATACAAAAGCTAAGTATTTGTGTTAGAGATGAAATGGTCTAGAAAGCCTAAAATATTTACTAGGTGTCCCTTAGTAAATATTTACTTAGTGTCCCTTAGAAAAACAAAAACAACAGCAACAAAATAAAACATCTCTGACCCTTTGTGTTAGTTTTCCATAGAACTCCGAGATTAAGGTGTGTTGGTAGGGCCATGTTCCCACTGAAAGCACTAGGAAAATGCCTGTTTCAGGCTTCTAATAGTTCCTTGGTTTGTGGCAGGGTATCTCCAGTCTTCACATGGTGTTCTCCCTGTGTGTGTGCCTGGTCCAAATTTCCCCTTTTATAAAGGATTTCAATTATATTCCACCAAACTCCTGTATGAGCTCATGTTAACTCATCACATCTTCAATGATCCTATTTACAAATAAGATCACATTCTGAGGTATTGCGGGTTAGTACTTCAACACAGGAATTTCAGGGGGACACATTTCATCCCATGGCACTCCTGGTATAGAAAAAATCATCTGCTAAATCAATAACCGAATATCATGTGTTAGAGAATATAAGGACTTGTTTCCTTAATTTACCACAGCTGGAAAAGCAGCTGCAATTTATGTCTTCCCCAATGAAGTTCATGTTAATTCATCATAATTTCTCAAGATCTTTTCACGTATAGCATGGATAAAGGAGTTATTTATATAATATTGTGATAAGAACTACTAGCTCTGCATCTTTGAAGTCTTTTATAGTGACACTAATCTCTGCAAGACTCACAGGGAAGTAGTATTGCTCCTGGATTACAAACAAGTAGGGAGAAACATTTTCATGGACTTGCATGTGGTTATTCTTACAATAATAATTCACCTCGCCAGTTAGAGAACTGAAGGTGGGTATTCTGTCAGTTACTGAATATAATTTTATTATTAGAAACTAAGTACACACTATAAGATGTTTATGTAGATAAACTTGATTGAAGAAGCACTGGATCAAGACTACTTATTTGGACTGACTTTCATAATCCCCAGTTTGACCAATGATCCTTAATGCCATTTTTGGTTACTGATGCTCTCGCGGCCCAATAACGAGATGAAGATGAACTGGGAAGGAAGAGAATTTTTATTTCTGTAATTGGTTGGAAAAGACCTGGAAAATATCACCAGAACAACTCAAAATTACAAAGTCTTCCAGAGCTTATCTACTTTCTAAGCTATATGTCTACGTGTAAGTGTGCATTCATCTAAAAACAAAAGTCATTAACTTCTTTTAATCTATAACTAAGATCTGAGTCCTCAAGACTGTCCTATGGAGTCTCAGTAAATTTACTTAATCTAAATGGGTCCAGGTGCTGAGGTGATTTCCCTTATCTTGTCTCCTGCTAAATCAGGGAGGTTTGGGAAATTCCTTCATACCCCCGATAAACTTGTTTGTGGAGACCTGGGGATTTTCTTCAGATCCCTAATAAAAGTTGTTTAATCCCAAACGGGTTCTGTTAAGAATTCCTTCGTTATTTTGTCAGGTTTTAAGGCCCAAGAAAGACCTAGGCAAAACTCTTGGTGGGCTTTTATTACATTCCAGCCTTTTTATAAGAACATTGCCTCTTTCAGTCTTTCATATTTCACTTAACCACTCAGTACTGAAACAGTTGTTATGGAAGCCTGCGTTAGTGAGACATGACCTGCCACAAAACCAGAATCAATGACTGGAAATCTACCAGATTTTCCCTTTCTGTGATACGCAGTAAACGTAGAAAAGACTGAAAGTCTTTTTAGAGAAAGACTGAGGAAGATCTATAATTTATATTTTTGAAGGGACTCTGACAAGTGCTTCAATAAATAAGGTTTCTGTCCACCAAATCGAAAGTTTGTGTTACAAAAGTCAAACAATACTTTAATTGACTGCCATTCTACTCAAACTTAGGATTCTGTTATTAATTAGCATCTGTCAAAGATCCATGGGAGTCACAGAACTCCTGTTATGTCTTTGTTTCTGCCGTTTATTATAGAACGTATTCCCCTTCTTTCTGCTTTAACATATAAATATTTTGTTGGGCTTGCACCCTTCCGGGATCCTTCATCATCACTGTAAAAAGAAAGCTCATCTCAGTGAATGATTCATTTCCATCATCTTCCCCAGCCTACAGAGGACTGCTGCCACAGTGCATTTTAATGATGTGTCTCTCTCCATTCTGGTCATGTATTATCACTGCCTTAGGGAAGGGGATATCCTTTCAGGCCTCTTATACTATATAATGGGGAAGCAGATGGCACATGATACATCTATTCCAACACTCCTATTTTCCTAAGCTTTTGGATTTTTTCCCTCTACATTATGTTAGAGAATTTCTGATATTTCAGCCTCACTGAATGTTGGCAACCATTAAGCCCAGATTTCAGTCAGCAAAGCTAGCAAATTATTAGAGCAGATTTAACATATTAAATGCAGAGTCTCTGAGAAGTGCGGCTATATCAACACATTTGGCCTGTCCAATGGTACATTCTGTACTCTTTTAAAAGACATCCTTAGAATTGATTCCCACACATATTCTGCAGGCTGGAATAATACAAATCAACAAAATCTGAGCCTTTTTGTTCTAGTAACACCATCTCTTTCTTTTATTCTAGTGACATCATCTATTCCTTTATTGTTTCCTCAGCTATACAAATGGTAGCTGCTTCCTACAGTTACTAATCTTTGAATTATTTCATCACCCCTTTCTTGCTATTTCAGATTTTTCAATCTCATCTGTGTAACTCACTTATGTATTAAATTCTCTCTCTTTGACATAGTTGCTATTTATGTTTACTGTCAAGACACAGACTAATTGAGTTACAGAAGAATGGATTCAGATAGAAAACATTGAAATGAAAATATTTTGGAATACGCTAAAATAGTTTTGATTTTAGCGATATTGTTTTTAATTTTTACCTCTGGAATTCTCTGTATTGATAAGCAAATTAACTCAGCAATAGTTACCTATAGAAATGAAAATTGGTATCAACTAATTCAACTTTCCATCGTTTAGAAAGTTTCATACAATTCTAATTGAAAAAGTTTATTTTCCATTGTTAAAATATTTTTTAAATATTAGAAGCTTTAAAAATTCTCAAATTCTGCTTATTTATATTAATTTGAAATTTCTAATCATCACTTCTTAACTTATCCTTTGGATTTGAATAAATGATAATTAAATGACAGATATTTCTTTAAATGCTTGAACACAGCTATAGTCTAAGACCTTAATTCATTTCTGTTCGTAGTTCTCAATATTTTAGTGTCTCTTAATGAAAGCTTTTAAAGAATTCAATCCACTTAATTGAAAATAAGTGTGTTATATAATGCTAGAAGTTTCTGATGACCACCCCTCCCACTTGTCCACCTGTTGAGAAATATTTATTCCACTATCATCTCTCTTTCGGGTGATGAAAATGTTCTAGAACTAGACAATGTGATGGTTGCACAATACTGTGAATGTACCAATGTCAGGAGCTCAGCTGGGGGTGAGACAGAGTAGAGACAAGACTCAATCCCACCATCTCACACCCCCCTGAGGGTATCTACTGCAATTGGTGAGGAGCAGGGCCCTGTGACCATCTGACGCTCACAACTTAAATCTTGCCTAAGGTGACATACCCCCTGATTGCTAGACTTTGAGGAAGCTAAAATAAACAGCTCCCAACATAAAATTTACTTAAGAGAGTTAGCCCTATCTTCCCCATAGGCACAAGACCAGAAAGATCAACCTTTACCTTAGCCTTATTATAATACCAAGGATCACCCTCAGGGTGGAGATTTCACATGCTAATGAGACATGCAATGCCTGAAGAAGCATGTCACCAAACTGGGCAGGTACCAGTCACTCACTGCCTCTATATGCTTAAAAGTCACTCCTTTCTTGCTTTAACCTCTTCAAAATTACTCTCCATACTCTTTGGGGAGTCAGCCAGAGAATTCTCTCTGTCTTGTGCTGCCTCCATTATGCCCAGACATCAACTCCAGTAAAGCCTTGTTGGGAAAAACTCTTTTTGCCTCACATTTATTTCTGACACATTGAGGGGCTGAGAACCTATGGTCAGTACCTGAGAGACCTGACATGTCATGTGTCAAAGTTGTCCATTTAGATAAGTCAAAATGAAATTAACAGCCAGGTCTGTTAATCCTTTCCTGAAATAGTGCACGGAAGAGGCTAACCCAGGAAAAGTTCCAGTTCCTACACATGTAACGGTGTCATAAAAGGGTTAGGTGGATCAGCACAGGCTTGGGGGTCATTTCACTGCCAAGGGAATGTAAACAAAAGGCCCCAGCTGCTTTATGGACTAGAGGCCAGAGGAAGTGGGAGGGGGAAGGGCTAAGATACATTGCTGAGTCCCCAGGCAGAGTGGGGAACACTGTCTTCAAATCTCCTGCACCTCATAGTGAGATCTTAGTAGAGAAAGGCTTTTGTCCAATAAAGACCATAAAGAGGCCTCTGAATGGTGGCACCTGCACTAGAATTGCAGCTATGCCTGAGGACGTGGCTGGCCTGGGGAGCCTGAGTCCTCGAGGAGTACAGCTTTCTTCAGAGATGGCAGTGTGTTGTGCATGCACCAAGTCTGGCGTGGAGAGGGCAGCCTTTCTCCTTGAGGCCTGCCAGGTAAACCCTTCGTACTTGCCTATACTTGTGCTTTAAAAAATCACAGATAGGGATTTAGCCTGGAGTAAGGTTCTCAGCTGACTGCCACTGAATTGTACACTTTAAATAGTATATTTTCAGATATGTGCATTTTACCACAATCGAAATAGCTTTAAAACATGGATTGCATCGATATATTTTTTTTAAAATATGGAGTTAGGTATAGAAAGGCAAGATGCCCTTCTTTCCCTTGGTAATTCTATTTTATAATAATAGAGAATTATAATACAATTGTATCATAATTTTTTTCTGCATTATAATACAGAATCATCTAGATTTTCTGAAATCTAAGGTATTATATCTTATTTTGCATTATTTATTTATTTATTTTTATTTACTTTTTTCTTTTTTGAGATGGAGTTTTGCTCTCATTGCCCAGGCTGGAGTGCAATGGCGCTATCTTGGCTCACCGCAACCTCTGCCTCCTGGGTTCAGGCTATTCTTCTGCCTCAGCCTCCAGAGTAGCTGGCGTTACAGGCATGTGCCACCAGGCCCGCCTAATTTTGTATTTTTAGTAGAGACGGGGTTTCTCCATGTTGGTCTGGCTGGTCTCAAACTCCTGACCTCAAGTGATCCACCCGCCTCGGCCTCCCCTAGTGCTGGGATTACAGGCGTGAGCCATGTAAGATACATTTCACTTGATTAATCATGACGTTGTCAGTGATCCAAACTGAGTACAAAGTTAGCAGCTCTGTTTGCTCATTTTACTTGTTATCAACAAAGCCACTATTGGCATTTTGGTTGCATGATTCATCTATGCTGTGAAGAAATTTTCTGGGTCATGGAAAACAGTTTGCTTTCTTGACCTCCGTGGTTGAAATTCTGTTCCCTCTTTGCAGTCATTGTTATAAACTCCAAAATTCACACATTTCCAAAAAATTCCTTTCACCCCTCATCCCCAGAGGAGGGGGGGGTATTGCCTTCTTTCACCTCAGTAGCATTTATCTGCTAAAATAAATCAGGAAGTAAATCCAATGTTTTGATGTGATTTTATAAAAGTATAGCCATTCGACAGAATATTTTTATTATAGCTATTTATTTTTTTAATAGTGTAAGGAAAATCATATCACCTCTCTGACTAGTGGGCTTACTAAGAATGTTCATGTTATTAACATGTAGATTTCTGTCGAGTCATTTGCACTTTTGACAAATAGCATTACTACATTTACATTTGTTTAAAAATAATTCTAAATTAAAATAAAGTTAATCATAGCTTTTTAAAATATGAAAAAATTTTACACTTATCTAGCTGATTTTAAAGATGACTGGTTTTAAATGGGGATTTATCTAATATTGCATTACATCTATTAAATCCAACCTATGCATTTCAAATCAATAATTTGAATATTGCAAGTACTCTCCATGATTATGTATCAGTTTTGTTTGTGTATATCCCCAAAGTATTTTTAACTAATACCTATACTTCCTTGTGAGAAGCACCCTGTATCTACATCATTTTTATTTTTCTATATTAAAACTATGTTTTATACTCCATTGTATTTTACAGACCTGTTTCATCTCAGCATTTTTGTTCTTTCTCCTCATATTTCACCTTAAGTTCTTTTTTAACAGTAGAGTTGATATTACCAATCAATAACTTAAGGTTTTCATAAAAGACACTCTCTTAATACCCAGGGCTCATTGCTCTGATATCACAAAAACAACATTCCACACACACACGCGCGCACACACACACACACACACACACAAATCCACTCACCGAGGCAGTGTAACTAGTCATTTCCTCTATTATCCTTTATTTTTCAAAGTCATCACCATAAGTTTCTGACAGTACTTTAAAACTATTTTAAAAGTTCAATTAGAAGAAAAAATTTACAAAGCATAATATTAATATATATAATTTATATATTTTATATATTATTTTATATATTTTAATTATATATAATTTAATAAATAGATATAATTTAATAAATATATTATATATAATTTGTATATATTATTTATATATAATATATAAATATATATAAAGTATATATAATATATAATTTATATATTATATATGTAATACATAATTTATATAATACATATAATTTATATATTATATATTATATGTAATTTACATATAATACATATAAATAGACTTTGAGCATTTGTAAATGTTTTGGATATAAAAAAATACTCATTTTGGGCAGCTGCATTCCATATTTAGGGAAAGTTATACACCGTTACATGTGGAAAAATGGAACAATGTAGGAGTTGGAACTTTCCCTGGGTTAGCCTCTTTCATGCACTATTTCAACTTTGCAAATTTTTTCTTCTAACTGAACTTTTAAAACAGTTTTAAAGTACTGTCAGAAACTTACGGTGATGATTTTGAAAAATAAAGAATAATAGAGGAAATGACTAGTTACACTGCCTTAGTGAGTGGATTTGTGTGTGTGTGTGTGTGTGTGTGTGTGTGTGTGTGGAATGTTGTTTTTGTGATACCAGGGCGATGAGACCCTGGATATTAAGAGAGTGTCTTTTATGAAAACCTTAAGTTATCGATTGGCAATGTCAACTCTACTGTTTAAAAAGAACTTAAGGTAAAATATGAGGAGAAAGAAAAAAAAAAATGCTGAGATGAAGCAGGTCCATAGAATACAATGGAGTATAAAACATAGTTTTAATATAGAAAAATAAAAATGATGTAGATACAGGGTGCTTCTCACAAGGAAGTATAGGTATTAGTTAAAAATACTTTGGGGATATACACAAACAAGACTCATATATAAACATTTATATATATTTGTAGATAATATATATAATATATATAAATAGACTTTGAACATTTTTTTGTTTTACTGCTTTTAGAAAATAATCACATTATATAAATACATCATTACATATCTATTATATTATAAAGTTTTGTAAAAATGCATTTATTAGTGTGGGATATACTAGGAACATGCATAATATATCTCATTTTCTTTCAATATTTTAATAATATTTAACTTTTTTTGTAAAAAATAGGGCATAACTTTCCCTAAATATGGAATGCAGCTGCCCAAAATGACTAGATCTTCTGTTTTTTTTAAATATCCAAAGAAGAAAATTCATCCAGTATCTATCTGGCTCTTGTTTAAAAGTTTATGGCTACATAATTGTCAAGATTTTCTTTATCTGATATCATCTTTGTCTTATAAGAGTAATATAGGAAATGTATGATACATGAAATGTGTTTAAGATTCAGGTTAGTTTCCCTCTTCTTAGAAACATGAAAACATAAGAAGATTTCTTATATTTAGGAAATAAATATCTAATTGTATACCATATGTAAATTTAATCAATATTTAATATTATATAATAAAGTGCATTGGCAAAACTTAGACAAATAATAATAATTTATACTTACAATATTGATGCCACTTTTTTTTTTCCAAACAACGGGGAACTCCCTCTGTTTACCAGACTGCGGGATCATAGCTCACTGCAGCCTGGAACTACTGGACTCAAGGCATGCTCCCATCTAGGCAGCCCAAATAGCTAGGATTATAAGTGTAAGTCACAGTGCCTGGCTATGGCTCTTTTTAAATTAATGATTTTTCTACAAGTTATATGTCCTATGGAATACAATTTACCATTTTCTTAGCTGAAATGTAAGCATGTAATATTGAGAAGAGCCTGAATAACATTTATTTATTATGCATAATAAAAAATGTAACATATTACATACAGTAGATGTCAGCAATGCTATAGATATTTTACTTTTTCTCTCTTGTTTTGGTAATATTGTAATTATTAGGCAAAAAGACCACAAAGCTAATGCAAGATGGTAACATTTTTTTCTTCTGAGCAAAGACATGTCCAGATTAGCTCATTTGTTCTGACTGCTGATAAAAGTTTCCTGAGATAACCACTTATTGAACTGATTCCAAGCGGTTAGATGGCTTTAATGAAGAACTTTTTCCTTAGCTGAAGCAAGCTAATAATCCTAATATAGGTGTGCTCTTGCTGGTCTTTGACTGGTGGCCTTCCACAGAAAGTTCAGTGATACAGAACTTGAATACTGGCCTCTGACTTCGTGTCTTTGAATACTGCACTCATTCACACTGAACCATGAGAAACAGAATTCCTTCTCCTTTTAAGACACTACATTATAGTTTTCTATTAGTAAAGGTGGATTAATCTAACTTAGTTGTGTGTGTGTGTATTTCAAATATAAACATATATTTTAAAAACCCAATGTGAGAGCAACTTGTTACTCCACAGAATTTCTAAAAAGAAAAAAAAGTAAAATAATTACTTCAAAGTCTTTCTAATTCCCGATAACCTAACATTTAACTGTTAAAACAAAATGACATAGAAACAGCAAAGTAAAGTTGAAAAAATGTTAGAAAGGAAAATGTTCTTATTTTGGAAAATGTGTGTGATATAGAAAAATATAAAGAAAAGGATCACCTAAAGACAAATAATTTTAAATATTATTATTTACTAACATTCACTTTTTTCTCAGTGTATTTCACATGAACAAAATTATATTGTTATACAACTTTTAATTTTGTTTTCTTATAAGTATCATTTACTTTGAGTCATTTATTATATTTTGGTAGATATTACATAAGCATCTTTTTTGGTATTTCATAATATAATTTACTCAGATTTGGCATAATCTACTTTGTAGTTCCTTCACTGTAATCTTTTGATTATTTCTAACTCATCATTATAAGTATACAAAAATTTTGCAAATAGGTTTTAATATAAAGTTTCTCAAGATAGAGGCTCAAGTGGTGAAATTGTTTAATACACACGTTATAGCTATTGTATCCTACCAAACTACTTTTCAAAATTGTCGCATCAATGTATATATGAAGTTGTATATGATAGCACCTATTTTACCATTCTTTAGATTTTATTGTTTTTCAGTGTTTAAAAATACAATCAAAGACTTAAAGACACTGAATGTTTTTTATTCACTTCCATATACTCTCATCCCCCATATAATAACAAATACTTGAGTGAATACAATATTATTCTTATTTTATTTTTATTTACTTCATTATTAGTAAGTGTGTAGTTTAGCTCAATTTGTATGTCATTGGTATTTAACGTTTTCTTGAAACATATGCTGGTTTTTGCTCATTCAGATTGCAATACACAGAGAAAAGCACTTTCCTCTCTCCAGACAAGGGAACATGTAACAGTGAAGAAATTCACTGACCAGATTGCTAGGAAAAAAGTTAAAGGGCTTGTATATGCTAAAAAGAAAGGAAGTGACTCATTAAGAACAAAAAGAAAATATTCTAACTATGTGAGAATGAGTCCATAGGCCTGTGTCCACCTGGTTAAAGCAAGTACCATTGTTGATTGGTCAAGATTGTGTCTACAGTTAGGTCCAGAAAGAGTTTGGCACACTGAGGTCACAAAAATTCATGGTTCTTTATCAGTTATGTCTGCTAAGAACCAGTTGTGGTAAAATAAATGCCCTGGTTTGGAATCTTTTAAGCTAGTACTAATGTAATTGGAAGATTTCTTCTATACAAAATAGAGACTTAATTTTTTTTTAATTGACTTGAGATAGGTATACATAACTAAAGATCTTAATCTCCTATTTATTCATTAAACTTTATTGAAAGACTTGGTTTTTTGTTTCTATTGATATAGAAAAATTTGGTCTGTGTGTTTGTGTGTGTGTTTCATTTTATGAGAAGGCAAAGCTATTTGTATTCTCCTATAATTTAAGTCTACTTCTTAAAGACTGTCAATGAAGTTCTTTCCCACTCACAAATTAAAAGAGACTAAAATCTCAGAGTTCAACCTATGTATTAGACCATTTTCATGCTGCTGATAAAGACATACCTGGGACTAGGCAATTTACGAAAGAAAGAGGTGCAATGGACTTGTAGTTGCATGTGGCTGGGGAGGCTTCACAATCATGGTGGAAGGTGAAAGGCACGTCTCACATGGCTGCAGACAAGAGAAGAGAGCTTGTGCGTGGAAACTCCAGTTTATAAAACCATCAGAACTCATGAGAATCATTCACTATCATGATAACAGCACAGGAAAGACCCAGCACCACGATTCAATTATCTCCCACTGTGTGCCTCCCACAACACTGGGGAATTATGGGAGTACAATTCAAGATGAGATTTGGGTGGGGACACAGCCAAATCATATCATTCCATTCATGGCTCCTGACAAATCTCATGTCCTCAGATTTCAAAACCAATCATGCCTTCTCAATAGTCCCCCAAAGTCTTAACTCATTTCAGCATTAACTCAAAAATCCACAGTCCAAAGTCTCATCTGAGACAAGGTAAGTCCCTTCCAACTATGAGCCTGTAAAATAAAAAGAAAGTCAGTTACTTTCTAGATACTATAGGGGTACAGGCAGTTGATAAACACGCACATTCTAAATGGGAGAAATTGGCTGTAACAAAGGGGCTACACAGGCCCCATGCAAGTCCAAAATCTAGTGCAGCAGTTAAATCTTAAAGCTCCAAAATGATCTCCTTTGACTCCATGTTTCACTACCAGGTCAAGTTGATGCAAGAGGTAGGTTCCCATGGTCTTTGTCAAGAGGTAGGTGCCCCTGTGACTTTGAAGGGTACTGCCTCCCTCCCATCTATTTTCACAGACTGGCATTGAGTGTCTGCAGCTTTTCCAGATGTGTGGTTCAAGCTGTCAGTACATCTATCATTCTAGGGTCTGGAGGAGGGTGGCCCTCTTCTCACAATTCCACTAGGTGGTACCCCAGAAGGGACTGTGTGTGGGGGCACTGACCCCACATTTTCTTTCTGCACTGCCCTAGCAGAGTTTCTACATGAGGGCCCCACCCCTGCAGCAAACTTCTGCCTGGGCATTCAGTTGGTTCCATACATCTTCTGAAATCTAGGCAGAAGTTCCCAAACTCCAATTCCTGACTTCTATGCACTCTCAGACTCAACATCATGTGGAAGTTGCCATGACTTGGGGCTTGCACTCTCTGAAGCCACACCCAAAGCTCTACATTTGTCCTGTTTAGCCACATCTGGAGTGACTGGGAGGCAGGGAACCAAACCTCTAGGCTGCATACTGCATGGGGACCCTAGGCCTGGCCCACAAAACCATTATTTCCTCCTATGCCTCTGGGCCTGTGATGAGTCAGGCTGACTTGAAGGCCTCTGACATATCTTCCCTGGAGATATTTTCTGATTGTCTAGGGGATTCCCATTCAGCTCCTCATTACTTATGTAAATTTCTGCAGCTAGTTTGAATTTTTCCCCAGAAAATGGGATTTTCTTTTCTATCAAATTGTCAGGCTGCAAATTTTCTGAATTTTTGTGCTCTGCTTCCCATATAAAACTGAATGCCTTTAGCAGCAACCAAGTCACCCCTCGAATACTTTGCCTCTTAGAAATTTCTTCTGCCAGATACCTTAAATCATCTCTCAAGTTCAAAGTTCCACAAATCTCTAGGGCAGGTGCAAAATGCCACCAGATTTTTGCTAAAACACAACAAGAGTCACCTTTGGTCCTTTTCCCAACAAGTTCCTCATCTCCATCTGAGACCACCTCAGCCTGCATTTCATTGTCCATATCATTATCAGCATTTTAGCCAAACCCATTCAACAGGTCTCTAGGGAGTTCCAAACTTTTCCACATCTTTCTGTGTTCTTCTGAGTCCTCCAGACTGTTCCAACCCCTGCCTACTACCCAGTTCCAAAGTCACACATTTTCGGGTATCTTTACAGTAGCACCTCACTCTACTGGTACCAATTTACTGTTTTAGCCCATGTTCACACTGCTGATAAAGACACACATGAGACTGGGCAATTTACAAAATAAAGAAGTTAAATGGACTCACAGTTCCACATGGCTGGGGAGGCCTCACAATCATGGTGGAAGATGAAAGGCACGTTTCACATGCCAGTAGACAAGAGAAGAGAGCTTGTGCTAGTAAACTCCCCTTTATAAAACCATCAGATCTCATGAGACTCATTCACTATCATGAGAACAGCATGTTTCTCTGACCCCCATAATTCAATTATCTCCCACTTGTGTCCTCCTACAACATATGAGAATTATTGTAGTATAATTCAAGATGAGATTTGGGTGCAGACACAGAGCCAAACCATATCAAATCCCAAAAAAACCTGTTGCTTATCAGGATTGAGGTGGACACCAATGCATACACACATATACATAATTGTTTGAATTTGGCAAGATTGAAATGAGGGTGGCAAAGACCAATCTGGTTACTGGAAGAATAACTTTTTCCAATAATGGGGAGAGTGCTGGATTAGAGGTGTTTGTGTATCTAACTCCCATGACTATGAGCTATGAGTAGACAATTGGGATGAGGTTTTGATGAAAGTCAGGCCTTCCTTCAAATAACAGGCCTACTGGTTTATTCACCAATAATATGAAGTTATTTCATGAAAAAAATCAAATGAAACTAATAAATAAAGTATATAAAAATCGTATGCAAGTTCTCAGAATAGTGCCTGTATGTAATTGCTCACTTTAGTGTTGTACTTTTATCATTATTCTAGTTCAAATTGATGCTTGACTAGATCTTGGTTTTGTTTGCATTCAATTCCCCTGAGTGTTTCAGTTAGTTGAAATTTCTCAGTCTCTGATATACAGGTCATTTACTTCATTGATCTATATTGTCAGAAATTTTTGTATTGTTTAGTGAATTCTTAAAGCTTTATTTGCAAGTTTGCTTAGAGTACACGAGAGTTCATAAACTGCTGTCATTTTACCAGGAAGTTAAATTTTCTCAATTTAGTTTCTTATTATAAAGTTATACATGGAAATGTGAGAATTCTGAGATGGTGAAGAAGTTGAAAATTAAATAAATAATTCACAACTTTGCCACTAGAAAGTAATCCTAAGAACAATTCAATTCACTTTTTAAAATTCTGTATTACAGATATAATTTATATAATGAAGTAATATGTAGTATTTTGTAAAATACTTTTTCCACTCAACTTATCTGAACATTTATTTTTGTTATGAGGAAACATTCAGGTTTCTATTAAATGTTAAGATACTTTAATTTCTCAGGATGTTGAGATCACAGTAGATCTTATGGATACATCAATAACGAAATAAGAAACTTCATTCTTCTTTCTGCTCTTGCCTGTCCATCTTCCACATCTTCTTTACCTTGTTTAATTTTTCCTTAATCTTGATCAACTGCTAACACATGATATAATATACATACTCTGTTTGCTGTTTATGGTTTATCTCTCTCTTTTAAAACATAAGCTTACATTAGAATATTTTATTTTTTCGTTGATATATCTTGACTGACAGAAACAAGGCTGACACTAAATAGACATTCAATAAACTTTGTTCAATAATTGAATGAATGGTGGATTTCAAACAATAGTAACCATATCATATTTTAGTTACTTAAGCAAGAAACTGGAAATCTATTGAGATGATGGAATAGATGGGATACTAGCTAACCAAGTGTGGGAAAAGACAGAAAGCAAGGAAGTTTCTGCAGGCAAGAGGGAGAATGCAGAAAATACAGTATCTCAAAGTGAAGATGGTCTGCTTTGGACTCTGCAGCCACTAACCTTGTTGCCCCAAAATTGTAACGGTTTATTTTCAAAGTAGCTTTTGCATTGTTGGCTAAAGAGTCAGAATTCTATTAAAGATTGTTAGGATGGTGTCTTAGTTTGTTTAGTGTTGCTGTATAAAAGTTATGTTGATAATTTTTCTTTGAATCCCGGTAATTTACAACTTATGATATAATATATGTACTATATGTATTTACTAAGAAAAAAGGTTTATTTAGCTCGCTGTTCTCCTGCCTAGAAGTTTCAAGATTTGGCATAGGTGTGGGCCTCAGGCTGCTTCCGCTTATGGTGGAAGGCAAAGCGATTCATCATGTGAAGAGATTACATGGTGAAAGAGAGACTGGAAAGATGTGCTAAGGGATCTTTCAAAAACAGCTCTCATGGAAACTAAGAGTAATAACTCACTCACACTCCCTGTCCCCCATCCCAGGGCTGGAATCAATCTGTTTATGAGAAATCCATTCACATGACTCAAACCCCTTCCATTAGGCCCTACCACCAACAATGGGGATCAAATTTCAACATGATGTTTTGGGGGCAAACATCCAATTACTGAAATTGGATACACTCAGTTTCATTGCCTAAAATCTGATTATGTAAGTGGAAAGGAGAGGTGAAAACTTGATTTCCTTGGCTTCCAATGTGAGAGGCAGTCACCACAAATTGGCCTTAAGAATAAAAATCTGCAGGAGTATGTTCATTCCACTAAAAAAAAGTAACATTAAAAATGGACCAAATCCTGGGAAAAGCAAAATAACATAAAATCCAAAATAATACCTACATGTTCATTATAACTATTCACCATTGAAATACAAGATTTAAAAGCTATTTTTGAATATATCTTTTAAGAGAATTAATATTTTCAACAGTAATTTCATTTATTCCTTTCCAATTTCAATGCTTTTTTGCCTAATTGCTCTGGCAAGGACATGCAGTACTTTGCTGAGTAACTGTGGCAAGAGTCGGCAACCTTGTCATCTTTCTGATCTTAAATGAAGAGTGTTTATTTTTTCACTGTTGTGTATGATGTTACGGGCAGACTTGTCATACATGACATTTATTATCTGGAGGTTAATTCTTTCTATGCCTTGTTTGTTGAGAGTCTTTATTATGAAATAGTGCTAAATTTTGTCAATTGCTTTTTGGACATCAATTGAGATGATTACATGATTTTTATGCTTCATTCTGTTATTGTGGTGTATCATATTAATTGGCTTGCGTATGCTGAATGATCCTTACTTCCCAGAAATAACTCCCACTTAGTTATGGTAGATGATCCTTTTAATTTGATGTTAAATTTGTTTAGTTAGTGTTTTGTTGAGGGTTTTTGCATCTGTGTTTATCAGGAATATTAGTCTGTAGTTTTCTTTTCTTGCAGTGTCTTTGGCTTTGGTATCAGGGTAATGCTGGCCACATAAAATAACTTTGGAAATATTCCCTCTTCCTCAATTTTGTGGAAACGTTAATTGACATTAATTCTTTCTTAAACATTTGGTAGAATTTACCAGTGATACCATCTGATTCTGGACTTTACATTGTTAGGACATTGTAATAAATGTAAATTAATCATATATTTATTGTTTCCAGTTAAATCTTTTTACTTATTACGTGTTTGTTCAAATTTTCTATTTCTTCGTGATTCTGTCATTGTAGATTATGTTTCAAGAAATGAATCTATGTCTTCTGAGTTTTTGAATTTGTTGGTGTATAATCATTCACAGTAGTTTCTATAATACTTTTCATTTATGTATATAGTTTTAATGTCTACTCTTTTATTTCTAAGTATATTTATTTGAGCATTTTCTTCTTAGTATAATGTTCATTAATTTTGCTTATCATTTGAAAAAACCAACCTTAGTTTTGTCAATTTTAAAAATTGCTTTTCTACTCTCTATTTTTTTCTGTTCCAATCTTTGTTATTTCCTTTCTTCTGCTAACTTTGTTTGGGTTGAATTGGTTTTTCTTTTAGTATTTTCTTGAGGTATAAAAGTAGATTTTAAAATGACATGATATTATATGTAGAAATTCCTAAAGACTCCACAAGAAAATTCTTAGAACTAGTAAGCCAATTCATTAAAGCTGTAGAATAAAATATCAACATATATCTGGCATTTGAATAAATACCCAGTAGGAATAAGGACTACCCAGTAGTATTACAGCTCATGTCTATGATCTCAGTGCTTTGGGAGGCCAGGGTAGAAGGATTGCTTGAAGCCAGGAGTTCAAAACCAACCAGAGCAACATTGTGGGACCCTGTGTCTACTAAAAATAAAAATAAATCAACTGGGTGCAGTGGTGCATGCCTATAATCCCAGCTTCTTGGGAGGCTGAGGCTGGAAGATAGCTTCAGCTCAGGAGTTCAAGGCTGGAGTGAGCTAGAATCATGCCACTCCACCCCAACCTGAATGTCTTGTCTCAAAAATGAAAACTTATCAACATAAATCACAACTTGAAATAATATTGTTAAAATTATTATACTTCTCAAAGTGATCTACAGTTTCAGTGTAATTCCTATAACAATGACATATTTACAGAAATAGAAAAAAAATTCCTAAAATTTTAATTGAACCACAAAAGACCCCAAATGGCAAAAGCAATCCTGAGCAAAAAGTGGAGGCATTGCATTACCTGACTTCAAATTGTACTATAAATCTATAGTAATCAAAATGGGACAGTACTAACATAAGAACAGACACATATAACAATGCAACAGAATAGAAAATCCCAAAGTAAATCCAGACATTTATAGTCAACTCATTTTTAATAAAGGTTCCAAGAATATACATTAGGAAAATGATAGCTTCTTCGATAAATGATGCCGGAAAAACTAGATATTCGTAGGCAGAAAAATGATACCAGAACCCCTTCTAGTACCATATACAAAAATCAAGTCACAATGGATTAAAGACTTAAATCTATGACCTAACACTGTGATTCTACTAGAAGAAAACTTTGGGGAAACTCTCCAGGACATTTTGTCTGTACAAAGATTTACTGAGTAAGATCACAAAAGAAAGCATAGGCAACCAAAGCAAAAATGGACAAGTGGGATCTCAACAAGCTAAAAAACTTCTACACACCGAAGGAAACAACTGAAAAAGTGAAGAGATAAGCTACGGCATGGGAGGAAATATTTGCAAACTATTTATTCAACAAGGGATTTTAATATCCTGACTAGACAAGGAACTTAACAGAAAAAAAAAATGTGATTAAAAAATGGGCAAAAGCTCTAAATAGACATTTCTCAAAAGAAGGTACAAAATGGCGAAATATATGAAAAAAAAGCTCAGCACCACTAATCATCAGAGAAATGTAGATCAAAAGCACAGTGAGACATCATTTCAGTGCAGTTAGACTGACTTTCATCAAAAACAAAAGAAAATCAAACAAAAACAAGTGCCGGCGAGTATGCAGAGAAAAAGGGAATTCTTATTTATGGTCAGTATGAAGGTTAAATTGCTACTGCCATTATGGAAAACAGTTTAGAAGTTTAACAAAGAACCTAAAATAGAACTATGATATGATCCAGCAATCTCACTACTGGGTATTTATTCAAAGGAAAGAGAGTCAGTATATCAAAAGATACCTGCACCACCATAATTATTGCAGCACTATTCACAATAGGCAGGATATTAATCTAAATATTCATCACTAGATGAATGGATTTTTAAAATGTGGCATATATATACAATGGCATACTATCCAGCTATAAAAATAATGCAATTTTGTCATTCACAGCAACATAGATGAACCTGGAGGACATTATGTTAACTGAAATAAGTCAAGCACAGAGACATAAACAGTAGAATGTCTCACCCATATGTGGGAGCTAAAAAAATTGAGCTTATAAAAGTAGAGAGTAGAATTGTAATTGTTAGAGTCTGGGAAGGGAAGCAGGGTGGGGGAATAGGGAGAGGTTGGTTAATGCATAGGAAAAATAAGTTTTAGTGTTCTACAGGACTGTCAGGTGACTACAATTGACAATAATTTATGATATATTTGCAAATAGCTAGAAGAGATGGTTTTGAATGTTCCCAACAATAATAAATAATACAAATTTTGAGATGATGGATATGCTAATTACCCTGATTTGATTATTACACATTATATACATGTATGAAAATATAATTATTATGTCAAGTAAAAATTAAAGTAAATTAAATTTTAAAAATCAACACACAAAAATCAGATCTGTTTGTGTACACTAACAATGAAATATCCAAAAAAGAAATAAATCAATTTTATCTTTCATAAAAGAGATTTAAATACTTAGGAACAAACTTCACCAAGGAAGTGAAGGACTTCATCACTGAAAACTGAAAAAAAATCAATGAAAGAAATTAAAGACACAAATTAATGGAAAGACATTTTGTGTTCATAGGTGGAGGACCTAATATTGATGAGATGTACACACTACCTAAAATTATCTATAGATTAAATGCTATTCCCATCAACATCCCAAATGACAATTTTTTTTACAGAAAGAGAGCAATTTTAAAATTTATAAGTGACAACAAAAAAAATCAAAGTAGCTAGAACAATCTTGATAAAGAAGAGCAGAGTTGGAGAAATCATAGTTCTTTATTCAAAATATATTACAAGGCTACAGGAATTAAAACAGTATGGTACTGGCATAAACCTAGACACATATAACAATGAAACAGAACAGAAAGCCTAGAAATAAACTCACACATACACAGTCAATTGATCTTTGACAAGAGTGTCAATAGTGTACATTTAGGAAAGGACTGTTTTTATTTAAATATTGGGAAACTGGATGTCTACATGCAAAAGAATGAAATTGGACTCTATCTTACAACAGACAAAAATCTTAGCTCAAAATTGATTAAAGTCTTAAAAAAGTAATACTTCAAATTAAGACTATTAGAAGAAAACATAAAAGTCTCTGGACATTTGGCAATAACGTATTGGATATGACACCAAAAACACAGGTAGCAAAAACAAAAATAGATGTCAGACCATATAAAACTAAAGGCTTCTGCACGACAAGGAAACATTCAACAGGATGAAAGTGCAACCCACATAATGAGATAAAGTATTTGCAAATCATATATTTGATCAGGGGTATTCAAAATACGTAAGGAGCTCCTACAACTCAATAGCAAAAAATAAAAATACGAACTTAAAATACTAATAACCCAATCTTAAAAATGGGGAAAGGACTTCAATAGACATTTCTCCAAAGAATATTTACAAATAGCCAACTGGTATGCAAAAAGAGTGCTTAATGTCACTAATCATTAGGGAAATGCAAATCAAAACCACAAAAGGATATCACCTTAGTCCTGTTAGGAGGGCCTTTAAAAAAAAAACACACACACACACACACAAGATAACAAGTGTTGGTGAGGCTGTGAAAAAATTGTAACACTTGTACACTATTGTCAGGAATGTAAAATGATGCAGCTGCTATGGAAAACAATAGGGAGGTTCCCCCAAAAATTGGAAATAGAACTACCATATGAACCATCAACCCTACTTGTACATATATAATATAAGTGAAATCAGGATCTTGAAGAAATAGCTTCACTCCATGTTAATTGCAGATTTATTCACAATAACTAAAATATGGAAACAACCCAAATGTTTATCAATGGATGAATAAAATAATTGTGACATAATCATACAATAGAATATTATTCAGCCTTAAAATGTAACGTTTTATTTACTGTATTGATCATTGCTTTCCTTAACATGTTAATCCACTCTAAGAAGGAAGTTCACATTGCTATTATATGTAGTCAATTCAATGAAATTCAAATATTTATGATGATATCTATTTGAAAATGAAGCATATAGCTTCATATTCATTACTTTTAGCTTTTAATGAAGGTGATCTTGGAGTCTAGGACACTGCATGTAGTATGACCAATTAAATTAGATTATATGTGTGTGTGTGTGTGTGTGTTTATTTTTAACGTGTGAGGTTCCTTTTTGTAAAAAAATGCAAACTTTGTTCTTTGGCTTTTTTGACCACTTTTTTCAAATTGTTTTTGAAATATAGTCTAATCCTATTTTGGTATCATAAATTTATAATTCATATACATCTATGAATATATTACATAGATATATACAATCGCATATATATTGTTTCCTTGGCCCATGTCAAAATATATATATTTCTCTCCCAAATGTGTATATATACACATTTTAGAAATAAGTGTATTTATAACAGCAAATAATACATAATATATATGAAAAGTTTTATTTCAAAAAATATATTTATTTCTAAAGATCAGCAGGGTAGGTACAGCACCATTTTAATGTTATTCCCTTTGAAAAATTATTTAAAGAGCCCTGAAAATAATCCTTTCAGCTCTCCAAAAAACCCATTTCATTATCTTATTTTGTAACCAAAATGCATATTCGTAAAAATTTAATGCAGATAATGAAGCATAGCATTATACCCTGTCAATGAGGACACCAATCATGTGCAAAAATATAAAATGAAAAGACTGCAGTTTAATGGACTACACAAAAATAACAGTCTTATCATTTGCACTTAGCCTGGTTTCCCAGGGAAACAAGAACTATAAAACTAGTGCTCTCATACTTTTGATAGAAAATAAAAGTTAAATGATAATTATAACTATTAGGCTATCAGTCATACTGTCAATCTCTATAATGTTAATAAATTTGGCCTTTGCAGCCAATTTCAGAAAAGTTTACAATGATCTGAGTCTTGATGCTGGGTAAGAATATAAAATATCAAGAAAATAGAAGCAAATTTAATACTGAGATGTATAAAGAGCAAGTGACAAGAAAATGTCAGGAACTTAGCATTTATTCTTATTTTAAGTATAGATGTAAAATTTTGTAACAAATTTTATGCATGCCCTTGTTTTGAAGTGTATGTGGGCCTTTGTAAGATTCACAGGGAAAAGAACTTTAATAAAATACATTACTCTTCAACATATCATTTGTTTCCCTATTGAAATATGCCCAGCAGGTTCATGGTAACTGCTTGAGTAATAAATGTTCTCTAATATCTCTACTGGAGATCCCTATGTCTTCTTGCCTTATCAGAAATTCTCCTGAAATTCTTGGCTATAGACACCATTCTTTCTCCTATTCATTTATTGTTCCCTTGGCCCACATCAAAACCACTTCCTGTCATGAATTTTCAACTAAGTACATGCCATCAAATAGTACCTTTTCATATCTTTATTGTGAAAAACCATATTTATTCCTGATTTTTAGCATAAGTAGATTAATTTTAAAACTGGCTTGGATTTTTCATCTTCAGAAACTTTTGGTAAGACTTCTCCTTTCATCTTGTTAGTATGCTAACAATTACAATGATGAAAATCTAAAACTATCAGCTTTAAAGTTTTCCATTCTCATCATTCTCTAAGCTTTTATTATAATTATATGTATATCCGTAAGAGTGAACCTACAAATTGCATTTTCGTGACAGTATAAGAAAGACTTGTCCAAAAACCTTGAATTCAGAAAGTGTGGTCTTACTTAACAGAAGCATACATATTCTTCTGTCTCTAAGAGTTTGTATCACAATTGCAGGATTCGTGTATACTGAGATTTTGCTTGTGAAGATTACCTGTGAAAAGTAATTATTTTAACTTTGGAAATTATTATTTCAATTATTATTAAAATAGCCGAATGACAATTTTTAAAATGAAACATATTCTGAGATATGTGTCTCCATTCTGCAATAAGGTAATATTTATCTTATCTCTATTTTGGAAATAATAGCTAATGTGCTTTTGCTTTATGTATTTTTATTTTCTTAAGCAATTTAACGCAATATTCAAGAGTTGAGCCTGGAGAATGTGGCATTTGCGTGACATGGTTCTCTTTGTTATTTTGGGACCTTTATATTTGCCCTAACCACTCCTATTGACTCTTCTCATGATATTTAGTTTTCATTTTTATTTCTCTGATTAAATTCCACCTCCCTAGAGAGTCTTCCTCTGAATGCCTCTGCTTAATTACTATCTATCACAGCACAGTTCATGTCATTCATCATGCTATTACAGTTTGCCTGCACTTTCATAAGTCTGCATTGCCCATTAGAATGTGCAGATACGTGAAAAAGATCTGGCCTCTTGGAACCTAGATCGATCCTGTCAAAGCACTGTATCAATCTGTTGAGGGTCATTGGAGAACAATGACACCTTCCAGCACAGGAAGCACATTCATTCACACATTTACTTAATAATATTTATACAGACTTCACTTTGCCCAAAAACCAACTGCACTATGGTCATGGCATGCAATGTAGACAGGGTGACACATGGATTTTGAGGGGTAAAACTGAAAAGCCAAAAGGCAAATTTCACTAGAGTGTGACACGTGCTATGGGAGGGCAGGTATAACCCAAAGTGCAATGGGAGCACGTATGGAGGGCCAGGAAAAGCTTCCTGAAGGAAGAGACCTGCAAGCGGAGGTGAGAAATACGGTAGCATTTATCTAGGTAATAAGAAAGAAGAAAGCTTTCTAAGTACATTTACGGTAGCATTTATCTAGGTAATAAGAAAGAAGAAAGCTTTCTAAGTAATAAGAAAGAAGAAAGCTTTCTAAGTACATTCTAAGAGAGAAGTACATTTCCATAAACCTAGATGAAATTAACATGAAGTTGTATTTAGGAAATTCTCAGTCGAGTATAACTATGGCCTAGTCACAGTTATACTTGAATATGAGCTTGAGTTTGAGATTGCACGACAAAAGGTGAATTGTAAAGGCACCCCAACATCCAATCATGAAAAGTCCCATTAATCAAGTGGCATATCACATAAGAAGTGGAGATATTGTGTCTTTTATTGTCACCTACAAAAATTGTATGGGAATAATAGAAAATGGATAAAGAAAATGTGGTACATGCACACTATGGAATACAATACAGCCATAAAAAAGACAAGATTGTGTCCTTTGCAACGACAATGGATGCAGCTGGTGGCCATTATCCTTAGCAAACTAACACAGGAACAAAAAACCAAATACCACCTGTTCTCACTTATAAAATGGAGCTAAATGATGAGAACACATGGACACACAGAGGGGAATAACACACACTGTGGCCTATTGGAGGGTTGGGGGTGGGAGGCTGGAGAGGATCAGGAAAAATAACTAATGGGTACTAGCTTAATACCTGGGTGATGAAATATCTATACAATGAACCCCTGTGACACAATTTTCCCTATGTAACAAACCTGCACTTGTACCCCTGAACTTAAAATAAAAGTTAAAAAAAGAAAATGAAAGACGACTTGCGTGTTTTAGACCAAATCATTCAATTTAAAGACTATATCCTGAGAAAGAAAGCTGGATTTCTCATTCTGTTTCTCAGACATATACATTTGACTACTAGCTTTACAAAGAAAAGCTGAGAGCATCTCCAGATCTTAAGACCTAACATGTGAGAAGAGCAAGAAGGAGTTTTGGTATATTTCTTTAGCATTATGTAAAATGAGCTTTCTAAATTTTCTGTAACCTCCTATACATGATGAATAAAGGTCATACCTACAAGATATTTCCTGATGTAGTTTAATGCAGGTTCACACACTAGCTGCCATATTTTTTCACAATCCTAGCCCATTCATTTCTATCCTTTCTCATGTGTAGTTCTTGGCACAGAAGTTCATTAACATTTGACTTGCATCTAGGTGTAAGCCATTTTACAACTTACATATAGTTTGAAAATGCTACTAGCTCCTGGAACCACCTTCTGACTTGTAAAATGAATATGCTCTTTGGTCGGCATCCACACCTAGTACAGGGATTGAGCTAGCATCAGAAGCCAGATTTCCTGAAGCTCAGTACAGTGTTCCTTTCTTCTGCTATAATGTCTTTCTCAGCAGCTGGATAATGTATGGGGGATGAGATAATAACCATTACGCTTATTTTTCTTTATGTAAAAAGGAGATCGAGAAATTAAAGTAAGTTTTATAAGCTTTAGTGCAATTATCATTTTGGTTGTGACGATAGTAAATTGAGATTAAAATATTGTTTCATCTATCCTGGGATATATAAAATTATCTTTGAAAAATATAACAATCCATGGATTTGGTTAGCATACTTTTGTGATATTCAAACAGTTACATGATAAAACCACATCTGAAGTGAAGCAATTTAATGTAGAAATAAGATCAACCTGTTTATTTTCAATAAACATTCTTGCTATCTAAAATTGTCCACACAGTAAAAGCAGAGATTTGTTCAGAATATAGCTTCTAATGAACTGACATAAAAACCATTAGTTTAGTTTGACATGTTTAGCATTGGTATTAGAGGAAAAAAAAGGCTTGCTTGCTTTCTTTGCTTTAGTATGATTTATTTTCAACTCCTCTTTATTTCAATTTTATATAACAATAACAGTGTTCACACTTTTTGCTATATTTTATTTCAGAAACAATGGTTTTGCTAATTTAATGTTTAAAATAAAAGGACTAATAGGTATGTATTTATCTACTATATAAATTATAAAAGAATACTTTAAATCACAGATACACAGGTACAGAGAATACAAGGTAAACTTTTTAATCTGTGCATAAATCAAATAGGAAAATAGCCCACAGAAGCACATTGGGATTTTTTGAGGAAAATGCAGCCATCACATAAATGATGTTAGAGAAGCTGGGATCATGATTGGGTGTTCTTAATTGGTTAATATGAAACTTTGAATTATCTCCAGGTCTTGTTACCTTTCTTTGGTGTTGCTTTTTATTAATGATGTAGGAATCTCTAGGGAATTAAATTTCTCTTTCATGTGCTGTTAGACTGTTTACAACAAAACATTTTCAAATAAATTATTAAGTTAATGCTCAATGTTTTTAAAAAACTAAACTAAAATAGCCTTAATGTATAAACAATATTGCATAATTTTTTTGAGACAGGGTCTCATTTTGTCACCCAGGCTGGAGTGCAGTGGCACAATCATAGCTCACTGTAACCTAAACTTCTAGGCTCAAGGGATGCTCCCACCCCAGTGTCCCAAGTAGCCAGAAGTACAAGCACATACCACTGTGTCTGGCTACCTTTTTCTTTTAGTTTTTGTAAAGATAAGGTCTTGCCTTGTTGCCCAGATCTTAAACTCCTGTGCTCAAGAAATCCTCCTGACTCAGCCTCCAAAGTGCTGGGATTATAGGCATGATCCACCGTACCCAGCCCAAGGTTTTAACTTAATACATAACATCATTGATTTTTAAGGCACAACATGATTTTATATATCACAAGAAATAGTATAATTATAAGACCTACTGATTGTTACATGCATCTCACTTTTATATATGTTAAAATGTGAAAACGGTGTTTTTAGGATTGATGACATAGGATATCTGTTTGATTAATTCAAATAAATAACAAAAGAGACATTTCTTCAGACCGTTTTGCAGTGATAATTTTGGAATGTTGAAAAGTCTCCAGTAAGTATATAAGATTGTAGCCAAGAGGGATGTCACCATTTGTTTGTTTGGTGGGATAGAAGGAGTAAAACATAAGCAATGGCCTGCATTTTATATTCTTTAGAGTACTAAACTTTTAAAGGCTGAAATAATGTTTGTTTGATAGTCACATCAGCCTTGTACTGTCTCACAAAGCCTTTGGTTATTGCGCACTAAGGAAGAACGAATTTATAATCATTCGTAAATATGGCAAAAGGAATTGCATTATAGCAGTCAGCAATATAGGCATACTTTAGAAATAAAGAATCTGAACTCTACAATATCTGCATTAGTCAGATTAGACGTTTTTTGTTGTTGTTGTTGTTGTTGTTGTTGTTTTTTACTGTGATAACATCCCACCAAAGCTCAATGGCTTAGCACATCAAAACTTAGTTCCTTGATTATCTAAAGTCCGATGAAACTTCTGGGGATCTACAAGGTAGTTCTTATCAACAAAAAATAGTTTTCTTCAGGTTTTGTGCTGTGGCCTCTGGAGTTATAGAAATGACACAGAGCTGATAAGCCACATTGGGGCATCAATCCTCTCCACCTACTGTAGCCAGACTATTCATGCGACTCTTGACTAACTACAAGGGCAACTGGTAAATGTTGTGTAGCTCATGGATATTTAGTAATCACTAAATTTTCAGAATATTTCTCTAAAACTCTTTCCTCTAGCATATGCCTATTAGGAACGTCTTAACAAAACATTTCTTTAATTTTAACAATACTGAAATTGAAAGTAAGATGTTCTCTGTCATCATGAAAAAAAATATTTCCTTGGGTCTCTGGTAAAGTGAACTGTTTGCTCCCACCATCTTGCTCAATTTAAAACCAGGTCACACTTCTATTATAAGTGTTAGGCAGAATAACATATATTGATTTACATTTTGGTTTTCTCCGGTCAAGACTATGTTCAATTTGAGACCAGGCTAGCTAGCTAGAGTGTTGCCACAGCATTTGTATTGCCTATAGGAACAGTGTGTACTACAATGGACTCAGTATCATATGATAATGTATTTAATATGTGTCTATTCATAACTATGGTCACATGTCTAGCATTCTTTTTTTGTTTTACTTTTTTAGAAAAATTAAATTTCAGTTCTCTTGATTCTTTGAATTTATATAAATGTATCCCAAATTGAAATAATTGTATTAAAAGCGTTAGACATTAAAAATTATTATTTCTATGTATCTGAACAAAATATGAGAAAATAATTGATTGACCAAATTCATCATAAAAGCAACTAACTATAATTAAGAAAATTGCAATTGTGTGGCAATGCAGAGATTTGAGAGTTCAGTATTGATAAAGTTGTGTCAACTTGAAAGCCTGGCATACACATTTTCTGGTTCTCAGTTTTTAATCACTTTTCAGTTCAAATATCACAAGATTTTTCAGGTCTTCTATTATAGATAATATAGGTGTTTTGTCTGTCAGTGAGACCCATTGGTATTTAATATGATTAATATCAATAAATAGATTGAGCACAGTTGTAATAGATACTCAAATGAAATAAATGTGATCCTAATCTTCCATAGAACAAAAGAAATTCGCTGTTATTTTGTATCATTAATTATAGCTTTGTACTGTCTATTGTGGACACATCAAAAATTCTGTTTAAAAATAATAAAGATAGACATCTCAATGTTTTACCGATACATTTTACAGAAATATCTCAAATACCTTATATACACGTGTTTTAATGTTGTATGATTTATCACAAATTTGATACCTAAGAACATTAGGCAGTTTGTCTTTGAATTGTTGACGGAATCAGAGTTTCTATTACTGAATCAGTACAATAGCTGTAGCCAAATCTAAGAAATGGCATGTCCTTTGAATTCAAAACAAAAGCAATACCCTCAAAATTTTAAGCTGCATTTTTAAAGTTTTGCTTTCTCTAATTGTACATACAGTATAACATTATTCATGAATAATAATCAAAACAAACATTTCTAAAGCACTCGTATGAGTCAGGCACCATCCGTTTATCTACCAATATTAGCTCAATCTTCACAGCAACTCTGTGGTATAACTAGGTTTTATTATGGCTGTTTCACAGTGGAGGAAACTAAGGTTGGGAAAACATTGAGAATATTGCCCAACATCTGGGTCTTCATAACGTGAGCTTTTAAAAATTGTATGCATAAGATCTTTAGAGTGAAAATAAGTTGGTGTTTGGGTTTTCAGCCTCTTTCTGAACTATAGAGTTCTCTCCAGGCTACCTTGTAGAATTTGGGAGTTCAGCATCACTTTCCAATGAGACCCAAAGATTCAGGAGCTTAAAGTTGTGACTAGACCACTGATGGAGACATCAGAAATGTTTAACCCAACCTTGATACTAGAGTCTTCACAAATGCTCACTGAAAAAATATTCCCAAGACAATGTAGACCTCTCATAACTTCTGCTTTGAAATATTAATAAAGAACCTTCTCAACCTGACTCTCAACTCTGGTACCAAATCCCCTACCCCTCTACCAGAAAATTTACCCAAACAACAGGGGAGAAGAGAAAAGATATTTCAGAACACCAGAGATCGCTTGCTTTGCAGAAGGACAGGAGTAATGACATTGTTATTGTTATCTGTAGGGAAACCAAGGATGGTATCTGAGATATCCATTACCGAAGAGATTCTCTTGGTTTAAAAGAAAACGAACACACACTGAGCTTAAGGGTGTTAAGAATGAATGAAGAAGTAGACCATTTAAATGTGGCTGAAGTTCCTGTCTTTATCATGATGAGATTCTTTTGAAAATTCTAGAATAGGGAATTATGCCAAGTCAATTGAAGCATAAACCCTATTCTTGTATATTTCTTTCTTGCTGGTGATTTTATTCAGCAGGTTGAGAAAGCAGCTCTATGATAGGAGAGGCTGTATACTCATAATTTTAATAACCTATGATGAATGATGTCTTTTTCTTATAGCATCTTTTCCTTCTTATCTTAATGCTGGTAATTTATATGGGATCTGTATAGTTTGAATGTATTTTAGTAACTTCAATACATTCAATACACTTTAGCTCAACTTTTTGATTTGACCCAAAGGAGTACCAATAGGTCTCATGTACTCCCATGTGCTTTAGAAGGCGGGCCCAACACCAAGAGTTTGAAGAAGGCTGGGCACAGTGGATCAGGCCTTTAATTGCAGCACTTTGGGAGGCCGAGGTGGGAGAATTTCTTGAGCTCAGGAGTTCAAGACCAGCCTGGGCAAATAGTGAGAGCTTGTCTCTACTAAAAAGAATTACAAAAAGTATCAGCTGGGCATGGTGGCATGTTCCTGTCAGTCCCAGCTACTTGGGATGCTGAGGCAGGATCGTTTGGGTCCGGGAGGTTGAGGTTGCAGTGAGCTGTGATCACACCACTTCAGTCCAGTCTGGGTGACAGATTGAGACCCAGTCTCAAAAAAACAAGACAACAGACCAGGCATGGTGGCTCACGCCTGTAATCCCAGCACTTTGGGAGGCTGAGGTGGGTGGATCACTTGAGGCAAGGCCAACACAGTGAAACCCCGTCTCTACTGAAAATGAAAGAATTAGCCAGGCATGGTGGCGTGTGCTATAGTCCCAGCTACTCAGGAAACTGACGTGAGGTGTTAAAACAGCTTAAACCCGGGAGGCAGAGGTTGCAGTGAGCAGAAATCTCACCACTGCACTCTAGCCTGGGTGACAGAGCGAGACTCCTCAAAAACACAAACAGAAACAAAAACAAAACAAAATAAAAATGAAGGAAAGCAATCTGTGGGGAAATAATATAAATAAAACACTGGGTAGTTTGACAAGAGCATAATAATCAATTAGATTTTCTGATTTTCAAAAATTTGAATTGCAATAAAAGAAAATTCTGATGTGTTATGTTTTAAATTTTCAGTCACAAACAAATGTGCAAAATAATAAAGTTGACATCTTTATTTACTTTTACAAACAATGAAGACAGAAGAGTTCTGATAAAACATTCAGGTAATAAAACCTGCGTATAATTTTGACCACATAATTCAATAGTAATCAGTTTAATATATAACACATAATAGTGGAAGGAAATAAGAAATATAGGCAAAAAAGAGAAGACAGAAAGAAAAACAGTATCAGAATAAAAAGGAGAAACAAGCCACATGAATATGAGGGACCATCATAGATATACTGCAGAGTAAATTGTGCATACTTATTTACTTTTATATAATTTTATATTAACATTATACATCAATTATTGATAACAATTATATTAGAAAACACAATGCGACTATATGTTCAATGATAAAAGTTACCCTTTCATTAGGAAATAGGTTAAAAATAGGAAATAGACATAGTTTAAAGTAAGGATGGAATACAACATATCATAAAACACTAATCAAAATAAGCTGAAGGACATTATCCATGTTAGGAACAGGACAGTTCAGACAAGAAATATTTCCATGGGAAAACAGAACATTACATAACCATAGAGGTAGATACACCATAAAGACATACTAATCCTTAATATGTATGCACCTTATAACCGAGATTCAACATATGTAAAGCAAAAGTAACTGAAAGAAGATTTGTACAAATTTATAACAATGCTGGAAAAACTTAACATTTCTCTTATAGTAATCAAAACACAAATAGACAGGATATCATTAGGTTGTGAAGACCAGAACTTCACTATCAAATGTCAGTTTGTCTGAATTGACGTTTATAGAACACTTCACCAAATGAGATAAAAATATTCATTTTTTAAGTCACATAAAAATTAATAACCAAAACTTATTTTCCAGTACATAAAACAAACCTCGGATGTTGAAAATATTGAAAACATACAACTTATAGTCTCTACTCACATGTTATTACCCCCTGAAATCAGTCATAAAAAGTATTTGAAAAATCTACAAATATTTGGAAACTAAACAACATACTTTACTAAGATATTTCTACATAAATTTATGCATCTATGAGGAGGAAAAATTTAAAAGTACTTTTAATTGAGTGAAATGAAAACAGAATTGTATCACTCAATGTCCAAAGAGCTATGGCAACATATCAAAATGTGTAGAATGCAGTTAAAGCAGTGTGTTTGGAGAGAAACACACAGCATCATATGCTTGTATTAGAGAAGATGAAAGCTTTTATATCAATGATCTAAAATTTGACTTAAAGTGGAAATGCAAAAGCAAAGTAAATCCAAACTAAATAAAAAAATAAATAAAAACAGAGACAATTAAAAAAATTTGAAACTGAAAGACAACAGAAATTTTTTAAAAGAAATGTATTTTTGATACAACCAATAATATTGATAAATTTATAGCCAGAGTGATAACAAAGTGAGAAACAGAAGACACAAATTACCAAGTTAAAAATTATATCAGTATGCCACCACATAGCTGAGATAAGTAAAAGGGTAACAAGTGTACATTATAAACAACTTTATGCCAAAAAATTGTAACTGAGATGAAATTGACATATTCCTTGAAAGATACAAATTACCAATATTTACTCAAAAAGGAAGAGGCAATCAGAATAGTACTATACCTATTAGAGAAATTAAACTCATTGTTAAAAAAATTAAACTCAAACGGTGAAAACTACAAGCCAAGATATGTTAACCAACTATTAAAAATTTAAGAAAAACATACCAATTGTACCATAAAAACAAATTCACAAAGTAGGAAAGGAGTGAATGCTTTCCAAGTATTGTGATACTTGGAATATCCTGAAATCAAAACTAGTAAAGACTTACAGGGAAAGAAAACTGTAAACTAACTTCCCTGATGAACACAGATGCAAAATTTCTCAAAATATATGGGGAATTAAATATAATAGTATACAACAAAGATGATAAAGTGAGATTTATCCAATGCAAGCAAGATTGCATCAACATTTGAACAACGAAAATCAATCAAGGTAACTAACAATATCAAAAACAAAAACATAATTTGATTATCTTCAGAAATATGGAAAAAGCAGTTGAGAAAACTCAATTTCCATTCATTATAAAAACTCGGAATAAAACATATCTTCCATAACCTGATTAATAGCATTTACAAAATATGTATAGCTAACACCGTAACATAATTGTGAAAGACAGTACTTTCACTAGGACCAGAAACATGGCAAAGATGTTCACTTTCACCACTCCTGTTAAGCATTATATTGGAGATCAATGAAGAAAAAAATCATCTTTTCATGAAACGGCGAAGGTGAATCAGCACAGCTGTAGGCAATCATCCCATTGCTGAGGGAGCTCTCAACAAAAGACTCCTGCAGTTTTTTGGCCTGAAGATCCTGGACTAGGAGAAGGGGAAATTCTAGGAGTTGAAAAGTACTGAGAACTGAGTAGAGTGTAGAAAAGTGTCTTCAAGCTACCTCCCTTTCTTATAAGTACAGAGGTACCTGAGAGAGGGCCTCAATGGAACCCCAATTCCCCATAAAGATACTTCCAGATAGAAGCACCTAAGCTGGGAATGCAGCGGTGCCTGAATCCTTGACTTCCCCTTCCTGAAGAGACTGAAATCGGTGGGCTATGCCGCTAGCCTGGTGTGGGGAGGGCAACTTTCCCCATGAGGCCTTCGTGGTGAAGTCTTTGTAATTGCCTGTGGTTGGGCCTGGAAAATAACCCAAGGTTTTTAGCCACAAGTCAGAATACTTACATTTCATTTAAAAAGTGTTATTTTTCCTATTGTTATTGGAACTTATTGTATTTATAAAGGAAATGAACATCTTCTTATTATTTCATAGACATGATTCCAGTAATCTGTATGAGCATTATCTGTTCTGAAGAAACCCATCAGAAAAATTGTCAGACATGTAACATCACTGAAGGATCATTCTTAGATAACTGTGTTCAACTGACCCCTTGGTTATAATCTATTCAGGTTTTAACGGTCTTCTTAAAAAAAATTAGAAATTGATATTTTATTAGGGTTTAATGAAGAAGAAAGGAGTCACTTTATATACCTCAAATGTCAGATGTTTTAATGCAGAGAATTAGACATGTGAAATATTTGAAAGAAAAGGCTAAAGGAATGAGGTACCTGGATCTGGCACTGACAACCTCAGCTTCTATACCAACAGCACAGATTTCCAAAGCTCACCTAGAAGCCACTGAGAACCACCTGTCTGCCATCCTTGCATGCATCTGACTGTAACTGTCTTCAACAAACATGACTTTAACTGCTTTTCCATTTTCTATATTTCATACAAGGGCCTCTTCTAGGACATAGATTGGCATAAGGGCAAAGGGCATATGAAAATGTACAACAGACACTGTGAGGTACACAGAAAAGGATCATCCAATGATAAAAAGAAACATGAAAGAAAGGTATGAGGCTTCATCAGAGAACTGGATAGTGGAGACAGTATAATGGGACTGCCCGTAATTTTATGATTTTACATTCTTTACCCTTGGGTAGATTCTATGCCTGTGGGACTAATAAGCTGGGATTTAGGCATGACCTAAATGGTAAGAGGTCCAGGAAAAGCTGAAGCAGGAAAGGGAATGAATGCACTCAGTTAACTACTACAATAAGGAAAAAAAAAAAATCCAACACTCAAAGCAACATTTTAACAGATGGTTAATCAACAATGTCATCTTCCTACCTGGAGAATAGTATCAGGGTTAATACATTCATAAATACATGAAAAATCAGTAGAGAAATTCAACCAATACCACTGTTACTTTTAAAAAATGAGCTACTTTAGATACTATTTTGAAGATTAATACGGTACTTTGCCTAAAATTTTCATCCAGATTATAATTTTTCAAAGGCATTTTTGTATTAAAAATCACATTGCTGAGTAGAAGAAATAAAGGAATGCGAAACAGTATATTTAATTTACTATAAATATTTAGATGACTCACATTACAGAATGGATTTCTTTTTCTTCTCTTGTATTAAAGCATCTATGCAGAATTTTGGTCATTGTTTTATATGTTTAGTAGATTTTTGCCTTTCATGTAATTCCTCTAAAAATCTACGCCATGACATAGCTCTTTGTTTGTCAGGTCTATCGGGGTAATGCAAGTCAATTAAATTTCAGCAGAACATGTAATTATTGTTAGGAGTCCCTCTGCAAGATTTTCAATTTGTCTTTAGGGATTTAGAACTGAACAACGAATAATTTTGGTTTAATTAAAATTCAAGTGCCAAATCCCTCAGGGCTCATTTTACAGAGAGATCTGCCAATCAGTCAATTGACAGACTCATAAAACTCTTGCTCACTCTGTGACTATCTTTTCCCTCATGTTATAACCCCCCAGTGAAGGTCTTTTGTTTGCTGATATTTCATCCCACATATCTTGTAATTTGGCAATCTCATAATGAAAGAAGTGACATCCTATTCCAAATTAATGACTTATGTACAGCAAGTTATACAGTCCCAATCTGCACTAGTCTCTCTTGCATGATGTAAGACGACAATGTGGCGATTTTCTTTCTTCTCTTGGTGCTACTATTACACCATTTACAGCAATACTTGAAAACTAAGTGACCTTCTCACTGAAACCAATGGTACATGCTGGAGAGCCTGTTTATTCACTTAATCTTTTGTTAAATATTTATTGATAAGCTACTATGTCACAGTCAACCTCTATCTGTTAAAGTACAAAAGAGTAATACAAACATGTTTTCTGTTGTAGCAGGCTGAATAGGCAAGTGGGGAAAGCAAAAAATTTAATAAGAAAATACTACAACGTGAGACAGATATATTGACTAGGTAAGTAAAAAGTATGACTGGGCAAAACTCAACCAAAAACATCAAAGAAAGTTTAAGTGATTCTGATCTGACACTTGAGTGAGTAGGAGGTAGCAAGGTAAGGAGTTTGTAGATGTGGGATGATATGCCTTAGGCATGTGTAATCAGGGGCTGGGTCAAATGTGGGAAGAAAATTGTGGATACATTGCCAGGTGTAAAAATTATGAGTATGGGGGGTTGGGAAAATTATCCAGGTGAAATAAATAGTGTGTGAGGTAGTGATTAGAGGAAGCACAACACTTTATAGAATTAAGATAAACTTCTTAGAGATTATCTACTACAAGAGGACTAGATTATTACAAATCAGTAACTAAAACATTTTGTAAAGTAGAGTTTCTTTTAAGGAAAGGAAAAGGAATTTATGGTTTTTATAGAGAAAAGTGATAAAATTTAATCTGGAAGTCTTAATGATAATTTTTTTCTTACTCATAGAAAGTGTATTAAATTTTACTTGTGGAGTGACTAGCCAAAATACAGAACTTGAATATTGGCCGGAATGCTTCATCTGTAATTTTTACACTTGGAAAATAGCTTCACAATTTTCCTCCCACATTTGACCCAGCTCATAATTACACACACTACAAATTTAGACACATTAACAAATATTACTGTATCCCAGATGAGGAGTATAGTCCACTTAAGTACCAATCGACATAAACACAAATAAATTCATAGTTATAAAATCCATTGAATATTCAAGTTGGTAAATAATTTACAATATTTCATTTTTAGAGGAATAATCTAGGCTTCAAGTTGGGGGACCCACTTGAGTGCTGCCATCCAAATGGGTAAGTGAGGGGCTCGTTCAAAAGAGTAAAGAATTGTCTATAGAGATTATAAAAAATGACAAAAAAGTGACACGAATGTCATCTGTGGTCAAGTTGTAAAGAGCATGAATATTACACTTGATGAGTCAGAATGGTCTTCAATATCAGCTAAAATTAATAACTACAGTCTTTTATATATAAGGAATAACTCCAATCTTTCTATATAAGTGTTTAGTTTAAATATTAAAATAATATCCAACAACATCAAAAGAAAAGCTGTAGAGATAAGATTTGACATAATCATGAGTAGTGTCATCAAAGTAAAAACATAAACACTCTTACAATAATGCCATATATATGAACAGAACCAGAAAAGAGCATTGTAGCTTCTCATGTGTCCAAGATATACGGCTTCAATAGAATAACAGCAGAAGAGCATAATGATTACAATAACTGAGAGGCACAAAGGCATTCTTCGAAGTGTGTTCCTTATGTTGCTAAAAGCTATTTGTTGATTTCTTTGATATCCGTAGCACTGTGGGGAAGATTTTACATGGATTATTTAATTTATCTTCACAGCAACCTGAAGAAAGTATGTTATAACCCATATTATATAAATGAGGTTTCTGAGGTATAAAGTGGCTAAAAATCTTTCCCAAATTCTTACCAGTGTTGGAGGCAGGATTCTGAGCATGGTTTGAGCTAACCCACTCCCAGTATTTTATATATAAAACATTCTAAATATTTTACTTTTTAGTAAAATGAGAACGCCAGCTTATACTGGTTAGTGAGAATACATTATTAAATTTCCAAGAATTTTCTAAGTGAATGGCATCATGTTGACAGTTTGAAATAATCCATGGTGGGGATATTTAAATGACAGAAATCTGAAAATATTATAAATCAGAGTCATTTAAAAAAGTTGGTTGTCAAACATTTACCAGTGCACCTATAGATACATTAAGCCACATAGACCAGAAGAGAAGCAAACTGTGGTAAGGTCACAGACTGTGTTAAGATATATGTGTGAGGCAGTGCTCCTTTCACGGGGGCCCTAGCTGCAGGGGGTCTGTTCCTGCAGACCCTTGATTTGCCAATGGATGAATAAAGTACACTAACACAAAGATATTCTGCTTTGCCAGTCCAGTTGAGGGTCCCAGCTGCTTACAGGCTCCCTGCTAGCAGAGTCCTGTAAACAGTTGCGACTGGGCCCTGATCAGCTATTGAGTCTCACATGTATTAAGTCAGACTAATTAACAAAAGTTGTGAGTAAACACCACTAGAGGGTAAAGATTAAAGGCCAGGTTCCGAGGCCTAAAGCAAACACTATTTGCTGGTAATAAACTTCTGCCAACCCCCGAGTAGGGGGCGGTCGTGTACCCACGGTAGGATAAAGGTCAGTCTTAAGCCTATATAAGTAAACAGGTTGGTAATATAAATTTCCCACATTCTTTTGTACTTGGACCCTAACCTTTCTGGCTGCTGCAAAGAGACCCTGGCTCTCTTCAGCCAAGCAATCTGAAGCTATGCAAACTTTTAGGCCTTCCAAGAGAGTTTTTGGCTATTACCATAACGATCTTTAATATTTTTTCCACCAGTTTGAACCACAACATATGTGTATATTCTGCAGTATGTTGAGAGATTATGCTTTGCTGTAATAAATAAAGCTTGAAAGATGAATTATGTAAACCACATAGAAAAGAAATAATTTAAGATGCAGATGTCTCAGTACATGGTCTTTGTGTGTGTGTGTGTGTGTGTGTGTGTGCGCGCACGCACATGCATGTGAGCCCACATATGGTGGGGAAGCAAAGTTGGTTAACTGGAGGCAGAAAAATTTGGTTTGGTAATAAAAACCATAAAGCAAATACATGCATCAGAGTTTATCAGAGTAAGGTTGTGATTGTGTTACTGGAGTGTCCTGAATATCACCAGAATATTTTTCCCTGCAAAATGTGCACAGAAGTAAAAAGAAAGGATCAAGAACCAAGGAAGGTGCTAAAAACAAAGGTATTGCACTCTTTGAGGCCGTAGCAGACCAGGAGGAAAGCTCTGGTCTGAGGAGCAGTTCAAGTATAGGCTTCCAGAAATTCAGAAAAAACTTCTGGCACAAAATCTGAATAGCGCTGGTCCTGAAGTCTGTTTACTGTTCCTTTTATTTTTTCTAACTTTTGGATTGTAGAAATTAAGAGTAAACATTCCATACAAAGTCTCCCTCGTTTCCACTAGCCCTGTAGCATCTTACTCATTTTACCTGTGAAAGAAGGCACCACAAAGTTGTAAGAGAATGAAGAATATTTACTATTATAAGAATCATCTATTTAAAGTTTATAAAGCTAAAAGTTTAAAATAATCACTAGAGTTACTTGTTATCCAGATATATTTAGATTCAAAATTTACATGATGATTGTTAGAAAACTTTCAGTCATTTGATTAGAGATAATTAGTTTTAATCTATTAGACTCTCCCATGAAGAGTTGAACATAATTTGATTGTTCATACAGAAGAGTAATTTCTTCTTGCAGTAATTATTGACTCTTGATAATTATCAGTTATTAAAATAAATATTCCTCTTAAAAGACCCTACTGATCCAACCACTGATTACTATGGCATCCCTCTTCAGAGGAAGAGTTATTTAACAAATTACTATTTCTCAATGACTCTGCATCTAGCTATACAACAAAAAAGTATAATAAGTTTATATTTCAAATTAATGGAGAATATACATAGCATTAAGAACAGGAATGGCTGTCAAAATAGGTAATATTTATTTTCCTTTTCTTCTAAGAGTTAGAACACTGTTTTTTTTTAAATCTGGCACTATATTTGAACAGAATTTTAGAACCTATTAGAAGCTTCCACATTCAGCAACTTGCTTAGTAATCATATCTATCCTATGAGATAGTAATGTAGATATCATAATAGTATATTTACAAATGAAGAAATTAAAAATTAAAAATATTAAGAAACTATTCCCCCAAAATCATTGCTATGGGACTATAAGTAAATATACCCACTTTTATGTAGTCATATGTTCCCTATTGTGTACCTTGAAGACTGGTGGCTTATGTCGGTACTTCCACTTCATGTACTATTTTTTAACATTTAGATATTATAGTTACAAAGAGAAAAAGGAGAACAGAAGGAAATGAGAAAAGAAAGGAAGACAATTAACAAATTTAAAAAAAGGAAATAATTAAAATTGGTTTATATAATAGATATTTCTATAACACAATATGCTGTTTGTCAATAGTTAAACGTCTTGTTGGAAAACTTTCTATATACGTTTCTTGGAACAGTTTCTGCGTGAGTTTAATCATAATGACTTTTTAAAAAGTTGTCGCAAGGCTAACATTTTGTGAAACAAAATTTGCTGAGTAGCACTTCTGTTTTTTTCTGAGAGCATTTCCCCAAGAACTGAGTAAATGAGAATTTACTCTACAACAATAGATAGATACACTTTGATCCAGAGGGAGTAGAAGATATACTGCATTACCCCCATACGCTCTTTGGAAATGATATTATTCATTTCAGTGTTCAAACAAAGGGTAATTTGTAAAGGTTGCAGGCTCTGCAGAGTCGTTTTGTCAAATTGTTAAAGCTTTCTGATTTCTTTAGGGACTGTTTCAACTGTCACACCATTCAGGACACATCCAGAGGCCAGCTCATTTGACAGTGGTTTGGGGAAACATATTTGTCTGAATATCAATTTCCTGTCACTTTACATGCCATTTTTATAAATTATTGAAGCAATTATAAGAATGGAGAACACAGTGATTTTCAATGTGCCGTATTTGACTATAATAAGAGAAAGACTTTACAAAAGCAGTGATGCATTAAAGCTTGTATTATTTGGTCACTACTTCTTGAGCCATTTTCTTATAAATGTCCATCAGTCTGATAGACTTTTCCTCTAAAAGTGAAACATAATATCTGACATATTTTTGGTGGTTTAATGCTTCATAAAAATAAAAAAGAACGATTATTTTGCAGTAGTTTGATGTTACAGAGTAGAAAAATAAACCACCAAGAAGTTAAATGACTCTCCAAAATCCCCTAGAAAATTAGTGGCAAAGACACAGTCATAAGTGGAATTCCTGATTCTTAATGTAAAGCTGCTTTTCGTCAGAACCTGGTAAATCCATTTTCAACTCAATGTTATTCAAAACACTTTAATTCTGATATGTAGTGGTTGAGACTAAGGGCTCTGGAGTGCATTTGCCTGGCGCCACTACTTGGAAGCTCGGACCTGGAGCAGGTGACAGCACTCATCTGCACCTCAGTTTCCTCATTTTCAAAACTGAGTTTTGAATGGAGCCTAACTCAGATAATTAAATAAATTAACATGAATTCTAATTTTAAGTGCATAGAACAATGCCTTGCACATGATATTCAAAGTGTTAGCCATTATTATAATGTTTTGATTAGTGATTATTTATGGAACATAACAAACCACTCCAGAATTTAGTGGTTTAAAGTAATAATTTTTGTCCATGAATCTGCAATTTAAAGAGGTACTGGGGGTTTTTACTTGTCACTGCCTCTCATTGTGTCATCTGAGGAGCCTTGGATAGTATAATTGTTATGGATTGTATTGCATTGTGCTCAGAGAACTTAGATTCTAATTTATTGATACTTTGTACTTCTTGATATTCCTTTTGTGGTTTAACACATGGTCAACGATTTTTGTTTGACTGTTTTTATGTCTCAAGTGTGGTTTTAAAAAATGTGTTCTCTAATTGTTTTTGCAGAATTCTATGGATGTCTACTACATTAAGTGTTTATTGTGTTAGATCTCTGTATCTTAACTACTGTTTGATCTAGAAATTTTGAGAGAGTAAAATTTAGAATACTGCACTTTTATACTTTTTTGACATGTTTTTCAGTTTAGATATTTTCACATACAAAAAGATTCAGATTATATATTTTTCCTAAATGTATAATTTTCCTACATTTTATCATTAAGGAAAAAATAATTTTATTTGTACATCTTATAATTAACATCATTCTTTGCTAGTGTTTTCCTGATATATATTCTATATTTTTACTTTATTTTTCTGTTTAATTACATGCTTTCTATATATATACTTAACATTTATGTAACAGCTTTTTATAACCATCATAATCTCTGCTTTGAACAGGTAATTTTAATGTTTCAGTTTATTTTAGTTATAAATACAATGGAAAATATTTCTCTAATTTTATTTTGTGTTTTCTACTTGGTATGCTTTCCTTTTATTTTCCTCCTCATTCATTCTTCCATAAAATTTAGCAGATTCTGTTGGTTACCTAATTTTCTTCTACAATTTTGAAATGTATTCATTTTTATATTACTTTTGCAGCAAACACTTTGAAATTTTAACAGGTTTGTCACAGTCCAATGTTGTTATCTCTTTTCTACCAAAGAACAAATGCACAAAATAACATTATTCTGGTTTTTTCCATCCTCCATATTTCTTTGTTATTTTAGTTTTAGCTTGTTTTTGGTAATCCAGCAACAAATAATTTCTGTAAATTTATAATCAAAGTTTGCAGAATTTTACTTTGACAGATATTTATGAACATCTGCAATCACATACCAAAGTGAAAGAATAGTAAACTGAACCCATGCTCAGCAATCATCAGATTTTTATCAGTATTTTTTGTCCATTCTTCATCCCACCTTTTTCGCTGCAGTATTTTAAAGCAATTTCTACCAATCACATCATTTTACTGCAGACACTCAATTTTGCATAGCAAAGAGACGAAAATATTAGTATCACTCCTTTAAAGTTAATATTCAGAGTTTCTTTAAACAAAAAATTTCATTTAATTTCCTCCTGTAATATCTGATTACACATGGTAAGTCTGCTTTTACGTTGTGCTACTTCCTAATTTTTTGATGTATGCAATATACCGTTAATATTCTACTTCTAGGTGGACAAAATGTGTATATGATACATATTTGCTCCTTGACCTTGATTGATTATTTTTTTGTCTGTCGTTCTCAGGCCTTCCTTTAATAACTGAAAATGTACAGTCATTATCATCACAGATATTATCTTATTCTATCACTCTGTTCAGGATATCTTATCAGACTCTAAATCTGTTACCCAACTTTCTTAAACTGCTTCATTACTTTTATCTCTATCTTCATTAATTTTATCTCATAAAATAAAATTTATCACATAAAATTCTCAGCTGTATTCTGTGTTATTCTTTTGGCTCTTTTTTTCATTTCTGTAAAAATTTCCTGAAGTTTATAAATTCATCGGTTCTTTATAAACCTTCACTTATTTTTTTCAGTGCATATTGCATCTTATGACAACATACATTCATAACAAGTTTTCATTATTTTTCATCGAAATTTGTTTTTTTATTCATACTCTTTTTGCTGTTTTTTGGTTTCTATTCTTTATCTTTTTATTCATTTAAATACATTTGTGTACCTTCCAAATTGTTGTGTTATCTCCTCACTCATAGGCGTTATTCTTTCATATGCTAAATCTTTCGCCTGCTAAATCTTTCTCGTGGTGGTTTGTTTCAGTGCATGTTTTGTAAGTTTTGATACTGAGCTCACCATCTGTAAGCATTTACTTTCCTGTGGAGTCCAATGTGTGCTCTATAATTGAGGATTCAATAAATTTTTGACTTTTCCAAGGCTCCAGAGTTTTCACTATTGTGGGATCAGCTTTCATGATCAGTCTTCATAATTTAGAATTTCATTAAGACATGAGCATTTTAAAATTTCTTACAGAATAGACAACATTTTAAGCAACGATTTCTTTTCTCAGTCACAAATTTCTTGCCATATCACAGGCCAAAAGAGGATGTTGATCTAATCCCATTTTCATGACTAGTCATCTCATTGATGTTTCGACTTTATGCTAAAGGCTTAGGAGAAGTCTTTCCTGTATTAAAACCTGAATCTCATCCCATAGGACCAATATACTGTCTGCTAGTCTTATTAGCTCTCAAATTGTTAGCTCTCACTTTGTGCACCAGTTTCAAGTTACTTCTTTTTCTCTGATGCCCAGCGACTCTGCTGTGTTTATTCATGTCTGAACATGTATTTTAAACATCATAATGTTAATTTCAGTGTATTACTGTGTGTCTGTAGCAAGGGTAGGAAATATGTGACCCAATATTTTGTCTAAAATATCTATAATTGTATAATTTATTAACAGTTCTCTTTTCCGGCCAGGCGAGGTGGCTCACGCCTGTAATCTCAGCACTTTTGGGAGGCTGAGGCGGGCGGATCACAAGGTCAGGAGATTGAGATCATCCTGGCTAACACGGTGAAACCCCGTCTCTACTAAAAAATACAAAAAATTAGCGGGACATGGTGGCGGGAGACTGTAGTCCCAGCTACTTGGGAGGCTGAGGCAGGAGAATGGTGTGAACCCGGGAGGCAGAGCTTTCAGTGAGCCAAGATCGTGCCACTGCACTCCAGCCTGGGCGACAGAGCAAGACTCTGTCTCCAAAAACAAAAACAAACAAACAAACAAACAAAAAACAGTTCTCTTTTCAAAATTAAATGATTCAACAAACTGTCATCTAAGGTGTTTTAAAAATAAAACATATTTATACAGTTACCTTACTAATCCAAAACAACTCTGTCAGCATTACACATATTACATGGAAATTATTTTTGTTGGATGGTAGAAAAAATATATATTATTAAGTGACTAATGTTATTAACTGTAATGTAATTTTTTATTATTAAAAGAAACAGTCAAGGACATGTTCTCTTAATGAAATAAAAGTGAACAAGAATCTAAATTACAAAATACAACAACTACTAGGCTTAGAATCAGGCAAAGTCTGAGTTTGAATACCACCTCTGCAAGCAACAGTCTGATTCAGCATGCATCATTTTACTTCTGAAAATCTGCTATCTCATAGGGTTTTATGATAGGGTCATTATTAAAAGTATTCTAAAGTCTGTGAAGATCTATAAATATGTTAATCATTTTAACTACTAGATAGTATTTTATTTCACTGTGAATTTGTGGTAAAATAATTATGGCCAGAAATGCATATATCAAGAGGTTATGAATGGCTCATTAAGAAAACAGAAAAAAAGAAAAGTGGAGAGAACAAAACACAATATTATAAAAAGTGGCTAAAATACATTTTATGAATGTATTTTAACTTTCTGGTTTTATTTAAACACATGATAAGAGAATCTCATTTTGTATTAAAATTGTTTGCATAGCACTTTATAAAGTACCTTTACGTGGTTTACTAGCTTCCTACAGTTTCTGTAATAAAGTCCCACAAACTTTTCAGGTTAAAACTACAGAAATTTGTTTCTCTCACAGTTCTGAGTCTAGAAGTCTGAAAACAAGATGCCAGCACCCTCTCTGTGATGGCTCTAGGAGAATTTTTTTCAGCCATTTCCCTTAGCTTCCAGGATTACTGTAAATCTTTGGTGTTCCTTGGCTTGTAAATATATCACTGTAATATCTGTATCTCCATCATCATATGGTGTGTTCCTGTGGATTTCTGTCTCTGTATCTCTTCTTTTTCTTCTTTCTTCTTCTTCTTCTTCTTCCTCTTCCTCTTCCGCTGCTGCTGCTGCTGCTGCTGCTGCTGCTTCTTCTTCTTCTTCTTCTTCTTCTTCTTCTTCTTCTTCTTCTTCTTCTTCTTCTTCTTCTTCTTCTTCTTCTTCTTCTTCCTCCTTCTTCTTTTCTTCCCCTTCCCCTTCCCCTTCCTCTTCTTCTTCTTCTTCATCGTCGTCGACGTCGACGTCGTCGTCGTCGTCAGGATAGCAGTCATTTGGAATTGGGGGATCAGCCTATTCCAGTATGACTTCATCTTGACTTTATCACATTTGCAAAGACGCTATTTCCAAATAAAGTCACATTAACAAGTACAAGAATTTAGGGTTTGAACATATCTTTATCAGGGATACAATTTCACTGACAATACCTAGACATTAGAAAGAAAATAAGCATAAAATATCAACAACTCTATGCCCACAAATTTGGAAAGTTAGGAGTAAGGGAACAATTTATTGAAAGACACAAAATACCAAAACTCACTCAAGAAGAAATGATTTGAATAGCCTTACGTCAGGCGAAGAAATTAAGTTAATACACATCTGAATGCTGAGACAAGTGCTGACAAAAAGGATTCTTTCATTAATTTTACCAAATATTTAAGGATGAAATGGTTATTCTGCATCAACTTTTTTCAAAAAACAGGAGCAACGGAGATTACTTTCCAACTCATCTTATGAGACCAGCTTTGTATTAACAGCAAAAACAGATAAATGTATTATAAGAAAAGAAACTATAGATCAATACTTCTCATGATCACAGACATAAAACAAGGGTAAAAAATGCTAGCAATCTGAATCTGAAAATATGTAAAAGGATAATACACCACACTAAGTGGGGTTTAATTAATGAATGCAAGACTGGTTCAATGTTTCAGTCAAGAAATGCAATTTATCATATTAACAGACTGGATAAGAAGAAAAAATGAATGACTATATTATTAGACAGAGAAAAGTCATTCAAAAAATACAACACATTCAAAAAACTATAAAGAGGGAATTTCCTTAATCTAATAAAAGACATGTAGGACAAACTTCCAGCTAATATCATAATTAATGGAGACAGACTGAAGACTTACTCCCCTAAGATCAGAAAGGAAGGATGGCCTCTCCCAAAATTTCTATCCACTATTGTACTGAAAGTCCTTACTAGTGTAGTTGATTATACAAAAATAAAAAATATACAGAGTAGAGAGGAGACCAAGAAATAAAACTCTTTATTCACAGATGACAATATTGTCTATGTGGAGAAACCCCAAAGAATTAAAGAAAAAAATGCTGGAACTAAAACGCAAGCATGACAAGATTGCATGATACAAAGATACAATGTAAATATATAAAAGTGAATTGCTATTTTATGAGAAATTGGAATTTGAAGTTAAAAAATCTATTTACAATAGCAATGGAAACCAAAATGCTTAAATTAAAATCTAATAAATATGTACAGTACCTGAATTTGGAAAGCTACAAAATACTGATGAAAAAACTCAGAGAGATATTTCTGTTTATAGATTAAAAGACTCAATATTAAGATGTCAGTTCTTCTCAGCTTAAAATACAGGTTGAAGGCATTGTCAATGACAATTCCAACAATTTGTTTTATAGATACTGAAAAACTGATTCTAAAATATGTATTAAAAGCCAAAGATCTCTAACAACCATAAAAACACTGAAGATAAACTAATTTAGATTAATCATACCACCTGATTTTCAGCCTTACCAAACGGCTACAGTAAGGAGGACAATGTGATATTGGCAAAGGAATAGGAACATGGATCAATGAAACAGAATGGAGTATGCAGAAATGGAATTAAACAAACACAGTCAACTGAGTGTTTTTTATAAAGTGCAGGGCAATTTAATGGTTAAATTATAGTCTTTCAACACATAGTTCTTCAGTGCTTGGGTGTCCATATTTTAAGGAAAGAATCTAGATACATAGCTTACCACTTATAAATACATTAACTTGAATAAATCATAAATGTAAACAAAATCTATAGGACTGAGTTTGAAAATGAGTGATCAGATATAACCCAAAAGCATACCCATGATTTTTTTTTTTTTAAGAAATGATGTTTGACTTTTTTTAAATTAGAAAACATTTTTTCTTTTCCTTTCTTTTTTTTTTTTTTTTTTTGAGACGGAGTTTCTCTCTTGTCACCCGGGCTGGAGTGCAATGGCGTGATCTCGGCTCACCCCAACCTATGCCTCCTGGGTTCAAGGATTCTCTTGCCTCAACCTACCGAGTAGCTGGGATTGTAGGCATGCGCCATCACGCCTGGCTAATTTTGCATTTTTAGTAGCGACGGGGTTTCTCCGTGTTGGTCAGGCTGGTCTGGAACTCCTGACCTCAGGTGATTCACCTGAGGCCTCTCAAAGTGCTGGGATTACAGGGATGAGCCTCTGCGCAGAAGACCCTGTTAAGAGAATCATTCATTAAATCACAGACCGGGAGAAAATATTTGCAAAGTACATAGCAGTTAAAGACTTTTATCCAAATTTACAAAGAACTCTTAAAAGTCAAAACAAAAAAACATAACAAAACAAAACAAAAACAATGAATAAAGGACAAAAGATTAAAAGACATCTCACTAAAGAAGATACACAGTTGGCAAATAAGCATATAAAAAGATTTTATTTATTTATTTATTTATTTAGAGACGGAGTCTCGCTCTGTCGCTCAGGCTGGAGTGCAGTGGCGCGATCTCGGCTTGCTACAAGCTCCGACTCCTGGGTTCACGCCATTCTCCTGCCTCAACCTTCGGAGTAGCTGGGACTACAGGCGCCCGCCCCCACGCCCTGCTAACTTTCTATATTTTTAGTAGAGATGAGATTTCACCGTGTTAGCCAGGATGGTCTCGATTTCTTGACCTCGTGATCTGCCCGCCTTGGCCTCCCAAAGTGTTGGGATTACAGGCGTGAGCCACTGCGCCCAGCTGCATATAAAAAGATTTTTAACAAATTTTGTCATTAAGAAAATGCAAATTGCTTTTTTCTCGCTCCCCGGCCATCTTAGTGGCTGCTCTTGCTTGGGGGCCGTCCCGCACCTGAGGCAGGAAGATGGTGGCCGCAAAGAAGACGAAAAAGTCGCTGGAGTCGATCAACTCTAGGCTCCAACTCGTTATGAAAAGTGGGAAGTACGTCCTGGGGTACAAGCAGACTCTGAAGATGATCAGACAAGGCAAAGCGAAATTGGTCATTCTCGCTGACAACTGCCCAGCTTTGAGGAAATCTGAAATAGAGTACTATGCAATGTTGGCTAAAACTGGTGTCCATCACTACAGTGGAAATAATATTGAACTGGGCACAGCATGCGGAAAATACTACAGAGTGTGCACACTGGCTATCATTGATCCAGGTGACTCTGACATCATTAGAAGCATGCCAGAACAGACTGGTGAAAAGTAAACCATGCAAAATTTTCCTTTAATAAAATTTGCTTGTTTTAAAAAAAAAAAAAGAAAATGCAAATTAAAACAAAAATAATATATTACTCTACATCTATGACAATGGTTAAAATCCAAGAAACTAAAATTATTATCAATTTCTAACAGGAATACAGAAGAACTAGAACCCTTGTTCATTGCTACCAAGCATGCCAAATGACAGTCACTTCGGAAGATAGTTGGCAATTTCTTGCAAAGGTAAAAATTATCTTACAACATAATCCAGCAATTGCATTTCTAGAAATTTATCCAATCAGAAAATTTATGTTTACACAAAAATCTGCATTCTAAAGCTTATATCAAATTTATTCATAAGCTCCAAACCTGGAAGCAACCAACATATTCTTTGATAGGTAACTGGCTAAACAAACTTTAAAATATTATTTAATGATCTAAAATAATCAGCTATTAAACCACACATTGAAACCTCACACAATTTTATGACATTATGCAGAAACAAAAACAATTGATGTAATAAACAAATAAGTGTTTAACAGAGGTTTTTGTATAGGCCAGTTGAGTAGATGACAGTGTATTTTTTAGGGTAGTAAATGTATTGTGTATGAAACTGTAATGGTCAAAATTCACAGAATTTCACAGGACAAAGAGGAAGCGTTCATAAAGCGAAATAATAAAAAAAAATCATTCGAGGGGTTGGAAGGTTCAAGGATGGAATACAGACAATAGTAGAGAATCTGACACTGTAAGAAACACATGAAATAACCTCTTTTAAGGAGGTTGGGGAAGAAGGTTCTGACCAAACTATCTTTGGAAATAAGTGAACATTCAAAGACTAAAAGCAAAAAGATCCATACATAAGTTTCAGTAAAGTTGTCCCAGTGATGATTTCAGTTAACAATCCTGAAACATACATATATAACAGAATTGACGTAAATGCATGATGGATAGTAGGAGCAAGTTTCTCACTTCTGGAATAGGAGATTACAGACAAGAAAGGGAGAAAAGCTGGAATAAACCATGTAATACTGGATCAATTCATCCATAGAAACTAATTATTATTGTAATGTAGATACAGATGATATCCACAGAAATTTTTATGAGTATATGTATATACATGAGTTTTATAAATTTCCTTGCTGTCATTTGGAAAGTCCTAGAATCAATAACACCTCAGTAGCAATTAACACATCCGGAGCCCAGATGCTGGTTTCTAATAACATTTGCTGAGAAAAGGAAGCTGAGCTCCTTAAAGAAGTGGTTCAATCTAGGGCTTTAGCAGGAATACACAAGATGAGCTTAGAGTATCTTGTAGTATCAGAAAGTAGGGAAGTACTCAAAAATTAAAAAATGTAATTACTGGGGTACTTCAAAGAAACAGAGGAGCCAACAGAAACAGTCCCAATGGCTAAATCCAGCCCAGTGAATGAGAGGGAGATACACACACACACACACACACACACACACAGAGAGAGAGAAAGAGAGAGGGAGAGAGAGAGATTCTACCTTCACAATGAGACACAGCATATCTTTCCATTCCTTAATAGTGGACTGTGTATAATGACTATGCTCCAACATGTACAGCATGGAAGGGCAGAGTGAAAGAGTATCTGAATAATTAAGAAAACTAACAAATATACTATCTCAGCTAGGTGATGAAATTTAACTTCAAAAGTGACAAATTAAACTGATGGCATGTATCCTTAATGTGATGTGATGAGATTGACACTTTATTTCAGTGGTTTTCTTCCCTCAAACTTGTAATTTCAACCTAATCATCAGGAAACCACCAAACAAATCCCAACTGAGAAACATCAAAATATTCACCAATAATCCTCAAAATTTTCCAGGTCATCAAAAATAAGGAAAGTCTGAGAAAATAGTCATAGTGAGAAAAAGCCAAAGGAAAATGACAAGTGAAGGTAATGTGCATTCTGGATGGGATCCTAGAGCAGAAAAGTGATATTTGGAGAAATTGAGGTAATCTAAAAAAAGTATGGACTTTAGTTAATAAAATGTATCCATATTCGTTTATTAATAGCGACAATTATACCTTATACTAAGCTTTGGATATATGTCTCTGCTATCTTTGTAACTTATTTCTGAACCTAAAACCATTTTAAATAAAATAAAATATAATTGTTTATTAAAATACATGTGTATGTGTATATACACAACCCTACATACACACACACACACGAAGAAAGAGTTCTTTGTATTTATAAAGTGACTAAATGACACTACATTGTGGTTCTTACTCTAAATAATTTTAACCCATGAATACTGATAAAACAATAAAAATTATTGTTCCGTATTAATATTTATTGTCTAATATGACAAAACAAGTATGACAGCATCACTTTTCACAGTCTCTTCCATTCCTGTACTGATTAAGGAGAATTATTTTTTTGCTTTCTCTATTTGAAATCTTTGATGGGCAAAATCAAGATAATGTTTGAGGAGATAAATGGAAGATTTCTAAGTCTCACTTAATGGATTCTTTAAGTAGGGCATATTTACTGGCAGGAAAACAAATGAAGAGATCCAGAAGTGATAGTTAAATAGATTGAAATACACACACACACACACACACACACACACGGAGAAGAGAGAATTCTTTACATTTATGAACGGACTAGATGACCTATATTGTGGTTCTTGCTCTAATGATTTTAACCCATTATTATTGGTAAAACAATAAAAATCATTATTCTATATTAATATTTGTTGTTTCTAATATGACAAAACAATATGACTGCAAGACTTCTCAGTATCGTCTATTCCTGTACTGATTAAGGATAATTATTTTTCGCTTTCTCTGTAAACCTTTGATGTGCAAAATCAAGGTAATGTTTGAAGAGATGAATTGAAGATTTCTAAGGCTCACTTGGCGAATTTATTTAAGTAGGGACTATTACTGAACAGAAAACAAATGAACAGATCTAGAAGTGTTAGTTGAATAGACTAAAAATTTAAAATTCAGTCCAGGCTGATATACATAGAAAATTTAGAGGAGATTGAAAAGGAAAGAGAAATTTGGGGACCCTCTAGTATATGTAGTATATATAATATGAAGAAGAATTAAGAAGATTCTCTGTGTTAAAAGCACATTTTTGGCATTTTGAATTTCTTCAATAGAGATGTAAAATCTTTTTCAATTACTTTTTGGTCTATTATACTTGCTTTAAGTATATCTATAATGAGAATAGATTCTAAATGTCTTGACATTATATAAGTTATAGCTACTTTCAAACTTGTCTCGGCAAAGACTACTATCATGGGAGCAGAAATTTAGTAAAATTAGCTCATTGTTTCTAGGCTATAAAATTTTCTTAAAGGTCAGTTTTAAAACTGAATATTTTTCCTCTTTACAAGTCTCAGCAGTAATATAGTTATTTCAGTTTTGTGACAATGGCACGTGTCCATTTGTCTACATAGCAAGTAGTATGCACAGATTATCTTCTCAAATTCTGTATGTATTTTGTGATATATTTAATAAACATAATCTTACTGTCTTAATTCTACATGACTTTAATTCATAAGCTTTTAGGTTTAACATTATCTTATTTATTTGAACTGCTTGCTATCCCTAGAAATTAAGATACAGGCCAATACACTTTACATAAATAATGGTAATTGACAGGATTAAAATAGGAAACTGGCAGGCCACAGTGGCTCACACTGGGAAGTCCAGTGCTTTGGGAAGCAAAGGTAGGAGGATTGCTTGAGCGCAGGAGTTCAAGACCAACTTGAGCAACATAATGAGATCTTGCTTTTAAAATAAATAAATAAATAAATAAATAAATAAATAAATAAATAATTAGCTGGGTGTAGTGATGTGCATCTGTAGTCCCAGCTACTCGTAAGGCTCAGGTGGGAGGATGGCTGAAGCCTGAGATTGAGGCAACAGTGAGCCATTCACACCACTACATTGCAGCCTGAGTGACAGAGTGAGCCCCCATCTCAACAACAACAACAACAAAAGGCAACTAAATTGAAGTAACTGCATTAAAGTAAGTGAATTACTGTGTTAGTTTACTGCATTTTCTCTCATAGTAGGAAATAATACATTCAGAATGATGGTTCAGCAAATGTACCATACAATAACCTTGCAATAATTAAGATAAGTAAAACAAATATTTAAAAACAACTGGAAAGTTGTATAAAGTTTTTATTTTAGTCATTCATTAATTCTTCCATTATAAGACTATTTGTATTATATTTCTTGGTGAAAAAAGGAAAGTAGAACCAGAAACTGTTAATTTTTATTAAAACATATTTTTATGAAAGGGTATTAAGTAATTCACAGAACTGGGTTTGATCTAGAACCAAGGGAGGAAGGTAGAGTCAAGATCCTATAACCAGAAAAATGTTCCCAGGGAATAGCTGCTGGCACTTTTGTCATTGGATAGCCGGCTCTGAATCTCCACCAAAGCCACCTCAAATAAATCTTAAATGGCCCTGTACTTTTGACTATAACACAAGTGACCAATATTTATTGGTAGAAGTCTAATGATTAGACTCTGAGGATAAGTTGGACTTACGTGGCTGAGTAGAACAAGGTTATTTCAGCTCAATTATGTCTATACTGAAAGTTGTACAGAGGTTCGTATTTTCATTTGCATTGGTATAGACAAAGACATGTGTGTGAATTGTCCCAAAAGACAGACTGACTCCTAGAATATATTTGAGAAACTCATAAAAGTCTTTAAGAAGAAAACACTTAGCTTTGCAACCGACAAGTGGATAAACAAGCCAAGTTTATAACTGTACCAACTTAGCACAACTTACCAAGGCCTTTGCAGCACCTTACAATTCTTCCTTATCTCTTACATAATGAAATATAGCAATATTAGGAAAACACTGGAATTGAAATTGGTGAGTGTAGGTGTATTTATCAGTTTCTCTCTCATTAACTGAATGACCTTGGTAAAATTATCAGTGAGTTTCAATTTATATATATATATATATGTGTGTGTGTGTGTGTATATATATATTGTGTGTGTGTCTGTGTGTGTGTGTGTGAAGAGAGAGTATATATTCTTATAAGAATGCCCTTCCTAGAATGTATACAACTGAACTGTACTCTGACCACCTTGGACACATGCTGTCAGGGACTCCTGAGGCTGTGGCATGGGCACATGTCCTTAACCTTGGCAAAATAAACTTTCTAAATATATGCTCTCTCTCTACTCTCTTTCTTTTCTGGCAGTGTTTTTCAAAGGATCAAATTAAACGAAATAACGTATCTGAAATGTTTTATGAACCCTAAAGCAATGTAAGTTATGTTTGTTAATTAATCATCACTCAGATCACTCAAAGATCCTTGTGAGATTTTCAAAGCACTGCAATTGATGAACAATAAATGATAATCATGATAAATAAATATAATAAAGAGCACTAAATTTATTACACTGTTCAGATTTCCTACAATGCCTACTTAGAATTATAACAGTAAGCAAGAAAATATAGAGCTCCATTATTCTCTGTATATAGAGTATCAAACTTATACTGAAGTAATAACCAGCAAGTAAAACAGAGTTACTTCTTACAGAAATATAATTGGGCATTGATGGAGAATTTTTCCTCAAACCCAAGCATTTGTATCAGAGATATTTCTGTAAATTGGAGAAAAACGATTCTCTAAATTTAGCATATGTTAGAGCCTATAAACAGTAAATAAAGAAAAGCTATCTTAGTAGTATGATAAACAACAGAGCATCACCATAACTTTGATGCATGGAACAAAAAGAAAGTAATGGCATGGTGGTTTTATAGCTATGCGGTCATTGTTCATGCAGGTAAGGTAATCCATTAACAATGCTTTGCATAAGGTAGTTTGCTAGGATCAGACTATTCTAGGACTACAGAGATCTACAGCTGTTAGCTGTAGACAAGAAAAGACAGAATGGAAACAATGCAACTCAAGTCCACACTGACCTGAGCTAGCTTCATTGCTGGGAAAAATGCAGCCAAGAATCAAGGATACAGACAGACCAGAAAACCAAAATACCAACCAAAACAAAGAGGATAAAAAATAGGATCATAGCAGACGGGAGTGGTGAATTGGGAAATTTATTTCAGAGCTAAAGTTTTGCTTAAGTTTTCTTTTTATATAGTTCCTAATATATAAGATTATTTAATAGATAATAGATAAGATTATTAGTTTGGAATTTTAAATATCCTGTAGAGAATCAGATTCTTGGCTTGAAGTTGGAAAAGCTGTTCACATCAGAATGTGCACTTCATACTCCAATAAGAATATATTTTTTTTTTTTATACTTTATGTTCTAGGGTACATGTGCACAATGTGCAGGTTTGTTACATATGTATACATGTGCCATGTTGGTGTGCTGCACCCATTAACTCGTCATTTACATTAGGTGTATCTCTAATGTTATCCCTCCCCCCTCCCCCTACCCCACAATAGGCCCTGGTGTGTGATGTTCCCTTTCCTGTGTCAAAGTGTTCTCATTGTTCAATTCCCACCTATGAGTGAGAACATGCAGTGTTTGGTTTTCTGTTCTTGCGATAGTTTGCTGAGAATGATAGTTTCCAGCTGCATCCATGTCCCTACAAAGGACACGAACTCATCCTTTTTTATGGCTGCATAGTATTCCATGGTGTATATGTGCCACATTTTCTTAATCCAGTCTGTCATTGATGGACATTTGGGTTGGTTCCAAGTCTTTGCTATCGTGAATAGTGCCGCAATAAACATACTTGTGCATGTGTCTTTATAGCAGCGTGATTTATAATCCTTTGGGTATACACCCAGTAGTGGGATCCTGGTCAAATAATATTTCTAGTTCTAGATCCTTGAGGAATCGTCACACAGTCTTCCACAGTGGTTGAACTAGTTTACAGTCCCACCAACAGTGTAAAAGTGTTCCTATTTCTCCAAATCCTCTCCAGCACTGTTGTTTCCTGACTTTTTAATGATTGCCATTCTAACTGGTGTGAGATGGCATCTCATTGTGGTTTTGATTTGCATTTCTCTGATGGCCAGTGATGATGAGCATTTTTTCATGTGTCTGTTGGCTACATAGATGTCTTCTTTTGAGAAGTGTCTGTTCATATCCTTTGTCCACTTTTTGATGGGGTTGTTTTTTTCTTGTACATTTGTTTGAGTTCTTTGTAGGTTCTGGATATTAGCCCTTTGTCAGATGGGTAGATTGCAAAAATTTTCTCCCATTCTGTAGGTTGCGTGTTCACTCTGATGGTAGTTTCTTTTGCAGCGCAGAAGCTCTTTAGTTTAATTAGATCCCATTTGTCAGTTTTGGCTTTTGTTGCCATTGCTTTTGGTGATTTAGACATGAAGTCCTTGCCCATGCCTATGACCTGAATGGTATTGCCTAGGTTTTCTACTAGGGTTTTTATGGTTTTAGGTCTAAGATTTAAGCCTCTGATCCATCCTGAATTAATTTTTGTATAAGGAGTAAGGAAGGGATCCAATTTCAGCTTTTATTTTAAGGCTTGTTTTATTTTAATGGCTGATCTATGTAATCACGGAGGCCAGTATGCACAAAGGGGGAGTTTTTATTTATTGGTCTCTTCCTCCTTGGATAAAGTCTTGATGATCTCCTCCTTCTTGGCCTGGAGGCGTTCTTCATGGCATTTGCCTGCTTCCTTGGTCTTAGACCTGCGGGCCTCAGCCTGGTCAGCCAGGAGCTTCTTGAGGGCCTTGTCTGCCTTCAGCTTGTGGATGTGTTCCATGAGAATATGTGGCCACAGCCGTGAGTATGCTCAGGCTTCAGAAGAGGCTCACCTCTAGTGTCCTCCACTGTGGCAAGAAGGAGGTCTTGTTAGACACCAGTGAGACCAATGAAATAGCCAGTGCCAACTCCCGTCAGCAGATCCAGAAGCTGATCAAAGATGGGCTGATCAACTGCAAGCCTGTGATGGTCCATTCCTGGGCACGATGCCAGAAAAACACCTTGGCCCGCCTGAAGGGCAGGCACATGGGCATAGGTAAGCGGAAGGGTACAGCCAATGCCCGAATGCCAAAGAAGGTAACATGGATGAGGAGAATGAGGATTCTGCTCTGGTTGCTCAGAAGACACTGTGAGTCTAAGAAGATTGATCGCCACGTGTATCACAGCCTATACCCGAAGGTGAAGGGGAATGTGCTCAAGAATAGCTTAAAATAGGAGGACAGAATCACTAATTTATTGGTTATAGCCACTTGGTCAGTTTTGAAAAAAATATCATTTAGACGTGAAATATAGGCCAAATAATGAAATAAAAATAGAATATATTTGTTAGAAGAAACATGGTCAAATGAAGTATGAGAAACATGTCAAAATTATAAACTATGTGAAAGGAAAATAAATCTTGGGGCCCCCAAATCATGAAGCTAAAGAGAAAAGTCAAGGTGGGAACTGCTTAGGGCCAACCTGCCTCCCATTCTATTCAAAGTCACCCCTCTGCCCGCTAACATAAATACATATCTGAGTGCCTCCTTTGGAGGTTAATCAGAAACTCCAAAGAATGCAACCGTTTGTCTCTTATCTACCTGTGACCTGAAAGTTGCCTCCCCGTTTCAAGTTTTCCCACCTTTGCTTCGAGTTGCCAGTCTTTCCAGATCAAGCCGATGTTCATCTTGCATATGTTGATTCCTGTCTTATGTCTCCCTAGAATGTATAAAACCAAACTGTGCTCTGACCACCTTGGGCACATGTTGTCAGGACTCCTGAGGCTGTGTCATGGGCACGTGTCCTCAACCTTGGCAAAGTCAACTTTCTCAGTTAACTGAGACCTGTCTCAAATTTTCGAGATTCACAACTAGAAAGTAGTAAAGCAATAATTGGACCAGTCATTTCAGCAGCAAGAAAGAGAACTATCCTTTCCTCAGCAAAATGTGGATCAAGAATGTGGTACAGAAGAAATTCACTGGTAGTAAAAATGTTGCAAAAACTATGTAGAGAATTAACTACCAATGATTAAAAAAAAAAGATACATATCATAACACATTCTTTCTTGATATTTATATCTACCTTGAGAGCAAGTATTAATTTCTGCACTTGAAAAGTGAGGAAAATAAGGCTCAAAGAAAATATTTGCTTTCCCCAAAGCCAGATACATTAAAGTCACTCAGGGTTTAAAACTCATATCTCTCATTTTCTTAAATCTTATCTTCTTTTCTTTTTTTTGCCTTTATTTGATTTAACATATTTTTAAGAAACATAAATTTTATTGTGTATATTTTGGCTTTATAGCATAACGTTATGGGATACATAGAGATACTAAAATGGTTATTATTATGAAGAAATTAACACAGCTGTCATCTTATAGTTACTTTTTTGTGACAAGAGCAGCAAAATCTAACTTAACAAAAATCTCTAAAATAATACAGTTGTATTAACCATACTTACAATGTTGCACATTAGCTCTCTAGACTTATTTATGCTACATATCTACTATTTTGACCTCCATCTCCTCATTTTCCCGCCCTTCCTCCCACCTTCCACTCCTGATAACCACTGTTTTATTGTCTATCTCTGTATATTTGAAATTCTTTGTTTCCCAGATTCCACATATATGTGAGATAATGCATTATCTTTGAGTTTCTGACTTATTTCACCTATAATGTCCTCCAGATTATCCACATTGTGACAAATGGCAGTATCTCCTTCATTTTTAAGACTGAATAATATTTATTGATTATATATAGCACATTTTCTTTATCCGTTGGTCCATCTGTGATCATTTAAGTTGTTTCCATATCTTGGCTATCATGATTAATGCTGCAATGAACATAAAAGTGCAGATATCTTTACCATAGTGATTTCATTTCCCTTGCATATATAAGCATAAGAAGGATTGCTGCATCATATGGCAATTCTATTTTAAACCTCTTTAGGAATCTCCACGGTTTTTTTCATAAGGGCTGTACCAGTCTACCTTCCCACCAACAGCATATGAGGGTTCCCTTTTCTCCACAACCTTGCCAACATTTGTCTTCTCTTGTCTTTTTGATAATAGCCATCCTAATGGTGTGAGGTAATAGCTTATATTGGTTTTAATTTCCATGTGCCTTATGATTCATGAGGTTAAATGCCTTCCATAAACCTGCTGGCCATTTTTATGTCTTCTTTGCAGAAATGTCAGTTCATATCCTTAGCCCATTTTTTAACTAGGTTATTTGTTTTCCTGCTATTGAGTTTTAAGAGTTCTTTATAAATTTGTGGTATTAGCCTCTTATTGTATATGTGATTTACAAATATTTTTTCTAAATCCATAGGATGCTTTTCATTTTGTGAACGATTTCCTTTGCTGTGGAGAAGTTTTTTAGTTTTATGTAGTCCTATTAATTTAGTTTTGCTTTTGCAGTCTGAGTTTTTTGTGTGATATCCAAAAAATCATTACCAAAGCCAATGTAAATAACTTCCAAACAAAGATTGTTCCAAACAGTAATATGTAATTATTAGTAGTATTTTAACTAACTTTTGGGAGAAATTGAGTGTGATGGCCTATCTACAGAAATAAGATTGGGAAAATATATCAGAGAGTACATCCATTTCAGGATAGTTATTGCTTTATTTATCAAATCCTAGAGATGAAAATAATACAGTCTATAATTATTTCAAGTCTCTGTATATGCCACATATTTTATATTTATTTGCTTTTCTTAAGTATCCTGAAAAGTTAATAGTCTATGACCCATTAACATGTGAAAAAAAGTGAGTTTCAGAAATTAGGTAATTTTTTTCCTAAATTACAAGGCAGTGGTAATGGAGGATTCAAGATAGAAGAACCAGATAAAAATTAGCAAGAATGTAGAGGAAATCAATAACACCATCCATCAACAGTATCTAATTGACATTTATAGAACACTACATGTTATAATAACAAAATATATAATCTTTTAAAGCATTAATGAAACATATACTAAAACAGGTCATATTCTTGGCCATAAAACAAACTTCAACAAATTTAAAAATTATAGTCCTACAGAGCATGTTCTAACCACCATAAAATCAAACCAGCAATTGAAAAAAAAAAAGAAAGAAAAATCTCTAAACACTTGAAAATTAACAATATGCTTTTAAAAAATTATATGCATCAAATTAAGTAAAATAAACTAAAAATACAACATATCCAAATTGATGAGACACAATTTAAGCAGTGCTGAGAGGAAAATTGATAGTATTAAATGCTTACATTAGAAAATAGAAATTATCTCCAATAAATAATCTAAACTCCTATCCCATGAACCTAGAAAAAGAAGAGCAAAATAAGCCATGAGCAAGCAGAAGGAAGGAAACAATAAAAGAAAGAACAGACATAAATGAAATAAAAAACAGAAAAGCAATACATAAAATCAGTGAAACAAAAATCTGGATTTTTGAAAAGTTCAATAAAATTGGAAATATCTAGCACCGTTTATGAGAAATAAAATAAAAAGCTTACAAATTAGTAATATCAGAAATAAACAGGGGCTATAACTGCAGACAAGTGCTGACATCAAAAGACGCATAAGAGAAGGTAATGAACAACTATATTACAGTTCAAAGAACTGCAAGCCTCTCATACCTTATTTAAGAAAGAGTCTCGGCTGGGCGCAGTGGTTCACGCCTGTAATTCCAGCACTTTGGGAGGCCAAAGCGGGCAGATCACCTGAGGTCGGGAGTTCGAGACCAGCCTGACCAACATGGAGAAACCCATCTCTACTAAAAATACAAAATTAGCCGGATGTGGCAGCACGCACCTGTAATCCCAGCTATACGGGAGGCTGAGGCAGGAAAATCTCTTGAACCCGGGAGGCGGAGGGGTTGTGGTGAGTGGAGATCATGCCACTGCACTCCAGCCTGGGCAACCAGAGCAAACTCCGTCTGAAAAAAAAAAAAAAAAAAGGAATCGCTAAAAACCCAAAGACAACAGGGGAGACATAAACAAGAATGCTAGAGGGAATTTTAGCCTTGTATACTATAGGTATAGTAAATATAACACCTCACATTCACAGGTATTCAAAACATATTTAAAAACCCTTCTCTAATTAGAGAACAGCATTTTATTATTCTCTTTAGAATCACAGGAGATGAATGCAGAGGGGAAAAAACTCACTATCTAGGACAGAAGATGAGATGAGCTTCTACAAGAAGCTCTGCTTTCATTTCTCTCCTGGTATATTTTATTTATGAGGTGTCATTAATACATATTAGGAGTCAGTTGTACACAAGATAATCTGAGGGGGGAAAAAAACACTATTTCTTGAAGAAAAATGGCCTCATTTGTTATCCAGTGTTTTATTATTATTTTCTTGTCAGAGAACAAATTGAAAATTTTAGTCTATTTTCTCTTATACACAAAGATATCATCTTTACTTTATGCCACATTTTGAAATATCATGGAGTTACTTCCTTGATTCAAATTTCTCCTGAGCATGTCAGGTTGCTCAATTTTACTTCAATTATTTCAATAATTTAATATTTACTGGTTTGGGAAATAATACTTTAATTTCAAACCAAAGGAAATGCAATACTGCACAAATTTCTAGATGGTCAATACCAATCCAAAATGTTGCACTTAAATTATTTACTATAGAAATTGCTTTAACTCTTCCATGGCTTCTGGTACAGTCTTTAGGACTCTGTTGATCGCTCAACTATTCAGAGTTCTTTGTAAAGTTCATTCACTATCATGTAGTCTTGGTCTTAACGTAATGTCATCATTGACTAGGAATATACCTCTTCTCCTATATGATTTTATTCACTTATTTGAAACACTTCTAACATTGAAAAACTAGGCTCACATCCCAACATGTTCACACAGGAGACTCACATTTCTCTGAGAAGCATCAGTAAACACGTATTCAATAACTTTAGTATTTATCACATTTAGGTGACATCTGTGTCTACTTGCACTTGATTTTGAGCTCCTTGAGGCTTGGTTCATATATTAGTCTCTACATTCTCAGTGCATAGTATAATACCTAACCTGTGCTGAGACTCAATGAACAACAAGCATGTTAAAAAATAACTAGTAAATAAATGAATCAATGTGGGATTAACATGACATCCATCTTATTTATTCAGCAAAAAAGAATCACGTACTTTCCATATGGCAGGCAAAGGCTGATTATACAAGTGTTAAAAAAAAAAAATCAGACATTTTTGTGTTGCATGTACTTTAATTGTATTTGCCTAAAAATGTGTATCTATTATAATTTAAAGGTCAGCCAACATTTTAACTTTTTAAATGTAATTTAAAAGATGCTATTAATCATGTTCCTAGAGTCGATTTTCCACTCTTGGGATTGCAGCAGAAGGTGTAAGGACATTTGGGTATATGGTCCTGAAACATTCGATAGCAGAGTGGTTAATCTGTGAGTTTGAGATCTGGACTCTGCTATATAACACCTGTAGGGCCTGGGGCTAATCAGTTCACCTTTCTATGTTTTGATTTCCTCTTTAAAAATGGGGAATAATAATAAGACCTATATAAATGGTTGCCATCAAGCTTCAATAAGTGAATTTATGTGAGTAACAATGGAACAACACCTGGCACATGGTAAGCTCTTGACAAATGTACTCATTATTATTTTTATGAGACTATTTGTCACTAAATGAAAGCATTCTAGTATGACTACTTAATTGAAGTTTAATTTTATGGAGAAAGACGTAGTTTCCTCTTCCTACAAAATGTTTACCCAATAAGTGTGACCATCACTTGTATACATATCTTGCTCCCTTAAATTTCTGTTTCTTGAAAAAATGACTACAAAGATATATCTGAAAAAATATTGTTGCTTATTTTATTTTGGGCAGAGAGGGTCACTGGATTTTATTTATGCATATGTTTTTGGATTTGGTCCTAAGACAAACCTCAAAGGTAAAGAAATACCAAGGTAGTGAGGCTTTTCATAAAAATGTGCAGATGGAATTATTTTGCCTCTCCAAAATCCTAATTAATAAATTTAAATACACTTTTTGCAGAAGAAGAATAAGCCATATTATAAAGAAGGGAAAAGATTCCATGAAGTACTTAATGTAATAATGTATATGCTATCCTCCACACCTCTTCACCAAATAAGTGTGTCAGTACAATTATTTCTCCATCCAAAGGCTTGTCTGGCATTACCTTTTCAATTGAATCTTAACATGTGTGCACAGATACACTTGTGCACACACACAAACACAAAAATTTAATCAACCTGCCTTCTGAATTACCTGTTTACCCTGCAGAAGTTTTATATTATTAAGTGTAAGAAAATGTATTACTGCAGTGCTGTTATTCTCTGTCAAATAGGTTGGTTTATGTGCCACGCATCTTAGCATAAAAAATTGTGCCCAATAATGTTTTGTTGAGCCAAACCCAATACAAAGTAAATAGAAAAGCTCTTATTGTAGAGATAGAAGTTCAAAGGTCAAGGCTATCTATATAGAGTGCAAGAGTCTGAGTTGGGTATGGCCTAATTTATGTATGGCTTCGGACATTAAAATTTCTTACTACCCACTCTTGAAACAGCTTTGGGTTTCACAAAATATTCCCTTTAACTTGATTGTTAAAAATTAATAATAGCATAATTCGAGTTCAGTCCTTTTAAAGCATAAAATTCTCAGACATTCTATGACAATACAAAATGGAAAGAAATGGGAATAGAGAATCACAGGAGTTTTATGAGTAATGCCATGTTTCTTTATATTATTTTTATTGAAAATAATAGTTGTAAACACCTGTGAGCTAACAATGATAATGTCTAGATGCCTACAAATGTATCCCCGGAGGTGTCAATAAAATTTAATCACCAGATTATATTGGGGATCTACTGCTGGTCAATTTACTAGGGGACATATTATCACCAGGTGAGTTTTCTTAATTCTCAGCGATTCTAAATCAAATGTCAGCCTCTGTGCCTCTTCCTTAAAACAATTTAATTGTTCTTGCATTTATAACTGTCATCTGAGGCATAGTAAAAAGAAATTTCAACAGAGAAGTGACAATTAGAATATAGTGTGTCCTCAAGGATTTTATCCAGAGAGATTCCAGTATGTAAATTGCTAACTGTCTTGCCTCTGAATTCAATTCCAAGGCACAAGGATATTCAAAATTAAATCAAGTTGGAGTTATAAAGTAAACTTCCAATACAACTGGCAACTTGAGATTTTTTCCTTCTCTTTCCAAATTCCAAATCTTAATTATTCTCTGTTGTCTTAAAACCTCTTGAGTTCAATATAATCATATATAATATGTGAGAATTGGCATGTACTGACTGCAGGCAGGAAAAAAATGACTTTTCTACTCACTTTACATAAGATAATCTAATTAGTTCTTGAAAAGAGCACATGTGATTGATGACACCTCTTAGGAAAATTTACTAATCTGGAGGAATGTATTTATGCTTTTATTCACAGCAGGGTTTTATATTAAAACATTAAAGAAAATGACAGGTTTTTAAACACTTTTTTCTAAAGATACTCTCAGATTCTTTTCTCATCTGTTGTTTCAGGCTCTACTTTTTAGAATCTCTTGTACAAAGATAAATGTGTTGTCTTTGGTACCATCTCTCACTCATTGTTTTTTACTTATGCCCCTTAGATTCTTGTATCTGTATTGAAACCTATAGTTTGCAACAAAGAAATTTTTTACATGTGGAACGTAGAGGGTTTGAGAATTTACTAAAACAAGAAGCAGGCAATTAATTCCCAAGAGGAATTTACATTGAACAAAATACATACTATTAAAAATAATCGCAAAAAACGCGATTATTCTTGCAACAACCTAATATGAATAATAAATCCATCTTACTTTAATATAAATTTGTGTACTTATATATCTGTTTATATTTCAGATGGCCTCTAGATAGAAAAAGCGGGTGGTATCCTGAAGCCAGTTCATACAGCCTCACAGGAGCAAATTTTATGCTTCTCTTCCCAACTCCACATTCAGCAATGATACATTTGTTGCTTGAAATCGGTCATAGTTTGTATATTTATACCACAGAAAGCTGCAAACAGCTTAAAATCGGCTTCAGAGAACAGTTGTTGAACATTTACCAGCACACCATTAGTGAAACTATGGGTCAAAACTAACACCCCTATAAACATAATCTTGAAGTTTAATTCTACAGATACCCAAGCCTAACTTTTGAAGGAAACTAGAAGTTAATAAAGACGTGTAACCAATTGTTGTTAATTCTTACAATTTTCCTGCCTCAGCATCCATTTTGAGTACCAGTTTAACTTTCTCCTATGAGAGGCAGGGCTTGGTCACCATCGACAAAGTTTCCAGTTCTACACCACGCTCAAATGGCCCAAGCCTGCTAGCCAGAGATAAGAACTTAGAGGCATCCCTTCTGTCTAGTCCACTGGGCTCCTGCTTTCCTGCCAGCTCCTTTAAAGGAATCATTCAGACATTTGCACAAAGTGACCCACACCCTCCCTATTCCCACATATATTCAATGCTGCTATTTCTTTCTCTCTCTCCGTATGCTCCTGATGGCTCTTCCTGACCCAGACAGATGAACGAATGCCCTCCTTACTGATTGTACTCTCTTTACTCAGGATGTGTAAGCACAAAGTCTTTGAGCTTGTTTTCTATTGTTGTGGTGTACTGAATGTGTGCCTTCTATCTGAAGAACTATGGGCTTCCCAAAGATGCTGAGGAGAACACAAAGGCAGGCTCCCAGAGCCAGAGTAATGGTCAGGCAGGCATAAACAGCACATGAGTCTGGGTAAGAGTCCCGGACCAGTATACTGACTAACCTCCATAATTTCATAAGACAAGTCCCAGTACACCTCCCAGTATAAACAAGTTTCCCGTGTGAGGGAACCTCGCGATCACAGGTCCAACAAATAGGTATTAACCCATCCACCAGGTTAAAAATGTATCCCAAGGAAGTCCACTAAACACAAATGTTCCGCTCCCATATTTTCATTAGGGCAGGGTTGCTAGCTAATCTGGTATTGGAACCCCAATTTAACTGGGAGTTCCGAAAATACTATTTTATTCTATCCATATTTTAAAGATGGAGGCTAGATGTTGTTTTCCTATTACTGGAATACAGAATATATCTACACTAAAATAGAATATTTAATTATTTATAGATATTTAAAGTCAATTGTTAATACCATTCCTTTAATGCATTTTAGTAACTGCACTGTTTATTGTGAATCATTGTGTTTAAATTCAATTATTAGAAATGTATCTGAAACAGTAATTTTTTAAAAAGATTGTTTTAAATATACGTATATTAGTGTGAAGATTTTGTTTTGTTCACTACTATATGTCTGTATCCTAGAATAAATAAAGTCAGGTAATAGAAAATGAATAGTCTTAAATAATCTGAATTTAAAATAAAAATCACACCCTCCATTTGAATGTTCATGTGAAGTTTTTTTTATGTGTATCTCTATTGCTTATCTAAATGCTCTCAATATTCCTATGAATTATGCAATATCAGGTTCATTTTATAGATGCAAAAACAAATTACTTTTCTTGCTGCATCTTTGCACAGCTTCTTTTATCTTACTAATATTCATTCACTAACAACCTCTAACTAGAAGATGAGGTCTCTATCTTCACTACAATTATCTTAGTCTGGATCAAATCAAAAAGTCCAGAATTTATCATTTCTACATTAAAAACTGTAGAGCTTATAATAATTTTCTTTCACCACAAATCAGTCATAGTATCTTGGACAGGACAGATACAGGCTTGTTCATCTTTAATCTAACCTCATTGTGAAAACTCTGACAATGCTCACTAAAATATGTTATGGAAATTTGAAATTTGAAAAAAGAAGATATACTGATCACATTTATCTAGAGAAACAGAACCAATAGAATGTGTATGTATGTATGTGTCTGTACGTGTGTGTATGAAGATTTATTATAAGGACTTGTCTCATGAAATTATGGAGGCTAGTGAGTCAAAAATCTGCAGTGTGTAGGGTGGGCTGGCAGGCCCAAGATTTGAGTTTTTAAGTAAACTTTTTATACAACCCAATGAAAACTTGTAAACATAAAAACTTCAGCTTTTGATTCAAGTGTCCAATGATAACACCAAGGCTGGAGTGCTTAGGAAGTAAACATTCATTTAAGAAGTATTTCATTTAAGAAGTATTCCTTTAAGAAATATTTCAGACTGGGCATGCTGGCTCCGCCTGTAATCACAGCACTTTGAGTGGCCAAGGTGGACGGATCATGAAGTCAGGAGTTTGAGACCAGCCTGGCCAATATGGTGAAACGCTGTCTCTACTAAAAATACAAATACTAGCCAGGCATTGTGGCGGGCACCTGTAGTCCCAGCTATTCAGGATTCTGAGGCAGGAGACTCGCTTGAACCCAGGAGGCAGAGGTTGCAGTGAGCCAAGATCGCGCCACTGCACTCCAGCATGGGTGACAGAGTGAGACTACATCTCACGAAAAAAAAAAAAAAAAAAAAAAAAAAAAAAAAAAAAAAAAAAAAAAAAAAAAAGAAGTATTTCACTTAAGAAGTATTCATTTAAGAAGTATTGAGTAAACATTCATTTAAGAAGTATTTCTTAGGTACTTCCTGAATACATCCTAGGCAAGGGGTTTGTGGTAAGCATGCTCTAGATTTTTCTCATTTCTCTCAATAAGTTAAATAGATTTCAGATTCAAAATTATTTAGGTTGACTGAATATTTCATGGGGGAATTCGATTTTATGAAGATCTAGAATGCTTTAAATTTTATGAGAAGTCCTCAGAAATGAATGCTTTATAATATGTATTCATTATTTTTATTATGGCGTATTAACCTTGATGTGTTTAGGGACATTACTGTGCTATTTTTAAGAGCAGGTGCTTTGGAGTAGCACCCTCAGGTTCTAAGCATTGTCCCAGGCACTTGACATGCAATGGTAAATATGACAAACACTGCCATGGGCCTCAAAACTGTTTTCCAACCATTACAGGTCACAATAGTCCTGACCTTCTCTGTGTCCCGTAGAACTAAATCTCTCTATTATATATTTTAGCACCAAAACATACTTCAGGGGTGTTTTCTTTTCTGTGAATGTGCCTAACCACAATGCTAAACACAGAGTCTATTCAATAAAAATTGACTAGTTGAATTGAATTAGGCATGAGGTGCATTTTCAGTGAAAGGCTTCCAATAAAGAGCAGTACTTACTATTTTCTGCCAGAAACAATATGTGGCACTGGTTGAAAGAAAAGACAAAGTGGTGTATTTTCAGCTCGGATCACATATTTTCAGCTCGGATCAGTTAGTGGCAGTAATATTCTGTATGTAGTTTTTCCATATTTATTTCTCAGAATCATAAAAATAGGGTATTTTAACGCTGGACATTTCTCAGAGATTGGCTATAGTTTTCTAAAGATGTTTTTAGAGGAGTATATGCTTTCTTGCTGTAACTCCTGTTTTGTATTGACCTCGCACTATTGCAACAATACTTGCATCTTTTTTTCACATTAGTCAAATTTAAAAAATATTCACGGTTTTCATACATGCAGTGTGTGTTTGTGTGCGTGTGTCTGTCTCTGTGGATTATGACAATATTGCATGCATGTCTTAGCATTTTATATTAGTATTCTATTTAACAACATATAAAATTTTCTATGTCAATATGAGTATTAATAAACATGACTTTTAAATGATTCTATAATATTTCATCATACAAAGTCACTATATAAACAGGCTCCAAATGATTCAAATTTAAATTACCAATTCTGTCATCATAATAAAAGTGACCACCTAGGTAATGAATATTTGTGCTTCATTTCATTTTTTCTCTCCTCATATATTTCTTTCTTTTTATCTCTTATGTATAACAGCAATAATAAAATACAAATTCATAACCCATGTTTGAATAATGGATATGCTATTTGCAGTTGATGAGAAGCCACATTGTTCTTCACTCTATTCTTTCAATTTCTGGATCAAAGACCACAATTCACAGTGGAAGAGATTTTGGCATCCAGATGGGATGGCAACCAGGCCACAGGAAATGTTTTCTGACAACTTAGAGATTCACTTTTTGGAAATACACCATGACCATTGCCTAGGGATTTGAAAACATGGGATGGTATTCTCAAGGTAAAAGCAACTCAACTCAAAATGTTGCTTTTCACATAAGAGAGAAAATGAAAATCAATTGCAGCTCTCTGTATAAAAAGAGAGCAAAGAATAACCATGCATGCTTCTGAAAGTTTTATCTTCTTGTAAGGATTAAAGTAAAAAAAAAAAGTATTTTCAAGGGTAACAATTAGTCTATATTTTGAGGTTCTAAAATCAATTTTTAACAAAGACGAGAAATAAAGAATTATATTGCCTCTAAGTGTAGATGAATCATGCTTTATAAATACAGTAAGAATATTGAAGTTATTGGTACACTAAGAAAGTAATAAAATTAAATGTAACTGTGAATATCAATGTGTGTGTTAGTATATGAATTAAATAGCATTTAAACTTTCACCAAAGAAAGATGATAGATGATTGATAGATAGATAGATAGAGATAGAGAGAGAGAGAGAGAGAGGGAGAGATCCTCAAAGCGAATTTTATTGAATGCTTGTGTAGCTTAATTATAAGTAAGTAAAAATAATTGAATCTTAGAGTACATTGAATTTTAAAGCTGGAAAAGTTTTTAAGAATGAAATAATTTAGTTCCTTTGCTTCACCAGTATGAAAACTGAATTTAAAAAAATAAAAATCAATTTAGCTGATGCTTAAGCAATTTAAAAAGAGTAAAAACTTTCTTTGTTTACATGAATCATAATTAAAAAAACTTTTGAGACAATTTATTGATTGAAAGCTGAATGAGAATCATTGGCAATGTAGACATTACAAAAATCACAGGTCAGGAAGAGTACTGGCTTTTCTTTTAGGCCTATCTGGAGAATGTATCTAGCAAGTAAATGTATATAAGGCATAAGAGTTTACCTGCATTTCTAATATGATAAAGTTAAGTGAAATGTGAAGATTTCAGAGGGCAGCCATAAATGTCATCATAGAGTTAGAACACAGATTAGGAACAATTTAAACAGTTAGAAAAGCTAATGCAAAGGTCATACTACTCACAAACCATGAGGACTTCAATTTTCATGACATTTTCTCTAAGGATGTGAAGTTCACAACCTCCAAAGGACCATTTAAGTTCTATCTCATAAAACTGGAAGGCTTTCTTTTTTCACAGTCAATGACCAACTAATAAGACAAGTGATTAGAGAGAAAGCAGTCCTAAGAAACAGAGCAAACATAATAAAATTACTTGGCATTCTTAATTTGGAAACTCTACTAATTTAATCAGATCCAGCTAGTTTGATGAATACAAATATTGGAGCCTGAAGGAGATATACTGAATATCAGAATACTAGATTAATTAAATATAATGAATAATAGAAAACAAACTAAAACATCAGGCTGAAGCTACAGGGGGCAAATTCCAGTTATTTATTTATTGTCTTGATCAGGTTATTTAATTTTTCTGAGTTAAAATTTTCATATTTTGTAAACTAAAATAAATATATATTTATTTCCAGATTCTTGGGCATTAAAGTAACAGCATATATAAAAGTTCTTATATAGTTAATACATACTTATACATTTTAAAAATCATAGCCTAAAATATAGATTATAAAATATTGCATGTGATTTGGATAAACAATTGAAAATTAAATACATAATGGAAACAAAATAAATATATCACTTTCATGCTTACATATGTGCAGAGACAAGCTTGGCTGGGAAGACCCTAACTCAGCAGTGCTAGAGGAATTAAAGACACACACAGAAATATAGAGGTGTGGAGTGGGAAATCAGGGCTCTTACAGCCTTCAGAGCTGAGAGCCTCAAACAGAGATTTACCTACATATTTATTGACAGCAAGTCAGTGATACACATCATTTCTATAGATAATATATTAACTAAAAGTATTCCTTATGTGAAATAAAGGAATGGACTGAAATAAAGATGGGCTCTGGCTAGTTATCTGCAGTAGGAGCATGTCCTTAATGCACAGATCACTCATGCTATTGTTTGTGGTTTAAGAACACCTTTAAGCGGTATTCTGCCATGGGTGGGCCAGGTGTTCCTTGCCCTCATTCCGGTAAATCCACAACCTTCCAGTGTGGGCGTCATAACCACCATGAACATGTCACAGTGCTGCAGAGATTTTGTTTATGGCCAGTTTTTGGGCCCATTTATGGCCAGATTTTGGGGGCCTATTCCCAACGCATATGTGAAATGAAGATGAGAATAGAGAATTGATATGGTTTGGCTGCATCTCTACCCAAATCTCATCTTTAATTGTTGCTCGCATAATCCTCATGTGTTGTGGGAGGGACCCAGTGGGAAGTAATTGAATCATGGGGGCAGGTGTTTCCCATTCTGTTCCCATGAGAGTGAATAATTCTCCTGGGATCTGATGGTTTTATAAAGGGCAGTTCCCCTGCCCATGTTCTCTTATCTGCTGCCATGTAAGATGTGCCTTTGCTCCTCCTTTGTCATCTGCCATGATTGTGAGGCCTAAAATATAGGTTGTACAATATTGCATGTGATTTGGATAAATAATTGAAAATTAAATACATAATGGAGACAAAATAAATATATCCTCCCCAGCCATGTGGAACTGTGAGTTCATTAAACCTCTTCCCTTTATAATTACCCAGTCTCCAGTATGTCATTATTAGTAGCATGAGAACAGACTAATACAAGAATTTTTCCTAATGTAATCAGAATCAAATGCTAAATCTTAGCCAGCTGAATATTTAAAGTAAAAGCCTTCTTATCTTATTTGTTGAAATGATGTCTTTACCATACAATTTTATTTTTATAATTTGACTAGATACATTAACACATTGTATAGTATTTTTGCAAAATATGGCTTCCTTTTCCATTTAATAAGTCCCAGTCTTTCTTAAGCAATAAGAATATTGGAATGAAGATAAGAATAAAGTAGAATTGCAATGCTACCTTTATACTTCCACAAAAGATGAAGAATAGTTCACATTTACATAAAATTATATTTTCATTGAATTAAGTTAAGAAGAGTTGAATAGTATCTTCCCTCTGACATATGGGAATACAACATTCCAGGCCAAAAGCATTGCATTTTAAGTAGTTGTCTCTGGAACGCCTGCTTTCCAATAATTAACTTGATTCTAGTGAGAAATACTTGCTTATCTCCCTCCCTATTAATAATTATTGCCCTTGTTTTATTTGCATGTCCCAGGTACTGAAAAACTGAAATGATATATTTGACTCAGGAGAAAAATATTAAAAATAATTCCCTTGTTATAAGTTTTGGTGATGTTATTCTTTATATATCTCACACATTTATCATACTAGGACAGCTTTGACATTATTTCTTATTATTAAGTTTAATACTACTGTCTTATTTACTAAATCTTTTGTTTATCTGTCAGACTTTGTGCTTCTATATTTTGGGCTCTATATAGGAAACCAGGGAAGATATAGACGTTTCACATAAAAATCAAATTCACATATGATGCCATCAGCGAAATACCAAAAATGGCTGCTTGGAAGCTGCAAATGCCATACAAATATTCTTAATGGCAATGAGGCTAGAAATGGGGAAAAAGTGAGAGGCTTCCTCAGTTTCTAAGTGTCTTAATTGAGAATCGCAACCACCCTGTGTGTTTGCAGAGGAAATAGAGACTTTGTAAGCTTCTTCAATCTATTGCTTAAGAACATGTGGAGAAAGGGAATACTGGACATTTGGAAGAGCTCACAATAGTGTTGCTAAAACTCCATTTTAGACTGAGAACCGCTCTTAGACATATTTGTCCTGAAAGTTTGATGGGAACTTCTCTTGTCGAAAGTTGCGCTAAACTACCACAAGGGGTTTTTCTTAGAGTTCTTTCATCAGGGACCCTGTGACGAGTAATAAAAGCTGCAAAACAGAATGCCAAGCAATACTCTTAGGGTAAGATATGGTATGTTAAAGCCTGTTGGACTGTTTATAGGTTATTTGGTGAATGTAAATATATCAAACATTACTACACTTTTCTATATGTGATCACTTAATTTTAAAAATATTGTACTTACTTGCTCCTTATCTCATTATATATGACAATTTCGGAATATACCACATGAATGTGTTCTGTTTTAACTGTAGAAAAGAGGAAAAATATTTTTCAACCAGACTTGCAAATACAACATAAATGTTTAAAATGTTTATCACAAAGGACATCTTTTACATTTAGAATACTACTCTGCCATCTAGGGGAAAACTAAGAATCTAACACCCAGTGGGAGAAAAATTCAACTAGAATGAATTCTTCATACTTAGAATGTAAAATTATGCTAAGTAAATAGTGTAAAGGGCCGGATCCGGTGGTTTATGCCTGTAATCCCAGCACTTTGGGAGGCCGAGGCAGGCAGATCACGAGGTCAGGAGTTCGAGACCAGCCTGGTCAGCATAGTGAAACTCGCTCTCTACTAAAAATATGAAAAATTAGCCTGGCATGGTGGCACGCGCCTGTAGACCCAGCTACTCAGGAGGCTGATGCAGGAGAATTGCTTGAACCCAGCAGGTGGAGGTTGCAGTGAGCCGAGATCGTGCCATTGCACTCCAGCCTGGCAACAGAGTAAGACTCTGTCTCAAAAAAAATTTTTTAAATATATATATATACACACACACACGCACATATATGCATATATAGTGTAAAGTCACCATCAACAGTAAGATTTTTTACTAATCTTGTTAATGTAGATCATAGAGGTAATAACAACAAAAAGACAGTATTTACAAAAATAAATCGACACGTGCTTAGCAGCAAAACGAGTAAAATGTGACTATATTGATCTTTGCTTCTTTTCGTTACACAGATGATATCTAATCTTCAAATAAATTGCATCTGAAAATTATTTGCTCTCTCTGTGTCTCATTTATAAAATTCTTTGGCCACAAATGTAGTGTTGGAATGCAGTTTCTAACTGCTGATGCCTTTTTCTTTTTAGATGATTGACCTTTATGTTCAATGTCGTAAATATATTAAAACCACTCTCCACACCTCCTTGCATATATAACAAGAGCAAAAGCACTGACTGCATTCACAGGTCACTTTCACAGAATGTTTAAATTTTTAAAAATATTTCTAATCCAGTATTGCTTTTTCTTAAGGAAGTGAAAGAGGTATTGCTTAAATAACTATTCGGTGAATAGCAGTTTGCTGATTATATATGTATGTAATATATAATCAAGAAATAGAGAGAATGTTACATATTATGTAATATATAATATAGCATATTATATATAAATATTATATAATATATAATCAAGAAATATAAATCTCTCTCTATATATATACAACCTATATATTGTTATGTAGTCCCCCTCTGTATATATATGGGGAGGGACTACGTAATGATATATAGATTGTAATGCATCACTAACTTTTGTAGTTGTTGCCATTGCTGTTTCTTGCCTATATTCAGCTTAGCACATTCCCTTTGTGTACAATCTGTGATTTCAGGCACAAAAATAAAGAAGGTGCATGAAAAAGTCACTTTTCATTATTATTGAGTGAATTTCTGTTAGGGAACAAGAAAACTCTCAGTAGCTTGTACTGAACTCCTGCTGTCTTTTAAAAGGTCTTTATGCAAATTGGCATTTTTATGTAGGTTACCTTGTGAAGAGAAGCTAATTCGGTGAAGGTCAATTTATCTCAAAGCAAGTGTGAAATGTGTAGTTTGTTGAATTGATCTATTATTTCATTTAATGTTAAAATAAACCACAATTCAGTTCAGGTGAAATCCAAACTCTTAAAATGACCACGACTCATGAATAAAATAAAATATGTACTTTTCAAAATAGTTAGATAATGAGATCTATCCCGTCATCAAATAAATGACTTTTTGGAAACTATTAACAAGAAAGAGTATATTATTGTTCTTTGATTCTTTTCACATAAAGAAAAATGTGGGCCAGGAGCGATGGCTCACGCCAGTAATTGCAGCACTTTGGGAGGCTGATGGGGGAGGATCAACTGAGGTCAGTAGTTCGAGACCAGCCTGGCCAGCATGGTGAAACCCCATCTCTATAAATATACAAAAATTAACCAGGCATGGTGGCACCTGCCTGTAATCCCAGCTACTCAGGAGGCTGAGGTAGGAGAATTGCTTGAACCCGGGATGGGGAGGTTGCAGTGATCCGAGATCATGCCGCTGAACTCCACCCAGGGTGACAGAGTGAGACTTGGTCTCAAAAAAAAAAAGAAAGAAAAATGTGTTTGCTTGTTTTTTCTATTAGTATCTCAGTACAGTTTCATTGTGCCCTTCTGAATTATTAAGGCTTAATATCTAAAATGATCTTTTCTGTCTTTCTAAAAAGACTCTTTAAATGTAAAATAGAATACAGATGCAAGAAAACTATAAACAGCGTCACATGGCTTAGTAAATTATTATAAATTTTAATAAGGTAAAAACTACAAAATCCAAGAAATATAACAAAGTCACAAACATAGAGACTCCTCATGGGCTCAGATTCAGTCTCAAAACCACCCTTTCCCTCAAGATCAGCTAGCGTCCTGACTCGTATATTAGTCCTTTCCTTTCATCTTATCCACGTCTTATCCTCCAGGTGTGCTTCCCAAATTACAGTTTAGTCTTGCCAACTTTATTTTAATTTTATGTTTCAGTCTTTTTTAATCTACAGATTCCCTTCTTTTTGTTTCCTTGTAACTTATCTGTTGAAAATCATGTGGTGTTTGACCTTTAGATTTTTCTGCAGTCTGGATTTTGCTGATTGCATACTCATTTCAGGATGTTCCTCTGTCATTTACAGCTTTTGCAAATTGCCAGTTGGCCACAGAGAGTTTTCATCAGATTCGTTTTCAATTCCTTTGGCAAGACTATAGGTATTGTCTTGTCTTATCAAGAGGCGTGTCTTGTGGTATAAACAGTGGTTGACCTTCCATGACTAAATCAATTGCTGCCTAGTAAATAGCAAATGGCAATAGTCAAATTAAAGGTAAAACTACGGTTCAACCACTGCCTGAGTCCACTTGGGCCACTATAACAAATAACCACCAACTAGAAATTTATTTCTCATAGTTCTGGAAGCTGGAATGTCCACGGCCAAGGCAGACTCAGTGTCTAATCAGAGCCCAGTTCCTGGCTTATAGACAGTGCCTTGTTTCTGTGTCCTTACATGGTGGAAGGGATGAGGAATGTCTCCCAGACCTCTTATAAGGTCATGAATCTTATTCACAAGGGGCCCAACCTATTACTTAATCATTGCCCAAAGGCCCCACCTCCTGAAACCATCCAACTTGGGAGTGAGGATTTCAAAACAGAGATTTTGGGGAGACAAGTATTCAGACCATAGTAACTACTATTTGGTTTCATAGTAATATAACTCCTTTGGAAGGACAGGATAAATCTTTTCCTTTTATATCTTATTTTAAGGATAATGATTTGCTTCCCTATTATTTTCCTAAAATTGGCTATTATTATTAAGAAATTATAACTTTAAACATATTTGATGAATATGTATATTCATCACTTTTGGAGTTCAAATTGTAAAATGTTTGACAGTGGCAGCCTCTTCAATATGACACCTGAGTCTTTTTGACATAACCCTTAGCTATCTAAAAAAGAAAAGGTATGTCTATTACTGGACACAAAGATTATTTATCTCAATTTTTACTGTTTATATACATAACATGTCTGTAATCCAATAAAGAAATACACATATACACTATGAATATAAATCATCCACATTAAATAGATATCAAAAGAAGAAGATACATAAAGGGCCCAAACGTTGGAATTACTAGGAAAAAAAATACTTATAAATAACTTTTGCATTATAAAGAATCTAGTGGAAAAGGTATCAAATATGCATGACCAGATATAGAATATTATAATACACAGAAATGGAAACTCTAAAAATGAGATTAATGAAAACACATGCACGTACACACACAAATAAACACACATGCATACATATGTGTAAGAAATGAAACTGTCTTCAGTGGGTTATCAGCAAATTGAACACAGCAGAGAAAAGAATCATTGAATTTGAAGACAATTAGTTAAAAGTTATTCCAACTGAAATTTTTTAAAAAGTTGGAAAAAGAAACAGAACAAATACATAACTGATCTCAGAGAAATAAAAACTTATTTCCACACAAAATTCTGCTCATGAGGCCAGGCGCGGTGGCTCATGCCTGTAATCCCAGCACTTTGGGAGGTCCAGGTGGGCAGATCACTTACAGTTAGGAGTTCAAGACCAGTCTGACCAAATGGTGAAACTCCATCTCTACTAAAAATACAAAATTAGCTGGGTGTGGTGGCATATACGTTTAATCTCAGCTACTCAGGAGGTGGAGGCAGGAGAATCGATTAAACCTGGGAGGCAGAGGTTGCAGTGAGCTGAGATTGTGACACTGCACTCCAGCCTGGCGACACAGCAAGACTCTGTTTCAATATAAAAAAATAATAATAACACCCAAAAATACATAGTAGCACACGATTAATACATGCAACAACTTGGATGGATCTCAAGAACATTATTCTGGGTGAACAAAAGTTAATCTTAAAAAGTTGTGTGGCTTCATTTGTATAACATTTTCAAAATAACAAAATCAGAGATATGGAGAACATACTAGTGATTGATGTGGATTAAGAAAGGGGTGAGAAGCAACTTTAAAAGAATAGCACAAAGTATTTATTGCCTGTCAATTTCCAACTTTTTAAATTTATTTTTGATAGCACTTTATATATATATATTATTTTTTATTATTACTCCCACATTTTTGTGCCTTCATATTTCTTTATTTCTTCAATATATTTTCATATACTGTGCTGTACTTGTCATAGATTTTCTAGACTGAAATTTAATTCTCTTGTTTTTCTTCTTTATTTGGGAAGTGAAGTTTATGGATTTTCTTCTGTGGATTTTTCTAGATTGATTACACAGATTCTGGTATGTTGGACTATCTTTATTGCTATTTTCAATGTTTTGTAATTATGTATACTTGTGTCTCTCTTAGGCAGAGACATATACAAAGGCATGTTTTCTTTTTGCCATGTTGATGGGGACTTTTTTTCCAGTTGTGTTTAATTTCTGATTTTATTGCATTTTGCTCCAATATTTTTATATGATTTTCATTTTTATAATTTATAGAATTATTTTAGTACAGCCTAAGATATGGTCAATAACAATATTATTTTTAATTTAGTTAAAAAGTCTATTCCCTAATAATAGAGGAGTTCAATATATGAGACTGTATATATATGTGTGAATATATATATAGTGTATGTGTGTGTGTATATATATACACACACTTTCTACATAAAAAGAGTATAAAATATTTTGTGATCCTCAAAACTATTAGGAGAGTGATATCAGCACTCTCCTACTAAAATAAGAGGGTGATCCATTAGTAATGAATGTTAAATAGCATTTCATTCTATAAATGTATGAAATATTATATATCCATTATGCTGATAATTTATGAGTTTTCAATTTGGGACTGTGATGAATAGAGCTGGTAACAGCAGCTAACTAAAGGCTATTAAATGAACATATTTATGTGCCTCTGCTGGGTTTAAACCTAAAAATGGAATTTCTGTATCAGAGGGTATTCAGATGTTCATCTTTAACAGATACTGGCAAAGACTATTTTAAGGTGTTTGTCAGATATTCTCTTTTCACCAATATTCTGTGACTTTTCTGGTTGTTAAATGTTTTTGCCAGTATTTTGTATTTAATTAAAAATATTTTAACAACGACAATAGGTAATATATTGTCTCCTGTGAAATGCTTGTTCTTTTGTCTATTTCTGCTAGAATAACCTTTTTGAAATTGATTTATAATAAAGCTTTATTTATATATTTACTAATATTTATAGTAATTTTTATATGCTATAGATAATAATACTTTGTTAAATATCTTATTGTGAAAATGTTTTCTCATATTTTGGGATACACGATTTCTTAAATGCAATGAAGTCTAATTTACTAGTTTCCAGGTTTTTATTTGAGTGCTCTCAGTGTCCTAGATAAAGATTTGCGCTTTTCTCTAAGGACATACAAATATCCTCCTATGTATTCTTCTCAAAACTTTATTGGTTACCTGTGTACATTTAGATCTACAATTAATATGGATTGATTATGTTTATCCTTGCAATTAAAGATCAAGAGAAAATTATTTTCTATACAGTTTTCCAATTCATTTGGCATTATATAGTAACCAAATCAGTCTTTCATCACTGTATATATGAGGATCTACTTCTGGACATAATATACTTTTTAAAACATTAATAGACTTTATTATTTAGAGCTGTTTCAGGTTTGTCGACAAAAATTAGTGGAAACTATAGTAAGCTGCTCTGTGCTTCCCTCACCTAACAGTCCTTCCACACAGCTTCCCTTATTATCAATATTTTGAAATACTATGGTACATTTCTTACAATCGATGAGAAAATAAGATACATTACTATTAACGAAATTCCATAGTTTCCATTAGGGTTCACTCTTTGTATTGTACAAGCTATGGGCTTTGACAAAACCATAATGAGAAGTAACCACCATTATAGTATCATAACCACCTATTTATCCCTCCCTCCCTTCCCACCAACCACTGGAAACCACAGCTCTTACTGTTTTTATTATCTTTTCCAGAAAGACATATAGTTAGAATCAGTCTAGTATGTAGTCTTTTCAGATTAGCTACTTTTTAATTTAATACTTGACAATATTTATATGAGTATCCTCCATGTCTTTTTGTTACTCGATACTTCATTTTTTTATAACTGAATAATATTCCATTGCAAGGATTACCAGTCCATTTATCCATTCACCTACCAGATTACATCTTGGTTGCTTCCAAATTGTGGCAATTAAGAAAAAAATGCTATAACCATTAATGTGCAGGTTTTTGTGAGGACATATATTTTAAGTAAATACTTATACAAAGAGTATGATTACTAGATCTTACCTTAAGACGAAGTTTAGTTTTCTAAGAAACTGCAAATTGTCTTCCAAAGTGGCTGTACAATTTTAGTTTTCCACCAATAATAAATGACAGTTTCTTTTGCTCCATGTTCTTTTGTCTAGTTGTATTAGGATTTTAAATCTCCTTAATTATAAGATTGGGAATTAATCAAACTATAAGTTTTCTGGAAAAATAAACCTAGTAATATATGTTGATGATGAAAATAATAGTCTGGGGTACAGTAAATGACATTTTATATGGCAAAAGTTAGCGCTGGCCTTCAGTCCTGCTCTGATACAAAGCCAAATAATATAGCAATTCTAGTGTTAAAACTCTATGAATTACCTCCTTTCAGATTGTTCTGTGAAAACTAAGCTAGATATTCCTTTTCACAGATGGTGTCACCGGCCTGTACCCTATATGGCGATACGTGAAACAACTCCCTTCACTACGCTTGCAGATGATCAAGGACATCCGGCCTTACATCTAAATAGGAGGACCTAGAGTAGTTTACACTGAGGTCATGAAACAGCTGGGGAAATCTCTCATGTGTACCTCTCCTGAGCATTTAATTAACTGTCTGCAATATCTGTAACCTCGTCAAAACAGTCTGCATAGTCATTTGGATAAACATTTAAAATATTCTACATTTATTAGTATTCTAATAAATAATTACAGCTACCACTGAATCTACAATATACATTTACTGGCACATAAAACAAATTGCAAAGTGTGATTGCTTATATATTCCTCTGAATAATATGAAAGAACCACTTAGAAACTATAGCACTTCACACCTATATGGTCAACTGTGTATACCTTAAAGGGTTTTCACATGGGATTTAGATTAAACATACCTGCACATGTGCATTAAATATAATAAATATAATAGGTATTATGTATAAGTATTTCATATGAATATTTTTGGATATTCATGTTTATAAACTGTTACATTTGAAGTAAAATTCACTCCATACAGCTATGAAAAAATGTGTATTAAAAAATAAAGTATCTCAACTAGTTTCCTTTTTTAAAGCAGAATTCAAAGAAAATAATGTCCAATTCTGCCTATACTGATAGATGACATTAATGAGATAGTGCGTTTATTGTGTTATTCTCAGTGTCTGCAACTTCACTATAACATAAGGAGAAATTACTCAATCTTTTTTCATAAGGATGACAACTTGCACTTTGGCAAATAATGACTAAAATGACTTTGTACAAATATTTTTCATCCATAAGCCATTTCTCAAAGTTATTGGGATTTAAATTAATCATTATTATGTTTTTATAATGTCACCTTTTAAGGAACTCAAGATTGATAGGTATAATTTGAAGGGCAGTGCGCCCCAAACATCTAAATACCCACTGCACATATCATGCTGACTGACATCTCACTATTAAAGATTTATTCCACTGGGATAGAGTTTTTAAAAATTTACATATTCAAAATATCCAAAGAAGAGGTAAATTTAAAAATTTGAAAGCTCACAGTAAGTCTCTATTTTTACCAGTGGCTACCTGATCAGGCAGGAACTAGACAAAAGCTAGGTGAAAACAAGTTAGAGAGAAAGGGATAAGAGACAGCAGAAGCACTCACTTTCTATAGGGTCAGGAGAGGGTGCCAGAGCTCCACTGCTTATACTTTACATATGTAGGGACAGCCAATCTTGTACACATACTCATGAATCTGAGAGTATAACAACATTTTGCCCACCTAACTCTTAACATTGATAAAGCATGGCTTCCTCTAAATTATTATCTCTTCAAATTTAAGTGTCTTGGTTTTATTTTGGAGCATCCTCTGCCAAAAGCAGATATTAATTCTATGACACTTAATATGTAAAAAAGCTTAATGCACAACGGTCAAGGGCATTGGAAATACACAGATGTAGATTTCATTTCTAGCTCCATCAAATGCAATGTGTGACACCATATTGACTTCAATTTCCTGGTTTCCAAATATAGAGAACAAAGACAATAACACCGGGTTGAATTGCTTGCAACTAATGTTTACAGTTTATGCATATAACATATTATTTCTCACACTGAAACATTTGATAACATTTTAAATATTCATAATTGTTTTATCCAATGTAAAATATTTATAATAGTTTCTCTCCTTACCTCAAGTTTATTGTAAAGATTTAATTAAATAAGCTATGAATAATGATGTCTGGTAAAATGTAAGATGCATATAAATGGGGTAAGTGTGTGTGCTAAACTAATACTACTGTCCTTTCATTAACTTAGGAGCACTGGACAATTAGACTATTTTATTAGACTTTGTTTATTTTATATAAAGTATTGTAGGACAGTGCTTCTCTGAAGAACAGACATAATCTCTGCATTAATGGGAAATCTATAGTAGGAAGCAGTCATAAGCTTTTGGTTTTAATTTGGTTTTGTTTTGGTTTTTTGCCTTTATTACCTTTAGGACATGCTTCCTCAGTGCTCAAACTCCAAATTGAGTTAGTGTTAATGCATGGATTTGAGTCTTCCTTTCTATATTCGGGTAAATGTGGCTCTCACTGCCTCTATATTACAACATGTCAGATAAGTTTATGTGTAATGTGTTTTGAAATTATTCACAAAAATTGGTTATCCCATCCTTTATATTCTATGTTTTAATATGGTATTTCCTTTTGAAATAATTGGCCCATGAGTCTTTTAAATAAACTTTTGCATAATTACAGCAACAGAAATACTATGAATTTTATAGAACATGCCATGCCATGGTCTTTTTATATTTATTTATTTATTTTTTATAAACAAGGTCGTATGTTGCCACACAGGCTGAAGTGCAGTGGCACGATCGAAACTCACTACAACTTCCTAGATCTCCTGGGCTCAAGTGATTCTCTCATTTCCACTTCCTAGGTAGCTGGGACTGGAGGCATGTGCTACCAGTCCCAGCTAGTTTTTATTTTTTTAAAATTTTTCGTAGAGACAATAGTTTCACCATGTTGCCCAAACTGATCTCAAGTCTCTGGGCTTAAAAAATCTGCCTGTCTCCACCTCCCAAACTGCTGGAATTATAGGTGTGAACCACTCACTGCACCCAGCCCGTGCCATGATCTTTAAATATCAGTTGGCTGCATTCTCTGCACTAGAGTAAAAATATATATACAATTTTAAAAGGCTTAAGCTGCTATAACCCAAGAAGACCACGGTGCTTTTAAAGATACTTAATCAAAGGTCAAGAATAAGAAATGTTGAATGAAAGAAAAATGTATAATCACTTTTTTAATGTAAAATAATTTTTATATTATTTATTTAATCATTAAAGAAGAATTGTGGTTTTGATAGTTTTAAAGGTTACAATCTTGTGATTATAATTATCATAATTACCTAACCTTATGTATGTTAGGCAAACATTAATGAAATTCATTTTGTCACAAATTCTTTACTGAATAAACTAATTTGTTGAAAAAAAAAAGGAACTTAGAAATTCCCAAGTAATCTTACTTAATACAACTAAAAGATGGCCATACGGCATGGCTGCAATAGTCATAACCATTTTCAAAAACTCAGTTATTTTCTAGATGGAACTGTGGGCTTAGATACAATTTCAGATCTACATTTAGCTAAAATGTTGCAAAATTGGGTAAGGACATATTCCTATATTTCTAAAGCAGGCTTTTGGCCATTTGCCTACTTTATTAGACTGTATTTACTGAGTTTAGAGAATATACTAGAATCAAAGGCTAGAATTCACAGTTTTGGAAATCAAATATATGTTGTAGCAGGGAGAAATATTTCTGCCTTTGATCTGTGACCAATAAATCACAAGACAGCGCCCATCTTCAGATGAAATAGAATATTTGGCCAGAGTCACTTTGATATCACTCTTACTAAAGTGTCATCACACCAGCCCTGTCAAGTACTTAATTACAGAATTGCTTTTACTGGGAAATACACACAGTTGATATTTTTCACCATATTCATCTCAAGCCTTACCACCTTTTAAGGAAACTCTTAATGTCTACATTTTTATTAATTTGTGTAATTTAATTTTGAAGTTTTTTTAATTTGGAAAAAACATTCATCGTATTTTAGTACTGTGAGAACTGAATTTTGAGTATAAATCAGAGCAATCTGTTTTGGAGAGCAATTTGGTAATATTTTGAATTTTGGTATCAGACAACATAAAATTTCACATGAACACACATACACTAATATATGAACAAATATTTTTCCAGTCCCTTTGCCTGATCAACAATTAATCATTTTGTTATGAAGATGCATATCCTCTTTTATGTGGAAGAAAGTTTCTTCTATTATTTAATTGATTATTCTTCTCCTTTTTATCTTCAATCTTTTCTGTATTTCCTAATTCATGTATATCAGACCTACTTCCATTCTCCAGCTTGCTCCTCTTGTAACTGATCTTTTTGCAAAATCATATTTTTTCTAAATTTAATAAAATATGGCTGGGCACGGTGGCTCATGCCTGTAATCCCAGCACTTTGGGAGACTGAGGCGGGCGGATCACCTGAGGTCGGGAGTTTGAGACATGGAGAAACCCCATCTCTACTAAAAGTACAAAATTAGCTGGGGTGGTGGCCCACACCTGTAATCCTAGCTACTCGGGAGGCTGAGGCAGGAGAATCGCTTGAACCAGGGAGGTGGAATTTGCAGTGAGCTGAGACTCGGGCATTCCACTCCAGCCTAGGCAACGAGAACAAAAATCCATCGCAAAAAAAAAGAAAAAAAAAAAAAGAAAAAGAAAATATCTTGATCTCAATTTCTCTACTGTTTAATCTTACAATCATTGCCCCCTTGATAGTATTTTATTTTAATATGCTATTTTTGTTTGTCACTTGAAAGCATATTCTCCAAACTCAATTTGTTTTCTTCATATTGATGACATTTGTTTTCAAATATTGTAGGCACTATGTACAATATACTGTAAGGAGACAGGATGCCTTTTACAAATTACAATATTCTTTTCAAAATTCTAAAATAATCCTTTTTTTTTCCCAACCATGGAGTCATTTAATGTGCCTAATGATATTTCTGTATTCTGTCTTTTAATACATTCTTTTTGGAAGTTTAAATGTGTTCTGTCAGATATATTGCAGACCCTTCTTCAAATACCTGTATGACAGATAAAGGGAGAAGGAAGAAATTTGTGTTTACTCTGATTTTTTTTTTTTTTTTTTGGTATTCTGCTGATCCAGTTTGCCATAATGCATGCAGGCTTAGTTAATCATGTGGGCAGCTGTAAACTAGGCCGGGGGCCTGAACTTTGTTGAGTTGTTCCAGGCAGGAACTCTGGTAACTGTAGATTCTGAGTCATGCTTAGGGGCACCTGCTCCCCTGTAACCACCACACTTACTAGCTTGACAGCATCCTCAGTTTTTGCCAGACTGGGAGCTTAACAAGGATCAATGCCAAGTCAGAATTCTACTGGAATGAACTGCCAGGCAGGGGAAGTAGAGTAGGGCACAAGACACCGTTGCTCAAGGTTTTGTTTGCTTTGCTCTGTGTTTCGGTACTAGCTCAAAGATAGTTGGTGCACAGTTCCTCTTTTCTAAAAGATACAATTGCCCTTTTACAAACCCCACTACAATGCCTACATTTTACTCGGGCCACATTTCATGCCAAGTGTTGGTTAGAGATGAGTTTTGTGCCCAGGACATCACGGAGGTAGCCCTGTCACCATTTTCTGAACAGCTCAGCTTGTTCCTACCAACAATCCCATTGCTTCATCTTGATCTAAGCTTCTGCTAATCAAACTCTGGGAGTTTTCTAGTGCTTTTGGATAATTTCATTTACTGTTTAAAAGCAAAATGAAACATAACACATATAAAAAATATTTTCTTTGTATTGGTAGCTCATATCTATTCATATCCTGTATAGATATCTCTAGTGCATTGTTGGCACTCTTCTGATTTAGGATTTTTATCCTTTTTATTATTTTGAAAAATTGCCCTTTATTATTACAGACATGATTTTGAAACAATGGAAATCTAAGAAGAAATTGCTCATTAACGTCTTCCAAAATAAAATTTCTGTTTTAATTTGGTCATAAGATCTTCCAGACCATGTCTTTGAATAATCAATTTTGACATATTTATATACCTACATATATATAATACTTAGGTATAAGATTATGTGTTATCTCTCAAATATGCATAGCTATCCATACATACAGCCCTTTGTTTTTCTTCCCTCACATCATCCCCTGTCCTACCCACTACAGGGAGGCAAGATTAGTACTTTGGAGGTGGGGCCTTGTGGGAGGTGATTAAATCATGGGGACAGAATTCTCCCTTTTTTAAGTTCTTTGAAAATTCTCCAAAGAATTTTCAAATTCTTTGAAATTAATTGAAATGATGAGATGAAGGAAGAGAAGAAGGGGGAGGGAGAACAGAGGTGAAAATTAAATCAGGTCAAAGTCCAAAACGGCACGGCGGTTTTGGAAAAAACTCAGGCATTGTCTGGCTTACTCAATTTCTGCTCTTTGCATTGCTTTTTCAGTGGATATAATTTTATCACCAGCTCACCTCAGCATCTTCCAAACATAGCATCATTTTTTTTTCTTCCTTTTCTAGTTTTCTTCTTAATAACAAATATTATTAGGGTTTTTATTTTATAGAAATGCCTACTTTATTTAAGAAATATCTATGAATACATTATAAAATATGAGTCACTAGCTTTACATCTCTTTAGGTTCATAAATATTTTCAACTTACGTTTGTGTTTTCTAATGCTTATAGTTCATACAGTTACTTTTGGATTTCCAGAATGCTGTTGGTAATTTATTTGAAAAGTAGTGTCTCATAGAAATAAGGAAACACCCCCAGATGGATTGAAGAAGCGACTGTTAAAATGAACATTTGGCACATGCAACTGACTTCTTTAGTAGGCAAAGGCTGTGATGGCTGTACAATATTCCCCTTACTCTCTACTTCTATTTCCAAGTACTTAAATATCCTTAAAAAAGATAAAGCTTTACTGGAAGGTGTGAAAACGTAATATGATTTGGATCTGTGTCCCCATCCAAATCTCATGTTGAGTTGTAATCCTCAGTGTCGGAGGTGGGGCCTGGTGGGAGGTGATTTTATCACAGGGATGGAGTCCCCAAGAATGGTTTAGCACCATTCCCCTAGTGCTATTCTCCTGACAGAGTTCTCACAAGATCTGGTTGTTTAAAAGTGTGTAGCACCTCCCCACTTCTCTCTCTTCTTCCTGCTCTGGTCATGTAAGACGTGCCTGCTCTTCCTTCACCTTCTTCCATGACTTTAAGTTTCCTGAGGCCTTCCCAGAAACCAAGCAGATGCCAGAATCACACTTCCTGTACAGCCTGTGGAACCATGAGCCAATTAAACTTCTTTTCTTTATAAATTACTCAGTCTCAGGTATTTATAGCAATGTGAGAATGGACTAATATATAATTCTATCAGAAATATCCTGCCTTACCTGTGCCTAATTTTGACCTTGATGGCTTTTGATCCACTTGAACAGAGTTCGTTATTGTGCTACTTCAGCACATAAGAGATGCTATTGTTCCTTCCTGTTATAGACCTATGATAAAGATTTCTCTGAAGCAAATGCACTTTTCCAGGAGTAATATTTAGCATAGTGTCTTCTCCTCCCCACTTATAGAATATTCTTTATACAAGGATATCAAACAAGTAGTATATCAGAAAAGATTATCATAGTTTTATGTTCATAGTATCATAGCTTTATGTTCAAAGTTACGTTTTAAGTCCAATAGATTAAGAAAGATATATTATCACTTCTTCTCCGAGCAAATCAAAGGAAGAAATATTTTATAGTTATTAAAATCACTATTTCTCTCTGTGTGTTGCTCTCTTTCTATTTCAGCCTTTCCCTCACTTTTATTCCTCTTTTAAGCCTGTTTTAATAATATTTAAGTATCTGCTCTGTCCTAGAAAATGAAACTTGTCTAATACAGAAAATTTTGGAATGACTCATTTACTGTATTGGTTCACCTTGTGTGACAAGTATACTGAAGAGTTCATAAAGAATGACAACATGGTGAATTGCTCTAATTGAATCAATGATCTAAATAGCCTTTTATATCTTAAATAACTCTGTTTAGCTCAAACCATTAAAGTGACAATAATTTTAAGGGATATGCTATTGAAAATTGCTGTTCTCTTCAATATATTAAATCTTAACTTCAGGCCTAGAACTCTATTAATGAAAATATAATTTCAGCCTTACCAACGCATTCATGAAAGTAAATTGATCTTTATACAGTGTATTGAAAAAAACAATGGCATTTTTTTCTTACAAATGAAAGCTGTAGGGATGTTTGGAATTGTTTATTTCTTTTTTTGCTACTGCGTTATGAAAAAATGGTCCATAAATGCTAAAAAACCAAAAATCTAGTTTGGTGTACCTTGTTTCAGTAGTCTAAAAAAATTTATCCAACTTAATTGGAGATAACATTGGGATTAAAAACTAGCATGACTTAACTTTATTTTTAGTTCAGTATCTGGTATTTGTTCTTTGGGCATTACCTAACTACCTTTGTATAAGTTAGGTATGCAGTACATAAGACATTTGTTAAAATTACAGATTCATGGAGCACACATGCAGGTTCATTACATAGATACATTGCATAATGCTGGGATTTGGCTTCTACTGAACCTGCTGCCCAAATAGTGAACATTGGATCCAGTAGGTAGTTTTTCAACCCTTGCCCCACTCCCTCTCTCTTCCCTTTTGAAGCCCCCAGTATCTATTGTTTCTGCCTTTATATCTATGAGCAACACAAAAAACTTAGGACCCTTTTTTGCAAATGACAGAAAATTTTATCAAAAGTGCCTTAAATAAGATGGAAATTTATTATCACGAAATTGAAATATTCAGCTCGTATTAATTTCAAGCACAGATAAACAGGAATATTACAATTAGTAATTATTTTATCTTTTTTATTCATCAGTTTAAAATATAATTTCATCTTTTTTTCAGTATATTCAGTTACACAACCATCATCGCTACTTAATTTTAGTATAATTTCATCACTACAGAAGGAAACCCCATACTCATTATGAATTACTCCTCAGTCCCCACTTCTCCAGTCATAGGCAGCCAGTAGTGTACTTTCTGTCTCAATGGATTAGCCTAATCCAGATTTTACTATAAATGGTATCATATAGTACGTGGTCTTTTGTGACTGGTTTCTTTTACTTAGCATAATGTTCTTCAGGTACAACCATGTTGTCATATGTATCAGTATTTCATTCCTTTTTATATCCAGATAACATTGGTGGTATACTACAGTGTATATGGATATGCAACATATGTTAATCCTTTCTTCAGTTGATGCATATTTAAGTTGCTTCTATTTTGGGATTCTAAGTGGGCAGTCTTTTCACTTTCCAGATGGTGTTCTTAAAATGCAAAATTTTGTTATGTATTTGTCATGTACAACATGACAGTTTAAAGTACGTATATATTATATAATAGTTTAATCTAGCTAATTAATAATGTTTTGCCTTAGCTAGTTATAGTTTTGGGATAATAATGCTTAACATCCACTGTCTATGCATTTTTCAAGAACACAATATATCATCATTAACTTTAGTCACCATACAGCCACCTTGTGCAACACATCTCTTGAACTTATTTCTTCTAAGTGTAATTACGTATCCGTGGATCTACGTCATCTAGTCACTCAATCCCTGCCAACAACCTCAACCTCTGGTGACCACGGTTTTACTCTCTACTTCTATGACATCAACATTTTTAGATTCCACATTTAAATGAGCTCATGTGGAATCTGTCAATCTGTGCCTAGCTTAGTTCAATTAGCATAATGTCTTCCATGTTTTTCCATGTTGTTGCAAATGATTGTGATGAAATCCAAAGTATTTATATATTTTCTTTGGTTACTTGTACTTTGGATGTCATATATAGAAAATCATTGTATAACCCAAGCTCACAGATTTACTCCTATGTTTTCTTTTAATTTGTATAGTTTTACCTGTCACATTTAGGTCAATGGTCAGTTTTAAGTTCATTTTTATACATAGTGTGAGGTAAGAGTCCAACTTCATTTATTTATTTATTTTTTTGCATGGATAACCAATTATTTCAGTCACATGGTTAAAAGACTATTACTCTCCCACTTGAGTTGCCTTGGTACCCTTGTCAAAAATACTTCTACTATGAACATAATGGTTTATTTTTTGATGCCATTTCTTTTCCATTGATGTAAATATCTCTTCTGCTCTAGTACCATACACTCCTTATTACTGAAAATGTTTTACTAAGTTATGACATTAGGAGAAATATCTTCTAATTTTGTTCTAATTTTAAAGATTGTTTAAAATATTCTGCATCCTTTACATTTCCATACAAAATTTAGTATTAGCTTCTAACACTCCACAGACATAAAAAATGAGAATTTCTTTGGGATTGTTTGAATCCACAATATGATTAGTTTGTGGAGTATTTCAATTTTAATGATATTAAGTTGACCAATCACTGAACATGGAATTGCTTTATGTTTGTTTAGATATTGTGTCACCTTCAACAATATTTTGTAATTTTCAGTGCACGAGACTTGAATTTCTTTTGCTAAATCTATTTCTCTGTTTTATTTATTTTTTGATGCTATAGGAAATGGAATTGTTTTCTTCACATAATTTTTATATTTGTCACTATTAGTATAGGGAATTGCTATTGTTTTTGTATGCTAATTATGTATTCTGCTGTCTTACTGAATTCATTAGTCATATTAGACATAATCGGCTATGGGCGTGTTTGCTTATGCTTGTGTGTGTATTTCTTAGGATTTTATATATAGAAGGTCATCTTATTTATAAGTAGAGATAAATCATTACCTCTTCCTTTTCAAAATGAATTTCATTTTTTAAAAATTTTTATCTATTTTATTTTTAATTTTATGTGTATATAATAAACATATCTACTTATGGGGTAAATAAGATATTTTGATACAGACATGCAGTGCATAATAATCACATCTGGATAAATTGAATATCCATTACCTCAAGCATTTATCCTTTGTGTTACACATAATCCAATTATACTCTTTCAGTTATTTTAAAATATACAATAAAATTGTTATTGACCACAGTAACAATGTTGTACTAGTAAATACAAAGTCTTAGTCATTCTTTCTTACTATTTTCTTATACCCATTAGCCATCCTTACCCCCTTGTCCCTCTCTTCCCAGCCTCTGGTAACCACCCTTCTACTCTCTATCTTGATGAGTTCAATTGTTTTAATTTTTAGCTCCCACAAATCAATGAGAATGTGTGGAGATTGTCTTTCTGTGCCTGGCTTCTTTCACTTAACACAATGACCTCCAATTCCATTCATGTTGTTGCAAATGACAGATCTTCTTTTTTTTTTTAATGACTGAATAGTGCTCCGTTATGTATATGTACCACATTTTATTTATCCATTAATCTGTTGATGGACATTTAGGTTGCTTCCAAATCTTAGCTATTGTGAACAATGCTGCAACAAACAAGGGAGTGCAGATATCTCTTCAATCAACTGATTTTCTTTCTTTGGGTATATACTCAGCAGTGGGATTGCTGAATCATATGCTAGCTGTATTTTTAGTTTTTTCAGTAATACCCAAACTGTTCTCCATAGTGGTTGTACTAACTTAAATTTCCACCAAGTGTACAAAGATTCACTTTTCTTCACATCTTTGCCAGCATTTGCTATTGCCTGCCTTTTGGATATAAGTCATTTTAACTGGGGAGAAAATATATCTCATTGTAGTTTTGATTGGCTTTTCTCTGATGATCAATGATGTTTAATACCTCTTCATATGTCTGTTTGCAATTTGTGTCTTCCTTTGAGAAATGTCCATTCAATTCTTTTGCCCCTTTAAAAAATCTAATTAGTAACTTTTTCCTATGGAATTGTTTGAACTCCTTATATGTCTGGTTCTTAATTACTTGTCAGATGGGTGGTTTGCAGATATATCTCCCATTCTGTCTGTTGTCTCTTCATTTTGTTGATTGTCTCCTCTGCTATGCAAAAGCTTTTTAACTCGATGTAATTCCATTTGTCAATTCTTGTTTTGATTGCCTGTGCTTGTGGGGTATTACTCAAGAAATTTTGCCCAGATCAATGTCCTGGGGATTGTCCCCAAAGTTTTCTTGTAGTAGTTTCATAGTTTGAGGTTTTAAATTTAAGTCTTTAATCCATTTTAATTTCACATTTCTAAATGGCAAGAGATAAGGATCTAGTTTCATTCTTTCGCATATTGATATCCAGTTTTTCTAGCACCATTTAATGAAGATGCTGTGTTTTCTTCAGCATAGGTTCTTGGTATCTTTGTCAAACATGAGTTTACTGTGAGTGTGTGAATTTGTTTCTGGGTTCTCTATTCTGTTTCATCAGCCTCTGTGTCTCTTTTTATGCCAGTACCATGTTGTTTTGATTACTATAGCTCTGTAGTATAATTTGAAGTCAGGTAATGTGATTCCTCCAGGTTTTTTTCCCTCTCAAAATAGCTTTTGCTATCTAAATTTTAGGAATTTTTTTCTATTCCTTTGAAGAATGTCATTGGTATTTTGATAGAGATTGCACTGAATCTGTAGATTGCTTTGGGTAGTATGGACATTTTAATAATATTGATTATTCCAATCCATGAACATATAAAATTTATCAGTTTTGGGGAATCCTTTTCAATTTATTTCATCAGTGTTTTATAGTTTTCATTATAGAGAGTTTTTATGTGTTTGATTAAATTAATTCTTAGGTATTCAATTTTATTTGTGATTATTACAAATGGGATTACTTTCTTATTTCTTTTTTCAAATTGCTCACTATTGGCATATAGAATTTCTGAATTATTGCATGCCAATTTTGCATTCTACAACTTTATTGCATTTGTTTTCAGTTCTAACAGATTTTGTATGGAGTCTTTAGGTTTTTTCAAATATAAGATTACATCATCTGCCAACAAGGATAATTTGATGTCTTCCATCCACTTTGGATGTCCTTTCTTTCTTTCTTTTGTCTGACTGCTCTAGCTAGAACTTCCAGTACTATGTGAAATAACAGTGGGGAAAGTGGGCATCCTTGTTGTTTTCCAGATCTTAGGTAAAAGGCTCTCGATTTTTCCTCATTCAGCATAATACTAGTTGTTGATCTGTAATATATGGCTTTTATTATTTTGACGTATGCTCCTCTTATACCCAATTTTTTAAGGATTTTTATCATACTCTGATCTTTTCTTCTACTAAGAAGAAATTGCTGAATTTTATTAGATGCTTTTTTGGCATCAACTGAAATGATTGCATGATTTTTATCATTCATTCTGTTGATATGATGTAGAATATTAATTGATTTGTGTATGTTGAACCATGTTTGCATTCCAGGGAAAATCCCACCTGATCATGATAAATGATCTTTGTAATGCATTATTGAATTTACTTTGTTAATATTTTGTTGAAGATTTTTACATCAATATTCATCAGAGATATTTTCCTGTAGCTTTCTTTTTTATGATGTGTCTTTGTCTGCTTTCGGTAGCAGGGTAATACTGGCCTCGTAGCATGAGTTTGTAAGTATTTCCTCCTCCTCTATCTTTCAGAATAACTTGAGTAGGATTGGTATTCGTTCTTTAAATGTTTGCTAGAATTCAGCAGCGAAGACATCAGATCCCAGGCTTTTCTTTACTACCAGAATTTTTATTACAGCTTCCGTCTCATTACTTGTTACTGGTCTATTCAGGTTTTCAATTTCTTCCTGGTTCAATCTTTCTAGGTAGTATGTATCTAAGAATCTGTCCATTTCTTCTAGATTTTCCAATTTATTGTCATATAGTTACTAATAGTAGCCACCATGATTCTTTGATTTCCTGTAGTATCAGTTGTAATGTCTCCTCTTTAATTTCTAATTTTATTTCTTTGTATTTTCTCTCTTTTTTTCTTAGTCTAGCTAAAGGTTTTTCAGTTTTGTTTATCTTTTCAAAAGAGCAACTTTGTATGTCATTGATCTTTTGCATTGTCTTCTTCATCTCAAATTCATTTATTTCTGCTCTGATCTTTATTATTTCTTTTCTTCTACTAATTTTGGGCTGGTTTGTTGTTGCTTTTGTAGTCTTTAAGATGCATCATTAGATTGTTTATTTGATGCTTTTTCTCTTTTTTGATGTAGACATTTACAGCTATAAACTTTCCTCTTAGTATTGCTTTTACAGTATCACATTAGAACAGAAAATACAGAAATTCAAAGGTTTTAGTATGTTTTCATTATTATTTGTTGCAATAAATTTTTTCAATTTTTTCTTGATTTCTTCATTGACCCACTGATTATTCAGAAGCATATTGTTTGATTTCCGTGTATTTTTATGGTTTCCAAAATTCCTCTTGTAATTAATTTCTAGTTTTATTCCACTGGGGTCAGAGAAGATGCTTGATGCTATTTCCATTTTTCTGAATGTTTTAAGACTTGTTTCATGACCTAATATATTAACACCCATACTTAGGGATGATACATATGATGAGGAAAACATTGTATACTCTGTAGCTGTTGGATGAAATATTCTTTAAATACCTATTAGATCCATTTGGCCTATAATGCAGGTTAAATCTAATGTTTCTTTGTTGGTTTTCTGTCTGGAAGATCTTTCCATAGCTGAAAGTGGAGTGTTGAAGTCTCCAATAAATAGTGTATTGGGGCCTATCTCTCTCTTTAGCTCTAATAATATTTGCTTTATATATCTGGGTGCTTCACTGGAGCATGTTTTATAACTTAAATAATTAAATATTTTTAAAATGTGATATAATTTTGCATGATTTTAATGGTGCTTATGTAATACAACATGTGTAAGATATTTATGAATGATTAGTTTTCAAAGCTTCTTGAATATTACAATATAGTATTCTTTACAAATGTTTGTTTGTAACTCTATCATACTGGGGTAGGATCCTAATAAAAGGAATGCAAAGTCAAAGGGCATGAACATTTTAAAGGCTTTTATACATATTTTCTGATCACCTTCTAGAAGATATTACCAGTTTGCTCTTCCTTCAGACAGTCTGAGATTACTTTATTCCAAGTATGTGATAAAATTATTATTTAGACCATTGAACTAAATGCATTCTTAACTTCCAGTTCTTGCACATCCAGATGTGTGTTATTTTTGTCTAATAACAATCCTGAATTTAAAGTATAGTGTGATTTTCAATACACAAGTTTGGCAAACACTCACTTTTAAAGATGTATATTTTTTCGTGGATATAACTGAAAGGCAGCTGTAGATGAAAGAACTGAATGTGTTTGTTGGCAAAAGTGATTTTGCTATGTAACACTGGAAAACAATTGAGTTTTAAATGTGACTTACACATGAAATTTAGTATCAGTCTCCAGAGGGAGCATCTAAGCCCTGCTTGGAAGAAGAGTATATATAACATAAGTTTGCTAGAAATACTAGTTGTGTTACTGATAATTATCATTTTTTTTACATGTTTGAGTTTATACCTATTAACTCATTTGTGTGTTCTATTTTCCCATTTCTTCTTTTTTTTCATTCTTGTGAACTAATTTTATTTTATTTTAATATTTTTCTCCTCCTGGTTTGGAATAATGAACATTTCTAGTTTGAATGGTTATCTCAAGAACTACAGTATAAATAATTAACTTAGTAAGGCCTAAAACTAATCAATATCTGTAAAATAGTAGAAGGACTTTTGTCTTTATATAATAATACAAGGAAATTGTCTTTCAACCCCTTCTGATATGCTATTGTTGCTTTATATTTTAGTTTTGCTTTTCAGTTTATATACGACAATCTAACTTTATTTTACCTTCAATATTTCTTTGGATTCTTGAACACATCTATATTTTTGTTCTCTCTATTCCTATTCTATCTAAAATCTTCCATTTTAAAATATTTCTCTGTGTTCTGAAATAGCATCTCTTAGACTTTCCTTTTTTAAGATACCATAAAGCAAATACCCTAAGCTTGATCTAAAAGTATTTTCATTCTTAAAAGATCTTTTATATGTCTAAAATTAAAGCTGGGCATTTCATTCCTCTAAAAATATTGAAGATGGTATTTCATTCTCATTTAGCATTTTATGCTGCCATGAAATTGAGTTGTCCTTTTAGTGGCTGTTGCTTCTATGGTAGTTAGCCTTATCTCTCAGGGTGTCTTTCTGATCTTTTCTTTTTTATCTGTGTTTTGCTTTTTTACTTTACTATTTCCAGATGTATATTTCTTTTCACTTATCTTGATCGTGATTGATTGAGATTTTAAAATCTGTTGAGTAGTATATGTATCAGAAAACTTTTAATGGGTCACCTTAGATCTCTTGGCTTCTGTCCATGAGATCCTCAGCAATTTTGTTTTCACTTCAGTAACTGATACATATTTCAACTCTAGGTGATCTCGACCTATGTGTATACCCCACAGTTCTTTGCCTTGCACATGTCATATCTTCTGCCTCCTAAACTCTAAAATTCCCTGGTTCTGTTCAGCACCCTGATGCACAGTTAGCACTTCAAAGGAGTAAGTTTTGGACAATGGGTTTAGGAGAAAATACGTTTTTCTTTCTAAGAACACCAGTTAGGACAGTTGTTAATAAATTCACCTTAAGCAATAGTTACTTCCAATAGGACTTGGGAGCAGAATAATTCAATGGACTGATAGTAATATGGACACCATTGGCTTTTAGAGGTGAGATGGTGATAATCTCTGTCATAAAGTGGCAACAAAACTACCGAGGCTTTAACATGTTTAATTGGGAGAGGGTGCAGGCAGAAGCTGAGGTGTTGGAAAGAGCAGTGGTTGTTGCAGTTGACTTGTTTGATGGCAATGATAATTATACGGATTTTGGAGATGGTTGGCTTCTGTAAATGACATTGAAATTTTTGCAAAATGAAAAAGCCACTGGGCAACTTATTTCATACTGTGAAGTCAGTAGTTTTGAATCGAAATGTAATGACAATTGAAATGACGTTGAAATTATTGCAAAATGACAATACGGGCTTAGAAAAGCCACTGGGCAACTCATTTCATACTGTGAAAAGTCAGTAGTTCTTATCCATGGATTTTAGGCAGACTGTAATATATTGTCTCTTACAGCCACAGAAAAGACTGCACTGAAATTTAGCCCTACATATAGCCCTACAAAGCAGTCTAATTTTAATGGTTCCAAGAAGGATTGTACCACTAGAATAAATAGTAATTTTTTTAAAAAAAATCACATTCTGGAAAAAGTTGAAGAAGTTAATGCAACTTAACTTATTAAAAGACTTAAAAAATAGATTGTCTCGCCTCCCTTTTGAAAACCAGATGGATTGTGGCAGATGACAATGGGCTATGATAATCCTAAACCACCATGCTGGATGTTGTGTGTTTACTGGAGCAGATCAACATAGCCTTTATCATTTGTAATATTGTTATTGACCTAACACATGTATTCTCTTCAGTCCCCATCAGTAAAAACAATAAAAACCTGTTTGTCTTTACAGGACAATGCATATTCTCTGTATTGCCCCAGGACAATATTTATTCTCCTGCTCTTTACCATAAATTAGTCTGTTGGGCCCATTATTATCTTGCATTCCACAGAATATTGTACTATTGAATTGGTGATATTTTACTAACTGTAATTATATTGGGCTGGAAGTAACAAGTATCCTGGAGGCTCCGTTTAGGCAAATGTTTCCCAGAGAGGAGATGAAAACCTGTGAAGAGTCAAGTTCTTTTACATCCACGAAGATGCTGTGGTCCAGTGGTCTGGAGTGTGCTTTCTAATATTAGGGGCAAGTTGTTGCACCTCACATTTATTATCTCTAAAAAACAGGTAGAGTACATGAGCACCCATGTGCTGATCTTTCTAGGGATGAAGGTAAGATTCAAGCAAAATACTCTTCTAAATATAATTCTGCTAAAGTTATAAATGGAGCAAAGAACTTTGATAAAAACCTGGTGTATACAATGAAGTAGTTTACCTTTTTGAAAGGATAGAAGAATGGTCCTTAGTAGCCCAAGAACTAGTTTTACATAGCTATCACAGTTCACACATTATTGGTTCAATTTCATGAAACACTCTGACGTTTTGGAAAAGGTAAAAACAACATTTTCATACCATGGTAATATAAAAATTCTAACTCTAATAAACCAAACCATTAAAATAAAAACAATTGTTTTTATATAATTGTTTTATCTTTGGAAAAGTGAGATATATCTCTGATATGTTTCCAAGGGATTTCTGCCAAAGTCATGCTATAACATTTTGTGCAATACATGGATAAGTATTTATTGAAAAGAAAATTTTCAACTGAATCATGATTTCCAGTGTTCAAACATTGTCATCACAAATCAAAAGAAAATAACATTATATGCTATACTTAATAAAATAGCTTAAGAGAATATGAATTTCCAAATATTTCCTTATGGTCTTTTTTGATAGGAATGCATCAACTTGATATTATTAAAATTAATTTTTGAGATTACCTATTATAGGACAAGTATTTTATTACTGACTTTTCTCGTTGAGATTCATTGGAATGGAAAAATTAAATAGGAAAATAATTCATGATTCAAGTCATTTTTTCTTTGAAGTTTCTCAAATTAATTGGGGGTAATTATGAAATAATTATGATACTTTAGAAGATAATGATGTCTCTGAATGAAGAATAGATTAGGATGGTGGAAGTGGGAACAGTAAGATCTGTCAGAAGGCACTGAAGTAGTTTATGTAGTTATGTAGTTATGTAGCAGGTATATAGTTATGTAGCAGGTGAAGTACTTTGGAAATGATATAAACAAGGACAGTAGTATGAAATGAAGAGAAGTGCATGAATTTAGCATGTTTTCTGGATTTTAAGCTGCTAGAAACTGCTAATGAATTCAATCTGTGAGAGAGGTGAAGGTGAAAAAATATCAGGGATAATAAATTTTTGATCTAATATGTAGTAAAGTATTATGTAATTATTGGGGGGACAACGTTGGGAAAATAACAGCGTTACAAGGGTAGAAACCAAAATTTTTCTTTGAATATGTAAAGTTTGAGATACAGAGTGGTTATTTAAGTGGTGGTATCAAGAGACTGCTAAAAATATCTTCCACTTAAATTATGAGTCAGACCTGGCTGCTGAAATGTGTGAGTTGTCAATGTACAAATGTTATAAAAAACTAAGCTATTTTCCAATAGTGAAGGAATGTGGATAGAAAGGCAGAGATTAAGACTGAAGTTAAGGATACCCCAGCACTGTAATTCACAAAAAAGAACAAAACACATTAAAGAAGACTAAGAAGGGGCCAGCAGATCAGAAAGAAACCCAGATAATGTGGCTTCAGAAAACAAAGAGAACGCATTTGAAAACTAAGAAGTGGTGGCAAGAGGCAGAGTAAGATGGTTGATATGGTTTGGCCCTGTGCCCCCATCCAAATCTCATCTCAAATTGTAATTCCCATGTGTTATAGGAAGGGCAGGGTGGCTGGTGATTAGATCACGAGGGAAGATTTCTCCATCGCCATTCTCATGATAGTGAGTTCTGACAAGATCTGATACTTTAAAAGTGTAGTACTTCCCCCTTGGCTCTCTCTTTCCTACGCCATGTAAGACTTGCCTTGCTTCCCCTTCACCTTCCACCATGATTATAAGCTTCCTAAGGCCTCCCCAGCCATGCAGAACTGTGAGTCAGTTAAACCTCTTTTCTTTATAAATTACTTAGTCTCAGGTATGTCTTTATAGCAGTGTAGGAACAGACTAATGCAATGGCTGAATAGAAGCCTCCATCGACGTTCCTCCCCGCAAGAACACCAAATCTAACATCTATCTACACAAAAAAATACTTTCATGAGAACCAAAAATCAGGTAAGCAATCACAGTACCTGGGTGTAACTTCATATTGCTTAAAGAGGCACTGAAAAGGGTAGGAAAGACAGTCTTGAATTGCTGACATCGCCCTTTCCCCATCCCACATGGTGCTGACAGAAATTCTGTGCACTTGTGGGACTTTGCATGGGAATACAGTGCTGCCAACACTGGGCAGAACTTAGCTGATGCCCATGGAGGGAACATTTAGAACAGCCCTATCCAGAGGGGAATTGTTCATCCCAGTAGTCAGAACTTAAATATCAGCAATGCTGGCCACCATGGGCTAAATTAGTCTGGGGCCCTAAATAAACTTGAAAGGGAGTCTAGGCCACACGGACTGCAACTCCTAGGCATGTCCTAGTGCTGTGTTGTGCTTGGAGCCTGTGGACTTGGGAGTCACACAATCTAGTGAGACACAGCAAGGGTGGCCAAGGCAGTGCTTGTGCCACCCCTTCCTCAACCCAAGGCACCACAGCTCACAGCTGCAAAGGAGACTCCTTCCTTCTGCTTGAGGAAAGGTGAGATAAAATTAAGGAGGATTTTGTCTTGCAACTTGAAGAGCAGCTCAGCCACACTAGAACAGGGCACAAAGCAGAGCTGCGAAGTCCACACCCCAGGCCCTAGCTTCTGGAGAGTATTTCTAGATACACCATGGGCCAGAAGGGTACCCACTGCCCTGAAGGGAGGAACCCAGTCCTAGCGGAATTTATCACTTCCCGACTACAAGCTGACTGAAGAGTCTTTGGGCCTTATGTGAATGCTAGCAGTACCCTGGCAGGCCTCCACAACGGCCTGTGGTGGTTGGACATGGAAACCCTCCTCTGCCTGGGGAAAGGAGAGGGAAGAGTGGGAAGGACTTTGTCTTGTGGTTTTGGTGCCGGCCCAGATGCACTAGAATAGAATACCAGGTAGATTTCTTAGGTTTCTGACTCCAGGCCCTTGCTCCCAGATGGCGTCTCTGAACCTGCCTATAGTCCCTTCTCTTCAAGAGAAAGGAGTAAGACTGACTGGTGATAGAGCCTGCTGATCATATAGCCCTAGGACCTTAAGCAAACATAGGCAGTGGCCAGGTAGTAGTTATAGTGGGCTTGGTATGAGATTCAGTTCTGTGCGGGCTTCAGGTCTGACAGAGTGCAGTTCCAGTGGTGCTGACCACTGAGGTGGTTGTGTCAACCCTCCCCCATCTCCAGGAAGCTCAGCTCACAGAAACTCTGTTTGGGAGAAAGTAGGAAAGAGAACAAGAGTCTCTGTCTGGTAATCAAGGGAATTCTTCTGGATCTTATCCAAGACCTCCAAGACCACCAAGGCAGTACCTCTACAATCTGCAAGAACCACAGCATTACCTACTGTGGGGTATCCCCTAATGCAGGTAAGGCTTCAGTGACCAAAAACTGAGATCACAACCCCCAAGTTCCTTCAAATACTGGGGAAGCCTACAAGCCCAGACTCCAAAGACTAGAATAAATACCTAGCTTTTCAATGCCCACATACCAACAAACATCCACAAGCATCAAGACTATCCAGGAAAACATGACCTCACCAAATGAAATAAATAAGGTACCAGGGGCCAATCTTGGAGAAGAGAAATTCATGACCTTTCAGAGAGAGAATTCAAAATAGGTGTTCTGAGGAACTTTAAAGAAATTCAAGATAACACAGAGAAGTAATTCAGAATTCTATTAGAAAAATTTTATAAAGAGATTGAAATAATTAGAAAGAACCAAACAAAAATTCTGGAGTTGAAAATGCAGTTGATGGCCAGGCACAGTGTCTCATGCCTGTAATTCCAACACTTTGGGAGCCCAAGGCAGGTGAATTGCTTGAGCACAGAAGTTTGAGAACGACCTGGGTAACAAGGTGAAGCTCTATCTCTACAAAAAAAAAAGAAAAGAAAAGAAAAGAAAAAATTAGCCAGGCATGGTAGTACATGCCTGTAGTCCCAGCTACTTGGGAGGCTGAGCTGGGAGGATCACTTGAGCCTGAGAGGTAGAGGCTACAATAAGCCATGATCATGCCACTGCACTCCAGCCTGAGTGAGACAGTAAGACCATTTCTCAAAGAAAAAAAAAACTTAAAAGAGAAAGAAAATGCAACTGACATGCTGAAGAATGCATCAGATTCTCTTAACAGGAGAATTGATCAAGCAGAAGAAATAAGTGAGCTTGAAGATAAACCATATGAAAATACACAGTCCGAGAAGATAAAACAAAAAGTAATACAACGGAATAAAGCACACCTGGAAGATCTAGAAAATGGCCTCAAAGGGGCAAATTTAAGAGTTATTGGCCTTAAAGAGGAGGTAGACGGCGAGAGCTAAAACTTATATTCAAAGGGACATAACAGAGAACTTCTCAAACCCAGAGAAAAATAACAGTGTTCAAGTCCAAGAAGGTTAAAGAACACCTAGCAAATGTAACACAAAGAAAACTAACTGAAGGCATTTAATAATCAAATCCCCAAAGGCTGAAGGATGGGTCCTCAAAGCAGCAAGGGAAAAGAAACAAATAACATAAAATGGGGCTTCAATACAACTTACAGCAGACTTTTCAGTGAAAACCTTACAGGCCAGGAGAGAGAGAAATGACATAAAATTCTGAAGGAAAAAACTTTTACCCTAGAATTTGTGTATCTGGGAAAAATATCCTTAAAACGTGAAGGTGAAATAAACACTTTCCCAAACAAATAAAAGCTAAGAGATTTGATCAACACCAGATCTGTACTACAAAAAAATGCTAGAGACTTCTTCAATCTGGAGAAAAAGATGTGAATGAGCAATAAGAAATCTTCTGAAGGTGCAAAACTATCTGTGAATAGTGAGTACACAGAAAATACAGAATATTATAAAAATGTAAATGTGGTATTTAAATTACTCCTATCTTAAGTAGAAAGATGAAAAGATGAATTGATTAAAAATAGTAACTACAATTTCCAATGCATAGACAGCATAGTAAGATGTAAACAAAAACAACAAAAATATAAAAAATGAGGAGAGAAACTTAAAGTGTAGAGGTTTTATTAGTTTTCTCTTTGCTTACATGGTAAGTTGTTTGTGCAATCACTATTAAGTTGGCATCATTTTAAAACAATGGGCTATAAGATAAGTGCAAGTTTCAAATCTAAAAACATGCAATAGATACACAAAAAATAAAAAGTCAGAAGTTAAAACACACCAGCAGAGAAAAATGCCTTCACTAAAAGGAAGACAGGAAAGAAAAAATACAAACATAAAAGGAAGACAGGAAGGAAGGAAGGAAGGAAGGAAGGAAGGAAGGAAGGAAGGAAGGAAGGAAGGAAGGAAGGAAGGAAGGAAGGAGGGAAGGAAGGAAGAGAAGATTACAAAACAACCAGAAAACAAATAACAAAATGGCAGGAGTAAGCCCCTACTTATCAATAATAACGATTAGTAAAAATGGACTAAATTTTCAAATCAAAAGACATTGAGTGGCCGAATGAAAAAAAAAAAATACACACAGAACAAAATCAAGTGATCTGTTGCTTACAATGACCACACTTCAGCTATAAAGACAAGCATAGAGTGAAAATAAAAATAATTGAGAACTATTCCATGCCAATGGAAAAAAAAAAGCAGTAGGAGTAGCTATACTTATTTTAGACAAAATAAATCTCAAGATAAAAAGTTTAAGAAGAGACAAATAGGTCACTATAAAATGATAAAGGGGTTAATTCAGCAGGAGGATATAATTATGAATATATATCCACCAACACTGAAGCACAAGTATACCATTGTACCATTTTCTCCACATTCCCAACACTTGTTATCTTTTGTGTCTTTGATAACAGTCATGCTAAAACATGTGAGGAGATACCTCAGGGTGGTTTTGAGTTGCATTTCCCTGATGATTGGTGATGTTTGGCATCTTTTAATATACCTTTTGGCTATTTGTATGTTTTTTGGTTTGGTTTTTTTTTAAGGTAAATGCATACTTAACATACAACCACCAGTTTCCCTCCTAGTTATCTACTCAGGAGAAATAAAAATATATGCCCACACAAAGACTGGTCTTTATTTCAGAGCAGTATTATTCATAATTGTCTAAAACTGGTGAGTAGATAAGTAAACTTTGATATAGCCATACAAAGGAACACTACTAAACAGTTAAATGAAACAAACTACTAATACACACCACAACATAGATGAATCTCAAAAACATTATGCTAAGTAAAATAAGGCAAGCCCAAAAAGAATATATACTGTATATTCTCCTTAATATGAAATCCTAGAAAAGACCAAACTATAATCACGTTAAACAGAGTAGCATTTGGGATCAAAAGAGGCTACAGATATTGATGACAAAGGGGCATGAGGGAAGTTTTTAAGATGATGAAAATATTCTAAATCTTGATTGTGGTCATGATAACTTGACTGCACACATTTGTCAATCTCACTAAGCTGTGTACTTAGGAAAGATAATTTATTCCATAGAAATTTAATTCAATGAAGTTGATATAGATAGATTATTAGCATAGCATTTTCCCTTTATACATTTTGCCATTTATTTTCTTCTATACTTATTCATTTTCTTTTGTGTTAAACTGAATGATATAGTTTGGCTGTATCTCCACAAAAATATCATCTTGAATTGTGATTCCCACAATTCCCACATGTACTGGGAGGGACCCAGTGGGAGATAATTGAATCATCGGGGTGGGTCTTTCTTACGATAGTGAGTAAGTCTCACCAGATCTGCACAAGTTCTCTCTCTTTGCCTGCCACCATCCATGTAAGACGTGACTTGCTCCTCCTTGCCTTCCACCATATGAGGCCTCCCCAGCCATGTGGAACTGTATGTTCATTAAATCTCTTTTTCTTCCCAGTCTCAGGTATGTCATTATCAGACACATGAAAATGGACTAATATGCTGTGGAATAAGCAAATTAGACTATCTGCCTTTTGGCAATTAAAAGTCTGGTGCTGATAATAAAGAGTACAGTTTCATGGGTCTGCACAAAATACTAAGGGCACAGATGACAAAATAAGAAGTAGGAATCCAGTAGGGAGAGTGCATTCATATATGAAGCCTGTAATATATTAAGTAATGTGAGGCCCTTAACTTTCTCTATTTTTTTTAATCAAGTGAGTGAAGAAATAATTGTGGTGGGTAAAAGAATCTCAAGAAGATACACTCAGAATGAGTTTTAAATGTCACTAGCAGACAAAACAGGTGGAATTCCTCGGGATAATCATTCTAAATATACAAGTATATTGCATATAATGGCTTTTGGGGAAAGCAGGATTAATTTGTCTTATTTAAAGCTTAAAAAAATGCATAAGGGGAAAGTAAAAAGAATGATAGTATTACTAGTAAATGACTCAGATTAAGAAGGGCAGTCATGCCCTTAGTATGTTCAGTGCTAATTTGGAAACGACAATGGCATTGGAATTAGATAGTAATAGCTTTGAATTTTTAGATTGTTTTGAACAATATATTTATCTTAATAATATTGATTCTTCCTATCCATGAGCATGGGATGCTTTTCCATTTGTCTGTGTCATTTACAATTTTTTAAATCAGTGTTTGTAGTTTTCCATGTAGAGGTTTTTCACCTCCTTGGTTAAATGAATTGCTTGGAATTTTTATTGTGGCTACTTTAAATGGGATTGTATTCTTGATTTGGTTCTCAGCTTGAGCATTTTTGGTGTATATAAATACAGCTGATTTCTGTGCATTAATTTTGTTTTCTGAAAGTTTACTGAAATTATTCATCAGGTCTGGGAGGCTTTTGGAAGAATTTGTAAAGTTTTCTAGGTAGATCTAGTCATCAGTAAACAGAGATAATTTGACTTCCTCGTTTCCAATTTGGATGCCTTTTATTTTTACCTCTTGCCTGATTGCTCTGGTTAATACTTCCAGTACTATGTTAAACAGGAGTGGTGAGACTGGACATCTTTGTCTTGTTCCAATTCTTAAAGAAAATGCTTTTGACATTTTCCCATTAAATGTGATACCGGCTGTGGGTTTGTCATGTACGGCTTTTATTATTTTGAGTTATGTTTCTTCAATGTCTAGTTTATTGAAGGTTTTTTATCATGAAAGGATGTTGGATTTTATTAAATGCTTTTTCTGTGTCTATTAAGATAATCATATGGTTTTGTTTTTAATTCTGTTTAGTGATGAATCAGATTTATTAATTTGTATTAAAACACCCCTGCAACCCCAGAATAAAACACACTTGATTATGATGAATTATGTTTTTGAAGTGCTGCTGGATTCAGTTTGCTAGTATTTTGTTGAAAATTTTTGGAGGTTGTTCATGTGGGATTTCTGCCTGAGGTTTCCTCTTTTTTTCTTGGGTCCTTGCCAGATTTTTGGTATCAGGAAGTCTCTCTTTGTCAATTTTTTTGAACCTTTGCAGTAAGATGGGTACTAAACCTTTCTTGCATAGCTGGTAGAAGTCAGGTATGAGTCCATCCAATACAGGGCTCTTTTAGTGAGTAGATTTGTTATTACTGACTCAACTTCATAGCTCATTATTGTTATGCTCAGTATTTAAATTTCTTCCTGATTCAATTATAGGAGGTTGTATCTAGTAATTTATCCTTTTTCTCCCGGTTTTCTAGTTAATGAACATAGTGTTCAATGATAGTCTTACATATATGTCTGTGGTATCAGTTGTAACATCATGGGTATCATTTCTGGTGGAGCTTATTAAAATATTCTCTCTTTTGTTCTTCATTAATCTAGGCAGTGGTCCAACAATTTTGCTTCTTCTTAGGCATGCTGGTTCCTGTTTCTTCCTTCATAGTCGCTCATGAATGCCCATCTCAAGACTTTTATTTGTTCTCCCTCTACCTGAGAGATTCTTCCCCAAGTCTTCTTGTTGGCTGACTACATCTCATCTTTCAGAACACACAGTTCCATCTACCTTTTCAAAAAACCAACTTTACATTTTGTTGATACATCGTATGATTTATTTGGTCCCATTTCATTAAGTTCTGCCTTGATCTTTGTTATTTATTTTCCTATGCTACCTTTGGCTTTGGTTTGTTCTTGTTTCTCTAGTTCCTTGAAGTGCAATGTTACTTTTTTTGTGTTAATGTGAGATCTTTCCAGCTTCTTAATATAGACATTTAGCACTATGCACATTCCTCTTAACATTGCTTTTGCTGTATCCTGGAGGTTACTGTGCATATGCTGTGTATATATTTTCATTTGTTTCAAATTTTTTTTCTGATTTCTGCCCAATTTTGTTATTCACCCAAAAATCAGTCAGGAGCAACCCGTTTATTTTCCATGTCCTTGTGTAGTTTTGAGAGTTCCTCTTTGTATTGATTTCTACTTTTCCACACTGTTGTCTGAGAAAATACTCGATATGATTTTGATTATTTTGAATTTATTGAGACTTGCTTTGTGACCAAGTAGATGGTCAATTTTGAAGAATGTTTCATGCATAGATGAGAAAAATGTATATTCTGCAGTTGGTGAGTAGAATGTTCTATAGCTATATATTAGGTCAATTTGGTCAAGAGTTTAATTTATGTCCATAGTTTCTTTGTTAGTTTTCTACTTCAATGATCTGTTTAGTGTTGTCACTGGGGTGTTGAATTCCCACACTATAGTATATAGCTATATATCTCTTTTTCTTAGGTCTAGTAGTGGTTCTTTAACAAATCTGTGTGCTCCGGTGATGGTTGTATATATATTTAAGATAGTTATATGTTCTTGCTGAATTAGCCCTTCTATCATTACATAATACCCTTCTTTGATTTGTTGTGTTTTGTTTTACTGTTGTTGATTTAAAGTCTGTTTTATACAGTAAAACATAAAAATGCCTGGTCTTTTTGGTTTTCCATTTGCATAACATATTTTTCTCTTACTTTGAGCTTGTGGGTGTCATTATTCATTCGGGGTCCTTTGAGGGCAGCAGATGATTGGGTTTTTACTTTTATCCAATTTGCCAGTCTATATCTTTTAAGTGGAGCATTTAGGCCATTTACATTCAAAGTTAATATGGACAGGTGAAGTTTTGTTCCTGTCATAGTATTTTTAGGTAGTTGCTTTGTAGTCTCAATAGTGTATTTGCTTTATAGGATATGTGTACTTTGCATTTATGAGTGCTTTTGTTGTAGCAAGTTCATCTTTTCATTTCCATATTTAGAACTACTCTGAGCATTTTTTGTAGCGCCAGTCTAGTTGTGACAATTGCCCTTAGCATTTCCTTGTATGGGAATGACTTGATTACTCATTTATTTATTAAGCTTAGTTTGGCAGGATATACAATTTTGGCTGGCATTATTTTTCTTTAAGGAGTCTAAAAGTAGGCTCACAATCTTTTTTGGCATGTAAGGTTTCTGCTGGGAAATCCACTGTTAGCCTTGATGGGTGTACCTTTATAGGTGATTTGACCCTTTTATCTAGCTGCCTTTAAGATTTTTTCTCTAGTGTTGACTTTGAATAGTCAGATGATCATGTGTCTTGGTGAAGTTTTTCTTGTACATTATCTTACAGATATTCTCTAAATTTCTTGTATCTGGGTGTCTACCTTTCTGGGAAGACTAGGGAAATTTTCCTGAATTATTCTCTCAAATATTTTTTTTCAATTTGCTTATTTTTTCTTCTCTCTCAAGAATGTTTTATAAGCTTTGGTCATAGCTTTGGTCAACTTAGGTAATCCCATATTTCTCTAAAGCTTAGTTTAATTAAAAACAATTTTTTTCTTTATTTTTGTCTGACTAGGTTAATTCAAAAAACTGATCTTCAAGCTCTGAAAATTTTTCTTCTGCTTGGTCTAGTCTATTAGTAAAGCTTCCAACTATATTTTGAAATTTCTTTAGTAAATTTTTCAATTCCAGAATTTCTACTTGTTTTTCCATTAAATATAGCAATCTCATCTTTTATATCCTGAATCATTTTTCTGGATTCTTTGCTTTGATTTTCAATTTTTTCTTGAATCTCATTGCACTTCCTATTGGATTCTTTATCTGTCATTTTAGAATTTTCATTTTTGTTAGGATCCTTTGCTGAAGAATTAGTGTCTTCCTTCAGAGGTGTCAACACTCAGGTTTTTTGTTCTGCTAGTGTCTTCACACTGATTCCTTCTCATCTGAAGCAACAGTTGCTTTTACTATTTGCTATCACTTGAACGGAATTTTCTACGTTTTATTCTTTTTTCCCTTGAGGATATGACTGTGGTGTGTATTGCGTATGATTATTTGGCTTCATTTCTGGGTGCTTTCAGGGGGCCACGTCTCTATATAGGTTTCTTGGTTGTAGATACCCTCTCTGTTGTGGTTTTCTCACATGCAGCTTGTTGTAGTGATGTATTGGACGTATGAGCTGATGCACTATCTTCTACAGGGCTGAGTCGGCACAGGTCTCATAAAGCTTATCTCATTCACTAGCACTGGGCCCTTCTGACAGCAGCTTTTTATTGGTGGTACAGTTCAGTATTCCGTGCAGTAGGTGTCACTTAAGAGTAAAAGCCACCCACTCTCCAGGACCCTGTTAATGAGGGGAGGAACCTACCCTAATAGGAGAAGGAGGGAATCAGCATATTGGGGTATGCTGAGATATTGGGGGCAGGGTTGAGGCACTGCACTAGCTGCTTATCCTGGGCAAGTAGGAACACGCTCTGCTTTCATATCAGGGCCCTGTTGCAGGGTTTGTGACCTTTAGTTCATATAATCATTGTCCTCTGCCTCCTATCTGTGACGAAGAACCAAAGAAATTCCCTTCTGGTGGCTACTACAAAATAGGTTTCAGGGCTAAGCCTCTTCCCCCAGTCCAGAGCAGACAGACAGCTCTGTGATTTGTCTGCCCTTTATGGCCAGGATAGTACTGCCTTATGTAATGAGCAGGAGATGGGCCCAAACCTTCACTCTGTTGTGTCTGCAACAGTGGATGGGGGCAACAGGAGATAACCTCTTTCTCATTTCTATTTCCAGCAGTCAATTCCACCCCCTTCATCAATTGACTCCATGTCCATGTTTCCTTTGTCCCAAGGGCAGATTGGAGGGCTGTGCTGCCCTCTTCCCTAAAGGCAGCCCACACTGAGGGCTAGATCTTTAAGGAACCCACAGCTCCTCAGGGATCTGCTGGCACCATATGGTTGTCAAAGTCAGAACAGGTCATGGGCTATGTTTGTGAGGTATCTGGTGACGTGGCGACCTAAGGGCTGAAGTCCCCTGGGGAGAACAGTGGCCTATAGTACACGTACAACCAGTGTGGCACCTGCCATTTCAATTTGTGTCTGAGGGGATTATGGGTATACCTGCACGAACTGACCACCCAATTTATTGTCCTTAGCAAGGTCCCATCACCACTAACATCCTTGTCTGGATTGTGAGGGCAGAGGGGCTCCCCAACACTTTGGAAGAGATCAGATTGTCACACAGGTGAGGAGACAAGAGAAGCCATGACTTACCCTTTTCATGGTCCAGGTTTCTAGGGAGACAATCTTTGCCAGTCTCTTGCTGCTTTCCTCTTTTGTGCCCCAGGTTGTTCCCATGGATGCTCCAACAGGTCCTTGCTCCATTCCCTCAGATTTCCATTTAAATCATGGCCATTCGCCTGTAACTTTGATCTTTCTGAGGAGAGCTAGCATCCAACATCCGTAGTCAGCCAACTTGAGAAAAAAAAAAGAGAAAAAACTATGAAAACTTTTAAGGTAAAAGTAATTTCGTGATTAGCCTTCTTTGCGCTGGTTTTCATTTATTCTGAAATTAGTTTTAAAGCAACCCTTACACATACACACAAATAAAAAAGTATTTAACAGTGACAATCAGTGTAATATACTTTAGAAATATTTCCCTTCCAAAGACATAGCTTGGATTTATTGAATGCCATTTGAGAAGATCCTTGAGAGTTTTATAATTTAAGTTTCAAGTAGGAATTATACTCTGTGTCTCTCAGCAATATTCATGACAGGTCTTACTGCAGAACATCATTCAGTAAAATACTCTGTGCATAAGTTTGAATGTAATAATTTTATTCATTAAAAATCAGTGCAATAAATCTATTGATTCAGCATTAAAATTTACCTCAGAAAAAGAAATAATTTGTCTTGTCAAAATACCATTTCACCACTAACTAGACACTTTTTCAAAGTTTCACTTTTCTAAAGGATTAGATAGAGCTCTCATCCCATAGGATAATCAGAAAGCTTGATAAATCAGTGTTGTTTATATTCAAAGTATATTTGAGACTTCAGAGTTTATCAATTGCAAAGGAGAATTAAATGAATAATTTTTCAGCTAATGTTAACATAATTTGTGGAAATCATCCTATGCTCATATCATATGCAGTTTTTTAGGGGGTGGGGTTAGTATTAATTAAACTGTATATATAAAATTTGGGCTACATGCATTATCTCATTCAATCCCGACAACACCCGTATCAAATAAATATATTTTTCTTTTTCTCATGGATGTAGAAAGTGGAATTTATATATGCTAATGAGTTAACTGTCTTAGTTTATCAAATACTTAATTTGTGCCAGGAACATTCCTAAGCATTTTATACATGCTACCTAATGTTATGGCTACAACCAGTTAGGGAAATACACATACAGACAGAGTGATAAACACACAGGCAGAAAATGCATTTTACATCAGAGAGTTACCTGACCAAGGACTACACTTCTTTTGCTTTTCTCTAAGACCAACCCAATGATAATTCCTTGACTTAACTATTTTTGTTTACTAATGTAAAGCAGAGATTAGGTGCTCAATAATTTTGTTTTGAAAATATGACAAATTAATAGGAGAATGAATGAATAAATATTAAATACTTCTATTTTACTTCCTATACAGTTAATATAATGTATTTTAAAATACTGACTTAAGAAATTTAATTAGAGATCTCAATTTATTTGAGATATCCCTATGTTTTACAATCAAAACTGAGTAAAGAATTTTATAAATTATGAACTATGTAATCAAAAAGTTATTTTTGAATGTTAATTTGTGTGTGAGTACATATCTTTATCTGTTTTGGTTTACTCGTGCCTGCTTCCCCTGACACCATGATTTATAGATATAAGTGCAAGTGAGACGTGAGTTGTTACATGTGCACACTGAGATTAACTGTGAAAATTGCATGTAGCTACGGATTAATACAGTCAGAGGTATGGGATTTTCTGTTCTTTTTGTACTCTACTGACAGATGGACCCACTGTTTTGCTGGTAAGTGGAGCCAATTTGTCTGGCTTTGAAGAAAACAGGAGAAAAGAAGATATAGTAGGGACACTTTAATGGTGAAGAAAGAGCAAGCCATTGACCCAGCTAATAAAAGTTATTGCTTATAAGTACCACGCGCTAACTGATTGCGCCACTGGACGGGAAGGGGAACATCACACACCAGGGCCTATTGTGGGGAGGGGGGAAAGGGGAGGGATGGCATTGGGAGTTATACCTGATGTAAATGATGAGTTGATGGGTGCTGATGAGTTGATGGGTGCAGCACACCAACATGGCACATGTATACACACGTAACAAACCTGCACATTGTGCACATGTACCCTAGAACTTAAAGTACAATAAAAAAAAAGTTATTGATAATATTAGTTTATCATGTATTAGATGCAAGTTTATACTGTTTATCACCATTTGATGTTTAAGTTTTGTTTATTGGAGCTCAAAATTGAGGTGGAAGTAATGCTTTCTGAAAAAATGAATTTAAAACTTTTACATTGTGGAAAGAAAAAGAACTCTGCGGACCTATCAGTTTGCTGGGACTGCCATTTGAAAGTAAACCAATTCAGGTTGCTTAAACAACAAAAATTTACTTCTTCATAGATCTGGAGGCCAGAAGTCCAAGAGCAAGGTGTCAGCAGGGTTGGTTTCTTCAGAGACCTCTCTTCTTGGCTTGTAAATGGCTGTCTTCTCCTTGTGCCTTTACATGGTCTTTCTTCTGTCTGTGTCATAATCTTTTTTTCTTCTAAGAATACCAGTCCTATTGGATTAGGCCCATATCAGTGACCTCATTTTACTTTAATCATCTTTAAAAAAATCTTATCTTTAAATGAGAAGTTAAATGTTAGAAACTCAATATATGAATTTGGGGAAAGGGACAATTGAACTCATAATAGGAGATGGTGTGAAGAATCACCCGGCTAAGTCATCTGATTTGTACTAATCATCTTTTGATGTAGACAGGTACCTCAGCCTTAGTACTGAGGAGGGCACGGGAGAGGTAATTTCATAGCATCCTGTCTCTGCAAATCCCTCTGGAGAAAACTGCAGAGAAATATATTCAATTTAGGGAGAAAATTGACAATACATTATTTATTATTGATTTGAATAAAATGGGGCATAGAATGCATGAAATATCTGGTGAAATATTTTAAATACATAAATAGTAATTTATATTGTGTTCTAATTTAATCTGGCTAAAATTATTACTAAAAATATTGAAAATATCAGTTTGAAGGAAATGTATACAATCAAAATTTTGTGATACAATTTTCATATCTACATATTTTTAGACAATGACATCTGTAATATTTTTATAAATGTTTAGCAATTCCAAGCTTGAGGCAAACTCCACAGATAGATTAACTGTATTTCATTAGGTGATAGAAAAGGAGATCATCATAGATTGACAATATTTCATCCTACACTTTTCTACATTTAAGCTCAAGAAGAATGCATCATAAATACAGTATGTTTTCTTAACACCTTATGCTACTAGTAGCTTTCTTTTTTTCTTTTTTTCTTTTTAGTCTAATCTTCATTATATAAACTATTTTCAGTTGAGAATCTAATAAATACAAGTTGGAGAGATATATTAGCAAATTGTTCACTTTTAACTAAAACACTAGAGGGCACCCTTTCCTTCTGTTAGAACATGTCTTCTGCTTCTAAATTATATGCCATGGAAATATCATAAAGGATTGCTATGTAAAAATAATATTAATTTTATTTTGCATATTTAAGGGCTCGCTTTTGTATTTAACCAGTAATAATTTTGCTGATCCCAAAAGTCACAGCATATTATTTTAAATAATATGAAGATGATTTTTAATGGAAATGAATTCTAAGCCAGAAATATCAGTGTCACTGAGCTACTCAAGAGCCAGATGTCTCCCTAGTGTCACGATAGGGAACAAAAATAAGGCTGGGTTTGGCATGACTTGTGGTGTTTATTAAGTATAATTTATCGTAAATTTCTGTGTTTAGGATTAGGAATTATTTGTACTGAATACTGAATACCCTGAATGTGTATTCCTATTTTCTATGTTCTCAAATGAATAGCACACTACTGCTAGGTTAATCCAGTTTTAAACAGAATGCAAGCAAGACTGGCCTAGAGGAAAGAACAAAAGTTGAAAATTCAGTGAGGACCCAGCAAATCATAATTGCCAATATTTATTTAGTGTCTGTTTTTGTCGATCACTTGTGTAAGCATTTTAATTACAATATTTAATTGATACTACATTGAGTCATTATTTACTATTTTCATTCTCATTTAATATAGAATAAAATATAGTATTATAAGAACAGATAAACTAACATGAAATGTGTCTTTGAATTCTGCTCTCCCTCATCAGAAACCTAGGGCAAAAGGGAGCTGCTACAGCTGCAATTTTGGCTGGGCAACAAGACTTGCCACCAGGGTTAGCTTGTGTTGACCTGGTCTGCATGTGGTATTACTGGGTTTACCGGCCTGCTTCCCTGAGATAGTGGTGCATCAAGACCCCCTCTGCTCTAACCCTAGGCTGAAATTCAGGCATTTGGAGCATCATTTGCCTAGACCATCAGCCTGAGGTGCCCCGCTCCTCCTGGACATAAATCAAGGTATAGTGGGGCCCTCTTTGCTCCACGCTTAGGCAGATCTCCAGGCATTTGAAGCAACCACTCAGCTATATTAGCCCAACTCACCCCACCCTTCCTGGATGTAGATCTCGGTGAGTAGGGTTCTCTCTGTTCCACGTCCAAGCATACCTCCAGGCATCTAGAGCACTTGCTTGCCTGGATGACAGCCTCATCTTCTCCACCCTTCCTAGACATAGATCATAGATCATGGTTCAGGGAGGAGCTTTCTGCTTCATGCCCAGGCAGACCTCCAAGTATTTGGAGTAATCTTTCATCTGGTTCATCAGTCTCATATGCCCCACTCTTCCTGAGCTTACATCATGGTGCAGTGAGGTTCTCACGGCACCATGGTGCAGTGAGCCCAGGCAGAGATCCAGGCATTCACAGCACCTACTCACTGGGATTGGCAGCCTTTCTCACCCTACTCTTCCTATGCAGAAATCTTCTTGCATAGAGGCCCTCTACTCCAACCCAGGCCCATCTCTAGGCATATAGAGCACCTGTTTGCCTCAAATAGTGGCCTGAGCTACCCCACACTTCCCGTGCAGAAATCCTGGTGCATGGAGGGAACTCTATACTTGATATACAGGCAGATCTCCAGGCATCTGGAGCACCCACTATTCTAAAATTAGGAGTTTAGACCAGCCACCATCCCAATGCAGAGAACTTGGAGCCAGAAAGGCTTCCTAGATCCACATTTAGACACATTTGTGGGTGCGTGGTGCCTACCTACTGAATTCTTCCTCAGTTTTGGTGCTTATGCTGGCAATTGGGGGACCTGTAGGTGAACCTGCCTAGGCCAGCCCTGCCTATCTTGGCCCCAGTCCCCCAAGACTAAGCAGAGAGCTAAGACCACTGTGTACTTCATGAATCAGCCCATTTCCTGAGGAAACAGAGAGGTTATCTAAGTAACAAGATCAAGTATATACTCAGTCACATTGTCTGCAGCTGGCTGTTACCTATAAGTACCATCTATTGACTTGTAGGTCAAACTGCACAGCCCAATATAAAACCTGGTGACAGACATGCATAGCGCTATAGAAACAAAGCCAAAAGACCCTGCTCAGTATTCTCAAGAGTCACATCCTATAGGGAAGAGGGAAAGGAATAGAAAATATATATATATAGGGAATAAAACCAAAATAAAATATTCTACCTGTATGAAAATAATTACAAAATTGTAAATGTTAATGTCCCAAGATGAGAAGGAAACAGCACAAGAATTTGGGCACCATGAAAAAGCTAAATGTAATGACACACCAAAGGATTGCAGGAGCTCTCCAGCAATGTAATCAAAATGGAAACTGAGAAATTATAGATAAAAATTTGAAGCATGGATTGCAAGGAAGCTCAAAAAGATCCAAGACAACACAAACAAAATTAACATGAAGAAATTTCTAAAGCAATCTAGTAAATGATGAAACAGATAAACATTCTAAAAAGAAATAAATCTGAGCATCTGGAACTGAAAAACTCACTTAAGGAATTTCAAAATACAATTGAGAGCTTTAGCAATAGACTGGACCAAGAAAAAGAAACAATTTAAGTGCTTGAAGACCAGTCTTTTTAACTAACATAGTCAGATCAAGAAAAATAAAAAATTTAAGAGCTTGAAGACGAGTCTTTTTAATGAATACAATCAGACAAAAAATTTTTAAACAACTTTTAAAAATATACAAAGTCCTTGAGAAATTTGGGGTAATACAACGTAAGCAAACCTAAAAGTTATTTGGTATTGCTCAAAGAGAAGGAGAAAAACAAATACTGTGAACAAATAGTCCAAAAAAATGTTCCTACTCTTCCTAGGGAGGTTGGTATCTAGGTGCAAGAAATCCAGAGAATACCTACAAGATACTGTAGAAAACAAACATCACCAAGGTATACAGTCATCAGACTCTCCAAAGTCAATGTAAAAGAAAAACTCTTAAAGGCAGCTAGAGAAAAAGGTTAGATCATGTATAAAGGGAACCCCAACAGGCTAATGGTGGATTTATCAGTAGATATCTTACAATCCAAGAAGTATTGGGGGCCTATTTTCATCATTCTTTAAGAAAAATTTCATCCAAGAATTTTTATATCCTACCAAACTAAACTTCATAATCAAAAGAGAAATAGAACCTTTTCCCAACAAGCAAGGGCTAAGGGAATTAGTTACCAAGAAAAAAGCCTTCCAATAGATCCTTAAGGGAGTTCTAAATGTGAAAATAAAAGAATGAAACCTGCTATCACAAAACCATAATAAAATACATAGCCCACAGACCCTATAAAGCAATGGCACAGTAGAAACTACAGAGGAATCAGTGACAACTTCATGATAGGATTAAAACCTCACATATCAATATTAACCTTGAATGTAAATACTCTAAATGCCTCCATTTAAAAGGCACAGAGTGGCAAGATGGATAAAAATACAAGACCCATCTGTCTTCTGTTTTCAAAAGACCTGTCTGACATGGGTTGATGTAAACTGAGAAAAAAAAATCTACCACATAAAAAGAAAACAAGGCTGGGTGCAGTGGCTCACGTCTGTAATCCCAGCAGTTTGGGAGACCGAGGCGGGTGGATCCCCTGAGGTCAGGAGTTTGAGACCAGCCTGACTAACATGGTGACATCCCATCTCTACTAAAAATACAAAATTAGTTGGGTGTGGCAGGCACCTGTAATCCCAGCTACTTGGGAGTCTGAGGCAGGAAAATTACTTGAACCCAGGAGGTGCAGGTTGCATTGAGCTGAGACCATGCCATTGCACTCCTGCCTGGGAAAAAAGAGTGAAACTCTATCTCAAAAGAAAAAAGAAAAAGAAAACAAAAATGAGCAGGGGTCACTATGACTATATCATACAAAACAGACTTTAATCCAATAATAAAAAATGATAAAGAATAGCATTATGTAATAATAAAGTGTTGAATTAACAAGAAGGCTTATCTATTCTAAATATATACACATCCAACATTGGAGCACCCAGATTTATAAAGTAAGTACTTCTAAACCCACAACAAGACATACACAACCTCACAATAATATTAAGGGACTTCAGTGCCCCACTGACAGTGTTAAAGAGGTCTTCAAGGCAGAAACTAATAAAGAAATTTTGGACTTATATTCAGCGTTTGGCTAACTGAACCTAATAGACTTCTACAGAATACTTCACCGGTCAGACTCATCTGCACACAAAATATACGCCAAGATCGACCACACAGTCTCCCATAAAGTAAGCCTCAATAATGAAAGAAAGAAAGGAAAGAAGGAAGGAAGGAAGGAAGGAAGGAAGGAAGGAAGGAAGGAAGGAAGGAAGGAAGGAAGGAAGACCGACCATGCCAACCACACTCTTGTACCATAGTGGAATAAACATACAAACGAATACCAAGAAGATCTCTCAAAATCACACAATTGCATGGAAATTAAACAACTTTCTCCTGAATGACTTTTAGGTAAACAACAGAGTAAGGCACAAATTAAGAAGTTATTTGAAATAACTGAAAACAGAGAAATGGCATACCAACATCTATGGACTGTAGGAAAAGCAGTGTTAAGAGGAAAGATTAAAGTATAAATCACCAATCTTAAAATGCTAGAAAGACCTCAAATTAATGATCTAAAGTCACACCTACAGGAACTAGAAAAAAAACAGAACAAAGTAATCCCAAAGGTAGCAGAAAAAAATCACTAAAGTCAGAGCAGAACTGAATGAAATTGAGACCCAAAATTTAAGGTCAGTGAAACCAAAGGTTGGTTCTTTGAAAGAATAAACAAGATGAATAGACTAATAACTAGATCACCACAAAGGAGAAAAGTTTAAAATAAGCATAATCACAAACAACAAAGGTGGCATTACAACCTATCTCACAGAAATACAAAAGATGCTGAGACTGTTATGAACACCTATATGCACACAAACTAGAAAATATAGAGAAAGTAAATTCTCAGAAAACACAACTTCCCAAGATTGAACGGAAATGAAATTGAAACCCAACAGACCAAAATCAAGTTCTGAAACTGAAGCAGTATTTAAAAAAAATCAATCAACAAAAGCCCTGTACCAGATAGATTCATAGTCAAATACTAAAGGGCATGCAAAGAAGAGCCGGTACCAATTCTGCTAAAACTATTCAAAATAATTTGAAGTCGGACTATTTCCCAAGTTATCTAAAAAGCCAGCATCACCCTGATAGTAAAGCCTAGCAAAGACACAGTAAAAAAAGAAAACAACTGTCCAATATCCTCGATGACCAAAGATGCAAAAATAATAAAATACTAGCAAACTGACCCCAACAGCACTCCTATTCAGTATATCACAGGAATACTGGCCAGAGAAATTTGTCAGAGCCATGAGGCCCCCTTTCCAGGCCCTAGTTCCTGGAAAATATTTCTAGACACATCCTGGCCATAAGGGAGCCCATTGCCTGCGGGAAGGAATCTAGTCCTGGCAGGACCCATCACCTACTTACTAAAGAGCCTTTGGGGTCTGAATAACCAGCAATGATACTCATGTCATACGCTGTGGGCTTTGGGTGAGACTCCACGACATGTAGGCTTCATGTGAGACTCAGCACAATCCCAGCTGTGTTGGCTACTAGGAGAGACGCCTTCTGCTGGAGAAAAGAAGAGGAAAAAATAAAGGGGACTTTGTTTTGCACCCTACGTACCAGCTTGACCACAATAGGTCGGAACACCAAGTAGGCTCTTGGGGTCCTGAATTCAAGGCCTTGGCTCTTGGGTGGCATTTATGGACCTGCCCTGGGACAGAGAGGAGTCCACTGCACTGAAGGGTGAGTCCTAGGCCTGACAGCATTCATCACAAGACGAATGAAGAGCACTTGGGGCTCAAGGGAACAGCTCTCATTGCCTTGCAGTACTCCCCATAAGCCTGTGGTGTTGGTTACCATAAGGTGAAGTGCCTCTCCTTGTGGAAAAAGGAGGAAAGAGTGAGAAGAATTCTTTCCCATAGTTGAGTACCAGCTCAGCGGCACTGTAATACAACACCAGGTAGACTTCTAAGCTGTATGACTTCAGTCCCTGGCTCCTAGAAGGTAATACTGGACTCACCCAGGGCCTAAGGGAACTTATCACCCTGAAGGAAAGGATAGAGGCCTGGCTTGCTTCACTACCTGCTGCTTGTAGAGACCCAGGGACTTAAGCGAACACAAGCAGTAGCCAGTAGTTGTTACAGCGGGTTTTGGCTGTGCTGCCGCCAGGTCAGACCTAACACAGTCCCAGAGGCTGAGGTTACAGAGGTGCTCATTTCATCCCACCCCAAACTCTAGATGGCTCAAAACAGAGAGACAATCCATTTGTTTGGGAAAAAGTAAAGAAGGACAAGAAGAGTTTCTGCCTGGTGATGCAGAGAATTTTTTTCAATTTTACCCAAGACCATCAAGCCGTTACCTCTTTGATCCTGCAAGAACTACAGCATTACTGGGCTTGGAGTTTCCCCTAATGCAGATACAGCTTAGATCTCAACACCAAAGTCCTTCCAAATATCTGGAAAGCCTTCCCAAAAAGGACGGGTACAAACTAGCTGAGTCCGCTAAGTCTACAACACATACCTAACTCTTCGATGCCCGGACACTAAAAAAATTAACATGTATCAAAAACTTCCAGAAAAACGTGACTTCAACCAAGAAATTATACAAGGCACCAGGGACCATCCTTTCAGACAGAGAATTCAAAATTACTGTCTTGAGAAAACTCAAAGAAATTCAAGATAACACAGAGAAGGACTTGAGAACTCTACCAATTACATTTAGCAAATAAATTGAAATAATGAAAAAGAATAAAGCAGAAATTATTGAGCTGATAAATACAATTCACATTCTCTAGCATGTATCAGATTCTCTTAAAAGCAGAATTGTTTGAGCAGAAGAAAGAGCTTGAAGACAGGCTATTTAAAAATACATAGAGAACCCCCCCTAAAAAACACACACACAATGAAGCCCACCTACAAGATGTAGAAAATAGACTCAAAAAGGCAAATCTAAGAGTTATTGGCCTTAAAGAGGAGGTAGAGAGAGAGGGCTAGAAAGTTTATTCAAAGAGACAGTAACAGAGAAATCTCCAAACGTGGAGAAAGATACCGATATTGAAATACAAAAGGATTATTGACCACCAAGCAGATTTAACCCCAAGAAGACTACCTGAAGGCATTTAATAATCAAATCCCCAAAGATCAAGAATAAAGAAAGGGTCCTAAAACTAGCAAGATAAAATAAACAAATAACATATTATAAAGTTCCAATACAACTTAAGAAGACTTTTCAGTAGAAAAGTCTGAAAAGCCTTACAGGCCAGGAAAGAGTGCTGTGATATGTTTAAAATTCTGAAGGAAATCCACTTTTATCCTAGAACAGTACATGTGGTGAAACTTGCCTTCAAACATGAAGAAGAAATAACTTCCCCAGATAAACAAAAGCTGAGGAAATTCCTCAATACCAGGTGCATCATATAAGGAAGGCTAAAGGGAGTATTTCATCAGAAAGAAAAGAACATTAATGAGCAATAAGAAATTATCTGAAGGTACAAATCTCACTGGTAATAGTAAGTACACAGACAAATACAGAATAATATAATACTTAATTCTAGTATGTAAAGTACTCTTTTTTAACTATACTTTAAGTTCTAGGGTACATGTGCACAACTTGCAGGTTTGTTACATATGTATACATGTGCCATGTTGGTGTGCTGCACCCATTAACTCGTCATTTACATTAGGTATATCTCCTAGTGCTATCCCTCCCCGCTCCCCCCTCCCCACAATAGGACCCAGTGTGTGATGCTCCCCTTTCTGTGAACAATGAGATCACTTGGACACAGGAAGAGGAGTAAAGTACTCTTAAGTAGAAAGAATAAACATTGAACCAATCAAAAGTAATAACTACAATAACTTTTCAAGGCACAAATACTACAATAAGATATAAGTAAAAGAGGGCCAGGCTCAGTGACTCACACCTGTAATCCCAGCACTTTGGGAGGCTGAGACAGGTGGATCATGAGGTCAGGAGATCAACATCATCTTGGCTAACACAGTGAAACCCCATCTCCACTAAAAATACAAAAAATTAGCCAAACGTGGTGGCAGGTGCCTGTAGTCCCAGCTACTTGGGAGGCTGAGGCAGGAAAATGGTGTGAACCTGGGAGGTGGAGCTTGCAGTGAGCCGAGATCACACCACTGCACTGCAGCCTGGGTGACAGAGCGAGACTCCATCTCAAAAAAAAAAAAAAAAAAAGATATAAGTAAAAGCAACAAAAAGCTAAAATGTGGGGGATATAGGATGTAGAATTTGTATTAGTTTTCTATTTGTTTATGCAAACAGTGTTAAGTTGTTATCAGCATACATTATGGGTTATATGATGGTATTTACAAGCCTCATGGTAACAACAAATGTGAAAACATGCAAAGGATACAAAAAAATAAAAAATAAAAAGCAAGACATCAAATTCTAACACCAGAGAAAAATCACCTTCACTAAACGGAAGACAGGAAGGAAAGAAAAAAGGAAGAAAAGACCAGAAAACAAATAGCAAAATGGCAGGAGTAATTCCTTACTTATTATCGATTACATTGAATGTAAATGGACTAAATTATCTGTATTAGTTCGTTTTCACACTGCTATAAAGACACTACCCAAGACTGAGTAATTTAATAAACAAAGGAGGTTTAATTGACTCACTGCTCCCGATGGCTGAGAAGGTCTCAGAGAACTTATAATCATGGCAGAAGGGGAAGCAGGCACCTTCTTCATAAGGTGGAAGGAGAGACAGAGAGAGTGTATGTAGGAGGAAATGTCAAACTTATAAAACCATCATATCTCATGAGAACTCATGCATTATCATGAGAACACCATGGGGCAAACTGCCCCAGTGATCCAATCACCTCCCACCAGGTTTATCCCTCAACACCTAGGGATTACAATTCAAGATGAGATTTGGGTGGGGACACAAAGCTTAACCATATCATTCTGCCCCTGGCCCTTTCCAAATCTCATGCCTTTTCACATTTTAAAACCAATCATGCCTTTCCAACAGTCGCCCAAAGTCTTAACTCATTTCAGCATTTACTCAAAAGTTCACAGTCCAAAGTCTCATCTGAGACAAGGCAAGTCTCTTCTGCCTATGAGCCTGTAAAATCAAAAGCAAGTTAGTTACATCCTAGATACAATGGGGGTACAGGCACTAGGTAAATGCTCCCATGTCAAATAAGAGAAATCAGCCAAAACAAAGGCTACAGGCCCCACGTGAGTTCAAAACCCAGTGGGGCAGTCATTAAATCTTAAAGCTTCAAAATAATCTCTTCTGATTCCATGACTCACATCCAGATCAAGATAATGCAAGAGATGGGCTCTCATGGCCCTGGGCAGCTCTGCCACTATGCCTTTACAGGGTACAGCCTCCATAGCTGCTTTCACAGCTGATTTCATGGCTGGCATTGAGCATCTGTGGCTTTTCCAGGTGCATGGTGCAAACTTTCAGTTCGTCTACCATTCTGGGATCTGGAAGACAGTGGCCCTCTTCTCACAGCCCCACTAGGCAATGCCCTAGTGGGAACTCTGTGTGGGGGCTCCAACCCCATATTTCCCTTCTGCACTGCCCTAGCAGAGGCTCCCCATGAAGGGTCCACCCCTGCAGCAGACTTCTGCCTGAACATCTAGGCATTTTTACACATCCTCTGAAATCTAGGGAGAGGTTCCCAAACCTTAATTCTTTACTTCTGTGTACCTGCAGGCGCAACACCATGTGGAAGCCACTAAGGCTTGGGAATTGTACCCTCTGAAGCAATGGTCGAAGCTGTACATTGGCCCCTTTTAGCCACGATTGGAGTTTAAGCAGCTGGGACACAGGGCACCATGTCCTGAGGTGGCACAGAGCAGCAGGGGCCCTGAGTTTGGCCCACAAAACTATTTTTCTCCCTAGTCCTCTGGGCCTGTGATAGGAAGGGCTGATGCCAAGATCTCTGACATGTCTGGAGACATTTGCCCCATTGTCTTGGCTATTAACATTTGGCTCCCCATTACTTATGCAAATTTCTTCAGCTGGTATGTATTTCTCCCCAGGAAATGGGTTTCTCTCTCTCTTGCATCATCAGGCTGCAAACTTTTATACTCTTCTTCCCTTTTAAGCATAAGTTTAAATTTCAGATTATTTATCTCAAGTTCAAAGTTCCACAGATCTCTAGGGCAGGGGCAAAATGCCACTAGTCACTACACTAAAACATAGCATGAGTGACCTTTACTCCAGTTCCCAATAGGTTCCTAATCTTCATCTGAGACAACCTCAGCCTGGACTTCATCGACCATAACAGCATTTTGGTCAAAACCATTCAACAAGTCTCTAGGAATTTCCAAAATTTCCCACATCTTCCTGTCTTCCTCTGAGCCCTCCAAACTGTTCCAACTTCTGCCTGATACCCAGTTCCAAAGTCACTTTCACATTTTTGGGTACCCACTTTTCATAGCAGTACCCCACTTTCTGAGATACCAATTTACCGTATTAGTTCATTTTCACAGTGCAATAAAAATACTATCCACAACTGGGTAATTTATAAACAAAGGAGTTTTCATTGACTCAGGTCCATCTGGCTGGAGAAACCTCAGGAAACTTACGATCATGGCAGAAGGGGAAGCTGGCACCTTCTTCACTATCTGATGGAAGAAACAGAGAGAGTGTGTATAGGATGAAATGTCAAACACTTGTAAAATCATCAAATCTTGTGAGAACTCACACATTATCACAAGAAAAGCATGGGGAAAACTACTTCCGTGACCCAGTTACCTCCCAGCAGGTCTCTCCCTCAACTCCTGGGAATTACGATCCAAGAAGAGATTTGGGTGAGAACACAGAACCTAACCATATCACTCTCCTAACAAACAACATAGAGTGTTTAAATGGAATTTTTAAAAAAAGATACCCAGTGATCTGTTGCCTACATTTTACCTATGCATGCACACACAGACTGTACAAAGGGATGGAAAAAGATATTCCATGCCAGTGAAACAAGATAAAGCAGGAGTAGCTACGCTTATATCAGACAAAATAGATTTCAAAACAAAAAGTCCAGGAAACAAGAAGGTCACTATATAATGACAAGGAGTCAATTTATTGAGAAAATAATAACAATTGTAACTATATATGGACCCAATGCTAGAGCACCCAAATACATATAGCAAATATTATTAGAGCAAAAGAAGAGATAGACCCCAATAAGATAATAGCCAGAGACATCAACACCCCACTTTCAGCATTATACAGATCTTCCAGACAGAAAATCAACAAAGAAACATCAGACTGAATCTGCACTATAGTCCAAATTGACCAAAAAGTTATTTACATAACATTCCATCCAATGGGGCAGTATAGACATTATTTCCTTAGCACATAGATCATTCACAAGAATACACCATATTTTAGCTCACAAAATAAGTCTTAAAACATTTTGAAAAATGAAATAATATCAAGCACCTTCTTTGACCACAATAGAATAAAACTAATGAAAGGAATTTTGGAAATTATACAAACACATGGAAATAAAAAAAAATATGCTCCTGAATGACCAGTGATTATTTGTATTACAGTCTTTATTTCAAATTTATTTCCACTCGGATCTTTAGTATTTATTTTGTCCTACTCATTTTGAATTTGATTTGCTCTTGCTTTTCTAGCTCTTTAAGATGCATCTTTAAGTTGTTTATTTGATGTTTTTCTTCCTTTTGATGAAGGAAGTTATAACTACAATCTTCCATCTTAGTATTACTTTTTATTGTATTCCATAAGCTTTGGTATTTGTATTTTATTATCATTTGTTTCAAGAAATTTTTTAATTTTCTTCTCAACATAATAAAAGCCATACATAAGCCCCACAGCTAGTATTATGCTGAATGGCAGAAAACCTGAAAGCCTTTCCAGTAAGATCTGGAACATGACAAGGATGTTTGCCATCACCACTGTTCAACATGGTCCTGGAAGTCCTACTTAGAGCAATCAGATAATAGAAAGATACAAAGGGCAACTGAATTGGAGGAGAACAAGTCAAATTATCCTTGTTTGCAGATGATATAATCTTATATTTGGAAAAACCTAAAGAATCCACTAAAGAACTATTAGAACTAATAAATAAATTCAGTATAGTTGCAGAATACAAAACAACATACAAAAATCAGTAGCATTTCTATATGCCAAAAGCAAATAATCATAAAAAGAAATCAAGAAAATAATACCATATGACAGCTATAAGATAAAATACCTAGGAATTTATTTAAGCAAAGGAGTAAAAGATCTCCACAATGAAAACTATAAAATATTGATTTGATAAATTGAAGAAGTCACAAAGAAATGGAAATATATTCCCTGTTAATGGACTGTAAGACTTAATATTGTTAATAAAATGTCCATACTATCCAAAGCAACCTCAATAAAAATTTAGTGCAATCTCAATAAAAATACCAATGACATTATTCTCAGAAATAGAGAAAACAATTATAAAATGTATATGGAACCACAAATAGCTAAAGATATCCTAAGGGAAATATAACAAAACTGGAGGAATCACATTATCTGACTAAAAATTACAGTACAGAGCTATAGTAACTAAAACATCATGTTTGTGGCATAATACACACATGGATCAGAAGAAGAGAACAGAGAACCCAGAGATGAATCTATATGTCTACTGTGAACTCATTTTTGACAAGGATGCTTTGTCAAAAGCATCTTTGTACTTTTTTGACAAAAAGTACATATATTGGAAAAAGTACATTCTCATCAATAACGTGCTAGGAAAACTAGAAATCCATATGCAATTAGATTCTAATCTCTCACCATTTAATCTTTGATACAAATATCAAATCAAAATGGGTTAATGACTTAAATCTAAGATCTCAAACTATGAAACAACTAAAAGAAAGCTTTGGAGAAACTCATGAGGGCATTGGAGTGGGCAAAAATTTCTTAATTAATACCCGCAATCACAAACAAAGTAAAAATGAACAAATGGCATTACATCATGTTAAAAAGCTTCTGTACAGCAAAGAAAGCCATTAACAAAGTGAAGAGGCCACCCACAGAATGGGTACATATTTGTAAACTGCCTGTCTGAGAAGGATTCTTAACCAGAACATATAAGGAGCTCAAACAACTCTATAGGAAAAAAGTCTAATAATCTGATTTAAAAATGGGCAAAAGATCTGAGTTGACGTTTTTCAAAAGTAGACATATAAATGGTGAACAGGTATATAATAAGGTGATCAATATCATTGACTATATGATAAATGCAAATCAAAACTACTATTAGATATTATCTCACCCTTGTTAAAATGACTTTTATCCAAAAGTCAGACGATAACGAATGCTGGCAAGAATGTGGAGAAAAGAGAAACCTCATACACCATTAATGAGAATGTAAAATATCACAACCCCTATGGAGGACAGTTTGGAGGTTCCTCAAAAAACAAAAATTAGAGCTGCCATACAATGAAGTAATACCACTTTTAGGTACATAACTAGAAGAAAGAAATCAGGATATCAAAGAGATATCTGCACTCTGATATTTATTGCAACACTCTTTACCATATCCAAGATTCGGAAGCAACCTAAGTGGCCATCGACAGATGAATGGATGATGAAAATGTGGTACATATACACAATGGAGTACTATTTAGCTATAAAAAGTGAGATCCTGTCATTTGCAATAACATGGATGGAACTGGAGGTCATTATGTTAAGTAAAATAAATAAGCCAGGCACAGAAATACAAAGTTTGCATGTTTCATTGATTGGTGGGAGCTAAAAATTAAAACAATTGAATTTATGGAGAGAAAGAGTAGAGAAGTGCTTATCAGAAGCTAGGAAACCTAGTGGGCGTGGGGGATGGGTGAGGGCAAGTAGGGCTGGTTAATTAGTACAAAAAATAGAGAAAATAAATACGATCTAGTATTTGATAGCAAAAGAGGATGACTATTGTCAATAATAATTTAATTGTACATTTAAAGGTAACTAAAACAGTATAATTGGATTGTTTGTAACACAAAAAATAAATGCTGGAGGTTATGGATACCCTATTTACCCTGGTATGTTAATTATAAATTACATGCCTGTATTAAAATATCTCACATAATCCATAAATATATACACCTATTATGAATCCACAACAATAAAAAATAAACCACAAAGACATACTATCTCACACCATCATAATGGCTATTATTTAAAAGTCAAGAAACAACCCATGCTAGTGAGGCTGTGGAGAAGAGGGAATGCTCATTCACTGTTGTTGGGAATGTAAATTAGTCCAGTCACTGTGAAAAGCAATCTGGAGATTTCTTTAAAAACTTTAAACATAATGATCTTTTGACTCAGCAATCCCATTAATCATTACATACCTCCTAAAACCCAAAATTTTCTCCCAAAAGGACACATTCACATGTCATCACGGTACTATTCACAATAGCGAAGACATGGGATCAACGTAGGTGGCCATCAGTGGTGAATTGGATAAAGAAAATGTACTAAATATGCACTGTGGAATACCATGCAGCCACAAAAAGAACAAAATTATGTTCTTTGTAGCAAAATGGATGCAGCTGGAGGCCATTATTCTAAGCAAATTAATGCAAGGCAGAAAATCAAATGCTGCATGTTCTCAGTTATAACTGACAGCTAAACATTGGGTAGTCATGGACGTAAAAATTGCAACGATGGATACATGGAACTATTAGATGAGGGAGAAGGACAAGGATTTGAAAACTAACTATTGGGCACTATGCTTAGCCTTTGGGTGATAAAATCATTGATAATCCAAACCTCAGCATCATACCATCATGCAATATACTCAGGTAACAAACCTGTGGATGTTCTCCTATAACTAAAATAAATCTGAGAAGAAAAAAGTGTGTCTTAGTCCATTGGTGTTGCTAAAACAAAATACAACACAGGCTGGGTAATTTATAAATAATATAATTTATTTCTCAAATTTCTGGATACTAGAAGTCCAAGATCAAGGCACTGGCAAGATTCATCTTGTGAAGGTTCAGACTCTACTTCCAATATGGAGACTTGAACTATATTCTCACATGGCTTAAGGTCTAAGGGAAAAAAAAATGCCTTGCCAGTTCCTTCCAATTTCTTTATTAGGTTTGAAAATACTACTAATTCCCTTCATGAGCACTCCATTATTTAATCACCTTCCAAAGGTTTTGCTTTTTAGTACTATCACATTGACAATTCAGTTTTAACATATGAACTTTAACGGATGCATTAAAGCCTAGCAAAAGGTATTTGCACATTTTGGGAAACTACAAAGTTTTGATTTCATTTAGTTGTGATAATAAAAAGTCAGAATGTTTCTGTTTTTTTTTTTTTTTTTTAAGACACAGGTTCTCACCCTGTCACCAAGGGTGGCATGTATATGTGTGATCATGCCTTACTGTAACCTCAGACTCATGGGCTCAAGTGATCCTCTTGCCTTTGCCTCCTGAGTAAGTAGGACCACAGGCAAGTGCCACCTCACTCAGCTAATTATTATTTTTAATTTGTATGTTTGTTTGTGTTTGTATGTGTACCTGGAGTCTCACTTTGTTGACCAGGCTGGTCTCAAACTCCTGGTCTCAGACAGTCCTCCAGCCTTGGTCTCTCAAAGTACCCGAATTACAAGCGTGGGTAACCATGCCCAGCAAGAATGGTTTCTTGCAGTTTTATCTGTAGGAACAGTGGTTATTTTGGTGTGTGGCATTGCAAACTATGAGGGCACAGTGATATATTTATTTTGAGTGGTTGGTAAACTTGAGAATATTCATTGATTACTAAGTCATTGATATAGTTTGGATATTTTGCCCTGCCCAAATGTCATGTTGAATGATAACTCCCAATGCTGGAGGTAAGGCTTGGTAGGAGGTGTTTGGGTCATGGGAGACGATCCGTCATGGCTTGATTCTGTCTTCATGATTGTGAGTTTTCATGAGATCTGGTCATTTAAAAGTGTGGCACCTCCTCTACTCTCTCCTTGTTGCTCCTACTTTTGTCATGTGAAGTTTCTGTTCCCATTTCACCTTCTGCCATGAGTGAAAGCTCTCCTGAAGCAGATGCTATCATGCAAAACGACAACATTCTAAGAGAATTGAGTTGTATCATGTATGTGGCAGTATATGCTTTACATCAGCAACCAATATAGGGAGATGTCTCTCCCATAAGCCAGAATGCACAGGAGTACATTGTTCTGAAAATCAAGATGTGAAAGTGGGTGAGTCTCAACTTTGAGTTGCACTGAATGCACATCTTAGTTTTCAATGGAAGAATGCTTCTATCTGACGCCATCAACAACTGCCTCTCCCTCCTAAAATCGCAGACCCATGAGTTCCCTCTGTTATCTCAAAAACTCTAACTTCATCAGAGAACACACACTCCTCAGAGATTTGAGTTTCAGCTCTATAGTACCCCTTCTCTAAATTTTTGAGTTTTTAAACTTCCAAGCTCTTTTCCTTGTTTCCTGAGTCTTAGCTCAGCTGCAGTTACTTCCTCTCTGCTAAACTAGTGTTCGCTGCTTCTTCAATAGCCTAGTTAACAGCAACAGTATTCTTAGTTAATAATTCTTCATATAAAAACCTATCTAGTTGTTTCTGTCTCCTGACAGGGGTGGACCTGTGTTGATATATTGAATGCAACTCATTAAGCTATTTGGGAAATATAAAGTACTTGAAGAGTATTTCACAGAGATAGGTATAATTTTAAACAGACCTTGCCTCTCAGGTGGGTAACATTTGAATATATATGTCTCATTTACTTTGTGTTGCTATAACATAATACCTAAGGCTGGGTAATATGTAAAGAAAATAGGTTTGTTTGGCTCACAATTTTTGTGGCTGGAAAGTCCAAGAGCATGGTGCCAGCATCAGTTCAGATTCTAGTGAGGGCCTTTGTGCTGTGTCATAACATGGTAGAAGGTCAAAGGGAAAGTGGACACAGATGAAGGGGAAAACCATGAGGGGCATCCTTTCTTTATAACTACCTGCTCTTGCAGGAACTAATCCACTCCCACGGATTAGTGCAGTCACAAAATGAGTCCCTTAAGAGTGAGAGAAAGAGCAAAAAACTCATTCAGTACTTTAAGAGTGATGTCAAGCCATACATGAAAGTGGAACCCCGTGACCCAAATGCCTCTCATTAGGCAGGTCACACCTCTAAAAGTTTTACCTCGCAACATTGGTGCACTGGGTAATAAGGTTCCAACATGAGTTTGGTGGGGACGCTCAAACCGTAGCTTATGATTACCTAAATATCCCGTCAATATCCAAGTATTTCCTCCTGGTATACAGGAAATAAGAATTTCTCTCTTTGGAATTTATAAAAATTAGTTAGAATTGTAGTAAGAAATTGTTAAGAGCTAAGTACTCTGGCAATTAACAGATTAGCCTTACTAAGGCATAGATGTATTTCAAAGTTAAAAAACTCATAGTTTACAATATTAAAATTTTGCACAGCATTAGAAACTAAAATGTCTTTCAGGACTTTAGTAAATGAATACAACTTTTATTACTGGATCTCTGCATTTTAAAATATATTCATTCTTGTATGCTTCATATGCTGCCAATAATGCAATGGTATGAAACAAAAATTATGAAACCAGCATCCAAATTTCAAGAATTAGCATTGTCACTTTTCAGTTTGGTGTGGAGAAGATTAATCTAGTCATAATAGTTTTTATCCCATAGGTTACAGTGGTAAATTAATGAGTTAAAATACACAAAAGAGAAAGAAGGGTTTAACAAAATGGCCAAATAGATCGCTCCAGTTATCATTCCACTCCAGGAACATCAAATTGAACAAATATTCACACAAGAAAGCATCTTCATAAGTACCAAAAAGTCAAAGTGAAAAAAAAGTATTAGACATTTTTCCTGGTAAGCCAGAAAATTTTCCCATCTTTCCCAAGTCCATGAAGGTTGTTTATCGAGGAGACGGCAAGATGCAGTGTTCCTGGGTTTACAGCACCCCATAGTGCAAAAACGGCTTCAGTGACTACAGGTTTAGGTTACAACACTCAATGCCTTTTGAAAACAGGTTTGTTTGGCTCACAATTATGGTGGCTGGAAAGCCCAATAGCATGGTTACAGCATCTATTCAGCTTTGAAATAGAAGCTGAAAAGCTTCTATTCTTCCATTCTTGGAAATCCCTCCCATAAAGGACAGGTATAAACAAGTTCAGGCTATAATGATTAGAATAAATACCTAACTCATTGATACTCAGACATTGACAAATGTCCACAAGAATTAAGCACATCAGGAAAACATGACCTCACCAAATAGACTAAATAAGGAACCAGAGTCCAATCCCAGAGTGACATATATGTGAGCTCTCAGTCAGGGAATTCAAAATAGTTTTCCTAAGGAAGCTCAATGAAATTCAAGATAACACAGAGAAGGAATTAAGAATCCTACGGTGAGGGGGTGGAGCAAGATGGCCAAATAGGAACAGCTCCAGTCTCCAACTCCCAGCGCGAACGACACAGAAGACCAGTAATTTCTGCATTTTCAACTAAGGTACTGGGTTCATCTCACTAGAGAGTGCCGGACAATCAGTGCTGGTCAGCTGCTGCAGCCCAACCAGTGAGAGCTGAAGCAGGGCGAGGTATCCCCTCACCTGGGAAGCGCAAGGGGGAAGGGAATCCCTTTTCCTAGCCAGGGGAACTGAGACACACAACACCTGGAAAATCGGGTAACTCCCACCCCAATACTGCGCTTTAAGCAAACGGGCAGACCAGGAGATTATATCCCACACCTGGCTGGGAGGGTCCCACGCCCATGGAGCCTCCCTCATTGCTAGCACAGCAGTCTGCGATCTAACTGCAAGGCAGCAGCGAGGCTGGGGAAGGGGTGCCCGCCATTGCTGAGGCTTAAGTAGGTAAACAAAGCCGCTGGGAAGCTCGAACTGGGTGGAGCTCACAGCAGCTCAAGGAAACCTGCCTGTCTCTGTAGACTCCACCTCTGGGGACAGGGCACAGCTAAACAACAACAACAACAACAACAACAAAGCAGCAGAAACCTCTGCAGAAGCAAACGACTCATCTGAGAGCTTTGAAGAGAGCAGTGGATCTCCAACATGGAGGTTGAGATCTGAGAAGGGACAGACTGCCTGCTCAAGGGGGTCCCTGACCCCTGAGTAGCCTAACTGGGAGACATTCCCCACTAGGGGCAGTCTGACACCCCACACCTCACAGGGTGGAGTACACCCATAAGAGGAAGCTTCCAAAGTAAGAATCAGACAGGTACACTCGCTGTTCAGCAATATTCTATCTTCTGCAGCCTCTGCTGCTGACACCCAGGCAAACAGGGTCTGGAGTGGACCTCAAGCAATCTCCAACAGACCTACAGCTGAGGGTCCTGACTGGTAGAAGGAAAACTATCAAACAGGAAGGACACCTACACCAAAACCCCATCAGTACGTCACCATCATCAAAGACCAGAGGCAGATAAAACCACAAAGATGGGGAAAAAGCAGGACAGAAAAGCTGGAAATTCAAAAAATAAGAGCACATCACTCCCTGCAAAGGAACGCAGCTCATCACCAGCAATGGATCAAAGCTGGACAGAGAATGACTTTGACAAGATGAGAGAAGAAGGCTTCAGTCCATCAAACTTCTCAGAGCTAAAGGAGGAATTACGTACCCAGCGCAAAGAAACTAAAAATCTTGAAAAAAGAGTGGAAGAATTGATGGCTAGAGTAATTAATGCAGAGAAGGTCATAAACGAAATGACAGAGATGAAAACCATTACACGAGAAATACGTGACAAATGCACAAGCTTCAGTAACCGACTCGATCAACTGGAAGAAAGAGTATCAGCGATTGAGGATCAAATGAATGAAACGAAGTGAGAAGAGAAACCAAAAGAAAAAAGAAGAAAAAGAAATGAACAAAGCCTGCAAGAAGTATGGGATTATGTAAAAAGACCAAATCTACGTCTGATTGGGGTGCCTGAAAGTGAGGGGGAAAATAGAACCAAGTTGGAAAACACTCTTCAGGATATCATCCAGGAGAACTTCCCCAACCTAGTAGGGCAGGCCAACATTCAAATCCAGGAAATACAGAGAACGCCACAAAGATACTCCTCCAGAAGAGCAACTCCAAGACACATAATTGCCAGATTCACCAAAGTTGAAATGAAGGAAAAAATCTTAAGGGCAGCCAGAGAGAAAGGTCGGGTTACCCACAAAGGGAAGCCCATCAGACTAACAGCAGATCTCTCGGCAGAAACTCTACAAGCCAGAAGAGAGTGGGGGCCGATATTCAACATTCTTAAAGAAAAGAATTTTAAACCCAGAATTTCATATCCAGCCAAACTAAGTTTCATAAGTGAAGGAGAAATAAAATCCTTTACAGATAAGTAAATGCTTAGAGATTTTGTCACCACCAGGCCTGCCTTACAAGAGACCCTGAAGGAAGCACTAAACATAGAAAGGAACAACTGGTACCAGCCATTGCAAAAACATGCCAAATTGTAAAGACCATCAAGGCTAGGAAGAAACTGCATCAACTAATGAGCAAAATAACCAGTTAATATCATAATGGCAGGATCAAGTTCACACATAACAATATTCACCTTAAATGTAAATGGACTAAGTGCTCCAATTAGAAGACACAGACTGGCAAACTGGATAAAGAGTCAAGACCCATTAGTCTGCTGTATTCAGGAGACCCATCTCACATGCAGAGACATACCTAGGCTCAAAATAAAGGGATGGAGGAAGATATACCAAGCAAATGGAGAACAAAAAAAAGCAGGGGTTGCAATACTAGTCTCTGATAAAACAGACTTTAAACCATCAAAGATCAAAAGAGACAAAGAAGGCCATTACATAATGGTAAAGGGATCAATTCAACAGGAAGAGCTAATATCCTAAATATATATGCACCCAATACAGGAGCACCCAGATTCATAAAGCAAGTCCTTAGAGACTTACAAAGAGACTTAGACTCCCATACAATAATAATGGGAGACTTCAACACTCCACTGTCAACATTAGACATATCAACGAGACAGAAAGTTAACAAGGATATCCAGGAATTGAACTCATCTCTGCAGCAAGCAAACCTAATAGACATCTATAGAACTCTCCACCCCAAATCAACAGAATATACATTCTTCTCAGCACCACATCGCACTTATTCCAAAATTGACCACATAATTGGAAGTAAAGCACTCCTCAGCAAATGTAAAAGAACAGAAATTATAACAAACTGTCTCTCAGACCACAGTGCAATCAAACTAGAACTCAGGACTAAGAAACTCAATCAAAACCGCTCAACTACATGGAAACTGAACAACCTGCTCCTGAATGACTACTGGGTACATAACGAAATGAAGGCAGAAATAAAGATGTTCTTTGAAACCAATGAGAACAAAGATAGAACATACCAGAATCTCTGGGACACATTTAAAGCAGTGTGTAGAGGGAAATTTATAGCACTAAATGCCCACAAGAGAAAGCTGGAAAGATCTAAAATTGACACCCTAACATCACAATTAAAAGAACTAGAGAAGCAAGAGCAAACACATTCAAAAGCTAGCAGAAGGCAAGAAATAACTAAGATCAGAGCAGAACTGAAGGAGATAGAGACACAAAAACCCTCCAAAAAATCAATGAATCCAGGTGTTGGTTTTTTGAAAAGATCAACAAAATTGACAGACCACTAGCAAGACTAATAAAGAAGAAAAGAGAGAAGAATCAAATAGATGCAATAAAAAATGATAAAGGGGATATCACCACCGACCCCACAGAAATACAAACTACCATCAGAGAATACTATAAACACCTCTACGCAAATAAACTAGAAAATCTAGAAGAAATGGATAATTTCCTGGACACTTACATTCTTCCAAGACTAAACCAGGAAGAAGTTGAATCCCTGAATAGACCAATAGCAGGCTCTGAAATTGAGGCAATAATTAATAGCCTACCAACCAAAAAAAGTCCAGGACCAGATGGATTCACAGCTGAATTCTACCAGAGGTACAAGGAGGAGTTGGTACCATTCCTTCTGAAACTTTTCCAATCAATAGAAAAAGAGGGAATCCTCCCTAACTCATTTTATGAGGCCAACATCATCCTGATACCAAAGCCTGGCGGAGACACAACAAAAAAAGAGAATTTTAGACCAATATCCCTGATGAACATCGATGCAAAAATCCTCAATAAAATACTGGCAAACCGGATTCAGCAACACATCAAAAAGCTTATCCACCATGATCAAGTGGGCTTCATCCCTGGGATGCAAGGCTGGTTCAACATTCGCAAATCAATAAACATAACCCAGCATATAAACAGAACCAAAGACAAGAACCACATCATTATCTCAATAGATGCAGAAAAGGCTTTTGACAAAATTCAACAGCCCTTCATGCTAAAAACGCTCAATAAATTCGGTATTGATGGAACGTACCTCAAAATCATAAGAGCTATTTATGACAAACCCACAGCCAATATCATACTGAATGGGCAAAAACTGGAAAAATTCCCTTTGAAAACTGGCACAAGACAGGGATGCCCTCTCTCACCACTCCTATTCAACATAGTGTTGGAAGTTCTGGCTAGGGCAATCAGGCAAGAGAAAGAAATCAAGGGGATTCAGTTAGGAAAAGAAGAAGTCAAATTGTCCCTGTTTGCAGATAACATGATTGTATATTTAGAAAACCCCATTGTCTCAGCCCAAAATCTCCTTAAGCTGATAAGCAACTTCAGCAAAGTCTCAGGATACAAAATTAATGTGCAAAAATCACAAGCATTCTTATACACCAGTAACAGACAAACAGAGAGCCAAATCAGGAATGAACTTCCATTCACAATTGCTTCAAAGAGAATAAAATACCTAGGAATCCAACTTATAAGGGATGTAAAGGACCTCTTCAAGGAGAACTACAAACCACTGCTCAGTGAAATCAAAGAGGACACAAACAAATGGAAGAACATACCATGCTCATGGATAGGGAGAATCAATATCGTGAAAATGGCCATACTGCCCAAGGTAATTTATAGATTCAATGCCATCCCCATCAAGCTACCAATGAGCTTCTTCACAGAATTGGATAAAACTGCTTTAAAGTTCATATGGAAAAAAAAAAGAACCCGCATCGCCAAGACAATCCTAAGTCAAAAGAACAAAGCTGGAGGCATCACGCTATCTGACTTCAAACTATACTACAAGGCTACAGTAACCAAAACAGCATGGTACTGGTACCAAAACAGAGATATAGACCAATGGAACAGAACAGAGTCCTCAGAAATAATACCACACTTCTACAGCCATCTGATCTTTGACAAACCTGAGAGAAACAAGAAATGGGGAAAGGATTCCCTATTTAATAAATGGTGCTGGGAAAATTGGCTAGCCATAAGTAGAAAGCTGAAACTGGATCCTTTCCTTACTCCTTATACGAAAATTAATTCAAGATGGATTAGAGACTTAGATGTTAGACCTAGTACCATAAAAACCCTAGAAGTAAACCTAGGTAGTACCATTCAGGACATAGTCATGGGCAAGGACTTCATGTCTAAAACACCAAAAGCAACGGCCACAAAAGCCAAAATTGACAAATGGGATCTAATTAAACTAAAGAGCTTCTGCACAGCAAAAGAAACTACCATCAGAGTGAACAGGCAACCTACAGAATGGGAGAACATTTTTGCAATCTACTCATCTGACAAAGGGCTAATATCCAGAACCTACAAAGAACTCAAACAAATTTACAAGAAAAAAACAAACAACCCCATCAAAAAGTGGGCAAAGGATATGAACAGACATTTCTCAAAAGAAGACATTCATACAGCCAACAGACACATGAAAAAACGCTCACCATCACTGGCCATCAGAGAAATGCAAATCGAAACCACAATGAGATACCATCTCACACCAGTTAGAATGGCAATCATTAAAAAGTCAGGAAACAACAGGTGCTGGAGAGGATGTGAAGAAATAGGAACACTTTTACACTGTTGGTGGAATTGTAAGCTAGTTCAACCATTATGGAAAACAGTATGGCGATTCCTCAAGGATCTAGAACTAGATGTACCATATGACCCAGCCATCCCATTACTGGGTATATACCCAAAGGATTATAAATCATGCTGCTATAAAGACACATGCACATGTATGTTTATTGCGGCACTATTCACAATAGCAAAGACTTGGAATCAACCCAAATGTCCATCAGTGACAGATTGGATTAAGAAAATGTGGCACATATACACCATGGAATACTATGCAGCCATAAAAAAGGATGAGTTCGTGTCCTTTGTAGGGACATGGATGCAGCTGGAAACCATCATTCTTAGCAAACTATCACAAGAACAGAAAACCAAACACCGCATGTTCTCACTCATAGGTGGGAACTGAACAATGAGATCACTTGGACTCGGGAAGGGGAACATCACACACCAGGGCCTATCATGGGGAGTGGGGAGGGGGGAGGGATTGTATTGGGAGTTATACCTGATGTAAATGATGAGTTGATGGGTGCTGACGAGTTGATGGGTGCAGCACACCAACATGGCACAAGTATACATATGTAACAAACCTGTACGTTATGCACATGTACCCTAGAACTTAAAGTATAATAACAATAATAAATAAATTTTAAAAATAAATAAAATGCATTTAAAAAAAAAAGAATCCTATGGTGATATTTAACAAAGAAATTGAAATAATTTTTAAAAACCAGCAGAAATGCTGGAGCTGAACAATTCTATTGATAAACTGAATAATGCATCAGAGTCTCCCAACAGCAGAATTGATCAAGCAGAAAAATTATTGAGCTCAAAATCAGGTTATATGAAAATACAGAGTCAGAGGAGAAAAGGAAATTTGGAAAAGAAGGAAGAACACCAACAAGATATAGAAAATAGCCTCCAAAGGGCAAATCTAAGAGTTTTTTTTTTTTTTTTTTTTTTTAACCTTAAACTAGAGGTAGAGAGAGAGATTGGGGTAGAAGAGAGATTCTTGTGAAAGGAAGTCAAAGAACACAGAGAAGATTCAATCCAAATAAGACTATCAAAGGTATATAACAATCAAACTTACAAAGGTCAAGAATAAAGAAAGGATCTCAAAAACAACAACAAAAAAGAAGCAAATAACACAAAGAAGACTTGATACATCTGGCAGCAGAATATTCAGTGAAAACATTACAGGTGAGGAGAAAGGGGGATGGTATATTCTAAGAACTGAAGGAAAAATTCTTCCAATATTATGGAGTTACAATATTTAATATTATATATATAATCCAGAATATTATATCCAGCAAAACTCTCCTTCAAACGTGGAGAAATACTTTCCCAAACACACACACACACAAAACCCATAAAAGCTTTAGAAGAGCAATTCCTAGTAGAAAATGTTATGTGAATGTCACCAACAGAATGTATGTTGTTAAATGAATAAATGTACAAATGAAAATCAAACTGTAGAGATTTTAAGAGTTGAACGTTAATCATGGAAATTAAAATTTCAGCAAGAAAGTGGGCCTCCTATAATGATGTTACCTACTTTCTCTGAATAGCACAATTTGATATCAACATAAAGATTTATTTTAGTAGAAAAATTTTAACATATCATAAAATTATTTGTCCTGCATTAGAATTATAAAATTTTGCTGCCTTTAAGTCAGATGTTTCCTCTAGTGTCTAAGAAGCACAATGAATTAATATTTCAAAGATTAGCCAGGTGTTTACATTCACAATAATCAACATAATATTTATCTTGATATAACATTATATGAAATTCGGGTAGCCATAATTGCAGGCTGCAAGGAGGATTTGCAAGAATTTTATTAAAACTTCTAATCAATTGTACAAGAAAAGCTTAGGCAACCACTCTAGGTATAACTCAAGGAATTATATGACTATATATTGCGCATTTATATGTTTTATATCTTAAAATATAATGACCTCTTATATGAAAATACGTGTTGTCACTTTGTGACATGATCTTTCCCATTCTTCCCAAGGCTAACTCATTTTGACGGTTTTGTATATCACCGGCTTGCTAATTGTGTAAGTCCTACCTTGATCTAACTACAAAAGAATTGTGATATAGTTATTGCCAGGTATAACTAAATGCATAGTCATTGTGTATACCAATTAGTTTTAGTTCACAAGAACTACTATATACTTTTGCAAAGTGTTAAATTCTCATTATTTCTGTTATTGCATAGTTTTGGAATTTGAGCGTGTTCTAAATATAGTATTAATAGTGACTGAAGGAAATACCTTTTTTTTGAAGAAGTAAATAAGGAAGGCCTTAGAATTATCTACTATACTATAGGAATGAAAAAATAGCTAATGAATAATTGGGAAAATTACCTTTAAAAAACTATCCGTAGAAATCAGTGAGTTTTAAGGACTTTCTAGATAAATACACTTAAGTGCATATAAATGCACCATCAGATTTAAGTATAGGTTTTTTGATATTTGACATCTCATGTGTCAACACTAAGTTAAGGAAAAAAGAATTGAGAAAGTTAAGCACAAAGGTAAAAAATATTAGCAGCAAAATGTCCACTTATAAATTACAGCATAATAAAGACTCATGCTCAACTTAAACTATCTTGTATTTTTAAAGATTAAAAAATGTAATTATATACCCAAATTTTGCTGCATAATTCTTCATGGGCCCCATATTCCTTGCAAGACCATCACTTTTTTTCTGCAGATGATAGCAATAAATGTATCTTTAAAATATTTTACTTCATTATGGCCTTAGGGAGAACACTACACTGGATTTTCTGAAAATATTATGCCCATGATTTCCAGGGCTTGCCATGTGCCTGGGAAATTTCTCCCTTTGGACTTTCCCTTTCTGCTCATTAACCCATTTCTACCACACCCCAGATCCCTGGCAGAGACACTAGGTCACAGAAACACAAATACACCACTTCTTACTTTACTGTTAAGAACAGAATTTGAACCCGAGTAAGCCTTAAATATTTTATTTTTAAAGTAGAAAAGTGTCTCCAATTAGATTTACTTTTAATAAAATAATTTTTACTACTTCATTTTCTTTAAAATAAAATGTAAGGGACAATACCAAAGAAAATAAAACAAAGCAAAGATTTATAAATAATCTATGATTTTAAGACTGATAAATCTCTAAGGTATTTAATGCATATAATTATAACAATGCACCAAGAAGGGGAAACCTACCAAGTTACTTCACGAAGGCTAATACGTTGATTGAGTTTGCAGCTGCAGTACTTGCTTAGGGTAGAAAACAGAGCAAATACTAAGCAAGGTGAAAGTTCCAAAATTTTTTAATGTCTATTTTATCAAATTGCACCATGATGTATTCTTTTTCCGTATAGCCTTTATATTCAGTAAATATTTGTACTTTTTATCCTAAAATAAAAATTACCCATTGTAGTAACAATGATGGTGGTGTATTTTATTTCACAAATAAAATAAAGATAGGCAAATATTTTTTGTAAAAGATCAGGTTGTATATTTAAGTCTGTGCGACCATAAGACCATAAGGTCTCTCTCACAGCTAGTCAACTCTGCCATAATAGAGCAAAAGTAGATATAAGCAATTCATAAACAAATGGATGTAGTAGTGTTCCAATAAAACTTTGTTTACAAAGATGACCAACGGACTGGATTTTGAACACAGCCATAGATGGCAGTCTCTGTGACTGATACTTAAGTGTCATATATTTGCAATTCTGCTAACATTTCATGAATGATTTAAAACTGCAAAATGGATCAAAATATTTTGTTTGCTGCAAGTTATTAGAATCCTTCAATCAAAACTATTTTATATTAGGATATGCTTATCTTCCTAATACATTACTGTTTTTTATATTCTAGGAACCAGTTATTTATAATATACATAAGCTGCATTAATATTAATTTTTGCTACCAGTATAACAATGGAAATAATTCGTGAGCAAAAAAAGATACAAAAGATAATGTGATGTAGAGAATGTTTGAGCTAAAATAGGAAGAAATCATTGTAATTTATACCTCTCAAATTACAGTTAAAAAATGAGTCTGCTGGGCGCCGTGGCTCACGCCTGTAATCCCAGCACTTTGGGAAGCCGAGGTGGGCGGATCACGAGGTCAGGAGATCGAGACCATAGTGGATAACACGGTGAAACCCCGTCTCTACTAAAAATACAAAAAAATTAGCCGGGCGAGGTGGCGGGCGCCTGTAGTCCCAGCTACTTGGAAGGCTGAGGCAGGAGAATGGCGTGAACCCGGGAGGTGGAGCTTGCAGTGAGTCGAGATCGCGCCACTGCACTCCTAGTTTGGAAATATGTTGATGCCACTCAGAGTTGTGACAAAACCAAGATTTTTAAGTTCAGGGGTACATGTGCAGGTTTGTTATATAGATAAACTTGTGTCACAGGGGGGTTTTGTACAGATTACTTCATCACTCAGCTATTAAGCCTAGTACCCATTAATTTTCCTGTTCCTCTCTCTCTTCCTACTTTCTATCCTCTGATAGACCACACTGTGTTTCCCTCAAAGTGTCCATGTGTCCTCATCATTTACCTCCCACTTATAAGTGAGAGCATGCGGTATTTGATTTTCTATTCCTGCATTAGTTTGCTAAAGATGATGGCCTCCAGTTCCATCCATGTTTCTGCGAAGGACATAATGTCATCCTTTTTGTGGCTGCATAATATTCCATAGTGCATATGTATCACATTTTTTAAATTTAGTCTATCATTGATGGGCATTTTGGTTGATTCCATATCTTGGCTATTGTGAGTAGTGCTGCAATGAACATACATGTGCGTGTATCTATAATAGAACAATTTATATTCCTCTGGGCGTGTACCTAGTACTGGGATTGCTGAGTAGAAGCGTATTTCTGTTTTTAGTTCTTAGATGAATTGCCACAATCTTCCACAATTATTGAACTAATTTACACATCCACCAACAGTGTATAAGCATTCTTTTTACTCTGAAACCTTGCTAGCATCTGTTAGTTTCTGATTTTTTAATAATAGCCATTCTGACTGGCAGGAGATAGTATCTCATTGTGGTTTTGATTTGCATTTTTCTAATAATCAGTGATATTGGGCTTTTTTTTTTTATTATGATTGTTGGCCACATGTATGTCTTCTTTTGAAAAGTGTCTGTTCATGTTCTTTGCCCACTTTGTAATGGGGTGGTTTGATTTTTCTCCTGTAGATTTAAGTTCCTTATAGATATTGGATATTAGACCTTTGTTAAATGCACATTTTGCAAGAATTTTCTCCCATTTTATCAGCTGTGTATTTCACTTTTGACAGTGTCCTTTGCTGTGCAGAAGCTTTTTAGTTTAATTAGATCCCATTTGTCAAGTTTGCTTTTGTTGCAAAATTGCTTTTGTCTTCATCATGAAATCTTCACCCTTTCCTATGTCCTGAATGGTACTGCATAGGTTGTCTTCCAAGGTGACATCGTTTGGCTGTGTCCCCACCCAAATCTCATCTTGAATTTCTATAACTCCCATGTGTTGTGGAAGGGACCCAGTGGGAGACAGTTGAATCATGAAGGTGTGTCTTTTCTGTGGTATTCTTATGATAGTGAGTAAGTCTCACAAGATCTAATGGTTTTATAAAGGGAGCTTCCCTGCACAAGTTCTCTTCTCTTGTCTGCCACCACGTGAGACATGACTTTCACCTTCTGCCATGATGCCATGGTGAGGCCTCTCCAGCCACGTGGAACTGTGAGTCCATTAAACCTCTTTCTTTTGTAAATTGCCCAGTCTCGGGTATGTTTTTATCAACAGCATGAAAACAGACTAATACAGTAAATTGATACTGGGAATGGGGCACTGCTGAAAAGATACCCCAAAATATGTAATTGGCTTTGGAACTGGGTAACGGGCAGAGGTTGAAACAGTTTGGAGGGTTCAAAAGAAGACAGAAAAAGGTGGAAAAGTATGGAATACCCTAAAGACTTGTTGAATGGCTTTGACCAAAATACTGATAATAATATGGACAATGAAATCCAGGCTGAGGTGGACTCAGATGGAAATGAGGAACTTGTTGGGAACTGGAGCAAAGGTGACTCTTGTTATCTATTAGCGAAGAGACTGGCAGCGTTTTGTCCCTGCCCTAGAGATCTGTGGAACTTTGAAACTTGAGGGAGATGATTTAAGATTAACTGGTGGAAGAAATTTTGTTTGTTTGTTTGTTTTAAAGAACATCTTTATTTACGCCTTAATTTCGTTATTTACCCAGTAGTCATTCAGGAACAGGTTGTTTGGTTTCCATGTATTTGTGCGGTTTTGAGTGAGTTTCTTAATCCTGAGTTCTAATTTGATTTCACTGTGGTCTGAGAGACTATTTGTTATAATGAAATTTGCTTAGAAGAAATTTCTAAGCAAATATGCTTTGCTCCTAGTTAACACCCATGAGACAGCTAACTCAGATTTTCATAATCCTTATTCTTCTGCATTTAGGAAGACAGTGAAATGGATGGAGCATTAGGGATGGAGCTCTTAGGGATCTGTGAGGCCTCCAAGCATAGAAATAAAGGAAAATCTGAAGTTTCTTAAAGAGAAATTCCAGGCACTTAGCTAGCCTTGAGACCTAAAACAGCAACTTGATAAACAGGAAGGTAAGAGTAGCTTAATACAGAGTTAGAATCACATGAATGTTGTGTTCCTTATAGAAACTAAAGAAAGCAGCCAGACGTGGTGGGCTTATGCCTGTAATCCCAGAACTGTGGGAGGCTGAGGTGGGTGAATCACTGGAGATCAGGAGTTCAAGACCAGCCTGGCCAACATGGTGAAACTCCATCTCTACTAAAAATACAAAAATTAGCCGCACATGTTGGCGCACACCTGTAATCCCAGTTACTCTAGAGGCTGAGGCAGGAGAATTGCTTGAACACAGAAGGCAGAGGTTAAAGTGAGCGGAGATTGCACCACTGGACTCCAGGCTGGGCAACAGAGCAAGACTCTGTCTCAAAGAAAGAAAGAAAGAAATGAAAGAAAGCATCTTAACATATATGTCCATGTGTTGTCTTCAGAAACTCAGACCGACACCAAATAGATCTATTGGCACATAGACCTCAGATGGGGGAAGCTGAAGACCAAACTCTGACCACAGTTCTTTGTTCTGAATTTCTTCCTGAGAGTCATGGATGAGGTCATGCCATGAGCCGAAGCTAACATTCTTTTCTGCTTATCTCAAATTTTTAGACAAATCTTGACTTCCTTAACCAATTAAAATTGGAAAATCTTTGAATCCACTTATGATCTGTGGGCCCCCACTTCTAGATGTCCTTCCTTTTTAGGTCAAACCAATGTAACCTTCATGTGTCAATTTATTACTTTGCCTGTAACCTCTGCCTCCCCTCTCCCCCACATTTAAAAATCCTTACCTGTAAGCCATCTGGGAGCTCAAGCCTTAAGCATGAGCTGCCCAATTTTCCCAGCTTGACGCCTTGCAATTAAACACCTTCCTTTTCCCACTGCAAACCTTGGTATGAATATCTGCTCTTCCTGGGCTGGGCTTGCAGACTCCAGTTTGGTTTGATAACAATAGTGAATGTGAAGCTATAAAGCAAGCACATGGGACATTGTCAGCTTCAATGTGATCACTCAGAGGTGCTCTGCCATTGCTCAAGAGCTATCAACGGATAATTCCTTTCTTAGTGACTCATTTCATTTGAGAGTGAGGATTTGTGTGTCGCATTCAACTGCTGTAAGAAAAAATAGCCCTTTCGACTTAGAGTTGGTAATATCCATGAATTAGAAAATAGTGAAATCTAATAATAAATAATATGTTAAATCTTTCAATTGATTTCTGTTTCAACAGTTCTCATCCCTATACGTCTTTTCTGTCCTCATTTTCTTTGATTTATGGAATCTGTTTGTATCAACTTTTTTTTCCCTTCTCTCTAAATAGCTTTTTCTTCTTCTAGTCTGATGATTATACTTTATTGTCATAATATACAATTCTTGTTACGAGAGAAACCTCATTTTATTTTTCCACTTACTCTGCAGCGATCTCGCATAGTTGGCTTTAGTATAAAGCTCCTGGCTAGTCACCCGGCCACTCCCCCACACAGCCAGCTATTCACAATTAGTACAAATCCCTCAATTCAATTTTATTCAATGCAGTTCAATTCAAAGCGGCTCAATTCAAGTCAGTTGAACTCATTCTACCACATGTTGGTGCCAATTCTAATTCTATCCTCTTCTCTCTCTTTTTGTTTTCTTTTCTTTCTTTTTTTCTGTGGATGATCAAAGCATACATGAGAAATAGACCTGGTAATTTGATCAATCATTCAGCTATCCTTTCTTTGCAGGGTGGATGTTTACAATTGTGTGCCACTCTTGACTATTTCCAGTTTTCCATACACATCTTATTTAATGCATCGATACTCCTTTCTTCAGTGCTTTAAGATTTATTTATTACTTCCAGAACTCTTCCCTTTTTAGAACTACTCAGTTAACTTCCCATTTTGACTCACACTGATTGTTTTTGTTTTACAAGAGCAGGAACTTCCATAATCATAAGATTTGTGATGGCATTACAAATTTACTAAATTTGTAAATTTGTAAATAAAGGACACTCACTTTTATATCATGACAGAGAATCTGTGATGTATTTTTTAAAATTTCACAGCTTTAAAGCTCCTGAATTATTTCTACTCTTGTGTTTGTTATAATTTTTTCTAACATGTCTATTCTTCTTCCTCAAGTCTTTGTACATACATCTGATCATTTTACCTTTTTTTTTTTTAACTTTTTATAAATTGAGAGATTCTGTCCAATATCATTAACATTGTTATTTTGTGCTTTAGGCCAACTTTCTCCATTTTTACAAACTAAGAATTATCCCTCCTCTATTTTTCTGTCATCAGTAAACTATTTTCTAATTGATACAGTCTTTAAAGTTTATTTTGAGTCTTTAAATGATATTATATTTTATTTTCAGGTAATTTTGAATCTGGATGTGTCTCACAAATGTTATCAATATTAGCAAAATATGAATTTGCTGTTTACTCTGTTACTGCTTTATACTCTATATGATGGACACATCTAATATATATTTGTATTTTGTATACACCAGTGATGTGTTAGTAAGGAATATCAACAAATATTTACAAGGAAGCAATTGCATTCAGGGTAGTGATATTAAAGTGGATCGATAAGGTACAATCCATGCTTTAAACAGTAAATGTCTTCTCCTGTCACTCTTTTCCAGGTAAGCAAATGGCATCACCATCAACTGAGTAGCTCTGGCTCAACCTTGGGATTGATACTTGATTCCTCTCAAGTTCTTATACTCAACTTCTTGTTCATTAGCTGCAAAATATATGCCAAATCCAGCAGTCTCTCACTAATAACTTCCTCCAATCTTTCCCTGGACTGCATGTGAACCTTCCAGGTACTCTCTTTGTTTCTACTCTTAGCTAAAATAGTTCATTTGCAGTCAGAATAATGTCTCCAAATTGACATCAAATTATATCATTTTCTTCCAATGGCTTGCATAGTAATTAGGTTAAAAACAAAATTCCTTATAACGTCTTGCAAGGTCCTACAGGATTTGGCCTCATCCATTAGGACTTTATCTCTTTGAATTCTTCTTCTTATTTGCTTGGCTTCATCCACAAAGACGTTCTTTTTATTCCTCAAACACCCAATGCTCACTCCCTTTTTTGAGCTTTTGCTGTGACTTAATGATCCTAGGCCTAGAAAACCTACCTCTTAGGTGTTATTTGGGGTGTCTCTTTCTCTTCATTTAGAACTTTGTTTAAAAGTCATCTCTTTGAAGAGGCAAGCCTAACCACCCTCATCAATGTTGACAACTTTCCTGCAAATTACTCTCTATACATTTTTCTAGAGCATTTTATTTATTTATTTATTTATTTATTTATTTATTTATTTGCTGTGTCAAGCATTAGGGAGTCCATAAAACTCAATATTTTTCTCAACAGGATCTTTTAGTTTAGATATCTACCATAGCTTAGAGGTAGCAAAAGCCTAAGGCTTCAGAACTATGATTTTCTAGACTATAGTGAGGAATCTGGGATTAAGAGGATTTACCTCAAATGAGAAGCATATATTAATACAGTTTCTACAGTTCTCACATTTTTATTTGATGAGACTCAACTCTTACATTTTGAGCTAGCAGAGATGTTCTCCTGCAAGAATGCCCTCTGAAGCATGCCTCTAAGAAACAAGAACAAAAATCACAATGTCAGCACACTGATTTAATCATCTGTTCACTTTTTGCTGCCTTTATTTAACAGAGCCTTCTTGCCTTACTAAAATAACACTTCAGCTTGTTATGTGAATGTTGTACAGTTTTCCTGAACCATAGCTATCATGGGAAAAAATGCTTTAAATATAATATTAACCATTAAGGGGAGGGATGAATGTGTAAAGAGTTTTATAAGATTGCGGCCGGGCGCGGTGGCTCACGCCTGTAATCCCAGCACTTTGGGAGGCCGAGGCGGGCGGATCACAAGGTCAGGAGATCGAGACCATGGTGAAACCCCGTCTCTACTAAAAAAAATAGAAAAAAAATTAGCCGGGCGCAGTGGCGGGCGCCTGTAGTCCCAGCTACTCGGGAGGCTGAGGCAGGAGAATGGCGTAAACCCGGGAGGCGGAGCTTGCAGTGAGCCGAGATTGCGCCACTGCACTCCAGCCTGGGCGACAGAGCGAGACTCCGTCTCAAAAAAAAAAAAAAAAAAAAAGAGTTTTATAAGATTGCACAACAAAATAACAAGAAGATTTTTAATGAATAAGAACAATGAAATTCTATGCCTCTGAGCCAAAAGGGAAAGTATATGAAGGATAACATTTAATAAGTACTTGAACCCATTATACTTGTTACTTTTAAGAGGCTTAAACTCTCTGAACCTTGGTTTTCTCATGAATAAAGTGGGGATAAAATTTGACAGTTGTGAGGCCTCACAACAATAGAGACAGTGACAGGTTGAGTATTCTTAACATTATTTCATGGGCCACAGAATAAGGTTATGTTGACCATAAACCTTTTCATGAATTAACTTTTCTTTTCTCTTTCTTTCTTTCTTTCTTTCTTTCTTTCTTTCTTTCTTTCTTTCTTTCTTTCTTTCTTTCTTTCTCTTTCTTTCTTTCTTTCTTTCTTTCTTTCTTTCTTTCTTTCTTTCTTTCTTTCTTTTTCTTTCTTTCCGTTTTCTTTATTTCTTCTTTCTTTCTTCTCTCTCTCTTTTTCTTTCTTCCTTCCTTCCTCTCTTTTTTTTTTTTTTTTTTTTGAGACAGAGTCTCACTGTGTTGCCCAGGCTGGAGTACAATGGTGTGATCTCCTTGGCTGATTGCAACATCTGCCTCCCAGGTTCAAACGATTCTCCTGCCTCAGCCTCCCAAGTAGCTGGGATAACAGACATGCGCCACCACACCTGGTTAATTTTTGTATTTTTAGTAGAGATGGGGTTTCACCATGTTGGCCAGTCTAGTCTTGAACTCCTGACCTCAAGTGATTCACTCGCCTCAGCCTCCCAAAGTGCTGGGATTACAGGCATGAACCAACAACCAGCCAATATTTCTAACTAATGTAGAATGACTGACTTGAACTAAAAACTATGATTTGGAAACTTAGTGAACATTTTTCCATCAGTTTCCAGTCTTACCATGATCTATTTGGGAATCTTTAGCTTTAAAACTCAAAGTTTTACTTCTTGGTGGCTAAAAATTTAAACAAAGGGCAGACATAAATAACTACATAGTACATCTTACTATTTGGTAAAAGGTTGTTTACAAGAAAAATGCCATTTTAGATAGAAACAAGTTTTCTATTGGTGTTCTAATGGTGGTGTTTTAACATAGTTCATATGAATTTATAGAGCTAACAACTTTCTATAAAAACACAATTAGCAACATAGTGTCTGTGATCACTTTAAAGGCCTTCCATTCCTTCGTCCTCTGCATTATCCCTTCTGACAATATTTTTGAGTCAGTGATACACATTTTATATGTGTGCATGTGTGTGTAAGTGAATTATATAAAGCATTATATATAAAGTCTGTGGGATAACATGTAGTGCCTCTTAAGCACTCATGAATGATATCTATCATTATTATTCTGATTCTAAGTCCTGTGATCATTCCATTATGGTTATTATTCTACTATTGATATCACAGATATAAAAATTTACCTAGTATCCCTATTTGCATAAATGCTCCAAATGAAATTTTTTTTTCAAGTGGAGCCTTTTTTTATTTATACAACAAAATTTTTTTCGTACTTTGTTCTTTCAAACAAATTCAATTGCTTTAACATTAAGTCAAATGTTAAAGTAATTTTAGTTAGAAATCTTTTTCTTATTTTCTTGTGGTTAGGACTTGACAGTGAATACAACCCTTGTATGACTTAGAAAGCACATCACCAGAGCACGTGTTTTGAGTGCCCTCTAGTGGTCTTCAAATCAGTAACAGCCAACGTCACCACTATAGATTTTCCACAGAAGCTCCTGTTTTTCCAATCAAGGAAATAATCTTCAAAGGGGACAAATAAACTGCCTTCTGTTACAATTCTTGGAAAAACTCAAATAAAGGAGAAATTTATCAAAGCATTTTTTCAATTATAGAAAGTTATATTTCAATATTTTATTTTTTTTTTAACTGAATACTATTATGTAGAAATCATAAACAGTGGTATAATAAATACGCTTTGCAGAAACTATAAACGTTGTTATAGGACGGGCACGGTGGCTCACGCCTGTAATCCCAGCACTTTGGGAGGCCGAGGCGGGCGGATCACGAGGTCAGGAAATCGAGACCAACCTCATCAACATGGTGAAACCCCGTCTCTACTAAAAATGCAAAAATTAGCTGGGCAGCTGCGCATGGTGGTGCGTGCCTGTAATCCCAGCTAGTTGGGAGGCTGAGGCAGGAGAATCGCTTGAACCAGGGAGTCAGAGGTTGCAGTGAGCTGAGATGGTGCCACTGCACTCCAGCCTGGGCGACAGAGAGGGACTCCGTCTCAAAATAAAAAATAAAAATAATAATAATTTTAAAAAGTTGTTATAAAGGCATTATTCTGTGGTCAAGCGTGGCGGCTTACACCTGTAATTCCAGAACTTTGGGAGACATAGGAGGGAGAATCACTTGAGCCCACCCAGGAGTTCGAGTCCAGCCTAGGAAGAAAGAGAGACCCCTGTCTCTACAAAAAAAAAAAAAAAAAAAAAAAAGAAAGAAAGAAATTTAATTTGCCAAGCATGGTAGCACATGCCTGCAGTGTCAGCTACTTGGGAAGCTGAGGTGGAAGGATCATCGCTTGAACCTGAGATGAGGCTGCAGTGAGCCTTGATTGCACCACTCTACTCCAGCCTGGGTGACAGAGCTAGACCCTGTCTCAAAAACTAATAAATTAATTAATTAATTAATTAAATACAAAGTTGTTATAAAGTTACTTTGTTAATAAAAGAAGTTCTATTTTCTTTGCCATTCCTCCATCATGGCTTTTGTTTTTCCCTTCCTGCCTTTTAAAACTTCCTTATTAACCTTGTTTTACTATTTTTTACATACATTGAGTTATCTATTTAAGTGTATTTAAGCATTTAAAAGTGCCTGACATTTATTAATATCTTAATAAATGTTAAATAAATAAAATCCTAACTGAATGATAAATTATCTAGTTAAATGAGAGAATGTTTGAACTCAGTCATGACTGTAAATAAATACCACCCATAGAACATTTTTATTAGCCATGGAATCTTCTATTTCATCCTGAATTATGTATTGTATTATATTATCAAAGTAAATACAAGAATTTTTGTTTGATAACTGAAGGGAATTAATAGGTGACCATGTCTTCATACATGTTGTTTTCTGAACACATTTTGTAGATGAGATTTAGTTCTTTTTTCTCATTTTAGAATTATATTTCAAATTGTGATTTAAATTCTTTTTTGAATCATATTACAATCAGGAAATGGTTTTCTGTGTTCAGCATGGTATTTTAGACTCTATCGATATAATAAAATAAAGTCATAGAACTAGAGCTCCCAGAGGGCAAAATGGTTTTCAGGGAAGTGTTGGGATGTCCTACACAGGCTCACTGCCCAGTGCCACCTTTACACTTTACTCCTGGCATTCCAGTGCAGTGCTCCTCAGCAGTCCCAGCTGTGGCTCAAGCAGGGTCAGGTGTGGTTTGGTTTGTCACTCCAGAGGGCACAAGCTGTAAACTTTTGCAGTGTCCACATGGTGCTGATTCTGCAGGTTCACAGAGCTTGCAATCTGTGGGAAAATGGCTGCCTCCACCTAGATTTTAAAAGATGTGTCAGACAGCCTGAGGGCCCAGGAAGAAACCTGCCACAGAGATGGAGTCATCACAGAGTTCTCACTAGGGCAATGCCTAGTGTAGTCACTATGGTGGGGTTACCTCTAAGACCCCAGAACCGTAGAGCTACCAGCATGCAACTCCAGCATGGGAGAGCTGCTGCATGAGTGCACCCTGCAAAGCTTTGGGGGCAGGGCTGCATGAGCCCTTGGGAGTTCAGTGTGTCTTGGTGGTGGGACATGGAGTCAAGGAAGATTATTCTGGAACCTTAAGATTTAATGCTGTTTGTCCTGTTAATATTTGCACTTACTTGAGACCAGCTATCTTTTTTTGTTGTTGCTTATTTCTTTATTTGTTTATTTATTTGGAATGGGAATGTCTATCTTATGCCTGCTCCACCACTGCAATTTGGAAATATAAGACTTACTTGATTTTACAGGCTCACAGCTGGAGGTAATTTTGCCTCAGGATAAATAGTGCTGTAACCACCCAAAAACAGTTTCTTCTCACCTGCTTCCCAGATACAGCCGATTTATTAAGACAGGGAAATTGCTATAGAGAAAGAATTTACTGCATGTAGAGTCAGCTAAATGGGAGATTGGAGTTTTCTTATTAGTCAAATCAGCCTTTCTGAAAATTTGAAGGCTAGGGTTTTTAAAAGATAGTTTGGTGGGCAGGGGGCTAGTAAAGGGGAATGCTGACTTGTTGGGTCAGGGATTAAATCACAGGGAGTCAAGCTGTCCTCTTGTGCTGAATCTGTTAGCGGGTAGGGACCACAAGACCAGAAGAGCGAGTTTACTGATCTGGGTGAAGCCAGCTGATCCATCACGACCCAGGGTCTGAAAACTACCTCAAACACCAATGGCAGGTTTTCTAATATTAATGTTAGCTATAGGAACAATTGGGGAGGTTAATGATCTTGTGGCCTCAGACTGCATAATTTTTAATATTGTGGCTAATTTGTTAGTTTTATAAACACAATCTGGTCTTGAGACCAGGAGAGGGTTTGTTTTGGGAAGGAGCTGTTATCATCTTTGTTTTGAAGTTTAAGTATAAACTAAATTCCTCCCGAAGTTAGTTTGGCCAATGCTTAGGAATGAACAAGGGCTTGGAGGTTAAAGGCAAGATGGAGTCGGTTAGGTCACATCTCTTTCACTGTCATAATTTTCTCACTGTGACGACTTCTGCAGAGGTGGTTTCAGTGCCTTGAGTCTCACCCATATCTAATTTAGATGAAACTCTGGACTTTAGACTTACAAGTGATGTTGCAATGAGCTAAGAGTTTTCGAGCTAATGGCATGGAATGAATGTGTTTTGTACATGAGAAGAACATAAGTTTTGAGGGCCAGGAGCAGACAGCTATGGTTGTGTGTTTGTCTCTTCCAAAACTCATGTGAAAATGTAATTGCTGTTGTGATGATATTGGGAGGTATGACCTTTAAGAGGTGTCTAGGTCATGAAGGCTCTTACCTCATGTACGGACTAATGCCATTATTGTGAGAGCGGGTTTTGCCCTATCTTGCTCTCTTTCTTGCCCTTTCTTTGTCCTTCTGTCATGCAATGCCTTCCACCACATTATGACACAGCAAGAAGGCCCTCACAAGGTGCCAGCACCTTGATATTGGACTTCCAGCCTACAGAACTGTGAGTCAATAAATTTCTGTTCATTATAAAGTAGTAAATCTCAGGTATTCTTTTATAGCAGTACAAAATGGACTAAGAGAGCTAATTTATTCAGTTAGGCAGAATTTATTCTGCTTATATGCAGGAGTAGCCAGGGACTCTCTCTTTATAAACATATCTTAAAGGATGGGTTATCATGAAAAGCAGATATGAAGAATTGTGAAAAAGGTCTATCTCAACAGTTAGCTGTGGAGTGTATGATTTAATACAAATAAATACAACTGCAAATGTTCATATATAGTTCAGTTAGGTTTTTTTGTTGTTGTTGTTTTGTTTTGTTTTTTTGAGATGGAGTCTAGCTCTGTCACCCAGGCTCTGTCTTGGCTCACTGCAACCTCCGCCTCCTAGGTTCAAGCAATTCTCTGCCTCAGCCTCCCGAGTAGCTGGGATTACAGGTGTCCACCACCACGCCCGGCTCATTTTTGTATTTTTAATAGAGATGTGGTTTCACCATCTTGGCCTGGCTGGTCTTGAACTCCTGACCTCGTGATCCACCCGCCTTGGCCTCCCAAAGCGCTGGATTACATGCGTGAGCCACTGCACCTGGCCTATAGTTCAGTTTTTAAAATGCATTTGGACTTCAATTCCAAACTGAATGACTCATTTAAATATTGTTCACATTTTGTTGAATAATATTTTTAAAGCAATAACAACCGTATATCCAGTCGGCCTCCATTTACTTCTGAACTCAAGAAGAATAGCTCATGCTGTAAATGACAAAGAGCAGCACTTACAATTGGCAACACACTGAAGTAATTCACTCTCAGCTAAAAGATATGATCATTTCTAGTATAGCTTTTTACTTTTATTTTCTTTCTTTCTTCCTTTTTTCTTTCTTTTGTTTCTTTTTTTTTCTAGAAACATTTTTAGCATACATCTAGCCAATCAACTAAATTTGCTACTCATGCTACTTTGCTAACATTCATCAAAACAGTAAATCCTACTTAGATCTGATAATTTAATTTCTGGGGTATCCATGGTCCCTATCTTACAACAAAAGTCTAATTTTTATTTTTAATAATGCATAAAAGCTGATAGGAGGTTACTGCTAATCTAGAGAGTTCCATCAGCTACAGGAAAATCATGGCCAACTTGCTTACTCATCTATGTAATCACTTAGAATTGTGGGTAAAATTTAATTTGTATAATTGTTTATTTGTTGAGCTGTATCTTTAATGCTTCATAGCTCCACCTAAGAATCCAGGTAGTTTTTGTAGATTTTTTTATTATATAGCTCTTAGAAAAGGGGAATCATGATTATAAAACAAAACTAAAAACAATCTACCTTTATGGAATAAAATGATTATTCTGAAAATATTCTATAAGAACAAAACAGATATTTAGTTATTTTTCAAAGAAGTGATGTAGAGCAGTTTTCAATACTCAGTGTCCTAAGGATTGTGATAGGAATTTAGAGTGGTGGTCTGTAATGAAATCTTTCTGGTACCTCTTTACTTAAGTCTCCTTGAATGGAGCTTGAAATAATGGAATCCACACCTTTAAAAAATGAATCTTAGGACAAGTGCGGTGGCTCACGCCTGTAATCCCAGCACTTTGGGAGGCCGACGTGGGCAGATCACTCGAGGTCAGGAGTTTAAGAGCAGTCTGGCCAACATGGTGGAACTCCATCTCTGCTAAAAATACAAAAATTAGCCTGGCATGGTGGTATGCCTGTACAGGTGGGTGCCTTTAATCCCATCTACTCCGGAGGCTGAGGCAGGAGAATTGCTTGAACCCAGGTGGCAGAGGTTGCAGTGAGCTGAGATGACATCATTGCACTCCAGCTTGGGTGACAAGAGCGAAACTCCATCTCAATAAATAAATAAATAAATAAATAAATAAAATAAAATAAATAAAATAAAGAAGGATCTTAGAGCTTTAATAAAATGATAGATTATATAACAATAGCCAACTCCAACTCTAATTCCAACAGTGTCAGTTTTTATATTACCTAATTGAATCCTCACAACAATCCTATGAAGTAGGAAATAAGGAATACAGGGAAACAAAGGATTAGTAAGCCTAAGTCATTTCCCTGAGGTTACACAGCTGGTAAGTTATATAACCAGTGAGTCACATAACTCATTCTTGAGCACAATTAAGCCATCAACAAATATATAATTGTCTGAATGAAGATCTATGCTAATCAAAACAAAAAACTGTCAAATCTCCTCTTTTTATAACAGGGTACATGTATACATTGATTTTTTTAAATGGATTTAAAATACCCAGTACTTTAAAAGAGTATATTTCATGTCCAGAATGATGGTTTTGAAATGCAGAACCCCAGCCATCATGTTGTCTCTCTAACTGACAGTTGCCAGGGGTAATAATATAAATTCAACACAGTGAAAGACAAAATACATCATGCCATTAAGGAGATGATCTTACTCAGTTCACTGCAACAGAGAGATTCTTCATTAACAGGGAACATCTCAAGGAAGAGATTGAAAACCTGGGATATTATAAAACAAGGGAATCATGAGCAAGAAGGATGGAAATCTTATCTGAGTCACTTAAGAATATTGAAGTATATGTGGGTACAGTAGTTATTTGGGATAAGACATTTTGGAACATGAAAGGGGAAAGCGTGGGGGAATTTATCATCCTTTGCTGTTTTCCAATGGCAAGGGCTCAGGCAAACTCTAACATAGTCAACACATTAACATAATATTTCTGAACATTAACTTTTTCTAGATTTGCTTCTATATTTCCTCAAATTTTAACAACTGACCTGAAAAGCATTGATCACTGCATATTTTAAAGTACTAAGTTTTTGCTAAATTAATTTGCCAATAGCACAATTTTTACAAATGGCTTTTTTTTCTATATTACCCCCAAATTATTTAAATGTGTACTATAAGTTGAGCATACCTAATCCAAAAATCTAAAATCCAAAATGCTCTCAAATTTGAAACTTTTGAGCATCAACATGATACCACAAGTGGAAAATTTTACACCTGTCATTATGTGATGAGTTGCAGTCAAAATGCAGGTGCACAACACAAAGCTTACTTAGTGTCCCCAAGGGGTAAAAATAATCTTTCCAGCCTTCTTCATCTGTGATATATCTTTTCCACACACACCTGGATTCCCCCATGAAGTACACACACAAAGGTTAATAAAATGCCATGTGTGCGGGGTGAATATGTCAATGGCAGCCTCCACACAATGCCCTACATGGGGCCAAGATCCGTGTGCATTACTCACTGCTCTGGCTTATTTTCTGCTGTATGGTGTAAAGACTTTGTTGAAAATGTCCAAAGGGTCTGGATGATGCCCTCTAGGTAACAGTAATAAGGAAAAGGATGAATTTTTGCTTATCTATATCACAGAAAGTAAAGCTGTTGAAGAAACTGGACAGCAATGTGTACGTAAAACAACTTACAGAAAATTATGATGTCAGCATAACCATCACATGTGACCTTAGGAAACAGAAGGATAAACTGTTGAAGTTCTCTGGTGAAACTGATGAACATAAGTTAATGAAAAATAGGCCAGGGATTCATGCCTGTAATCCCAGCACTTTGGGAGGCTGAGGCAGGTGGATCACTTGAGGTCAGGAGTTCAAAACCAGCCTGGCCAACATGGTGAAACACTGTCTCTACCCAAAATACAAAATTAGCCGTGGTGGCGCATGCCTGTAATCCCAGCTACTTGGGAGGCTGACATACGAGAATTGATTGAACTCAGGAGGCAGAGGTTGTAGTGAGCTGAGATTGTGCCACTGCACTCCAGCCTGGGCAACCGACTCAAGAGCAGTGAGTAATGCACATGGATCTTGGCCCCATGTAGGGCATTGTGTGGAGGCTGCCATTGACATATTCACCCCGCACACATGGCATTTTATTAACCTTTGTGTGTGTACTTCATGGGGGAATCTGGGTGTGTGTGGAAAAGATATATCACAGATGAAGAAGGCTGGAATGATTATTTTTACCCCTTAGGGACACTAAGTAAGCTTTGTGTTGTGTACCTGCATTTTGACTGCAACTCATCACATAATGTCAGGTGTAAAATTTTCCACTTGTGGTATCATGTTGATGCTCAAAAGTTTCAAATTTGAGAGCATTTTGGATTTCAGATTTTTGGATTAGGTATGCTCAACTTATAGTAACTCAACTAAAGGCTCTGTCAAAAACAAAAAAAAGAAGTTAATGAAAAGTAGAAAAAAACTACATAAAGCTAAAAAATGAGATCAAGTATTAAAGGAGTACATCCATCAGTGTGGCAGTAAACACATACAACTTAATGGTATGCTGATCATGAAACAAGCAAAGGTGTATCACAATGAACTGAAAATTGAAGGGAACTATAAATACTCAACAGGCTAGTTGCAAACATTTACAAAAAAACATGGCATTAAATTTTTAGATGTGTGATAATAAAGCATCTGCTGATCACGAAGCAGCAGAGAAACTCATTGATTTGCCAGAGTCACTGCTGATGAAAATATGACACAAGACCAAGTAAATAACACTGATGAAACATCACTGTTTTGGTGTTCTTGCCCCAGAAAGACATTTACTACAGCTGATGAGACACCACTACAGGAATTAAAACTGCTAAGGATAGAATAACTGTACTGGGATGTGCTAATGCAGCAGGCAAGCATAAGTGTAAATTAGCTGTGATGGGGAAAATCTTGCATCCTTGCTTTTTTCAAGGAGTAAGTTTCTTACCACTTCATTATTATGAGAGATTTTGTTATTCCTTGACAAATTTGTCTGCTCATTCTTTAGCTGAAATACCCATTACAAGTTATATTTCCAAAAGTGACTTCATTCATTCAACCATGTAACCAAAGTATCTATAATCAATGACACATAAATATAAAAACCCCTTCTTGAGCAGCATGCTAGCAGTAATGAACAAAGGCAAGGGTGCAGAAAGAAAGGGTACTTATTAGAAGAGCTGGCCTACGTGATTATGGAAGCTGAGAAGTCACATGACAAGCTTTCTGCAAGCTGAAGACCCCAGGATGCTAATTGCATGCATGAGTCCAAATCCAAATGCCTCAGAACAAGAAGAGTCAATGGTATAATTCTCAGTCCAAACCATTGATTTAAGTCTTGGAGTCTAAAGGCTGCAGAGCTGGAGTTGTTGTCCATGGACAGGAGAAGGACAGTGTATCCCAGCTCTAGAAGACAAACCAACATATTTGCCTCTTCTCTGTTTTTCTTTTCTCCAGGCCCCCAGCAGATGGGATGGCGTCTGCCTATGTTGGGGACACATATTCCCCACCCAGTCTGCACAGACTCACATGCTAATTTCCTCTGAAAACACCTCCATAAAGACACTCAAAAATAATGCTTTACCAGGTTTCTAGGTATTCCTTAAGTCAATTAATTGGATACCTAAAACTAAGTTTCACAAGCATGAAGGATGCCATGTATGCTGTTGCCAAGGCTTGGAACACGGTGACTAAAGACACAGTTGAGCATGCTTGGCCCAACCACTGGCCTGTGACTACTTTCAGTGATAATAAAATACAAAATGTTGACTTTGAAGGATTCCACATATCAAGTGAAAATAAAATGGTATCTGACCTCCTTACATATGCAAAAACTACTCCTTCAGAGTCTGTTAGTAAGCTTGAAGAAGTGAACACTGAAGATGTTTTTAACATTAATAATGAAGTTCCCGTTGTTAATTCATTGACTAGTGAAATGACTGAAATGGTTCTGAATCAAGGAGACAGTGATAATAGTGATGATGAAGATGACCCCTTAAGCACTGCAGAAACAGCGCCTGCAGATGATATAATGAAAATGTACAATGGACTTATTGAAGGACTAGAGCAGCCTGCATTCATAACTGAACAAGAAATCACTTCAGTTTTCAAAATGAAAGAAGCACTTCAAGACAAAAATGTTTGTTAATGAGGCAAATGACTCTGGAAATAACATTAAAAGACCCATCTAGCAGAATGCCTCCTAATCCCTAGAGGACACATTTCCTGCTTCTGACGTTTCTTCTCATCTTGAAAAAAAAATACGGCGTACAGTAAACTTTTAATCAAAACACAGCATCATAGGTGGAGACTGCCATTGCTTGTTGTTGCTGTTGTTTAAAGAATGATGCAGGTATTCTGCTGATACTATTGTGCTGATTAATTATTCTAAATGTATTATTTTTTCACTATATTAATATGTCTTTTTTACTGTTAAGTAATTATGTGTAAGTGTTAGAAAATTATTGCTTATCAATAGCATATAAATTCAGAGTAAGCAATAATGGTGATGTCAAAGAACCACAGACTGTCCACATGGGTGGCTCAGATAGTGACACTTTTGCTTTCTGATGGTTCAGTGTACACAAACTTTGTTTCATGCATGTAATGTTTTAAAATATTGTATAAAATACCTTCAGGCTAGTATAAGTATATGCATAAGTGCACATATATATGAAACATACATATGAACATATATATGAAACATACATATGAAACAAACATATATATGAAACATAAATAAATTTTGTGTTTAGATTTGGGCCCTATTCCCAAGATATCTTATTATGTATATGCAAATATTCCAAAAATCCAAAACATCCTAAATTCAGAAGTGGTCTCACGCACTCAATTAGTATTTTATAATTTAACCAGAATTGCCTTAAAATACTCAAATCTACGGAAGAAATAAAAAGAAATGTAAGAATGAAAAGGGAAATTTGAATGTAAGGAGCCCTCTTTGTGTATAAAAAAAATGCAAGAGCAATAATGAAAAAAGTCTGCAAATCCAAAAGTCAGAAAATAATAAAAAGCAATATAAAACAATTTGCTTTAATACTTTCCAAGGAAATGACTATAAGACATTTACTTGTAATCTATGTAATTTGGAATTTTTTTTTCATTTGTGGCTTGGTTTGGATTCAGTTCCAGCCATATTAGTGGCCAAAAAAGCCACATCATATCTTAGGGATTAAAAGAACACTTTCATGTACAGACAAGAGTATGTTTTAACTTAGGATAAGAACTTCATGCGACGGTTTGGGGCATGCAAATACGCAGAATGCTGTTTACTAATGGGCATTTTTATTAACTTAGAGGTATAAAGTTACAGTTTTCTTCTAGTTAGTTGGTTAATAAATACTTCCTGGCCCACAGAAATTAGTCTTAGGCAAGGATACAATAACTGAGGGACATGCAGAAATTCCAATGGGCTTTTAAAGGTGGCCTATCTGCCCCTATAATGATGAATATAACCAGCTACATAAAGATCTATGGGTCCATGACTGAGTATAGAGCATGAACAAAAAAGCCAATCTAAAGCAGACTTTAATGTGGTAATGTTTATCTCTGGATTCTTTATGTTTCCTTTGCCAGGATCTGGGACAAATTTCCCCCAAAATTTCTACTCTTGACACTCTCTGTGTAAATGATTATACACTTACTCATGCCTACAGGTTATTTTTCTCTTTGCCATTCACCAGAAGTAACCCCTCTCAAAGTATTGATCTTTGGGTAACCATTACTGGTTTCATATCTTGTTCAAACAGGTCATTGTTATGGCAGCCGAATTTATGTCTACACACAGACACTTTCTCTGTGTTAAAGCTGTTGGCATATGTACCACTTCAAAGTCAAATCGCCTGAGGTTTGACATCCTCTACTATAGAGCAATGCCTGTCTTCTGCAGTGGTTTCACTGTCTCAGATTAAAAGCAATTCCTTCTTGTTTACAAGTTGAAATAGACCTAGTCTATGAAAGGTCTCTGTTTTTCCTCTATTATTTTCCACAATGTAATGAGAATACCCTGAAAATTGATTATATAGGAATAACAAATGTTAAACCAATGATTTCGATTTCATACATGATTATTTGGAAATCTTAATTCGACCTAATGTCTAAGGCAAACACATATGCACAAAAACATGAATACATATAAATTAACTTGTGATAATTTTAAGTCCCTAAGTCTCAGGAACTAGAACACACACACACACACACACACACACACACACACACACAGAGAGATATGTAGAGTCATGCATCACTTAACAACGAGGATAAATTTTAAGAAATATGTCTTTAGGCCATTCCATCATTGTTTGACCATTATAGAGTACACACAGGTCTAGATGGTATAACCTACCACATCCCAAGGCTATATGGTATAGCCTATGACTCCTAAGCTAAACTTGTACAGCATATTACTGTATTGAATAACAAAGACAATTGTAACACAATGGTAAATATTTGTGTATATAAACATATCTAAACATAGAAAAGATCATGTGCTGTGCTACAGAATATGGCATCTATAACATCAACAGGCAATAAAAAATTTTCAACTACACTATAGTCTTATGGAACCACTCTTGTGCATGGGGTTCATTGTTGACTGAAACGTCATTACAGTGCATGACTGTATAGTACAGTTACACAATGGATAAGATTTCAGGGATTCATAAACATATTGTAATATTTTAAAATACAGGGCTTTTTTTTAATAGGCCACTCAATTCCATAGATTGTTAAATTTTAAAAATCTAGGAAATTTATCTCACTCTGACTTACTTGAGAGTATTTGATAATTCGACTGCTGATGTTTCTATAGACAGCTGTGTTTATTGTATCAAGTGAATACAGCAAGTTGAAAACTTTCTGTTTCTAAATTAAAAAACGACCTATTTTATATAAATCTCCTCTGTGGAAACAGAGAACAGGGATTCTTTTAAGTGCTGTGTTATTCATCAATATGCAAAATGCAAAGTATTTTTGTAGTAAGATATTAAAAGTTTTTTTAAAAAAATGCTGAATAAGTTGAGAATCAGAAAGGAATACCTCTTGAAAATCTGAATCAAACTTCATTTTAATATTGCCAATTTATTTAACAATTTCAGCCAAGTAAGACACAGTAGCATACTCTGAAGCTCATTTTTCTTCTTTTCTAGCTACTAACATTTCCATCCAACTTTTGCTGCTGAAAATAATAGATGACAAAGTTTCTTTCTTATCTAATTATAATTGAAAAATCCATTCATCACCCAGGTGTGGATGGGAAATGGCCCTAGGTACAGGTGTGGGAAAACTTGGCCCTAGGTACAGATCTTGGAGCACAGAGGAATTTGCCCTATAAGTCTCTTTCCTGTCTACTGCCCCTTAGGGATCCTGCTCACAACCAGATGGAAGAAAAGTTTACTTCTTCAGAGGGCCCAGGGAATTCTTGCTCTTCCTCCCCATACGTACTCCTAAGCATCACACTTTCATCAATAATACCAGATGCTGCCACTAATGACCTTGGGAAGAATTCCACTGGTAGTTTAAAAAACAACTTTTAAAATGAAAGAATCACAGAAACACGAAAGAATAAAAAAGAGAAAAAGATAGAAAGGGAGAGAATGAAAAAAAGAGAAAGTAAGAAATAGAGAAAAAGAGGAGGAAAGAAAGAGAAAAAGGTACAAAAATGACAGACGAAGAAGGATGAGAAAAGGAAGTAAATTTGACAAAAGGTCATCCTATTTCTTATCATTGTCTCATGAGAATTACATCTGCCTGCATTTTCTCATTTTTTAAAAATAATTTAACTTACAAAATTTTACTTAGCGAAGCAAATATACAGAATTGTCATTTTAGTAAAGTACCTGGTTCTCTCAGTGTTTGTATAATAATTGAATTCTCTCTCTCCCTACATCCCTCTATCTCTGTCTCTGTGCACTCTACCTTTAACTTTATTGCAAATAGCAAAGTATTGATTCTTTAAAAAAGCCCAGCATCCTGTGTGAGGATGCCAATTGTAACACTGCATTAGCTCTGAAACCTCTTTGCTAATAGTGAATCTCTTTGGCAGTTGTTCCGGAACTGCTGACATGACATACTGCTATCTCTTCAATTTCATCTTCCTCCTCTTTCCTCCCTTTGGGAGAAGAACATCTGTATGCCTTAGAGGGAGTTAAATATGTTAGGACAGATCTCTTGCCTTTCAGCCTACTAAGAATTATTTTACTTTTTTCTCCCCAGATCATTCTGTAGGGTTGGAGTTTTTTCTAGGGATCCTATATCAAAAGCCATATCTATTCACAGAATTAATTCTCAGTCAAGACATATTTAGGGAGGCTCCACTTTATGTCAAGAAATGTGCTTAGTCATCGGATTTAAGAACTCAAGTCAAAGTCTTTTCATTTGGGGGAAAGTAATCTAACATTAGACTCAGAGTGTGGTTTCCATTTTTCAAGAGCCTTTTAAAATAGAAAATACAAAATCACACTTATGCATGCTTTCTAAAATAATCCTATCTGTTTGGTACGTATTCTTAAAACGAAATCCTGAAGTACAATATGTAAGTATATTCTGACTGTATGTTACCATTTGGAAACAAGGACTTTGAACATTGAAGTATTTTAAGCTTTGAAGAATGGAGTGCAGAATTTATATTTTGTGTTTGAACAAACAACCATGAGGTCTCAAACTATAGAATTAGGCATAAGTGAGAAAGGTAGCAGAATAGTGAGTATGCACAGGAAAGGTAGATAAGATTTTTTTAAGGAACATACAGCTGGACACTAGACCTTTCTTTGTGTCTCTCTTACCAGAGAGTGTTACCAGAGAGCAACACTCTCTGGTAAGGATAAGTGCTTTTCAGAAATATTTCTATGTTCTTTCACCTTTCTGGACCACTGGAAAATAAGGATTATGAATACCACAAGAATTAAATCTAATACTACTTTAATCATTGAATCCACAATCTCTGCCTTTATAGAATAATAATCTAGGTAGGGGAAAAGATATGAATTTTGGAGCCTGACTGACCAATAGATGGGAGAATTTACCAATGATTCTGAGTCTCAATTTCTCCACCAGTAAAGCACCTAGAATTGAATGTGATAGAGTAGACTGGGGCTAAATCAGTATATTAGCAGAGAAAAGTTTTGAATAGCAGAGAAAGTCACTTTGTATCAGATCAAAGACTTTATTTTAAACTACTTAAAATTATAAATATAAATTCATATTTTGAAATCCTCTTTTTCACTTTTCTCTCACTTTTCTCAATACCATGGACTCGTTCTTATAACTTAGAATTTTTCTTTCATTCTTTGTTTTCTTGTTTACTGGCTTAAAATAATTCTGTAATTTCAGTTATCCTCATTCATGTAGCAAAATATTGTTCATTAAACTGTTGGTTAACTAAAATGAGGGTTTATGTCTCTTTTTACTTTTTTAGTTTAGTTATCCAACATTACTGTTTATATTAAACATTTCATAAATGCTAAATGAATAAATTATATAATAATTCATTTTAGTAGCTGGAAAATACACAATATCATTTCTGCATATATACAGAAAGCCATACCAAACTGCTATGCATGAGAACAAGGGACAATCCTCAAATGGTGGAATTTCAGGTATAATTGAAATAAATGTTCTGGAGGGAAGATATACAAGGGACATCTCCTATTACGTCAAACAAATCAAATAAATAGTTTTAATATTGTCTTTGAATACAACTATAATTTTCCACTTATCAGTATCTAAGATTTAATTAGTTATGCATGCAATGTTGGAATACATTATTTCAGTTTGCTTTGCTATATGCATTTGTTCATTTAGCTATTGTCTATGTATCTTTCTTTTATTAATACCTATGAATGGAGCATTCACTATACAGAAAGACTCTTCCAGTTCTGGGGAAACAAGGGTGAATAATAATATCTTTATACTCCAAAGTGTCACTGAGATATTTAATGATATAAACATACAGCATGTTAAAATTAGCTGAGGAAATTAAGCATAATAGTAACATCTTGGTAAGTAACTTGAAGATGATATAATGAATCTTATGTGAGCCCATAAGTCAAATATAGTTTTTTTGTTTACTATTTATCATTCATGTAATTTCTAGACCTCAGAGCTGCTTTTAGCTTTGAATTTTTATAAAAATTGTAACCACCTGTAGTAATATGTCTTAAGTATTTTGACCTAGTTATTTTACTTCTAGATCACTGCAATAACAAAACAAATAGATGATCATGATGAGGGGTTTATAAGCACAAGTCATACGTGCATTGTAGGCTAAAGTACTATTCAACTTCATCCTCACTCTAGAGCAAGCTGGGTGAAGCTGAAGACTCTGGCTGAAAAAATTTCTGGTTTCATAACAGGAAAGGATAGACTGACTGTTAGAGATTCTGATTCTTAGTGAATCTGCCTAGAAGTAACACTTACCTTCACATTCAGTTGTTCAGAGGAAATTACATAGCCAAGCCAGAGTACCAGTGTGAAGAAAGACAAGGCTTCCCAGGAGGGAGGCAGAATCTATTTCTGAACAATAATAAATCCACCACAAGGGACCATTATACCCAAACAAATGAAGTATGACCCTGGCCTGGAATAGTTGATTGCAGAATACACAGACATCAGTAGACAGTATTAGCATATATTTTGTGGAAAGAATGAAGAATTAGTAAATGAATTGAACTGAAAAGAAAAAGTAAGGTGACTCCTAAGTTTTAACTTTACACACCCACAGTAATGTTGTCATTTACTCAAATGGAGAAGTGCTAAGAGGGAAGCAAATTGGGATAGGAATATTCATGGATTCTGTTTTTGACATGCAATTAAAGAAGTCAAATAGTCCACATATACTGGCCTACTGTATATCCAGCACTGTGAAAAATTGAGAATATAGCAGTAAAGTACTCAGATAGAGTCTAGTATTTAAGTATTCAAGTTCAAGAATTGGTATAATTCAGTAAATAAACACATGATAAATAAACAAGTAATATGGGGTAAAGAATGACCCTATGGGGAAGAAATAGCACTAAGAAATGGCCTTCGGAGGCCATTGCATTTGGAGTAAGATGTGAATGATGAGTAATCACTAGATACGTAAATATATTCTGAACTAAAGGAAGAGATGAAGTAAAGGCCTTGAGATAAAAATGCACTTGACTATTTTGAGAGATGGAAGGCCATTATGACTAAAGTATAGTGAATAAGAGAAGAAAGGTGAGAGATGAGAATCAAGCAATCAGATGGATGACTAATCCTCTAAGATCTTGTCACCATAGTAATAAATATGTATTTAATTACTGTTGAAATTGGAAGGCTTTATTAATCATAGGAAAATCATAATCTGAGTTGAACGTTAGAAGGGTAACTCTGGCTACTGTGTGGAATACGGGTATTAGGAGTGCAAGGCTGGAGTCTTGCTGTCTGACAGAAGCTATCAGGCTTGGATTTTTTTTTTCTACCTTGGATTTTTTTTTTCTACCTTGGATTTTTTTTTTTCTACCTGTACATTTTTAGGTAGAAGCAAAACTGTCTGATCTTCTCAAAGATGTAGAGAAACAGTCTATAAAGTGGTAGAACAAGGAGGGATCTTCCTTTGCTAATCAATAAATCTTTTTATTAAACAGGTTAGAGTTGATTAAAATTATTACCAGAAGAGAATTTCTTTGCTTTGTAAATATGTCCATTTTATTCACTAACTACCTATTACAAATATATTGGTAATGTTAGAATAATTCCTTTCCATTGCATCAAGTTTAAAAGCTTTTGCAAAGCAAAGGATATGATCAACAAAGTGAAGAAACAACACGCAGAATGGAAGAAAATATTTTCAAACCACCTATTTGACAAGGGATTAATAACCAAAATATATAGGGAGCTCAAACAACTCTATAGAAAAAAATCTAATAATCTTCTCAAAAAAATGGGCAAAAGATTTGAATACACGTTTCTCAAAAGAAGACATAGAAATGACAAACAGGTATATGAAAAGGTGCTTAACATCATCAGTTATCGGGGAATTCCAAGTGAATATTAAAATGAGATATTATCTCACCCCAGTTAAAATGGCTTATATCCCAAAGATAGGCAATCCCAAATGCTGGCAAGAATTTAGAGAAAAGGAATCCTTTTACATTTTGGTGGAAATGTAAATTAGTACAACCACTATGGAGAACAGTTTGGAGCTTCCTCAAAAAGCTGAGAAAAGAGCTATCACAAGATCCAGCAATACCACTGCTGTGCATATACCCAAAAGAAAGGAAAGCAATACATCAAAGAGATATCTGCAATCCCGTGTTTGTTGTAGAACTGTTCACAATAACCCAGGGTTGAAAGCAACCTGAGTGTCCACCAGCAGACAAATGGATAAAGAAAATGTGGCATGTATACACAATGAAGTACTATTCAGCCATAAAAAAGAACGCTGTCCAGTCATTTGCAACACTATGGATGGAACTGGAGGTCATTATGTTAAGTGAAATAGGCCAGGCACAGAAAGACAAACACTGCATGTTCTCACTTACTTGTGGGATTTAAAAATCCAAACAATTAAATTCATGGAGATAGAGAGTAGAAGGATGATTACCAGAGGCTGGGAAGGGCAGTAGGGGGATTGGCGGGAGGTGGGGTTGGTTAATGTGTACAAAACAAAATAGCAAGAATGAATAAGACCTACAATTTGATAGCACAACAAGGTGACTATAGTCAATAATAACTTAATTGTACATTCTAAAATAACTTAGAGTGTAATTGAATTGTTTGTGACTCAAAGGTTAAATGCTTAAGGGGATTGACACCACATTCCCCATGATGTGCTTATGTCACATTGCATGCCTCTGTCAAAACATCTCATCTACTACATAACTATATATACCTATTAGTACCCACAAAAATTAAAAAAAATAAAAATAAATTTTAAAAGTTAAAAAATAATTGTTTTTGAAAAACAGGAAGAAGACTTGGACACTCTTAGTGTATAACTAGCTGAGAAAAAACCGAAATAATGAAGGAACACTTATTAACCCAAAATAATGGAGGGAAGGAAAGCTAAAGTAACAAAATGAGTAGGACAGATATAATAAAAGGACAAACTTGAAACCAACTACATTAGTGAATATATTAAACATAAATCGATCAAATATTTAATAAAAATAAAAATGCTTACACTAGATTAAAGACTAATATCCAAAAATATACTGGTCACAATAGAATATACCAAAAAGATTTTTTTAAGCTGAAACTCAATGGATATTAGCATTCAAACACTAGTCAAAGAAGCAGTGATGTTTTGGTAGTAGGATTCGGGCAATAAGTGATAGCAAATGTAAGAAAATACACTTTATAATGATAAATGACTTAATCCAATACAAATTTTAATAATTTAGCAATTGTGAACCATGATAATTGTAATAATGCAGCTAATGTTTAAGATCAGTACACACACAGGAAAAACTGACAGGCCTTAAAAAAGAAAGAGGAAAATACACAACCACTCTGGCATGATTTCATTTGTCCACTTTGATTTCAGTATGACATACTGCAAAAGAAAAATTTGATAATAAATACCATAGTGGCTAGGCACGGTGGCTCATGCCTGTAATCCCAGCACTTTGGGAGGCCGAAGGGGTGGATCATGAGGTCAGGAATTCGAGACCAGCCTGGCCAATATGGTGAAACCCCGTCTCTACTAAAAATGCAAAAATTAGCCAGGTGTAGTGGTGGGCAGCTGTAATCCCAGCTACTCAGGAGGCTGAGGCAGGAGAATTGCTTGAACCTGGGAGGTGGAGGTTGCAGTGAACCAAGATCACGCCGTTGCACTCCAGCCTGGGCAATAGAGCGAGACTCTGACTCAAGAAAAATAAAAAATAAAAAATAAAAAATTCCATAGCATATTAGGGCAGGTGAGTGTGAATCTACTTACAGTACGGTGTAAATTGGAAAGGTAGACAATCTCAGATTAGGAAGTCCTTGACCTACTATGCTATGATGAGGAGTTTCTATTTTTTCATAGAGGCTATGACACTCTAGAAAGGATTATGTGGCAGGAATGACATAATTATATTTGCTTTAAAAGATTACTCTCACGATAACATGAAAAAGGTATTGGAAGGGGTAATCCAGGAAGGATAAAAAACTAGTTATAGAGCTACTATAATAACTCTGAAATAAATCTGTTTTTAAAGCAGGAAAATAGTACCATCTGAGAAATAGAATTGACATGATCTAATTACTGATTGGATAATTGACTTGAGAGAGTATTTAGAATTTGAGTTTTCTGTTTTGGGTAGTCAGAGGGTAATACTATGCAATTGTCTGGGGAATACAAAAGAAAAGTCCAGATTGAAGAGAATGACTATAGTGATTTCAGTATAGGGTTTATTTTATTGAATCTGGCTTTTCTAGGCCTCATGACAGAGAACTAGACTGGAAATTTGGGAGCTTTGATGTATACAAGAAATAACTGAGAAACAAAGTTCTTGGTTTCTTGGGAGTAGAGAAGAAAAAGGTGGGGTAATCTTTGACTCATTTAGAACTACGACCATAGCAATTCATACTCATGTAAACAACATTAAGTTTGCTTTTTTAAAAAAGTAGTTCATTGAATAAAAACATTTTCAACCGCTTATTTAAAAGATAATATAGTATATATATTTTAGGAAATAAGGAAGTAACTTTGCTTATATATTTTTCTGATTTCAATTTACAGCTAAAGCCAAAATCAACACGCATACAGAAAAATGCACACAAACATACATAAACACACACAAATTGAGCAAGTTAGCATTATAACACATTTTGAAAATATCCTATGAAGAATTGTGCATGTTTCTTAATGTTTCCATTTTAATGACATGAATTATAAGTATATTTATTTTCCTGTGATTTTTATTATTAAAGTTTAGTTTTTAAAAAGATACCGAAATCTATAAATATATTGATTCATTTGAACGTAGATCATTTTAGCTCACAGAATTTACTTCCCCAAGTTCTTATATATTACTTATAATTTCAAGGCAGAATTTAGTAAGTGGATAAATGGAGGTAGGGAATGTCTGGTAGCTGAACATGCTGTATATAAAATAGTAATAAGTGTCCATTTAGTGTTTAGCTGGATTCTACTCTATTCTGTTGCCATTATAAAGTTAAGATAGTAGGGAAGAGAGTACACACACTCTCATGATAGCAATACAATATATAAAAGGTTAGAGTGATTGAAAGGAAATTATGTAATATGAGTTAAATAAAGAATAAATCCTAGAATTTAAATCTCTCAATTATCAATATCTTTTTAATTGTTCTTTATTTTTTGACTTCCAGTTTAACCAAATAAGCATATATCCTCATAATGAATGAAATGTGGATAGCTGACTTGCTAATTTAAGCTGGTAGATAGAAGGAAGAAATCAATACTATAAGTTTAAAAGTTCTTCATATTCCTCGAATATTTTCTGTATGCATTTTCCTATGCTTTACCTAGTTGGTACTTAAGCACAGGAAAGCTCAATTTATGTCACTAAAAATGTTACTGCTGGAGTATGCTGGACAATTCCACATTTTCCCCATTTGAGTTAATTCCTAGGACTTTTCCTATTTGTTGAATATATTATGTTCATACTTTCAGAAATATCAACATAAAAATTATTATAGTCTACAGGGATAACTGCTGCTTATGAAATATTGAATTAAATAAAAATAGGGTATTACTTTCAAATACTAATATTTTCCCAATTCCCATGTTCATGGATTTTCCCCAATTATTTCTAACACATGACATCTTTAACTTGGAAGATTACTTGAAATGTTTCAAAAGTTTGTATAACATTACTACCGAGCACTTAAATTTTTCATGAAGTTATGAACTCTTAATCCTGAGAGTATAATGAAATACGTGCCATATTAATTTAACTTTATGTGCTTAAATAGGGGAATAAGAAAATAAAAAATATAAAGATAGAGAATTTAAATTGTATGCAGAATGACTTAGCAGTCCAAGATTTAGGAAAACATTAAAGTTGAGATATTTCTTCTTTCTTCATCATCAAAAAATAAAATTCCTGTGGTAGAGAATCAGACACCATTTTTATAATGCAAGTTATATATCAGTTCCCCTCTTTGAGACTAACTTGGAATAGTTTACACAAATTAAGCATCTTCAACTCAAGGCCATTTAAACATTTCAGTTCAGAAGGAAGTGAGATGGGCCTTCATGAATTAACCTCAGTAATATCTGCTGGAACACTTTCTAATGCTGGCTAAAGTGCATTCCTGTGTATTTCCACTTAAGCCATCTGCCAATCTTAATGCTTATTCCTGAGGGAGGAAAACTTCCAGAGCTATTTCTCATTTAATTTTGAAGGACATCCTGTTTAGGCACTTATCAAAAGAATAGGAGAATTGATGCCAAATACCACAAGCCCTAGTTTAGAAAACTTAATGGGTTGGAGACTGAAGTAATAACCTACATTTAAAAGGAACTGTAGCTTACTTCCTTTGTCTTTAGTAAATACTTAGACAGTATGGCTGTTATGCTGACATGCGTTTTTAAAATGACAGTACTTTGCTCTATAAGCATTAAGGGATTTCTAAGGCAAACAGTTGTTTACCTTTCCCGGGATGGTAACTAAATATTTTAGTGCACAAGAGCCATGGTTCTTTGTGTTCCTAGATTGCAAGATAAAAGTGAAACATCTAATTCTTTCAGAAAAGAAATTATCTAACATAAAGATTTTTCTATTATATGTGTAGATAACAAAAGAACAAGCCAAATTAGATAGCTGTGCCCACTAATAATATGTTAAATTTAGTATGTTACACTCTTTCTTATCAACAGTAAATATTTAATTTAACTGTGAGATTTAATTTCACAGTCTAACTCTGAAAATAACCTAATTCTCAATATTCCTGCTGTAAAATGCCATATAAGATCAACATAAACATATTTTGATTTTGAAAATCTTTGTATTTGAGTGACAAAAAGATTAGGGAAAAATGTACTTGCTTTTTATTACACCAAGGCAGTAAATTATAATTTGAATATATAATGTCTTTAGTGGAACAACAAGATAACACACTATCTTTTCTCCGTGTGCTATATAAAGGGATTTTTGCGAGCAGGTTAATAAAAACTGAAATCAAATAATATTTTAAAAACACTTCTGATCAGATTGGGCAAATTTACCATTCCTTTTAGTTGGCACTAAAGCAAGACAGCCAGTTAACTTTTTGCCATTACTTAATAATATAGTTTTATCTACTGCATTGAGATACTCAACAAGCCTTAATTGAACATATCTTCATGTTACATTTGTGCGTAGGTTGAATGTATAGCTACTTAAATGATGTCATTCCAAGGGCTCTTGTTCAAGGAAAATGTTCTCAAATGTTCTGACTTAACATTATACCCTTAAGACTTATTTCTTTGATGCCTCAAGTCCTAAAGACTTTTGGGACTCCAAAAGCTTTCAACATATCAATCTTTAATTTTTTTTGGAGGGGGCGTTCATGTGGACAAGAGGAGGTTTTATTCAATAAGGAAGAGGGGTATTAATTGGATTTAGAAAAGGGATAGCGGGGTGATATGACCCAATTTGTACTTTTTTATGCTTTTACTTTCAGTTCAGGGGTATATGTGCAGGTTTGTTACATAGGTAAACTTGCGTCATAGGAGTTTGTTGTACAGATTATTTCATCACCCAAGTATTAAGCCTAGAACCCATTAGTTATTTTTCCTGATCCTCTCCCTCCCCCCACATTCCACCCTCCAATAGTCCCCAGTGTGTGTTGTTCCCTTCTCTGTGTCCATGTGTTCTCATCATTTAGCTCCCACTTACGGGTGAGAAGGTGCAGTGTTTCGTTTCTGCTACTGTTAACGCAGTTTGCAAAGGATAATGGCCTCCAGCTCCATTCATACCATTACATTTCTCTATTTACTAAAGAAATTAAGACTCAGAAAAGGCCTATGTTACACCAACAGGTTAAAGTTAGACTAAGTTGTGGGGCTTCTGACTCCTGGTCGGAAGTCAGACTCCTGGCTTTTTTTTTTTTTTTTTTTTTTTTGGCATATCTCTAGCAATTAACATAGTCATGATTTAATTTTGCTTCCTTATAGAGGAGATTGATTGGAATGGAGGAAACAGGTCAGGATATGGTTTTTCTAGTGAGTCAGCATCACAAGAGAAAGAAATTCAGAAATAAATCCTATTGAAACACACAATGAATCATAGGGAGAAGTACATCTGTTCAGAAGCTAATCACAAATGTAAGATAAATATAAAAAGTATCAATTTCAAATGGATTACTGGCCAAACACCAAGAAAATTATGGGTGGTAAAGTGCAAATTTAGCATCAGATTAGGGATAATTTCAGAGCTAGCAATGACTTGCTAGCAACGACCAGCTTGTTGTCTCCCTCTAGTCTATTTTCAATGGGTATGAACCTATTGTAGTAAAGGTATTCTATGTATTAAATGTATGAGTAGGAACAGCCAGATTGCACATGATTGGCATATGAACATATAAGAACAGATTTAAGATGGTTTAATGAAAGAGGCAGACAAAGGGCACAAGATTATACCAAGAAAACTTTCCTCCCTTTCAAAGATATCTATATATATTAAAGAAAATATTCTGAAAATCTTACATATATGCTAATTATTTTATACCTATGTAAATATTTTCCGTTTACCTCTGAATTTCATTATGTTAACAGAGTTATGTGGGAAAATAGACTCTGGTGTATGATTATATTTGATTACTATTTGAACGATAGCATACTTCTAACATATGTACTCATCAGCAAGGAAATTACACAGTAGTTTAATTTTCTGTAGATTGCCTGATAAATATTGAACTCTTAGAGGAAAATTGATGCAAATTTTAGTGAAAGGTGACTACCAACTAAGAGTTAAGCTACTTTATAGTGACATTGTAATAGAACATTTAAATATGGTCTTTTTGAAGAGACGCGTGGTGCGATTGCCAAAAAGTTAAAATAAAGCTAACTCTTCCTTTAGTTTTTGCAGATATGTGAGTAGCTGCAAATCTCTGCTAAATGCAATTGACTTCATTTTACTTGATGAGTTCAATCTCGCTACTAACTTGTCAGGGAAAGTGCAGAGACATTGCCTATGACTATGTATAATGTCCATCACTATTGAAAACATATTACATGGAATTTTGTTGGGAATAAAATAAATCAGGAATAACTTATGCTATTTTTTTCTTGCTCTGTCTTTTTTACTTTTTAACAACTCAAAATAACAGCTCACATTTCCAATGGTTGGAGATTTTGTTAGTATCATTTAGCCTGAAGGAAATATAACTTCAGCTTTCCAAAGAGCATATATTTTAACTATAATGGTATAATATTTATCAGTTTTCTAAGTGTGATAATATTTGAGAACAACAAGAGGTTAAAATAATATCACAACTTGTATATAGCAATTACCTATATATTGGGAAATTAAAAGTGATTACTAGTAATATGAGCCTGTGCCATATTTCTTTATGTTTAGTGGAGAGTTCAAGTTTCTTAACTTTCTCTTGTTAAGTTTTAGTACATTTGTTATCTTGTAAAACTGTGATGAGGCTGAAATTTTCATGTAAAAAACTAAAGTTGTCATTAATATTGCTTATATTTAATTTTTTCAGAATCTACGGTTATATTTTTCAGAGGTATAATTGATTTTTCTATTTGACCATAAACTTTTTTTGTAAAGAAACAACTACTGGCTTTATGTTTTATTAATTCCATTACTTGATCCATTAATGCTTGATCTTATCTTTATTTTTATTACCATTTAAGACTGTTTTAATGTTATTTTCTGGCATCCCTATCTAATACTTACTTTACACATTTGAATGCCTTTAGCTTCATTTGGGAGCACTTATGGCTATGAGTAGAGATATCAAAGTATTCTGAAGGCATTAAAATATATAAATACCAATTATTTTATTATATATCTCTTTCCTGCACGTATTATATGCAATATATATGTTTTCAATTGTATATGCAAACATTCATTTTCTTCTTTTTTAAACTTTCATCTTAAGTTCAAGGGTACATGTGCAGTTTTGTTACATACATAAACTTGTGTTGTGGGAGTATGTTGTACAGATTATTTAATTACCCAGGTAGTAAGCCTAGCATCCATTAGTTACTTTTTGTGACCCTCTCCCTCCACTCCTTCTTCTCACCCTCCACCATCTGACAGTCCTCAGTGTGTGTTGTTCCCCTCTACGTGTCCATGTGGTCTCATCATTTAGCTCCCACTAACATGCAGTATTTGATTTTCTGTTCTTGTGTTAGTTTGCTAAGGATAATGGCCTCCAGCTCCATTCATGTTCCTGCAAAGGACATGATCTCATTCTTTTTCATGGCTGCATAATATTCCATGGTGTATATGTACCACATTTTCTTTATCCAGTCTATCATTGATGGACATTTAAGTTGATTCCATGTTTTTGCTCTTGTGAATAGCGTTGCAACGAACATTTGCATACATGTGTCTTTATGGTAGACTGTTTTATATTCCTCTGGGTATATAACCAGTAATGGGATTGCTAGGTCAAATGGCAGTTCTGCTTTTAGTTGCTTGAGGAATTGCCATACAGCTTTTCACAGTGGTTGAATTAATCTAAACTCCCACCAACAGCATGTAAGTGTTCTGTTTCTCCACAACCTCAACAGCATCTGCGATTTTTTCACTTATTAATTACAGCCATTCTGATTGGTATGAGATGGTATCTCATTGTGGTTTTGATTTGCATTTCTCTAATGATCAGTGATACGGAACTTTTTTCATATGATTGTTGGTGGCATAAACATTCATTTTCTACATAGTCTAATTTTACTCCTGTTTTCACTGTAGGAATTATTGGAGGCTATGTTAAAATTTTTAACTGTTGAACTTTGTTAATAATTTTAACAATTCTAATTTGTAATATTACAGTCCAAAAATTTGGGCAGTGCTATTGAATTTATCACAACATTTATACGTGCATTATGATACGTTTATTTTTTACTGTTCTCTGGGCACTTGTAAAGGCTATATGTTCAGTCTTTATGATAGAATATTTTACATGCATTTATAAAATGTATTTGCATAATTCAGATAAACATTTAATTAATAATATTTTATAAGTATTAATGATATTTTTTAGTTTTGTTAATAATTAACATTATTTAAACTTCATCACTTTTGTCTACTTGATCTATCTAAATAACGTACATTGCCCTCCTGGATACAACTGCAAATCCATCAACTTCTACTTTTTAAAACTTTTTCTTTTGTGATAATTGTAGTTTTACATTTATGATATGTTATATAGAGAGATCCTGTGTGCCTTTTACCTCATCCCTCTTAACAGTAACATCTTACAAGTCAGGATATTGACATTTACATAGACAAGATACAGAACATTTCTATTCACACAAGCTGCCCTTTAACTGTGACACCCACTTCCCTCCTATCATCACACCATCTTAATCCCTGGCAACTAACAATCTGTTTTCTCTATCTATCATTTTTCTCATCTTAAGAACGTTATACAAATGGGACCACATAGTATGTAACATTTTGGAGCTGACTTTTCTCATTCAGTATCATTCTTTATAGATGCACACAGGTTATCACATTGTATTGATAATTTGTTTATTTTGATTGATAAGTCATGTTTCATGATATGCATGTACCAGAGTTTTGGGGGTTATCTTTTAACTATTGATCTGTGGAAGGAAAACTGAATTTTTCCAGTTTTTAGCTATTATAAGTAAATCTAATACAAATACTTATGTAAAGCTTTTTGCATAAATGTTAGTTTTTATTTCTCTGAGATAAATGCCCAAGGGAATGATTATTGGGTAAAATGCTAATTGAATGCTTAGTTTCATAAGAAACAGCCAAACTGTTACACAGAGTGGCTATAGTATTATATAGTCCCACCAGCAATCTAGTTTCTTCTCATCCTCACCCACATCTGATGTTATTTTTTTTTAAATTTTAGCCATTCTGATATGTATTACTTTTTACTCACTTAAAACTTAAAGAAACAATTCACACTAAATCATTAATATAAATTTGGAATTTGAAGTCATAAACATAAAATCTCTAAGAAATATTTTGGACAGAAATAAAAAAATATTGCTGAGTAGTGGTCACATTCAATTTAGGGACGAAGAAGAAGGAAGGAACCTGAAAAAGAAATGGAGAAATGACACAAAAATAAACAATTTGTCATGGAAGCAAATAAAATAGAAAGTTGCAGAAATTAGTGACTTTGTATTAATTTTGTATAATGCAGACTGCTTTTCTGCAGTGAGATGGGGTTTTTAATTTCCATTTCTCTACTGGCTAATGATGTTGAGCAACTTTTTATGTACTTACTAGCTATCTGTATGTACTCTTTGCTTTAACTATGTGTCAGGTCTTTTGCCCATTTTCTACCTGATTTTTCTTTTTTATACTATTGTCTTTTGACATGTCTTTATATATTCTAGTTACTATCCTTTTGTTGGATATATGGCTTGCAAATATTCTCTCCAAGTCTACAGCTTGTCTTTTTATCCACTTAAGAGAGTCTTTTGTAGAGCAAAAATATTTTAATTTTGATGCACTCAATTTATCAGTTTTTTATTACGGATAATTAAGGGGGTCAAGTCTCAGAACCTTTCCCTCAGCCTAGATGATGATGAGTATTTCCATTCTTTTTTCTAAAAATTTTTATGGTTTTATATTTTACATTTAATGGTCCTTTTGTTGAGGTTTTTTTTTAAAGCAAGAGGTGCCCAATGGCTCCAGCATCAACAGCATGCTTTTACTACCTACTTGATCTAGATTATCAATCACGTGTCCTATTCATAATATCAGTTCCTCTGTTTACATACTGTCTTGGCATCTAATCTACATGTGTGATCGGTGTTTGAAACTCAAATTTTCACACTTATACTAATAATTTACACTGCAAACTCAGTTTTTTCTATATTTCTTATTGAGATTTTTGGGTCAACCATCCTCCAAGCAAATAGAATTACAATGTGGAAGGTAGTCTATGTATTTTTTCAACTGTCCCAATGTAAATCTCTTATGTGACATTTCCTATGGATTCTAATTCCAAAATAGCTCTTGAATCCATCTCCTTCTACTCATTTCTGTTTCCACTTTCATAATACATACATTATCTCAATTTCTGAATAGTTTTTTATTAAACTAGACTCAGACTAAGATACAAAGCTTCACCCTCCCCATCCAATTCTTTCCTATAAAGAGTAACCAAAGTGAGCTTTTAAGTATCCCTTTTATTTAAACCTTGACCTTTCCTTTCTCTTCAGTTTTATCTCTGGCTCTTTCTTAACCTTAACTCACATTCTACACATTTTAAGTTACTTGGTCCTGCTATGTACCTTGTGATCTTCTGCAGGTCTGTATGTTTGCAAACATTATTTACTCTCCTCTCTATCTGGAAATTATTCTTTTGGATTCAGTTCAACCATATATTTTTTATCTAAATGTTTCTGATTTTCACTCTCCATACTCTATAATTAGGGGCGTCGGAAAGAATTTACCTCCTTTTTTCCCTTCACCTTTTCTACCTTTTACATTCAACTGCTATGCCATTTATCACGCTAAATTAGGATTATTTGTATATATTCATTTCTCCAATGCTATGGGTTATTTTTTAAGAGACTGTCTTTTTTACATTTGTGTCCTCTGTCTCACATAGCATGAGGAAAATAGTAAGTGTTAAATAAAAGTTTATTTAATGGTAGGGACTTATTTTTTATTTGTGCTGACACTAGACAGGGGTAGATCTTTCTGAAGCTATCTTTAGTGATCTGACTTGTTACTAACTGATTCCATTCATAAGCTTTCCATGTTCATCACAGAGATTAAATATTAATTTTTTTTAAAAAAATTATTATTCTGAGAATGTGCAATTCGGGTGTATAGGGATTTAAGTGCATCAACAAGTATATTGAGTGGGACATTAAATATTGTCAGATTTATTCCAACCTCTTTCAGATCAATTTCTTCCTCTGATTTCTATCTTTAGCATTTAGTTCAAGCCTATAGCACTTTGTGTAAGTTATACTATAATTCATAGATTGTTCTCTCTACCTGTAGCTTCTCTCTCACTTCAGTTCTATTTTGTATTCAAAAACAAAGGAAATAATGAAGAAACAAGCTATCAAAATTTTGCTCAAAAATCTTTAATAGTTTATATTTCTCCAAAATGTAATGTAAATTCTCAATCTCTTATTCATAATTGCAAATATACTAGTAGTCGTGAAAAGAAAAAAAATATGTATATGTTTGTGGCAAATTCATTTAAAAGTAATGCCTGACCTTCATTGGATTTAGACTACTTAGTCATTTTTGTCCCACTCAGAAATAATATTTGTATGTTTTGTTGCAGATATAGTAGCATATTTGATCATAAGGTACTGCTTCTAAGTTCATTTGTGTACCATACATTTAATATACTTCATATGTACCATATTAACAGCAGCCACAAAAATAAAACTAGAACAACGAAAGAAAGATAGAAAGAGGAAAAGAAAGAAATGAAGGCAAGAAAGAAAATGACAAGAAACAAAACAAAAGAAAAAAGTTACAAAAGGCTTCGAGTAAAATATTATGGACATATAGTACCTCAAATGTCTAACATTCTAGACTGCCCACTTTCTGTCTTTCCTCCAGCACCATGTACTATGTTTATTCTTCCCACAGTTAGCAAATGCAGGGTATCCCGATGTAATGGTTTTATCTGAATCGGAGATTGTATATTTAAGTGATTTAATTTCAAATTTTTATTAATAATTCTAATAGTCACATTTGTCATTGAAACTGTTATTTTACAATTACTGATATTTAAACACTACACTTCAACAGTACTTGTGTATTATTTATCATTTTCCTAACAAATCTTTGTACCTCCACTTAGTGTTATTTCATATTTTGTATGAAATACACAAACATATCTTTGAACCTCCAGTTCATGCTATTTCAATGTTGCCTCTTCTGTGTATTCTTCTTCCAATGTCTCTGTATTGAATCCAACTGCAAGATTCTTCGCTGCCAATTAAAATACCATAGTGAAATTTTTCATGACCATCATCACTGTAATATATTGAAAAGTATTCACTTTGTCATGGTAAAGTTACCTCTGATACTTTATCTTGGAAAAGTCATAACTTTTCAGTCAATGTGTACATTCATATAACACAGACATGGTATCTGATTTGCTTACTTCACTAAAATTCTGTTGGAATCAAATGATATTAAGTATGTGATGCTACATTTTGAATTAAACCCTTTAACATCTCTAAAAATTGAAGGTATTATTATCATTAGTTGGTCTTATTCTCTTTAACTCTTAGAAGATTTCTAACGTTCATGTATATTTAATTTTATTTTACTTAAAAGCAAGGGGCCGGGCACGGTGGCTCACACCTGTAATCCCAACACTTTGGAAGGCCTAGGCGGGCGGATCACGAGGTCAGGGATCGAGACCATCCTGGATAAGATGGGGAAACCCGTCTCCACTAAAAAAATACAAAAAATTAGCCGGGCGTTGTGGCGGGCGCCTGTAGTCCCAGCTACCCGGGAGGCTGAGGCAGGAGAATGACGTGAACTTGGGAGGCGGAGCTTGCAGTGAGCTGAGATAGTACCACTGCACTCCAGCCTGGGAGATAGAGCAAGACTCTGTCTTTAAAAAAAAAAAAAAAGCAAGAAGCATATTATTATATGTACCAAAAAATGTAGACCTAGAAACTAATAAATTTTAAAAGGTATTATACAAGAAAGTATATATGTATAAGTTTACTGGATAAATGAACAAGTCATCAAACAACAGCTTAATGTCCATATTTACAATATATTTATCTAAATCAGGGATCAGCAAAATTTTCTGTAATAGGGCCAGATCATAAAAGCAACAGATAACAAATACATTAGAATTTGCAGGCAGGTAGTACCTGTAGCAACTACTAAATTCTACTTTTGTAATGTGAAAGAATTTTAACACAACAGATAAATAAATGGTTATGCCTGTGCTTTAATAAAACTTTATGGACACTGCAATTTCAATTTCGTATGATTTTCATGTGTTTTGTTTTGTTTTGTTTTGTTTTGAGACTGAGTCTCACTCTGTTGCCCAGGCTACAGTGTAGTGGCCCGATCTCAGCTCACTGCAACCTGCGCCTCCCAGGTTCGAGCAGTTCTCCCACCTCAGCCTCCCTAGTATCTGGGATTACAAGCATGTGCCACCACACCCAGCTACTTTTTGTATTTTTAGTAGAGACAAGGTTTCGCCATGTTGGCCAGGCTGCTCTCAAACTCCTGACCTCAAGTGAGCTGGCCCCCTTGGCCTCCCACAGTGTTGGGATTACAGGTGCAAGCTACTGCACCTGGCCAATTTTCATGTTTTGCAAAACACCATTTTCCTTTTTTCTTCATTCATTTAAAAATTTCAAAAAATATGTTAGTTTATAAGCGATACAAAACAGATGGTAGATAAAATTTGATCTATGAGCCACAATTTGTTGATCCCTGATCACTTAACAAGTAACCTCTGACATTCATCAAATTTAAAAGTTTAATATATGAGATAAATTAATTGTTGAAATGATCACATTATCTATTGCTTGTTAAAAATGAATACAGAAATTATTCATTTACAAACATTAGGCAACAATTGATGGTATATGGGCTGCATGGAGAAGGAAATAGAAACCAAGAGAAATTTTTGGTTTATTTGTGAAAAAAGATTGAGATAATCATTAGGATGGCGTTATTTATAGATAATTTGGAATATAGAGTGTTTGAGACATTCTTTGGAAAAAAAAAGTTACAGCTCTACTTGTCTAAATTTTAGAGGTGTAGCCAAATCTTCTTGCAGTTACTAGAATTCTTATACAAAATTTTTCCCTTACCATGTACAAACAGCCTGAAAAATAAAATGAAACGCTCTGAGAGATGTCTTCCATCAACAATATACACCCTGTTTTCCTTTGTTATTTCCATTTTCCTCTCTTCTTTATCTTCTATTTTCTAATTCTCTCTACCTTTGAGAAAGGAAGGTATATTTTTGTTTAGCTTATACCCACATTCTTCTTCCTCTGCAGTAATTATTACATCATGTAAAAGCCATCTTTCAGAATTATTACGTTGAAAATGTATTGTTTGAAAACATCTTGGCAGTTTTTTAATCTATTATTTATCTTCATTAACTAATGAACAAATAAAATCTTGAAGAGTCCAATAAAATCTCAAATTAAATGTTGAGAATATGTTTAAAATAATATGATACAGGGTTTCTCTATTTTTCGTTTTTGGAGGATTTTTTTTGTTATTCTTCTATCTATCAGAAATGTAATAAAAAGGAGGTTAAGCTCTGTTCATGCTTGAAAAAGAAAGAAACCATTTAAATCAACCAACTCTTCACATCAAATTACTAGAAGTTAATTGTTGGCAAAACACATCTTCTGATTATTATATTTCTTCAATCTTAATGTGCATACCCAAGTGGCTGGGCATCAAATACATTGATATACCAAAGTTAGATTCTAGTTATATGGGACACAAACTAAGGAACAATTTTCAGCGATTCCATAGCTAATCATAGCATCTCATGCAATACTATGTTCTACTTAGTCACAATAGCTAGATTTAAGAAACATAAAATTGGGACAAACCATAGTTCTTTGTTTTGTTTTTAAGTTTTGCTTTATAGAAAGAGAATATCAATTTTTAAAATATATATTCTGGAGTTATATTTATTTGATAAATGAAGATTATCTTTTTTCCTAACATTTTCATAGTTTATTCAAAAATTGTAAGATTGTGTCATGCTATGATTTGACATGTTGTTAGAGACAATGACATAATTAAAAAGACTATTTATGTTTTCTTTTACCATTCTGAATTAGGGATGTAATGTAAGTAATCATAGCAGAGAAGTCATTCAGAGATAATGGAAGTTTATAACTGATCAGGAAACAGGAAGAACAACTAAATGAGTAATCCTAAAAAGGTGTTAAGCCACAGTTGTAAAAAACAGATTTATTTATCTATTAAATTACCTACTAACTTTGAAGCTGCATAACTGTTTAGCTGCTTTCTGACCAGGAAAACACAAATACATCAAAAATCTGCAGTCTTCTATAAGAGCAACTTGATTGTTTATTAAACATCATGTCAAATATGTTAAGATTTTCTACAATGATACTTGAATTTAAAAAAAAAAAACTTTAGAAGAAAGTCACATGAAAAATATTAGTGCAATTGTGAACTGGAATGTTAAATAAGCTCAACAACAAGGTTTTTTTCCCCTTAATTTCTTATTTTATATTTATGTTTTCCATTAAATATTTTTTAACTCACAGAATGAAATTGCCAGCATTCAGGAATTTTTTGAAAAGCCACGTTAAAAATAATCTTTGCAATTATGTCAAATTAAAATGGTATCTTACATAAGGACAACAGTAGTTTCTGTTTTTCCTTTAGTTGTGTTCTCTATTAAATCCCAAAGAATGACATTGCTATTGTCCTGGCAATTCTAGGCATCCTGAAGTTTGTTCCTATCAATTGGCCCTTTATACCTCTCACCAGAGGCCGGATGTTTGCAGTTGCTGGCAGTTGCTGTTTGAGACACTGTTAATGGCTAATAGACCGGCAGCGCACATTGAAAGAGTGAGGCTCAGAGCCTGGGAAAGGTCCCAGCACTGAATGCCCTCACTGCTGCAGGGTAATTAGTGTATTATGTACAAGATTAGAAAATCAGTACTGAAGATATTCTATCTGACCCACTTCTTGAGAGTCATCAGAAATTATAAATGATTACCTATATTTTAAGAACATTTAAATAATGTATAAATGGTTCCTCTTTATTAATCTAACTATATACATATTCTGCAACATTCAGTGCAATGCTCATTATTTCTATGAACCTCCCATTCTGAAATTTGAATATATGCAAAAATCCAATTTAAAAAAATAAATCAGCTTAGAGAACTCTTGGAAAAGCACAGCATTAGTTTATTTTCACAGTATGAGAAAGGTTTTTTTGTTAATTATATAAACATAAAGATCATCATATTAAAAGAACCATTTATTGATAAATAGTAACTTCAAACATATTATTTAAACTAGGAACAGTAAAAGAAACATCAACATTTGTCTTTGGACAAAGTTGTTAAAATATAATTAAAACAGAAAAATGTTTTAGTTCTTCCCCCAGGCAAATTTAAAATTACTATGTGAAGGGAGGTCAGAGAAATATCTTATATTTGAAAAAGTACTAATGAAATTCTCTAGTTATCTTTTTACTGTTACTGACAAGAAATACAATGTGGGTTGTTGCTTGACCTTTATCTTCATTTCAGTGCTGGAAGGAAAAATAAAGAATGTTTTCTGGAAGAAAGTGTCTCTGCTTAAAGCATTAACATAGTTTTAATGTTATTACATGCTGGTTATGCTATTCATTATGAAAACAATGTTGACCTCTAAAATTGAGTATTAAATATACTAGTGGAAAACTTGAATAAAAATAAAATTTCAAAATGTCATTGAAGACTGTTATTCTCAAAGATAAGATATACATATATTACCTGTTTTAGTAGAGAGATTATCTTGTCTGAAACTAATTGTTTCAAATGTATTATGGTTTATAGACTATAAACAGTGCTAAGTTCCCTGGTACTTGCATATGCAAATTGAAAGAAATATATGCGTATCAAAATTTTACCTTTTCTCACGTTTAGTAAAACATTTTCTATAAAGCATATATGTCTTTTAATAATAATAATAAACACATAGGTGTCACATGTTAAAGTGATAAAACTGTTGATGAAAAGAGGAGGAACTCAAATAGTCAAATTTAACATTTCATCACACTCATCTTAATGAGGTTGCAGGATTGATTGTTAGTAAAAAGATAAGGACTGATTCAAAATCATGATGTTTATCCAGTGGGCAAAAAGTCATTTGCCTTATACTTCCTCTAGGGATTATTGATTTTCCCTTTAATAGAATGTAACTTTTCACTGGGAGGAGATCTAACTTTGATTATTTTATTGAAATTGCTTCACACATTTGTATTCAATTATTGATTCTCTACTAGATTCCAAAAATAAAGTATACAAATCATCTCCAAAGTCCTTACAGATTAAATAACTCTACAAAGTTAAATGGTGACATAAATATATAAAAAAGAAGATAAATTAAACATAATGATTTTACATTACAAGGAAAGCACACATTAAACAAAAATGCATATTCATCAGCATCCCTATATATTTAACACCATATAAAATATTTTAAATTTATAATAAAAATACATAAACACATGAGTTTTTATAATAGTATCAAAAACTGAGTGAAACAAAGACTGAATTTAAGTAATTGTGCTCTCTTGTATTACTTAATTTTCTAATAGTTTCAAATTGGCTGAGACTCAAATGAATGCCATAATTAAGAATTGCTCACCTGAAAACAAATTCACTGGACTATTTTTACTTAAAAATAAACCTATTAAGTTGAAATTGCTTTACAAACCATTGGTCTAGTTTTATCATCATACTTTTTGCTAAAACATTTGTTCTATACTCTAGATCAATTCTGAAGAGAAAAATAAATTTTGTAGAAAATATACAAAATTCTCTGATGTATGAAGAAATACAAGAATAATATTTTTCAATTGAAAAAGAACTACCTTCCATAAAATAATATGTATTCATTCATTCTTTACATTAAGAAACAAATTCAGTGCCTGTTTTTTAGAGATGAACATAGGGGGCTGGGTGCAGTGGCTCAGGCCAGCACTTTGGGAGGCCAAGGTGGGTGGATCACCTGAGGTCAGGAGTTCGAGATCAGCCTGACCAATATCGTGAAATCCTGTCTCTACCAAAAGTACAAAAATTAGCTGGGCATGGTGGCATATGTCTGTAATCCCAGCCACTCAGGAGGCTGAGGCAGGAGAATCACTTGAACCCGGGAGGTGGAGGTTGAAGTGAGCCGAGATTGTGCCACTGCACTCCAGCCTGGGTGAAAGAGCGAAACTTCATCTCAAAAAAAAAAAAAAAAAAAGACAGAGAGATTGATATGGAATTTTATACTGTTACATGAGTAGAAATGCATATTTTTTCCAATTTTAAGGTAATTTCAATGATTTCATAATTTATGAATATTATGTATATCCAAGAAAAAAATTATAAAGCATATTTTTTCTGCAGCATTTCTCACATTGAACTAATAATAATAAGGAGGTTTTTGTAATGACTATATTTATTAGTTTACTTAATGCAGATATTAGGAAAAGAATAAATGTAGGGACTTTTCTTTAATGAAATTATTTTCTATATACCTGTCAGCAGGAATGATGATTGTAATCCATAATCCCTTTTGTCCATATGATAGTAGTGAAGAAGAATATATATGACTAGCATTATTATTTCCATTTTCTGAGTTACCAAATGAAGGCTCATAGAAGGCATATGATTTAACCAACTTAGTAAATGAATTAACTTGAACCTGGGTTCTTTCATGTCAAAGTAATATATTCTTGAGTAGTCAGTAAATCTTATGTAGCATCAAATCTTAGGCCGTGTCAAAATAGCACTGGATAAGATAATAGTGATCTGAATTAAATACCTGAATAAATTAAAAGTAATCTACATTAATGTAATGGAAAATTGCTCAGTAAAGGGAATAAAAAGGCTTCGATTATCTCCTCAACAGTGTATATACAGCTGATGAAATAATCAGTAACCCAAAATATATGTCAAATGAAATGTCTCAAACTGAAATAAACAAGAGAAAAATAATTAAAAAGGCACTGCATAGTATATAAGAACTCTGGAGTAATTTAAAAATATGCAAAATATGTGTAATTCAGATAGAAGAGGAGGAGGAGGAGGAGAAAGAAGAAGAGGAGGAGGAGGAGGAAGAAGAAGAAGGAGGAGGAGGAGGAGGAGGAGGAGAAGGAGGAAGAGGAGGAAAAGAGCAAGAAGGAGGAGGAGGAGGAGGAAAAGAAGGAGGAGGAGGAGGAGGAGGAGAGAGGAAGAGGAAACAGAATGGAAGACATATTAAAATAATAATGTCTGAGAATGTTCTAAAATTTGTAAGAGATGCCAATTCATATATCTGGGAAGCTGAGAGAATACCAAATGGGACAAGTATTTAAAAATATGCACATAGGCATATTATATTCAAAATGACAAAAATTAAGACAAAGAGAAAATCTTGAAAGAAAGCAAGAACTAAATAAAGGAGGAAATGGATAAGGAGGAAAATGAATAAGAATTACAGAAAACTAATTGTCAGAAACAATCGAACCAAAAAAATAGAAAAAGTATCAAAAGAAAAGTATTATCAACCTAGAATTCTATACTCAGTGAAATTGTTCTTCAAAATGAAGGAGAAACAAGAAGTTTCTTAGACAAATGGATTTTGAGAGAATTAAATGAAGGTAAAATAAAATAGTTATCTTATTCTTGATTGATCTAATAGATAATATTAGTAATAATATTAGTATTATTATATATTTTAATGCTCTATTGTTAGGTGCATACATGTTTAAAGTTGTTATATCTCCTTGAATAATTGGCCTCTTCATTATAATGTAATATTTCTTTTTATCACTGGTAATTTTTATAATTCAAAAGTTAGCTTTGTCTAAAATTAAAATTGCCTTCATTTATTTATTTTTTTCTGACACTTTTCCTTTCCTTATGTATATATCTGCTTCTGGTCTATATTATTTTCTGTCTTCCTGAGAAGCTTTTCCAACATTTGTTGCAGTACTGCTAGCAATTAATTCTCTCAATATACATTTTGTTTATCTAAAAATCTTCTTACTTCTCCTTCATTTTGAAGAAATAATTAGTCAAAATAATAATTCCAAATATGCACTGTTTCATTGCAAATATGGAAAAGTGAGATGAATGATAGGAATGTTACAAATAATAGGAGATGATAATTGGGAAAAGTCTGTTTTAAAATAACTGCACTACCCATGAAGCAGTATACTGTTATTTAAAAGTAAACTTGGATTGTTTTAAATATATGTCAGCTTTAGTGCAACTACTACAAAAACATTTTGAATGTATAATTTATATGCTGAGGAGAAAGTGAAATCATATAGCATACTAAATAAAAAATGGAAAACAGCTGTAAAACAGGGGAAGAAAACAAAAGAAATAACGGATAAGTGCAAAAAATATAAAACAGTTACAGATATGACAGATGTTACAGCAACTATATCAATAATTACTTTAATTGTGAATGATCTAAACACACCAGTTAAAGACAGAGAATGAAAGAAAGAATACAAATAATACACAAGTATATAAAGTCTGAAAACCAGTGACCTTAAAGGAACAGGAAGAAACTTTTTGAGCAGATGGGTAGGTTAGGTTCATGGCATTGAGAAATGATAGTTTGATAATTTTATGAATGTATACTTATCCCTGAACAAATTAAGTTGTATATATTATATAACAATACTTTTTCATATGCCAATTGTACTGTAATAAAGCAGTTTAAAAATGTTAAAAATAAATATTAAAAAGCCATTTTATATATAAGGACAGACAGATTATAAGTGAATGGATAATAAACCACATACCATGTTAATATCAATCAAAAATATCTGGCATAGGTACATTGATTTTAGACAAAGCTAACTTTTGAATAATAAAAATTATCAGTGATGAAAAGAAATATTATATTATAATAAAGAGGCCAGTTATCCAAGGAAATTTACCAACCTTAAATATGTATGCACCTAACAATAGAGGATAAAAGATTCATGAACCAAAACCTGACAGAATTTTAGAGAAAAATAGACAAACTCAGTATTATATCTGAAGATTTTGAACCCCTCTTTTAGTAATTGATACATGAAGGAGTCAGAAAATTGAAGAGAAAATAGTTGACCTGAAGAGCTCTACCAAGCAATTTGGTCTAATTGGCATTTATACAATACTGTATTCAATAAAGCAGGAAAATATTCTCATCAAGCTCATAAGGAACATTTACTAAAAGTGGTACAGACTATGCCATGAAACACATCTTAAAAAAAGTAAAAGAATAAAGTCATACAAAAGATATCTGCAGTCTACAAGGAAAATATATTTGAAATCAATAAGCAGAGGATAGTTGAAAAATTCCAAAATATTTGCATATTAATAAAAAAAATATGTAGGTAACAACCGGGTTAAAAAAGAGTCTAAAGAGACATTCTAGGAAGTGAGGCAGCCTGCTCAGTCAGGATCAGCTGGGAGCAGGGAGAGACTCCCCAATGCATTGAAAGGAGAGTTGTTTCACTACTTCTACTGCCATCACCAGTGCCACTCCCACTGTCCAGGGTCTTAAGAACCCACCCACCTGCCTGGCCCACTGCTGCCATTTCTGATACCCAAACAAGCCACCTAAAGGCCCCAAAATTGGTCCACTTGGACCCAGTAATGCAAGTATTAGTGTACACTACCTGGGTCCCAAGAACAGGCATGTTCAGCTCACTGCTCCCACCACTGGGTCCCAAAGACTGGCCTACTTGGTCACCTAGTCCCTAGCAAAACTTCATCATAGCCCCCACTAACAACAACACCCTAAGCCACCAAGATACTCATAGACATCACTGATGCTCCTTCTGGCAAATAAATCATACAGAGACTACACTACTGCACACACCCAGAATCAAAACCAAAGTGCCCTGCTAAACCAACATCACAGATATATCTTCAAAAAAAAAAGTTATCCTCTATGAAAGCAAATTCAAAAAATTGGAAGAAGAGACTGTTGCACAAGACACACAGATATCGATATAAGAATACAGAAAAAGAAAAATCAAGGAAATATGACATCTCCAAAAGAATGCAATAATTCTTTAGCCACAGACACAAAGAAACAGAAATTCATAAAATCCTGAGAGAATAAATCACAATGTTGATAGTAATGAAGCTCAGTAAGATAAAAGAGAATTTTGAAAACAATACAATCAGTAAAACAAATTCGAATATGAATGAGAAATTAACCAAAGAGATAGATATCATTAAAAAGTGCCAGACAGAAATTCTGGAATGAAATATTTATTATTCAATAAAATACAAAATGTATCTGAAAGTTTTAACAATAGTCTAAATTAAGCAGCAGAAAAAATACCCAGAATGTAAATTTGTCTTTTGAAATAACCTAGTCAGACAAAAATTTAAACAAAAAGAATAAAAAAGGATAACCAAAGGTTTTGTGACACACAGGACACTACAAAACGGTCAAATACTTGAACAATCTGTATTCCAGAAGGCTAAGACAAAACAAAAGGGCAAGAAAACCTATTTCATGAAGTAATAGATGAAAATTTTTCAATTCTAGCAAGAGATTTAGACATCCAGATAGAAGAGTCTCAGAAATCCCTAAAGAAATAAAATGCAAAATGGTCATCTTAATGGCATGTTATAGTCAAACCATCTAAAATGAAAGACATAAAGAGAATTCTAAAAACAGCAAGAAGAAATGTCTAATTTCCTATAAAGATACCCTCATCAGACTAAGAGTGGATTCCAAAGCAGAAACCTTACATGCCAGGAGAGAATGGGATGATATACTGAAAGTGTTGAAAGAAAAAAATTGCCAGCCATTGTACTATACCCAACAAAATTATCCTTTATAAATGAAGTAGAAATAAAATTTTTCCCAGACAAGCAAAAGCTGATGGAATTAATCACCAATAGACCAGACCTGTAAGAAATTCTCAAAGGAGTCCTAAACATAAAGTAAAAGGATAAAATTTACTATCATAAAAAATGAAACTACAACATTCACTGGTAAAGCAAGAAAGAGAAAGGACTCAGATGGTACCACTATATAAAACCACCAAATCACAATGACAAACAATAAGAAAAAAAAAAGAGAGACAATGATATAGAACAATATCACAGGAAAGAAAACCCACAAATCAATAATAACCTTGAATGTTAGTGAATTAAATTATTCATGTAGATTGGCTGAATGGATTAAAAAACATGATCCAATTATATGCTGCCACAGGAAATGCACTTTACCTATAAAGACGCATATAGTCTAAAAGTAAAGAGATGGCAAAAAATATCCCACACCTATTGAAACCAGAAGTGAACAGGAGTAACTATACTTACATCAGATAAAACAGATTTTAGGTCAAAAACTGTTAAAAAGACAAATAAGGTCATTATATAACTATAACAGGATCAGTCCAGCAAGGGGATATAACTATTCTGGGTATATATGAACCCAACACTGGAGCACCCATATTCATAAAGCAAATTGCACTGTATCTAGAAAAAGTGATAACTGCAATGCTATCATAGTTGGCGATGTCCACACCCCACTGTCAATATTAGACAGAACATCTAGACAGAATGTCATCAAAGACACATTGAATTTAAACTACACTTTAGACGAAATGGACCTAATAAACATGTAAAAAACATTTTGTCAACAAATGCAGACTACACATTTTTCTCATCAGCACACAGAACATCCTCAAGGATGGAGCATATGTTAGACATAAAACAAGTTCCAGCAAATTAACAAAAATTAAAATTACATCAAGTATCTTCTCAGACCACAATGGAACAAAGCTAGAAATCAATACCAAGGGTAACTTTGTAAATCATACAAATACTTGGAACAAAAACATGTTTCTGAATGATCACTGGGTCAACGAAGAAATGAAGACGGAAATCAAAAGTATTTTTGGAAAAATTGAAAAAGGATACACAATATCCCCAAACCTGTGGCATACAGCAAAAGCAGTGCTAAGAGGAAAGCTATAGCTTTCTATAGCTTTCTACTTCATTAAGAAGTAGAAAGATTTCGGCCCGGCGTGGTGGCTCACACCTGTAACCCCAGCACTTTGGGAGGCCAAGGCGGGCAGATCACGAGGTCAGGAGATCGAGACCATCCTGGATAACACGGTGAACCCCATCTCTACTAAAAAATACAAAGACTTAGCCGGCCGTGGTGGCGGATGCCTGCCTGTAGTCCCATCTACTCGGGAGGCTGAGGCAGGAGAATGTCGTGAATCTGGGAGGTGGAGCTTGCAGTGAGTGGAGATTGCCACTGCACTCTAGCCTGGGCACAGAGCCAAACTCCGTTTCAAAAAAAAAAAAAAAAAAAAGGAAGTAGAAAGATTTCAAGGAAACAATCTAATGATACACATCAAAGGAGTGTAAAAGCAAGAAGAAAATTCAATAATAAGATTCGATAATAAGGATAAAACAGAACTAAATGAAACAGAATTTTTTTTTAAAAATCCACTGATCCAACTACTGGGTATTTATCCAAAGGAAAATAAATCAGTATATCAAAGGGAAACATGCACTTCCATGCTTATTGTAGCACTATTAACAGTAGCAAAGATAAGGAATTAACTTGTGTCTATCAACAGACAAATGGATAAAGAAAATGTGGTACATATATACAGTAAAATACTATTCAACCATAAAAACTTATGAAATCATGTCATTTGCATCAGTATGGATGGAACTGGAGTTATTAAGTGAAATAACCCAGGCACAGAAAGACGAATATTGCATGTTAGCATTTATATGTGGGAGTTTGAAAAGTTGACCACATTGAGGTAGAATGTGAAATGAATTATACCAGAAATGGGAAGGGTGTATACTGGGTGTAGCAGGGATGAAGACAGGATGCTTAACGGGTACAAACATATAGATAGGTAGAAAGAATAAATTTGAATGTTTCAGAGCAGAGTCGGGTGACTATAGTTACCAACGATGTATTGCTGTTTTGTTTGTTTGTTTGTTTGTTTTCAAAATAGCAAGAGGAGGGGACCTGAAATGTATTCAACACACAGAAATTACAAATACTCAGGTGGTAGATTCTGTAGAGGTTCTGTATATAGAAAACTTCAAAGCTCTAATGAAAGAAATTAAAGATTTAGGTTAATGGATTGTGAATAGTGGGATCCAGATTTCTCAGTCTTGTAATGGCAATTCTGGAGTAAGGCAAGAAGAAAATGCTCAAATTATCAAAATGGTAATATATTAGAGTTGGAGATATTCTAAAAACTCATGGTTAGGTCAATATACCTACAGGGGTACATACTGTAGAAATATTTACATATATATGTGTATATACATGGATTAGTTGTTCTGTAAATTAGGAAAGTGACATGGTTTGAATCTCTGTCCCCATTCAAATCTCATGTTGAATTGTATTCCCCAGTGTTGAAGGTAAGACCTAGTGGGAAGTGATCGAATTATGATGGTGGAGTTCTCATGAATGTTTAAACACCATCACCCTTGGTACAATACAGTGAGTGAGTTCTCACGAGATCTGGTTGTTTAAAAGTGTGTAGCACCTCCTCTCTTGTTCTCTCTTCCTCTTGCTTCGGTCATGTCAGATGTGCCTGCTTCCCCTTCGCATTCTGCTCTGATTGAAAGTTTCCTGAGGCCTCCACAGTAACCATTATGCTTCCTTTAAAGCCTGTGAAACTGTGACTGAATTAAACATCTTTTCTTTATAAATTACCTGGTCTCAGGTAATTCATTATAGCAGTGTGAGTATGGACTAATACAGAACGTGCAGAAGAAATGTTACCTGAGTAGCAAAAAGCATACCTAGCACCCAATTCTTGATTTCCAATACTATTCTTCAATAAAAGGATCCTGAGTTATTTGGAGAAATAACTGATTCTAGAACTGAAGCACGAAAGATACAAGATACTCTTGGAGCATCTCATAATGCCAGGAAGAAAGGTAGTGCTTAAAAATAAAGGAAAATGAATAAATAAAAATAGCAACAACAGCAACAGCAGCAGCAAAGCCCACTACCCCTCCATTGATGGATGCATGTCAAAGGGACATAGGAGAACACTGAAAAATTTCCCAATTCAAAGGAATTTGAGCAACAAAATAAAGCAGTATTAAATTATAACCCAGGGTATAAACACTAATGAGTTTATACAGATATCAATAAATTATTGGATGAATAAACAAATGGTAGTGATATGGTTTTGCTCTGTGTCCCCACCCAAATTGTAATCCCAATGTGTTGAGGGAGGGATCTGGTGGGAGGTGATTGGATCATGGGGTAGGTTTCCCCCATGTTTTTCTTGTGATCGAGATCTGATGGTTTTAAACATGGCAGTTTCCCCTGTCCTCTCTCTCTCTCTCTCTCTCCTGCTACCATGTAAGGCATGCCTTGCTTCCCCTTCTCCTTCCACCATGATTGTAAGTTTCCTAAGGCCTTCCCAGCCATGCAGAACTATGAGTCAATTAAACCTCCTTTCTTTATAAATTACCCAGTCTCAAGTAGTATCTTTATAGCAATGTGAAAACAGACTAATACAGGTAGTGAACAGACAAATCCCTTCTGCAGTATCTTCTGACTTATTTCTGTTATTCACACTAGACTTTGTCAAGATCAACATTGCTAGTGCCAATGCCAGTACAATAGTCATGAATACGTTTTCATTATTTTATCAGAAATTACTCTAAACATAGTTATTAAAGTGTACAATTTTTCTAAAAATATTTTCCAACCCTTAAGTTATTAATATAAGCTGGTTCATCAATCTGTTGAAATCTGTGGACATCATCAAGATGAACATACTGTTGCTGACTTCCACCAAATTCTCTGTTGCAGAATGACTACAAATAAGAGGTAATATATTCTGTGGCAGAAGTGGGAATTTTATAAGCCTCAGTAGCTTTAGGCTAGCAACAAAAAAAATTTACTTATATATGAAATATTAATTTATCAATTAATATTTAATTAACTTTCTACTTATGTGTGACACATTAAACATCATGCTTTTTTTTTTTTTAATTGTCACCTTATAGGCATTCAGCATCATTTGCATTGTCTGGACAAGAATCAGCATTGTCAGTGCAGGCATAAAAATGAAAAAAGGAATATTTTATGTTTCACAGGTATGCTCTTTAGGATCAAAAGGAAAACCCTGAAGAAAAGTTGAGGATAGTAGCTAAACCCAAAACAAGCGATTAAAGGAGAATAGAGGCAGAAAAATCACCCATACCCATTCCTTGGGGAGAAGAGATGAAACCCTCCTTGATGAGAAGAGAAGCTATGACCTTTGAAATATTATAAACCATAAAATTAAAGAGCTGGCCATTAGAGGGTCTCAAAGGGAGGACTGGGGTCAATGTTAGGAACTGTTGAGCATCTTCTCCACCCAGCCAGGACAAGAAAGTCCAGTGGAAGCCGGCCAAGGTTTGCAGCTCATCTCTTACCTATCCAGTGTTGAAGAATCTCAGAGCCCCATTACTATTTCTTGTAATTTTCCAACTGGAGCCACTCTTATACACTTAAATTACCCAACAAAAGGAGAACTTGCTTTTTCTCCGATATTCTGCTGATCTCCATCCAAGTACCTTACCTGAACTACTCACATCTTTTTAGTGACTATGCTCACTCTAGTTCAGGATGAAAGATGGGAGAACGAGACTAATTGTCCCTTTAGCAGTCTAAATGAGGATGAAGGGAAGACCAGCACTGTCCCTTGCTGGAACAGTGGCAAAACTCATTCATATTTCAAATGTGTCTGTAAGATTTTCTCTTTCATTATTCAGGATTGACCTCAAAAACTGTGTCTACAGTAAAGTAAAAAATTGTCCATGCACTGCTCTTTCTTAGTCTTGTGAGACAAAATTATATGTGCTTATGTGAAAGATATTAAAGACAGAGATAGATAAAGAAAATATGTATATTTTAAAATAAATGTCCATAATTATGGTATATTTAAGCAAATTGCTAATTAATACACAGTAGATGTGACCTTAGTTAAATCTCTTAACTAAAATGAGACTGCTTCCTTATTTTATAATTGTTGAGGTTGTGAGGTTTGCGGGACAAGACATAATAAGTTGCAACATCCTTTACTGTTTAAAATTCTCCACCTATGATTCAGAAGGACAGCTTTTATGGAATCTTATGAAATTTTAAATTAGATTTTCATCATATCAATTTGAGAAACCAAAATTTACATAACTGCTTTTTTTTTTAATCTTACAAGGTTTAAAACTTGAGTAGCAGTTTGAAAATACATAAAATAATAAAAGCCCTTTTGTCTTTTAATAACTTTATATAAAAACATTGCTTGTAGAAACAACACATTGCAATATTGGTGATTATAGCTGTTTTGACTGAACAGTATGAAACATATCCTGTGCAATAGTTCTTGATTTAGTAAAAAAAGTTACAGTGGAATATTTAGTCTGCCCATATGTCCTGAGCTGTTCATTTCCTGTTACTTTGCTGGAGGCAGAAGCCAAAGACTCAGTTTTCCTGCCTTTGTCATACATCTGTTGGTTATTGCTGTTTAAGCTGACTTGGTTCTTGATGACCACAAGGTGACTTACGATAGCTGTTTTTCCAAAAGGCATTAGCAGTAACACGTGTTTTTAAATGCATTCAATGTTGTTTGGAGACTTTTCAAATAACTTGGGAGCAATCAAATGTAGACTGCACACATGTTGCTGTAAGTTAACGTAAATTTCTTTTTGAGAAAAAGGACATAGTTGGCCACAATCTATAAATTTCTTTGATTTAATGTTTTTATTAAAGTTATATTTCCTCACTGCATTTGGTTTTGGATGCAATTTATTTCACTCCATATACTCTCCAGTGCATGGCACTTAAATGTTTATATCAATAATGCAACATATCAAGCATTCATCAGAGAACCTTCAGTAGACAATGCACAATATTACCTGGATGACTTATTTCCACATATGCATTTGCTAAGTGGAATACCTACTTACAAAGGTACAATGATTAGAGCCCAGTGTTATATTCAGAATAAAATTAACTTATATCCCATTCACTTTTCAGTTATATCCCAGTATGTAAACTTTGATTTGTTAAAAGGAAACAATATTTGGAGAATTTTTTTCAGCATGGTAAGTTCATTCAGAATACAGTTAAGAATATTACTCTTTACTTACGATCAAAATATTAAGTGTACTTTATTTTGTATGCATGTGTATTTTGTCCCTATTATATGATCATTTTGCCATTAATTATAAACTGTGCATCGATATCTGTCCTTAGGGCTGTGGTTTCTTTTCAGGAAACATTATCCCCTCATTATCCAAGGTACAAGAAACTGAGTTTAGATTGAGTGTCCATAAATGACTACCAGGCCATCAAAGAAGCTACTACCTTTTCTGTAATTGAGCACTGGACAGTGAATTGGGAAGCTATCTTTTTAGCTGCCAGCCCCCAAAGGACACAGCTTCTGCCACAATCGGAAATCCTATAAAAGCAAAAAATCACCATGACCAGCTGCAGCAGCAGCTATTGTCACCAGCTGCAGACCATGCCACACCTTTTTGTCACCAGTTTCAGCTCTACCTCTTGTCACATACAAAGCTAGTGACTGTACACTGGACTTCTGCTAATATTGCCAGAAAAAAAAATCAAGTATCTCTAGGATGGAATTCACTAGTCAAAATTTTACCAGCAGCAAAATAGTGACCTCTGCCTCACTTTTGCTTGCCAAAATTGATCAAGTTCATCTGGGTTAGCCAAATATGCATCATATCCAGAATTTAAAGAATGACTGAGAAATATGATTTTAACTTCACGGGCTTTGCTGGAGAGAACATATTGGAACGTGTTTTGAAGGGAAATAGAAAGCCAATCCCCTGTATTTAGAATGTAGTCTTATATGTACATAAAACACCATGACTCAATTTTCTCCATTTAATCTGTAAGGAAACTGAAACAAAAGGAGTTCAAATAATTTGCATACAACCAAACCTTTATAATTTGCACTACGTTCTCAAATTTTATCTCCAGCTGACTTTCACTTTTAAAAATAACTTTGTTACTTCTCTATTTAAGATATTTAAATAGACAACTTTTAAAATAGATCTATTTAAGTAAATAGATAACTTTCAATAAACTCCACAGGTAATAACTGAGGTACTTTCCTATCTTGAATTACTAACCTGATTATAATGATTAGGATAATTCATCGGTCTTTTATGTTTTTATATTTTTATTTAGCCTCTTTAAAAGACAACAATTAGCGTATATTTATTAAAATGGGTTACTACATAAATTTATTTCTCTTTTCGTATTCTAAATATAGATGTTAAATATTTTATAGTTATATGTATGAAACAAAAAATTGGTTTTACTTTATTTTGGAACTCTATTTCTTCCTTGTAGAATAAGGGTTAAAAATGAGCAATATGTTCATAATGGTAGAAATTAAATAAAAGATCTGCAAACTTGAAAAGATTAACATTTCATAAGAAGATAAGAAAGAACCATTATGGTATTTTAAAACATTGTAATTTCATCAATTATGCTCTCAGACAAATATTTTCTATACTTTCCTGTCTGGTGAAAGTTAACAAAGGAAAACATTTTGTTTGCTTTATATAACTTCATATTTTATTCGTGATATTTGTTCATAATAAGGTAAAGGTGTTGAGAAAAAGAACATTCACTAAGTTTGGCTACAGGTATCATAATCCCCACTGTCCTTAAAGTCTCTCCACAAATTGTTCAATAGTAAAAATAACCAAGATTTAGTATGATTATAGATCCTATTAATATTTAAATCTATTAATGCCTCTTCTTCCCTTTGCACTAGTCAGCAGCTTTTATCTAGACTAGTCCAATTCCTGTTTTAAAACTAGTGGTATGAACTGGCCATGGGCTTTTTTTTTTTTTTTTTTCCTGGCACTTCAAAACTGAAAATGTAATCAGGGTTGTCTTATTTATTTTCACCTTATGGAAATTCAGCAGACCAATTTTTAAAAAAAGAAAGGAAAAAAAGTGAAAGTGTAACAGAATAACATACAAACCTATAAGTACTTAGCAATCATTCCATTAATTAATATGAGATATAATTTCATCATCAAATTGTTTGATACTAAGTACTTTCCCTAGTTGGAGATAGTAACACACATCATAATACCCTGGCATGTCTTTAAATGGCTCTTTTATAGGCTTTATAATCTTCACTATGAGAATAATTTTCTTAAATGTTACAGATCTTTCAGTCCAGTTTGCTTTGACGTTTTCTTCTTTCAGCCTCTGTAAAAAGAAATCTGTTTATTTTCCCGTAGATACAATTTCAAGTACTAAGAAGTAAATATAACATTGACAAGGAAACTCTCAACCAGCAAGATTAAAATAATAATTTTCATAGTAGACATCTGCCATTTGGGGAGCAAATATTTGATAGGATCTCTGTGTGAGATCGTTGATATTTCTTCGTCGCTCATTTTTCATTCTATCCCATCTAAAGAGCAGGTGGATTTCCTTTGGTGTAATCCTCACCTCCATTTGTATGGGATGGTAAATGTTTCCACTATAGATGCCAAAGAACAAGATAGATCTTTTCTTTCACTTAGAACAGAGCCAGAGTCAATCAGATAGGGAGGGTCAGCCAATTATATGCTCTCTTGGGTCTTTGAATATTTAGCAATTCACATACCAACTAATGTTTAGATTTCTTTTCATAAGCTTGGAGCCCTAGCAAGCTTGTTTCTACTATGAAAAAATTTTGCTGTTGTTTTGTTGTTGTTGTTTTTAACTTTTATTTTAAGGTTGACGGTACATGTGAAGGTAAGCTTGCGTCGTGGGGATTTGTTGTACAGATTATTTCATCACCCAGGAATTAAGCCCAGTATCCAATAGTTATCTTTTATGTTCCTCCCTCCTACCACCCTCCACCCTCAAGTACACCCCAGTGTCTGTTGTTTTCTTCTTTGTGTTCATAAGTTCTCATCATTTAGCTCCCACTTATAAGTTAGAACATATAGTATTTGGTTTTATATTCCTGCATTAGTTTGCTAACAATAATAGCCTCCAGCTTCATCCATGTCCCTGCAAAATACATATCTCATTCTTTTTATGGTTGCATAGTATTCCATGGTGTATATGTACCACACTTTCTTTATTTTATCTGTCACTGATGAGCATTTAGGTTGATTCCATGTATTTGCTATAGTGCGAATAGCGTTACATTGAACATTCACATGCATGTGGCCTTATGGTAGAATGATTTATACTGGGGTATATATCTAGTAATGGGATTGCTGGGTCATAAGGCAGTTCTGCTTTTAGCTCTTTCAGCAATCACCATACTTCTTTCCAAAACGGTTGAACTAGTTTACATTCCTACCAACTTTGTATAAATGTTCCTTCTCTTCACAACCTCATCAGCATCTGTTATTTTTTGACTTTTTAGTAATAGACTCTCTGACTAGGGTTAGACAGTATCCCATTGAGGTTTTGATTTGCATTTCTCTAATGATCAGTGATATTGACCTTTTTAATATGCTTTTTAGCCGCAGGTACGTCTTTTTTTTTTTTTTTCTTTTTTCTTTTTTGAGATGAAGTCTCATCACTCTGTCACCCAGGCTGGAGTGCACTGGCGTGATCATGGCTCACTGCAACCTTTGCCTCCTGGGTTCAAGCAATTCTCCTGCCTTAGCCTCCTGAGTAGTTGGGACTACAGGCACGCACCACCACACCCAGCTAATTTTTGTATTTTTCATAGAGACAGGGTTTCACCATGTTGGCTATGATGGTCTCGATCTCTTGAACTCGTGATCTGCCTGCCTCGACCTCCCAAAGTGTTGGGATTACAGGCGTGAGCCACTGCACCTGGTCATGTATGTCTTCTTTTGAAAAGTGTCTGTTCATATCCTTTGTCTACTTTATAATGGTTTTTTTACTCTTGTAAATTTAAGTTCTTTATAGATGCTGAATATTAGACCTTTGTCAGATGCTTAGTTCGCAAAATTGTCTGATCTTATGTAGGTTATCTGTTTTTCCTGTTGATAGTTTCTTTGGCTGTGTAGAAGCTCTTGAGTTTAATTAGATCCTACTTACAATTTTTGCTTTTGGTATCTTTGTCATGAAATCTTTGCCTGTTCCTATGTCCAGGATGGTATTGCCTAGGTTGTCTTCCAGAGTTTGTATAGTTCTGAGTTTTACATTTCAGTCTTTAATCGATCTTTTGTTGATTTTTGTATATGGTATGAGGAAGGGGTCCAGCTTCAGTCTCTTCACATGGCTCACCAGTTATCCTAGCAACATTTATTGAATAGGGACTCTTCCTCATTGCTTTTGTCAACTTTGTCAAAGATTGAATGGTCATAGGTGTGCAGTCATGTTTCTGGGCTGTCATATCTGTTCCAGTGGTCTATATGCCTGTTTTTGTATTAGTACCATGCTGTTTTAATTACTGTTGCCCTGTAATATAGTTTGAAGTTAGGTAACATGATGCCTTTAGCTTTGTTCTTTTTGCTTAAGATTGCTTTGGCTATTCAGGCTCTTTTTTGGTTCCATATGCATTTTAAAATAGTTTTTTTTTTTTTCCAGTTCTGTGAACAATGTCATTAGCAGTTTGATAGTAGTAGCATCAAATCTGTAAAACGCTTTGGGCAGTATGTCCATTTTAATGATATTAATTCTTCATATCCATGAGATTGGAATGTTTTTTGATTTGTTTGTTTCTTCTATGATTTCTTTGAGCAGTGTTTTGTAATTTTCATTGCAGAGATCTTCCATCTGTCTGGTTAGCTATATTCCTAGGTATTTTATTTTTGTGTGTGTGGCAATTGTGAATGGGATTGTTTTTCTGTTTTGCCTCTTGGCTTGGCTGTTGCTGGTGTATAGAAATGCTAGTGAGTTTTGTACATTGATTTTGTATCCTGAAACCTTGCTGAGGTTGTTCATCAGCTGATGGAGCTTAAGGGCCAATACTATGTGGTTTTATATTAATATATATAGAATTATGTTATCTGCAAGCAAAGATACTTTGACTTACTCTCTTCCTATTTGTCCTTTATTTCTTTCCATTGCCTGATTGTTCTGGCTAGGACTTACAATACTATGTTCAATAGGAATGGTGAGAGAGGGCATCCTTGCCTTGAGTAGGGTTTCAAAGGGAATGCTTCCAACTTTTACCCATTTACTATGATATTGGCTGTGGGTTTGTATGACAGGATTTTTTGAATATCCTATTGTTCTCTCCACTTAGTTTTTGTTCTTGCCTCTGGTTTTATGGTCATTGATTAAATTTTTTTAGAACTCAACTATGTTCCCGTTTTTTTCCCAAAATGTTAGCCAAAGTCAGCTTAAACTTGCAACCAAACAACCTTAAATGAATCAGAAATGACTGTAAGAGAATGGGATATAGGCAACAGACTCTCAGAAAAATGTGCCATATCTGCAATTATCCGTTCAAGTGTAAGTGAAAGAATGGTTTATTGTTTCATTTATTTTCTAGAATGAAAATTAATAGGACAAAGCACAATAGTGAAGAAATTGAATATTTGGAATCAAAGGACCACAAGATAAGATAGCAACTTATAGCAGGCAGTGGTGAATATCCTGAAGTTGAGCAACATATGTCCCTAAAGGCACAGATAAGAAGTCAGTAAACATGCTGAAAAGGTAACTTAAGCCTCATAGTATGAAGCTGAGATTGATGAAAACAAAAGGAAATCTGATTATTATCAAAAGGCTTGCCATATTATAGTATTAGTTAATTTTAGAGCCTACAATATTACTACCTTGATTAAGACTGAGATAATTGAAATGAGTATATACATGAAAATTCAAGAGAGTATGAGTGATACAATTTTCTAATCATTTAAAAGTACACACCAAAAAATCTCTGCAATAGAGTGAGAGAGGTGGAGAGTATTAGGAGAGATGACTGGAGGACAAATTTCGCATGCTTTGTGAGAAAATATTTTTGACTTTGTGAATGAGATGGTTTTGAGCAAACAAATAACACTACTGACTCACTCTTCAATAGGATTGCTTTTGATGTTCTGTTGCAATACATAAAAGGAGAGACAGACTGAAAGTAGGAAGACCAGTTAGGAGAACTCATGAAACATGCAACAGTGATTTGAATTAATTTAACAGCAATACAACCAGTGAAAAATGGTTACACCATAATATATTTTAAAGACAAAATCAGTTGCTGTTGAGTTGATACATATGAGTTTTGAGTAAATGAGGATGATCCCAAGGTTTTGGGCCTGGAAAACAACCTGAACACAATAGTCTGCAGCTAGAAATGAGGAATTCTGCTAGATGAGCAGCTTTTGCTGGTGAGTAAGTGGTACTTTAAGGTTCCATTTTGGGCTTGCTAATTCTGTAGTACTCCAGACAATCACATGACCAAGACAAATAGGCAGAAGTTTCAAGATGGAGATATAAATGCAGGAGTCATTAGTATATAGATCATGCAATCCTAATAACAAAATCACTTCAGGACTAAGTCTCTACAACTATCCATACACAGCAGTTAATTATGTAACAGTTAAGTTTATGTTCATCTATATGAATTTGAAATCCTCTACTGTGGTCAGAAACCAATTTATGTCTTCTGAGTAACAAGAAGTCACCAGGTAGCACATTCCCACACAGATTTGGGCACTTGAGGAAATCTGAAGAACCAGACTCCTTGCCTCACAAAAGTTACTCTTATCATGTGACTTTTGTCTCCATGGTTACAAGATGATAATTTCCATTTCAGCCTCATATTGAATTCCAGGCAAGAGAAGAAGAAAGAAGGGTGGGACCAAATTCAAGAAAGCAAAACTTTCTCAAAAATACCTACCAGACTTTGATCAATGTCATTCACTATATATATGTATTATTTGGCCATGCGTAATGATAAAAGAATTTTTAAAAATGTGATAGTTTAGATAGAATTCACATGTTGAAGAAAAGTGGGAGGCTAGTTGCTAGTTGCTGTATGAACAACTGCAAATATTGTCAAAAAACACAGTGAATTTTAAAGTGAGTCAGAGGAAGTCATACTCTCCTGGAAATGGCAATCAGAATCATTTGCAATGGTTTTCCATACTATATACACATTAACTTATTCATTATATTTGAGTTATTGTTCTAGATGGAACCTTTTTTTTAAATAGTAGTCATTCCTAAGGCATACAGAAGCATCACATATATTAAAACCATTAGACTAGGTTTCAAATCTTTACAAACACAAAAATATATAGTTAGTATATTAAATAGAGCGACAGATGGTGCTTTTTAGACACTTTCACTGTAATAGATGCCATGGTAACCAATATCTACCTGTTAAATATTACTTCCATTCCATCATTTATGTTCTTGATGAAAGCATATTTTTGCACTGTCATTATGTGCCCTGTGAGTATATGATATATTAATATATCCCCACCCAGCTACAGAAGGATTTCCCAACCTTGTATTAGAAAAGGCAGCACCTTGGTTCTTAGAAAAGAAAAAAAAAATCAAACCATCTATTCTTCTAAATTACATAATCTCTTTGAACCGGCTTTCTTACAACATTCACAGGCACATGCACCATAGAAACACAAACTGTAGTTAACCTTTAGATTCTAAGGAGAAGAACTATCATAATTGTAAAGGGAAATGCATCTTGTAGAAACTCATATCTGTGAAACAAAAGAGAGTGTATTGTGTTTTTAAAGTAGATTTTATTTCCACCAATGACTCATTAAATGATCTACTTCCCAAAGAGGATATGAAGTTTCATTGGTTAAGAAAAAAATGGAAATCTCCTTTCTAGTGCATAGAACTGTGATATTCCAAGTTGTTTTATAGAAATGAAGTACAGAATGGGAGAAAATTTTTGCAATCTATCCATCTGACAAAGGGCTAATATCCAGAATCTACAAGGAACTTAAACAAATTTACAAGAAAAAAACAACCCCATGAAAAGGTGGGTGAAGGATATGAACAGACACTTCTCAAAAGAAGACATTTAGGCAGCCAACAAACCTATGAAAAAAGAGCTAATCATCACTGGTCATTAAAGAAATGCAAATCAAAACCACAATGAGATCCCAACTCACACCTGTTAGAATGGCAATCATTAAAAATTCAGGAAACAACAGATGGTAGAGAGGATGTGGTGACATAGGAACACTTTTACACTTTTACACTGTTGGTGGGAGGGTAAATTAGTTCAACCATTGTGGAAGACAGGGTGGTGATTCCTCAAGGATCCAGCAATTCCATTACTGGGTATATACCCAAAGGATTATAAATCATTGTACTATAAAGACACATGCACACATATGTTTACTGCAGCACTATTTACAATAGCAAAGACTTGTTCCCATTGATGGGAACAAAAGCCCATCAGTGACAGACTGGATAATGAAAATGTGGCACATATACACCATGGAATACTATGCAGTCACAAAAAAGGATAAGTTCATGTCCTTTGTAGGGACATGGATGTAGCTGGAAACCATCATTCTCAGCAAACTAACACAGGAACAGAAAACCAAACACTGTATGTTTTCACTCATAAGTGGGAGGTGAACAATGAGAACACATGGACACAGGGAGCAGAACATCACACACCAGGGCCTGCGAGGGGTTGGGGGCTAGAGGGAGGGATAGCATTAGGAGAAATACCTAATGTAGATGATGGGTTGATGGGTGCAGCAAACCACCATGGCACGTGTATACCTATATAACAAACCTGCACACTCTGCACATGTATCCCAGAAGTTAAAGTAAAATATTTTTAAAAATGAAATGAATTGGCTTTACACATTTGACAGATATGTGCCAGGCACTGGAAATACACAGTCCGACTACAGTTTTGAAAGAATACAATTTCTAATCTCATACTTTTTGAAATGAAAAGTGTTTATCCTGGATGAAATTTTTTCCTGATACAAAATAATCTGTATTACTTTTAACACACTTAATTGTTGTGACAAAATCCTTCATTGTTTTTCTGTATTCTAATCACATTGATAGCAGAAGTTATGGTTAATAAAAATAGTAAATATTTTTGAGCACTTAGTCTTGTATTACATATACATGGGTTATACACGAGCATGTATGATTTCATTTCAACCTCCAAAATCCCCTCTGAGATAGACATGGTTGTTGTCTCCTTTTTACAAATTTGGACACTAAGGCTGAAAACCATGAAGATACTGATTCTTGATGACACAGTAATAGGTGCATCTTGTATAAGAAACACTCCTTCTCATCAGAACCCTGGCTTTTAACCACTTCACTTCTATTTTCAACCTATTTTTTTGTTGTATTTATTGTTATTGTTACATTGTGTTTCTTAGCAAACAAGCTTAATTTCTGCCACCACAGACCGTTAGTTCATTGTGTCGGCTTACTACATGGCAAAAATGGAGCTAAGTGCAATGCCCAACAATGCTTAAGATAAAACCTGCCTGTGCACCTTCTGAGTGGGGAGAAAGGCAAGAATAAAGACAGTCGTGACTGATGCAAGTCCTTACGGGTTACATTTGTCCTGGTCTATCAGAGGGCACAAAATCCAGACTTGGACAGGTTCAGGATGGCTCAATGGAGGAATGATGTCTAAAGTAACACATGAGAAAAGAGTTGGCATTTCCCAGAACTCCTACTTATGTAGGATGCAGAAAGTTTCCCTCCACACATATAACCTGTCTTATAAATTATTTCATTTATTATTTCTTCATTTGTACTTCTTTGGTATATGTGTGACCTATTATAAGGCTTGATTTCCAGAAATCAACATTAATTTCAACTCTTTCTTCCAAAATGTAATCTCAGTCTGCAAGAGTCCCTGTTATAAGGGAGTAATATGACATTGTGAATACATAACCCTTTGCCTGCATCCCCTTTCCCTAGAATCTCTTCCTAACTTGTTTCTTCTTCTCTCTTAAACCTCCTAAACAGACTCAACATTCCATTTCCTATGTCCATGCAGGCATGTTCAAAATGAAGTTCAAAATGATTTACCAAATCTATTTTTGAATATCATGTAATCCAAGCCCCATATTGTGCAATATTACCAGAGTAATAGATTAAAATATAAATATCTTAGTGCTGTGTCAATCTCTGCACATATGTTAAAAGCTACTTTCAAAGACATGTTCTGTCACTTTATTTTTTTCCTTTAACCTTGGATGGAGACATTGTTATCTCCCATGGAAAATCCATTCAACATTTCTTTATATTCCTGATACACTAATAACTAACTTTATTTTCTTCATTCTAACACATTTAGTGAAATTACCCCATTACCCCTTACTACATGTCAAAATCTCTCTGAAGCTTTCTATAAAAGTAAAGTTAAAGCTAAAAGGGATCTTAAAGTGCATTTAGACTAGATTATTTTTATTTTAGGCTAGTATATTTTATTTTGCAAATGAGGACAGTGTGATTTAAAAATTAAATAATTTATTCATAGTACCAAAGCTTTTACATGGCAGACCTAGAGCTGAAAGTAACTTCTGAATTTTCTGATACAGTAAAATATTCATACTACTGGACCTTCTTCCCAACTTGTAAAATAAAGAGAAGGATTAAGATTTCTCACATACAGTTCCTGGATTTCTATCTCACTGATAATATTGTTTAATGCAATACTTTGGCTCTATATTTAATTCTTATGGGAAGTTATCTTTGGATAATATCTGGTCAACTAAACATGAGATAAAAAAACAAAAAAATGGAATAAATAATCTTGCTGCCATTTACAATGACATTTTAAGACAACACTGGATATAAATAATTGTTTCATTGTAGTTTTGTTCAGAATTTTGATTCCATTTAATAGGTTTAGAGAAAGTGAATGTGTGTTACACATTTTAGACTATGTTAATATTCATAAACTCTATTGCAATTACCGTTTGAGTACTTTTCTTATTATAATAATGTGCCTAAATTTATTATAATTTACTCTCAAACTTACATGTGTCTAAAATATTTCCTCAGAATAATAAGAAAACTGAATTGAGAGGTTTTATATATTGTTAGATAAGTCACTTACTTTTCTCAGTCTGAGTGCATTAGTTCTCACATTGATATAAAGACATACCTGAGACTGGGTAATTTAAAAAGAAAAATGGTTTAATCTGCTCACAGTTCTGCAGACTGCACAGACTTCTGCTTCTGGAGAGGCCTCAGAAAACTCACAATCATGGCAGAAGATGAAGCGGAAGCAGGTACATCTTCGCATGGCTAGCAGGAGAGAGAAAAGGGTAAAGGAAGGTGCTGCACACTTTCAAACAATTAGATCTCATGAGAATTCTATCATGAAAACAACAAAGTGGAAGTCTACCACCATGATTCAATCACTTCCCACTAGGTCCCTCCTTCAACACTGGGAATTACAACTGGACATGATATTTGGGTGGGGACACAGAGCCAAGCCATATCACAGTTATGTCATTTATTTAAAATAATAATAATAATTCATAAATTTGTGTGAGGATTAAGCAACAATGTAAATGCATGTTAATTTATGAACATATACAGAAAATATCAGGACTTATTCCTGAACAGCTGCTTTCCCCAAAATTCTGTATCCACACAAAGAACTACACAATTCTACACATTATTTTCTTCACTCTAGAATGTAATGTTAACACCTGGAAAGCCTCCTTTCTCCATCTTCTGAAAAAGAATTCAGAAGTTCCATCACTTTAGTCCAATAGCACATTATCTAGTCCTTTATTTAGGCAATCCTTTAATTATTTCTGTGTGTATTTCTCTCTTTGGATTAAGAGCTTCATAATGACTTATTTATATTGTCTTTGTGTGTGTGTTTCAATGTAAGACTGCAAGAAGTAGGTGCCTAAAGCAGACATTACAGGTGATCTAACAACATATTTATAACTTCTCACTTCTTGCAGATGCAACTTTGTATTTAGAGCCTTTTCTATCATTTATATTCTGAAGTTAATATTTATTTCAATATCCATTTTACTTAATTATAGTCACAGTTCCATTTCACCCATTAAAGCAAACAAAAACAGTAGTAGAACTAAGGAAAGGCACAATAAATTTCTTTTTTTTTCCTTCTGATCCAGAACAACTCTTTACTTTATACATTAGTACATTCTCTGGTCTTAAGTCCCTATAAAAATTCTGTAAGCTATGGAGAGACTTTTGAAGAGTGATCAATGCAAGTTGGTATAGTAATCCAAAAGATTGGAATAGAGTACATAAAAAGGAGGTTATCATATTTTTCATCAATATGCTGTTTAACTTTGGAACGTTATTTCTAAATTTTATAACTCTAAATACTGTTAATATATCAGTCAAATTATCCTTAGTCATATGAATAGTTACAGCACATTCACATATTCACTGCTACCTCCACTTTGTTCTTTACACATAATCTCATTTAATCTTCATAACTACCCTATGAGTTACATGCTACATTATTCTCATTTTACTGATGAGAAACTAGCACTGAAGGAAGTTGGAAAAACTGACCAAATCCACGTAGCTGTAAGTGATAAAACTGGATGGAGCCAATATTTAACTCCAGTCTCTGATTCCACATTTCAAGCTCTCAATCACCATTTTTTTATTTTCTTAAATATCAGTATAAAAAAACTATGTTGATTAAATGTTTTGAGAAACTTATAAAATATATACAATCTTTTAAAATAAGGTATTTTGACTTACATTTTCTAAAAATTTAGGCTTGGCCAGGTACAGTCTGTAGTGCAGCCAGCACTTTGGGAGGCCACGGCAGGCAGATTGCTTGAGTCCAGTAGTTAAAGATCAGTCTGGGCTACATGGTGAAACCCTGTCTCTACAAAAAAAATACAAAAACTAGCCAGATGTGGTGATGTGCACCTGTAGTCCCAGCTACTCAGGAGTTTGAGGTCGGAGGATCGCTTGAGCATGAGAGATCGAGGCTAGAGTGAGCCATGATTGCACCACTGCATTCCAGCCTGGGTGACAGACCAAGGTCCTATCTCAAAAAATAATAAATAGATAAATAAATACATAACTTTAATCTTCCCTCAGATGGCCTTCTACACACCTACTTGTGTTGAAGTTTCCTTCACTTTAATGTGATACAAAGTATGAAAATGGAAAATCTACAGCAAAAAGTAATGAAGTCTTGGCTTAGTTATTTGTTCAAAACTTCTACTTTTAACTTTTTTTAATTTATGTTTTAAAACACTTTACTCAGCATCCCAAGATCATCATCTCTAGCTGTGGTTCACAGTAACATGGGGTTTAACAATCAAAAGAAGTTTATTGATCAGCTATTTCAATCTTCCTCTTTTTTGCCATGGAAGGAAGCGAAACCCTAGAGAGGTGGTGAGCACACTGAGAAGTATAGGAGCTGTGACTGGACCCCAACTTCCCTGCTCAAGGACAGTGTGGATCTGAGATGCTGTCACTCTGGCTTCCCCTGAGAGATGATGGGCAGCCTCACTGAGAGTACTGAACACTCAACACTAGCAAGCACTTGGTATTTCAGACAAGCCCCCATTCCACATTTTCATGAAGGAGCCTCAGGTTTGAAATGCTGCATTCTGAAAAATAACAGTAAAAGTTGGAAACCAAAAGGGTAGGAAGTAACATTGATAATAACCAGGAATTATACATTTTAAGAACAGTGTTTATTTGTAAGAAGTTCTAGAGTTTTCAAAAACCTTTTGCTTTTCCTAACATTTAACAAAATTCTATACCAAACCAACGAATTAAATAGAACACATATTTTTATACCACTTGTTTTTAACAAATGAGAAAATTAGGACTTTCTCCAGATAACACAACCAATAAGTTACTTGACCCCTAAAATGACTGTGTTTACTTCCTGTTCACCTCATAAATTTCTACTTCACATTCAGTTGCTCAAGACACAGAAATTTAGAGATCCTTCTTAACTCGAGATCTTAAAGGAAGTGCTAGAATATTAAAGCTTCCAATTATTAAATATTTCCTGAGGTACTATGCAGCTATTCAAAATAGCTGCCTACCAGCTAATTTTGCTGCTTACTATCCTCCTTTCACAGATAAGATTATTTAATGTGGGTACATATTTCTTTCAAATATGCATTCCTAGTGATGGCAAAAATAAAAAATACATAGTTATGGAAAAATATCAAAAGAGTAATAAAAATTGAGTTTCTTATGACTTAGTAAACTAGGGAAATACCACATTTTATGCTAATTGACAAAATAGGGCATTTAAAAATTGCTGTTTTCTTAGACATGTACCAATGTGCTTTCTAATGAAAAGAGAATGATTAACTCCATCTTTAATTGTCCAACCATTCTGCAACTGTCTTCTATCTTAGCCTCTAGGAGAAGTGGCTCTACATGAATGAACAATACTCTGGCTTTAGAAGTTAAACTGAATATTTTTAATATATAAGGGAAGTTGGAAATAGAAACAGTAACGCTTTTTATTTACTTCTCTGGACTTTTCAAGCTTTAGTTTGTGTCTCTATATCAAATAACAAAGTAAGGCCAGAAAAATGAGAACTGCACAGTAGCATCAGAAAGGCAGCCCAAGTCAAACATACTTGAACCTTGATGCCAGCCATCTGGTGGACTATTCAAGGTTGTTTTGGGGAAGGGAGCTGTTAAACACCCATCATTTCCTGGCTCTATGACTCTGGCAAAGTCAGCATCTCAGTTTCTTAGTTTCCATTCTCTTGAACAAAATCTAAGATGGTGACATAAGAGGGCTTTCACACTGCCATTTTTTTGATGACAGACCTACCGCCTCTGAGAAGCTCTGTAGGCACAGAGACTGGAACACAAATAACTTCATTTGACAACCAGTTCAACTACTTACCACCATAAGTTGCAGCTCAGTGTCTAGAACATGGAGTCTATTCACCACAATGTAAATACATGACTAAAATGTGGGAAAGCATAAATGAAAATAACTAAACCCTCAGACATACTCAGGATATATGCTTTCCATTTTATTTCTCTAACACAATGAATACGTTTGTGAAAGTGAAGCTATTCTATTTCTCTTCATGTCATTTTTCTATCTACCTAAAAGGATTGTTGTTAAAATAAAAAGAGATAATACACACAAAGTGCATAGCACAAAGCTTGAAAACATAGCAGATTTTCAGTAAGTGGTAGTTTGTCTTCCCATTGCTTGAGAAGAAAGTTCAAGCTATTCAGAATGCTTGTTTAATCTATTTTCCCTGTATTCACTCTTTCTTGCAGTCCCGTAAAATGTCTTTCAAATCCTAGAGTCTTTACCATTCTGAATCCATTCATGTATCTGGGATTTTCCATTGTTGCTCACTTCATACAAAACGCTGCCAATGCAACTCACACCACTGGCATAAAGGTGCGCCTGACTCAAGCTCCTTGTTCTTTACATTTCTATGCTCCTCATATGTCTATGATATTTACTTGGCACTCCCTTTACCATTCAATTTCGGCTTGTACATTATTTGCTATATGAAGGTGTTTTTTTTTCCCCTGAAAGTAGGTATGCCATGTCTTACTATTCTATCTCACACAACAAAATTGCTTTTAAAACTAGGTATGGGTATAAGTGAAATTATTATTACCATCACTACTATCACCACTACTACCACAGTCACTACGTAGTTCAGATAGATTTTCTACATCACTTATGATGTAGAATATTTATAAGAATTCAAAATTAAATGTATGCCTTAGGTAACACTGAGCTATCACAAAGAATACCTAAAGTTTTTTTATAAAACATGAATTTATTTGAAAAAAAATTTTTTAAGCTCATAAAAGCAAAACTTCAGACACTAGACCACGTTCCTGAGTAAATAAAGTGTCCTTTTCTCATCTTTGTTTACAGCAAGCAATTCTAGACTAAACTTTGTTGACTAGGAAGATATTGATGGTCTTTTGCTGTACACAAATCGTACATTTATTGTAAACACAATGAGGGAGGTAGGAAGTAACATCACCAAAAACTACACATAAAAGTAGACTGACCACTACATATTTTGACAAAGCAGATAATTAGATTAACAAATGTTAAAGACAGTTTTACATCTAATGAGATAGCCTAAATTATAGAGAATATAACATCATTTCTGACTTTGCAGTATCAAATGATACACAGATTTAATTCTCAACCAGAAACAGAAGCTCATGGAAGTTCTGCTTTAAAAAATAACGACTATGTTTGTATATATAATTAGTAAATGACCTATAGTACTATCCAGAGTCATTTAATATTTTGAAGCTAAGGAAAGGAGTTAGTTTGTACAAGGTTTGACCTGACAGAATGAGGTAAAAGGAATGCTATTGTGAAATCCAGATACATATTTGAATTTGGCAAAAAATTAAGACAAGTTTGAGAAAGATATTAATCATGGCTTTATACTTAAAAAATGCACACACTTAAAAGAATTTGCTGTTGCTCAATATTTGTAAGAAAAAAGATGCAAAATATACTTTACTATGAACAATATTATATAGAAGTCTTATAGGTAAACACAAATATGAATGAATAAATCTACATGATTGCTAGTGTACTAAAAGGAAACACAATCTTAAAACCCAGAACGATATCTAATACATTAATATTTTTGAAGGATTTATTATTATTTTGGTAATGTGGACAAACTCAAATTATTCATCACTGTTGTAGCACACATCAAAATATTAAATTGTTTGACTTTTTGTGGATTATGTGCCAATTTTGGTATCAACAACATTTTTTTTTTTGCAAAAGTAATGCAAATAAGCATTGATGTCAGTGACCTAATATCCCTGCCTTGACCATTTATTTAAAAAAACACCCTTTTCCAGGTTACCTACAAAACAGAGTTCATGACTCTTTCCCTAAAAAATAAAAATGCTGCAAGTTTTTCTGTTACCAAAGACTGAGAAGCATCCAGGGTTTCTTTCTTGTTCTTAATGGTGAAATTGTTCAATATTAACCTGACTTTTTCAAACCCCCATACAGCTGATATTACATATACAATTTAAAAAAGGAGAGCAAGCCTAAAGAAAAAATAAGAGAAAAAGAAAAAAGAAATAAGAGAGATGTTACAGTTTAACATAATTTGAAACACAAAGTAAATATTAGAACATGTCTTTCTATTAAAAATGTGCTATATTTTACATGCATATTATTTTAAGAGAACATCTATTACATATGCAAACCAGAGAAGTACAGGTTGATCAGTCACAGAGACTGGTTTCATACAATTTCCCCACTTCCAAAAACTACCTAGAGAGAGAAAAAAATTACCTCCTTAATGTTTCAGCTTATGAAATTTAATGTCGATATTTCAAACTTAGTAATCTAATAAATTAAGGAGAATTTATGATCAAAGAGAACGTCAATACAGGGTCTTTTAGATTAAGATACAAGCTAGTGGTTAGCCAAATACATAAATTTTAAAAGATACTGTCAAATCACTGTTTTAATTATCATATTATGTAAAGTAAAACAAACCAGTAAAACAGCAGGGTAAATAATTATGCAAAATCACCTAACATAAACTAATTCATTACTCAATTCTGTTAATCATACCACAGTCAAACATTATTACAATTTTGGCAAACAATAAATAGTTTTCTCTTTGCTTTCAAGTTAGCTCTTGATTTTAGAAAATTAGAGTCCTCTTGTTTCATAAGTTTGTGTAAATGCTATAGAAATTTAAATTTTCCAACTGGGTGCGATGGCTCATGCCTGTAATCCCAGTATATTAGGAAGCTGAGACAGTGGATCACGTGAGCCCAGGACTTCAAGACCAGCCTGGGCAACATGGCGAAATCCCACTTTCACACACAAACACACACACACACACACATGCACAAAGAAAAATAGCTGGGGATGGTGGTGCACACCTGTAGTCCCAGCTACTCAGGAAGTGGAGATTGGAGGATTGCTTGAGCCCAGGAGGTGGAGGCTGCAGAGAGCCAAGATTGCACCATTGCACTCCAGCCTGGGTGAGGGCAAAAGACTGAGACTCTGTCTCAATAAATAAATAAATAAATAAATAAATAAGTAAAAAATAAATTTTTCCTAGCAAATAAATTTTTTAATTCCAAAGTATTCTTAAAATGTTCCAGGCATCACACTATGATAATATGTCTGATGTGAAATGCAAAAGGATGAGGTTTACATGATAAAATTATTTTCAATTCTTTTTTCTATTTTTAAAAATTATTTAAAATTTCTTAAAATTAAATTTGCATTTTTAAATTTAATTTTATTTAAATTAACATATCTCAAGAAATATATTAATGAAGAAACATTTTCCAGAAACCAAGAAAGCAGCATTCCAAGTAGAAGAAAGTGACCTGTTTTTGACAAACCTGATGAAAATTAACATTTTGTCTAAGCAATTTTTGAAAAGCATGTCTAAATAAAACAAAATAGGATCTCTTGAGTATTTTAGAAACTAACAGTCACAAAAAATCAATTCACTATTGAGACATATTACAATATACCATTTTCATAAATGTGTCAGTACATGCATATTTTTCTCTTCCACTAAAGTTACTCAAGTAGTAACAATAGAAAACTAGCAGATTTATGCTGAAACTTCCTCATGCTTTTCTACACACTACCCGGTAACACCACCCAGTAACAATCTACACCAAGCTTTAGGAAATTAGATTAAAGGTGTTGACAACTGGATAAATCATCTCCAAATAATTGAGACATAGTATTATTTTTTAAAAAAAGGAAAGAAAATGAAAACCTATTAAACATCTGTCCACAATCAACAAACCTGTAGCCAAGTAAAATGTCATGGCATTTATTTCCTTGCTGCTCATCTATGTCTTTTGGACAGTGATACAAATATTCACATGTGTTTTACTTGTTTGCTTAGCTAGATATTGAATAGCATTTAGAGGCAAATAAATACATTTAGAAATAGTGTTTAAAAATTATTATGTAATTGAATATACAAGTTGCTTTTGTGATTTTTTGGTCAAACATAAAATTGATGAAGCAAAGTGTGCAAACTAGAATAATTTTTATCTTGTTGTTTGAGAAAAGTTGAGACTCCACCATTGCTGCAGTAAGAGGAATTTTAACATGTTGTCACTGAGCCAAAGCAATGCCGGAACAGCTCTGTCTGTAGTCTCAGGCCAGGGAACATTTTCCATTCTATAACTCATTCCCCAGATGCATGATCATACCTCATACACACAGAAAACAGAACAATAAGCCCTTAAATATGCTTGCGGGCAGTTTTTCACAAGGGCAAGATTACAAGAGAACATGGCTGCTTAAAGAATTATTCCTTTGTTTTCCCCACTTGTTCTCAAATTATCCATTTCCAATAGCACTAAAATGTGTGGAAAATATCCCTCAGATGGTCAATTTATTTGGAAATCATTTTACCTATGTTTGGACACTAAGTTTTCACAGGCTCAAAATTCAAGTGTGCTTTAGTATGTTGTATTGTTTTGTATTTTTTTCCTCCACACGCATTTTTTTTTTTTTTTTTTTGCTGGTGGGACACTCCTCCGCCAGCACATGGGAGCTTTCTATCTATTGCTGTTGTATAGCTAACTGTGAGTCCAAAGAAGAAAACGTCTTTTCCTATAACTTCTGAAGTTAATGCTGTAAAAATGAGTAACTTTATCACAGTCTCATGGGGAGACTGTGCTCTCAGGGCCATCCAGGCATTCTGGGACTTTTGTCAATGTGTTTCTAGAAAGGATGCTTATGAAATAATTCAGATCGACATCCAGGGTTCTTAGAGCAGGCTCCACTTAGACTAGCAGAAATCATTTTTGCCAAGGAAGACTATTTTCTAGATTTATAAAAAGCTTTATAAAGAACATTTTGTTGTAACAGTGACTAATAAAATGTAAAAACCAAAAAGAACCCAGCATCTGCAATAAAGAGCTATACCTTTTGGGAAATTTTGAATGTAACTGAGGATCAACCATGTTGTACGATTGTGTGATTTCTACTCACATAGAATACAAAGTGAATGCTGCCCTTCTTCAGCTGTGCAACACGTTGATACTAAACTACATTTTCAGCAAGTAATGTGCAAATAAATAGCAGTAGTTTCCTCTCAATCACTGTGGTTTTTTATACATTGAAGGGTTTTGAAAATGTATATACTCTTCCAAGTTATGATGGACACCATTACATTTTGAAGTCAAAACACCACATTTCAGTAAAGTTTCCAGTCACTTAAAGTTATTATTGATAGGGATATATATATATGTCTCATATATATCATATATATATAGAGATATATATATGATATATATATAGTAATAACAATAAATTTTGTGATTATATATTAACATGAGTGCACTTAGTATCATATACTATTCAATGAAAATAGCTTTAAAATGCTGTCTAGGGTATAAGCAGGTGTATATATAATGACCATAGGGTCCGGAGGACAAATAGATTTTGCCATGATAGAAACTGAGCTCAGCTAAGTCATCTAAAGGATTTAAAATTTTTTCACTTTGTTCCTCAGGATTCAGATTGTGGTCAAACTAATTAAATATGCTGATAAAAATAAATGTTTACACAAATTAATTATCAAAAAACTATAAATAATCAAAATGGCCCAAAATGGCCCATCAAACCCCATTGACAGTCTCTAAGACATTTATATTTAAAATATAAATCAGAGAAGCTTAAAGGCTGAAGTCTACTGTCAAAGTCATCTAAGTGGTTAAACATAGATGTCCTCTAGGTTACATCAATGCCTACTCTGACATGCCTATGAGCAGTAATTCTCTCACTTCACTAACCCCATCTATAAGATAGGAATGACGATGAAAATGCTTTGGCCAGAACACAAATTCTAAACCACTCAGCAAGACATTGTTTTCTTTTTGAACAAGTTCCAGCAGATATTTTTAGTTTTAATTCTCTCCACTCCCCCAAAATCCATGGTTGAGATAACCATAAGTTCTGGTTTGTATAGGACAGTTTCTGGTTTCACCTATTGTCCTGATGTTGTTGTTAATGACGCTCCCTTTAATTCCTAAAAGCTTCCCCACTTAAATAATAAAGTTTTAGCTGCTTTTTTAAGGTATGATTGATGTACTAAGGCTGTAAATATTTAGCATATACAATATAATGTGTTTGGAGATAGGTGTATACCTGTGAGGCCATCAGACCATTGTCATTATCAATGCCATAATCTTATCCAGTATCTTCACAAATTTCCCCCAGCCCCATTTATTGCTGCTTCTAAAAGCAAATTTATTTTTTTCTTTTTGGGGTATGAGCACTTGACATAAGATCTACCCTCTTAGCAAATTTTAAAGCATTTAATACAATATTATTAATTATAATATTGCTAATCACCAGGCATGTAATCTATGTTGTACAGATTGCCAGATGTTTATTTTACATAACTGAAACTTTGTACCTTCTCACCCATACTCCCATTTCTCCTTCCTTCCAGTCCCTTGTAATCACCATTCTACTCTCTGCTTCTATGTGTTTCATCACTTTAGATTCCACGTATAAGAGAAGTCATGCAGTATTTGTTTCTCTGTACCTGGCTTATTTCACTTAGCATAATGTCCTCCAGATTAATTCATGTTGTCAGAAATGGCAGTTTCTTTTTTAAGTAGATAATAAATTACTTTGGAACAATATATCTCACACCCCACCTTGATTATTTTTACCTTTGTGGTTTTGCATGTTCTGTTTCATGCTGCCCCCCAGCCTTCTTCTGTAATAGTATCCAAAATATCCTTTGTGGGTCTTTGCTTTCCTCAGTCCATGTGACCTTGTCTCCAGATACAGGGCTGAGCATATGATCCAGGCCTGACCATCTGGAACATCCAGGCTTTAATTAGTCTGGGCTGGGCAGATACCAACAAACAGGGTAGTCCCAGGATTCCCAGCAGCCATCTGACCACACCAAGGGAAAACCTACTTTGGAGCAATTCTTCTCTAAGTGTAATCTTTGGACCAGCAGCACCATGACTTGTTAGGTATGAAAATTCTCAGGCCCGACTCTAGACATATGAAACAAAAACTCTGGATGTGGAATGCTTGTATTTTTGCTGACGTGACTTTACTTGGAGACTCTCTCTGCTTACTATGTTCTTTCCCCTTTGCTGGAATTTTTAGTTTGGTTCTCTCTTTGAGAACCACATCAAACATTTTCTTTTTCAGGAAACCATTCTTAATTCTTTTAATTATTGTCTTCAACTTTCGTTTTTACTTTATATGTGCAATTTTCAATCTTTAACGTGAGATGTCCTGCAACAGTGTTATTTATATGCATACCTCATTTACCCCATCCGCTTAAAGTTACCCAAAAAACAAAAGACAGGCTTTTCCATGATTGAGTCTGCAATCATAGATATTGATGAATGAACAGATGAATGATTACCTCTTGTTTAAAAGATTAAGGTGGATGGATTAATAGAAGAGCTCAAACAACTTTTTCTGGCTCAAAGTATTTTAAAAGTCTTAGTGTTCTTTTTTAATGTTCCTTAGAGTTTAACAATTTATAAGACTACTTAATGCATTTAGCTCCTGAAAAATGGTTTATATTTTTAGGTTATTAGATAATGGAGTTTTATCTTGATACCCATTTCACATCAATGGTTACAACATTATGGGCCTTTCAGAAGCTGAAACAGAAAGAGAGTTGGACAAGAAATTGTTAAAACTGAGGTTGACTCCAAGAATAAGCTATTTTATGCATGGACATAGTACCCAACTCCTCTGTACCTCAGTGTCTCCTCAGCAAATTAACACATCTCTATATCCATATTATCAAGTGGCTAATGAACAAGGCAAGCTACCACATATGTTGAAATTTAGATGACTGAATAAAGAAATATATACACATACCTATGTGTACACACACACATATACATGCACAATAGTTGTATAGTTTACCTAGAATTGGATATATCTGGGGTTGCATTAAATATTGGAATTGAATTCTATTGATAATTGAATAAATAGGTCACAGAGTTGCAGTGATTATGATAAAGTTAGATGCAGCAGTTTAGAAAGAATATTGAGTGAGAAGTCCTCTTTCTAACACCCAAACTGTTTTGCTTAAATTAAAAACAACCTATAATCCCAGCTGCTAGGGAGGCTGAGGAAGAGAATTGCTTGAACCCGGGAGGCAGAGGTTGCAGAGCTGAGATCGTGCAACTACACTCCAGCATGGGCGACAGAGTGAGATGATGTCTCAATTGAAAAAAAAAGGAACAGGAATCAAAATAAAAAGGATTGGAAACCATTGAGAATCAAAAGTATTGTGTGGGTTACGTACCAAAAGTTGCACTCTGTCTAAAATTATCAAAGGATCCAGGGCATCTTTCGCTGGATGAACTGGACCAATCAATAGAAATGTGCTTTCATACATGTTGGTATATATTAGGAAGTAAGAAGTATTTGGAAATTAGCTTACATATTGCAGATATAAATGAATTGAGATATCAAACTTGAATGATGATCTTGTGAATTAACAGCTGGTGGTATAAAAAACATGAGGCCAGGTGCGATGGCTCACACTTATTAACACAGCATTTTGGGAGGCCAAGGTCAGAGGTTTGCTTTTACCCAGGAGTTTGAGATCAGTCTGGGCAACATAGTAAGACTTTGTCTCTCTCTAAAACACAACACAACAAAACAAAACACCCTTAAAAATAGCCGAGCATGGTGGAGCATGCCAGTAGTCCCAGGTACTTGAGAGGCTGAGGTGGGAGGATTGCTTGAGCCTAGGAGGTCAAGGCTTCAGTGAGCCATGTTTGTGCCACTGCTGCACCCCATCCTGGGCAACAGGGTGAGACTCTGTATCACAACAAAATAAACAAAACACGAGAAACTCTTAAAGAAGTAATATAAATATGCCAAGCAGAGATGTCACCTTCAATTAAGAAAAGGCTTAGGAAGAAGGCTAAATGTCTGACTTTGACTATTTGTATGGAAAAAATATATCAGGCCTAGGAATGGGAAAACATAGCCTCCACTTTATTTTTCTCATTTCACATTCATTTATCATTCATTCTTAAGTATTTATTGAATGCTAATATTGTGTCAGGCACCTTGCTAAGAAGTGGGGAGGCAGTAATGAAGGATATGGAAATTCTATGCCCTCAATAAAGTTAATATGTTATTAAATGTTTACTTTTTAAAAAGATCTTATTTTTTTAGAGAAGTTTTAGATTTATAACAAAATTAAGAGGAATATACTGAGATTTACAATATACCCACTCCCTGAACACATGCATAGCCTTCCCCATTATCAACATTTTCCCAGTAGAGTGCTACATTTATTATAATTGATAAATCTACATTGATGCATCATAACCACCCCTTGTCCATAGTTTACATTAGGCTTCACTCTTGCAGTTGTGTATTCTATAGGTTTGGAAAAATGAATAATGGCATGCATCCATCATAATAGTATCATAAGTGTATGTTCAATGCCCTAAAAATTATCCTGTGCCCTACTTATTTATCCCCGTCCTCCCAAAATGGAAGGCCACTAATCTTTTCATTGTTTTCAAAGTAGTACTTCTTCCAGAGTGTCATATATTTGGAATCATACAGTATGCAGCCTTTTCATATTGGTGTCTTTCACTTGGTAATGTGTATTTAAGATTCCTCCCTATGTTTTCATAGCTTGATAGCTGATTTCTTTTTAAATCTGTATAGCATTCCAGTGTCTGGATGTGCCATACTTTATTTATCCATTCACCTGCTGAAAGATATCATGGTTGATTCTAAGGTTTAGCAATTATGAATAAAACTTCTGTAAACATTCATGATCCGGTTTTTATGTGGACATGTTTTTAGTTATTTAGGAGTAGATTTGAAGGAGTTCAATTGCTGTGTCATACAACAAGAGTATGTTTTATTTTGCAAAAATCTGCCATTTTCTTCCAAAATGAATGTACTATTTTACATTCCTACCAGCAAAAAATAAGAGTTCTTGAGAGTCTACATCCTTGGCAGCATTTGGTGTTATCAGCATCCTGGGGTTTGGCCATTCTGTTAGGTATGTAGTGGTATCTCATTGCTGTTTAAATTTGTGTTTCCCTAATGTGATATGATGTGGGCAATATTTTCATATGCTTATTTTTCATCTGCATATCTTCTTTGATGATGTGTCTGTTAAGGTCTTTGGCCCATTTTATAATCACGTTGTTTTCTTATTGCTGAGTTTTAAGATTTCTTTGCATATTTTGAATAGCAGTCTTTTATCAGATATGTCTTCTAAAAATATTTTCTTCCAATCTGTGGCTTGTCTTCTCATTCTGTTGACATTGTCTTTCACAGAAGTTTTAATTTTAATGAAGTTTACCTTATCGATTATTTATCAATTATGTAGACATTTACTTGTTCCAGCACTATTTGTTTTACAAAACTATCTTTGCTCTGTTGTACTGCCTTTCATCTTTTGCAAAGTACATTTAACTCTGTTTCCTTGAGTCTATTTCTGGACTGTCCTGTTCCACTGATCTATTTGTCTCTTCTTTCTCTAGTACTATATGTCTCAATTACTATAGCTTTCTAGCTAGCCTTAAAGTTGGGTAGTGTCAGTCCTCCAGCTTTGTTCCTCCCTTTCAATGTTGTGTTGACTATTCTGGGTCTTTTGCTTTCCACATAAACTTTAGAATCTGTTTGTTGACATCCACAAGATAACTTGTTGACATTTTTCTTAGGATTGAGTTGAATCTAAAGATCAAGTTGAGAAGAAATGACATTTTAACAATATGAATTCTTCATATCTATAAATATGGAATATTCCTATATTTATTTAGTTCTTTGATTTCCTTCATTAGAATTCTGTAGTTTTCCTTATACATATCTTGTGTATATTTGTTAGATTTTTACCTAAGTATTTCATTTTAGGGGATACTAGTATAAATGAAATCATGTTTTTAATTTCAAATTCCACTGGTCTGCTGCTAGTATGTAGGAAAGTAATTAACTTTCATATATTAACCTTGTACCCTACAACCCTGCTATAATTGCTTGCTAGCTCAAGAAGTTTGGGGGTCAGTCAGTTCTTTTGGATTTTCTTCATGCACAATCTTATCATCTGTGGACACAGATAATTTAATTTTTTCTTCTCATATGTACACTTTTATTTCCTATCCTTAACTTTACTAGGATGAATGTTTAGTTTTTGAGTTTTAATATTCTCTTAATTAATAAAGATTGTAGAACTACTAAAATCAAGATCGTGGACTCCATTTAGCTATATTATGAAGAAATTGCCCTGCATTTACAAGGGAAACCTAATTAGCATGGGCTGCAAAGTCCATGATCTTCTGCTTGTCTCTCAACTCAGCATCCCCTTTTTGCACTTCTCCTAACTGCATGCAATAGGTTAGTTACAACAAACTTCATGTAATTTATCAAATTATTTCACTGTGTGATTTTCTACCTGAGATTGGTAAAGACAACATGTATTATTATCTAGCCAGTAAAATAAAGCAAAAAGAAAAGAAATAAGCCACTATTCACAAATGATTGTACACAGAAAATAAAAACAATTCTATGAATAACCTATGTGAATTGGTATGTGAACCTGACAAGGTGAATGAATATGATAAAAGGATTCCTAAATACTCTACCAAAAATTAGAAAATTAAATTTTGAAAAATGTCATTTAAAACCGTACATAATTAGAAACTAGGTATCTAATTGTTATCTAATAAACAATGTGTCATATCTGCCCAAAGAAAACTAAAATTAACTTTGCTACATAAGGTACAGTATAATTGAATAAAGAAATATGCAATGTTCATGAATTGAAGGATTCAATGATGTAAAAATGCCTATCATTCCCACACTGGTCCGTGAAGTCAATGCAATCTGAATCACTCTAACAGAATTTTTTTTGTATATGAAAATTTACCAGTTGTTTGATATATTCAGTTTGGCAAAATTTATCAGGCTATACACATATAATTTATTGTACATGTGCTGTACTTTAGTATTTTACAATCTAAGATATATATATTTCTAAGAAAGAAATGAATTTATTTCATTCACAATTACTTTTCTCTATGGAAATTTTTTTCCAAACACCTCAGAACATGGCCTCAACTTTGTATATGTTTGTTGCTGCAACATTTACACAAGGTGTGGACTATAACTTTCTTTTTAGTCCTGCTCTGAAATGAGATCTGGTGAGATATACTTTCTGGCATTTATAAATGGGAATAATTAACCTGTTAAAATCTCATAAGTCATATGTTCCCATTCTATATAACATTTTTCCCATTTTTAAAACAGTTCATCCTATAAATTATCACATTAAATAACTAAAACTTGTACAACTTGAACTCCTTGGAGAATTTTAGGCAAGTAAACAAGATAATAGATGTTTTAGAAAATTAGTCAAAACTTAGCCCAGATATTAGCTGAGGTTACCTTGTCCTTTGAGATTTAGATCAAGCTGACTCAAGTCATTATGACAAGTGTTATGAAATACCTAACATTCTAAGTAAGGTTTCTCTCAGTTTCCTGGGGTATTATTGTGTTTTCACTGTGATTTCCTGCTTCCCTTGTGCTCAACATCTTTTGTGTCTTGCATACTAAGACTGTTCCCTTTTATCTAATCTGCATTTTCCAGTCTTTTTGTGTGCTGCATGAATTTGCATCCAAATAACGGACTAATTTTTATTTTTAATGATTAATAGTGACTTCTGGTTAAAATGTGTATTGAGCTTTAAAAATCATCTAAATCTGTCTCTGTTTCTCCCAAAAGAATACTGGAACTCAATCTAGGACAGTCAGATAATCAGATGCCCTAAAACAATATAATACTAATAATGCTTAGTACGTTTTTCATCTTTTTTTTTTTTTTTTTTTTGAGACAAGAGTCTCACTCTGTCACCCAGGCTGGAGTGCGGTGGCACCATCTCCACTCACTGCAAGCTCCGCCTCCCGGGTTCATGCCATTCTCCTGACTCAGCCTCCCCAGTAGCTGGGACTACAGGCGCCCGCCACCTCGCCCGGCTAATTTTTTGTATTTTTAGTAGAGACGGGGTTTCATCCTGTTAGCCAGGATGGTCTTGGTCTCCTGACTTCATGACCCGCCCGCCTCTGCCTCCCAAAGTGCAGGCGTGAGCCACGGCAACCCGCCCCAGTTTTTCATCTTTAACCAGCATTAAGGTGGACCAATAATCACGTGAGATATATATTCTAATGATAAATTATCCACTTTAAAATACCACATTCCGAGTATCTCTAATGATTTAGAATGATAGTAAGTACTGTTTACAAAGAAAACAAAATTCCAGTTCCTTTTATATTCAATATCTGATATAATTATATTCACATAACTAGTAAATTTATCACTTAATTTAAGCTGTTATTTCAGGTAATTTGTATTCTTAAATGAATCTCTAACATAAAAATTTTTATAATGAAATGTGTAGATACTTTGGTTAGAATTCTGATCAAACACCAAAGAAAAATCTGTAAAACTCAGCCCAATGCTTGATCTCCAGGTTTACATATATATAAAACTCCAGAAGGCAAAGGACATTCAACCTAAAATTTAGTAAAGCATAACCACCTTCCTTAGACACAGAGTCTTCTACAAATGTCTAAAGGTCCTGTTCCATGCTTTAAGATTATCAAATTGGTAGAGGCAGGAGGCAGACAAAGGTCTAGGCACATAGAGAAGGGTCCCCAGAGACTCTCCAACCCACCTTCCAGATATCTATACACCAGCTATTTTGTATAGATAAGGGAACCTGCGCAGAGGGCTTGCCTGGGCATGCCCACCATAGACTGGAGGCCCACATGCACTGCGGGAATGGGGCGGAGTCACCAGGAATTTGTACCCTATGCAGGGGAGAAGCCCGGCCTCTTCAGCTCATGTGGTGGCCCTGGTATTCATTTTGGGAGTTGGAAACCTGCTTGCAGGACCCCCTGTCTTCGCTGAGAGCTTTCCTTTCACTTAATAAATTCCACACTCATAACCCTTCAATGTGTCCACATGCCTAATTCTTCCTGGTCATGAGAAAATAACCCAGATTAGCTGAGCTAAGGAGCAAAAAAATTCTGCATCAGTTACATCCTGAGGTATTGCAAGATATGGGAAAATACACTACACCTCACAAAGTAATACATTTAAGATCTTAAAAATAATAAATACCACAATTTAATTGATTACTTTATGACCTGCCCATGTATACTAACATGTTCAGCAGACTATTCTTGTTGAAGTCCCTCTTAGAAAGGTTCTCCCGATAATGGTGTCTTAAAAATATATATATATATATATGACTCCTTTTATTCCTCCTCCACCTCCTCCTACTTCTTATTTTTCTTTCAATCGTTCAATTTTTTCCAGGAATAACAGAAATCAATAATTAGCAAATATAGGATACTATTTAACCAAGCTTTCTCAAGCAAACATGTAACAAAATATTAACAGACATAGACCTCTGCTCACAGCATTCTAAAACCTCTAGTGCTTAACAAATTCAGATAAGTTCTTCAAGATCTAGATTTTGGGAAATCCCACAGCAGCTACAGAAGAAATATGTAGCTACATTATATACAAAGAACCCATTACTACAGCACAGACTGACTTAAAACACACCTTGTTCAGTTCCAAATTGTTGGTTAGCATTTGTAACTTATTCAATTGAATACTGTTTAAAAACAGTAGCAGCAAGAAAGCAGCTTTCTATTGTTTACACAGAAACATTCTAATATATGAGTGTGGAAAGTTTCACCATAAAGGGATGTAAAATTATACCATGAGTCGCCAAAAGAAAGCTAATGAAGCTTTCTTAATACTTGAAAAAATAGGCTTTTAGGCACAATCTTTATTTAAAACAAGAAGAGTCACTTCATAATGATAATGTTTTGCCACTTCTCCAGGAAGATAATAATATACACTTATCTGTACTTAATAATAGGGATTTAAATTATAAAGCCAGAATTTAATAAAACTTAAAGGAGAGATAGACAAATTCACAATAAGAGTAAAAATTGTTATTGAATAATTGTAGAGTATGTAAAGAGCAAATTGATAAAGATAAAGACACAATTTAAAAAATGTATTTCCTTGATATAGACATAGAATGCTACCTACCAAAACATAGCAAAGCGTTATTTTAGGTACATATGTAGGAAACATTTTGCAAAAATTGATAAAAAGGATGATCATATGGTATACAATAAAGAACATCTTTAAAAATAGCAAAATATTGAAATAACAGGGAGTTTTCTCTCCGATTATAATTCTACTTGAAATCAAAAGAAAAATATTAGAAAATGTTCATATGTATTTAATATGAAAAGTGATTTTCTAAATAACCTACATATCAGAAAAGACATCTTAGAAGACAATAAAAAAGTTTTGAAATAAATTACTGTAAAACTGTACACACCAATATCTGATCTATGTATTGAAACAGTAACTTATAGGAGCACATAGAGCAGGGGTGTCCAATGTTTTGGCTTCTCTGGGCTACACTGGAAGAAGAAGAATTGTCTTGGGCCACACATACAATATACTAGCACTAACAATAGCTGATGAGCTAAAAAAAAAATTGCAAAAAAAAAAAAAAATCTCAAAATGTTTTAAGAAAGTTTATGGGTTTGTGTTGGGCTGCATTCACAGTCGTCCTGGGACTTGTGTTGGGCAGCTTAACTTAGAGTCTTAAATGCATACTAAAAGAGAAGAAAGGCTAGCACCAAGATGCTAAGCATCTATCTTAATATTACTATTTTACAGAAAGGACACTGAAATAAAATAAAACACCAAAAGAAGGTAATATCAGAGGAGAAATTAAATAAATAGAAAATAAAACAAACAGGCACAGTGGCTTACACCTATAATCCCATCACTTTAGGAGGCCGAGGCTGGCAGATCGCTTGAGCTCAGGAGTTTGAGACTAGCCTGGATGTGTCCAGAATTGGTTCCTTCCAGTGGGTTCTTGGTCTTGCTGACTTCAAGAATGAAGCTGCAGACCCTCGCGGTGAGTGTTATGGTTCTTAAAGGTGGTGTGTCTGGAATTTGTTCCTTCAGATGTTCAGATGTGTCTGGAGTTTCTTCCTTCCAGTGGGTTCATGGTCTCACTGACTTCAGGAGTGAAGCCACAGACCCTCGTGGTGAGTGTTACAGCTCATAAAGGTGGTGTGGACCCAAACAGTGAGCAGCAGCAAGATTTATTGTGAAGAGCAAAAGAACAAAGCTTCCACAGCCTGGAAGGGGACCCGAGCAGGTTGCTGCTGCTGGCTGGGGTGGCCAGCTTCTATTTCCTTATTTGTCCCTGCCCACGTCCTGCTGATTGGTCCGTTTTACAGATCACTGATGAGTCCATTTTACAGAGTGCTGATTGGTCCATTTTACAGAGTGTTGATTGGTGCTTTACAATCCTTCAGCTAGACACAGAGCACTGACTGGTGCATTTATAATCCTCTAGTTAGATAGAAAAGTTCTCCAAGTCCCCACTCAACCCAGGAAGTCCAGCTGGTTTCATCTCTTAATCCCTCCTCTAAACAGGACATCCCAACTGCTGTTGGGAATTGGGTAATGACCACTCTAGCTACTTCCTGCTGGATAGGGCAAAAAAAAACTTCCTGCAGTTGTAGTGTCCTCCAGAAGGGAACTCTTTAGGTCAGTGAAAGGGCCAGCAGGTCGGTCCAGGGGTCCTTAGTAGAAGTTGTTAGTGGAGCTCATTTGGGGTTCCATTTGTAGGACCATCTGCAGCTTGACTTAAATGTTACACCTAAAACCATAAAAACCCTAGAAAAAAACCTAGGTAATACCATTCAGGACATAGGCATGGGCAAGGACTTCATGTCTAAAACACCAAAAGCAACGGCCACAAAAGTCAAAATTGACAAATGGGATCTAATTAAACTAAAGAGCTTCTGCACAGCAAAAGAAACTACCATCAGAGTGAACAGGCAATCTACAGAATGGGAGAACATTTTTGCAATCTACTCATCTGACAAAGGGCTAATATCCAGAACCTACAAAGAACTCAAACAAATTTACAAGAAAAAAACAAACAATCCCATCAAAAAGTGGGCAAAGGATATGAACAGACACTTCCCAAAAGAAGACATTCATACAGCCAACAGACACATGAAAAAATGCTCATCATCACTGGCCATCAGAGAAATGCAAATGAAAACCACAATGAGATACCACCTCACACCAGTTAGAATGGCAATCATTAAAAAGTCAGGAAACAACAGGTGCTGGAGAGGATGTGGAGAAATAGGAACACTTTTACACTGTTGGTAGGACTGTAAACTAATTCAACCATTGTGAAAAACAGTGTGGTAATTCCTCAAGGATCTAGAACCATAAATACCATTTGACCCAGCCATTCCATTTCTGGGTATATACCCAAAGGATTATAAATCATGCTGCTATAAAGACACACGTATGTTTGTTGTGTATGACAAACATATGCACACATATGTTTGTTGCAGCACTATTCACAATAGCAAAGACTTGGAATCAACCCAAATGTCCATCAGTGACAGACTGGATTAAGAAAATGTGGCACATATACACCATGGAATACTATGCAGTCATAAAAAATGGTGAGTTCATGTCCTTTGTAGGGACATGGATGCAGCAGGAAACCATCATTCTTAGCAAACTATCACAAGAACAGAAAACCAAACACCGCATGTTCTCACTCATAGGTGGGAATTGAACAATGCGATCACTTGGACACAGGAAGGGGAGCATCACACACCAGGGCCTATTGTGGGGAGGAGGAGGGGGGAGGGATAGAATTAGGAGATATGCCTAATGTAAATGATGAGTTAATGGGTGCAGCACACCAACATGGCACATGTATATGTATGTAACAAACCTGCACATTGTGCACATGTACCCTAGAACTTAAAGTATAATAATAAAAAAAATAAAAATAAAAATGCAGGGCCCAAAGGCGAGTAATAGCAAGATGGCTGTCATGGGACCCAGAAAGGGGAGAAGCCATGTCACCAAACTCCAGAGGTTGGTATAAAAGTTTGAAAGGCGTTGTCTGATTTCAGAAGCCTTTTCCTGTAAATGCCAGGTGGCATCTCATACTATCCCTGACTGGTTAGTGTAAAAACAACACTCTTCCCCTAAGAAAGTGCAGAGTTCTCCTTTGTCAGCAGTGAGGAGGTCTAGGCCTTGGCAGTTTTGGGGAGTCACTGCTGCCAAATAGTCTATTTGGGATTGTAGAGTAAGGATAGATTCTGTTATTTCTGGTAAACTGTCTGAGAAATCCTTTGAGAGTGTGTGGCAGTAGGATAATACGTGTTACACTGTTAACTTTTAGCAAACTTTACTTTTGTTGATAACCTTGTAAGTTTGGGATTTCAATTATTCTTTGCTATTAATAAGACCTCGTTTAGTCCATATTAACTTAGAATCGGTATAGATGGCTCCTTCCTGATTCTGTAAGTACTTTAACGTTCGGCTGAGTGCAAACTGCTGGAACATTTGAGCAGACTAATTATTGGGCAATTTTCCTAAGTCTGCTTCTACAAGAGTTTCCTTATCACTTACTGAATACCCATTGTGTCTTTTTCCCTTAATCGCCTGGGGGCAACCATCTATCATCCTATCCTGAAGGGAGTTCCTCCTAGGTCTGGTCGGACCTTTGTATGGTAATTAATTAAGATGTAGATCCCCTGTTAGGAAACCTGCTGGGTTAAGGATTTTTGATAGGAAGGCTATGGGTTGCCAGTGGCCTCAGTGCTTTCCAGCTATGCTGTTGTTTACACTGACAACAAGGTGGTATTGGAGCATTATAGGGTTACAGAGAAGACCTTCAGTTATCAGTTATAGGTTTTAAATTTACCCTGGCTTTTAAAGGAATAGGGTACACTGTTTTTTCTTTGCTACTTATATCTCTTTCTCTCTCTTTGACTTCTTCTTTGTCTGTCTCTTCCTTTCTCTCCTTCTCTCTTTGATGCCTTCTTTGTTTCTGTCTCCTTCTCTTTGACTTCCTGTCTTTCTCTTTCTCTCTCTTTTCTTTGTCTCTCTGCTGGTCTTTCCCTGCCTCTGTCAGTCGCTTATGCTGCTGTTGCCACCTCCTTGGGTTTTTGCACTGCATACAATAACTCCATGATTTCCTTGTGGTATTTAATGGGGGTTCCCCCAGAGGTTAGCAACTCCCTTTCTTTCCATATTGCAGCATGGGCATGTAGGATTAAATAAGCATACTTACTATCTGTAGCAAAGTCTCCCAATTACAACTGAGGAGGTGGGAGAAACACCTGGTTACAGGCTGTCCCAGTATTCCTCAGATGGTAACGGACCTTGAGGACAGCTGTCCAGGAAAGGAGATTAACACTGAGAAAGCCACGCCAGTGTCCAGGAGGAAGTCAATTTCCTGGTCCTCAATGGTTAAACGTACCTGGGGCTCAATGAGAGTGATGCCATGAGCTGTTGCCTGTCCTGGGCACCCTCAGTCCTGTTGTTGGATCTGGTTGGGGGCTTCTAGCCCAGAGAAACTTTGTCCTCTGGCACAGTGCACCTTCCAGTGATTATCTCAGCATAGTGGACATGGGCGAGGGGCAGCTTGTTTCTTGTTGGACAATCTTTTTTAACGTGTCATTGCAAACCACACTGATAACAAGCCCTACCAGGTAATTGGCCTGCTCCATTTTCTGTCCTCTCTGAACCACCAAGGTTGGTTTGTCTGAGGGCCATAACTAAGGCTGCGGCCTTTCTCTGATCTTGCTTTTCCTTTTGGCCCTGTTCCTCTTGGTCTCTATTATAGAACACTAAGGTTGCCAGGTTTAATAATGCCTGCAGATTTTGTTCAGGGCCCAGGGCTCGCTTTTGGAGCTTTCTCCTGATATCTGCAGCTGCTTGGGTAAGAAACATATCTTTTAGGATCAATTGACCCTCAAGTGAGTCAGGTGACAGGGAAAAATATTTCTTAAAGCCTCCCATAGCTGCTCAAAGAAGGCAGAGGATTTTCTTCCTTTCCATGAGTTATGGCAGACATCACTGAATAATTCATGGGCTTCTTCCTAATTCTCCTTAGTCCTTCTATAACACAGGTCAACAGATGCAACTCCAGTCCCCATGATCTGAGTCAAGATCCCTGTGGGGATCCATACTGGGGATGGCTTGCTGACCAGTAGGGAATTTGTCCCTTTCTTTGGCTGTCATTCTGTCATTTACTTGACTAAGATACCAGGTATCTCCAAACTCTCAGGTTGCAGCTAAAGGCACATTCTTTTCATTAAAGGCGAAGATTTGATCTAATAGTATGACATCTATCCAAGTGAGGTCAAAGGTTTGCCCTAGACCCTGTAAGACATCTATATACCTATCAGGATCATCTGAAAGCTTTTCCAGTTCTGCCTTGATCTGCTTTAAATCAGAGAGGGAGAAGGGACATGTATCTGGGTTGGGCCAAATTCTCCTCCCCGTACAGTTTGAAGGGGACATAACTGATAGCCTGGGGGTTTTTGTGGTCCTGTGGAGATTTCTTTGCTTGTTTCCTTCTGGGCAGGGGAGATTAGAGGAGCCTTATCATTAACAGGAAGGGGAGCTATGGGAGATTAGGATATGGGGGTAAGCTGAGAGGTCCTCCTGTGGGATGTAAATTGCAAGCTTTGCATAGTTGTGGATTCACCTTCAATGAAAAGAAAGCTTGGAAATAAGGTATTTCACTCCATTGGCCTTCCCTCTTACAGAAAAGGTCAAGCAGCAGGATAGTATTGTAATTTATGCTTCCCTCAGATGGCCATTTTTCCCCATCAGAGAGAGAATATTGGGGCCAAGCCATAGCGCAGAAAAAAATGAGCTGCATCTTTTTCAGGATTTATGGGTCAAATTGGTCCCAATGGCTTAGGATGCATTTCAAGGGTGAGCCTGTTGGTGCCTGAGTATTTTCCATTTGAAAGAAAAAACCGCCCATGGTTTTGGTTTGTTTTGTTCCACAGCTCCCCCTCCCCACCCCGCCACCCTGCCCAAGAACCCACAACGGTCCCTGGACCCTGCTGATCAGAATAGTTGTGCTCACTGACGCAGCAGCAGAAACACCTCTTGCCCAAGAACCCACAACGGTCCCTGGACCCTGCTGATCAGAATAGTTGCACTCACCGACGCAGCAGCAGAAACAGTAGTTTTCCTCCTAGACCACAAGGAGGACCAAGGAATGTCAGATTTAGTGGCCCTTACCAACACATTCTCGAAAACCTGTTAGAGTCCTAGGCATTCTCCTGCTAGTATTTGGACCTTTCCCCGGTCCTATGAAGATGTTATGCCCCAAAAATGAAGTGGAGGGCCATACCCTGAGGGAGGGAATGGATCTCTAGGGTTGGAAGGGTGACACCTTTTGTCCTCACTTCTCATCATGTGAATAGGAAGGGTATCATTTCTGAAGCTCCCCATATCCTAGCTTCAGGAATAGCTTTTTTTAGGCCTGCTTGTCTGAGGAGGGATCCTCAGACAATTTTTGCTTTTGGCAAAAATTATGTCTTTCTGATTGGTGAGCCCAGGTCCCTAAAGAAGGGAATGGACTCCTGGAGTTTATATCAGAAATCATTCTTATAGGAGAAACTAGAAAAGCACCGGGGACAGGGAGTAGATTTTAGAAGCAGGACTAGTCTCAGAGAAGAGAGGCAGGAGGGAGTTTGTCTGACAGGCATTAGCACCCAAGAGGCAAGGGTCAGGATAGATAGGATAGATGGGCAAACCTCGCTTGGGTGCCATGACTTTGAGAGTTCTGCTCATGGCCGCAGGGTCAACCAACTTGTTGTCGGGACCCTGGGACTGAATGGCTTTCCTCTCTGTCGACCCTCAGCTCAGCCCAGAAGTACAGGAAAAGTGGAAGCTGGTTCCAGGCAAACCAATGCTCCCAACTCCAAAGAGTCGGGGGTTGTTAGACAGCCCTTTCCCAGAAAGCCTGATACCTGTGTCTTTAGTCCAGTGGCTACGCTAGTCACTTTTAACTACCTGACAGGTGCCTGGTATTTAGCTAGTGAATTCTAAGGAAAAATAGGATCGAATAGCAAGCGAAAGGGGTCCAATGGCACTCACCGCTTGGTGATTGTCCCTCCGTGGTCACCAGAATGTGTCTGGAATTGCTTTCTTCCGGTAGGTTCCTGGTTTTGCTGACTTCAAGAATGAAGCTGCGGACCTTCGCGGTGAGTGTTACAGTTCTTAAATGTAGTGTGTCTGGAGTTTGTTCCTTCAGATGTTCAGATGTATCTGGAGTTTCTTCCTTCCAGTGGGTTCATGGTCTTGCTGACTTCAGGAGTGAAGCTGCAGACCTTCACAGTGAGTGTTACAGCTCTTAAAGGTGGCATGTCCAGAGTTGTTTGTTCCTTCTAGTGGGTTCACGGCTCGCTGACTTCAGGTGTGAAGCCACAGACCCTCCTGGTG